>NC_037334.1:59223080-60473080 GCF_002263795.3 Bos taurus | reverse complement strand
TGTGGGACCCCGTGCACCAGAGATTGCACATTTGGTAGGGAAGGAAGTGGGGAGAAAAAGAGGTAAGAGAGGGGAGAGGAGAGGGGAACTGGTACGTTGCATACCCCCAAAGCACTCTCTAGATTACAGACACTCTCAAAACACAGCAATTGGAGGAAATCCCCACAAACCACCTGCTGCCTGCAGCAGTCAGGGTGTGGACCACCACTATGTGCTGTGCTATTCATGTGATCAGGCCACTGGGTGTCAGTCTGTGTTCCTTTGGAGTCAGATTTCTGAAGATAGCCCAACCTTTGCTGAAGTCTCCATTGTCTTCCTCTAGCTTCCCTCCCTGTGCTGGTGTATCTGCTTTGGAAGGCTTTTCTGACCACATGGGCAGTAGACTGAGAGTAAAGCTGCCCTGGAAGCTGACTTCTGATTAGCACATGGGGGAACAGCCTATCTGTCATGGAAGCAAGCAGAGCCCAGCGTAAGTAACTAAAACAGCAGCAGCAGCTTGAGAATGAGTTCTTAAAATAGAGAAATATTTCATTATTTTTGTCACTGTCATTGTTATCTCCTTCTTTCTATATTCTTTGTTTTTCATTTTATTAATTTCTAGTCTTACATTTTCATTTAATTGTTTCATTCTATAAAATTGAACACTTAGATGAAATGGAAATTAAAGACTGGAGGAAGGATTGGAAGGAAAAACAAGAACAGATAAAACCTGTAGAGAAATATAAATCTACAGGTTTTATACAGGTATATAATCTATAGGTAAATAATAGAAATTATTTACCCTCTTGAGAAATCAATGTGCTTTTTCAGCCCGAAGAGTCATGTCTTCATTCTGGAATATCCTTAGTCATTTTCCCTGTGATTACTGACTCCCTTTCAGTAGTTGCTTTTGGAAGTTCTATTAAATTATGTTGGGCTCCTCATTTTCTATTCTCTATCTTGCTTAATTCTTTTGTAGTTTCTACAGGCTTCCCTTGTGGCTCAGCTGGTAAAGAATCTGCCTGAAATGTGGGAGACCTGGGTTCGATCCCTGGGCTGGGAAGATCCCCCAGAGAAGGGAAAGGCTATCCACTCCAGTATTCTGGCCTGGAGAATTCCATGGACTATATAGCCCATGGGGTCGCAAAGACTCAGACACGACTGAGCGACTTTCACTTTTCACCTTGTTTTTACAGCTATATTCTGGGTTATTTCTGTAGATCTGTGTTCAGGTTCAAGGATTTTTTTCCCTCTGCTGTGATGAATATTTTGTTTAACCTATGAAGTGAGTCCTTAATTGCAGTGTCTTTTAATTTGTTTGTTTATAGGAGTTGTATTTTAAAATTTATCAAATGTGTCTTTTTTTTAAAATCAAATTTGTATTCTGTCAAATAAAATTTTATCAAAAAAATTTTTGGTTGTTCTACCTGGTTATTTATCAGATTTGTCTGTCCACAATGCTCTATTCTTTCATTATGGTTCCTAATTTTAAAAATCTTTTAAATAACCTTAAACACTTATTTTAGGTGTCTTTCATTTTCAGTTCTTTTATTTCCCATTTTTGCAATGCTAATTCACTGGCTGGTTACATCTGCTGGTATTCTCTCCAGATAGTTAATTTCCTTGTGAGATTTGTGTCTCTCTTACTGTGAACTACCCTGAACTAGTCTTCAACCTATGTACCCTGCTCTGTGACAGTATCCTTTAGAATAGTGTTTGCAATTGTTTCTATTGTCTTCCTAGAGAATCAACATCGAAGGGCCAGTTTTTATCACTTACTTCCCTGACTGGAATTCCTGTGGATCGCAGGGCAAATTCAGATCCTACACCTTCTCAAGTAGTGGTTCTGAGGATTTGACTCGCCCTCACAGGTGTGTGGTTTTTTTCAGGGTGTCCTTGGAAGGTTGAAGTAAGCTTTCTAATGACTTTTTGATGGAAAAGCAACACTTTTAGGCTTCAAGCTTCATGCAGGGAGCAAATGTCCAGCTCTCCTGCTTTACATAGGCCCATGTCTAATAATGGAGGTGGTGGTGGACATTAGAAGACCAGCCCAGCTCTGAGGACCAGTGTTCAGGCTAAGAACCCCCAGGGTCCCCATGGCATCTACTCCCATGAGCCCATAAGGCTTTGAATCAAGGCTTGTTTCTGGCTCCCACAGATTTGCCTTTCTTTCTCTAAAACTAAATATGAATTAAAATATTTACCTTTGTCACATTTTATCCTATCTGGTTTTAGAAAAGGCAGAGGAACCAGAGATCAAATTGCCAACATCCACTGGATCATGGAAAAAGCAAGAGAGTTCCAGAAAAGCATCTATTTCTGCTTCATTGACTATGCCAAAGCCTTTGACTGTGTGGATCACAATAAACTGTGGAAAATTCTGAAAGAGATGGGAATACCAGACCACCTGATCTGCCTCTTGAGAAATCTGTATGCAGGTCAGGAAGCAACAGTTAGAACTGGACATGGAACAACAGACTGGTTCCAAATAGGAAAAGGAGTTCGTCAAGGCTGTATATTGTCACCCTGTTTATTTAACTTCTATGCAGAGTACATCATGAGAAACGCTGGACTGGAAGAAACACAAGCTGGAATCAAGATTGCCAGGAGAAATATCAATAACCTCAGATATGCAGATGACACCACCCTTATGGCAGAAAGTGAAGAGGAACTAAAAAGCCTCTTGATGAAAGTGAAAGTGGAGAGTGAAAAAGTTGGCTTAAAGCTCAACATTCAGAAAATGAAGATCATGGCATCCGGTCCCACCACTTCATGGGAAATACATGGGGAAACAGTGGAAACAGTGTCAGACTTTATTTTTCTGGGCTCCAAAATCACTGCAGATGGTGACTCGTTGGAAAAGACTCTGATGCTGGGAGGGATTGGGGGCAGGAGGAGAAGGGGATGACAGAGGATGAGATGGCTGGATGGCATCACTGACTCGATGGACGTGAGTCTGAGTGAACTCCAGAAGTTGGTGATGGACAGGGAGGCCTGGCGTGCTGCGATTCATGGGGTTGCAAAGAGTTGGACATGACTGAGCGACTGATCTGATCTGATCTGATCCTATTTTGAACTTGAGTGATTCAGTTTATCTTCTGGTTTTCTTATCAAAAGTTTTCAAACAGGGTTCTCTGAGCTGTGAGGGAGAAGAAAAAATGACAGGGTTGTTGACACCTTCACCACTTGAAACCCTTGCCTCTCCTTGCTTTAAACAGGCAGCTCTTCTTGTATGCTGCTCTATGACAGCCTTGCATTGTGACCCTGGCAAATAGCCATTCTGTCTCTCTGTTTCTCTATCTGTAAAAAGGGAACAATTACAGTGCTGCTTCACCAGGCTGTTGTGAGGATTAAATGAGGTAATATACATGAAGCAGTCATGTTAGTGCCTGGTTCAAAGTAAGCACTCAGTAAGACTGCAGATTGTGATCGCAGCCATGAAATTAAAAGACGCTTACTCCTTGGAAGGAAAGTTATGACTAAGCTAGATAGCATATTCAAAAGCAGAGACATTACTTTGCCAACAAAGGTCCATCTAGTCAAGGCTATGGTTTTTCCTGTGGTCATGTATGGATGTGAGAGTTGGACTGTGAAGAAGGCTGAGCGCTGAAGAATTGATGCTTTTGAACTGTGGTGTTGGAAAAGACTCTTAGGAGTGCCATGGACTGCAAGGAGATCCAACCAGTCCATTCTGAAGGAGATCAGCCCTGGGATTTCTTTGGAAGGAATGATGCTAAAGCTGAAACTCCAGTACTTTGGCCACCTCATGCGAAGAGTTGACTCATTGGAAAAGACTCTGATCCTGGGAGGGATTGGGGGCAGGAGGAAAAGGGGATGACAGAGGATGAGATGGTTGGATGGAATCACTGACTCGATGGACGTGAGTCTGAGTGAACTCTGGGAGATGGTGATGGACAGGGAGGCCTGGCGTGCTGCGATTCATGGGGTTGCAAAGAGTCAGACATGACTGAGTGACTGAACTGAACTGAACTGAAGTGGTCTTTGTTAATTATTGAGCTTCAAGTTACATTTCTTTTTAAAAATGATTCTGAACTAAACAAACAAACAAAAACAGATTATTTTTAGAGCTAAATGGGGCTTTCAAAACTATCCACATACATTCTAGACTGGGTACTTTCTAAAAGATCTTCTAGTTTGAATATTCTTTACTTCTATATCAACACTATAGTAGGAAGGTTAGTTTTAGCCAAGCTTGGAAACCTAGCAGGGTGGGCATAAAGATCTCTATTGTTTATGATCACTTTCTTCCAGCCCCCTGACATTCCTTCAACCCCACTTCCCATCCCTAGCAATTCTATTTTAATGGTTCACAATGAACTTGTTGTAACAGTTGTACAAGCTTCCTTCTGACTAGTCAGCTTTGCTTCACAGTTTCTCAATGTTTTATCATCCCTAGATTTTTTGCTAAAATAACCTAACAATAAAGAAATTCCACTTAATGATCTCTCTCTGATATTTACATATATGGTAATCCCTACTACATTTCCTATAAAAGTGGGGACCATGTAGTCTCAAAGAATAGATAGGGTTAAGAGAAGGGCTTTGTATGTTGATGAGAGAAGGTGAAATTAGGAGGGGTACTTTCATTTCTGCTCTGATCTACTCAGCGATCGTTCAGCTCAGTTCCGCATTCCTGAGTCAGTAACAGCTTTTCTTACTTGGGAGCATGACTACATTATGAACCAGTGAGATGATGAGTCAGGGCTGAGCCAAAAGCAATGAGGGTTGATGGTCTCCCACCACATCCCAGAGTAAAGTGCAGAAAGCAGCGGTTCTGTGGCCTAAGTCAGGGGTAAGAACTCTGCCATCTTCAGTGACAAGGTAGGTCCAGGGAAGAGAGAGGAAATCAGAGTGTGCCAACTCCTCTGCAGGTTGCTCATATTCATATAACATCTGCCTACCGCATAACATCTGCTTATCCTGTAACATCTGCCTACCACATAACATCTGCCTACCACCTGACTGTACCTTCCTGGTCTCTTCTGAAAGTCCAAGCTCCTCTAGATCAATAGTCTTTTTAATTGTGAATAGGTTGTTCTAATGCTACCAAGAATTTGAAGCTATAGTCACAATTGAGGTTATGACTTAGGTAACCGTTGATGGGTACAGTTGGTATAAAACATCCAGAGTTACCTAGGGGATGCTGTCAAATGTCCAGTGGAAGTAGTGAGAATATTAAGCCATGTGCACCTAATCTCTTAATGCAACTGTGGTTTGAGGATATAATGTGTTGAGAGTAGGACAGGGGTCTTAGTAATAGAAGGTTGTGATTATGTGAACTCAGACAGGAAGCCGATCACATCAGTTTACCATGGAGTATCTCAGCTTACTGTCTCAGCATTAAGTGTGACATTCTAAAACTTAGGGTGGTCAGAGTCAGTCCTGGGATATTGTAGATATCATGTCAAAGGCAGGACAGCAGGAAAAGTGGGGGCTCTTTCTTCCCAGTCTTTTAAACAGCCAAAGCCTGACACTCCTTTCAGGAGGTCAATAGCTGCCTCATTGCCAAAGAAATCAGGACCTCCTTGGTCAAAAGCAAGGGTATAATTCCATCACTGTGAGTTACCCTATACGTACGATGTAAGGTAAGGACTCAAATTCATTCTTCTTCATGTGGCCATACAGTTTTCCTGGCACCATTTGGTGAAAGAGTATTCTTTGCTCCATTGATTTGGTATCTTTGTGGAAAATCAATTGATCATAGGTACATGGGTTTATTTATAGACTCTCAATTCTATTATGATGATTTATCTGTAGATAGCGCCAAACTGTCTTGATTTCCACTGCTTTATAATAATTTTTGAATATTTATTTTCAAGACTATTTTGACTATTCTGGGTCCCTAAATCTCCATTTGAACTTCAGAATCAGCTAGTCAATTTCTTTTTTAAAAAAGGAAGCTGCTGAGATTTTGGTAGGGATTGTATTGAGTCTGCAGATTAATTTGGGGGTATTGTCATTTTAACAACATTACATCTTCCAAATCCATGAACATGAGATGATTTCCATTTATTTTTCCCTTTAATTTCTCCAAACAATATTTTATAGTTTCCAGAGTGAAGTTTTGGATTTCTTTTGTTAAATATATTTCTATGTGTTTTGTAATTATTGGTGCTTTGGCAAATTAAGTTGTTTTCTTATTTTCATCTTTGGATTGTTCATTGCTAATGTATTGAAAACAACTGATTTTTTAAAAAATGTATTTATTTTTTATTGAGGGATAATTGCTTTATAGAATTTTGTTGTTTTCTGTCAAACCTCAACATGAATCAGCCATAGGTATACATATATTCCCTCCCTTTTGAACCTCCCTCCCATCTCCCTCCCCATGCCACCCCTCTAGGTTGATACAGAGCCCCTGTTTGAGTTTCCTGAGCCATACAGCAAATTCCTGTTGGCTATTTTACATATGGTAATGTAAGTTTCCATGTTACTCTTTCCATACATCCCACCCTCTCCTCCTCTCTCCCCATGTCCATAGTCTATTCTCTATGTCTGTTTCTCCATTGTTGCCCTATAAATAAATTATTCAGTACCATTTTTCTAGATTCTGTGTATATGCATTAGAATGTGATATTTATCTTTCTCTTTCTGACTTCACTCTGTATAATAGGTCCTAGGTTCATCCACCTCATTAGAACTGACTCAAATGTGTTCCTTTTTATGACTAATAGTCCATTGTGTATATGAACTACACTTTATCCATTCATATGTCAATGGACATCTAGGTTGCTTCCATGTTCTAGCTATTGTAAATAGTGCTGCAATGAACAATGGAATATATGTGTCTTTTTCAATTTTGGTTTCCTCAGGGTACATGCCTAGGAGTGGGATTGCTGGGTCATATGGTGGTTTTAAAAAGCCCCTTGATGAAAATAAAAGAGGAGAGTGAAAAAGTTGGCTTAAAGCTCAACATTCAGAAAACTAAGGTCATGGCATCTGGTCCCATCACTTCATGGCAAATAGATGGTGAAACAGTGGAAACAGTGTCAGACGTTATTTTATTGGGCTCCAAAATCACTGCAGCTGGTGACTGCAGCCATGAAATTAAAAGATGCTTACTCCTTGGAAGGAAAGTTATGACCAACCTAGATGGTATATTGAAAAGCAGAGATATTACTTTGCCAACAAAGGTCCATCTAGTCAAGGCTATGGTTTTTCCTGTGGTCACGTATGGATGTGAGAGTTGGACTGTGAAGAAAGCTGAGCGCCAAAGAATTGATGCTTTTGAACTGTGGTGTTGGAGAAGACTCTTGAGAGTCCCTTGGACTGCAAGGAGATCCAACCAGTCCATCCTAAAGAAGATCAGTACTGGATGTTCATTGGAAGGACTGATGCTGAAGCTGAAACTCTAGTACTTTGGCCACCTCATGCGAAGAGCTGACTCACTGGAAAAGACCCTGATGCTGGGAGGGACTGGGGGCAGGAGGAGAAGGGGACGACAGAGGATGAGATGGTTGGATGGCATCACTGACTCGATGGACATGAGTCTGAGTGAACTCCGGGAGTTGGTGATGGACAGGGAGGCCTGACGTGCTGCGATTCATGGGGTCGCAAAGAGTCGGACACGACTGAGCGACTGAACTGACTGACTGACTGATGGTTTTATTTTTAGGAAAAAAACTGATTTTTGTATATTGTTATTTTATTCTGCAAACTTACTAAACTTGTTTATTAGTTCTAATAGTTTTTATTTTTAAATTAGACTCCTTATGATTTTCTACTTAGAAGTTTATTTCACCTGAGACTATAGTTTTATTTCCTATCCAACCTGAATGCCTTTTATTTTATTCGACTTCACTCATCACCTGGGGGTGAAATAGTCCAGTGTTAGCTCTGTATCCTCAGGTGCCCTCTCCCCTTCTTCTGTCCCTCTCAGTCTGGGCTGTAGCCTCCGGCCTTGAAGGCGAGTGGGCTAATAGCTCAGGTGAGAGCAGGGAAGAAGAGGCGGCAGAGAGGACGCGGGCGCCTGGGTCCATCCGCTCCTGGGACCTGACTGCCCGGCAGAAGCGGGGCCGGCAGCGCCTGTTGGCGCGCACCCCGACTATTGCAGCTCAGCGGCTCGGGAGCCCAAAGGGGGTGTGGACCACAGGGCGGCAGGGCGGGGGCAGCGCGCTGGGCGCCGGGCTCTGCTGGGCAGCGCGTCCCCGCCCGGCGTCCACGAGCGGCGACCCGCCCCGGGACCCACCTCTCGGCCAGCGTCGGGAGCCAGAGGCCCCTGCCCGGGCCCCTGAGACCAGTTCATGAATCCTGGTCCTCGTCTGGGGTCTCGAATTCTGAGGCGAGCAAAGAGAAATTGGAGAGCTCGACATCCATGATGCGGGCTCGCCGGGTGGCTGCGCGGGGGGCGCGGCTGCTCGCTGCTGCCACCTGCTGGACGCGCCGGCGCGTGTCCAGGCCCCGCCCCGCCCGGGCTTCTCTCTGGGTCCTGGGCTGTGAAGAGTAATGGATGGGATCCTGTGTCCTGGGGCGAACGAGGGGGTGCTTGAGCCCTGCTTCCCTCCCTCGATACTCGGGTCTAAGAACTAGACAATGACAGGAAAATAGACCCTCCATGAGAGGGGCTGTGAAGAAAGGATTGGCTTTGCAGGAAGCCAGTGTTCACTTCCAACTCTGCTTCTGACGAGCTGGGTGTAGTCTGGTCTTGAGCAGGTCGCTGCTGGCTTTGCCTCGTGTTTCTCAAGTGTAGAAGGTGGGGGCTGGACAAGTGGATAAGAGATTATCGGTTCCTCCAGCCTTCTAACTGTGTTCCTACCTCCCCTTCATACCCCTTATCACTGACTCATTTGTTACAATTATTTATCATCATTAACTCCATGAAAGAATAGAGGGGTCTGCTGACTTTACCCCTGTACCTACTTTCCTTCCTAAACTTGTATCAGTGAAGGCCTGTCCCACAGTTGGTGCTTAATCAGTATTTGTTTAATGAAGCCCCCAGGTCATCGTCAATATTTCTTCCACTCTCCATACTTCAAGGTTCTATAAATGTCGGTTGCATTATTCTTTGCCAAAGCATTAATTAGGACAACTTTATGGTGTTCTAGTCAAGAGCCCCCAGTTGGGTGAGCTCAGCTTAATGAAACACACCCAGTGCTTCCCAGCACCTCACAACTAACAAAATGCTTTCAAGGATCTTTCTGATTTTCTCCTCCCAACTACTCTGTAAAGCCCACAAGGCAGGGATTACATCTGAAAGCCCAGGAGCCCCACTCTTGGATAGTCAGCTCAGCCTTGCTCTGAGGCAGGGGGAGCTCCACAATTGAATGTGATACCCCCATACCTCTTTGTCTATGGCACTTTTCCCCTTGCCTAGCTGGCTGTGATGAATTAGGCTGTTGAAACCTGGACAACTGAAAAACCCCAAATAACTTCTAATGGGAAAACAATCTTCTCCCTAAATAATTATGAGGACATGAAGAAAGGGGTCAACAGAAATAAGATGCTTCAACCCCAGGAGGACATCCTTATCAATTGGTGGCCACTGTGAAGGGGCAAGAGGAAGCCTGTGCCAGGTTTCTCTGGGAGGCTTGGCTGGGAAAGTTTGTCAGAAGACTTGTATCTTGGCTTATTCCTTTCAAGGGAATGGATTTGAGACCTGGGAGCAGAGGATCCTTTTAGAAGTTTGTTTTGATTCCAGGAAGGGTGATGAACAATTCTTACCCGGAAACAAGCAATTATTCCTAGATGTTGGAAAACCACCTGGAGAAAGCTTTGGCACACACTTCTTCTACCTTCAGCAAGAGAAAACAGGAAATCTCTCTGGACCAGCTTCACCCACGGCCATCACCTCCCCCTTCATGACTGCTGCCTGGGCTGCCCTCTCTAAGGCTTTCTACTCCTTGGAGAGCTCCTATCATTCCTATTTGAGGGGTCCAGCGACAAGTCAGGTGCAACAGGCCAAGTCAGAGTTGTCATCCTTACAATAAGGGATGATTCCAGTGTTGAGAGTGAAGCAGTGAGCAAACTGATGCATGGGATAATATATATTATCCTATTTAGGAACATTTATACATAATGTACATATATAACATGTATATATAATATTTCTCACAGAAATGGGATCATATATACAAGTGTCTGGAATGCAGAGCCAGAGGTCTGGAAGGATGCTCAAAATCACCAGTGAAATAGCAACCCACTCCAATATTCTTGCCTTGGGAATCCCTTGGACAGAGGAGCATGGCAGGCCACAGTCCATAGGGTCACAAAGAGTCAGACACGACTGAAGCAACTTAGCATGCATGCATGCCTCCAGAGAGGGGACTGAGCTTTGGTTAGGGATGAATTGGTTTAAAGGGGACTCACATTTTTACTTCATGTATAGTTTGAACCTTCCCATGCATGTATTACTACTGTAATGATGCCATTTTAGGCAGATTGCTTAGTTTTCCTGTAGGATGATACTTGCCTGACTCCCCCTACCTTGTAGGCACTCCCTCTTGCCCTGCACCTTTATAAACACCTCTGAAACTTCCCTCTGTACTCTCTGCCTTTCAGTTATCACTCTCCCTGAATCCTCCCAAATATGCCGGAAATTTTTCTTTCACGTCATCCCAATTCTCATATCCCTTCCTACCCATCTTGGCCTCCTCATCCAGCCTGACTTTGAGGCACCCATTTTGGTGACTCTCTCTTCAGCCACTGATTTTTTTCAGCCCAGTGTCTCCATGCCATGCCTGCTTTGCTAGCTGGGAACTGTCTGTTCTCCCATTGGAAGGACTGATGCTAAAGCTGAAACTCCAATACTTTGGCCACCTCATGTGAAGAGTTGACTCACTGGAAAAGACTCTGATGCTGGGAGGGATTGGGGGCAGGAGGAGAAGGGGATGACAGAGGATGAGATGGCTGGATGGCATCACTGACTCGATGGATGTGTGTCTGAGTGAACTCCGAGAGTTGGTGATGGACAGGGGGGCCTGGTGTGCTGCGATTCATGGGGTCGCAAAGAGTCGGACACGACTGAGCAACTGAACTGAACTGAACTGAATCAGTTTCTTATTCCACTGCCCCATGTACCCTTCTCCCCTCTCCCTGTTTAAACATGGCTCTACCTGTGACCTACCCCAAATGCCCACCTCTTTCCTCCATATTCTTTTTTTTTTAATTTTATTTTATTTTTAAACTTTATAATATTGTATTGGTTTTGCCAAATAATGCCTTCACACATTACATCCTGCAGTTGGCCCATCTCAGAAAACATTCTGCAGTTGGCCCATCTCAGAAGACCCCTGTCTCAACATAAACTCTTTGGGTACACCCTAAGGTCCACCCCAGTTTTCCTTCTCTGGACCCTTCTGTGTCAGCAATCTTTCTCTTTCTTTCATCTTTAGTCTGTTCCTCTCTGGTTCATATTGGTTTGACACAGAGCTGTATTCTGGCTTTTAATACCTCCTTTTCCCCTAACAACTGAGGAAACAGGTGAGTGTTGTGAAGTCTTCTTAAATTCTCACCTATCACCACTGGCCCATACCTGCCTTCAGTTCTGGGAAGCTTTTGAGGTTGACAGCTCTTTGGGGCTTACAGAGAATTGAAGGGTGCCAACTTCAGGTTGTGCCTCCTTCTGAGGCAGCCTGCCCTCAATGACTGGTTTTTCCAAGAACATAACCAGTCCAGTGACTGGTTGTTACCTGGCACCCTTGGCCAGTTAAGGACAAACCTGAAGGGCCTGCCTGCTTCTTGTATGAACTAGTGTCTGCACTGCAGGCCATGCCCACCTCTCCGCCTAGTCCTGTTTCCCCCATCTCCTTTCTGTATGGAACCTATAAACATGTCCCCATAAGCTTCCTGCCTGCAAAGCTTCCAGTTTGCTTTGCAGGAACTAACCTGCTATATATATAGTCGGCGTTTCAAATTTGGGGAGAGATCTTGAGCATGGGTGAGAAAGATCAATATTCAGATTGATTTCATTTGCTTGAAACACAGATTCCAGTCTAAGAAGATAGAGCTTCTTGGGTCAATGTAAACTTTTGGATTCTGTAGCTTAAAAAAAATGTCAGTTGTACAAAACAAGATGTGAGAGATTCTGGCATTTATTTGAAAAAGAACTGAGTCATTAATTCTGTAGTTCATTCATTCATTCACACAGGAGAGCATGTTCTGTGCCAGGCACTGTGCTGCACAGTGAGGGTGAAGCAGCAAGATACAGCATGAGGGGGACAATAGGCAAAACACCCCGATTTATGCTTACAGTCTGTAAGCATGGGGGTGGGGGCAGGAATAGAGGATGAAAGGGGGTAGCCCTCAGAATAGGTGACATTAAGTAACAAGAATGACAGGGTACCTGCACCATTTTCAGAGGAAAGGAACTCAGGGGTCTGTGGGGTCAACGCTTCCATCCTTTGCCAAGGGGAGGCCCAGTCATTGGAGGAACAGCTCTATGGCATTTCCCTATGGCCTTGCTGTTCCAAGTGTGGTCCAAGAACCAGCATAGGTACCACACCACGCTCTCAATAGAGTTTCCCACTCCTTCCTAGATGTGGGATGAGAATCTGCATTTGACCAGTTCCCAGGTGTATTCCTTTCCTAGGGCTGCTGAACAAATTGCAAACTTACTGGCTTAAAACAACAAAATTTTCCCATCTTAAAGTTCTGATGTCAGAAGTCTGAAGTGGGTCTTACTGGGTTAAGTAAAATCACGATGTTGGTTGAGCTGTGTTCATTTTGATGTTTTAGGGGAGAATCCACTCCTTGCATTTTTCAGCTTTTAGAGGGTTCCCACATTCCTTAGCTTATGGTCCCTTCTTTCATCTAAAACCAGGGTCATAATAGCATCTTCAGTTGACTTTCTCTGATTCTGACTTTTGCTTCTAGTTCTGCCATCACATCTTCTTCTGACTCTGACCCCCTTCCACTTGTAAGGAACCATGTGATTACACTGGGATAATCCAAACAACCTCCCATTCTCAAATTCCATAAGTTAAATCACATAAACAAAGTCTCTTTAACCAGGAAAGGTAACATATTCACAGGTTTTGGGGGTTAGTGCATCTTTGGGGGCCACTGCTCTGTCTACCACACCAGATAATTCACATCCGTGTTAAAGTCTGTGTGAAGCCCTGGCCACCTTATTTAAATGGTTTTTCTTTTTTATTTTTTTTTTAAACTTTACATAATTGTATTAGTTTTGCCAAATATCAAAATGAATCCTTCACAGGTATACATGTGCTCCCCATCCTGAACCCTCCTCCCTCCTCCCTCCCCATACCATCCCTCTGGGTCGTCCCAGTGCACTAGCCCCAAGCATCCAGTATCGTGCATTGAACCTGGACTGGCATCTCATTTCATACATGATATTTTACATGTTTCAATGCCATTAAATGGTTTTTCTTTCCTACTTTCCCTGGGTGCTCACATGTGGTTGAAACCTTTTAAGTTGTAATGCACATATGATAAACTTGTTTTACTTGTTTGCTCGACCCCTGTATATACGTGGTTCTGTGTAGGTTAAAGTAATTATAATCTTTTACTATTAGACAGGTGTTGCTTGAGGAAGGGGCTTGGAGGTTGGGGCTCTGGGTGTTATGTCCTCCTGGATGTCTTAAGTGGTGAAAGCTACTCTGTGTGCTGGTGCTGGGTGGAACGTTTGGGAAAGTCCATCTCTGCCAATTACTAATAGTAAGACCCTGGAGAAGTCATTTATATCACTGACAAAATGGCAGGTCCAACCTCTGTGTCACAGATGGTGTGAGGATATAATGAGATGGAGTAATTTGTCAGGAGGGAACTCTTGTACTCCTGTAGGTCGTTATTTGGTTATCTGTGGAGCCTGAGGAATAAAAGGGACACTCTCAAGAGTCTTTTCCCTCTCAAAGTGTGTCACCCCTGCCTCTGCTGCCCTCATATGGTCAAGGCTTTTACTTAACTTTGGCATGGATCAGAAGATAAGAAAGGAGAGATGGGTATGTACACCCCTGAAACACACACCTGCCTGCCCCTCATCCCTGTGAAAGAAACCACTGGGGTATTGTTTACCAGGAGAAGGCAATGGCACCCCACACCAGTACTCTTGCCTGGAAAATCCCATGGACGGAGGAGCCTGGAAGGCTGTAGTCCATGGGGTCGCTGAGGGTTGGACACGACTTCACTTTCACTTTCATGTACTGGAGAAGGAAATGGCAACCCACTCCAGTGTTCTTGCCTGGAGAATCCCAGGGACGGGGGAGCCTGGTGGGCTGCTGTCTATGGGGTCGCACAGAGTCGGACACGACTGAAGTGACTTAGCAGCTTAGCAGCATTGTTTACCAAAATCTCAATGCACAGTAGAATCATTTGGAATGGATCTAAAAGGAGACCTACAATCACTCTGTGTCCAGAGACAATGATACACTGAGTCTGGGCAAGATCTAGGCATCTGAATTTTGATAACTCTTTCCAAGTGAATAGAATATGAGCTGTATCCTGACTCAGTAAGATAACATAAACTTGAGATTCATTAATACAAGTACAGTAAGTGAAACAAAGGAGGGAACAATGCCTCAGAGTCATATACGGATTACGAAGCTGTATTGGACACTGGATGGAGATCTGGGTACCCTACTTCCAGAGGAACTTGGGCAAAGTCTTCATAGGAGCAAGACCTAAGTGGTGTGGGGACTCAAGGCTACATTACATAAGGAAGAGGGGAAAGCCTTGAAGGGGACATGGCTGACTGACTGTCACCGGATGAAATTTATCAGTGAAAACACCAGAAAAGAGAGAGAAAGAAGGAGAGAGACAGTCACATTTCTTTGTGCTTGAGATCACAAGCCAAATATAATGATGAAAGTAGTTGAGCATGAGATTTTGCTTTCTTTCTTAAGTAAACACCTTGAAAAATTCCTTTCTGTTGAAAATGTTCGCCAATGGAGAGGTAAGGACCGAAATGCAGCTAGGGTAGCCTAGGCTGGATGCCTTTGCCTGAAGTAACAGAAAGGAATCTTTCTGATTATCTCTGAAGACAGGCAGATATGGTTTTACTTGGAACTGAATTTTGTCTCTGTCACAGCTACCAGGCACATTTTGGTCACTTAGGATATCCCTTTCTTCTCAGAATCCTACCAGCTCCAGATGTATGGAGAAAATGCCCAGGACTAATAGGACTGTGACTGTGTGTGTGGAAGTGTGCATGTGCATGCACACACACACACACACACACACACACAAGACTTGCATAAGTGAAAAACAAACACCTATAAACACTTTTCTATATCCTCACAACCACTTTGTGAGGGAGAACATTTTTGTTACCTCCATTTAATTATTATTACTATTACATATAATAACAATAATTATTGTTGCTGTTGCTATTTACAAAGGAAGAAATATGCCAGAGAGTATATACATCTTGAAAATGGCAAAAGCCAGGATTTAAACTTAGGTTGTCTAACCACAAATCCAAGTTGATCACTGCGATGTAAACACACAGAGTGGTGGTGAAATTTCTGTTACCTTATTGGCCAATAGCTTGTTTCCCTAGCTCTCCTGCTCAAAGAAGACAAGCCCAGGACTGGGGTTGCTCGGGTGGGGAGGGGCGTGCCTCTCTGGGCACCCATGTAACGGACTGTGCGATCTGCTCTCAGGTAAACTGAGTAGAGATGTGGCACCTTCAAGAAAAGAAGAGGCTTGCTCTGCTTCCTCTGCCATTAGTCATGGATCCCAGCACCAGGGAGGGCCCTCTAAATAGGTCACTGGTCAGGTGGAAGCATGAGGAGGCGGGAGGAGGGAGGCCATGTCTGCAAGACTACATTCCCAGAAGACAGTGTAGCTATTAATATTTTCATGGCAACAGCCCCAGAAGATGATCCTCGGATTAAAAAGTTACCTCTTTTTGGAGCTATAACCAGCTACAGGCCATCTGAAGGCCAGCAAGAAACTGTGGGAAGTTACAGGACTTTGAATATGCCCTCTTACTTCAAAGATGCTGCGGACATTGTGTCTGGCATTCTCCAATTGATATTGTCCTTCTGTGGTGCTCAGTATGAGAGACCCTTCCTCAAGTCAGAGCCAGAGTGTCAACAGCTTGAAAGTCACCCTCTCACGACCTCCCCTGACACATTGTATTTACCTACACACCTCCCCTCCTCCTTCTCTTCCTTTTCTGCCTCTCTTTGTTCCTACGTTCTGTATTTATTATGACCATGAAACATTCTAGCTGGAAAACTTGCCTTAACATAGAAGTACATAAATAAAAAGACTTCATGTCCCTTTTCCCCTACCCCTACCTCTTCACCTGGCTACAAGAGGCAGGGATGTTGTCTGCCCCGCTCTATGCTGATCCTCTCATCCAGCCTAGGGCTGGAGGCACGGGGCGGGGGGCTCTGTGAGCATTTGTGGAATAAATGAACAAATTGTCATCATCAGGCTGATGTGACCCCTTTATACATTCAATCACATATACAGTATGCTTCTGTACATAAATGGGTCCACACCATATGTACTATGGACAAGTTTCTTTAGTTTTTGCTTCATAATATATCTTAGGGGTCTTCCCTTGACCCTCTATCTAGACCTGCTTCATGCTTCTTCACTGCTGACTAGATGCACCGTCATTATTAGACCACTTCCATATTGACGGGCATTCAGCTTCCTTCCATTTCTCACCATTTCCAGCCATGCACCTGCATAGGCTGTGGGCACCTGGACACCCAAGAAAGACATCTGAGATGGACTCACTGAATGGACGGGGCTCCTCCTTCCTCTCCCATTTCCTAAAAACCTGAATTTTTCTTAAGCTGGATTGAGGAGAAATTCTTTTCCTTGGGAGTGGTAGGGAGTGTAAGCCCTAGGGCTTGTACTTGGCATGCACAGTCCAACTGCACACACACACACACACACACACACACACACACACACCCCATCTTATCCTAGCCTGCTCACTAGGGAACCTAATTTTGAAACATGAACTGATTAATCTGTCATGTTCTGTGGAAGCATGAATTGAGAGTTCTGAGGTTTGAGTTTTGACATAGGCTTTGCCACAAAATTGTCTAAAAGTATTGAACAAATGACTCAGTTTTTACGGGACTCAGTTTCTTTACCTTTAACTGGGGTTGGGGAATGGACATGTTACTGTAAGGACACTTTTCACTGCTATCCTTCCAGGGTGAGGGATCGGTTGCCTGCCCTTGACTCCGGGTTGGCTGTGGGAGCCAAGAAATAGGCAACTGATGTTTTGGAAAGAGCAGTCAGCAGTCCTGGGTGAGGTCAGAGCTGGCAGCATGGTGACCTCTGCCCTGGTCAGCAGATCAGCAGCCAGTCCTCCTCCCTGAGCTGTTGGGCCAGTTGCTCAGCTGACCCCTGGCAAGGGCTCGCTTTCACCCCACGCAGAGGGAAGTCTGGGCATCACCTTGCCCATGGTGTGGTGGCCTATCTACACCTCTGACAGCCTCCTGGCTACACGGCACAGACGGGGATCGGTCCTCCTGGCAAAGCTTTGGGCACTAACCAGAGTGGTGAGGACCAGGGCCCTGAAGTCACCCTCCTGGGCTCAAGCCCTGACTCTGCTGTGCTCTGTCAGTGGTGAGCTGGGGTGACTCACCCAGACCTCGTTTGCTGATCTTTAAGTAGGGGGTTAAGATTAAATGGGGACTTTTCACATGAGCATAAGAGTTCAGTAAGCATTTATTATTATTAATGTCCATGACAAAAATAGCTGTTAAAGTAGGTGACCAGTAATGCTCAATGAATAAATAGATAAGTGATGAAAGAAACAGAAGTTAAGAGGCTTACACTTGGCTCCCTGCATCAGTCTGGCTCATTCAAATGGAATGACTGTTTCCTAAACTTGTCCTCAGTGACAATCCTAGCACCTTTGCTAATGGCTTTTCCTGAGTCTGGGATTCTCTTCCCATTTAGGTCTGTCTGTCAAAATTCAATCCTTCAAGGCCCTCAGTCACACCACTTCCTCCATGAGGCTTCCTTTGCTTTAATCAATAGGATATGCAAACTTTCTTCTCATGTCTCCAGTATATCTGTATACTGATGATTGATTCCAGTAGAGGCCTTTACCTTGAACTCCAGACTTCTGTACCCTCCTGCCTGTTCAAGGTCCTCAGGCAGATGGAGAACAGACTTTTCATTCTCACCCTGTCCACCCACCCACTCAGCCAAGCTTACTCCCCCTGCAGGACCCCATCTCGGGTCATGGCTACCTTGCTTCTTGCAGGAGCTCAGGCCCAAACATGGGGAGCCATGATTTACCCTTCCTTCTCTCACAGCCTGCATCTCATCCACAGGTAATTCTGCCTCTACCTTCAAAATAAGCTGGAATCTCACCACACTCACTACCTTCACTGCTACCTCCTTGACCCAAGTTGCCCTCTCCTCTTGCTCGGATTTTTGCAGTAGCCTATGATAGGTCCCGGAGAAGGCAATGGCACCCCACTCCAGTACTCTTGCCTGGAAAATCCCATGGATAGAGGAGCCTGGTAGGCTGTAGTCCATGGGGTTGTGAAGAGTCAGACATGACTGAAGCGACTTAGCAGCAGCAGCAGCACGATAGCTCCTCTGATTCTTTCAGATCATAAGTCACTCCTCTGCTCAAAACTCTGCAATGGCTGCCATTTCACTCATAGTGAAAGCCAACCTCCTTAAAGTGGTCCAGTAAGCCCTGCATCTGCAGGATGATGTTACCACTCCCTTTGTATTGGATAATCTTCAGTTATCCTCTGGAATCCTCTCTCCACCTGTTTCTCCACTGCTCTGGGCCCCTTGGAAGCTAGCCTCTACAGGTGTCCTCAACTCAGCTCTCTCACACTTTGGTTTTAAGTTGTGTTCAGTCAATGGAAGTTGGGAGGTGAGAGGATGGAGTATTATTCCTCTGGCCCATGTGCGCACATGGCCTTGGCTAGGCCACAGCTGTGTTCCACTATTAATAACACAGGGCCTGTCATCAACCTTGGCCTGCAGCCAGCTCTTGCTAGGTTCCAACAATGACTCTTTCCTTTTGTCCTTTCAGGCTTCCCTTCAGGATGTTAATGGCTTCTTCATCTTCCTAGCCCTGCAGTACCTCACCATCCTTGCTGGTTTTCTCTAACTCTGCCCACACTTTTGTAAATAGCTCCTTCTTTAAACTGTATTTAATTACTCCTTTGGAGGTACCCTCTGCTTCCTGCCCCACTGTTACTCTGCTCAAGTTACACTCTCCCTGGCTCTTCCCCTAGCATGCTGGGTACTCTCTTGCCTCAGGGCCTTTGCACCGGCACTTCCCTTTTCCTGGCAGGCCTTCTCCTAGATGCCCATGATCTCCTCCACCCCCCAAGTCACTCAGCTGTCACCTTCTCAGTGACCATTTCTTTTTTTTAACTAGATATTTTTTTTAACATTTTATTTTGTATCGGGGTATAGCCAATTAATAAACAATGTTGTGATAGTTTCAGGTGAACAGAGAAGGGACTCAGCCATTTAGTGACCATTTCTTTCTCCACCCTTTGGAAAATTGCAGCCCCTCTACTCTGATGGTTCCCCCCCCCCACTTTTTTTTTTCTGTAACACTGTCCACTGTCCAACACACTGCATAAATTACTTATTTATTCTGTTTCTTGTCTTTTTTCCCTTATTAGAATGTATGCTACACCAGGGAGAGTCGTTTGTCTGTTTTGTTCACTGCTGTGTCCTTACAACATAGATCACATCCTAGATTAGTGGGATGCACTATAATTTTTTGTCCACTGAATAATGTGATTGAATAAGTGGCCTGTTGTTCTTATCTCTCATGTAATCTGCATTTGTTTCCTTGGGCTGCACTTACAAAGTACCACAAACTGAGAGGCTTAAAACAACAGAAACTTAATGTCTCATAATTCTGGAGGCTAGAGGCCCCAAATCAAGGCATTTGCACGGCCATGCTCCCTCTGCAACCTGCGGGGAGAATCCTTCCGTGCTTCTGGTGGTTTCTGACAATCCTTGGTGTGCCCTGGCCTGCAGCTGCAGAATGCTAATTTCTCCATTCATTGTTACCTTCTGTGTATCGCTTCACAGGGTGTTTTTGTTTGTTTTTTAAAAAAGGTAACCACTCATATTGGATTAGGGGCCTATCCTACTCCAGTATGAACTTATCTGAACCTAAATAATTACATCTACAACAATCATATTTCCAAATAAAGTCACATTCTCATGTACTGGGGGCTAAGGCTCCAATATATCACTTTTGGGGGCCACAATTCTGCCTATAAGATGGTCTTTCAGTTCTTCCAGTGAATTTTAGTATCCAAGTACATATCTTATTACCCAACTAGATTGTAAATTTTATGAGAAAAATTCAATTTTTCATCTGATGTAGCAAACTGGCTGGTCTCAGGCTGGATGTGACCTACATCTGCCTTGAAGTATTGGCCCAACCATACAGTGATTTGGAAAATGTTCTGAATCAGTTTGTGAACATTTAAAAATTTGGAAACTATACCTGAAAATCTGAGCGTCTGGTTTTCATAATAAATCAGAATGTCTGGTCACATACCAGAGGAACATTGTGCCATGTTCTTCATTGCCTGAAGCCTAGCAATGGTTTGTCCTTGGACTGGATAGTACCTTCTTCCTTACACACACACACACACACACACACACACACACACATCTATATCCTAGTGGATTTGCTTCTCTTAGAGAACTTTGACTAATATAGTCTTCATCCAAAAATGTCCATTACTATTACCTTGGTTCAAGCCATCATTATCTCTCTTCTGGATGTTACAATTGTTGCATACTTGGAATTCTAGTTACAGCCTATTTTCCAAGGAGCAGCCAGAGAGACCCTTTATAACCATAAGTCAGTCATGTGACACCTCTATTTAGTGTCCTCCCTTGGCTCCTATCTCTGTCAATGTAAAAGCTGAAGTCTTTAGATGGCCTTCAAAGTCCTACACAATCGGCCTTCATCTCTACACTCTGCCCTGCCTCATGAGACTCCAACCACACACGCTTTTCCTTTAGCTCTCTAGGCAAGTTCCAGCCTTAGGGCCTTTGTACTTGCTGCTCTCTGTCTGGAAA
Source organism: Bos taurus (assembly GCF_002263795.3). Lineage (NCBI taxonomy): Eukaryota > Metazoa > Chordata > Mammalia > Artiodactyla > Bovidae > Bos > Bos taurus. Next base: position 60,452,116 of record NC_037334.1, on the reverse strand, counting down.
GCTCTTTGTTCTGGCTAATTCGTCTGAGCTTCCCATAAGCAGAACACCGCTTTCTTGTATCTCAAGAGAAGCAATGACTTTTTCCAAAATGGACCATTTAGTTCAGACTTGCCAAAATGTGTGTCTCAACCAACTGCCTGAGGCTGTCCTCTCTGAGCTGGCCTGGGGATCCTTTCATTGGTTGGTCTTGATCATTTATAATTTCTGACCTTCATCGTTGCGCCTGTATAGAAATGGTGTTCAGCCAAGTCAAGGAGAAATGCTAAGTCTGAGCATTCGACATCATTTGCAAATTATACCATGGTTTCTCTTCACCAGTTCTCACATATCTCCCAAAGTTCTGAGTGGTTGCTTTGTAAAAAAAATCCTTGCCCTTTTATCTTAGGCCCAAGAAAACATCCCAATTCATACGTAAAACACTGTGCTTTGGTGAGGGGAAAAGATATGAGACACATTATGGGAAGTGGATACTTTAAACTGATTTGTGCAGAGAAAACATCTTCCATGGTAGTTCTGTGATCAGAGAAACCCTGTGTCCCTGCATTCCTGGCCCCACTCCAGGCGTCCACTCCTGCGCCCTCTGTAAGTGGTCAGCTAAGCTCCAGAGAGCTCAGCATCAGATCACCAAATCCTTCCTTATTGTAGTCATGGAAAGATCCTGAATATTAGAAAAGTAAAGCTCCTGGACTGTGGAATCAACAAGATCTGGCTCAAGCCCTGAATCTGACATACATAAATGGTGGGGCCTTCGGCAAGTTATACATGCGTTAGCTTCCTCACTTACAAAATAAAGATGATAATGCTAATATTATGGGTTGTTATGGGACTTAAATTAAGTAATGTATGATGAGTGCCTAACCCATAGTGAACATTCAGTCACTGGGAATCAAGATGGGTTAGCACTGAAACTGAAGTCAGACTTTGGAGATATGGTGGAGAACCCGTCACCTGGGACTGAGCTGGGGTGTGTGATGGACACCCCTGATCACTCCAGTGAGACTGATATCTAGGTGCTCCTTCATGTTGTATTCCCAGTACTCCTCCCAGAATATAAAATGGACCAGGCCACCTCCCTCCTTGAAGTGGTCATGTGACTGGCTGCAAGTTCAACCTCCAAGTAGCCTGCACAGCAGGACTACTTGCTTTCCCTAGGCCACACCTCCTCACTCTTTGGACCACTCAGGAGTGACCTTTGCTCTAGGCATTAAGGAAACAATAAGTAACTTATGATCCTTCACCTTGGTTGCTGGATCAGTCATGCCTCTGTCTAATGTTACTGGCATATGGCCATATTTTCTCCATCTTCCTTAGGAGATGCCATGGGAGGTTTTCTGAAATTCAGCCATACTGTCTCAACTACATCCTACTGCTCTGCTCCTTATTGTTGTTAAGTTGTGTCCAACTTTTTGTGACGCCATGGACTGCAGCATGCCAGGTTTCCCTGTCCTTCACCATCTCCGGGAGCTTGCTCAAACTCATGTCCATTGAGTTGGTGATGCCATCTAACCATCTCATCCTCTGTAAGCCACCTTCTCCTTCTTCCCTCAATCTTTCCTAGCATCAGGGTCTTTTACAATGAGTTGGCTCTTCGCATCAGGTGGCCAAAGTGTTGAAGCTTCAGCCCCAATCCTTCCAATGAATATTCAGGGTTGATTTCCTTTAGGACTGACTACTCCTTAAACAAGATGGAAAAGAGTTTGGTCTGGTGTGATCCATTTTGTGTGCATATTTGTAGCCTTAACATACTTGGTCCTCCAACCTCTCATCTGTAAGATGTTGGGTTACATCAGGTGACTTCTTGGATTTCTTCTGACTTTCTGATTTTGGCCAGCCAGGGCTGGGGGTGAGGTGAAATGCTGTACCCACAGCTCCAGCTTCACCCAAATAGCTAAGGTGGGGTGTTTGCAGAGAGAGACTGGGTGGGGAGCACTTTCCCAGCAGCAGGAGAATCAGTGTGGGCCAAGCCAGTCAGGGAGGGAGAAAGAACAGAAGCAGCCTTGATTCCTGAGATGCTCTCTGCCTCCTCCTCCTGTGCCACTCCCCCACACCGTCCACCCGCACAAGAACCAAACTGTGTATCTCAATCCTAGAATGTGTGGAATGTGCCACAGCCTGATAGGCATGAAGCAATCTGCAGAGAGGCAGGGAGGAGCTCTGCTCCCCAGTCAGAGGCCCGACAGTGCAAGGACTATGGGTCCTGAGGGCTGGGTGGCCCCTCCCATCCTCCCTGGGCCTGCTGCCGCAGCCAGGATATCAAAGGCTGCATTGTGCTTTGAGCGGGACTTGGTCCCTCGTGTGCCAGGGAGGAGGCGGGAGGAGGGACACCGCTGGGAGGCTGTCTCCTCCCAGTGCTCCTCTGGCTGGTGTTCCCAGGGGCCTCGGCCTGGGGAGGATGGTGCACACATGGGTGGCTGCTTCTGCATCCCTGGGGAGCCAAGTCTGTCCTGGGGCCCAGGTGAGTTTCCTGGGGGGAAGGGGGACCCCGGCCTGTGGAATGCCTGAGGCGGTGGTGGGTCCACTGAAGGCTTAGGGATCTGCTGGGTTGGGGAGCTACTCTTCTCAAGATGGGTAGATGGTTGCACTTTCTGGCTTCTTCTCCTCCCTTCCTCTTCCTCACTTAGTATTTGTCATTCTGACATTGTGAAAAGGGAGTGAAACCTGGGAAGCATCTACTTTTCCTAAAGAAAGAGGCTTTGAGCTCACTCTAGGAGGAGAGAAGGCTGTTTTTGGCTGCCACTCCCAGGGTGTGACTAAGCCCTTCCTTCCTTTTTTCCCAAGATGCCCCAGTTCAGGAAGAAAGCTCAGGCAGTTGGTTCCTCTGGGGACCAGCAGTGGTCATAAACTTGGCCTTAGTCACTCAACCCTATTTTTGTCAGGGTTAACGTTACTGGAGGAAAACAGGCAGTTTCCTGCCTCCTACCTGTTACAGTGTGTGTGTGTGTGTGTGTGTGTGTGTACGTCAAACTGAGGTCACTCAAGAGTTGTTGCTCTAAGAAACTGTCAAGTCATCTGAGGCTTGACATACAGTGACCAACCCTGCTGGTTTCACTGGGACCAGGGCTTTCCCAGGATGCATTCAGCGCTAAAACCAAAACAGTCCCCGGCAGACTGGGGTCACTGGGCACCCTAATGCAAGCTCCTTGCTTCTTTTCAGAGGGAGACCAAGGTGAGGCCCAGTGGTCTCATGTATGGCATTCACCAGGAGGAGCTGTGGCTCTGTGGGAAGAGTGTGGATTGAGGGAGGACTCTCTTGGAAGACAAATGAGCATTAAACCAAGAAATTATTCCTAACACTTGTTAGGATTCCATGTCTTCTTGGAGCACCACCATGTTTCCTTGGAGGGGGAGCCCAGGAGAACCTCTATCCAAGGTTTTCTACTCTCTGATAGACAACTTCCCCCTGTAGTTTTGTGACCTGGGCTCGATTAGGTGGAAGGCACTACAGGTTCCTAAAGCAAATCTGAAGCAGCCATGTTCTGCTTCCTCTGCTTGAAGTTCCAGCCTAGGCACCTTGGTATCTCCAGCAGGGAGAGGCTCCCACACTAAAGGTAACCCAGACTTAAAAATTCCCCAAATAATGCCCTTGGCACTAAATGCACGACCTATAGCTAAAAAACATTTTGCTTCTCCAAATGTCTAAAATGTACACACTTTTCAGACCCTCTCCCTAAATCCTGCTGTCCTTGTACCCCTTGGGAGCAGACATTGCATGGCAGCTGCAAGAATATGAAGGACCACTGGTCTGTAAGGCAGGGAGCTGCATTCTAGATCTGATTTGGTTTATCTCCTCTTAGGCATCCTCACAGTTAATCACCCAGTCTTTGAGGTTAGGTCTTGTCTGGATTTGCCAGACAAGGTCTTGGTTCTTTGATTTGCCTTGAGCAATTTATTTATTAACCTTTCTGTGTTTCAGTTTTCTCATTTGCAGATTTTATGATATAATTATGCTTTCCTTATAAAGTGTTGTGGTAGGGATTAAGTCTACATGAAAAACAGTTAAAACAACCTGACACAGTTAATTAAGCCCAGTAAATAAAACAAGGCACATTAATCACATCTCTATGACTCTGGCATATCATGCTCTCTCTCTAGGTCTCCCTTTGCTCATCTATAAAATGAGGGGGTTGTAAACTCAGCCTGTGGAGGTAAATTAGGGAGCTCTGCTCCTGGTCCCTGACCCCCCAGCTTCAGCCTGAATAACCCTGCTTCTGTTTGACATCCTGTTGTTTAGCCCAAGATTTCATGTAAAGAATTCTGCAGCTTGAAAGAAACAAACCAACACTGAGGAAAACAATCTTAAGTTCTTATGACACTATCATTCAATTACCTTATTATTTCACCACATTTTTGCTGTTCAATTGGTTAGCATCCTGGATTCACTTTTTCACCAATAGTCAGCCTGATATTTATTTCTATTGAGGCTTTTCATGCCATCTCCCCAGTTTTCTGTACTTGTCAGGGCCTTTCCCTGGGGAGGATGATATGGTATTGTAGGTCTGAGGTCAGTTGTTGTAAACATCCCCTTCTAGGTTCCCCTATTTATCCTAGAGAACGGGAACAAGGTACACAAGCTAGAGTGACTTAATAGTATGTGAGTTTGGCAAGTCTCTTATATTCTTTGAACCTCAGTTTTCCTGTCTCTAAAATGAATATAATGATAGTATCTGTCACACAGAGTTTTTGTGAAGATTAAATCAGATAATTCATCTCATGGATTTAGCAGGGTCTGGCTTTTGATAGCCGCTCAGTAATTCCCTGGAAAATCCCATGGATGGAGGATCCTGGTAGGGTCAGACACGCCTGAGTGACTTCACTTTCACTTTTCACTTTCATGCATTGGAGAAGGAAATGGCAACCCACTCCAGTGTTCTTGCCTGGAGAATCCCAGGGATGGGGAAGCCTGGTGGGCTGCCGTCTATGGGGTCACACAGAGTTGGACACGACTGAAATGACTTAGCAGCAGCAGCAGCAGCACTAATTGCCGGCTGTTTTGTTAACTAATAAGGACCACTCCACCATCCCTTCTCCTATGCCTGACTCCACTGGAGTAGGAGTCGGTGCTCCTCTTTCTTCGGCTGCTTCTGCCATTGTGTCTGTTTCAGTGGGAGTAAACAGTTAGGACCAACAGTCCTCAGGGGTTAGGGAGGCAGGAAAGGAGAAGGCCTGATAGCACTATGCCCTGGACCGCTGCCCAGCTGGTCTGCAGTGGAGTGACAAAATGAAAAACACTTTTCCTGACGCCCCCCAGGTGTGCTGTATTCTCACACATGGACTCTGCCTGCAGCGTTTGTTCCCATGATGCTTCTTACTTTGGACATGGGCAGGGGGTAGGTTTCTGGTAACTGCCATTATTTCTGACTTCTGGACCCCTGGAAATTCTTGCCACTGTTAAACCACAGTTGCTTAGTTAAGATCACAGAGCAAGCTCATGTCAAGATTTGTTGGCCTAAAAGCTTCTAGCACTGCCGCCTTATCTTTCAACACTATCTTGAAGAGATCTGGCAGATTTATACCCTTATACAGAGGATGTGGGAGAGATACATTTGCCTACATTGATTGCTGTTGTTTGTAACTTTCCTTTCAACCTTTGTTGGTAAATATGAATCATCAGTAGAATTATAAGAGATGGAGGGATGAATGCTGACAATAGTAAATCATGATTCACATTTGAGCTTTAACAAACTTGAGACATTTTGAATATACTGATAATAGATAATATGAGAACATTATGCAACTTTCTACTTTATGTCCTATTAGCTTCAGAGCTTCTTTATTTCTTTCTTTTACTTTTTGGAAAAATAAAAGATTACAGATACAGTTAGAGTCCCCTGGTAGTTTTTCCCAATCTTACTCCTCACTCTCCCTCCCCCAAACTAATCACAGTCATGAATTCAGTGGTTCTGTGCCTTCACTGCATATCTGTATACTCACGAGTGTTCATTGGAAGGACTGATGTTGAGGCTGAAACTCCAATACTTTGGCCACCTGATGTGAAGAGCTGACTCATTTGAAAAGACCCTGATGCTGGGAAAGATTGAAGGCAGGAGGAGAAGGGGACAAGAGAAGATGAGATGGTTGGATGACATCACTGACTCAATGGACATGAGCTTGGGTAAACTCCGGGAGTTGGTGATGGACAGGGAGGCCTGGCGTGCTGCAGTCCATGGGGTTGCAAAGAGTTGGACACAACTGAGTGACTGAACTGAACTGAATTGAATCATTGTAAAGGATTTATTATTAAGATTTTTTAACGTAAAGTGATATTATTATGCAGCCTGTTTTTTTTTTTTTTTTAATAATTCAACACTATGATCTAAGATGGGCTTCCCTGGTGGCTCAGATGGTAAAGAATCTGCCTGCAATGCAAAGATTCAGGTTTGATCCCCAGGTCAGGAAGATCCCCTGGAGAAAGGGAATAGAAACCCATTTCAGTATTTTTGCCTGGAGATGTACAGAGGAGCCTTGTGGGCTATAGTCCATAGGGTCACAAAGAGTCGGACATGACTAAATGACTAACACTACTAAACTATGATCTAAGATACATTCATGTAGATAAACATAGCTGTAATTCTAATTTGATACTTGTCCCAACAAGGACAATGTCGGTTCACATCATAAAAACTGCTGGTGGTATGCTTGTCAAGTCAAAGAAATAAAATGTGTGTGGAGAAAAAAAGCATGCAGGGAAATCTTTACTGTTTAGTTTTCTTAAATTTGGGAGTGGTGGTGAACAAGTGGGCCCAAGGAGAGACTGAGAGAGAAGTGGGAGTATATTCTCATTTCCAGCAAGTTTCTGTGACTGAAATATCTCCTGAGTTGGAGACCTTAGACTTCAGTGTTCTGAGGTTGGGTTTATGTAGTGGAACCGGCAAGATCTACACCCATAATCTGGATGGCCTCTGACTCTGTATGACTCTGGTAAAATCACTACTTCTCTCTGGGCCTTAGTTTCTCAACAGTAAAATTAGGAGTGGAATTCAGTGATCTCTGTTCCTTTCAAATATTCATTTTCTGTAATTATTGCCTCTCCTCATTTTTATGTCTCATATTTAAAATGTCAAGATGCCTTCCCTTTTCTAACTTTAAAATACAGTGTTATTCACTGTATTCCCTGTCTCCTCATTTGCCAAGATCACAGTCCACATTCTCACTCACACTGTGGACTGTCACACAGTTTTCAGCTATGCTCCCTGCCTCTCTTTCTTGCCTCTTCCTGTCTTTTCAGTGCCATCCCAGGTAGAATTTCCACTTTTGTTTTGCCACACCCATGCTCAAGAATGTTCCATAGCTCCATATTGCTTGCTATATCCATTCTAAATTCCTTTGACTTCTTTATAATGTTCTCCTTATCCTGACCCTACCATATTTATCAATTTTAGCTCCACCATCCTGACCTCTCCAGTATGTTGTCGGCTCATGTGCATGCAAACATTTGCTCCTGTCCTGCTGATCTCTTTACCAGTAATCCCATTTTTCTACCACCTATATAAATCTACCAACAAAATAAAGAGGGAGCCATAGACTGGGAGATAATATTTGTAAATTACATATCTAATACTTGTATCCAGAATAGAAAAAAAAAAACTTATAACTCAGTAATGAGAAAATAAATAATCCAATACAAATTTTCAGAGAGTTTCATTCAGAAAATATAGGGATGGAAACCATACATGTGAAAAACGCTCAGCATCATTAGCTGTGCTCAGTCATGTCTGACTCTTTGTGACCCCATGGACTGTAGTCCCACCAGGCTTCCCTGTCCGTGGAATTTTACAGGTGAGAATACTGGAGTGGGTTGCCATTCTCTTCTCCAGGGAATCTTCCTAACCCAGGAATTGAACCCAAGTCTCTTGCATCTCCTGCATTGGTAGGCAGACTCTTTACCACTAGTGCCATCTGGGAATCCCTCATTAGTTATTAGGAAAGTGTAAATTAAAATGAGATAAAACCACACACCTACTAGAATGACTACAATTAAGAAGACTGATACTAAAGTGGTGTGGATGTGGAGAAACAGGAACTTTCATGTGTAGCTGATGGGAATGCAAAAGGTACAGCAACTTTGGAAAGCAGTTTGGCAGGGTTTTTTGAACTAAGCGTTGGTAATTTTCTCTGACCAATAATAAAAATAAAACTAGCTTCCAGAAAGTAATTTATTGATTCACAAATGAAAAGTCCAGGGATTATTTGTTTCAAGTATGTCTGGATCAAAGTATTTAAATGATTTTAACTGATTCCAGCTGAGCTATTTGAAAACCTAAAAGATGATGCGGTTAAAGTGCTGCACTCAATATGCCAGCACATTTGAAAAACTCAGCAATGGCCACAGAACTGGAAAAGGTCAGTTTTCATTCTAACCATGAAGAAGGGCAATGCCAAAGGATATTCAACTATTAGGCTGATTTCACATGCCTCCCATGTGATTTCATATGCTTCCCTGATTTTACCAAGGTTTCCCTGGTGGCTCAGCTGGTAAAGAATCCTCCTGCAATGTGGGATTCCTGGGTTTGATCCCTGGGTTGGAAAGATCCCCTGGAGAAGGGAATGGCTACCCACTCCAGTATTGTGGCCTGGAAAATTCCATGGACTGTATAGTCTATGTGGTCGAAAAGAGTCAGGCACGATTGAGCGTGCCTTCACTTTCACAAGCTAGCAAGGTAATGCTCAAAAACCTTCAAGCTAGGTTTCAATGGTACATGAACCAAGAACTTCCAGATGTACAAGCTGGATTTAGAAAAGGCAGAGGAACCAGAGATCAAATTGCCAATATCTGTCGAATCATAGAAAAAGCAAGAGAATTCCAGAAAAACATCTACTTCTGCTTGATCGACTATGCTAAAGCCTTTGACTGTGTGGATTACAACAAACTGTGGAAAATTCTTCAAGATATGGAATACCAGATCACCTGACCTGCCTCCTGAGAAACCTGTATGCAGGTCAAGAAGTAATAGTTAAAATTGGACATGGAACAACGGATTGGTTCAAAATTGGGAAAGGAGTACATCAAGGCTGTATATTGTCATCTTGCTTATTTAACTTCTATGCACAGTACATCATGTGAAATAGTGGGCTGGATGAAGCACAGGCTGGGATCAAGATTGCCAGTAGAAATAACAACAACTTCAGATATGCAGATGACACCACCCTAATGGCAGAATGTGAAGAGGAACTAAAGAGCTTCTTGATGAAGGTGAAAGACAAGAGTGAAAAAGCTGGCCCTAAAACTCAACATTCAAGAAAACTAAGATCATGGTATCCGGTCCCATCACTTCATGGCAAATAGATGGGGAAAAAGTGGAAACAGTAGCAGATTTTATTTTCTTGGACTTCCAAATCACCACAGACTGTGATTGCAGCCATGAAATTAAAAGACACTTGCTCCTTGGAAGTAAAGCTATGATAGAACTAGACAGAGTATTAAAAAGCAGAGATATCACTTTGCTGACAAAGGTCCATATAGTCAAAGCTATGTGTTTTCAGGCAGTCATGTATGGGTGTGAGAGTTGGACCATAAAGAAGGCTGAGCGCCAAAGAACTGATGCTTTTGAACTATGGTGCTGGAGAAGGCTCTTTTTTTTTGGATAAGACTCGAGTCCCTTGGACCGCAAGGAGATCAAACCAGTGAATCCTAAAAGAAACACACCCTAAATATTCTTTGGAGGGACTGATGCTGAAGCTGAAGCTCTAATACTTTGGCCACCTGATGCAAAGAGCCAACTCATTGGAAAAGACCCTGATGCTGGGAAGGAATGAGGGCAGGAAAAGAAGGGAGCAACAGAGGATGAGATGGTTGCGAGCATCACCAACTAAGTGGACATGAACTGGGCAATATCTGGGAAATAACGTAGGTCAGAGAAGTGTGGCGTGCTGCAGTCCATGGGGTCACAAACAGTCCAACATGGCTTAGCAACTGAACAACAATTCCAACAACCTTTCCCACTCTGTTTAGAAAATCGCTAGCTACCCCAAGTCATGCAAATACTCTTCTATATTTCGCTCCAAGTTTTTTTGGTATCTTTTAAAAAACAAGCACCTAAATAATTCTGATGCAGATCATCCACAAATCACATTCTGGAAAACTGTGATTTTTCTTCTCTATACCTCACATGTTCTTTAAGAGCTGTGCGCCCTGCCTTCTCCCCCAAACTGAGGTCAACATCCTGAACTTCCTTATTCAAGATGGGATCATGCCACAGACTCTCAAGGTCCTTAGGCAACTGTCTCTTCTTATGGACACACAAAGCTTGCCAGGACTAGGTGTAAATAAGTGAGCTGGCATTTCTGGGGACCATGATGGCCAGAGAACAAATGCCCCGTAGAGGTGGCAGCAACCACTCAGTGCCAGCTGACTGTTGCCAGATGAGCATGAGGGCCCCAGACTATAGTTCTTCTAGTATTCAAAGCAAAGCCAAGCATCTGGGTTATGTAAAACATCCTGATTTCTAAATGATGTAGAGCAATTTAAATCTTAAAAGTGCACAGTGTAGAGGAAAAAAAAGAAAAGAAAAATGTTGGTGGGTTTTTATGGCCTGTGGCCTCTGGTATACCAGTTTTCAAACTCTATCCTAGAGTAGGGAACCAGGCTGCCACTCAAAGTGATTCTAGGACCTGCAGGATTATTACCTGGGAGCATATTAGAAATGCAGAATCTCAAGCTTGCAACTACTGAGGCAGAATCTGCATTTTATCAATGAGTGCTGATAAGTGTTACCCGCTCAGTCGCATCTGACCCTTTGGGACTGTAGCCGGGCAGGTTCCTCTGTCCATGGGATTCTCCAGGCAAGAATACCGGAGTGGGTAGTCATTCCGTTCTCCAGAAAATCTTCCTGACCCAGGGATGGAAACAGGGTCTCCTGCATGGTAGGCAGATTCTTTACCGTCTGAGCCACTAGGGCAGTTTATCAATAGCCCAGGTGATTCATTACAGTTTGAAAACCTCATGCAGATATGTGGTTCTTACTGACTCAAATCAGAATCATTTGGGGAACTTAAGAAAAATACCTGCATCGATGTGGTGACGTCGCGCTCTTCCTGTCTTGGCTTAAGCAGCACCTGACAAGGAACAGACGTTCAAGGCAACAGGACCACTCTTCTCATTTGCCCGGGCCCCTCATCTCCCCTTCCTGCCTGTTGGTGGTGTGTGTACGGCAGGTGCTGTGTGAATCACGTCCCATCTGGGTCTCCTGCCCCTCTGTCTCAGGGCATCGGCGGGGCCGGGTGCTCAGACGCAGCGCGGACATTCTCACCTCGCTTTCCCGGAGGGTCTCGCGAGGCGTCGCGCCGTGCTAGCCTCTCTGTGCGTGAATATCCCATCTGCCCTTGCGGTGCCCCTGGAGCGCTCCAGTTTTTCCCTCAGCGGGTGAAGCTTCCAGTTCCCAGCGAGCCCCTGGGGTCCCCCCCTGAGGTGGTGCATCTAGCTGTCTTGGAGTGTCGAGATGATAAGGGAGGCAACGTGCCTCGTGGTGGTTGTCCTCACTGTGTGCTGTGAGGACTGACTTGGCCCTCGTATTCCCCCTTCTCCGGGGTTGCACGGGGGAGTTTGAGCGACCATGGAGGGTCCGGCGAGGCGAAGCGGAGCCTCTGTGAGACATTTCAGCTCCTTGTGAGGTAAATGGAGGAGTCTGAGGCCTCATGGACGTTTCGCTTACCTTGCCTCAGGAACCCCCTCCTTGCAGCCCTTCCCCAGCCAAAAGAGAACTGGCCTCCCTTGAAGTGCCTCCGTGGGCCCAATGGGGAGACAATGGGTGGAGGACGACGCTCCCTGAGTCAGAAAGCCTTCTCTAGCCATTCGAGAGCGAGCCTAGGGGTACTGGACCTCCCAGCCTCCGCCCCTCCAAAGCGCACAGAGGATGAGGGGTGGGCTGACCTCGCGGTGGGGTGGAGCACTGCTCTTCCTGGGAGAGGGGGAAGAAAAAGAGAAATCAAAGGAAAGGAAGAGAAAAGAAAAGTACGTGTGACTGGGTAGCATGATGAAGGACATAAATTAACATTTTTGGAGATGAGGCCTAGGCACTGATATTTTAAAAAGTCAGTTTTTTCAAAAGCCAGTTGGGTGACTTAAATAGGTAGACAGGGTTGAAAAGCACTCAGATCAAGCCTTCACCTATAATCGGGAAAAGTGAAATCTGAAAAAAATGGACAAATGAAATATCCTGACCAGTGTCACTTAACCAATGTATGGGAGAATCTGATTTGTGCAAACTCATCTCTCATGATTCTCAAGCCAGAAACTTTTCTGCTGCAGTTACTTTGGTTCCTGGGGGCAGAACTACAAAATGATCTCGGTAGACTATAGCTCATTACTGTTGGCTTCCAGGTAAGCTGCCTAATTTCAGCACTAACAAGATTGCTACATGAAAAGCTGTGAGCTAATGACCCTGCCTTCAGCACATTCAAGCCTAAATTCATTTCATTCTCCCTGTTCATTACCCTAAAAAAGTGCTAACTGTTCCTGCTATGAAAAAATGGAAGATCCTCAGCTTGGGATCAAAATCCCACTGAACAGGCATGGAAGAAGGCAGACTTCTGGCAGCAATATGAGGATTTGGGTTCAAGGTTAACCAGCCATGATTGGATGGTGTGTGATTACTTCATTCCTTATCACTCTTGGACTGCCTGAAGCACAGGTCCAGAATGCTAACCTAATAGATCTGCTTGACTTTGATCCACCAGCATTTTACAAATGAAGAAGTTGGATGGATTAGATGACTAACTGACAATTAGTAGCTGAGCCCAGATTCCTAATCCCTATTTCCAGTGTCAGGTATTGCTTGATAATATTCTGACCCCATGGTAGAGTCCTTGAGCAGTGTCATGTTCAAAAGAACAGAGCAACCAACAATAGTGGGTTAAGAACTTGAGTTCTTTTGTTGTATTTTGAGGATACATGAAAGAGGCCCACATTCCATGTCAATACTTTCAAATTTCCCTTCTGTTTTTTTTTTTTTTTTTTAATCTACTGCCTTGTGCTTTATAACTGCACTTTTCTTCTCTTTTCAACTCTGTGCCATCAAAATAGCCTCCTCCTTAACCCTAGTATGTGCTATGATCTTCTCTTTTTCATTCTGGTTTTACAGCTGCAAAGACTGAGGAGGAAAAAAGATCCCATACAGCAACGGTCTCCAACCTTTTTGGCACTAGGGACTGATTTTGTGGAAGACAGTTTTTTCCAGTGACTGGGGGTGGGAAATGGTTTTAGGATGATTCCAGCATATTACATTTATTGTGCACTGTATTTCTATTATTATTACATCAACTCCACCTCAGATCAGTAGGCATTAGATCCTAGAGGTTGGGGACCCCTGCCATACAGAAGTCTGTATAGTGGGCAGACAGAAGGATAGTTTGGGGCCAATCATAGATGTCAGGGCCATTACAACCATGCCCTAGTCACCTCCCTCAGGATGTTACTCTCAATTGCTCTGCTCCAGCATTTCCATTATCCATCTTGCTGTAGTCAGATTTGTTATGACCTTGTAGGCCCAGCATATATTGAACACGTAAGCCATGGGACTCACTCTGACCTGTAGGTGGGAAATCTGTTTTTTTTTTTTTTTTTCCCCTTTTTTAAATATAGTGGAGATATCCAGGCTGCTGTAGCATTGGGATAGCATGCTTTAGTTGAGAACTAAATAATTCTAAGGCAAAAGTGATAATAATTAGAATTCTTCTGGACCACCAGCCTGGAGAAAAGAATGATTTCTGACAAAAACTTGTAACCCTTGCTTATGGCTTACTTACACTCTCACAAATGACCTTTCATTTGATCTTCTCCAGGTAAAGATACTTCTTCCAAGGATCCAACCATATCGAGTGAATTTATATCCTCATCTGAAAATAAGGAAAAATGTTTCCTGCCACAGAACATGATTCCAGGTATCTAAACCCCAAAGACAAAACTTATTTAAAAATATTTTTCATGTAGAATGAAAAAAAAGGGGGTAACAGTAACCCCCTTAACAGTCTCATCTTCAAGTTCCCTCCCTCTGATCCTTCCTGGGCACCACCATTAAATACATCTTTGTAAGCATGACCTTGACTATGATATTCACTTGCCCACAAATATTCCACTGCTCTTCATTGTCTGTGTGATTAAAGCTAAACCACTCAGCTGACTCTGAAAGCTTTTCACAACCTGGTACATATTAGGAGCTCTATACATATTTGCTGTATTAAATAAAGTATATATCACCAAGTAGATTTTAAGGTGCTGAAGGGAAGGTGCAATTTTTTGAATAATTAAGTGTTCTACATAGTATGGCAACCCACTCCAGTACTCTTGCCTGGAAAATCCCATGGACAGAGGGGCCTGGTAGGCTGCAGTCCATGGGGTCGCTAGGAGTCGGACATGACTGAGCGACTTCACTTTCACTTTTCACTCTCATGCATTGGAGAAGGAAATGGCAACCCACTCCAGTGTTCTTGCCTGGAGAATCCCAGGGACCGAGAGCCTGGTGGGCTGCTGTCTATGGGGTCGCACAGAGTCGGATACGACTGAAGCGACTTAGCAGTAGCGTAGTACCTAAAAGAGTTGTTTGTACATATGTAACTGGTGCTCAGAAAATGTTTGGTAAATAAATACATGAATGATTGAATAAGTCCATGGAGGTCTTGTTTGTCTTCTATATACCACCTTATACAGAGGTTATTAAATATATAAAGGAATAAAGGGTTGAGTATGTGGGATGAGATTGGTTGAGCAGAAGGGTGTCTGAGTGATTCTTTCAGAAGGGAAAAAAAAGATTTTGAAATTAAAGTAGAAAAAATCTTTTTCTTAATACATATTTTTCCACAATGTTATCCTTAAGAGACTTTAATGAAACTGGCAAAGACAACCATCCTCAGAGAGAGAGGTATACCTGAGCTGAACCTTGTACTGGAAATTCTGAGGATAAACCTGGGGAAAACCCAGTTTCTATTATCCAGTAACAGGTACCGTTTTTAATGGCAACTCATGTACAAAGCACATGCTAAGTCATGCCTGCATCTACTTCTCATCCTCACATACTCACTTCTAGGAGGTGGCACCACATTCTGCATTTCAAAGGTGGCAAACAGAGACTCACAGAGTGTGGTAAGTTCCCCAGTGCCACACAGTTAATACACGAGGAGAAAGGGATTCAATCCCCAGTCCTTGTTTGTAACCATAATGCCCTGTTGTTTCCCAAACATGTACTTCTCTACAGCATACAAAATCAAGATTTGTGAAAAAAGATCCGCAGTATGAATGTTTCAAAGGATATGTACTATGTAAACAGATAGTGTATAATGTCATGCCACATTCTTTCCCCCATTTTAAATTCTGTCAAGCTTCTTTGTTGACTATGAAAAAACCTTGCCCTCTATTTTTTTGCTGTTCTGTCAATCTGCTTATCTGTCTGTCAGCTTGGGCCATCTCTGAAAAAGCTGAATCGCCAACCATCTGTTGTTTCATGAACACAGTGGAGTCAGCATTTTATCCTATCAGTGAATGAAGGCAAGTGAACAAAGGGTACGTGTAGGTGAAACTTAACCTCCTGAGCCAGAACTTGTCCATCTTTCAGCATTTTCTGCCATGATGCTGTTTCCAAGAAGGTCATAGTGTGGGAAGGGGAGACTCAGCTCCAACTGCCAACCTCTTCTTCATGAGGAAGAGTCACAGACAGTCAATCAGATACATTATCATGATTAAACCGCTAGTTTTCAGAAAGATTAAAGAAGTGACAAAATGTACTTTGCACTAAAAGTAGAGTGAACCTGATTTATTCCCTTGTCCTCAGTGGGCACTGTAGGATCCCACATTGACCTAGAGGTGTTGCTCTGAGTATCAGCTCTCACTGGTTGAGATCCAAAAGCAGTCTGCTTGTTTAAATCCAGGTCTTTTGAGTTCCATAACCATGAACTCAAGTGCATGGCAAGGAGATTCACTTTGAAGGGGCCATCACTTATCAGGAGCTTTTCTGGGGGAGTTTCTGGAGAGGAGTGTGGATCAGGCTTTGGAAGGACAAGAAGTTTAGTGAAAAGAAATCACAGAATCAGTTAGTGTCAAGGTTAATTACAGTGTAACATGATGAGGGCAGTGAGCAGAAACTGCTGGAGTACTAGGGTAGGGATGGGGGTTTGTGACGGACAACAGTTAATGCTTAATGTGTTTGTTGAATGTTTAGTATGTACCCAATACTGAACAGAATGCTTTATGCACATAATCTCATTTAGTAAGCCTCTTAAAAATTCTGTGGGATTGTACTGTAAAAGCTCTTCAGCTAATGAGAAAAGTCAAGTGTAGAGGGGTAATTAACTGCTCAGGGTGGCACAGTTAACAAAGGCAGAGCCAAGCCTTGAGCCCAAGTCTGTGTGACTCCTCCTCCCTGGGCTTTACCTCCTCCCAGAGATCAGTGTTCAGTGAGGCTACCAGATGAACATTGGACCTGGACTGCTGAAGATGGAGGACTTGCATGAGATTAGAACACAGGCCAGGGAGGAGCGGAGTGGAATAAACATCCACCTGAAGCTCTCGCCGATGTCAGGTCAGTGGGTATTGTGTTGGAGCTGGCCTGCAGCCACAGCATTCCCGCAACTTCTGCGTTAGAGACAAGCCTTTATAAAGATAGAAGTTCAGGCTGCCTGTGTGCTCAGGCGAGCATGACAAGGACTATCTTTAATGTGTTCAGGAATTTGCAGAAGCCCTGGCAAGTTAAGGCTAGAGGACAAACCTCTGTGCTTATCAAGTTGATGCCTTCATGGTTCATTGTGTTTGAAAATTATTAATGGGATTGCTACTTATTGTCTAAAGAAGACACATGGCAAAGTGCAGTTATAATGATGAACCTCCTCAGTGTGGCCTTTCACGACAGCACTATCCACTCTCCAAAAGCTCCGTCACTCTGTCTCCTTACCCTATTAACATTTTTTTACTCATACCCCTTTTCTCCATCTGAAATTATTGTGTGCACGGAATTGGTTACTTGCCAAGAACACAAGCTCCATGAGAGCAGGACCATGTTTATTTTGTTCCCACTGTATCCTAGCACCTAAAACAGCTTCTGTTCAGAGTGTTGGTTTGAATGAATGTGCATTTTGAAGATATTAAAGATAGGTTATAATATATTAACCATTTATCCTGACAAACAATAAATGCATTATCAGAAAGAAGCGTGTTAGAGGAAATACATGTGTATAGGTACAATGCATGGGCTTCCCTGGTGACTTAGTGGTAAAGAATCAGCTTGCAATGCAAGAGATGTGGGTTCAATCCTTGGGTTGGGAAGATCCTCTGGAGAAGGAAATGGCAGCCCATTTCAGTACTCTTGTCTGGGAAATGCCATGGACAGAGGAACCTGGTGGGCTGCAGGAGGCTGGTGCGACTCCATGGAGTTGCAAAAGAGTCAGACACAACAACAGCAATGTATAATGCATAAAGTACATTATTACATATCATAAATCTGACATATAAATACTCTTCCATAAATACAGATAAATTTCATATTCTTTGGAAACTTTCACAAATCATCCACAGGAGGAAATATATGTTTTAGCTGATTCTTTGTGGTACTGTTCCCTCAGGGCCAGCCAGCTAGGAATATACCTTGTACAAACAGAAATAACCAACCCAACTGTAGCAGTTCCTGAGATTCTAGAACATTCTGGGCTTCACCATTTTTTGTTTTTTGTTTTTTTTTTTTGAGGGGGGAGAAGTTTCAAGAATGTGCTCAGAGAATTTTTAAGATTACTTAACAATTACTTAACAATCTCTAATTGATGAGACCGTCACTTTAGGGAGTGGATGTGGGAATCATTGGGGGTTACCTAATTCTTTCTTCCCTATTACTACATTTCCATCCTGATCTTTCTCCCTCTATTCTCTTTAAGATCTGACACTCTCCTTCAGTGTGAAGAGCCGCTCCAGAAGGTGTGTAAATGGCCCCTTGCAAGAAGCAGCCAGGAGGCGGCTCTGGGCGCTGGAGAATGAGGACCAGGAGGTGCGTGCATTGTTTAAGGTGAGCTTCTGGGAGCAGTGCAACCTCATCTTTTGTCCTTCCACTACCTACACTCTCCCCAGCACCTAGGACAGCGCCAGGAACAAAGTCCCTCAAGAAAACTTCTAACTGAATGCACAATAATGTATAGGTTCTCTGCTCAGCAGGAATGGGTCAGGAGTCAGAGTCAGAGAAAGCTTCATTTTAAGTCTATTAATTTTTGATCTTCATACTTCTGTAGAATGGGAATCATTATAATATAAAGTATATTTTTAAAAAAATGCTGTGAATTTGACTCTTAAAATTGTGATAAAATATACATAACATTTTCAGTTTTAATGATTTTTAGTGTACACATCAGTGATATTAAATGCATTTATATTATTGTGCAACCATCACCACTATCCATTCTGGAATTTCTCATCATCCTGGACTAAAACATTGTACCCACTAAACAGTAACTCTCCTCTATCCCCTTTCCTCAGTCACTGGTAACCTCTAAGTGTACATTTTTAAGTACCAAAGTTACCAATCAAAAATTAATAGCTATAAATTTTAGAATGAGAGGAGGAAAAGACAATAAGATAAACCAGTTTCTCATCTTTCATAGTAGGTAGATAGTATCTTCAAGTTCTAGACCAAGGAAAGAGGGTATAATTAAATTATTTATATTTTAGGGGGTACTTCAGTCAGTCAGTTCAGTCACTCAATCATGTCCAACTCTTTGCGATCTCATGAACCGCAGCACGCCAGACCTTCTTGTCTATCACCAACTCCCAGAGTCCACCCAAACCCATGTCCATTGAGTTGGTGATGCCATCCAACCATCTCAACCTCTGTTGTCCCCTTCTTCTCCTGCCCTCAGTCTTTCCTAGCATCAGGGTCTTTTCCAATGAGTCAGCTGTTTGCATCAGGTGGCCAAAGTATTGGAGTTTCAGCTTCAACATCAGTCCTTCCAATGAACACCCAGGACTGATCTCCTTTAGAATGGATTGGTTGGACTTCCTTGCAGTCCAAGGGACTCTCAAGAGTCTTCTCCAACACCACAGTTCAAAAGCATCAATTCTTCAGTGCTCAGCTTTCTTTATAGTCCAACTCTCACATCCGTACATGACCACTGGAAAAACCATAGCCCTGACTAGATGGACCTTTGTTGACAAAGTAATGTCTCTGCTTTCTAATATGCTGTCTAGGTTGGTCATAACTTTCCTTCCAAGGAGTAAGCATCTTTTAATTTCGTGGCTGCAATCACCATCTGCAGTGATTTTGGAGCCCCAAAATATAAAGTCAGCCACTGTTTCCACTGTTTCCCCATCTATTTGTCATGAAGTGATGGGACTGGATGCCATGATCTTAGTTTTCTGAATGTTGAGCTTTAAGCCAACTTTTTCACTCTCCTTTTTCATTTTCATCAAGAGGCTCTTTAGTTCTTCTTCACTTTCTGCCATAAGGGTAGTGTCATACTTGCTAGGAGAATTAAAGTCAGAAATAGTTAGAAGTTGCTGCAAGTTGTTAAAAGAGATGGGGGAAAGAGAACACTGCTTTACATATTAAATTAGCATGTTCTAGTTATTTTACAGTCTCTGTATGAATTTGATACAAATTTAAAAGAGGAACATACTCTCTTACTCAGCCTTATAATAAAAAATATAGTGTTTGGTTTTTTAGGAGAAGTAAATGAGATAGTATCTGCAGAGAGCTTGGTGTTTTGCTTGGGTGGTAGGATGTGCTCCAGAAATAGTAGATATGTTATAAATTGCAGAGTGGTTTTGTTTTTAAATTTCCAGAACTCAGGAACTTGGAGAGAGTTGCACCACTGAGTTTCTTTTAATTTGAGTCACTTTTGACATGGGCAAGAACTGGGTTTGGTGGTGCAAACTGGCCTGCAGGGGCTTACAGTCAGTTGAATCTGAGATCCAGTTTGGGTGTCATGGCCCCCTTGACTTCCCCTGTCTGCGCTCTGGCATCCTTGAGTATAAAACAGGGATAATACCATTTCCTATTAAATCTGAAATGCCATTTGATTATAAATTTATTATTTTGAGAAGGAAAATAAGTGATGACAAATATTTATGATGTCACGCTTCCTCTTATTTTATTTCAGAAATGGTTAAATGTGATAAAAGTGTATTTGGAATGGGTTAACTCCTCTTTTCATAGGGTTATTGTGAAAGTTAAATGAAGCATTACTTATCAAACTGTTGCTGAAGTGCCTGGTGTGTAGTAAATTTCTTGTAAACCAATTTTTACCAATTTTTACCTCTTCCCTGACTACCAGGATCCACATCTCCCAAGGACCTGAGGCCTCTTGGGGCCTGGGATGGGAGAATCTCAGAGTTGACTTTGCTGATGTAGGGGCTTTTTCTTTGATCCTTCTGTCCTCTTCTTTCTCCAAGGTTGGATTTCAGGGGTTGATGAAATCAACCTCTCAGGATAGGATTTCAGGGGTTGATCTTTGATGGTAGGACCTGGCCTGGAGGGAGAGGGACTTTCTGATCATAACTTGTTATAGTCAAGTCCAGAAGCTTGGACAGACAGAAGAGAAATATTTTAGGGGAAAACCAAGTCTGGGCAGTGATTCAAGCCTTTTTATTCAGGTATTTTAAAAAGAGGGGTAAGTGTTGCAGGTCTCTTCTTGCTCTGTTTGTGTGTAAATTGTATAGCCTTTTGAAGGGTAGTTTGGCTCCTGTATTTTAGGATTGAGAACGTGTATTCCCAATTACACTTCTTGGAATTACTTGTGTCAAAACAATCAAGGATGCATGCAAAGATTTAGATATGGGGTGTTTATCACAGCACTATTTAGTATGTTAAAAAATTAAGACAAGTCAAATGTCTAATCATAATAAAACATTAAGAATTAATTATCTTAATGTGACAATGACATATATAACCATTAAAAATAATGCAGATTATTTAATGACTTGGGAAATGGTTCATAAAACATTGTTTAGTGACAAACTATTACAGAACAACTTAGTAATGTGATTCTATTCATATAAAAATAGTTATGTAGAAACTCATGTTCAGGATAAAAGGTTCAGAGTTCATAGACAAAGTTGTTAACATTGATGATCTCTAGGAGGAGGGATTATGGATACTTTTTATTTTTGTATGCTTTAGTTTGTCTGTTGGCTGGTTTCATAAAAATAATTATTAAACAGAGATTCACAATTGAATTTACTTCCAACGTGCCTTCTGTGATGCATTCTTCACCCTCTAACATGTACTTTTTTTTTTAAACACAAAAGATAACATTTTCTGTGCACAGTTCTACACTTTGGCTTCTTTTTGTTGCTGCTGTTGTTTTATTCAGAGGGTACATTTGGAGCCTATATCAGTTCACAAAGAGCTTTTTTATGGATATATAATATTATAATTTTATAATATATAATGTATCCATTGAATGGATGAATCATAATTTACCTTAACCAGTCTCTTATTGATGAACATTTAGGTTATTTCCTTTTTGTTTTTCTGGTGATGTAAAAAATCTACACCACAATTGGTGAAAGTGGTTAAAAGGTACAAGCTTCCAGTTATAAATAAGTGCTGGGGATGTAACATATAGCATGGTGACTGTAGTTAACAATACTATATTGAGTATTTGAATTACTAACAGAATGGATCTTAAAAGTTCTCATCACAAGAAAAAATGAATCTGTAATTATATGAGGTGGTGGATGTTAACTAAACTTACTGTGGTCATCATTTCATAATATATACATATGTTAAATCATTATATTGCACACTAAAAATTAATACAGTGTTATATGTCAATTATATCTCAAAAAAAGAAGTTCATGCACAGCATGTTGTCATATGTGAACTTGTTCACAGAATACTTCTGTCATCCCAGACTGACTCACTGTTCTCTTTATTCAGGACCTCTCAGCCAGGTTGGTGGGTATCCAGTCCCAGAAAGCCCAGTTCCTCATCACCTTTAAGACTATGGAGGAAATCTGGAAGTTCTCCACCTACCTGAACTTAGGTATGACATGGAGCAGGCAGGTAAAGGAGCACCTGTGTCTCAGATCAGCCATTTTGTAGAGCTTGACATTAAGGAATTGGTGTGGCTCTGATAATTAAAAGAAATAGCACTTAATTGGATGCTCTAACTGAAATATCACAAAATTCCTGGAACTAAATCTAAAGCAGATACTGCACTGAAATGTCACATGCAGCACTTCTTTGTTTCAAGGAGATATTATTAGATGATCATTTAAAACTGCCCAATAGTTATTGTTCATCCACAAAATTCAAAATAGAGATAGATTGAAAATTTATGGTTAAAAAGAAAAAGAAACCAGCCTTAGGTAGGATCTAAATAGCTGTTCAAAATAGTTCCAGTTCCATGTTCCATGTTTTTGTAAGAGTCAAAGAAAGATATGGGGGAATTGTCTGCTAAAGGGGCTGCAGGATGCAGGGTTTTCTACAAGGTAAAGAAGGATATTGGGGCACAGCACCAGTACCAGTGTGGTGGGAAATAGTTTACCTATCATCTCCATGGAGAGTAACTCATGATAGGGAAGTTACAATTGCAAAGCAAAACCAAACAAAGCAAGAGGAGGCCTCTTGAATTGATGCATGTTTTACATCTCTTAGACAATGCTGGGCTCCATGCAAAGCGCAGGAAGTGATTTCATGTAGGGGAGGAGGGTCAAGATGGCTCTTCACTAGAAGCCGTAAATTCTTCTCTTATAGTCAGGGTGATTTTCTGCTCTCCATTCTACCCATTTCCTTCTGTGACCATTAGAGATCCTTATTATTCAAAGTATGCTCCATGGACCAGCAGCATCAGCATCAAGTGGGGCTTGTTAGAAAAATGGAATCCTTAGCAAATGAACAACAACAGGCCCACTCTAAACCTACTGAACCAGCATCTCTATTTTAATAATGTCCCAGGTGACTTTTTGTGCACATTAAAGTACGATAGGCACTGTTACAGAAGATACACAGGGCCTAAATCAGTACAATGGAGAGTCAGAATGGAAAAAGACAGGTTTTGCATCTTATGAAAGTAAGGAAGTCTAGAGAAGAATCAAAATTTTAATACAAGTCATTTAAATTTATAGGAATGTTTAAAATACTATCCATTATCATTACAGTTTTGCAATTTGCATAGTTTTTAGTCTGGTTTTTACAAGTGAGATCTTACTGGGCATGAGGTAAGGGGAAGGTTAGAGGAATGTTAAAGTAAATCCTGACTCATTTATGGATCATAGAGAATCTCCCTGGCCACTGCATCATCAGGGATATAAGAATTTGGATTTGATCAGGAGAACTTTAAGGGGGAACCAGGAACCCCCAGAGTCAACATTGTAATCTTGGAGATTCCTCTATGTGTATATTATAGAAAGGTAGTTTCGTTTGATAATCTCATTCTGCGTTTATGGAGACTCATAATATGTTGAAAATAAACATGATTTAAAAATGATTTGTACTTCCAAACAGATGCTGAGAAGAACTAATTAGTTTTAGAAAATTTCTAGCTACCTCTCTATGCTCTTCTAATTCCAGTTAAATGTAGTCAGGTTAGGGATGAAAGTCTGGGGGAGAAATTCAAGTGGGAAATTGCTCACCCTAATGCTCAGCTAATGGCAGGAATCATGTTGTTGAGGAATCCTGTTGGGCTTGACTTAGGCTATGTATCTACATGTCTGGAGCATCTCCTTTTTGACCACAAGTACTGGCTCAACTGCCGACTGGTTGAGGATACAGAGATCCACGTGTCAATAGATGATAAACACCTGGAAACTATATACCTGGGACTCCTGATCCAGGAAGGTGAGTATGGTGTAGGGGTGGGAATGAGGGTCTTATCTGGATATTTGTTATCAGAGTCCTTGCAATAGGATACAGAGGGAAGCAAAAAACCATTCAAACATGAAAATATTCACAAACGAACCCACCTGTTATAGTGTTATTTCAAGCGTCTCAGTTTAACATCAATATCACATGAATAGCTCTGTTGGCCAGCCTCACTGATTGTCTGATGTTGGAACCACTTGAGAATTTTTAAGAAGATGTCCATGTCAGGGCTCCACTGGGGTCAGTTTATCTCCAGAGATGGGGGTCAGGCTTTGATATTTTTCAAAAGTTGCAGATTATTCTAATGTGCACCCAAAATTAAAGAACCACTCTTACAAAAGTTGCATAATTTCATGAGATTGAAGAAAGTGATGTTGGAAAACTTCTTGGAACATCCACTAATCTGTTTACAAGGAAGGATCAATCCAGGCTGCAACCAACTGTTTAACAACTGAGGACATCATAGTGAAAGAGTCAATTCCTAGGCAGAAGTCCAGGGTCCCCAAGGAGGAGATAGGGGTCTGGGGC
Source organism: Bos taurus (assembly GCF_002263795.3). Lineage (NCBI taxonomy): Eukaryota > Metazoa > Chordata > Mammalia > Artiodactyla > Bovidae > Bos > Bos taurus. Next base: position 60,427,823 of record NC_037334.1, on the reverse strand, counting down.
TCTCGAAGTGAAGATAGGGGTCTGGAATTCTCAAGGAGGAGGAAAGGACAAGCTTTTTTGTCTACATTCCTTAGTCTTAGTCAACTACACAACTCAGTTTAAACTCTGTACTAGGGATTATACTTTCATGCATTGGAGAAGGAAATGGCAACCCATTCCAGTGTTCTTGCCTGGAGAATCCCAGGGACGGGGGAGCCTGGTGGGCTGCCGTCTACGGGGTTGCACAGAGTCGGACACGATTGAAGCGACTTAGCAGCAGCAGCAGCAGCAGCAGCAGGGATTATACAACAACAATGTATACTGCTTGAGGACAGTTTCTCCTTCCTGAAAACCTTCTGACTAATCCTGTAAGATTAGTGACAGGGGGGTACTCTTTCTGCCCTCTTCTGATGTCTATGTCAGAAGCTTTCTCTTTTATACTATAATAAAATTTTATTACACAAAAGCTCTAAGCGATCAAGCCTCATCTCTGGCCCCAGATTGAATTCTTCTCCTCCGAAGGCCAAGAATCCTGGCGTCTTTCGTGGTTCAGCAATAACCTTTCAATAGACACAGTGAAAGAGCCAGATTTCTGTAGAATATTTTGCAGAATAATTCTCTTTCTGATTGTATCACATGAATCATACATGAAAGAAAAACTTTCATACTGTACAACTATGAAATTTAGTTGGAGAAATTATATTCACCCAAATCAACTTAATTTATTCTTTTTTGATCTTAAGATTAAGCATGAGGTTGCAATTATAACTGAAGTTCTCTTAAATATATTTTCACTAACTTTGTTTCATATTTTCTCAAGGTTAAGTCCCAATTAAACCTCATTCTTGAGAATTATTTGGAATTTTTGGTGCCTATTTTAAGTGAATTCCCTCTCAGTTTTTTTTTTTTTTTTGAACCTGGTACCAGTTTCCTGGGGTCACAAAGACCTCCTGTAGCACCTCTCCCTGGACTGTGTACTTTATTTTCAGGAAGAAAAGTATTTGGGCTCTGATGGAAATATACATAGTGGATACTCCCTTTTCACTGCCTGCTACTCCTTGGAAAGAGCTTTTCTCATTATCTACAGGTCACTTCTTCTGCAGAGCCATGTGTTCTGTGGCTCAGCCAGCTGAGAAGGAAGGGGAGTATTTGACACTTTGCAAGAATGAGTTAATCTCGGTGAAGATGGCTGAAGGCGAGTCTGAGTGGGAAGCTGTGTCCTTGGTGACAGGTCAGCGGGGCCTGGTGCCAGTGTCAGCCTTGGAACCCCTGCTTCTCCCTTTCCACCAGTGAGTAGCCACTCAAATCCTGGGAGAGCACACTGAAGTCTGCACAGAACAGACTAGGCACATTTGTAGATATGGACATGCATGGTGCCAGGGAGGGAACAAACCTGGATGTTTTTTATCTTTTTTGTTTTTTTTAACAGTCAAGATTTGCACAATTAGATGAAATAGAGAAAACCCAAAATTTCAAATGGATGTTGCATCAAAGAATAAATACACTGCCTGATCTCCAATACGGTGTTTGTGGGGACTGGGGACCATTTGTACCAGAGTCACTTGGAGATTTTACTACAAGTTTACACCCCTGGTCTTTCTCAGTCTCTCTTGGGGTTGGATCCAAAAATCTTCAATTTATGTAAGCTCCCCTTAAATATCAGGGGATGTTTTTCACACTAAAGTCTGAGAATCCTTGCTGGGAGGAAGTATAAATTCCAGCAGAGTGACAATAAACATGATTCCAGGTCATGGGCCCTGTGTGTCAGAGAGTCTGACAGTAGAATGGAGTGGGATCCTTTGTTAGTTATTTAACTGGCAAACGAATTGCTGAGCTAGAAAATACCCTAGGCCTGTTAAGCTTCCCTCTTTTTCATAATGCTTGATAAAAAGTAAGTTCTCAATGAATGTTTGCCACTATTAAAATTAGAGTAATCTAAATGACAATAATACTTATCATTATTACCATCATTGTTATTTTAATGAATTATTCTGTTCACTTTTCAAATTTTTTGAAATCCATGTTTGCAAACACTGTGTTTCCATTTGCAGGTGGTTCCTAAAGAATTATCCAGGAAACTGTGGCCTTTCCAGGAAGAGGGATTGGACAGGCTCCTATCAGATTGGTATGGCTGAGTTGAAGACAGTATTAGTAGGGAGATAATATTGCTCTGCCTCCTACTTTATCCACAGATTTGGAGTCAGTTGATGTGAATTCCTGTCTTATCTCTGCTGTTGACTCCATTTGGGGAAGTCAATTATACCATCTGTAGACATGGGTTCCCTTGCCTGTGAAGTGAGAGGTCTCAGATCAGGGCTATACTGTAGCTATAAATGCTTCCAAGGGCAGGCAGAACACACAGATGCATGGAGGGCCTGAATGGAAGATGATGTTAGGAAACGGTGGGGACCATAGGGTTTTAAAAATATGTGGGTGAAAAAGAAGCCCCATGTAGGCCAGATGTGGTCTGCAGCTGCCTGCTTTCAATCTCTAGTCAAAATGTTTTCTAATTTCCTTTAGAATTTTGTGCTTAGGAAGATTAAGAATGCTTGACACATAGTGGGTGCTCAGTAAATATTTGTTGAATAATGAAATACATGCATACATATATGTGCATAAATATACACATACGTTTTAGTTAATCTCTCTATGTATGTGTGGGTATATATGGGCTTCTCAGGTGGCTCAGAAATAAATAATCCACCTGCCAATGCAGGAGACACAAGAGACATGGGTTCGATCCCTGGGTTGGGAAGATTCCCTGGAGAAGGAAATGGCAGCCCACTCCAGTATTCTTGCCTGGAGAATCCCATGGACAGAGGAGCCTGGTGGGCTACAGTCCATAGGTTCACAAAGAGTTGGACTTGACTGAGCATACATGCGATGCACATACTTATATATACATATACACACATAAATATATACACACACACATATATATACATAAACACATACATATATATCTGTAAGTATATTTATATCTACTAGATAATAAAATTTAATGTTTTCATCTTCATCCCTGGAGCTGCCTTACCACACCTAGCACAAAGTGCAATTTTTAAAGTTCTGAGCTCAAATAACACTTAAAAATATACAGAGGGAATTATCAGATCCAGACAGTAGATCTAATCAATAATCGACCATAAACAAGATTTTTATCTATCTGAGGCAGTATGGTCTTGTAGTTAGGAACATGGGGCTGTGAAGTATGTTCTGGGTTCAAATTCTAGCCCTACAACTTAAAACCAATGTGACCTCAGCCTATTCGTGATATGCCACAACTTCCTCAATAGCAAATGAGGTTACTGTAAAACCAACTTCAGATTTGTCATGGGAACTAAACTAAGTGACATCTATAAATCACTTAGTACAGTTTGTCACATTGTAAGTGTTTAACTCATGGTAGATACTATTAACCCCCAAAGCAGTGGGAACTTCTGATTTTGAAGACACAATCAACAGCTAGGGAGTTGGACAGTCATAATGGCCAAAGGAGCCAGAAAGAAGTGGAGAGATCCTACAGTGGTCCGCACCCTGGTCTGTAGATCTGTGCTAACCATGATGAAGTGTTTGCATGGTAATGGCAAATAAGACAAAGAAAGACAATATAGTGAGCTTTCCAGTTTTACACAAGCTGCCTTTATTCTGTTTTAAGAAATACCTAGTATTCTGAGATTATATTTCCTACATTTGTTAAAGTTTCTTTTATAAAACAATGGTAAAAGTAGATGATATTTCCTTTTTTGAATTTCCTAGATTGGCCAAATGAAAAGCCAGTTACCCTGGATCATTCCTGCCAATTTCTTTTTTTTTTTTTTTGAAGAGGGGGGAGAAATTTCACTGGTCCTTAAAGTTCTAAAGTCTTGGGAACACTTCATTTCATATTACATTGGAAGCTAGTGAGTGGCTCAGCTGTTTCTGCCTTATTTGGTTGACCTGTGTGCTGTTTTCCCACAGGCAGAGGAAAATGTAAGGCCTGGAAGGAATATGAGAGGGAAGAAAAGGACGAGCTGAATTTCCACCAGGGAGAAAGCATTGAGATCATCGGCTTTGTCATTCCTGGGCTTCAGTGGTTCATTGGGAAGTCAGCGCTCTCAGGAGAAGTGGGCTTTGTGCCCACCAGGATCATAGATCCTGATTCTTATTCCCCAGTGTAAGTATGACAGATAGACCGTCTGGGATGTGCTGGAGCAGGGCCACTTTCCCCAGTGGTCCTGTCCCATTCTGTGCAGGTTGCAGATGAGCTTCAGGGCTTCCTAGTAACACAAAGCTATAAGAGCACATTCTGACAACCTAGACAACATGAAGAGTGATAGGAAGGGAAAGATGAGTGACCATGACAGGAGTCAGTTCATTTCAGCAGATGGTCATTGAGGCTTTCCTCTGTGCAAGGAGAGAAGCACAACCCTCCAAACTCAAGGCCCACTTTTAGACCTTCCCATCCAATCAAGGGGCCCCATCAAGGGAGTGCATGCACAGGGACCTGTAGACTACTACTTAGTAAATGGAGGGTTCCCTCTCACGTAGGTCTATCTGCTGAAAGTTCAGTGTGGGAAGTCAGTGTTGGCCAGGATGACAGAGTGCCTCTTTTACTGTTTCCTGCCTTAAATCCAAAAGGCTTGGTTCTGAGGCACAGAGCTACCATGTGACCAGTCAGCAGTAGGTGGCAAGGCTGCTCCAGCCACCCTGTCATAGAGTCCTAGAATACCTCCAAGTCTCTCTGGGTGAGCGTCTTGCACTGGGATAGGAAATAGTGAAAAGCCTGGGTCCAGGAAGTACTAGAGGAAACACCGAGTAGGTGGCTAAACTTGAGACACTGTAGCCCTCCACGTGGGGAAAACATGGCCCAAGCAATGCCTTAGGCTCTGAACACTCAGACTGGAACTCCTTCCCTCACTGAAAGAGCCACTAAGGAGAGTGAGCCAAGAACAAGCTTTTTCCTTTGTAGGGAGAGGGGAGAGAAGGTAATTTTCCCTACACAAACGTGTGGGAACCCAGGTACCTCTATAAGAGGAATGAAATGCCAATGTAAATGCTCTGTAAATGGGAAGAACCATTTACAGAGCAGAAGAAGAAAGAATGTAGTGAAGGAGACAACTAAGAAGGAGGAACTACTAGCCATGTGGGAGATTGGGGGATGCTTAACACTGTGAAAGGGCTTTGAGACTGACCATTGAGAAGTCACTGGTCATGAGGAGGTCACTGGTCATTGGAAAGTAGCATAGCTCAGTAATAAAGAGTTTCAGAGCCAGATTTCCTGATAGGCATTTATAGCCACAGGAGCACATCCGGTGTCTCCATTAGCTTACCAGTGGGTGACTTCAGATATGTTAATTTGTCTCTCTAAGCTTTAGTTTTCTCATCTGCAAAATACATAGTGTTAGTATTTGCCCATAAGATTGTCTTGAGTTGAAATGAGCTACATGTAAATCCCTTAGAATGGTGTCTGGCATAGTGTGTGTGAGGGTGTGTGTGTGTGTATTATGATGAATATGCATTAACTCTTATTATTGCTGTTACTGTTGTGGGTGGTAATCTTTGAGAGGCCATTAAATAGGCTATTGAAGGTAGGTGTCAGATTTCATCAATTATATTGGACTTCTGTACCTCATACTATGGGCTTCCCTGGCGGATCAGCAGTAAAGAATCTGCTTGTCAATGCAGGAAACACAGGTTCAATGCCTGGGTCAGGAGGGAAGCTCCCCCAGAGAAGGAAATAGCAACCCACTCCAGTAGCCTGGCAGGCTACAGTCCATGGGATTGCAAAAGAGTCAGACATGACTTAACAACTAAACAACAACCTCATACTATGCCTCAAATGACAATAACCCAGATTAATTAACATAAATTAATCTGATCATCACATTTTAGCTGGCTTAGTTGCACAGGACACACTCATCCTGCAGATATCATCCCCTGTATCACAGAGGTGGTAGGACACCTTCTCTTTACTTGCACAGAGTCACCTGTTGGCCTCTACCTGGTCACCTGTGGGACCCCATTTACCAAAGATTGCACATTTGGTAGGGAAGGAAGGGGAGAGTGGACAGGAAACAGAGAAGGGTGGCAGAGGGAGAGGGGAGGGGCGCTTGTTCATTACACACCTCCAAAGCACTCTCTAGATTACAGACACTCTCAAAACACAGCAATTGGATGAAAACCCCACAAACAACCTGCCTCCTGAAGCAGCCATGGTGTGGACTAGGAACCAGCCATCCCTGTGTGCTGTGCTGTCCCTGTGATCAGGCCACTGGGTGTCACTCTTAGTCTGTGTTTGTTTGGGATCAGGTCTCTGAAGATGGCCTAGCATTTGCTGAAGTCTCCATCCTCTCCTCTCAGCTTCTCTCCCTTTGATGGTTTTTTACTCTCTGAAGTGTTACTACAACATATGTATGTATGTATGCATGCATGCATATATTTTTTGATTTAACCAAATTGGCTGTGCATTGACAATGAAATTTCTCAGAAGCTGTTTTCTGAGTCAGATTTAGGTCATGCCTCTGACACATGGGAATGGGATCTTGCTTATCCATGGAAGCAAATTTTTGTGGGTTTCTTTTTTTATAGCTCAGGTTCAACATCAGCTACCTAGTTTCACAGCAACAGTAGCTGGAAAACCTGTTCTTAAACCTTGGGCAGGTCTGTCTGAATAGACAGTCTGTGTTTGACAAGAGTGACTTTAAAGACTATCACCCTTTTGAGAGTGACAGAAGGCCACATTTGTCCTCTTTTTGTTTTTAAGCATATAATGTGTTTGAGTTTGTGTGTGTTTTAAGTGAAAAAAAAAAGTCTTTAGATATAATTGAAGATGCCTTTTTACCCCCTCATACTTCCATTCTCTGATCCTGAGTCCATCCTATAGGCCAACACTGTTTGAAATTTCTAGTCTTTATTCTGATACATTTAAAAAATTGACATTTGTTTATAAATGAAAATACTATGGTTTTGTGTATTAAAATTTTATATAAATGTTTTTTTCTACAACTGGCATTTTCTGCAATTGACATTGTAAATTTAAGATTTATTCATGTTGTAAAAGATATAGCTCATTTTCATAAAGTGTTACTTACAAGAAATTTATATACTCAAATGCCTACATTTAAAAATAAACAAGATTGAAAGATTAATGTACTTGAAACCAGATATAAGAGAATAGGAGAAAAGCCAATATTTCATGGTATTAAATGTTAAAAAATTTCTTTGTTAATCCCCTCTTTTATTCTTATTGTTTATCTGTGTCTTCTTTATAATTCCATTTCTTGTGGCATCTATTTTTGTTGATGAGAAGTTTGCTGTTTCATAACCATTTCTTTGCAGTAGGTAGCTTTTATCTCGCTGTTTTTGTTAAGGTTTTGTTTTGTTATTGATGTTTTGCAATTGTACCGTAATATATCTAGCTTTGATATATCCTATTATTTATAGCAAATTGTCCGCTTCCTTCTCCATCATGTACACCTCTAGGTAGATATTTCAGTGGAGATCTGTGAGTTGGTAAATGCTTTCCATCTCTTTAAGATACTTAAAATATACTCTTGAATGATCATTTACATAGGTGTAGAATAATATCTTCAAAGTGTAGAGTGAAAATTAATTATTAATATAAAATTTCAAATCCATTTTGCCAGAGTTTTGTCAATCTTATTAGTCTTTTCCGAAAACCATTTTTTCTTTTGCTGACCATCTTTATTGTTTGTTTCCTATTTCATTAATTTCATATTTACCTTTCTAATTTTTCTACTTTGCTTTTATTTCATTAATTTATGTTCCTATCCTTTATATTTAACTCTTTTATTCCATGAGTTGAATAATTAATTGATAATTGAACCCAGAAAGAATGATTAGGAGAAATAGAAAATCCAAAAAGACTTATAACCTTAATGAAATGGAAATCATGTTTAAATTGTATTATTTTTATTTATTTTGCTTAGGACTTGGTGTGCTTCTTCAATCTGAAGACTCATGTCTTTCTTCAATTCTGGAAAATGCTCAGTCATTCTTCCTTTGAATATTGCCTGTCTCTCATTCTCTTTAGTTTCTCTTCTGGAATTCCTGTTAGAGGTATGTTGGACTTGTCATTCTATCCTCAATCTTGCTTAATCAGTTCCTTTATATTTTTCATCTTTTATCATGCTAGGCTACATTCTGGATGATTTCCTCAGAACATCCTTCAGTTTCACCAATTTTCTTCTCTGTTGTGACTAAACCTGTTGTTTAACTTTACTCATATGGTCCCAAATGTCCATGCTTTTATTTTCACTTCTAAAATTCGTATTTTACTATTTTTCACATATTCTGTTTCTGCTTTTATAGTCCCATATTTTCATTGTAGCTTCTATTCATTCTTTTTATTTCATTATTTTAACCATGCTTATTATAAATTATCTTCAGATTACTGTTAGTTCTATTGTAGTGTTGATCTACCCATTTGTGCATTTGCTGACTCTCTGTGTCAATAATTCATTTTCTTGTGTGGTTTGTATTTTCAGTTATGTGAATGAACTTTCAACATTTTAAAAGGTGGTCTTTGCCTGAAGCCTTGACTACAGAAAGCATTCCAGCAGAGCAGTTTTGGCCTTTGCTTTCCCTGGAAACTTAGAAACTCAGTGGTTCAGATCTGGTTCTCTGATAGGGTACTACATTGATCAGTGTAAATTCATATCCCACACCTTGTAATAGTGTAAGCCTAGGTGTCTTATTTTTTCCAGGAACTCAGACAGACAGAAAGCATGTTCTTGGCAGGTTATGAGAAGTTTCCAATCTCCTTTTATAGAAGTTGCAGCACTTCTAGATTTTAGGCCATAGGGAACACAAAGCTATTTTGGGAGCTCCATTCAGCTTCCCTGCTTCACACAGGTCCAAAGTCACATTCTGTCCCTAAGTGGTATTAGCAGGTCAGCCCCACCTCTGAGGGCCAATGTCCCAGCTGAGAACCACCAGCATCTCTGGACCATCTACTCTAACTTACCAACTTGGCTTTGGTTTCTCCTTTTGTTTCTGGTTCCTAGGAATTTCCCTTTTTCTCTTTAAAGTTAAATACTATATTAAAATGTTTATCAGATTTTATCCATGCTTTGTCTATGTATATGGTGGCAAGTAGCCCTGTGCTTCAGCCTGTTGTATTTCTAGAAGCCCTACCACACTCCTTCTAAGGATCTCCATGCCGGCAAGCCCTAATGTAATTTGTCAAGCTTCTTGGACTCTCTCTAAGTATCTGGGACTCAGGGCATTAGCATATTAGCCATAGGCAATGGACACAGAGGCAGAAGACCTCAGCTTTGATCTCAGCTTTACCACTTTCCAGCTGTGTAATTTTGAGCATGTCACTAAACCTTTCTGAATCTTCATCTACAAATATGAATAAAAATATCTACATCATAGGATTGTTATGAAGAGTAAATGAAATAGTAAATTAAGGAATGGGATCATATCATTCTTTTTATCTCAAATAAGTTTAGATGTAGAATTCAATTACATGCTCTTTTAAGGATTGAATATCTTAAACTTCCGGGGAGAATCTGGAGGTCAAGCCAGAGAGATAGGGGTTCCATAAGACAGGGAGGCTTGGCGTACTGCAGCCTAGGGGGTTGCAGAGTCGGACACAACTAAGCAACTGAACTGACTGACTTAAGTATTTTGTCAAGAGCTATAGATGTCAAGACAAGCTTTAGTGCCAGTTCTGCCTCTAATCAGAGTTATGACCTTGAGCAGTTCACATTAATGGCTAGTTTTCTCAACCAGAAAACAGCCACTAAAGTGGCTGACTTTCAAACTGCATTTACCTGAGCTATGGAGACAATGGGTAAGTGGCAGACCATGGCACTACATCCCAGCCCCTCCCTTAACCATGCTTGAAGTAAAGAAGCTCCTCTTACATCCTGCTTTACGGTTACCTAAGCACAGACTTTATTTTTTTGTACCTCAGTCTCTTCCTCTGTAAAAAAGGGAATAAGAATAGTATATGCATCATAGGGCAACTGCATGCATTAAATGAGTATCTGATTCATAATAAACAGCCCCCACAAAGTATTAGCTGGTATTAACACTTAGGCTTCCAAGTTATTTTTTTTTAAAGCTGGATTCTGAAGTTAAAAATATATTGGGAACAAAGAGATATTTATTAAATGTTGTCTATATGGATACTGGACTGAATACTTTCCAAGGCACTTCTAGTTTTCATGTTCTTTGATTTATGACAGGTATCTAGCTGACAAATTGGTTTTAACAATTAGTTTATACAGTAAAGTGAATATACAGAGCTCTATTATTTATAATCATTTCTTCTAGCCCCCTGGCCTTCCTTCTACCCACTTCCCATGCCTTAGCCTTCTTTCCCTCTCTTAATGGTGCATAACACTGTTGTGCTGTGTCATGGAATCTGATGTCAATATCAGCTGTGAAGGGTTTCTTCTGACTATAGTCAAGCTTTGTCCTTTGTTCCTCTAAATTGTGTCATCAGTCCTGAGTGTTTTCTTGAAATAATCTGTCAAAGAAACATCTTTTAATGGTCCTTTTCCAACCCTTGCATTTAGGACAGCCAGTTCCTATTTCTTTCCTTAGAAATGGTCACCATGTGGTCTCACAGAATGGGTAGGGATTGAAGGAAGGGGTTTTGTTTTTCTTGAGAGATGGAGATTTAATTGGAGGGTTGTTTTCATGTGCCACTTCTTCAGCCACCACATAGGTCGGTTCTGCACAGATGAGGTGCCTCCAGCTCTTCTTTGATGTATAAATAAGAGCATTATACAGATTTCAGCTCTGACTGTGTAGGTTGATGGCTTCTCTGTGTCCTTCACTGCATTCTAGGGTGAAGAGAGGAGGTCGTGTCTGAAACCTTGCACTGATCTGTGTCCATGTCTTTTGCCTCAACACAGGAGCAAGAACTCTGCCTTTTTCAGTGATGAGGAAAAATGCTCTCTGGGGTTCCTGGGAAGTGACAGGAAAGCTGAGTGTGTCAGCTTCCTCCGCACACTTGCTCAGACTGACATAACATCTGTCTACCAGCTTAGTGAGTATTTGCTTCTCAACTGCCCCCTCCCTGCCCTGAGAAAGCCCAAACTCCTCAAGATTAAGGAATTGTTCCTAACCAAAAAGTACAGTATCTCTAAAGTCTAATCACATGCATGTATGTGGGGCTGTGATCACAGTTCAGTTGATGACCTGGGTCATATTTGATTAGCAGCATTTTCACTTTGGATTTCAGATGATTCTAAAGTCACAAGGGACTTGGTGCCTAAAAACTATGAGATGTAATGAAATCAATTCAACTATACAATGGGAGGCTGGCCATATTGAACCTTCCATTCTAAACTGGAGAAGAAAACTTCCTGGGTTGTGGCTGAGGGTCTTCCTCCTAGGGCTGAAGTAGGTCTGGCCCCACAATAATAAAGGTGGGGCCATAGAACATTATAGCTGGAAAGACCCTAAGAAATGACTTCTCTCATTTTATAGATTAGGAAGCTGAGGCCCAAGTGAATTAGTGCCTGAACCAGGATAAGAACTGCCCTCCCCTGTCCTCTAGTCAGGACAATTCCTACTTCACCACATTGCCCCTGACACAAAATGACTTTGGACTGTTGGATATGTCAGCCTTGGGTGAGTGAGGTGCCTCAGTACTTAGCACAGTTTCAGTGGTGTCTGAATGACTAACTGAGTGAATGAATGACACTCCTTTCCCTTACTTTGTGAGGGGTCCCCTGCTCTGTGTCAAGAAGTGCTTCATCCAATGACAGGGTTTGAGGAAGGAGTCCTGTTTCTCCTATCTCTTCAGTGATGGGGATGCTGTGTCCACTCCTTTGTGGCCACATTAGATGGCACACATTTCATGGGTATGGCCAGAGATTCTGCAGAAAGACTCACAGGCTAGCCTCTGGAGCAGAAGTGGGAGTTAGAAACTTTCTCCAGGCACAGGAACATTTGTGATTAGCACCTTGCCCAGGTATCAGCACTAGCCCTGGCAGCACTTTCTTACTACAGGCAGATCACACTGCTGCACCAAGCTGAACCAGGAAGCTGAAGTTATGAATGTAGCCTGGTAGTTTGGAGCCAAGGTCTGAAAATCAAGGATTAAGGGCCTGCTTTGGAGGTAGGGGTGGTTGCAGACTTGGATCCAGGGTATCTGCCAACTGTTGACCCAGTGGTTGAGGGAAATCCAGGGACAGGTCTCAGGCAGCCCATTAGCTCTTATCTACAGACCAAGGGTGCATCTCTGCTGGGTGGCGGGCTGCACTTCATGGCTTCACAGGTTGTCCCTGGCACCAGGGCAACCAGCAGAAGGGGCATCCTGTCGGTAAATTCCAACTCCCCCAAGGCCTATGCCCTGTAATTCTTTCTCTGAGAGGAAGCATTTAAAAAAATTCCTGCATTATTTGTGTTCTTGGGGGTCCTGGCCTAAAGAGAAATGGTTGCAGTAGGGCAGGCACGTGTCCCACAACATCAGTGAGGGACAGGTGCAGGAACCCAGAGTCCAGATCTCTAGCTCTGCTGTGTTTGGCTGTAGGACCTTTGGGGGTTGCAGATATCAAGTACCTTCAATGACACTCACAGAAGAAACCCTCTCCTGAGAATAGCAAGTGGAGGCTTCACTTGGTGAGGGGCCTGCTACCCTCAAAGTTCACTGGAGAGCTCAGAGTAGGGGCACGGGTGGCTGGCTATTGCTTCTTTGCCAGGAAGAGGTAGAATCTTTTTTCTAGCAGCCCCTGTTCTATGGAGCACAAACCTGGCCTTCACCTCCACAAGCTCCACTGTGGCTACTTTGGCCAAGGGGGTCAACTTCTTTGCTGCCAACCCCAAGGTCATCTTTTTGGTTCTCACCTTATCTTATTTCACTTTTGCTCACTTTTGAACACGGTGAAATGTGTTCACTTTTGTTATCTTGTTCACTTTTGTTCACTTATCTTGTTTCACTTATGTCACTTTTGTTAGATGGCTGCACCATAAACCACCCTGGTCTCCATGACTCCTCTTTTCTCTGTGCCTTTCCAGTCTCCTGGATTGGCTCTCATCTGCCAGTAAAATGCTGATGTTTTCCCAGCTCATTCACAAATCTCCTATAACCACTCCTCCTCCACCTGCTTTGCTTTTCCCTGCAAATCCTTCTTTTGGGACTTTGAGACATTCTTTGTGACATAGTGTCAGTCACAAATCCATGTTTGCAAGTCTCCACTTTTCTCCTTGGCCACAGATCTATTTCATTCTCCGCTAAAGCTCCTTCAAGTACTACAAATTCAAAATGTCTAAAACTACTAGAGATTGTGCTTTCTCCCACCTCATCCCACCACAGTACTTCAGGGAACAAGACTTAGGAACCTCAGATGCTTCTTTACCTTCTTTTCTTAATTATTGACATTTGGTCACCTCATCCTATCAAATTTACAAAGCACATTGTGCACACTGAATCTGTCTGTTGAATGGGTGGATGACAGGAAGGAAGAAGGAAGGCTGTACACATGGAAATGAGAGGCAATGCCACATGCCAAGAGTGTGCTGCTCTGTCATAGACTCACTGAAAGATTTGGGCCTTAAGATTCCGTCATCACCCCTGCCCTGCATACTCACACCTCTTGGCATACAGCTCCTGTTTCTGTCTTTTCTTCTCTGACTCTGTTCTCATTTCTACCTCAGTTCTCAACTGTATGGTGAGTGGGTTAAACCAGATAATCTTTAGGTCCCTGCAGCACTGTGGTGAAGGGGAGATGCTGTTTTGTACTTTAGGGACGGCAGTTGGTCTGAAACACAAAGTTTCCAAGGGGCCACTGGTCCAGGGAACGCATGCAGGCATAGGCATGCTAGACCATTCTGACCTAACTCAGGTCTGTCCTTCATCTCTATCCAGGTGGGTTTGAATCCATCCAAAGTCTTCCGAACGATCTGAGCGGTGAGTAGAGATCATGCTGAACCAGACCTCCAGTCCTGTGGGACAGAATCTTGTCCTCTTGCCAAGAGCTGGCCACCATAGTTGCAGGTACTTAGTGTTGCTCAATTCTGCCCGTCCCTTACAGTGTCCCAGTCCGAAGGCTTCAAGGAGACCCGGCCTGGTGGAGCCTGGGAGGAGCATCAGGCCATGGGCTCCAGACAGTCCAGCAGCTCTGAGGACTCCAGTCTGGAGGAAGAGCTCCTTTCAGCTGCCTCAGACACCTATCATCTGCCAGAGCCTGATGACCTCGATGACCCAGAATTGCTCATGAACATGAACACTGGTCAGGAGGAGGAGGAGGCTGAGAACTTCGCCCCCATATTGGCTTTTCTGGATCATGAGGGTTATGCTGACCACTTTAAGAGCCTCTATGATTTTTCCTTCTCTTTCCTCACGTCTTCCTTTTATAGTTACTCTGAGGAGGACGAGCTCATGGCCTACCTGGAGGCCTCGAGGAAGTGGGCCAAGCGGAGCCACATGACCTGGGCCCACGCCCGGCTCTGCTTCCTCCTGGGTCGGTTAAGTGTCAGGAAGGTCAAACTCTCTCAGGCCAGGGTGTACTTTGAGGAGGCCATCCACATTCTCAATGGGGCATTTAAGGATCTGTCCTTGGTGGCTTCCCTGTACATCAATTTGGCGGCCATCTACCTGAGGCAGAGGCTGAGGCATAAAGGCTCATCCTTGCTGGAGAAGGCAGGTACCTTGTTGGCCTGCCTGCCTGACCGGGAGTATAGTGCCAAGAGCGAGCTGGATGTGGTGGCCTATGTGCTGAGACAGGGCATCGTGTCAGGCAGCTGCCCCCTGGAGGCCAGGGCCTGCTTTCTGGCCATCCGATTGCTCCTAAGCCTTGGCCGGCATGATGAGGTCCTGCCCTTCGCCGAGCGCCTGCAGCTCCTCTCTGGACACCCTCCCACCTCAGATGCTGCAGCCACCATCTTGAGTTTTCTCTATGACAAGAAATATCTGCCACACCTTGCAGTGGCTTCTGTCCGGCTGCGTGGAACTCCGAGTGTCCAAGGGATGGCCCTTCCAATTTGGCAGGTCCACCTGGTCCTGCAGAACACCACCAAGCTCCTTGGCATCTCCTCCCCAAGCTGGGGTGAAGTTTCTTCCCTGTCTTGCCCAGCACTCAGGCAGGCAGTGACTTCCTGTGAGGAACAGGCAGACTGGAGCACCCAGAGGGTCCTGTGTCTCATCCTGTCCAAAGTGTACCTCCAACACAGATCTCCTGATGGTGCCATCCACTACCTGAGCCAAGCTTTGATGCTAGGCCAGCTGCTGAGTGAGCAGGAAGCTTTTGAGTCTTCCCTCTGCTTGGCATGGGCCTATCTCTTATCCAGCCAGCCAAAGAAGGCTTTGGACATCCTTGAGCCATTCTTATACTCCCTGAAGGAGACAGAGAGTGTTATCCACAAAGGAGTGGTCTATAACCTCATGGGACTTGCACTTCAAGGTGAAGGCAGGGTGAACAGAGCAGCCAAGAGCTATCTTCGGGCCTTGAACAGAGCCCAGGAGGTAGGGGATGTGCGCAACCAGGCAGTGGCTTTGGCCAATCTTGGCCATCTGACCCTTAAGTCCTGGCCTCAGCAGCCGGCCAGGAACTATCTTCTACAGTCTGTGCAACTCTATTCTACACTCCAGGCCAGCATGGAGACAGACATGGAATTAGTACAGGTGCTTCTCTGGTTGGCTCAGGTCCAGGTATATGGACGCCAGCTGGCTAGTGGCCGCGTTTGTTATGAAATGGCATTGCTGTTTGGCTTAAGGCATCAACACCTGAAGAGTGAGTATGTCCTGTGCTGCTGAGATGCTTTAGAGAAAAGTGTTAGAGGACATTTTTTTCCTTTGTCCTGTCTCCAGTCATCTCATCCATGTTCCTGCTTTATGTTCAGGTCAGCTTCAGGTCACCAAATCCCTCTGCCATTTCTACAGCTCTGTGTCCCCAAACCCTGAGGCATGCATCACCTACCACGAGCACTGGCTGACACTGGCTCAGCAACTCAGAGACCGGGAGATGGAGGGGAGGCTGCTGGAGTCCCTTGGACAGCTCTATCGGAACCTAAATACATCCAGGTGAGTGCAGGCTCAAGGACTCTTCTAGAAACATCTTTCCTTCCTTAAGGAGAATCAGTATACTTTCCCTCACAAAGTTAAGTCCAGATGTACATGATGTGTTTGTGGCATCATGGAAAAGAACGTGGTCTTTGCAGCCAACACACATTGTAAACTCAGTGCCACCCATCACTTATTAGCTGTGTGACTTTGGGCAATTTTTACATTTGCCCATGCCTCCGCTTCCTCACACGGGACACTTGGACAGTGCCTGATAAGGCTCGATCATGTTGGCTGTGTTACAAGTAATTACCTGTGTGTCTCAATCCATCAGATGGATGTGGCTGACGATGCATAATTCAGAGAGGTGGCAATTACTATACTGAGGACCATGGAACCCTCAGGAGGTCTTCATTACCTGAGGACAGTTAGTATTAGAGAAAAGACACAAAGTAAATAAATGCACAGAAAGCAGGGGTATAAAATTTCACAGTAAAAAATTTTGATGGTAACTTATCTTTAAAATGAAACTGGAAATGATGAAACTAAGTTTATTTTCACTTTTTAATTAAGAAGCTAAGGTTATAACTGCAACTGTGCACTAAGTCATAGACTAAACATAACAAAAGAAGTGTTTGGTGATTGACTTTTCGGGACTCTCTTAGAAAGGCTCATTTTTCAAAAATATCCCAAAACATAACTGTTTTACCCAAAGGCTTTTTTTTTCACTCTTGATATTTAAATTATTCTCAAGTGAACTATCCTGCCATCTCTTGCTGATTTTCCTTTCTGTCTCTTCACTGATCAGATCTGCCTGATCCTCATTTGCCAGTGGCATGGCCTGCAACTCTGCTCTCTAACAAGCCTTTAATTGATTCCATTAAACTCTGCATGGTTTGTATTTAATTATATACTTTGCAATAGATTAGCATTGTAGCATTGTATTCATAATTATGAATGACTTCTGACATGGGGTAGAGATGATTGCTAGGGTTGAGCAAAGAGAAGTAATTGAGGAAAAGCTATTTAAATGATAATTTTTGCTTTTCTACGCAGTGTGGTAACCTTGGGCACCTGATAAATCAGACCACTAATAATCAGATAATGAAATCTTTCTTTGTCTTTCTTTCTCCCATTCTGTCTCCCTCTCCCTCATCTCTTCCCTCTCTCACAAGAATCAGGTATCCTCCAAATATCCCATTGTCTTTAGTCCCAGAAATGGAGTTTTGGATCATTGCAGGCTGTGAGGGGCCAGGAAGCCTGGCCCCAGCCCCACTTTGTTTCTGTTTAGAACACCTTAGGAATCTTTATAGTTTTGGAGCAGATCCAGAAGGTAGGCTTAAATTAACCTTAGAGATGAGATAGTCATGTATTCATGGTAACACATAGTGAGAATGGGCTTTGGGAAAGTTGACTTTTAAGGGACAGGAGTATGGGTGGCAAATATGTGTCAGGTTTATTGCCACCCTTCCCTGTGTGCAACTTCAATCTCAGATTAATTGCTGTGCAGTGATTAGTCACCGACCCAACTGCCATCCTTTCTTTGCTCACAGCCTTCCTCCTGCCTCCAGTTGTCAAAAACCACTGAAATTCTAAGTGAAAAGCCAAAGAAAAAGCCCTTGTTGCTGTCAACAGAGTGCAGAGGCCTTTCTTAAGGCAATATGAAGGACCACTGGATTTCTTAGGTGTGGGGAGTGATAGAGAGAAGAGAAGGTGTGGAGCTGGAGTTGCTCCAAGAAGTGTCTGGAAGTCACAGGCCACAGAGCAGTGAGAGAAGAGATCAAAACTGGATTAGGAGTCAGGAAACCTGAGCCTGCCATGAGCTTATAATGTGTCCTTAAATAAGCCATTTCTCTTCTTGGTTCCCCCATTTATAAGGTTAAATTGAATAAGGTGCCTTCTTGTTCTAAAATGTTAAGTCTAGGATGAGCCAGCTATGCTATGCTGACACTGGTAATGGCCGTGTTAGTATAAGAATTCCTGCTGCCTCCAAAGAGTCTTGAGTTTTGGAGGCAGATTCTTAAAGTTATGGGCCTTCTAGATCAGAGACCTAAACTTTTGGGGATTTGTAAAGACTCTGTAGTAGCTTCAGAAGATCATAATGTAGTGACTGTAAACTCCAAGTGGGTAGACCTGGTGTCTAGCATAGAACAGAGAGACATACATATTTGTGTGGGCATAAGATGTTTACCCCTTTTCAGGATGCTCAGTTTGTCAAGGAGAACATGCTATAATGCTACATTTATTTAGCGTCTATCAATCAACTACTCCTGCAAAGCCTTTGTGAAAAAGAATAGAACAAAGACCAGCTAACAGAAATAGATAAACAAGTGTTTCCATGCACCTGGAGGTGGTTACTGTAATTTAGCTCTAAGCTTCCTGGTAGCTGAGGTAAAAAGGGAAAAACCATATGAGGTTCTTACTGTCTGATTAAAAAAAAAATATAAACAAATGTATCTGTTGGAGCAAATTTGTTCCTGGCACTGACTTCTAGGAAGAATTTATTAAGTGGGTTTGATGTAATGGTTTTTTCAACTAAATTCTCCCCATGGGATTTCCATTCTTACAAAGCTCAAAGCCATATCAGGCAAAGGCATGAAGTGTTCATGGGCGAGATGGCAGGCATCTGCCGGGGCAGGTTTGGAGGGAGAGGAAACAACACTTTCAGCTAAGGGTTGGTGGATCTGTCAGGGAACACTTCATGAAGGTGATAGCATTTAAAGATGCCCTTGAGGGATAAGAAAGATTTTGAAAACTAGAGCAGGGTAAGAGAAGACCATTTGGGGCCAAGGGTCTAACTGTAGCAATGGAAAGGGGAGGACACATTTGAAAAACATTTTGTAGATTTAACAGACTGAGTTTGATGTTTCTCTGGGTATAGGTACTAAAGGAGAGAGAAGATTATAGCCTACCTCCCGGAGAGGGATATGGAGGTTAGATGAGGGTGCAGGGGGTTACGGTGGGCCTCTGGACTGGCACAGTCAGCATCTGTATTGAAAATGGTGGTCATAATAGTAACGGAAGACATTCAGTGAGCATGCACTGATTACCAACCAACGTGCAATCTCAGGATGACCTTATGAGGAAGAAAGAGTGAGTCATTTTCACTACCCATACTGCTTTTCTGCTCATTTACATTCCTCCTGTTTGAAAGGTTTTCTCTAGTGTTCAGTGATGGTGAGTAGGAAGGCAGGGCAGTAGATGATGAAAACTTTGGCTCAGCCTTCAGAATTTTGTCTTGAGACACTTTGCTGTCCCTTTGTTCAGTATATCTTTTGAGTCTTGCTTTCTTTGCCTTCATGATGATGACTACAGAATCTAGTTTGATGAAGTTTTTCAGTCTCTCAATGAGAAAGGTCATTAGGGGTCTTGTTTTCTGTCTCAAGGTGACACAATATAGACTTTAGACTGTCTATAGACTTAGCTGTAGAGCTGAACCAGGTGGGTTCCTTGAGAACTTTATGGCTCTATTGGATCAATTCGACTAATACTTGCTGAGCATGTACTATGGCCCAGACCCTATGTTAAAAGCTGACAAATGTCAGCCCAGTCCCTGAGCTGACAATGCTTATCATCTAGTTCAGGAAGTAGATATTATACACATACTAACTGCAAGTATCACATAAATGGTGCTAAGAGACACAAAGGATGTGCATATTTTTTTTCAGAAAGAAATGCCTTGCATGCAACAGGCCTTTGCAAAGTAATGATTCTTTGCGTATAATACAATCCCTAGATGCCTAGAAGTCATTTTTCATGGCTTTTATTCTTATTCTTGTGCATCTTACTCCTGTGGAACTGAAAAAAATGTTTCAATGTTTGGTTTTCAGTATAGCTAATATGACTAATCCCTAACATTTTTGGAATCATAAACAAGGAAAGAATTGCACTTGCTGACATGTTCTTTTATCACAAGCCTAGGATGTACATCACCATCCATCTTTTTCCAATGGGGGTACTTTGTTCAAGGTTTGAGGTTGCTTATGTCCTTCAAAATTTTGAAGTTGTTAAAGTGGCAAAAGAAACAAAAGCCTTTCCACAGTTGATTTCTGAGCCAGAAATTGAGCACTGTTTGAGGGTCTGTGGGGGGGCTCTGGAATTTGATTCTCAGGGTTAGATCCTCGTTTAAACAGTTTATTACCTGGTCTTTATTGCTTACCCTTCAAAACCTTATTTTTCCCATTTGCAAATGGATATGATAATAATACTGTTCTCTTAGTGCTGTTGTGATGATTAAATGAAATTATGCATGTCAAGCCCCTAGTGCATGCTAAGGTCTCAATAAATCATAAGTAACAATTACCGTCAGTGCTGTTATTAAAGACAAAACAGCAGAAGCTACACATAAAGCTTTAGAAATGAGGAATGCAAACATGGACAAGTTTTTTAAAAGACCCTTGGGTTTCTTTATTTGCAAAATGAGCTAAGAACTTTCATGGCTGGGGATTTCTTGAGGATTAAATAAAAGGATGTGTAACTGGAAATTTGTATCCCAACACCTGGCCCAGGGTCAGCCCCTGGTGAGTGGCAGTTCTTATTATGGAAATTGGATGAGACCAATTAGTGGAGGCTGGGCTCTGGCCAGAGGTCCAACATTCATCCAGGAAGGGCAGGAATCTGGAAAACCCCAGCAGGGGTTGGTAGGAGGAAGTCTGGGAAGGCAGGTGTACTGAGGTCACCTCACCACAGACTCATGGCTGATATCCACACAGGAAGGAAGAACAAAGATTCAGCCACAGAGATTGAATTTTAGGGGCAGAAAAAAATGAGAAAAAGAGAAAACTGGGGGTTTAAGAGGAGAGGAGATACTATGGCAGGGCCTGGGCATAGCTGGCTAGGAATTCATGAGACTTGGGATCAAGACTGATTTCATAGTCTTCCACCAGCTCTTCTCCTTATTTATTTGATTTGGGAGCTGAGCCACACCTAGAACATGCAGGTGTTGACTGGAAGCATTGGCATGCTGGGACATTCCAGGCCAAGCTAGTGACTCGTCTTGTGGGTGATATAGCATAGCCACTGGTAGATGTAAATACATGAGGTGGTGAGTGATGGTAGGAAAGAACCAAGGAAGCTGGAGACCACTTCCCAACTTTAGACCATAAGGTGCTTGTCTTATACTGGAGTCATGAATCAGGTATAAGTCTTGGTGGAAGCAGTGGTCTTTGGAAAATCCATGCACATAGAGTGTTGATAGAGTTATGTGAGCATCTGGGTCTCTCTAAGTCCTGCCTTCCCCCTTGGAGTATTTTTTGAGGAACGCTGACCTCCTCTCTTTCACAGTCATAGTGAGCTCAGAGAGAAAAATTCTAAGATCAAAATGCCTCCTTGTGAGTTGATTTCTCTGTGATAACCCACATCTTGCTCCCTGGGGGTTTGGAGAAAATAACCATATCCCAAGAATCTCCCGGAGAAGGCAATGGCACCCCACTCCAGTGTTCTTGCCTGGAGAATCCCAGGGATGGTGGAGCCTGGTGGGCTGCCGTCTATGGGGTCGCACAGAGTCAGACACGACTGAAGTGACTTAGCAGCAGCAGCAGCAAGAATCTCCCAGGATGAGATGTATGGGTCCTGTCTTCATTAATTGTTACAGTGGGACTAGGGAGAGAAGTGGAGGCCAGGCCTGTAGACCTGTTATCCCTGTTTGGCATTTAAGGGGTACAGAGTGGGCGAGAAAAGGTCAGGGCTTCCTATAGTGAAGGAGGTCTGTGGTTACCAGGCCAGGGAGGTTGGTGACCACCTCAGCATTGCGTACAGCTTCTCAGCTCACAGCACAGTCTCAGCAGCAAATCTGACATTCTGATTCTTGACAGAGAGTGGCCACTGCCCATCCTTGATGTCTGTAAATATTATATCAGAAGCAGGGCAGCAGAGAACGAGAGTTCTTTCTTCTCAGGACTTACAAGGGCCAAATGTCTGGCAGTTTCTCTGAAGGAAAATAGCCACCTTGTTGTCAAGATGAATCAGGGCCTTATTAGTCACAAACAATGCTTATTTCCAACACTGTGAACAAGGGGGCCTGGGGCCTGGGTTGCCTATCATGAGATGGAACCATGTTTGATAAGGGAAAGTGAAGTCGCTCAGTTGTGTCCGACTCTTTGTGACCCCGTGGACTGTAGCCTACCAGGCTCCTCCGTCCATGGGATTCTCCAGACAAGAATACTGGAGTGGGTTGCCATTTCCTTCTCCAGGGGATCTTCCTGATCCAGGGATCGAACCCTGGTCTCCTGCATTGCAGGCAGATGCTTTAACCTCTCAGCCACCGGGGAAGCCCAATGTTTGATAAGGACCTCCTAACTATTTACAGACTTAGTTGGTAATGGTCAGTGTTCTTAGAAGGATTTGCATGGTTTGGTGTTTCCCAAACTTCAGTGCACAGTAGTATAATCTGGGTGTGTCTTAGAAATTCAGATTCCTGGCTTGCTATTGTGATGATTCTGATTCAGTCAGTCTGAGAGATCTCTGGGAGTCTGTTTTTAATAAGCTCCCCAGGTAATGTTGGTACAGGTGAGTCATGATTTACACTATGAAGAACTATGGGTATTGTGGGATGAGTCCTGGGCTGAGACTCAGGAGAATGGAGTTCTGGCCTTTGATTGTTCCCCAGTGTGGTGTGCAGTCTTGTGCAAGTCACTTCCCATCTCTGGGCCTGTTTTCCCTATGAAATAAGGAGAGAGTCTCAACCCAAGTTGCACAATAGAGTCACAATAGTAGCTGATAAGGAGCTTTGACAAAATGCTGCTGCCTGAGCTAGAGTGTACCAGGCTAGCATGGTATGTCAACACATTGAGGTGATGACTTTGCCTGTGGATGCATGTTTAAAGAGTTTCTAGACGATTCTAATTACTGCTGAAGTTGGTGATACCCAGTGTTCCTTCTTGCTCTGGAATTCCGAACCTGTACAACACTGTATTACCTACACCTCATTTCTGCATTAATCCCTGACATGAGGGGAAGAGTTTTCTACATGAGCAATTTCCAAATAACTGAAGAGTAGTCTGTTAAACACCAAAACTTTCCTCCTTCTTTGATTTTTCTTATTATACAAACATCAAAATCTTTTTAATGGTTTACAGTTACCACTATGGTCATTCTTTTGTGCATTTACTCAATAAGTATGCATTTGTCATCCACTGTGTTAGGTTCTTACGAAAAATGTTATAGTGTTATGGAAAGGTGGTTGGATCATGAGCTAGTAATCATAAAAATGATAACTAACATTTAAACATTTATCAAGTGCCTACTCTATGGTAGGCACTGTTGGAAACACTCTATCTCATTTAATTCTCATAAGCATCCTCTGAAGCAGGTACAGTTATATTCCCATTTTGCAGATGGGGAAATCAAGGCACAGAGAGATTCTGTACTTTCTCAAGATCTCATAGTTAGTTTAGGCAGATCCAGATCACAGCTGGTTTGGAGCAAGATCACAGCTGGTTTAGATAGATCCAGATCACAGCTGGTTTAGGCAGATCCAGATCATAGCTCAGAGAAGGCAATGGCACCCCACTCCAGTACTCTTGCCTGGAAAATCCCATGGATGGAGGAGCCTGGTGGGCTACAGTCCATGGGGTCACTAAGAATCGGACACGACTGAGCGACTTCACTTTCACTTTTCACTTTCATGCATTGGAGAAGGAAATGGCAACCCACTCCAGTATTCTTGCCTGGAGAATCCCAGGGACGGGGGAGCCTGGTGGGCTGCCATCTATGGGGTCGCACAGAGTCGGACATGACTGAAGCGACCTAGCAGTGGCAGCAGCAGCAGCAGATCATAGCTGGTTTAGGCAGATCGCCCTGTGTGATCTGAAATAATGTTGTTCCCCAGCTAGAGCTTCAGTGTCCTCCTGTGCTGAATGACTCTAGGTCTCTTTGAGCCCTCATACCTTATGGGTCCATGTTCATCCCCAGGTCCCTCAGGAGGTCCCTCACCTGCATCAAGGAGAGCCTGCGTATCTTCATTGACCTGGGGGAGAGAGACAAGGCTGCTGAGGCCTGGCTTGGAGCTGGGCGACTCCACTACCTCATGCAGGAAGATGAACTGGTGGAGCTGTACCTGCAGGTAAGTCTCCAGCAGAGCTTATCTGCTGGCCTGGACCATGGGAGTGGGGGCAGCTGTACCCTCCAAAGTGGTGAGCTGGAACTAGGGAGAGGTGATGTTCTGGTCAAGCTGTTAGAAGGACAGTCAACTCTGGGCTGCTCCCTGGACTCAAGATGGAAACCAGGGCAGTCTGGTAGGCTAAATACAAGCAGCTGTGGGCCAGTCCCTGAGTTCCATATGCATGTGTGAGCTCTCAAAGAACATGATGGGAGACTTACTCATCTGTCTTGGCAGAATTATCCATCTTTCTAAAGCTCAACACACAGCTTGACTTCAGGGAGGTAAGGAAGGTTGATGTTTGCAGTGTATTAACATTATTATTTTCTTATTTTTTTTTGCACACCTTTAACATCTGTAGTATATCATAGTGTAGATTAAGTACCTCTGCTTTAAAGAAAGATGGACCTGGAATCAAATCACAGGGCCATTGATTATGAACCGTGTGACCTATCTGAGCTCTCTGGGCCTCAGTTTCTTCATGAGGGGGTCTGTCTTTAGTAAATATTAAGTATAACATTTGCATAGTAACATTAACTATAACATTAACTATACTATTTGCATAGTAAACACATGTACATAAATATTTACTAAGTACGTGGGACTTAGTAAATGCTTAATAAGTGGTATTTCATCATCATCATTATCACTATCTGCACAATATTGACATTATGTTGGTATATAAGAAGATGTATGCCTGTTAGTCTTCACTTCCTTCCCATTTGTCATTTTCTTCCCCTTTACCCAACTCCCTTACTCTGTTACTTATACTCACACAAATTTGCTTCCACTGAGTCTTAATAATGATTGTATAACATTGTTTGAAGGCTTACTTTGCATGAGAGACTTTGTTAAACACTTCACATGCATGATGTTGTTTCATCCTCATTACAAATGCTGCAGGAATTTCTATTGAAATTTACACTTTACAGACAATACTCAGTGAGGCTGAGTAACTTGCCTAAAGTGATACAGCTAGTAAGTGGTTAAAACTTCTCTCCAGCAGTAGGACTTAAAGTTTTTTCTTTCAGAGACTCTATTCTGCCTTGGGATTTTAGAGGTGGAAGAATTATCAGAGAACAGACAATTTGGTCCTGTCTTTCTCTCTCTAGGAGACAAAGGCCCAGAGGGGGCTATTGGGGTTGTTCATTGCTTGGTGGCAGAACTCCTGATTCCAGGATTTCATCTCACTGCCTCTATCTTTGTGTATCTGTATATGCAATAAAAATAACTGAGGGACCTTGGCCCTGTAATTCACAGACCAGAATTGGTCCCAGGTACCCCTAACCCTAGACTACCACCTGACTTGATGTTCTGCAGTCATTCCCATTGAGGTAAACCATTCTCTACCTAAGGATCTTTGAGATACTGTAGCTGTGCTGCAGGTGTGGTACATTCTTTTCTTCTATGTCTTCATCACATTTTGTTTAGGTGCAAAATTAAATAGCTTGTTTGAGATAAAGAGATCATAGGGGCCAGGAGAAGGGTAATGGAATCAAAGACACTAGCATCTGTTTGCCACAACTATTGATGTAAACTTGAAAACTCCTTATTCTGAGCCTGTTTCTCCATCTGGAAACTGTGTTGGATGAACTCACTTTTTCCAAACTTCAGTCATTTATACATCAGGTTTATAGTTTTGCCATAGCCAGTACCTCTGTACCATTATTTATTTATTTATTTTTCTTTGACTCAACTTCAAATCAACTTAACTTTTTACATTAAACAGTGCTATCTAAAATCAGAGATTATGATGTATTATTTTTTTAATTAAAAAAATTTTTAATTGGAGGATAATTGCTGTACAATATTGTGTTGGTTTCTGCTGTACAACAATGTGAATCAGCTGTAATACATATAGTCCCCTTCCTCTTGAGCCTTCCTCCAACCACTTCCCCCATCCCACCCATCTAGGTTGTCACAGAACACTGAGCTGAGCTCCCTGTGTTATACAAGTTTCCCTCTAGCTATCTATTGATGTATTGTTAGTCTTTTTTCTCTGAAACACATTAAAATAAATATTCAACTATTACAAGATGTTTGTGCTGCTGAAAACCATTTCTAGGGCCGTCAAAGTAAACTTATCATCTCATCAAATGGTCTCATCTCCATGTCATCAAAGGGGAAATGTAGAACTAGGGAATCCTGAAGGCTTCTTACCAGCCTTATGAGTATGGAAGACAATTTAAGGTTCAGGGGACTTTAACAGAGGGTTAAGCTAGATGGTCAGGATGTCTTTCTTGCCAGTCCTGTGGACATTCAGAAGTGCTTCTCTCCGCCTTTGACAGCAGTCTCTTTTCCACCCAGGCAGCCATCCAGAAAGCCCTGAAGTCAGAGGAGCCCTCCTTGGCTCTCAAGCTCTATGAGGAAGCGGGTGATGTGTTCTTCAATGGGACTCGCCACAGGCATCGTGCGGTGGAGTATTACCGAGTGGGTCATGGGCTGCATAGTCAGCAATATCCCCAGCCAGGCTGTGGCACAAATGTAGGCAGGTTCACTTGGACTTTGGCCTGGGGCCCCATTCCCCTCTCTTGATGGTATTTCTTTGTCTTCCCTTCTTCATTCAGTGCCTGCAGGCTCTCCCTCTCTTAAGTCCAGCAGGCTCTCAAAGAAGGAGCTGATAAACTCTGTCACTCTTGGGGTTGATAAATAAAGTATTCTTCCTGAGAGAACATACCATAATAATTACAACTTTTAGGTGCATGGTACTATACAGTTTGTAGCACATGTCTTTGTCGACCAGAATGTTTCTGTGTACATGGCATGGTGGGAGATGATTGGTCTATGGATGAACACTTTTTCTTTACTATGTTTTATTATGTATTAAAATATATTTTAAAAATTAAATATGTATAATACCAGTTCATCAAACACATGATTTCACAGATATTATTGCAAAGAATGAAGCAAGAAAAAAAAAGACAGTTAATTTAGGAAATAATAGTAATTAAATAAATGTCCATATGTTAAGTAGATATGTAAAAAATCATGATTGTTCATTACAGACTGAAGTTTGGGAAACTTGTTATCTTACTTGATCCTAAAATTTCACTTATTCCAATACTTACTCATTTGCTTTGTTTATTCAGTCATCAAACATTCATCAAGCAGGCAATATGTGCCAGGCACTGTGGTAGGAGTGAATGAAAGACATGTCTCTGACTTTTGAGGTTCTCATGGTCATACATATTTTATAGATGACAAAACTGAGGCTCAGAGAGATGAAGTGACCTGCCCAACATTCAGAATAAAAATAACAGAAATGACTATTTCCTGGGGACTCTCAGGCACTGTGCACATACTCCATGTATGTACTTCGTAGATTAGCACTGTGGGTGCTAGGGGAGTGCATAACTGGAAGGTGAATAACTTCCCATGTGGCCTTGAAGAAAGTTGTCTTCTCTTTCCTGCTCTCAGTTTCAGGGTAGCCTGATGACCTCTAGTTCCTCCACCTCTGAGGTCTGGGCAGAGCAACCAAGAGCAAGGATCAGAAGAGAGTTGAGAAAAGCCATGCATGGGAAGTGCCATCTCCCCCTGGGCTTCAGTCACTGCCATACCTCAGTCCCTGGCAGTAAGATATAATATAACCTTCTAGAATATGGTATGTGTTGATGATTCTCAGCTAGACTGTTTCCTTGTGCCTCTGTTCTCAGACTGGGGCTGTTCCCTTAGCAAGGAGGATGAAGGCAGTGAGAACCGAGCTCCGGATTTTCAACAAGCTGACAGAGCTGCAGATCAGCCTGGAAGGCTATGAGAAGGCTTTGGAATTTGCCACCTTGGCAGCCAGACTCAGCACAGTCGCAGGTAGGTGGTCCTAATTGTCTGGGGGTACTGGATGGGAGGGGCTGACACTCCCTGAGGGACAACAAAGTTGTAAGAGCATACCTGTGGAGTCAGACTCCATAGGTTCAAACTAGGTCAAAGTGTCAAGGTAAGCCCCCAGGTAAGCAAGTTGCTTAATTTAATATCTATAAGCCTCAAGTACTTTGGCCACCTCATGCGAAGAGTTGACTCATTGGAAAAGACTCTGATGCTGGGAGGGATTAGGGGCAGGAGGAGAAGGGGAGAGGATGAGATCGCTGGATGGCATCACTGACTCAATGGACGTGACTCTGGGTAAACTCCGGGAGTTGGTGATGAACAGGGAGGCCTGGCGTGCTGCGATTCATGGGGTCGCAAAGAATCGGACACAACTGAGCGACTGAACTGAACTGAACTGAAGCCTCAAGTTTGTCATTGGCATATCAGGATTAAAAATGACACCCACAGCATACAGTTGTTATGAAGACCAATGATAATCCAGCTGAAACCCACAGCACAGTGCTTGGTATATAGGTCCTTGATAAGTGTTACTTGTGCACACTATTATAGTTAGTATCGTTGGTATTATTCTGAGTCCAGGGTAAATGGTATTTTATCCTATCCTATCCTATGCACTAATGGCCTATTACAAAAGCACTGTGCCTTAACCTTTTTAATTAGTTGATTATTAATCAAGTGCATATTTTCCTATGGTATTGAAATATAAATGAAAGTCAGATTCTCATAACTCACTCAGTAGCTGAAATAGCTTGCATTTACAACAGAAGCTAATGAGAAACAATGTAAGTCATTAAAATAGAAAAAAAATGCAGAATATAAAAAGATAAACTCATCTCAAATATTGATGCTTGAGGAAAAGCAGGTTTTATTAAAGGATGCTTGATTAGATGTAAGGGCAAATGGAGTCTTCTGTGATGATTCTAGAAGGGACTTCTGGGCATTCTCAAGGGCATGAGATGTGGATGGTACTGAACTTTATTGTGTTTAATTGCACTTCAGAGTCTCTTTTCTTTTCCTAACTCTTCCTTTACTGCAGAAAACCTTATTTGTGCAACTGTCTGCTGGTCTTAGGAAGGCCTTGAGAGCCCAGGCAGCTCCCTCTGGAGCATTCTTATCCTTCCTTGAACGGAAGCTGAAAGGAGGATATATTCACCCTTTCATGCTATTCCGCATGACTGGATATTTCCATATCAGACAGTTGGATTTTTCTCTTTTAGCTTTGGCTTTTGGCTCTTTGAAGCTTAAAAGTGATGTTTTTAGATTGCATCAAACAGCCACCTTGTAAATATTCCAAAAAATACAATTGGAAGCCTTTGTTCTCTTTAAAAGTCTGTTTTGTGCTAAAAGAATTAGTTATTGAAACAGTAAATACACCAAAGACAAAACCAGTCATAGACCCATTAGACCCCAAGATTCTAAAGCATGAGTTAAAAGTGAAAGGGTCTCTAAACTGTACAGAATGAATAAGTGAACTAATGATGCAAGGTGTTGGCTGTAGGATATCTCTCTCAGTCTTTCAATTTCTAGGAGATCAGCGGCAGGAGCTGGTGGCCTTCCACCGTCTGGCCACTGTGTACTATTCCCTGCACATGTATGAGATGGCTGAGGACTGCTACCTGAAGACTCTGTCCCTCTGTCCACCCTGCCTGCAGAGCCCCAAGGAGGCCTTATACTATGCCAAGGTGTATTATCGTCTGGGCCGACTCACCTTCTACCAACTGAAGGTAAGAACCAGGCTTGTGAGGCTGTCTGAGAGCTGCTGTCCAGTTATATTCTTCCCTTACCCTGAGCCTTCATGGTAAAGTAGAGAGAAGTAAATTGGGGAGTGTTGTCTCATAGGGTGGGGAGTGGCTCCTCTGGGAACACAATGACAGTCTCCACTTAAGCCCCCCTTGGAGACCTCAAAGAGGCTCCCATCTCTGCTGAGGAGACATGTTCCTCTCTTTCTTTGCCCCGCTGGGATTTCTGGGCCCATTTCATTTATCAGATACTATGGGCACATGTTCTAGTGCCTGTGATCTCCTCCACAGGACCTGTGAAAATATATGAGACCTAAACAATACACGAGACCCCCAAACAAAAGAACTATAAGCTTCAAAATTAAAATTAATTCCTAACTGTATGTCTAAAAAATGTTATAGATGAACTAGTCAGTTGAAACTCACTTCTTATGAGGTTTTATAAATGATATTTTAGATGAAATCTAGGTACATGTTGGCACGTTTGAGATAATAACATGCAGGGTCTTAGAGTGTAAGCATGCCTAGGTCCTGAGAAGATCTTAGCCCTGATCTCCTGTTTGCTCTGCTGGAGTTGAATCCAGAACTTCTTATTTTTCCAGTGACTTCTATTAATAGAACTGTGTGTGTGGTCTATAATTCTCAGTTGCATTCTGGCCCTTGAACTTTGTCCCTAGGCACTGGCTTCCCTTACCAGATGTCTCTGTCTGCTTCAGCACAACCCTTACTCTCTTCACACAGAAACAGTGGCTTCTGTTTGCAGACCCTTAGGGCAGCTCTGCTGTCTTTTTCTTATTTGCCAGAGTGTTTCTGGTCTGAATTTATTATTGACTTACGAGGGTTAATGAGAACCAGACATATCTTTTTGAGTCTCACCGGAAGAACCATATGTTCTGCATCCCAACCATGGAGGGAGGAAGGATGGGGTAGTGAAGGACTCCCCTCAGTGATCTTGCCTTTGATCCACAGCTCCCAGGAAGTGGGACAAAATGTGTATGATTTGATTCCATCAACCAAGGACTCTAGGCATTGCAAGGGAAAGAGCTCAACTCAAACTAGCTTAAGCAAATAAGGAGATTTATTGGCTCAAGGAACTGGGAAGTTCAGGTATAAGTTTAATTTCAGGTAGTTCTGGAAGCTGGTAGTCAGATGCCATCATGGATCTGAGAGAGACGTGGGGACCTCTCTCTGTACTTCTTGGCTTAGAATGTTTCTGCTGCTGCTGCTGCTAAGTGGCTTCAGTCGTGTCTGACTCTGTGCGACCCCATAGACGGCAGCCCACCAGGCTCCTCTGTCCATGGGATTCTCCAGGCAAGAACACTGGAGTGGGTTGCCATTTCCTTCTCCAATGCATGAAAGTGAAAGTTCAAAGTGAAGTCGCTCAGTCGTGTCCAACTCTTAGCGACCCTATGGACTGCAGCCTACCAGGCTCCTCCGTCCATGGGATTTTCCAGGCAAGAGTACTGGAGTGGGGTGCCATTGCCTTCTCCGTAGAATGTTTCTACTTCTCTCTATTACTTGGCCTTTTTTCCTTCTATTATTGGCAACTTCAAGCCCCCATCTAAAAGGGTGAGGGACCATTTTCTCTCTTAGGTCACACTTGAAAAGTCCCAGGGAGTGACTTGGGACAAGTCAGCTTGAGTCATATTCATATACCTAAAGTTCTGTGCCCAGGATGATGCTGCTTTATGATTGTCTGTGTCTGGGTAAAATGCCATCTCTGTGCCTGGGGAGGAGGGCCACCGAGGTTAGCAATGCCACAGAACTGCCATGGACTTGGTGAGGGAACTCCCCCAAGGAACCAGGAGAAAGGGGTGGGAAAGGATGTCAAACAGGCAAAAGCTAGTTTTCTTAGATTTCCCGGCATTGCCTCCAAGCCTGTCCTGGAAATGTCTGCTAATGCTGTCTCTTTTCTGCCCTCATGCTGGGGGTTAGGATGCGCACGATGCCACCGAGTACTTCTGGCTGGCCCTGGCAGCAGCGGTCCTGCTTGGTGACGAGGAGCTGCAGGACATCATTAGGACCAGGCTGGACAACATCTGCCAGAGCCCCCTGTGGCATAGCTGTCCTTCTGGGCGCTCCTCAGAGAGGGCACGCTGGCTGAGTGGTGGGGGCCTGGCCCTCTGAGGACAGCTGTCCCATCTCCAACCAGTTGCCATGGTCAGAAGCTACCTCTCTTCTTAGCCTCTTAGACACTAATCTGGGGAGTTCAAGCCATGTCCTGGCCCATCGTCTCATCTCAGAATGGGAAGAGCACAGTCCAGAGGGAATGGGCTCAACTCAGTCACACAAGGAATGGATGGTGGAGCAGGGATTAGGGTCCTGGCTTTGTGTCTAGAGCCTTTTCAGTAGACTGTGGCCCTTCCACACATGCAGCCCCTGAAATGTACTTTCTAGACACACAGTTCTAGAGAAAATGAGAACTTCTGCCCCTAGAAAAGCTGTCTCCTTCCCTCAGTGAAGAAGTCAGGCACTGCACTGGAGAGAAGGCAAGCAGATCGGATTTTGTTCCCTTTACTGACTTTTCTCAGGGAAAGACCCCTCCCCTTGCCAGCAGCGAAACTAGTCATTTCTTTCTTCTCTTTCTTCAGCCAATGGAGGTGCTACTCCTCCTGTCACAAGGACTGGCGGGTGAGAATTCACCATGCTCTTAGTGCAAAAGACACAGCCTCAGAATGGCCAGGTGGAGTGCACAGAGGGTGAGGTCTGATGTGGATGCACCATCCCCATCCTGCCCTGAAGCTCTGCTCCCCCACAACCTCCCTAAAACCCAGGGGAAGCCTCCCCAGGGTCATAGCTTAAAAATTGAGCAATAAGAACATTATGACATAAATCACGTGTAAATAGTGTGTATTATTAAACATTGCTCATTTATGTTTATTCACACATTTGTCTCCTTAATAATACGGAAGATGAGATGAGAGACTTGAAGGATGGGTTAAATACCAAGGGGTCATATCGATTCCAGGGTTGCTCATGTACAAAGTATCTCTATTATCTATCATTGCATAACACATCTAGTGACTTGGATCACTGATTGTTTCACAGCTTCTGTGAGAAGGCAGGAATCCAAGCTTGACTTCTCTGGGTCCTCTGGCTCAGAGTAGCTCACAGGTCTTCCATCAAGGCATCAGCCATACCTATAGTCTTCTCAGGCTCATCTAGGGAAGGATATGTTTCCAAACTCACTCACATTGCTATTAGTAGGAGTTAGTGCCTTGCTTGCTATTGGCCAGAGGCTGCTCACAGGTTCTTGCCTTGTGGGACTTGCCATCGGGCAGTTCATAGCATGGCAGCCTCTTCATCAGTGAGCATGTGAGAAGAATAAGAGCAAGGGTGAGAGTGGGTAGTCACTGTCTTGGCATAACTAGTCACTAGTTATGACTAGTTTTGCATATTGTATTCAAAATATGTGAATTTTATTCAAAATATATGTGAATCACTAGGTCCAGCCCACACAAAAGGGAAGGATTTACCAAGGATGTGGATTCCAGAAGGTGGGGAGTCATTTGGGGCTACCACAGTATCTGAGTTCTTTGATGACAGAATCAGGAATTTTCTAAGGCAGTGAACTCCAAGTATGGCCCACTGACTGGACCAGCAACATCAGCGTCATCCATGAGATTGTATGAAATGTGAATATCAGGGCTCTACCTAAGACATCTGAAGCACAGTCTCTGGGGCCAAGGAGCCCTGGCTTTACCCTGTTTTCCAGGTGATTCTAATGCACACTAAAGCATGAGAAGCAGTGCTCTGGAACCATGGTTCTCAGAGAATGTGAAAAGGAGTTACCTGAGAAACTTGCAGAAAATGAACTTTCTGGTCCTTACCCCAATAATTTTGATTCAGTAGGTCTGGGAGATACCCCAGGAACATGGATTTTTAATGAGCATCTGAAATACCCCAGATGCTGGTGGTTCACTATTGTTCTGAAATGTGGAAACATACAAGATCTAGCTACAGGTCTCACCATCTGATCACAGACGGCTTAGATTTACTGTAAGATGCTCTGCCCTTTCTTTCTAGCTTCTTGGGGCAACCGGATGATTGGTGGTGTGGAAGGGTAGGATAGAGGTGGTGAATTGAGTCAGCACTGCATCTTCTAGTCAGGAATATTGTGCACATACTGGTACATCTTATTTTCTCTTAGGAGCTTGATTGGTTGTTAAAATGCTCTCTACTCTAGAGTATTCTTCTTCAGGAAGGAAATGAAGTGACCTAGTCCACTGCCATGTAAGATGGATGTGGTTTTGCCCCCAACACAAACCATAAAGACCCCAAGGGAGGGATGTTGAAGTTGAGTCTAACCTCCCATGCAGAAGCCTTTCAACAACATTGCTGGGAGGCACATGCATTCCAGAATGGTTACGAATCTTGTAGTTGGAGAAGACTTGCTTCTCTGGGATCTTTGGGATCCAAGCCATGAACCATTCCCCACCTGTCTCAGGTTACAGACCCTCTCCTTTTCCCCTTTTCCCCACTGACCTATTACTGTCCTCTGGCCAGATGCCAATTCCTGTCCCTTTGATAGTGTGGTTCTTATAACTGGTATTAGCTGGTGGGTAGAGAGTACTGAGGGTCATTACTGTACTTCCCTTGCTTCTTCAGTTGTGTCCAACTCTTTGCAACCCCATGGGTTGTAGCTGCCTCCCCACCCCCGTCCATGAGATTTTCCAGGCAAGAATACTGGAATGGGTTGCCATTTCCTTCTCCAGGGGATCTTCCTGACCCAGGGGTCTAACTTGGGTCTCACGCATTGCAGGCAGACTCTTTACTATCTGAGCCACCAGGGAATCCCATTACTGTACTTAATGTGGTTTAATATCGTATTTTAACATTGCATTAAGATTTTTCTTCTCCCCAACAGCTACATCTTATCATTGGCTCACATTGAGCTTATCATCTGCGGTCTCTGCTCATATGAGTTTCTGTTTGGCCAAGTATTTTTCAATTGTTACAAATATACATATTTGTATACATAAATACATACACATATATACACATAAATACCTACACACATGGGCTTCTCAGGTGGCTCAATGGTAAAAGAATCTTCCTGCAATGCATGAGACATGAGTTCAGTCCCTGGGTTGGGAAGATCCCCTGGAGAAGAAAATGGCAATCCACTCTAGTATTCTTGCCAAGGAAATCCCATGGACAGAGAAGCCTGGTGGGATACAGTCCGTGGGGTTGCCAAAGAATCAGACACGACTTAGTGACTAAACAGCAACAACAACACCCCCCACCACACACACATGTATTTGGGTGAAGAGCATTATAGCTACCCATTTTACACTTCACTGAGAGATTTGGTTAGACTTTTCTGATTCTGCATACTTTTAAAAATTGAATTATAGTTGATTTACAATGTTGTGTTAATTTATGCTGTACAGGAAAGTGATTCAGTTATATGTACACACACAAATATATATTCTTTAAAAAATTCCTTTCCATTATGATTTATCACAGGATATTGAACATACTGTGCTGTTCCCTGTGCTGCACAGTAGGACCTTGCTGTTTATTCATTCTATATATAATGGTTTGCATCTCCTAACCCCAAACTCTCAGCCCATCCCTTTCTGACCCTCTCCCTCTTGGTAAACCCAAGTCTGTTCTCTATGTCTGTGAGTCTGTTTTTGTTTCCTAGATAGGTTCATTTCTGTTATATATTAGATTCAACAAGTGATATCATATGGTGTTTGTCTTTCTGACTTACTTCACCTAGTATGATAAGTATGATTTACTTCACCTAGTATAGTAAGAATGATCATCTCCAGGTCCATCCATGTTGCTGCAAATGGTATTATTTCATTTGTGTTTTTTTATGGCTGAATAGTGTTCTATTGTATATATGTACCACATCTTCTTTTCCATTCATCTGTTGATGGACATTTGTTTCCTAGTTATGGCTACTGTGAATAGTGCTGCTATGTATGTGTGGGTGCATTTATCTTTTTGACTTGTGATTTCGTCTGGATATATGCTCAAGAATAGGATTGCTGAATCATACGGCAACTCTATTTTTAGTTTTTTGAGGAACCTCCGTACTGTTTTCCATGGTGGCTGCACCAACTTACATTCCTACCAATCGTGTAGAAGGGTTCCCTTTTCTCCGCACCCTATCCACTATTTGTCGTTTGTTGACATTTTAATGATGGCCATTCTGACTGATATGAGGTGGTACCTCATTGTAGTTTTGATTTGCATTTCTCTCATAATTAGCAATGATGGGCATATTTTCATGTGCCCGTTGGTCATCTGTCTGTCTTCTTTGGAGAAATCTCTATTTAGATTTTCTGCCCATTTTTCACTTGGGTTGCTTGTTATTTATGTTGTTGAGTTGTATGAGCTGTTTGTATATTTTGGAAATTGAGCTCTTGTCAGTCACAGCATTTGCAAATATTTTCTCCCGGTCTGTAGGTTGTCTTTTTGTTTTATTTATGGTTTCCTTTGCTGTACAGAAGCTTGTCAATTTGATTAGGTTCCATTTGTTTATATTTGTTTTTATTTCTTTGGGAGATGGACCTGAGAAAAGATTGGTACGATTTATGTCAGAGAATGTTTTGCCTGTATTTTCTTCTAGGAGTTTTATGGTATCATGTCTTACATTTAAGTCTTTAAGTCATTTTGAGTTTATTTTTGTATGTGGTGTGAGTCATTTTGAGTTTATTTTTGTGTGACAATGTAACTTCATTGATTTCTGCTAGGCTGTCCAACTTTCCCAGCACCACTTACTGAAGAAACTGTATTTTTTCTACCGTATATTCTTGCCTCCTTTGTCAAAGATTAATTGACCGTAGGTGTGTGGTTTTATTTCTGGGCTCTCTATTCTGTTCCATTGATCCATATGTCTGTTTTTGTGCCAATGTCACTGTTTCAATTACTTTAGCTTTGAAATACTGTCTGAAGACTGTGAGGGTTATGCCTCCTGCTTTTTTTCTTTTTCCCCAGGATAGCTTTGGCAATTCTGAGTCTTTTATGGTTCCATATAAATTTTAGGATTATTTGTTCTAGTTCTGTGAAAAATGTCATGGGTAATTTGATAAGAATCTCACGAAATCTGTAGGTTGCTTTGGATAGTATGGCCATTTAACAATATTAATTCTTCCAATCCAAGAGCATGGGATATCTTTCCATTTCTTTGTGATTCTGTGTACTTTGGTTCACCTGTAAATCTGTTAAATTTGCCTTTAACCAGGTCAATTATAAAAATGTCCAGCACATTTCCAAAGACAAGGATAAGGCTATTTTTCTTAGATGAAAAGAAAC
The DNA here is from genome assembly GCF_002263795.3 of Bos taurus. Classification (NCBI taxonomy): domain Eukaryota; kingdom Metazoa; phylum Chordata; class Mammalia; order Artiodactyla; family Bovidae; genus Bos; species Bos taurus. The sequence continues at coordinate 60,390,949 of NC_037334.1, read as the reverse complement.
ATTGCACTGTGTCATTGCAGTGACTACACTGTGTATGCAAATTAGTCTGCTAAGATGGTCTTTAAAAGTGTCTGAAAATTCCATTTAAAGAAATGTTGGTGACTATTACCCCTGGAATCATGTTCATGCACTTTTTTACGGTCCATAGACAATGAGTAAAGTGGTGTTTGGGTCTGGTTTCTTTTTATGCAGGTTTTATTATTCCTAGGTAGTAGCTAAAGATGAATCAATTACCTGCTTTATCCTAATCCTCCCCCAAAACTTAGCAACATGCCTGGATCCTGGCTCTGGGTTCCTTGCATCTAATCTAAATAAAGAACAAGGAGGGAATTACAACATTGTGGAAAACCCATAACGTATTTTCTCAGCTTTCAGGTACATTACTTCCCTATTCAATCATACTAATGCTTTGAAATCTAATATTGCCTTTATTCTTTTCTTATTTACTTTGCCATCATTTTAAGATGTCTTTATATTACATCGGTCTGTGTTTGCTTATACTTTGTAAATAAAACATAATTCTTTTCACAAGTTTATCTGGGGAAAGAACTAGGGGTGCAGGGTTTCAGAAATGAAGAGAGAAACAGTTCACTGGGGGTTGGGGAGACTTGGATTTTGGTCTTGCATTTGACATTAAATTGCGATGTGACCTTGGACATGTCACTTAACTTCTATACACTTTGAATCTCTGATCTCTAATAGAAAAAGTATGACCTGCTTCAGGTTCCTTTTCAGCAATGTTATTTCTATGCCATATGAGCAGGAAGAGAGATGAGTCTGGGAGATGAACTCCTATATTTTTATGGCCCAGTTTTTTTTCTCTTCTTCCCAGGTGTCGCAATGGTAAAGAATCCACCTGCCAATGCAGGAGACACAAAAGACATAGGTTTGATTCCTAGGTCAGAAAGATCCCCTGAAGTAGGAAATGGCAACCCACTTCAGTATTCTTGCCTGGAAGATTCTATGAACAGAGGAGCCTGGTAGGCTATAGTCCATGGGGGTCGCAAAGAGTTGGAGACCACTGAGCACACACATACACAAACTGAAAAACAGAAAAGTAATTTTTTCCCTGCCACATAGGTAGCTGTGGCAAAGAGCAGTACCCTGGATCCAAGGACTTAGCTACACAAATGATTACTTCAGGGCTGTTTTCACAGTTAAATGCACATGTGCATATGTGCATGTTTGTGTTCATATGTGCTCATGCATATGCACACGTGCATTTACCACCATATGTGCCACCTGAAAACCCCCTTACCAGTTTTTTCCTAAATTGACTTACTTCTTTACTCATGTAAATTAATTTTATAAAGGATGACTGGTCTGTGCAGAAGAGAAACTTCTGTATTGCTTTGTATAAACAGATTTTTATAAATAAAAATAAACACGGTGAAAACAGTGTACCAAATTCAAGTTAGATCCTGTTGCTTATGGCAAGTGCCTAGCCTAGGCTTGATCTAGCATTATTTGAAAATAAAGAGATTAACAATTGGCAGGGAGTGTTGAAGACCAGCTAACACAGTTCTCCTTGCAATCAGGAAAACAGCAAGCAGCGCAAACAACTGACCTCCTCACAATGGGAGTCAGTGCTATTTAATGCCATGCCTGAGTGCATGCTTCCCATTTCAGTTGTATGAGAGGGAAGGGGCAGATATATATATAATCCAGAATAGAAAGCACTGTCATGGGAGCTAACTACTGGGTGCAATGAGAACTCCAGGGAAAGGACTTAACCTGGCATAGGAGTGAGGACATCAGGGAGTGGTCCCCAGAGGAAGTGACATCTAAACTGAATCCTGAGAAAGAGAGAGATTTCTGTTTAATTCTAGCTGATGCCTGGGCAGTTGACTGACAGGGTATGTGACAAGAAAGGTCCAGAGGGTGGAGAGGGCTTGTTTTCTCAGAACAGCAGTGAGTTGAGCAAAGCTGGAGCAAAGTCAGGGAGGTAAGGAGGGGAAGTAAGAGAAGACTTTGGAGATGGGAGCTGGAGACAGACCCTGAGGTGAGGGTGAGCCACAAAAAAGGTTCTAAGCAGGAGAGAGAGCATGCTTAGATTTGTGCTTTGGAAAGATGAATCTGGAAGCAACATGAGAATGGATTACAGGGCAGCAGGAGGGAAAGCAGGAAACCCATTAGCTGGATATTGCAACAACGCACTTCAGCTTTTATTTGGATTTCACCAGTTTTCCCCCCTTAAGTCCTTTTTGTGATCCAGGATCCAGGATATCACATTTCATTTAAGTTGTCATGTTTCCCTAGTCATCTCTGATCTGTGATAGTTTCTCAGTCTTTCCTTGTTTTTCATGATCTTGACTTCCTTTCCTTTTGATAGTTGCTGCCATTGAGATATGTGGATGAGGAGATGGGAGGAAGCAATAATTCAAGGGGATAAACCCTGCACTCACTGAGTTCTTAGTTGGGGGCAAGGAAGTCAGGGATACTTGGATTAGAATCTGTCTCTTACTATCTGTTTGACCTTCAGCAAATTAAGTTCTCTGAGCCCAAAGTTGTAAGAATTATATAAGACAGCACACGTAAAACTACCGAGCACTCTCAATGCCTGGCACATAGTGTAGACACTAGATGAACTGATACACTTATTTACATTCTTTATTTTATAGATGAGGAAATGGCTGAGGCACGTCTGTCTTTGTGGACAGGCCTTTACCTGAGGAAGAAAGAAGTCTGATCCAAGACTTAAAACAAATGAGGCTATTTTTAAAGCAAATTAATAGTTTATGTTCTTAAAAAATGCCGATTATGACCCAGTCATTATTTATTTTAAAGTTAAGATTAAACTCTTTTTCATACTGGGTTTTATTTGTCACTCTGTAATTCAGTCAGTTTTTTCTTTTTTTGGTGTAAGCTCTGAAGTTTGGAAGTGTAGCCAGACTTAGCGCAGTGGCTGGGAAAGCTGGTCCTGCACTCAAGGGGGTCTGGGTCTTAAGCTGGCTGAGTGACTGGACAAGTTACTCTATATACTTCAGCCTCAGTTTTAACTCTGCTTCAAGTTTTACTTCAGACTTCAAGTGTGGATGACTAGGTATGAGCCCTCAATTAATAGTAGCTCTCATACTGAAGCAAGGCTAAATAGATTCTTGGTAAGTGTATCTGGTTTTCTGGGCTTTAACATCTTAAGACAAGGGTGTGTATTAGGGGTGCTCTTCTATTGTGGTCTTTACCTCTTGGTGCAGGCTTACCTCTGGGGTGGGACAGCATATCTTTCCAAGTCTGTGCCCCTCTGGTCTTCCAACCTTAGTGAGTTACTTTAGAATTCAGGGGCGTTAGAGGTTGGAGGCTGCTGGCAGTCCCAGCTCTGAGAACATGCAGTTGGTTCACCTTCCTCTGAGGGGTGTCATCTGCCCAGAGAAGAAGAGACATGCCCCTGCTTAGGGGCTTGGAAGGCTCTGCCGGGCTGTGATGTGTGACAGGGCAGAGGTGAGACCTAGGATAACTCAGTTATGGTGCTGCTCAGTTTAGTTTCTGGGAGAGACTGTGGGAGGCAGGTGGGAGGGAGGGACGCTGTATTTTTAAAATTATGTTAAAGGTGAGAACTCTGGCTCCCACTTCTAGTGCTGCCTTGGACTCATGGCCCAGGGAGTCAGGATAGCTCAAGGGGTGCATTCCTCGCAGGCAAGCTTCCAAACAAGGTACTGGTAGGATGGATGAGGTCGTGGTCTAGGAGAAGGAAGGCCTCTGCCATTTTACGGTAGTTCTTCTCCATGAGAAATAAAGAGTTCCAGCAGAGGGCAGTAATGTCTCTCTTAAATTGTATCTCATTACCAGAGTGTGTTTGGGAGCTCTGGATCAGCCTACAGCAATGTCTTTCAAAACTTTTTTTTTTTTTAAACCATGACACACAATAAGAAATGCATTTTACATTGTATCTCAGTATGCATATGCACAAACATACATATAATATTTGAAAAAACATCATTTAATGCTTACAATATGAAATGCACTTTAATGTAGTCTATTCCATTCATTTTAAAGAACATTCTATGCTAATTAAGAATATTCAGATTATGACCTCCTAAATTGATTTCTAGGCTTACTAACCTACCGTTTGAAAAGTACTGACCTTGAGGGCTCTGGCTTTTGTTCTTTCATATACATCATTTGCTGGGACAACTTTATTGAGACCAGAGAATGTGTACATTTCAAAATAAAAACAACAGTTGACATCATGAATGAATATTATGTGCTATACCCTATGTAAAACTTTTTGAGAACTCTCTCATGTAATTCAACAGCATTTTGAGGAAGATACTATTGTTGTTATCTCAGTTGAGGTTTAGAGAATGATATGTCCGAAGTTAGTACATGGTTGAGGTGAGATTTGTCTCCCAGATGCTGGAACTAGAATGAAGAAACTATTATGTTATATTGTGCATCTAAGTCAGGGGACACATCTTTGGGACAGATACCACCACTAATATGATCATGAAGAGAAGCAAGGTTAAAACTTGTTTCAGCAGCCTGGAATGCTAGGCTGAAATCAATATGGTGATTCTGGTGGGTCTAGAATAGGGTTGGAGAGAACTGATTTTCTAGGGGATCTTGAGAAAATACGGAGGTTTTCATGGATTACAGTTAAGTAGCTCAGTTGGTAAAGAATCCACCTGCAATGTGGGAGACCTAGGTTCAATCCCTGGGTTGGGAAGATCCCCTGGAGAAGGGAAAGGCTATCCAGTCCAGTATTCTGGCCTAGAGAATTCCATGAACTGTATGGGGTTCTAAAGAGTCAGACACGATTGAGCCACTTTCACTTTCACCCACTTTCAATAGTCCAGAAGAAATGATAGACCATCTTTCCCAGATAGAAAATGAGAGGAGAAATAGAAAGCTTATAGTCACGCAATGGCGATACATCAGAACAAATCATAAATTCGATTTTAAAGATTCCAGGTGAGGAATGGGATGAATTTGCAGGAGACCCCAGGGTCAATAGTAGAAGACTGTGGACACCTGAGTAAGTGAGACAGCCAGGTAGATGGAATTTTGTGGTACTTGAAAAGGCAGCGCAGAAGGGAGGTCACTGACATGAGAGAGTTTACCTGCTTTTGATATCCTGGAAAGCTGGTGGGGATACCCTTATCTTCCAAATGTGTCTTATGAAACAAATAGCCAGAGAGAAGCCTCTGTTCATGTTGAGATGCTTTAATTCATATGCATGAAGACTGTTAGGAACAGGGTTGTTGTTGTTGTTTTTTAACCAACTCACAATATTTAGGAACACATTTATTCTCTTAAACTTCTATATTATTTTTATTTGGGATTGCAAATTTTTGCCTATGCAAATTTTTACCTACTGCAAATTCTTTATGGAAAGAATTTTAAGTAGGTGATCTCTTCTGTTTTTGATTCTGACATTTTAGATCTAGAATATGATTTTTAAACATGATTTATATGACTCAATTACTTTACCTCTTGCATGGGCCAAATATTATGTGTGAAAGTAACATTTTTGTTTTTGAACTTTCTTGTAAATTGAGAGCTTTGATGTTTGTTCATCTGGGAGTATATTGGACATCTGCTTCACAGAGATGCTCATAAGAACACCCCTTATGTCTGCACATTGCCCCAGACAGCAGTGACACTAGCCACATCTGCTTTCTTCCCCAGGGGGACTGCCAAGGGCCAGGCTGAAAGAACAGCTGCATGGTAATCCTGACAACCAATTACTTATTCATGAAACAAACAAAACAGATTTTTGTCTATCCTAGAACATGTAACTTTGGGACTGTACTGAGCAGAGAAAAGGATGGCCAAACAGAGAGATGACATGGAGGATCTGCATTTTTGGTAGTTTTAAAGTTCTAAGGGATTATTCAGATTTATAACCTGACCCTCTTCCAAGTCCCATGGCATTCCTTTCTTTTCTTTCCAGTTATACAAAGTCTGTGTCTTCCTTTGTTCTTGTATCTTTATATTATGCTCTCCCTCTTTCATATGCTTGTAGATCCTTGCACTTTTCCATTAGGACACTTATCATAGTTTGTAGTTATACTGTCTGTGTGACTTAAAAAAAATTCCTGTGCACCATCTAGATTGGAAGCTCCATGAGAGCAGGGACTTTGTTTCAGTCACTCAATTCTATATTCCCAAAGTCATTACCAGTGTCTGACATATGGTAGAACCTCAATAAAGGTTGAGTGAATGGGTTAATAAAAAAATGAATGAATGAAACTTTTGATTCAGGTTGTGGCCCCTTCTTGTTAATTCTGAGAGGGAGAAAGTATTAAGACCATAATCTACCTGCTTTTTGCTCATGAGAAACATAAAGAATTAGATAAGACTGCTCACATTCATAGTGGGTGCTCAGTAAAAGTTTATTGAGAATAATAGACATAGTTTTTATTTGCTTAGGATGTATTGTTCTAGATGTGCTAGTCTCTTCCTGATTTTCAACTCAGTAACAATTATGATCAGGGATGATCACAGTCTTTTGCTGAGTCCCTGCCCTGTACTAGGCATGGTGTTAAGTAATATACTTATGGTATTTGACTTGATCCTTCAAATGACCCTACAAAGCATGTGTTATTATTCCCACTTTCCAGATGAAAGAGTACAGGTTCAAAGAAGTTAAGACACTTGCAGAGATTCAAATCCAGTTCTATCTGATCTGAAAAGCAGTGCTTTCAATAACCATGCAATTCTGGTTTCACATTTTCTGTTTAGAACTTAGGATCCTAAAGAGAATGATTTCCCTTGTGAACACTTGATGGTTCCCCTTTGTCTTAAGAAAGTGAATGACCAGGAAACTCAGTTTTTATAAGCATTAATTTACCAAGCATTACAGGAAATCCCTTTAGTTCTGAAAGTTCTTTGGAAGTAAGGGTAGCAGGGAACAGGTGAAATTTTAGGATGTCTTGAAGCCTGAGTGGGCAGTGTTGTTTCAGACTTCCAAGGCTCCTTCATGGGTGAATCATAAATTGGGGCTGTGGTGAGATGTAGGACAAAAGACCTGCCTTTGAGTATCTGTTGGTCTTCTTGGGGGAGAATGGATTCATGTATGGGAAACTCGCGGAAGGAGAATCTGAATTGGGGCTAGCTCCTGTGGGACAATGGAAACAGAACCATCCATCTATCCATCCGACCAACCAATCACTCAACCAACCAATATTCAACATCTCTTATGTGCTAGGCTCACATTCCAGTGAGCAAGGTAATCAAGGTCCATGACCTCAAGGAGTCTATGGACTCTTGGGTGGGCCAAGGTCCCAGATATGCAGTCCCGTTATATCACTGACTCCTGTTAATGGTCTCACCCTACCCAGGAAGTAACTGCATAGTATAATTGTTCATATAGAACACATGAGGAAACAAGTTCAGCGAGGTTAAGTAAGAAATTAACTCTTGCCCAAAGTCCTTCAGGTGGAAAGTGGCAGAGTCAGGATACCTACCATCTGAAACTCATCCAGACTGCAGGTATTGCATAAAAACTGAAGCTCGACATTTGCTAAATTTCATGGAATTTCAGCTGGATTGATCTTGTTTACCTGAACATCCTGCCCAAGGTGCATAGTGGTACCATTGAACAATTTCACTGCTTATCAGAGAAGCTTTTAAGCTCTTGGTAAAATGAAGGTGATAATAGGTTTAATAATTCTTTGTGGGAATTTTGTGAGAAATAAGTGAGTTAATGTATGTAAAGTGTTTAGTGCCTGGCACATGTCATATAAGTAGTGGCTATGATTGCTGTGGTTCTATTGACAGGCATTTGAGAAGAGTATTTGTGTGAAGAAAATAATGAATTTCAGCTTGGAACATGTGGAACAAGCACTTAGAGTTTGCATCCAACTGGATGTAAAACCATTTAATGTCCATATTGTCCACTTGACATTATGCGCCATGGGGTCAGAGACTGCCTGGGTCACCCTTGTACCTACAGCACAAGAAAAGTGCCTGACTCACAAAGGTACTCAATATTGATTTATTGGATAAATGATTGAATGAATATGTGATTGCATGGTAGGCATTATTTAGGATATAAGTTATACATGGGTAAAATAATTAAATAACTAAGTATGATCCCCCTCTCCCCAAAAGGACACCAGCAAATGAGAAATAGAGAGGAATGTGAGTGAATGTGGTCTTCCTACAGAGACTCCAAATGGTGTATTGCCTAAAGGAAGAAGTGGGGTTGTTCTCTTTCCAATTCTTGTGCGAGCTGTCCTTCCAGGGCCTTGAGATGTTCTCGGCCAGGGCTTCATAGTGCCCTGGCGTTCTCTGCCAGCCAAACTATGTTGCCAATCATCATGAAAGTAAAGAATCTTTCTTCCTGTCCTTTGACTTCAAACTGGGGTCAAAGGCCTTAGGCTGGTGTGAAAATAAATAAAGGCCCAGAGCAGACAAAGGCCATTCTGCAGCCAGCCGTCACTGTAAACACTGGCCTTCCCTTCCTCTAGTCTGAAGCTCCCAGTACTTCCCTGGGCCCATCATGACCTCAGTTGGCCTAGTGGCCTGGTGGCTGCAGCAGGTCCTGGTCTCATGGTAAGAGATGGGAGGCTTCTGAGGGACGTCAGAGGTAAGTGACAACTCTGGAAATGTGTGTGTGAATGCATACTCAAGGTTATGATACTTTTTACTTTTATGAAGGATGTACAACACCCAATTTACAAATAATAAAATGTAAATGCTAAGGTAAATTCCATATTAATTTTCAGACAATGCATTCCTTGATAATTCAGAACTCTTGTATCTAGTGTCAATCATGGTTGCAGTTGGATAACGAGAACAGTTTTGACAAGAATGTTCATTGATATTTTCACTAACAAGTAAGACAAAAGTGAAACAACAAAGAGCTTGGAAACCACTCATTTGTCAATAGTGTGAGTGACTTTTTTTCTGAGTTTGAAAGAATATTGCCTGCTTTTTGTGCTTATTACTGTGGAACAGCTATAGACTTATCAGCTTTAAGTATAATCTACATTATTAGTTTCACTTTCTTAAATCTAGACAAACAACAGAACCATAATTAAGTCTCTATTTGTAGCATTTGCAATTTTCTGTGGTATAACTACTCCTACTTTGGCTAATTTCGATCTACTAGTGTGATGTTACTGAATATGGGGCTGGGAAAGATATGCACACCACCATATAGTGACTACCATACAGATGTGATAGATGTAAATGACCTTAGAAGCAGATTCTACTAAACTAATCAGGAAGTGATGAGTTTTGAATATTTATTACCTATTTTTAAGGTGGTATATTTGATCATAAGTTTCAGTTCAGTTCAGTTCAGTCACTCTGTGTTCAACTCTTTGCGACCCCATGAATCACAGCATGCCAGGCCTCCCTGTCCATCACCAACTCCTGGAGTTCACTCAAATTCATGTCCATGGAGTTGGTGATGCCATCCAGCCATCTCATCCTCTGTCATCCCCTTCTCCTCCTGCCTCCAATGCCTCCCAGCATCAGAGTCTTTTCCAATGAGTCAACTCTTCGCATGAGGTGACCAAAGTACTGGAGTTTCAGCTTCAGCATCATTCCTTTCAAAGAACACCCAGGACTGATCTCCTTTAGAATGGACTGATTGGATCTCCTTGCAGTCCAAGGGACTTTCAAGAGTCTTCTCCAACACTATGGTTCAAAAGCATCAATTCTTTGGCACTCAGCTTTCTTCACAGTTATAATTTCACTTTTAATAATGGCTGTGTTTAACACCCACCTTATCAAATCCTTAAAATTTAATAGCTGGCTTTCAGGAGTGGCTTTGAACCAGCTCTGGCATACCACTGACTCCAGCCTTGTTAAAGAAGATAAGAGTGCACAGGCATGAGGCCCAGAGGTCTGGTGGATAAGCCAGTGCCTAGCACTGGAGATGACCTGGAGCAAGTAACTCCTGGGACCACCAGAAAAGGAAGACAAAGAGGAAAGAGACCTCTCTTGTTCAGGAAGAAAAGTAAATTCTCCTGGAAACCCCTTGCAAGTTTGAGAAATTCTTCACTCACTCCACCCATAAAGACAACATTTATTCCTTGATGTTTTGTGTCTTCATGGAACTTGTAGGATTAAAGCATGCCTAAAATAATATAGTCTGTGCTAGTTGCTTGGCTTTTCAAGTGAGCTTTGCAAAGTCAGTGGCCATGTCGGTTTGTCTGCCTCATCAGAGCATTGCCTGCAAATGATTGCAAATCCTCGGAATAGACTACGGGAAGTTTTGATCTCCCTCTATTAGCACTTTCCTTTTGACATGTGTTTAACATGGCAGACATTTTGACCTCTGTCCTTTGGCACCAAGGATGCTTTGACTCCATGTTTATAACTAGCACCAACATGGTTGATTTTTTGTCAAGAACGTATTTTTCTTAATTAGTCTCATTAAGCCATTTCAATTTAAAAATCAATGTTCAGTATAGTACAGTGAAACTATTTCTACTTTTTGTCATTTCTTATTTTATCAAAATCAATTTTACAGGAATTCACTCCTTTATGTGAATTTTTACAAGGAAGGCTTAATTATCAGTTGTGATTTATCTGTATCAAATGTAATTGTATCAAATTTTAGCTTCTTCCAGGGTGAATTTTCTACTGTGGCTTTACTTCTACTAAGTCCAGTTTTCCTGAAACACATTTGGTTGATCTGAACTTTGTCAGGACAATGTGATTCAATGTTTAGTCATTAATATATTTTGCTTTATGTAGTTTAACTGTTGTCAGTTTTCTTTTGAACTGATTTTTTTAAAACAGAACAATGAGAGAAATTCCCAGCTAGGCATCTATACAGGTCAGGAGTGAAGCTAGTAAAGGCAGACTGGACCAAATATGAATGAAATGCCATGGGCTAAGTTTTTGTGAATAGCAGACAGGCAGATCAGTGGTAATTATCAATGACAAGAACTTTAGAGAAACAATGAAATGCCATTTTGCATTAAGCATGAAGCATGACAATTTTCTAAAACTACTCAAAGTCTGTGAGCTGTGTGTGTAATCCCCATTAAGGCTTCTTGACCCTGGCAGGCCCTTGATGCATGTTGAAAAGAATTGAGTTGAATGGGCATGATGTAGCCAAAGAGCCCAGGCTCTGGGTCAGGTGATCTGGGGTCTGAACCCAGCTCTGTCACTCCTTGCTGTGTGTACCTGGTCAGGTTCATTTTCATCTGGTGGTCTCAGACTGTCAAAACATGGGTTGATCTCTAAAAGTTTTTAGATCTTCTTGGAAATTTGAAGAAATCTATGACATTTGTCTTCAGAATTACACACACCCTTATTTTGTGTATAACTTTAGAGAGTTTATGTGCCCTTTAATGGCTGCTCAAGGATAATGAGTTAAGAACACCCAACCCAGATGATCTGTTAGGACCTGTCTGGCGTTGACATGCCAGTACCTAGGTAGGTGTTTTGTATGTACATCTGCCAGCTGATGCCTGAGAGCTGACACACACACTGTTGATGGCATAGAAATGGAGAAATCCTGAAAAGAAGCATCTGGAACCCTTAGTTTGCATGACTTGTTCATTAGTGTTTTCATTAATAATATTAATGATTAAGAGCATAGGCCTATGGGTTGAGCTGCCTGGGTTAAAATCCCAGCTCTGCACAAGTGTCTTGGGCAAAACACTTCACAGTCTGGGCCCTGGTTTCTGCATCTGTAATATGGGAATATTAATAGTACCAACTTCATAGTGTTGTTGTATGAAACAGTTAGATATTAAATTATTACTTCTTACTACCTCTTAGAGGAACCAATGCTCAGAGAATTTTCTATCATAACATGTGGTAATATTACAGTCCATGGGCTTCAGAGACCATCTAGTTCAACCCTTCATTTTACCAAAGGAGAATCAGAAAGGGAAGAGCTTTCACCAAGGTTGCTCAACTCACTGGAGTCTGTGTTGCTCTCTGAAACTACCCTTAGACACTGGGAAAAATGTCAACTCACATGATGTCATCGGCATGCCACTTTTCAAGGCAAGAGAAGGCCCATCTCCTCGGACCAAATCCTATGTGTTTCTGTAATATATTTATCGAGTTCTCTGATGCCAGCTGTTCCTGCTTTGAGTGTAGAGTGATTCAGGGCAGGTTGGACATTTGAGGGTATGATTTCTACAAAAGCAATTTGTAAGAGTCTCTGATTCTACCTGGAAATTAGTCACCCCAATTCTAATAACAAGGCTGTTATGACCCCGGCTTTTGTGACTGGCCACCCCTCCCAGAGCAGGTATTTCAACCACCCATCTGCAACATCTAGGGGTTGCTTAATATCACCACCACTCAAAGAACTGGAGCTTCTGGGGGAAACTTTTCTGACCTAATCACCTTAGTATCTGACTCAAGGTAAAAACTAAGGTGGAAGCCCACCCAAGACATTTCTCAGTTCTACTGGGCACCCAACGATACAGGATGGTCCCTGAAGACTGGGGTTAACTTTGCTGTTGAGGAACTGTAGATTATAGAACTGGTAATGGCCTGTGTTGCTACTCTCTCAAAAGAAGTAGACTCCTTCCTCAGAGCCCACCCATTAGCACATTACCCACCCATGAGTACTTCACTGCCCTGCTGATTTCAGCAGCTGGTAGGACGTTGTGAGAAGAACACTGCCAGCCCCTAAGGGGTCCTGAGCAGGGCACCCAGGTTCCCCAAGTCATGGTATCCTTGTATGTATGGTATAACTGTTTTGAGAATTAAATATTAATAATAATTACAAATAACATTTTTGAACACTTAACAATCACAGTATTATTATTAGGAGTATTAACCAAAGACTTCCCATTTGTCTTGCACTGTGTAATGTGCTTCACAGGGATGACCTCATTTAATCTTCAGAAACATCCTCTGGGGAGAGGTGTGTCCTGTTACCGATAGAGATGAGGAAGCAGGCTCACAGAGGAGAAATGAGCTGCCCAAAGCTGATGAAAGACAGACAGAGGGCTTGAATGCAGGGTAGTCTGACTCCAAGCTCTGAGCAGGTATCCTTCACGCTCTCTCGCTGCCTCACTTGCTCTCTGCCATGTTCACCGTGTGTCAGGACTTGCAACATCTTAAAAGCATTTATAATAAATACATTTATCCTCACACAATATAGTGTGTGGGTGTGAAAGCTCATAGAGAAGAAAGAGTCCTCTACACATGCTTGTTTTTACCTCATGTGAAGTTATCTGACTTCCACAGTGGATACCCCTGGTATTTTTTTTTTTTTAATTAAAAAAAATTTTTTTTTTTACCCCTGATGTTTTAAAGGGCCATAAAGGTTTTGGGGAGTTCAGAGGGATTGGGGTCCTGAAAGGCCTATGAAAAGTGTAGACAGATGTTCAAAGAAACTCTGCTCTGGGTTTTAGGAAGGTAATTTTGTGTGAGACTTGGCTAGACCTCAGACTTGAAGTCGGACCAACTGTGCTGTGATACTTAGTAACACTGGGACCTTGCAGACATGACTTAACTTATTTGCATCTGTTTTCTCATTTGGAAAAGGGGATATTCTAGAACAGGGTTGCTGTTCTAGAAGATTAGGGTTGCTCTGAAGGTTGAGAGAGATAGTGTATTTAAATAGCCTACAGTCTTGTGTGTAGAAAATATTCAATAACTAATAGGTATTATAAATTTTATTCTGTGTTCTATATAGTAAATGACAACAGCTAATATTTACTGAGCATTTTCTGTGTATCACTCATTGGGTTAAGTATTTGGCATGTATTGACTTATTTCATGTTCAAAACAACTTTGAGGGTAGGTACTATTAATATCTCCATTTTACTGATGGGAAGCCAGGTCTTGGAGAATTTCAATAATTTGCCTAAGATCTCACACTCTGTGAGTCATAGGGGTGGGGTTTGCAGTGGGCTGGTCTGACCTCAGCCCATGTGCTTTCCAGGCTGTCCTGATAACATTTACTCCTGACTTGGCTTCTTTGCAGTCTTGTCTCCAGGTAACCCTAATCATCCACTCAAGTCTCTTTTCAGTTAATTGAAAATACAATGTAGTGTGTGTGTGTGTTGACAAAGGCCAACTTATGTGGGAGGACAAGTATGGACATTTACTCACAAGGAAACTGAGAGTCAGAGTCACATGTTTGCATTTCCAAAGAGGAACTATTGATTATTGTAATATAAATATACTCTACTTATTTTTGAATATATTTTAAATGGCAAATGTCCTAGAGGGAAAGAGGTACTGCAGTTATGACTAGAGATAGGAATAAGAGAAAAAGAACAAATAGAGCAACCCATCCCACCCCTGCACATTCTACCATGAAATCTCATCTGAGGCTGTCTCAGTTTCTCCAAGATGGTTTGGCTATGAAAGAATGCAGAGAAAATTGGTTTGAAGGGACACAGATGGAATGAGAGGAAAGGTTGTTTGGAAACAACTCATAGAGGAAAAGCAGCCCCTACCCTTTCAACATGCACACACACACGCACACACACACACACAAAGTGTGCACACATATATACCATTCCCTCCCCTCAAAACCCATTCTTTTCTGTTGTGTATCCCATTCTCTCCCCAGTGCATATGGACTGATCCATAGGAATGGTTTCTAAATGTCCTGGTTGCTATTCAGTTCATGCCAGCAGCCTCTGAGTTCCCAGTTATTAAATCTCCTGGGTCCCTGTAATTGCCTTTTGTGTCCCTGCTCTAAGTCTTCTGAATGGATAATCCCCAATGTCTGTCCACATTAAAGTGAAAGTGAAGTCGCTCAGGCGTGTCCGACTCTTTGCAACTCCATGGACTGTAGCCCACCAGGCTCCTCCACCCATGGAATTTTCCAGGGAAGAGTACTGGAGTGGGTTGCCATTTCCTTCTCCAGGGGATCTTCCTGACCCAGGGATCAAACCTGGGTCTCCCGCATTGCAGGCAGACGCTTTTACTGTCTGAGCCACCAGGGAAGCCCATGCACATGAAGGACGGGATAAAACTTACATAGGGAAACTACCAGTGCAATCTGGACAATACAGAACTCTGTCAATGACTGTACTAATATAAATAAGCAGTCTGAAATTGTCAGCACTTTGCAGTTTCCCAAACTTAGATTCAAATTCTCTCCTCAGGGTGATCCACAAGAATATATAGTTATTTTGGCCAAGCTGTGGTTCCTGCTTAATGATTCAATAATTAAGGTGTGATTTCTGAATGTGTGGGAATTCAGAGATTTTTCCAGCTATGTTTCTGTTGCTTGAGACGTAGACCTAGGTTCAGAGTACTTAATATCTGTGAAACTTTAGCAAATCACTTAACTTTTCTGAGCCATGGTTCTTTCAGCTGTAAAATGGGGATAATAAATAACAAACCTTGTATAATAATAATAATAATAAACAACCTTGTATCAAAAGGTTCTGAAGTTAATGAGTAAATGCATCTAAAACACTTAGCACAGTTCCTGGAATACAAGAGCCATAACTTAACTAACAACTCACAAGTGGAATTCAATGTCTCCAAAAGGAACTGAGAGAACTTTAAAGAAAATAAGTTACAAAACAATGACAACATCAAATTCTTCCATGATCCAAGATATTTGTTTTCTGTGTATTTGTGTGTGTTTCTATGAGTGTGTGTTAGAGGTTTTTCATTTCTGTCATGATTGGGTTCAGTAGGGCACAACTAGACCAGATAAATCAGCATCCCAAATCCAAAAAAGAAAGCAAAGCTAGTACCCTAGACAATGAGTCATGGGGATTATGCTTTT
Organism: Bos taurus; assembly: GCF_002263795.3. Taxonomy (NCBI): domain Eukaryota; kingdom Metazoa; phylum Chordata; class Mammalia; order Artiodactyla; family Bovidae; genus Bos; species Bos taurus. Next base: position 60,375,318 of record NC_037334.1, on the reverse strand, counting down.
TGAAACATGAGAAGGAATATGTGACCTGACCTAGGGTTTCTGTGCTTGTCTTTGGTGTGAGATGCAGCTTGCAAGATGCAGATTTGACACAATATTTCAGCTTCCCCCCAAGTCCTGTAATTTAATGGAAAGATTATTTGAAATCAGGATAATTTTGAAGAACATAATTGTGAGAGCCATAGACCATAATCGCAGACATGTATTTGGAGCCAAATTTATAAAACTAGTTTTGTATTATATTTTTAAAAACTCAACCTCATTGTTTTGCATTCAGTGCAAATCTTTTCAAATTCAATAGGAGAAAATCCTAACTTCAAAATTTAATTTAGAAGTATTTAAAACAAACTCAGCTATTTGTAAACTTCTGCTAGGAAGGGGCAGTGTGTGTAAAGTCACTCAGTCATGTCTGACTTTTTGTGACCCCATGGACTGTAGTCTACCAGGTTTCTCCATGCATGGGATTTTCCAGGCAAGAATACTGGAGTGGGTTGCCATTTCCTTCTCCAGGAGATCTTCCTGACCCAGGGATTGAACCCAGGTCTCCCCCATTGTAGGCACATGCTTTATCATCTGAGCCACCAGAGAAGCTCAGGAAGGGGCAGAATCTTGCATAAATGAGCGTAAATGACTTATGAGAGCAACTCAAGGTCATAGAAACTTGTAAAGGAATTTGAGGCAGTGTTCCAGTTACTTCTGGAGAAGGAAATGGAAACCCACTCCAGTATTTCTTGCCTGGAAAATTCCATGGACAGAGGAGCCTGGTGAGCTATATAATCCATGTGGTCTCAAAGAATCAAATATGACTGATTTATACATGTATTTACACATGACATCCAGTTACTTACTGTTGCATCAAAACTTTGTGACTTTAGGTAACACCTTATTATTTCTCGGATTTACTAGGTTCAACCAGGAAGTTCTCTCTTGAGGAGTGTTACGTAGTTGTAGTCAGATGGTGGCTGGGACTAGAGTAGTCCAAAGACTCGACAGGGCTGGGCATCCACGATGGCTACCTCGTAAGCTAGGGGTGGGTGCCAGCTGCTAGCTGAGAGCTCAGCTATGGCTGTGGTGTGCTGAGATGTGGCCTTTTCATGGAGCTTGGGCTTCTTACAACATGGTGGCTGGGATCCGAAAGAGAGCATTCCAGGAACTAGCTTTCCAGGAGTCTAAAGTGGGAACCACAAGACTTATGACTTAGCTTTATACGTTACACAGTGTTACTTCTGCTGCATCATGTTGGTTGTACAGGTCTAGCTTAGATTTGGTAAAGGGAGGGGACTACATGGTGGTATAAATACTGGGATGTGTGGTTCACTGGGAGACATCTTTGAAGATGAGAGAGATCCTACAGGGGCTTTATGAGATCAGGTGGCATTCCCATCTAGGGGAGGATATTTGAAAATTACTTTCATTTCCATGGAAAAAAGAGAAAGGTGCTTTGTTGTCTGCTGTTCACAAAATGCTGTGGTTTCCTTGGAACTTCCGCCATGGAGCTCCTAGCACACATGCACAGGTTTTTATTATCTAGTGAGGCTGGAATAAATCAACCTTATCTCTAAGAGATGCAGCAGTGATAATAAACAAATCACGTTTTCTGCCCCAAATGGGGCAGGCATGACTCTGCCCCTGGCGAGAGGCAGGTGCTACAGCAACCTCAGGCTTTTCTTGTGGGCATCTGGAGGAGTGGTGAAAGTAAGAGATGGGTTCACCTTTAAGTGCACTCTGTATAAAAACTTACTTGGTCCATAGAATGATTTTTAGATGAGAAACCCATGTGCTAAAGAACCTCCTCAGTTTTCAGATGAGGTCTAGAATGAGGATGTGACTTGGTGACATTTATATATGAGTTAAGTGGTGTGGGAGTGACCAGAACTTTGTTCCAAGTTTTAATCTGATGATCCTCACTGAATCACTCCACTGCTTCCTTTTAAGGTTTCCCTTTGTTTCTGTACTCGTTCCTGGGACCTAGTTTTTTTCCCAGAGTTTGTATGTAGTGAGGCTCTCAGAAAAGTACCATAAGGTAGCTTGAGTAGGAAACCCAGTTGAATTCATGGGATTTATATGAAATGTGCCTGAGAACATGGATGTAAAGACCACACAGGTCTCTTCTGGAATGGTGCTGGGAGCTAGAGGCCCAGGCTTATCTCTCCTTGAAAAAGCCATGGGAGAGTTTTGACTTGAGTAAATAACACCACATTTTTTCATGCACTTAGTAAATAGTTATTAGAGTTCTTCTATGAGCCTCATACCATCCCACGTCCTAGAAATAGACCAGTGAAAAAACTCACAGAATCCCTGACCTCCAGAGAGAATATTCCTAAAAATTCCCACTGGTGGCAAATGGAACCAATCTTTGTTCAGAACAAATAAGGTTGGCAATTATGTATTTCTTTCCTCCACATGGATGAGTTACAATGGTTAAAATTCTAATTAAATTTAGAAGCATTTGCTTTACACATTTCTTCTAAAAAGTTAGACTAATAAGATGACTGTGGAATGGATATAAAATTAAGAATTTCAAATGTGAGAACTAAGCACAATGAATTCCCATGAAAGAGATTAGTTACTGAGTTAATTCTTCATTTTCCAAAAATCTTTTCATAAACAATAGCTCCCTGGCATGGAACTAGAGTCTTTGAAAACTCTGCCTCTCCTCAGAATTCTTGATATTACCTCATCTTGTTGCATTGTTAAATAATCTCAACCCTTTTGGGTGTAACTGATTTAACAAGTTAACACTTGATGCTGTTTAGACAATGTGTCCCTTACAGGAGCAAGACGGAGCAGGACTGGGCAATGATGGGATGGAATGGGATTTAGGCCCCTTGAGTCTGGTTCCCTGAGCAATTATCTTTCTCCCGTTGGGCTTGTGATGCCTTCAAGTCACCCGAACAAATGACTTAAAAAGTTGTCAGAGAAGATATCTGTCATTTAGTCAAAACTATTGTGAGCATGAATGATTTTACTAATGTCTGTTTTTCTAATCATCATTCAACAAAATTTTATTTAGGATTTACCGTGTGCCAGGTAATGTAGTTAATAGAGGTTCCTACCCTGGCAGAATTTAACTTCCACTGGGGCAGAGAGACAGTACAACAAATGGGTGAAGGTGGGAATTAGTACCAGGTGAGAGTAAGACAAGGGATTGTGATAGGGAGCACCTCGGTGTTAGTATAAGCTGGGTGGCTATTCCATTGTGGTGGGGACTAGCTGAAAATTTCAGTTCAGTTCAGTCACTCAGTTGTGTCCAACTCTGAGACCCCATGGACTGTAGCACACCAGGCCTCCCTGTCCACCACCAACTCTTGGAGCTTACGCAAACTCATTGTCTGTTGAGTCACTGATGCCATTCAGCCATCTCAGCCTCTGTCATCCCCTTCTCCTCCTGCCTTCAATCTTTCTCAGCATCAGGGTCTTTTCCAAGGAGTCAGTTCTTTGCATCAGGTGGCCAAAGTATTGGAGTTTCAGCTTCAGCACCAGTCCTTCCAATGAATATTCAGGACTGATTTCCTTTAGGATGGACTGGTTGGATCTCCTTGCAGTCCAAAGGACTCTCAAGAGTCTTCTCCAATATCACAGATCAAAAGCATGAATTCTTCAATGCTCAGCTTTCTTCATAGTCCAACTCTCACATCCATACATGACTACAGGAAAAATCATAGCCTTGACTAGATGGACCTTTGTTGGCAAAGTAATGTCTCTGCTTTTTAATGTGCTGTCTAGTTTGGTCATAACTTTCCTTCCAAGGAGTAAGCATCTTTTCATTTCATGGCTGCAGTCACCATCTGCAGTGATTTTGGAGCCCAGAAAAATAAAGTCTGACACTGTTTCCATTGTTTCGCCTTCTATTTGCCACGAAGTGATGGGAGTGGATGACATGATCTTAGTTTTCTGAATGTTGAGTTTTAAGCCAACTTTTTCCACTCTCCTCTTTCACTTTCATCAAGAGGCTCTTTAGCTCTTCTTCACTTTCTACCATAAGTGTGGTGTCATCTGTATATCTGAGGTTACTGATATTTCTCCTGGCAATCTTGATTCCAGTTTGTGCTTCATCCAGCCCAGCATTTCTCATGATGTACTCTTCATATAAGTTAAATAAGCAGGGTGACAATATGCAACCTTGATGTATTCCATTCCTGATTTTGAATCAGTCTGTTGTTCCATGTCCAGTTCTAACTGTTGCTTCTTGACCTGCATACAGATTTCTCAGGAGGCAGGTAAGGTGGCATGGTATTCCCATCTCTTGAAGAAGTTTCCAGTTTGTTATGATCCATGCATGTAGTCATATATGGATGTGAGAGTTGGACTATGAAGAAAGCTGAGCACTGAAGAATTGATGCTTTTGATCTGTGATATTGGAGAAGACTCTTGAGAGTCCCTTGGACTGCAAGGAGATCCAACCAGTCCATCCTAAAGATCAGTCCTGAGTGTTCATTGGAAGGACTGATGCTGAAGCTGAAACTCCAATACTTTGGCCACCTGATGCAAAGAACTGGCTCATTTGAAAAGACCCTGATGCTGAGAAAGATTGAAGGCAGGAGGAGAAGGGAATGACAGAGGATGAGATGGTTGGATGGCATCACTGACTCAGTGGACATGAATTTGAATAAACTCTGGGAGTTGGTGATGGACAGGGAGGCCTGGTGTGCTGCAGTCCATGGGGTCTCAAAGAGTCGGATATGACTGAGAGACTGAACTGAACTGACTGAGTGCAGCACTTTCACAGCATCATCTTTTAGGACGCAACCTAAAATTTGGTTGTGTTTAATTGCTGTTCAAACCAGTCTTGAGAAGACAGTTGGGCAGAATAATGAGAGAATTGGACATTGGGTCAGAAATTTCTGAATTCTCTAACTAGCTTTGCAACTAGTAACTTTGTGTGATCTCAGCTTTTTCGGGCCTCCATTTCTTCATTATCATTAAGAACTAGGACTTGGTGGAAGATCTTGAAGGTTCTTTTAGTTCTAACCTTCGAAAATCTCATTATCTGGGCTAACATTTAATACGTGCTTTCGGTTTTAAGCCTACCTGGGTTTGGTAAGATTGCCTATAGAAAGCAAAACACTAGCAATGTCTGTTGTTTTTTTTTTTTAATTAATGCTTAGTATTTAACTGTTTTTTGATTCCAGAATTCTTTCCCATACATTTTTCTCTTGATCCTCACAAAAACCCTTTAGAGATGAAGAAGCGAGCTTAAAGCAGCTAAAGAACATGTGCAATTTCACATGGGCAGTAAACATGGGGTCTATTGAACAGGGCCTGAAAGGGAAACAGTCTATTATGATTGGGTCAAAACAGCCCTACTCAAATGGCAAGATTTATTTCTTGCCATTAAGGCTGGATAATATTCCACTGTGTGTTTATATATGTACAATCTCACATTTTCTCTCTCTATTCAGTTGATGATGGACATTTAGGTTGTCTCTATACCTTGGCTATTGTGATTAATGCTGCGATGAGCAATAAAGAAAATCCTGCCATTGTTACAACATGGATGAACCTCGAGGGTGTTATGCTAAGTGAGATGATTCAGATGCAGAAAGACAAATACTACATGATATCACTCATGTGTACAATCTAGAAAAATCAAACTCTTAGAGGCAGAGAGAACATAGTTACCAGGGGACTGGAAGTATGGGGAATGGAGAAATGTTTGTTAAAGTTTCATATATGCAGGCTGGGTAAGTGCTGGTAATCTAATGTATAGCTTGGTGACTATAGTTAACAGTGCTGTATTGTATACTTGGAAGTTGCTAAGAGTGTAAATCTTAATTGTCACTCCCCTCCCTGCACACATACATACAAAGAAAACTATGTGAGGTGATGGATATGTTAATTAGCTTGACTGTGGTAAACAGTTCACAATATGTATATGTGTATATGTATAATAATCATATTGCACAAAATTGTACATACAATTTTTATTTGTCAGTCATACCTCAAGAAAGCTAAAAAAAGGAAAAAACCAGCCCTACTCAAAAATATTGACGCAGTGAACTTTAATTTCCTTTCAAATATCACAGTTATACATTTGTGTCTTTTTAAAAAATCACACTTGAGCTAGGGCTCTTGAGTCTCAAGTCACAAAAATGATTGAGTGATAGCTATAGATTACTGTGCTCTTACCAAGGACACAAAGTCCCCTAAGGCTTAATGGAGATATGATGATATAGCTAAACCTATACAAAACAACATTCAACTTATTTAGGAATGAAGGTGACCACATTGCTGCAGGGAATGCAAAATGAAACAGTCACTGTGGAAAATGCTTTGACAGTTTCTTATAAGTTAAACACACACTCAACCCGCACTTGTCCTCCTAGGTATTTGTACTAGAGAAACAAAAACTTGTGAAGACAAAAACATGTAAAAAAATGTTTGTAGTGGCTTTATTCATAGTTGCGAAAACAGGAACACCCAAATGTCCTTTCCCTGGTGAATGGATAAACAAACTATAGTACATACACACAATGTAATACTTCTCAATAATAAAGAGGAACAGATTCCTGATAGATGCAACAACTTGGATGGATCTCAAATGCATTATGCCAGTTAAAGTGAGTCAGATTTCAAAGGTTACTTACTATGTGATTCCCCTGTCATGGCATTTTGGGAAACCCTTAAGTTCAGAAAACTGATCTATGGTTGCAGGTGCTGAGACTGGGGGCAGGGACTGGTTAGCAACGGACACAAGGGAATTGCTTGAAGTGATGAGACTGTTTTATATCTTGATTGGGGTAGTGATCGTGCAACAGAATGCATTTGTCTAAATTCACAAAACTCTGTAACTAAAAAGGATGAATTTGATTGTATGTAAATTATGCCTTAAAAGCCTGAATGCCTCAAAGTAGCAGTATGTACCTGTGTGCTTTGATTTTAAAATGTTTTGAGTGAATAGCTTTCTGTCAGAAAAACATCCCATTCTTATGCAGCAGTGTCTATTTTTTGAGGATGTCAATTGGGGTCAGAATTAATAAAATTTCCAACAAGAAGCATCTCAGTTAAACATATCAACTTGCCCAAATTCAGGAGACCATGAAAGCCAGTTTAGAAATAATCAATGAAAAACCTTTCATTGCTTCAGTCTCTAGGACTCACTTCTTATCTTCTGTTTTTGTAAACTTTTAAAATGCTACCTCTGTAATCCATTATGCTTTTAGTATCATTACTCATTTTGACTACATACAAGATTGCAGACTCTTTGAGGTCAGAGAAGTGAGTGGAGCACAGGCACACCAGGTCATATAGGAAGGAGATTTCTCTTTCAGAGTATGTTTTGAGGATAGGTACAGCAGCACATTAAATTAAATTAAAAGATGTTTGCTCCTTGGAAGAAAAGCTATGACCAACCTACACAGCATATTAAAAAGCAGAGACATTACTTAGCCAACAAAGGTCTGTTTAGTCAAGGCTATGGTTTTTCCAGTGGTCATGTATGGATGTAAGAGTTGGACCATAAAGAAAGCTGAGCGCCGAAGAACTGATGCTTTTGAACTGTGGTGTTGGAGAAGACTCTTGAGAGTCCCTTGGACTGCAAGGAGATCCAACCAGTCCATCCTAAAGGAAATCAGTCCTGAATATTCATTAGAAGGACTGATGCTGAAGCTGAAACTCCAATACTTTGGCCACCTGATGCGAAGAACTGACTCATTTGAAAAGACCCTGATACTGGGAAAGATTGAAGGCAGGAGGAGAAGGGGATGACAGAAGATGAGATGGTTGTATAGCATCACCGACTCGATGGACATGAGTTTGGGCAAGCTCTGGGAGTTGGTGATGGACAGGGAAGCCTGGCATGCTGCAGTCCATGGGTTGCAAAGAGTCGGACTTGACTGAGTGACTGAACTGAACTGAACAACAACACAAGAGACAACTTTACACATGGATATCACCAAATGATCAATACAGAAATCAGATTGATTACATTTTTTTGTAGCCAAAGATGGAGAAACTGTATATAGTTAGCAAAAACTAGACCAGGAGCTGACTGTGGCTCAGGTCATCAACTCCTCATAGCAAAATTCAGGCTTAAACTAAAGAAAGTGGTGAAAACCACTAGGGAAGTCAGGTAAAATTTAAATCAAATCCTTGGAGAAGGCAATGGCACCCCACTCCAGTAACTCTTGCTTGGAAAATCCCATGGATGGAGGAGCCTGTTAGGCTGCAACCCATGGGGTCGCTAAGAATCGGACACAACTGAGCGACTTCACTTTGACTTTTCACTTTCATGCATTGGAGAAGGAAATGGCAACCCACTCCAGTGTTCTTACCTGGAGAATCCCAGGGACGGGGGAGCCTGGTGGGCTGCCGTCTATGGGGTCGCACAGAGTCGGACGCGACTGAAGTGACTTAGCATAGCATAGCATAGCATGAATATACAGTAGTGGTGATAAATAGCTTCAAGGGATTAGATCTACTAAACAGAGTGCCCGAAGAACTATGGACAGAGGTTCATAATATTGTACTGGAGGCAGCAGACAAAATCATCCCAAAGAAAAAGAAATGCAAGAAGGCAAAGCGGTTGTCTGAGGCAGCTTTACAAATAGCTGAGGAAAGAAGAGAAGCAAAAAGCAAGGGAGAAGGGGAAAGGTACACCCAACTAAATGCAGAGTCCTGGAGAATAGCAAGGAGAGACAAGAAGGCCTTCTTCAATGAACAGTGCAAAGAAATAGAGGAAAACAACAGAAGGGGAAAGACAAGAGATCTCTTTAAGAAAATTGGAAATATCAAAGGAACATTTAATCCAAAGTTGGGCACAATAAAGGCCCGAAACAGTAAAGACCTAATAGAAGCAGAAGAGATCATGAAGAGATGGCAAGAATACACAGAAGAACTGTACAAAAAAAGATCCTAATGACCTGGACAACCACAATGGTGTGATCACTCACCCAGAGCCAGACATTCTGGAATGTGAAGTCAAGTGGGAAGCATTGCTGTCAATAAAGCTAGTGGAAGTGATAGAATTCCAGCAGAGCTGTTTAAATCATAAAAGATGATGCTATTTAAGTGCTGCACTCAATATGTCAGCAAATATGGAAAACCCAGCAGTGGCCACAGGACTGGAAAAGTTCAATCCTCATCCCAGTTCCTAAGAAGGGCATTACTAAAGAATGTTCAAACCACTAGACATCTCCTGTGCTAGTAAGGTAATGCTCAAAATCCTTCAAGCTAAGCTTCAACATTACGTGGACTGAGAACTTCCAGATGTCCAATCTGGGTTTAGAAGAGACAGAAGAGCCAGAAATCAAATTGCCAACATTCGCTGGATCCTAGAGAAAGCAAGGGAATTCCAACAACAACAATGACAACAGTAACAACACATCTACCTCTGTTTCATTGACTACACTAAAGCCTTTGACTCTGTGGGTCATAACAAACTGTGGGAAACTGAAAGAGATGGGAATACCAGACCATCTTATCTGTCTCCTGAGAAACCTGTATACAGGTCAAGAAACAACATTTAGAACCTTGTATGGAACAACTGACTGGTTCAGGATTGAGAAAGGAGTATGGCAAGGCTGTTTATTGTCACCCTGTTTATTTAACTTATATACAGAGCACATCATGCAAAATGCTGGGCTGGATGAGTGGCAAGCTGGAATCAAGAATGCTGAGAGAAATATCAACAATCCCAGATATGTGGATGATACCACTCTAATGGCAGAAAGCAAAGAGGAACTAAAGAGCCTCTTGATGAAGAGGTTGAAGGAGGAGAGTGAAAAAGCCAGCTTAAAACTGACTATTGAAAAACGAAGATCATGACAACTGGTGAAATCACTTCATGGCAAATAGAAGGGGAAAATATGGAAGTAGTGACAGATTTCCTCTTCTTAGGCTCTAAAATCCCTGCAGGTGGTGACTGCAGCTATGACATTAGAAGACAATTGCTTATTGGAAGGAAAGCTATGACAAACCTAGGCAGTGTGTTAAAGGCAAAGACATGAGTTTTCTGCCAAAGGTCAGTATAGTCAAGGCTATGGTCTTTGCAGTGGTCATGTGTGGATGTGAGAGCTGGACCATAAAGAAGACTGAGTGCAGAATTGATGCTTTCAAACTTGTGCTGGAGGAGACTCTTGAGAATCTCTTTGACAGCAAGGAGATCAAACCAGTCAGTCTTAAAGGAAATCAGTCCTGAGTAGTCATTAGAAGGACTGATGCTGAAGCTCCAATAATTTGGCCTCCTGATGCAAAGAGTTGACTCATTGGAAAAGACCCAGATGCTGGGAAAAATTGAAGGCAGAAGGAGAAGAGGGTGACAGAGGATGAGATGGTTGGATGGCATCACTGGTTCAATGGACTTGAACTTGGGCAAACTCAGGGAGATGGTGAGGGACAGGGAAGCCTGGTGAGCTGCAGTCCATGGGGTTAAGAAGAGTTGGATGTGAAGAGACTTGGTGGCTGAACAACAACAACAACTAGGAAGAGATTTACTTATGGCACCACGTTTCTTTGAAAGTAGGAACCCCCACTAAACCTCTAGGTAAATGTGGACATCTACCTTTCTGGGGACACATGCTAACAAATTCCTTCCCATATCCCAACCTGAAAGACTATGCCTTGAAAAGAAATGAAGTATTGCCCAGTCCAGAGTGAGGCAGAGGATGAGTCAGGGGTTTCATCTTAGTCAAAAAGATGTACCATTTTACATCTTTTTCTTCTCTCTCATGAGTCATGAGCCCAGATAAGGCCCTCAAGATTCTTCTCAATATAATTCTTCAGGCAGTCACTGTCAATCTGCTGGAGCTGGCATTTATATGCAGGTCCTTTGACTGCAAGAAACAGAGGTGAAGTAAACTGGCTTAAATAATTTTAAAAAATGTATCGCTCCATGTGACTTAGAAACCAACAAGGTTTCAGGAGCATGTTAACAAAATGTCAAAGCTGTTGCCATCTCTTGTTTCTGCTTTCCTCTATCCTCAAGCTTTATGCAATTTCATCATGGTGACCAGCATCTCTCTTACATCCCTCTCCCCCAAGATTTGATAGTAACACTAAAGAAACCATCTTATTTCACGATGCATTGGAGAAAAGCCCTGGGTCTGATGATCACTGTGGCAGGGTAGAATTCTACTGTTTGGCCAGCTGGGGACACCTGGACCTAGGGATAAGCACAAGGGAAGGGGCAGAAAACTCCACCCCCCCCACCCCTGCAGCAGAAATAGGAATGTAGAATATTGTTAATAGAAGGGGAACATTTCTGTTTGGTGAGGTAAAACCAGTGTGTATTACCTCATTTAAAATGTTACCAATCAGAGCAATTCAGCTCCCAATTACGCAGAAGTGGGAAAAAGGGAGCTGCATTTGGTTTCCTAGAATATCCATCTGGATGAACTGAGTCTCTTGGTTCAGTATGAATTTATGGGCTGCTTCCACCCCGCTGAATCTTGTTTCTTGGTGGCTCCTACTCTCTGTCTCTTTCTGGGTCATCTTCTACTCAGGACCTGGCCTGTCCTCTATTGCCATATCCCAGGCCGTAGTCATCTTCATGACCATGTAACCTTAGCAGATGCAAGATGAGAGCTTCTCAAAAGTAACCGTAACAAGGCAGTTTTAAAAAAAGAACACCAATGAAGCAAAGTGAAAAAAAAGTATTCAGAATGCCTTAATAGGACATATTTTATAGAGGATGTAGTTTAATTAAAATTAACTAAAGCTTAGCCATTGAATACATCCCAGAATGTCAGAGCAATAGGGGACCTTTAAAAAGTTTCCAGTTCACCCTTATTATCTTATAGGTGGGAGCACTGAAGCCCTGGGAGGGAACAACTTCCCCAAGCATCAGCATCAATGTCAATGTCAACGTCAATGTCAATGTCAGAGCTGGCCCAGGATTAGTGACTTTTCCTGGTTCAGTTCTTTTCCCAAACATGATGCTTCTGCTGGCCCAACCTACTAAAATGATCTTTCATAAGACCAAAATATGTTGTAACAGCTCATTTTTTTTTTAGCAATCTCTATGCAAGCAAATATTTTTAAAGAAAACTACATAAACATGTAATGCATTCTCATAGTTCCCAAGTAAAAGATTAATATGGAATGGCATACAAATCCTGTCTCCTTCCCTTACCCCTGTTTCATCTATCCATAGCAGTGCTTTTTGTTAGTTTCTTGTGTATTCTTCCAGAAATATTTTGTGCATAAATAAGCAATTTAATGACATACTCTTTCCATTTTTTAAACACAAATTATAGCATGCTATATACTTGGCTTTTACACTCAAGTTGTTGTCTTGGAAAACTTTCCATATAAATATATAGAGAGCATCCTCATTCATCTTTACAGATGCCAAGTTTTCCATTGCACAACGGGGACCCTAATTTATATAGCTGGGTCTCTAATGATGTCAATTTTGATGGTTTCCAGCATTTTGCCATTGTAAACAACACTGCAACAACAACAAAAAAACTTTATATAAATGTCATTTCATGTTTTTGTTATTATATATATAATATTATATATAATATATAAGATAAATTCCACAAAAATAAAATAGAATCTTAAGGGTATGTACATTTGTTGTTTTTATAGATGTTGTCAAATTGCCCCCAATAATAGTCTCCTATAAGGTAGACTCTTATAATACTTGAGAGTGCCTTTTTCTCCATGTCTTCTCCAACACAGCCTGTTACCAAAATTTGTATCTTTGCATATTTGATAGTACTAATAAAGTATCTCAGTATTTTAAAACTCAAACTATAGAAATGTAAACATTAATAACTGAATCTCCCTTCCTCACTTCTGAATTTCTTTTCCAGGATACTTTCTATGATCATTTTGACAATAAGTTCTCATTAGCTAACTTTTCTTTTTTACTCAAAATACATCATTAGTTTTATTCAAAACATACAGATCTGCCTCATTCATTCATACAACAATTATTTCCTGAGCATTTATCATGTTTTAGGCCCTGGAGATAAAGCCCTAAACAAGACAGATACACTCCATGTCTCAAGGGGCTTGTATTCTGGTTGGGAAGACATGTGCTGCTGCTGCTAAGTCGCTTCAGTCGTGTCCGACTCTGTGTGACCCCAGAGACGGCAGCCCACCAGGCTCCCCTGTCCCTGGGATTCTCTGGGCTCCCCTGTCTCTGGGATTCCCCGGAGAAGGTGCCATTGCCTTCTCCGGGGAAGACATGTAGCAATGGATAAACCAAATAGACTATTATGTAAGAGAATGTTAAGTCCCTTGAAGAATACACAGGGTGGCTTGGCAGAGGTGCTAAGGTGGGGATACAGCCTGACCAACCCCCTGCATCTAAGATTGTTAAGAACAAACAGGACAATGGCTACTAAGGGAGCAAACATTATTAATAGTAGGAATTTATTTGATCTTATAATTTTTTATTGGAGTATAGTCCATTTATTGGAGAAGGCAATGGCACCCCCACTCTAGTACTCTTGCCTGGAAAATCCCATGGATGGAGGAGCCTGGTGGGCTGCAGTCCATGGGGTCGCTGGGAGTTGGGCACGACTGAGTGACTTCACTTTCACTTTTCACTTTCATGCATTGGAGAAGGAAATGGCAACCCACTCCAGTGTTCTTGCCTGGAGAATCCCAGGGACAGGGGAGCCTAGTGGGCTGCCATCCATGGGGTCACTGGGAGTCGGACACAGTTGAAGCGACTTAGCAGCAGCAGCAGCAGCAGCAGCAGTCGATTTATAATGTTGTGCCAATTTCTGCTGTACAGCAAAGTGACTCAGTTATACATTCTTTTCTTTATATATATTCTTTTCCATGATAGTTTATCAAAGGATGTTGAGTGTATTTCCCTGTGCTATACATTAGGACCTTGTTGTTAATCCAGTGTGTGTGTTAGTCACTCAGTCGTGTCCGACTCTTTGTGACCTCATGGATTACAGCCCACCAGGCTCCTCTGTCCATGGGATTTTCCAGGCAAGAATACTGGAACGGGGTTGCCATTTCCTTCTCCAGGGGATCTTTACAACCAAGGAATCAAACCCAGGTCTCCTGCACTGCCGGCAGATTCTTTACTCTCTGAGCCACCGGGGAAGCCCTGTTAATCCAGTAGTGATTTCTCATTTGTTAGTTTTGGCCTGGACTGACCTGTTCCTCTGGTATTATGTAGACAGAATTCAGATCAGCCTTAAGATCGCCTCAGAGGTGCTGAGCTAGAGACAGAAAAAGCCCTTCCAGTTTCCCTAGTGGGCTAAAAACACAATGTCAGTCTAATTCCTGAGGACACGAGCCAGAACTCAGTTAAAAGAAAATGATCTCCTCATTTTCACCAAGCAATAAACAACTCATTGTCTTGAGGTTTAGAAAATCCCATTTGGATTTGGAGTCTAGCCCAGCAAGCATCACATGAATTAGGTAGTGGAAAGAGTCCTGCTCAGTGGATCAGGTACAGGGAGCTGTGTTTCTGATTCCTACCCCTTACTCGCCATGTGACTTTGGACAAGCCTTAGTGGGAGACTTAAAGTATTCTGGGCAGGAAGTGTGATACCAAGTAGAGTCAGTTCTGACTCTTACTTTTGCTGTGAGTCATGGTTCCTCCTTCATAAACCAGCCAAATCCCCACCTTGGATTTCAGTTCTGGTGTAAGTCTTGTATGTATTTAAGTCCTAGTTTTTCCCAGGGAGGGACCTTATTTAGTTCCTTCTTCCCTTTCCTTGAGACCCTGGTCCTCTGACCTGCTCTTAGACCTCCCAGAAAATTCTTTGGTCATAACCAGCTATCAGGCGTGTAGTTTAACACCCCTAAGAGCTGGAGAGTGCTGGTTTCTACCTTGTCTTGTTGACCTCTATAAGCCTGCTCTTTCCCTGGCTCACCCCCATTTCTGCATTTCCTCATGCACTGCCTTCCCAGAGTGTTTTCCCAACACCTACTGCTGCGCTCGACCTGAAAGCATGTCTAGTTTCTACCTTCTTCCCCTCTGGCCCCTACCATGGCCAGAATGAGGGGTTGGACTAAAAGTGGTAGCTTCCAAACAACTTTTTCATTAACAGTGTCAAGGCTTTGGTTTTTCCTGTGGTCGTGTATGGGTGTGAGAGTTGGACTGTGAAGAAGGCTGAGCGCCGAAGAATTGATGCTTTTGAACTGTGGTGTTGGAGAAGACTCTTGAGAGTCCCTTGGACTGCAAGGAGATCCAACCAGTCCATTCTGAAGGAGATCAGCCCTGGGATTTCTTTGGAAGGAATGATGCTAAAGCTGAAACTCCAGTACTTTGGCCACCTCACGCTAAGAGCTGACTCATTGGAAAAGACTCTGATGCTGGGAGGGATTGGGGGCAGGAGGAGAAGGGGACGACAGAGGATGAGATGACTGGATGGCATCACTGACTCGATGGACGTGAGTCTGAGTGAACTCCAGGAGTTTGTGATGGACAGGGAGTTCTGGCGTGCTGTGATTCATGCGGTCGCAAAGAGTCGGACACGACTGAGCGACTGAACTGAACTGAACTGAGTTTACTTTAAACATCAACTTTTAGGTGGAAACCCCAAACAGAAAAGAAAATAAAAGCTTGTTTAGGCTAATTAAATCTTTCTTAAGAGAAACACATCATTGTTTGCTGCACCCAGCAAGTACCACAGAATCCTAGAATCCCTCAAAATTTAGTCCAAAATTATGAACTAGGTGATCTATCTATCCCCTTCAATTTTCTAGGCAGCTTACAAAATTCAGTGGCTTGCTAAGGTCACACAGTAAGACTGGCCAAATCTAGCCTCTAGAATAGAATGTGAATTCTACAGTTGAGAGGGTGGAGACCTTCACTGCCCTGTGTAATTCTTGCATCCTTCGTGTAGAAATGCAGTGCCTGGCATGACCTGGATGCTTCATCAGTAGTGATGAAAGAATGAATGAGTCTTACTGAAGAGCTTTTATGTTCCAGTCTTCTTCCAGCCCTTAGCTCTCAGAACAGAACTATGAATAAGGCTGACCAACATGGGTCCTTCTCTTATGGAGCTCAGAGTTAAAACAAGGACTTGAACCTGAAACCGATGATCACAGGGGTTTAATGAATAATTACAACTATCTGGCCCCACACAGGCAAGAGGACAGAAGTCAGGCAGGTCTAAAAGTGGCACACTGGAGTAAGTGCAGAGTGGGGTGGAGGTGGGTCCTGATTCCTGGGCCCTGTCTCTTCCTCGTGCCCTGTTTTGCCACAGAGATCTGGCCTTCATCATCTTGGCTAAGGGAGTGACCGAGGACTTCCTGAGGGGAGGCAGTGACCTCAGCTGCTCAGCTGCAGGAGCCCTGCTATGCTCTGTCACAACTATAGTGAGTGCTGTCTCTGCCTGGAGCCCTGAGCTGGGCAGATACTAGGTCCCCACATCAGCTGAATGCTCTGTTCTCTCCTCCCACTCCATCTTCCAAACTGTTCTTCCTGCTTAGGGTGGCCACTTCTATCTCTCATTGCTCACCAAAATCCTTTCCATACTTCAAGGCGAAGTTGAAATACCACCTCCTTCAGGGAGCCTGCCTTGATCACCACCCCCACTTCCTTACCCTGAGAGGAAGTGATCATTTCCTCTGCTGGCCTCACATAGTGCTCAGTTTCTACCTCTCTTGCTGTAACGATAGAAGCTGATTATGGTGTGTATTAGATCGTTTATCCATTTATTCCACAACTGTCTACTATGGACTGGAGCTTGTAGACAAGGTCCCTGCTTTCTTGAAGTTTGCTTTCTTTTAGGAGAATCAGGACAGAAAAGTAAATAAACAAATGAAGTATTTTCAGGTTGATAAGGGCTAAGAAAAAAATTTAGAACAGAGAGTTTGGGAGTAGATTGTGTGTATGCTGGGTTAGACAGGTCAGTCAGGGTCGGCCTTGCTGAGGAAGAGAAATTTGAGCTGAGCTGTGAATGACAAGAAGCAGCTAGCTATGGAAAGAGCTGGAGGAAGGGCATTCCAGGCCGAGGGGAGAGCATGTGCCAAGATCCTGAGGCAGGCAAAAGCTTGGTGTGTTTGAGAAATAGGAAAAAAGCTAGTGTGGTGGTCATGAGTGGGACGAGAGAAGTAAGAAGGCATCAAGGAGGTGGGCAGGACCAAGGTCAGCTTGCGTCTCATGGAGTTTGTTAAATATAAGGAACCACTAGACATTGGTAAGCAGGGGAGAGGTGAAAACTGACTGATGTTCATTCATTCATTCAGCGATGACACATGCCTCCTTTGTGATAATACAAAAGGAGGTGCTGAGAACACAGGGACCAGAGATGCTGCCTGCCCTCTAGGTGTACGGGGGAAACAGAAGGGCCTCTGCTGAGTGAAGTCATCCTAAGTGCATGGTCTGGTTTTCTGCTTTGCCAATTCAGATTCTTGATCTGTCAGGCTCCTTTCGATTTTGTTATTGGGAGAGTGGTACATGAGCCTCTGCTGCCATTACCTGGGAGTATGTTAGAAATAGAGACTCCAGGGGCCCACTAGACCCACTGACTCAGAATCTCTTCCCTGCATTGATTTGTGCTTATGTTAAAATTTGAGAAGGACTCAATCCAGTGAAGGTATGGAGTAATAGACTCTTCTAACCAAACTGAGATGGAGAAGGAAATGGCAACCCACTGTAGTATTCTTGCCTGAGGAATTTCTTGTACAGAGAAACCAGGCGGGCCACAGTCTATAGGGTCACAAAGAGTCAGACCTGACTGAAGTGACTTAGCATGCACACACAACCAAACTGAGAGGATGGTAATGAGTCAGGTGCCAGCTTAACAATTCACTGCTACTAACCTCTTACATCAATGCATCTTAAAAGTTTAAAGTGCATGCATATCACCTGGGAATCTTGTTAAAATGTAGGTTCTGATTCAACAGTTTTGGAATGGGCCCCCACATCCTGTGTATCTCTCAAGCTTTAAGGTGATGCTGAAGCTATTGTTCTAAGGAGCACAGAGCTTCACATGAACTGAATGAAGATCACAGAAGCCAAAGCCGGGTGAGGAGGCTAGGAGAGCCAAGGGCCAAGCTGGAGAGACAGATAGGGGCTTGCTCATGCTGCCTCTCTCTATGACTCTCACAGTGTTTTGATAGTAACTCTGTGAAATGCTTTCCATGTTGAAGCATAATCTGGGCATCAGAGACTGGGTTTTTTTTTTTCCCTTGTCTGTAGCCCCAGCACAGTGTCTGGTTCATAGTCAGGATTCACTACCTATAGACTGAATGAGGGTTGATTTGAGAAAGGATGGAAAGTCTGAGGAATGGAGTCTTTTTGATGCAGCATGTCTGATGCAATCTTGGCTGAACTGACACCTGTGGTACACTTTTCTCCAACTAATTCTGGTAGCAGCTGGGCATATTCCCCAGATTTGAAAACAGCTCCAAAAAAAGTCCTGCCTCTGGTTGAGATAAATATAAATCACCATCTCTCCCATATGGAGCAGAGGTGGACAGAAGGTGTTCTGCAAACCAACAGGAGTGTTTGACCAAGACCTAGCCAACTTCAAAATAGAAACTGGAACTGAGTGTAAATGACATAAGAAGAAGGACAGGGGCGTGGCCTCCCCAGGAAATCAAATAGGCTGGCAGGACAACAAGCACTGGCAAAGAGGGAATCTGGCTGTTGAGCCTGGTGACTGGAAAAGAGTCAGACCCAACCAGGATGAGCAGGCACCCAGGAGTGAGGGTCTGAGTCACCACTAATGAGACATCAAGCCACACTCGGCTTTTCCTGCCCGCCTAGTGAAAACCGTTTGCTCAAATCCTGTTCTATTTCAGGAAACACCAGCTGTATCATAGGAAGTCCTGCTCTTTCCACATTAGGAACAAGAGTCACTTCTCTTTGCTTTCTGGATGCTCACATGACACTTGTCCTAGAGGGCACAAGGCTATTGTGCTGCTCATGTAAGATAGTAGGTACAGTCTACCCCAGGAGGTTAGGCAGGCAAGGAGAAGCTGAATTTGAGAGTCTTCACCATAAAGCATGGATTTCAGTCCCTCTGAGAAGCCTTAAAATGTCCTGTGCCAGATTCCAAGTAAAGAGAAAAAAATCAGCCAGGTTTAAGGCACTGTCATATCCCGCTTTCCCTCCCTCTTGTCCTGTGAGGGGTGCTTTGCAACCCTGGCCTCATCTTCCCAGGAAGGAGTAGAGATGCTGGAATGTACCCTCCTTGACAGGCAGATGGTTCCTGTGCCTCTGGCATCAATGATTTTCCCTGGGACCACACCAAGAGCTGCTCTTTGAGATGGGTTGGGGGCAGGCAAAATGAAGGTGACCTCAGAAGACAAGAGAGGATTCCCGCCTCCCCCCACCCCACTTCTGTCTCCTGGACTTGATTTAAAGTGTTACCATCAATATGTGGTGATGGCTGCTGAGTATAGGATGTGCACACTGAGAGTTTAGAGGACAAGTGTCCTTAAAGGGTGGGGCTAGGTGTTTTTTTCCTCACAGAATACTTTACCATAGCAAGTTAGCTAAGGATGTAGGACATTCAGAAGTTTCTACAAACTTGCTAGGTTTTATTTGGGATCTTGGTGGATATTTCCACCAAAAGAACTTCTATAACATGTGGAAAATGAGTGGAAGGAGAAAACAGAAAGAGGAAAAGAAAAATTTGATTTTTGTTAATGAGAGGGATCACCACGTCTGCCAGTTTGAGATAGATTTTGGTTTCTTCCCATCCAAAAGTGAGATGGATCAAGACTGGTCTTCAGTCATGATGAAGAGCAAATGTATGAATTTATTTAGTTGTTTGCTGATCTGCAGCTCACTGTAGTAGAACATACTGGTCTGGATAGAAACGTAGGGAGTTGGGGTTTGGTTTCAGCTCTGCCATTCAGGTGCTGTTCACCCTTGGTCTAGTTGCCACCCGTCTCTGGGCCCCAGCTCCTTCTCCAAAACGAGAGGGCTGGATTAGACATGATTTCCCAAATCCTGTAACTGCTTATTACAATAATTAAAAACAATTAAATCACATAGTAGATGACTGTGCAAAATTTAATTCTCCTTTAATCCTCTTGCTTAAGGAAAGGAGAACATCTCAGAGTAGTGTTAATATAGCTCTAACACCTTACAAATGCTTCCTGATCCTACTTTTTTAGATAGTGAGATCTGACTTAAGGTTCAGGCTTCCTAAGACTGTATGTATGTATCCAGATGAGACTCTAATTACATTGTTTTATTTTTGTTTCATTTATTTTTATGGTTACTTTTGTTTTTAAAACAAGTGACCCCAGTTTTCCATTTACAGCAATGATATAGAGTTTTCTCTTAAAATAAGTGTTTATGTAGATGAGACCATCTAAAGAAATCTATGAAGGTGATACTCGCATATGGCAAAAACCATGAGGTTGGTACTTGAATGATTGCACTTGGGAAAAACCCATCTAGATGACTTCTAAGTGCCTTTCCATCTCTTGGGCCTGTGGATGTGAATGCCCTGGTTTCAGCACAGAGCATACTTTGTTGGCCTCCAACTGCCTTAAATGTAAGCTTTGTGTGTGCAGTGGTTGTGTGTGGCTTTTGGGTCACTATATTCAAAACATCTGTAACCACTGTATCCATTCAGTGGGCAGCAATGGTTGGACTTCTCTGTATGATTCTGAAGGAGTGAATGCATGACTTGGCTGGAAAATACTGCACTGTGGTATCTTTCTATGTTTTGTTGCAAAAGAGAAAGAACCTCCTGCATTTCAGACTCTGTGGAGCTGTGACAGTCACAGATGGACACACACACACATGCAAACGTGCTCTATACTTTGAATGTTGAACTTTAACCTAAGCTGAACTTTTGTGATCCCATTGACATGTGCAGAACAAATTTAATACTATTTTTGTTTTTAAATAATTTGGCTCGTGACATCTTAGATCTTCTCTGGAAAAAGGCAAGATTTAAATAGTGAATGAGTGAATAAGTGTGTGTGTGTGTGTGTATTTGCTTTTGATTTTTGGTTTTCCTTGTTTTCAAATCTCATTGGCTCTCTGCTTGGAGCATTTTTAAGTTGACTGGCTGGTTCAAATTGTGTTTGAAAACAGTTTTGGCATGGTCTATAGACCTGGTGTGTCTTCTGGGTTAGTGTTTGGGCGTGCCACCAAGCTGCTTTGGCTGGATGACAGTTTAAACACAGCCAAACAGCTGGTCCTGCCAGGGGAGACACTGGTGAGAAGATTCCACAGAAACAATGGCTTGGCCTGGGTACCCCTGCTCCCACAGGGGCATCTGAGGGTCCAAGGAGACCAGTGGATTCAGGGGAGCCAGCACTGACCCTCATTCACCTCTGTGTTCTTTTCCCTTTTCACCTCAGAGCTGTAGATGGTTCTGACTTTCAGTCGTTGGGAACTGCTGCTTCTGCAAGCAGAGTTAGTGCAACAGAGAGCATAGATTGGACTTTCTCATCAGCCCCACCTCATGTTTCAGGTGGAAGCTTTTCCCTACATGCGGGAAGGTAGGGGAGTGTGAGGTCATCTTTTAGATACTGCCATCTCTGCTCCTGTTTGGTTTCATTTGTCAGCCTCCTCTGAGGGCAAAGGAACATCAAGAGTGAGGTAAGTGGAAGCAGAATCATTGAAACGTAATGAAAAACGTTCTAGTTACTTAAACAGTGAGAATAGTTATCACAAAAGAACAAAGTGATATCATCACAGGGCTGTTGTCATGAATTGAGATGCTATAAGTAAAGCATGGCAGTTGTGTCCAGCCCATTGGATGACCTCCATAAATAATAGTTATGATTATTATTTAACTCCTTCCACAGTAACTGGCTGCTAGTGGGCCTCAGTAGATGTTTGCTGAGGGAATTAAGGATGGAACTGGCTGCTTTAGAGGGAGGAAACTAGAGATGTCCAAGCTGAAGATATATATTACCGAGTTATGGTATTGATACTCCCAATCAAATATCAAAATAAAAAATGGAAGTGAGTTTGGAGGCAGCACTTTAAATCTGTCACCCATTAGCCTAGTTGTCCTTTAAGGTAAAGTGGCTTCAACTGGCCAGACAAGGATGACTTTGCATGTACTCTCCTCTTTCTGCATGACTGAGGTTGAAGTGAGCATATGCCTCAAATTAAGCCATCATGCCTTCAGATGCTAGAGTTTTGCAGCAGCTCTTTGATAGGGCAATAGTTGGGGGCAGTGAAGCAGGTGGGTATCCCCTTTCTCACACGTGCTTTCCTGGGTTTTTGAGGTTTGATGTGATGTTCCAAGGAGCCTGTTCCTAACTTAGTGGAATATTAAGGAGTTAAGGTCTCTGAGTCATGTCTTCTGATAAGGGTTTCTGTTTCTCTTTTCCTGACTTAACAGTGTGATGAAAGTAAGCTGCCAGAACTCAACACTTGACTCAGGTTGACTGGATTAGAGGGAGATGACATATAGGACATTACTCAGATAATGGAGAGAATAAAATCCATGTGAAAGTCTCTTTCTGAGCCACAGTTGGTCTCACTCCAGGACTCCAGGAGTTGGTGATGGACTGGGAGGCCTGGTGTGCTGCGGTTCATGGGGTCACAAAGAGTCGGACATGACTGAGCAACTGAACTGAACTGAACTGAAGTGGCATGGATTATATCTTGTGGTCAGCAAAATCTTTTCAAGTTCCCCAGTCAAGTGGTCTTTACATTCAAAAGGTAGCTAGGGAGCCATGATTCCGAAGAGGAAAAGGCCTCAGTTAGAGGTAATTGTATGACAGGCCCGTTGTGGAGGGGGCGTCACAAGAAGCATAAGATGTCACAAAAGATGCTAATGGCTAACAGACAGCTTACTGTGTGCCAGGCAGCATGCTCAGTCCTTCACGTGGATTGTCTCTGTCAATCCTCTGAGCAGCCCTGTGGCAGGTGTGTGGTGGTATTAATAGATGCTCGTGGTTTGTGGTCCCAGGCAGCACTCATACTCTGCTCACGAGTCCTGGTTTCTCTCTGGAAGCTATATTCCTCTCTGTTTCTGGTCTTGTTGGAATGGTAAATCAGCTGTCTCCCTCTCTCACTGTGGTACCCGAGGTTTCTTCAAATCACACTGTGAAGGCAAGGGAAAGTCCAGTTGGAATTTCCCTCTTCCAGAACTTGGAATCCTGAGCTTATCACTTGAGAGCAGAAGAATTCCTAGGACTGGATGATAGCTCCATTTCCTGGCGGAGATTGCCAGGGAACTTCTGTTCCTGCTCTGAGGTTGTCTCGAGCCTTCTCTTATCTTCCCTTTTGTGAGCAGCCCCACACCCTCCAGTGAATGTGAGTGGTCTTGAGTTCCAGTCTGTTTGCCTCTAGAGCCCAGGAATTTAACCGTTAAGCAGTATTGGAGAGAAACTCTCTGTTTCCTTGAAGGCCAGAGGTTCTAAGAGGCTCTGATTCTTAAAGTCTGAGAATGTACAATTCTAAAATATGATTAATGCCTCTTCTGTTCTTTTGGAGCTGGTCAGTGTTCACACCTGTAGGTCCTCCTCCCAAGTTAGCTGTTGGTCTGAGCTGTCTGCTGAGTTAGCAGCAGAGTGGGTGTGTAAGGGCTTTTAGACTCAAGCACAGCTGACAGAACACATCCCTTTACTCATTCTGGCTTCTGCCCACAGGCTCCTTGTAGTTGGCGCTGCCTTCCTGATCTGCCTGCTTGTTCACAGACCTGGGGTTTATGATCCTTGTAGGATAAATCTGCAGGCCACACGGGAAAAATCTGAACTTGAGCAAAAAGGGGAAGAAAACAGCACCTTGGACACTATAGAGTTTCTGCCCTGTTGGCAATCCCCAGAGAGACCTAGGAATGATCTATCCACTAAGCAGCAATGACTGGGATCTCACGGTAGCTTTGAGAAGCACTCCACAACCCATCTGCAGAGTGAAAAACTAGAAATGTTCCACCATATCACCACTGCTGCTGCTGCTGCTAAGTCACTTCAGTCGTGTCCGACTCTGTGCGATCCCATGGACGGCAGCCCACCAGGCTTCCCCGTCCCTGGGATTCTCCAGGCAAGAACACTGGAGTGGGTTGCCATTTCCTTCTCCAATGCATGAAAATGAAAAGTGAAAGTGAAGTCGCTCAGTCGTGTCCGACCCTCAGTGACCCCATGGACTGCAGCCCACCAGGCTCCTCCGTCCACGGGATTTTCCAGGCAAAAGTACTATCACCACTAAGTAGATATAAACAGATATTCATTTTAAGTGGTCATTCATTTCCTCAATGCTATTCTTCATTCAATGACATAGATAATTTGAATTGTGTGTGAACAGATACATTTTCCCCATATGAGACTCAATAAAATTATTTTAATTTTGGGCAAAAATTTAGCCCAATATTCCCTGAGTTGCCTTTTGCCAAAAAATACTGCTTACCTTTGGGTATCCTATAGGATTCTTCAGTATAGGAGCCTGAATTTCTCCATGTGATCTAGCTACGGTGGCTAGCTTGGAAATTTTCAAACTTTTTTTTTTAAGCAATGGAATAATTTTCTTCAATCATAGTTTTATGTAGGACTATAATATACAAAACAGGTACGATAGAACTTCTCTCTTGAAGTGACCCCTGACCTGTGGCATCTCCCTTACTTTTCCTACCTGGGTCCCTAAGGCAGTTCTGAAGAATCACAGGTGCTGAGGAGCCACTGGAAAACTACTGACCTAATTTGAACCAAAGTGAGCATGGGGCAAGTGGGCATCTGAACAGAATCTGGGCTAGAAAATTTGCATTGTTCTTTTTCTCTATGTCTCTCTGTCTCTGCCTGGTGCTCCCTTCCTCGTCCCAAGATAAGGCTGAGGGAAACAAGAGAGTGGTTTTGAGAGATGAGAAAGGCAGGCCAGTATATCCTTTAAAGGTGAGATTCCAGGCAGAAGGTGGGAAGATGGAGTGCTGAACTGGGTGAGAAGAGGCTCCCAGCAAATTCTTAGGATCCCTCAGGTGGACAGAAACTGGAAGAAGGGTAAAGAAGTTAAGAATAGGTGAGGGCAGCAGCTAAAAGACAGCCAAGGACAGGGAGTCACATGCTGAGCTGTCTGCAGCCCAGGGATTTACGTGATTCCCGGGTTTCCTCAGAGTAGGGTCAGACACAGCATAAGGGCGTTTGTACCAGAAGTGGCTGGTTCCTTTTTCTTTGTGTCTGTCCTCCTTGCCTTGCTTCTTGGGGTCTCTAAAGAATATACCCATCATTGGAGCCTCTGAATTTGGGTCAGTGAAAGTCAGAAACTGGCCAAGATTTTATGGTTTGCAAAATACCTTTCTATACATGACCTCATTGCTCCTCTGAGGTATGTTGGGAAGGTGTGTAAGAGGAATGTTACACGGCATCCAACGTCACAGAACACTGCAGATGCCACCCCTATGAGAAAGCAGAGCATAAATGAGGTAGGGAGAGGAAAACAGTACAGACAGGCTAATTGCTGACTCTCCTGTGTACGGCCTCCCACTTAGGCTTGGCCACCGGGCAGGATGGTAGCGGTTATACATTCCATTCCCAATAGGTCAGAATGGCTTTGTGCTAAGTTTCCTGGATCGTGTCACTCAAATGTGTCATGTGTACTTGGTAGTCATAGCATGTTGCTCAAGAATGATGATCTTCTAAGCCAGAGGTCACACACTGTCTGCACCCAGTGGGTTTTGTTTGGTCTGCATCAGATTTAAAATTTTGAATTAGTTGCCAACACTAAAAAAAATTAGAAAATATAAACATCTGCATTTCTGGCTTTCTTGAAAAACTGGAGGATCTGACTATATTGGTTTTTTTACAACTGCCCTCTTTCCATGAGTCATGTATTCTCCACACCACCAGAGACCCCACCCAGCCTGCTTACTTCTTTATGTGCCTTGAGTAGGCCCATACACATTTGAGTTTGAGACCCTTGGCCTAGGTTTGTGTCTTATGTAACTTGGCATAGAGAACAGGGGTTGCAAACTATGGTCTGTGAGCCAAATCTGGCCCTCCACATGTTTTTATAAATGAAGTTTTATTGGGTCATATTGGCTGCTTTCATAGTACTCAGTGCAATGGTTACTTGCTAGAGAGATCATAGTGTCTGCAAATCCTAAAATACTTTCTATCTGGCCCTGCAGAGACCCTATCTGATCCCTGATCTAGACCATGTTTTCTAAACAAAAGTTTTCACCTATCAGAGGAATTCTTACCAGTGTTCTAAACTAACTTCACTTTCTCTCTCTCCAGACTTTATTTATAACCTACCAAACTGACAGGGGAATTTGGCAACTGGTTGTTCCCTGGGTCTGGGTTATTAGGAAGTCATGCAATGTCAGTTTTAGTGTCTGGCCATGAGGCAGTTGGCTTCCTTTTATTTTCCCCTCATCTGTCATGGCCTCAGAAAAAGAACAGCACTACCTAGAATCACTGACATCCTGCTTTTCTGCAGACTCTAATTAGCCTTGCAATTATTAATTATGAGAATGTTAGCTTACATGTGTATAGTGAAAGGGATTAACTCCACAGGATTCCTGCACCTTTTCTCACATTTCCTTCTCAAGACTGTCCTGCAAGGCAGGTCAGTTGCCCACTCAGCAGCTCTTCTTCCTCCCATATTCCTTGCTCTAGAGCCCAGCTGTAGGTAGTGACCTAAAATGCCAGAATCTTGCCTTTTGGCCTTCTACATGGCTGAAAGGATCCCATGCTCCTGTTCTGGCTAATAACAGACAAGGGAAGTCTTCCTAGAGGCTCTGAAGGAATATTTTCCTTCCTCATAAGAAAGTGACACGTGTAAGAGAGACTTCTATGTCCCTTCTGTTCTGTTTGTGGGTGTGGCTCTGTGAAGATGTGATGCTTGGAGCTGCCGTAGCCATCTCTGGATATGAAGAGAGGTGTCAGTGATATGTGGAAGATGTTGGGAAGAAGAATGAGACAGTCCTGAGTTCCTGGGAACATCCTTGAGCCTGGAATCATTGTCTTCCAGATGGTTCTCATTGTGAGAGATACTAACAAAAGCTTCTTGTTAAAGCCACTTTGGGTCAGATACTCTGTTATTATATAGGCCAAAGTATCTTAATTTGAATGATCAGCTATTACCTCTAGTTTACATAATTTTTTGAAAGTAGCTAATATATATTTAGTTGTTACTATGTGTTAGGTATTATTTTGAGTTCTAAATAGTGGCTCATTTAGTCTTTATAATGATACTAGAAAATAGGTATTATTCCACATGATATCACTTGTATCTGGAACCTAAAATATGGCACGAATGAACCTATGTACAAAACAGAAACTGACTCACAGACACAGAGGACAGACTTGTGGTTGCCAGCGGCGGCGGGGAGGGGGTGGAGGTTTGGGGTTGGTAGAGGCAACTATTACATTTAGAATGGGTGAACAGCAAGATCCTGATGTATAGCACAGGAAACTATATTCAATGTCCTATGATAAACCGTAATGGAAAAGAATAAGAAAAGATTATATATGTATAACTGAGTCACTTTTGCTGTACAGCAGAGTAAATCAACTAGACTTCAATTTTAAAAAGTACATATTATTATCCCAGTTTTATAGAGCAAAAAATGACACTTAATAAATGCTAATACTGCATGAGGTCACATACCTGGTAAGAGACAGAGCTGGGAATTAACCCAGTCTGGCTCTGGAGCCCATGGGCTTAATACTCTACTGTGCTCTCTCTCTGCACAGAAGAAAAGAAAATGGTCTGCTATCTCACAGCATCTGGTATATCCCTTCTTGGGTCAGACACTGCAACAGACCTTATACTTGTCCATCCTTATCAGACAGTGAGTGCTCCATCACTCTCCATCCTCATCACTTATTACAGCCTGGATCTTAGTGAGTGCTCAATCCTTGGACTGGATTCAAACCCCTTTGCTGCTCACCTGCTGCTCTTTGTTTCCCCTCTCAGCTGTAGGCATCAAACCATTGCCAGCCTAGAAAAGTGCAGGAAGGTACCCTGTGTCCTGTATCCTAATGAGGGACATTTCATGGTGACCATGGATACATGGATACTGGGCTTGAAGCCAGGCAAAATCAAGTTCAGTTATGGCTCTGCAACCTCTAGCTGTGTCACCATAGGAGAATCCTTTCCCCTCTCTGAACCTCAGTGTCCTTTCTTTTAAATGGAGTAACAATGACCTTCCACTGTGGTTGTTTTGATTATTAAAATGATAGAGGTATAAAATGCTTAACAAAATACCTGGCATCAAGTAATTACCCAGTTAATGGTAGATACTATTATTAGTAAGGTTGCTTTTTTATTCTTTTTTTAAAAGTCATTTTATAAGAGCTGTCTTTTAAAAAAAAAATCGACTTGTTTCTTGGGTGTGCTGGATCTTCTTTGCTGTACGTGGACTTTGGACAGCTGTGGTGAGAGGGGCCTACTCTCTATCATGCTGCACAGGCTTCTCATCGTGGTTTCTCTTGTTGGGGAGCACAGGCTCTATACTGAGCGGGCTTCAGCAGTTGTGGCGTCCAGGCTTAGCTGCCCCATGGCACATGGGATCTTTCCAGACCAGGAATCAAACCTGTGTCCCCTGCATTGGTAGGCAGATTCTTAACCACTGGACCCCCAGGGAAGTCCTGCCTTTTTGTTCTTATTATCACTATGAGGCTGTTTGTGGAACAACATGTCTGTATGAGGTGAACCTGAAACCCTGGGAGTAAAGGAGGGGGCTCACTCTGGTGCTGACATAGAAGTCAGGAGAGCAGGATGCTAGCCCGGTTTGGGGATATCAGGGCCTTCCCTTTCTCTCTCTGGGCTTAGGTTTTCCCACCTGTCAAATGCATGTATTTGCTGAGATGACCTCTAAGGACCTTTCCCAGGTCAGATAGGACACACTGTGAGATGCACCAAACACATCGGCCTGCTTTCTCTCCAGGACTCTGCACAGCTCAGGAGCTGTTACCGTCTCTGAGAGTCCTGATTCAGTCTTCTCCAAAATCAGCCAAGGTTGTATATGGGTTTCCAACCCATCAGCCACCAGCATGACCCAGTGCCTGGCACAAGGTACATGGTTAACAATTCTGAGTTGGATGAATGAACTCCATTGAGTGAATGAGTGGCACCTATGACCCCTGAAGTTTGGGCCAGTTTGGTTTCTTGTAGTATAAATATTTAGAATATAACCATTATTATGGTTTTTGGCAAGGGTGAATCACTTAGTCATGGTCATGGCCTTGAACTGAACCAAACTGTGAGCCAGCACAAGAATAAACTGCATTCAACCACTGACCTCAGAGCCAAAAGGAAACTGACTTTCTGTTGACCCATGAGCCAGGTTTGGTTTTGCAAGGAAAAAAAAAAATTATGAACAATCCAATATTTAGCAAACCCTGTTTCCTTCCTTGAATTTTCTTCTAAACCCTCAAATTGGGACAAAATTAGACCCTAAATAATCCCTGCTTATATTATTGCACAATATACTCAAATAATAATAATGTTACCCAACACTTGCAGGGCAATTAGTTTGTACTAAGTGCATTATCTCATTTAGTCCTGAAACCTATAAAGTAGGTCCTATTTTTATTCCTCTTTTACAAGTGAGGAAAATTTGACAGCTAAGTAACTTTTGCTAAGGTCACATGGCTATTAGGAGGCATGGTGGACATTCAGTAGAGGTCCAGTGGATTCCTTGGCATCAGTGACAGTACATTTAATGAGCATATGCTAGGAGGCAGTCACCGGGTTGAGCATTTTGCATGCATATGCTCAGCTAATCCCTACAGTAATGCTGTCTGCAGTGCAGTATTAGCTCCATTTTAGTGATGAAGAAGCAGAGCTTTTGGGAGATATGTAACCATCCTATAATTTGTGTGTGGTGGAGCCAAGTTATCTTTGGACAATGGCAGAGTTCAGAAAACTCAAGGGTAATAAAGAGGGAGAGATGTTTCCAAAGGCATCATGAATCAGTGATTGAACTGGGTCTGGGTTTCATTGAAGACATTTTCCAGTCATTGCTGGGAGGGTGTTGTTCAGTAACAGTGGGAGGGGACCTGCTATATCGCCAATCCACCATGTCCCCTGCCCTCACGACAGGAAAGAGAGTTCAGTGGAATAGGGCACGTGCTTTGGAGTCAGACCTGTGTTCACATCACAGCTCCCAAACTAACTTGCTGGATGACCTTAGGAATAACCTTTCCTCTCTCTAAATCTCTGTTTCCTCTTCTACAAAATGGAGCAATAGCCAGGCCTGCTTCTGAGGTTGCAGAAGGAGTAAATTAGAAAAGGAACACAAAGCGTGTGGCACTGAGACCATCACACAGGTAACGTAGATTAGCTGTTGTTATTGTCATTGAAATGATCCACAGTTGAAAGAGGTTTGAGAGCCTCAGTTCCACACGGAGAAGCACTGAAATCTGCTTCACAAGGATGATTTCTTATGGTGGAAAAGAGGCCCAGAAGCTGAAGAGTGTCTTACTCTCTAAGAGACACATATGTGTTTGGGACACACACACACACACACACACACACACACATATGCACCTGCATGCCTTCACACCTGGACACACTTATACTTATGGCATATGTGTGCACACATTTGTGCATGCATGCACACACATACATGTATACACACAATATGTGGGCCTTCCTGGTGGCTCAGAGGTAAAGAATCTGTCTGCAAAGCAGGAGATGCAAGTTCGATTCCTGGGTGGGGAAGATGCCCTGGAGAAGGAAATGGCAACCCATTCCTGTATTCTTGCCTAGGAAATCCCATGGACAGAAGAGCCTGGTGGGCTACAGTTCATGGTGTCACAGAAGACTGAAATGTGACTTAGCGACTAAACAACAGTGAACACAAAAAACATATATGGCACATATATGCTCACACACACACATACTACACCTATGGTTGTACATGCTTATACATGTTTGCATGTACCCAAATGTGTGCATGCCCATACTCACAGGTACACACACTCTCACCCTACTTTGCCTACTTAACACCTACTCCTTTAGCTTTCAACCCAAAGGTCACAGCCATGGGGCAGCTGCCCTGACCTACCAGGTGAGGCTGGGGCACTCAGGCTGTGTTCTTAGCACTGTGCATTTTTCCTCTTCAGTTTGCATCTTAATTGTCATTGAACAATTGTGTAATAAGTTGCTTAATTCTGGATTTCTTACCAGAAGTTTGTTCTGCAGAGGGGAGGGACAAAGTCTGACTATTTTCCACTGGTGGAAAGCTGCTAACATAGCCTAGCTCATAGTAGGCTTTCAACAGATACACACCCTTGATTGAACAGGACCATCAGATTCCATTTTGCATGCAAGCTGGAGGATAGCTGATTCACTGTGGGCCACCTTGTGTGAGTTCTGGGCTTTGGGTCCATGATGGTTTGTAGGCTCACCCAGTGAAACCCAAGCCTCAGAATGCTGTGGAAGCTGGTTAGGAAGAAAATTCACCTTTCAAATGTGTTCTGAGTCACCAGGCAAACAAGTGTCAGCGGTGGATGGAATGCTAAGAAGTCTGAAAGGTAGCCTTGCTACTTAGTACTTGTAGTACTAAGTACTACTTACTTACATTACTAAGTACTACTTAGTAATGCACTTAGTACTTGCTACTTCTCGCTCTGTTTTCCCTGGGAGGTGAGGGGACACCAGCAGCTGCCACAAGTAATAAGGTTGATGAATCACTGCCTGGGCTGGGTCAGAGCTGTTTTCTTTCTCTCAGGCTAGACAATAGCAGTGAACAGGCCCAAATGGACATAAAGAGGGCAGAGGATGATGGGCTGATGGAAATGAAGAACGTAGAGCTGGGTGGTTTGAGTAATTTATTTTCCTTCCTTTATTTATTAAAGGAATAGTTCTGGGCACCTTCTAAGTGCCAGGCACTTGGGCCAGTTGCTGGAAATTGGAGAATTAGGAGAAAATGAGATCTATGTGGTCTTTGGCCTCCGGGTATTCAAGCCTACTTGAGAGATGGAAAGGACAACAGGCAATTAGAATGCAGTGTGATCAGTGCTCCATTGGGGAAGTTTGATAGAGGGGAGCTCCAGGGAGAATGGGGATGGCTTCTGTAGAGGGAGATCTCCGAGCTAAAACCTGGAGAAGGACCACAGTTATCCAGGCTGGGAGAAGAGGAAAGAGTAGTGTGAGTGGAGAGAAGTGTTTGCGGGCAGGCCCCAAAGGGAAAGAGGGCACACGGTACACCAAGAGAGATGGCAGGAACTCAGTGCAGCAATAGCTGGTTGGTCCTGCTGTGTGGGCCTGGGGGCAAGGTCCACGGGATGCAGAGTTCATCCGTGTGGACTCGGAAGCCCCTGCCCCCAGGGTGTGGCAGATGTATCCTAGGACTGAAGTACTCATAGGCTGGGAGAAGACCATTCTGGGGACAAGAGGAGTCCATCAAAGGGGACCAGAGCACCGGGGGCAGGGATCTCCTGCAGACCTGAGGATTCAGGGTGTGGGGGAAGGAGCTTTGCCTTCCACTGGCTACGTGACTGACCATCCTCTGGGCCCGTTTTCTCACCTGTCACCAGGGAGGCCTAGGTGACCTTTCAAGTACCTTCCAGCGGCTACTGCCTAAGCTTTCATTAGGCTGAATGAGCTGTGTGCTACACCCTCCAGCCCCCACAGCCACTCTCTGCCTCGCCTCCCATCCCCACAGCTCTTTCTACCCTTCAGTGTCTACCCTGGCCCCCTGGGCCTCATATTCTCTATCACTACTCAGAAGCTGTGTCTTCCAGGCAACTCACATCACATCTCTGGGCTTCAGTTTCCACACTAACGGGAAGTGATGGGGGTGATAATACCACCTACTTTTTCCTCCTCATCTGGTGCCTTTCTACATCCAGGCCACCTGGCCTTCTCTCTCCAGCTATTTCTTGCCTGGAATTCTTTGCCTCTTTCTCCCCCAGCCTCCACCCCCTCACTTTTGTCATGCTAATTCTTCCTTCTCTTTCAAATAGAAGCTTAAGCAAGATTCCTTCACAGAAGCCTTCCTTAAGGGGGTCTATCGCTTGCTGTATTCCACTTTAACACTCTGTATACTTCCTTCTTAACACTCATCACAGCGGTCCTTTACCCAGTTGTGTGTGATAACTATTTCCCTTTCTGAGGTACAAGCAGGGGCAGGGAATATATCCGACACCTGTCCTGGGTGTATAGTAGGCCCTGGGTGTGAATTGTTCAGTGGATAAATGAATATCCTGATGGATTTAATATATTTCATACATATGTAAGTTATTAATTATACTCAGCCAGGCCTACAAACTGGCTGAGTATAATAAACTCAGTTTTCCAAAAAAACCCCCCAAAAACAAAAACAAACCACAAGTTTAGTAACATGTTCTAGCCACTAGAGGGCGGTGTGAAACCATAACGCTGGTGGGGTGGGGGCCTCAGGGTCCCCAGCCCTTTTATGAGTTGGAATGGGGCTTCTAAGGTGGCATTAGTGGTAAAGAATTGGCCTGCCAATGCAGAAGATGTAAGAGATGAGGGTTCGATACCTGGGTTGGGAAGATCCCCGGGAGAAAGGCATGGCAACCCACACTAGTATTCTTGCCTGGAGAGTGTTATGGACAGAAGAGCCTGGTGGGGTACAGTCCATAGGATTGCGAAGAGTTGACATGACTGAAGTGACTTAGCACACATGCATGCATAATGTTCAGCACTTTGTGTTCTATCCATATCCTGGATTCATTACATAAAATTCAAAATATACATAGACCATTACGAGTTGGAAGGCTTGTCAAAGCCTGTTCGGTCCAATCCTGGACACTGAGGCCTGAGGGAGAGTGAGGTTCCCCTGCCTTCACTGGCCCTATGGCACAGACTTGTTCCTGGTTGTGGGCAAACCCCCCTCTTTTCAGTATTCCTATTTTCTATTATGTGGGAGACATCATTGTAAATCCTATCTGTCCAACCATCCAATACATATTTATTGACCTTCCACTACGTGCTGAGCACTGTTAGGTGCTAGAAGCTCTGGTGTACCAAACAGGTCCCTGTCTCATGGAGAGCACTGTCTAGTTGGAAGGAGGGGCACTGAGAAATCATATATCATTACAAACTGATTAGTGCGATGGAAAAAGTCAGAGCCTGTTTGCTGCTGCTGCTGCTGCTAAGTCACTTCAGTCATGTCCGACTCTGTGCTACCCCATAGACCGCAGCCCACCAGGCTCCCCCGTCCCTGGGATTCTCCAGGCAAGAACACTGGAGTGGGTTGCCACTTCCTTCTCCAGTGCAAGAAAGTGAAAAGTGAAAGTGAAGTCGCTCAGTCGTGTCTGACTCCTAGCGACCCCATGGACTGTAGCCTACCAGGCTCCTCCATCCATGGGATTTTCCAGGCAAAAGTACTGGAGTGGGGTGACATTGCCTTCTCCACAGAGCCCATTTAGGGCTACCTAATTCTTTCTTGAGCTCATTCTTGAAGGAACGGTCATATAGCAGAAATCCAGAGGTTAAGCAGCCACTGGCAGAGGGATCAGAAGACCAGGCTTTTGTGCACAGGTCCATCTGAGCTGCCAGGTGCTATTGGGCAAGTCCTTTCCCCTCTTTGTCTTCTGTTTTTCCATCTGTATAATTATAGAAGCATTTCAAGCCTAAAACTTTTGATTAGGAGGGGCTTGTACCTTAAATACTTGGGGTGCCTTCTCAGTTCAGGAGCCTGAACTTTTGGAGTTCAAATTATATCCTCAATATACATAGGGATCTCACTTTAAAGAGTCAACCATTTGTGATGTGAATTTTCACTCCAGTGGAGTTTTTTTCATGTGTTAATTTCTGTAAGTGAGGATCACACCTATTGATGTCTCAGAGACTAACTTGCTGTTTAGTCACTCAGGCATGTCCGACTCTGTGACCCCATGGACTGCAGATCACCAGGCCTCCCTGTCCTTCACCATCTCCCAGACTAATTAATTAAAAACACCAAGAATTTAGCTTTGCAGAAGGTTTTCAGTCTGAATTTCCAGAAAGTGGGCAGGTGGGAAAGACTTGTAGCAGGAGGCAAAAAGGATTAAATTTCAAAACCTAGAGTTAAGCTCCTCCAGGTTAAAGCATTTATTTATTGTTAAATTTTTAATCACTGTCCATCTGGGACAGGTGAGCCCTGGCTCAGGGTCTCTTGAATACAGCTAAGAACCTGATGCCCTTGAGTTTGCTGTTGCTGAGGAGGCTACAGTTCCATGGCTCTGCCTCGGGCAACCATTCCTATTCCCTGTGGGATCTGGGAAGCTCTGACCCTCTTACTCTGGGCTGAAGAAGGGCACATGCAGGCATGTCTTTCATCATGCAAATATCTTGGCTCTCGATAAGGGATATTTTAATCAGAATATTTATCTCTTTGACCTGCTGCTCCAGGAACCTGGCTTGTCCATTGAATTTCTGAAATTTGTGGGGCAGTTGCAGCAGGTGGTAGGCTGGCCTGGAGCAGAGCTGAGGGCAGTAGTTCTCAGGGATGGGGCCACCTCCATGTGGTTGCCTCACCTGAGAGTTTGTGAGCATAGAGGATGAATAATGGAGATGGTGACCCAATCAGCTTTTGCCTGTCCCAGGATGGCCAGAAATCTCTAAGGAAGAGACAGGGAGGTGATGAGGGCCAAGACAATGTAAAGGACCACAGAGGTGGCAGGTCTGTTTAAGCTGATGTCTACTTTGGGTCACGCCAAATCAGCAGTCCAGGTTGTTGGATCAGAGAAAATAGTCAGTTGGATTTAGGGCCCAAAGACCTATAATTTGCACTGAGGCAGAGGGAGGAGATGGCATCTGGATGACCCGGGAAGATGAAATGAAAATGGCATGAACAGGAGATCAGTATTAATGGGAACCAGGACCCATGGAAGGGAAAAAGGGAAAAGAGGTTTTCAAATGTTAGAGAGAGAGACATGTTTAAAAGTAAACATAATTCTTCACATGGGTTTGCTTACCCATACACCTCATGCATACTTCACATGCACAATATTGTCCACTGTCTCTGCTTGGGTCCCCAACTAGTGCTGTAGGACAGGTTGGGCATTTCCATACTACCAATGAGGAGAACTGCAGCCCAGAGATACCTGCTTAGTGGCCTAGCCAGAAGAAATCCTGGGTCTTTGCATTCTTTGCCCAGGGCCATTCTGTTAGTAGTTTCCTGAGTTTAGCCTTGTCCAACTGATGCAATGCAGGGAGTAATTGTGTAAGAAAGATGAAGCTGACCTACCCTTTCAGATGCTCTCTCCTTGAGTTCCCACCATGGAATTCTGTTTAGAAGCCACCAGGAACTCTGTTTAGAGCACACCAGGCTCCTCTGTCCTCTACTATCTTCCAGAGTTTGAATTGCCCTCTGCTCTTCCCCAGTAGCATATTGGACACTTTATTCTCACTTTACAGATGAAGAAATTAAGAGAGAGACTATGTGTGTGGTCCAAGAACACAACCAGTAAGTGGTAGAACAGGGACTTGAACTTGAGTCTGCATGACTTGAGGCCCCATTGCTTTGTGGGACAGACTCAGAGCCACTCTCACTCCTTGGTGAGGGAGGGGCACTCGCTGGCTTCCTGCAACACGATGAGGGCAACAAACTTTAATCTGGTGATGCTTGTAGGAAGGATCAGAAAGGGAGAGAAAGGAAGAGGGACAGCTCAGAAGGAAATTGACAGTTAAAGAAGAGATAAGACATGTGCTGCTGTGTCCTCTCAGGAATCAATCACATTCAGCTGGTCACAAGACGAGCAGCCTCTGGAGGGGAGCAGATGGTCAGCCTGGAGCCTGGAGGAGGTGTGACCATGGCGCCTAGTACCAGAACTGTACTACCTGGGGTGAGAGCATAGGGCCTCAAGTCATGCAGACTCAAGTTCAAGTCCCTGTTCTGCCACTTACTGGTTGTGTTCTTGGACCACATATGTAGTCTCTCTCTTAATTTCTTCATCTGTAAAGTGAGAATAAAGTGTCCAATATGCTACTGGGGAAGAGCAGAGGGCAATTCAAACTCTGGAAGATAGTAGAGGACAGAGGAGTCTGGTGTGCTGCTGTTCATGGGGTCACAAAGAGTCAGACACTACTAAGCGATTGAACAACAACAAAAAGTGGTAATAATAGTGGTTGTGGAAATTAGGTGAAATCATACAGAAGTACTTGGCACAATAGTAACCACTAAATAACTATCAGCTATGGTCATAAAAGTTGTAATGAATAATGTGAATGGAGTGAATTAGGTTGAATATTGTAGATTATATTGAATAATATAAGCATTTTCCTATCTCCTCCAGTTGACAGATTATTCCCTTGATTTCAACTCTTCTGGGCTACCTTAAGTCTCTTCTGCCTTTCTCACCCAAATTATTTTTAACTTTTTTTTTTTTTTTTTTCCAGATTCCATTCACTGAAGAAAAAATAAACCTCCTTCGGAGGCTAAAGAAGCTGAGTCTTAGATAAGGTAAGGTAACACTGTTAAGTAAGGTGATACATGTAGCAATGCGCTGCTGCTGCTGCTGCTAAGTCACTTCAGTCGTGTCCGACTCTGTGCTACCCCATAGACGGCAGCCCACCAGGCTCCCCCGTCCCTGGGAATTTCCAGGCAAGAACACTGGAGTGGGTTGCCATTTCCTTCTCCAATGCATGAAAGTGAAAAGTGAAAGTGAAGTTGCTCAGTCGTGTCCGACCCTCAGCGACCCCATGGACTGCAGCCTACCAGGCTCCGCCGTCCATGGGATTTTCCAGGCAAGAGTACTGGAGTGGGCTTCCATTGCCTTCTCCGTAGCAATGCGCACTAGAGCAAATACCCTCGCCACCACCTTTTAGCAGGGAAGACAGACTTCCGTGAACGACAGAGAAGCACAATGAATGACTCCATAGGGACTGGCAGAGGGAACTAGCCTAATGCAGGGGTTCAGGAAGGCTTCCTTGGGAGTTAGCAGTGCTGCAAGGGATCAAGATTTTTCACTGGCGGAATGGCGGACTGGGGGAAAGTGACCCCCAGAGGGAGTACGAGGAATGCTTTTAGGAATCTGGCATGTGAGAATTTTAAAAATTATAATAATTATGTATTCATTGCAAATTATTAATGCAAAAGACTCTGTTTTACATTTATGAAGTGATAGCATGTTTCCTTCCTTTTAAAATATATAAATACATGTACAGTATTCTTGCCTGAAGAATTCTTGTATGGACAGAGGAGCCTGGTGGGCAACAGTCTATGGGGTGGCAAAGAATCAGATATGACTGGGTGACTAATACTTTCCCTTTTCACTTTCAGAGACCAATAGTTGGCAAACATTAGCTGTGTGATGACAAAAATCATGATTCCAAAAGTCTAATGTCTAAAGTTTGAGAAACTAATTTTGTACCACTTTAGATTTTTTTAGAAGAGAAAACTGAGACTCAGAGATACTAAATGACTTGTTTAATGTCACAGAGTGAGTTGGTGACCAAGCTTAGTCATATGAAAATCTGTGCCACTTCCCCCAAATCCTAAGATAACAGGGAAAGTGATGTATCAGGTTTGAGTTCCAGGAGACATTTGATGAATGATTCTCGGTTCTTCTGGATAGATTCTTGGATTAGAATTCTTGGATTAGAATCTTGCTGGCACTTTCTTTATTTTATTTTTTTTTTCAAATTAATTTCTTTTTCCAGAATTCATCTATCTCCGATTCTCCTCTGTGGTGAGAGGGCCTTGGCTTTAGAAGGAGGATTTGTGACCAAGTCACTTTGTTCTCCTGGCCCCTGAATCATTAGGTTAAGTTCTGTCAGCTGACCTTACCTGGAGCTCGGGAGGGACAGACCCTGAATTTCTGGATGGGGCTGCAGCCAAGCCAGGTCTTGTCCCTGGTGTGTGGTCATGAGTGTAACCTCTTCCTCCCTGGGCTGCCTAGCTGATGGGGCCATTAGGAAGAGAACATGAGGCTAAGTATTTGGAGCTTGAAATGCCTGCCACTGGAGGGGCTGTTATGACCATTCATGCCCTCCCTATCAGTAGCAATGAGGCACATGAGCTGTGACCATCAACCATCCTGGCCAACTGACTCCAGAGCACTACCCAGGGCTGAGCCTGCGCTG
Source organism: Bos taurus (assembly GCF_002263795.3). Taxonomy (NCBI): domain Eukaryota; kingdom Metazoa; phylum Chordata; class Mammalia; order Artiodactyla; family Bovidae; genus Bos; species Bos taurus. The sequence goes on along the minus strand of NC_037334.1, from coordinate 60,336,539 downwards.
ATATGCTGACATTTACTCAACAACCAGACTGCTTCCTAGGGACTCCCTGGTGGCTTAGATGGTAAAGAATCTGCCTGCAATACAGGAGACCTGAGTTTGATCCCTGGGTCGGGAAGATCCCCTGTAGAAGGGAATGGCTATCCACTCCAGTATTCTTGCCTGGAGAATTCCATATACAGAGGAGCCTGGTGGGCTACAGTCCATGGGGTCACAAAGAGTCGAACACAATGGAATGACTAACACATGGACTGCTTTCTGAGAGAGAAAACCTACTCTTCATGAAATAGTGTCACAAATAGGATTTCATGTTGATTTTTGTAGTCACCCTCAGAGTAATCATCATCATTACTGTTGTGGTAAAGAGGAAACTAAAGCCGGGACCTGTGAAAGAGGTCTGTCCCAGGTGACTAGGCTGGTGAGTGGTGACCTTGGGCCCAGCCCACGGGATTTCTGGCTGCCAGACAGGAGCTCTTTTTTCAGCACCTCCACTGCCAGCCCCCATCCCTACACTGAGCTCGGGGGGCAGGGGAGAGGGCAAAGGAAGGACCTGACCTTTCAGCAGACTTGCCTGTTCATTTCTGAAGTTGTCATTGATGGAAAACAGGCCTGGAGGGAGGAGAGAATGAGAAGAGCTACCATTAATCTCTAATTAATTTCTAACCAAATTAGGAAAACCAGCTTTTCACATAAGTAGAGACGATTGTGACAGTTGTAGGCTGTATTCTTCGTTAGGAGCTAGATTTCTAGGAAGAATTTGGGCAGTTTGAATTCTTTGCCTCTCATATAGACCTTTCCAGATTTTATCTGCTCATCTGATTATTTCATTATTTTATATATCTCTGGGCTTCCGTGGTGGCTGAGATGGTAAAGAATCTGCCTGCAATGCAGGATACCTGGGTTCAATCCCTGGGTCAGGAAGGTCCCCTGGAGAAGGAAATGGCAACCCACTCCAGTATAGTAGTCAAGCTTCTCCAGAGAAATAGAAGCAGTAATATATACATCATGGATATATATATCTATAGATAAATATTGATTGATTTTAAGGGATTAGCTCATGTGATTGTGGAGGTTGCCAAGTCCAAAATCTTTAGGAGAGGTCAGCAGGATGAAGACCTAGGGAAGAGCTGACGTTGCAACTTGAGTCTGAAGCCTGTCTGGAGGTAGAATTCGCTCTTCCTTAGGGGAAGACAGTCTTTTTCCTTTACATTCTTCAAGTGATTAGATGAGGCCCATCCGCATTATGAGGGGTGGTTAATCTGCTTTACTCGAAGTCAACAGATTTATATGTTAACTTAATCTAGAAATGCCTTCACAGCTGTATCCAGCTGTGTCTGGCCAAATATCTGGGCATTGTGGCTTAGCCAAGTTGACACATAAAACTAACCATCACAGTATATAAACATACAATATGTAGGATAACATAAGCTAATATTTCAGTTCAGTTCAGTCGCTGAGTCGTGTCCGACTCTTCGCAACCCCATGAATTGCAGCACACCAGGCCTCCCTGTCCATCACCAACTCCTGGAGTTCACTCAAACTTACGTCTATTGAGTCAGTGATGCCATCCAGCCATCTCATCCTCTGTTGTCCCCTTCTCCTCCTGCCCCCAATCCCTCCCAGCATCAGAGTCTTCCAATGAGTCAACTTTTTGCATGAGGTGGCCAAAGTATTGGAGTTTCAGCTTTAGCATCAGCCCTTCCAAAGAACGCCCAGGACTGATCTCCTTTAGAATGGGCTGGTTGGATCTCCTTGCAGTCCAAGGGACTCTCAAGAGTCTTCTCCAACACCACAGTTCAAAAGCATCAATTCTTCGGCACTCAGCTTTCTTCACAGTCCAACTCTCACATCCATACATGACTACTGGAAAAACCATAGCCTTGACTAGATGGACCTTTGTTGGCAAAGTAATGTCTCTGCTTTTGAATATGCTGTCTAGGTTGGTGATAACTTTCCTTCCAAGGAGTAAGCGTCTTTTAATTTCATGGCTGAAGTCACCATCTGCAGTGATTTTGGAGCCCCCCAAAATAAAGTCTGACACTGTTTCCACTGTTTCCCCATCTATTTCCCATGAAATGGTGGGACCAGATGCCATGATCTTCGTTTTCTGAATGTTGAGCTTTAAGCCAACTTTTTCACTCTCCTCTTTCACTTTCATCAAGAGGCTTTTGAGTTCCTCTTCACTTTCTGCCATAAGGGTGGTGTCATCTGCATATCTGAAGTTATTGATATTTCTCCTGGCAATCTTGATTCCAGCTTGTGCTTCTTCCAGCCCAGCGTTTCTCATGATGTACTCTGCATACAAGTTAAATAAGCAGGGTGACAATATACAGCCTTGACGAACTCCTTTTCCTATTTGGAACCAGTCTGTTGTTCCATGTCCAGTTCTAACTGTGGCTTCCTGACCTGCATATAGGTTTCTCAAGAGGCAGGTCAGGTGGTCTGGTATTCCCATCTCTTTCAGAATTTTCCACAGTTTATTGTGATCCACACAGTCAAAGGCTTTGGCATAGTCAATAAAGCAGAAGTAGATGTTTTTCTGGAACTCTCTTCCTTTTTCCATGATCCAGCAGATGTTGGCAATTTGATCTCTGGTTCCTCTGCCTTTTCTAAAACCAGCTTGAACATCAGGAAGTTCACAGTTCACATATTGCTGAAGCCTGGCTTGGAGAAGTTTGAGCATTACTTTACTAGTGTGTGAGATGAGTGCAATTGTGCAGTAGTTTGAGCATTCTTTGGCATTGCCTTTCTTTGGGATTGGAATGAAAACTGACCTTTTCCAGTCCTGTGGCCACTGCTGAGTTTTCCAAATTTGCTGGCATATTGAGTGCAGCACTTTCACAGCATCATCTTTCAGAATTTGAAATAGCTCAACTGGAATTCCATCACCTCCACTAGCTTTGTTTGTAGTGATGCTTCCTAAGGCCCACTTGACTTCACATTCCAGGATGTCTGGCTCTAGGTGAGTGATCACACCATCGTGATTATCTTGGTTGTGAAGTTCTTTTTTGTACAGTTCTTCTGTGTATTCTTGCCACCTCTTCTTAATATATTCTGCTTCTGTTAGGTCTAAGCTAATATTTCTTCTTCTGTTAAGCTAATATTTACTGACCATTTGTTATGAGCCAGGAAACATTATCTCCTTGAATGATTTTTTTCTAATGATTACAGTACAGTACCTCACACATAGATAGAAATAAAAGGTGGTTTTAAAAATCAGAAGGCAATTCAGAGTAGAGGTTAAGAAACACGATTTTGGCACTGGGCAGACCTGAGTTCAAGTTCTAATATCTAACTTGGGCAAGTTACTTAATTTTTTCAAGTCTCTTTTTCCTCATCTGTAGAAGAGAATTAAAAATAGTACTTACTTCCTCAACATAAGCAGTGACTTGAAAAATAGTTATTGACAAAATGAAGTTTGAAGTTACCACCAGAGTTATTATGAGAATTAAAGGAGATAACTTATCTAAAGCCCCTGCCTCACATAGTACCTGAAAAATGACAAGAACACGATGGATTTCTTTGCCTTGTACTATGATTATTTTTCTTCTTGACATCGGCAGCTGTTGGGATCCACCTCACAGGACTCAGTAAGGTGTGGCTTCCAGGAAGGTCTTGCCTCTAAAGGCCAGGTCAGAACAGAACAGAAATCTCCCTGGCCTGACTCAGAGGCTGGTTTCTCTTACTTCCTTGGCATAATTCTTGGGGCAGTCAGTTCTCAGCTGCTCCCCAAACTCCTTTCTCGGAGCTCTGGCTGTGACTGGGTTTGGCAGGGAGCGTCCTCCAGGTAACATGGTCTGGAGCCCAGTGAGCTTCCCATGTCTCTGCCAGCACACCCTTCTTCTTGTCTGCAGCCCAGCCATCAGATCTGTCTCATGAAGCTTGAGTTACTGCCTCTTAATGGAAAACAGCTGCCTGCTCCTCTTAATGTCTACGACCTCCCTGCACATACTCATTCTATTGATTTGGCTAATCATTCTCATTTGTTCTAAGGCAAATTGCACTACTTGTACTTGGAATATAAGGACATCAGGAAGACCACAAACCATTATCGTTTTAACTAATGCATTCATCATTCAATAAAATATTTGTGGTGCACTAAAGGACGGAGTCTCAGCTCTGACACTTACCAGCTGTGTGATCTGAGTCAAATTTCTTAATCTCTCTTATGTCTGTCTCAGTTTCCTCACCTATAAAATGAGGGCAATGTTAATGTCTACTCAAAATGGTTATTAGAACACTTAAATTAGTTAGTATGTGTAAAACGTGTAAATATATGCCCGATGTATATGGGACGGATTGGGGGTAGGAGGAGAAGGGGACGACAGAGGATGAGATGGCTGAATGGCATCACTGACTCGATGGACGTGAGTCTCAGTGAACTCCGGGAGCTGGTGTTGGACATGGAGGCCTGGCGTGCTGTGATTCATGGGGTCGCAAAGAGTCGGACACGACTGTGCGACTGATCTGATCTGATCTGATTATGATGATTATTATTACATTGCTACTTCTAACTCTACTTTGTTGCAACGATGCTGCTGGGTGTTGGGGGAACAGCAGTGAACACAAAACACTTTGTCCCTGCCTTGTGAAGTTTATATACTTGTGAGTAGAGGCGAAAAAGAATAAACAGGTAAAACAAAACTCCCCACTGATGTGACTACAAATTGTGACGTGTCCCAAAGAAAACCAACAGGATGCTTTGACAAACACACAGTGGACTGGGGGAAACAACTTAGAGAGACAGGTATGGTAGATGTTACTGAACTGCTACTATTTAGGCACAACTCCCTGGTAGCTCAGCTGGTTGCAGTTGAGAATCTGCCTGCAATGCAGGAGACCCCAGTTTGATTCTTGGGTCGGGAAGATTCCCTGGAAAAGGAATAGGCTACCCACTCCAGTATTCTTGTCTGGAGAGTCCCATGGACAGAGGAGCCTGGTGGGCTACAGTCCTTAGGGTCGCAAAGAGTCAGACGTGACTGAGTGACTAATACTTTTCACTAGAGAGTATATGAAAATGTAGAAAGTACATAGAATAGTTTTGTGTTTTAATAAATATAGCAATCTGTTGAACTTGTTTCATTGAACGCTTGAATCATTCCTCCACAGTCCATTGGCCAGAACCACCAGGAGGCTCCACCCACATCAAGGCAGTGAAGGAGGGGGAGGTGCTGGGATTACAGCCTTCCCGCATGCCTGGAAAGAGGAGCACTGAAAAGGGTGAGTTCCAGAGGGTTCTATCACAGAGAGTGATTTTTAAAATGTCCTTTAAAAAATAAATTTCCTGAAGGAAAAAAATAAGTCATTTAAAAAAATTAAAGAATGGTGTAGAAGACATAGACTTAAAGCAAAAATGGAGAATGTGGTGTGAGAACGGACTTTGCAGCCTGGAAGTTCTGTCATCCCTGTGCTCCTGTGGAACTGTCAGATTTAGTGACAAGGCTACAGGCATCATCCTGCAGAGATCTTCAAGCCCACTGCAGCTGCCAGGTGCCCCAACCAAGCTTTCCAGAATGTCCAGTCTGGAAGGATGCTGGCCTCATGTCCCTTCCCCACTCTGCTCAGAAACCTCAGTAGCCCAGCACCCTGCCTGTAGCCCTCCTCCAGTTATTCATTTTAAGACCCACCTCTCCTCCCTAAAATGCCTGGAGACCTTGGCCCCAGATAATGGCCTCTTGCTAGTCACCAACATCCTCCACACGTGCTGACTCCTTCTCACATAGATCCCTGCGGTTCCTGAAAACATGATGGGACCATGCTCTGAGGAGGACCGTGTGGTGTTTGGCAGGGTTCTGTTTCAAGAAGTTTTGGAATGTAGCCAGAATGTGGAACAGCTGCAGGGGAAGGGGAGAGAGAGAAAGTAGAAGGTGGGGGGGCGGGGAGTAGGGGATGGGAAAGGTGGGGTCGAGGTGGTGACAGAATCCCTGCCTCTCTCAATTCTTCATATTTCTTTTCATTCTTCATCTTTTAAAATAAGTGGTCACTTTGGACTGATGTCTGTCAAGCAGCACAAAGAAGGCAGTTTTGCAGGGACTACAGGTGTGAGGACCAAAGCATTGTTTTTAGCACCCAGCTTCCAATAAATGTTATCCTTTAGTATGATTTAGAATATAACATCATGCTTGATTCTCATAAGACCCTGTGAGCAGAATGTGTCAGGTACTCTCAAGGACGTTTTACAGGTACAGAAACTGAAGCTGAGAGAGTTAAAATGACTAGAGTGTGGCCCTTTAGCAAGTCTGTGATGGTAACTAGGCTCAGGAACAAGGTCTGTGGACTTCACATCCTACGCTCTTTAAGCTGATACCCTACCACTAACTATGCTTTGTTGTTGTTTAGTTGCTAAGTTGTTTCCAATTCTTTTGCAATCACATGGACTGTAGCCTGCCAGGCATCCTCTGTCCATGGGATTTCCCAGGCAAGAACACTGAAGTGGGTTGCCATTTCCTCCTCCAGGGGATCTTCCCAACCCAGGGATCGAACCTGTGTCTCCCACATTGCAGGCGGATTCTTTATTGCTGAGCCACCAGGGAAGCCCACCACTCTGCTTACCTTTTAGTCATTGATTGAAAAAGATGCTCATCTGACTTGTTGCTTGTTTTTTCACATACATTAGAGGAAAAGACACTTTAACCTTTTTAGAAAGTTCTGTGGTCCTCACACAGAATATTTGGCCAAATTCCTAACGCAAAATACTCTGAAGTTTTCATTGGCTTGTCCCTTGTTTAAGTATGCTGTGGCTCACCACTAAGGCAATATTATGCAATTGGAAGCAGAATTTAAATTGAAGCTTCTGTCCATCATCCCTGGTATGTGCAGGTGGAGCCCTCCACTGACTTATACCATCACAATTCCTCTTGGTGGCATTATATTTTTAGATAGATTAAAATACATTTATTTGATCATTTATTTACTTTACTTGGAATTTATTGATATTCTTTGAGTGCCGAGAAACTAATACATTTTAAACCTTTGGATTATGAGTGTTGGAGTATTTTAGAGGGCTTGAAAAATAGCATCCCTCTTCCGTGGCTGAGCTGAGAACTGTCAGGAAGATGCAGATTGAGATGTCAGCATTATTACTGATTGAAGCTGGGTTGGGGGTTCTCCTTAGCTGTGGAGTCAAATGGGTGTGCTGATGTGTCTCACCAGTGCCTGGCAGGACAGGGCCACCAAAGGCTTTCCAGCAGGTACAAAACTGGCCCCAAGCTTCCTGCATGGCATCGGGCACAGATTGATAGCAGTCCCCTTTCTGCTAGAACCTGTCCCAGGAGAAGAGAGGGTGTACCCAGAACCTTGAATCTCTTCTACACTGAGCAGTCAGATAAATCCCCTTTCCTCCTGTAAGGAGGGCTGTGGGAGGAAAGATGGCAGAACTGTTTTCAAGATGAAGTTCTTTTATATGGAAATATGAGTGATAAGGGCTTCCCAGGTGGCAGTAGTGGTAAAGAACCTGCCTGTCAGGGCAGGAGACATAAGAGACGCAGGTTGCATCCCTGGGTCAGGAAGATCCTCTGGAGAGGGGAATGACAGCCCACTCCAGTATTCTTATCTGGAGAATCCCATGGACAGAGGAGCCTGGCAGACTATAGTCCATATAGTTGTGCTGGAAAGAGTTGGACATGACTGAATTGACTTAGCATGCATGCATGCATGGGTGATGAGGAAGATTTCCACCTTAACAGTGAGAAAGGAGTGAAGGAATTTATAACTAGTTCCAGCCGATTCTCTGGGAATTCTTCACAAGTTGTGAACTAGGTATCCTATATACATTGAAGAATGTTAGAATCTGTGTAAACCTCTACCTGGATTGTCTTTGTTTCAAAGGAAAAATGATTGAATGCTATGGTGGTGGAATATTGTCCAATCTCTAGTTTGTCATTGTAGGCTAAAGCAGGCTGTGTTTCCTGGAAGCAGACATGGGGATGGAGTTTGGGGTGTGAGATGTTGATACAGGATCGATACGTGTGAAAAGAAAGAGGAGGATGTAGGAGTGGGCAGAGGAAGAAGCCAAAGCAGGCCTGACAGAACCTGAGACAATCGGGTAGGGAACTTGGGAGTGAAAGTTACCCTTCAGTGTCACCCCACAGTGGACCAAAATGCTCCTGCCTCCCTCTGTTGCTGGCTGGGACTCAGACCCCATGACTCTCTGTGACTGAGGCCGACCCTACAGGAGCCATTGATTGGTCTGCAGGCTCTGGGCAGCTTGTGTGCACATTTGCCATGAGGGCCCTTCATTTCACAGTCCCTGACTCTGCCTGCTGTCTCATTCTCTGCTGCTGCTGCTGCTAAGTCACTTCAATCGTGTCCGACTCTGTGCGACCCCAGAGACGGCAGCCCACCAGGCTCTCCTGTCCCTGGGATTCTCCAGGCAAAAACACTGGAGTGGGTTGCCATTTCCTTCTCCAATGCATGAAAGTGAAAAGTGAAAGTGAAGGCGCTCAGTCGTGCCTGACTCTCAGCAACCCCATGGACTGCAGCCCACCAGGCTCCTCTGTCCATGGCATTTTCCAGGCAAGAGTACTGGAGTGGGTCGCCATTGCCTTCTCTGCAACTGCCTGCCTTTTTCTTGACACTTTAGTGAAGCCCAGTTGTTTTACTTCCCACCAGCCCTCATGCCTCTGGTTGTCATCTAAAATATCTATTCTGATCTATCATTCTCATTTCTCATGACTCAGTTTGGGTATCATTTCCTCCAGGAAGGTTTCTCTGACCCCCAGGCTTGGCCGAGCACCACTCTTCCAGTATTCATAGCCTTCTCCTTTGCTGTTGTTCGTCACTCAATCATGTCTGACTCTTTGTGACCTCATGAACTGCAGCATGCCAGGCTTCTCTATCCTTTACTACCTCCTGGAGTTCGCTGAAACTCATATCCATTAAATCAATGATGCCATCCAATGCCTTATCCTCTGTTGCCCCCTCCTCCTGCTGCCCTCAGTCTTACCCAGCATCAGAGTCTTTTCTAGTGCGTCGGCTCTTTGTATCAGGTGGCCAAAGTATTGGAGCTTCAGCTTCAGCATCAGCCTTTCCAATGAATATTCAGGGTTGATTTCCTTTAGGATTGACTGATTTGATCTCCTTGCTGTCCAAGAGACTCTCATGAGTCTTCTCCAGCCCTAGCACTTACCAAATGACATTACATTTGCTGTGGACCGACCTATCTTTTCCAGGTCTAAGTTTGTCTCCAGGATCGTCTTGTTTGCCTTCAGACCAAGAGTGCCCAGAAAGGTCTTGGTACATGGCAGGTGTTCAACAGACATCCGTCCTCTAATCCTCGCTCCCCTCTAGAGAGAGCCACGCCCTCACCCAATGAACACTCATTGAACACTTTTGTGCAGCCATAACAGGGCATCACAGAGCACTGGGCTGAACTTGTTACTGTAACCACCACAGTGCTCAGAATAGAATCTTGTATATTATCGTTTTTCGGGAAACACTGTTTTTTTTTTAAATCAGGCCGTATTTTCTCTTGCCAAAATTGCTTCAGCACAGGATCTGGAAGCTGTGAAGGACTTGAGCAAAAATTGCCAGGCACAGGACAAGCAAGGCCTCAGAGCATATTTGAAATAATTTCTTAGGGGATGAAACTGCTAAGGTAAATGCACTTGTTTTTCTTTTGTTTTTATTGAAGCATAACTGCTTTACAATGTTGTGTTGATTTCTGCTGTACAACAAAGTGAATCAGCTATATGTATACATCTATCCCCTCCTTCTTGGACTTCCCTCCCACCTCCACTCCCATCCCACACCTGTAGGTCACCACCGAGCACCAAGCTGAGCTCTCTGTGTTATACAGCAGCTTCCCACTAGCTATCTGGTTTACACATGGTAGTGTATATATGTCAGTCCCAATCTCCCAATTCATCTCACTCCCTTCTCCCCTCTCCATGTCCGCCTGTCCATTCTCTATGTCTGCATCTCATTCCTGCCTTGCAAATAGGATCATCTGTACTATTTTTCTAGATTCCCCATATATGCATTAATATATAATATTTGCTTTTCTCTTTCTGACTTACTTTACTCTGTAAATGCCCTTCTTGATTTGCTTTTATCTATGTCAAGGAGGAGGGCTTCCCTGATGGTTCAGTGGTAAAGAATCCTCCTGCCAGTGCAGGAGATGTGGGTTCCATTCCTGGGTTGGGAAGATTCCCTGGAGGAGGGCATGGCAACCCACTCCTGTATTCTTGCCTGGAGAATCCCATGAACAGAGGAGCCTGGCAGGCTATAGTCCATGGGGTTGGACACGACTGAGTGACTAACATTATGAAGATGAATGAATCCTGGATGATTAGATCTGTAAAGAGTTTCAGGATGATGAGGTGAGGATGCGTGTGAAGTTTGCACAAAGTGGTTGCAATCACACATTCCCCAACAAACAAGAAGAATGAGGAAGCTGAAGAAAGTTTGACTTTGTCCCTCCTCTCAAGACCAGTTCTGTGGAACACTCAGGAAGAGCTGGAGAGGCCACAAGATGCCAGCCCGCTCACCCCAGATTGGCATGGAAGTCTGAAAACAAATGCTTTTCAGTCTGGCTGAGCCTCAAATCCTGTGCAGAGGCAAGATTTGACATGCAGAAACATATCAGGGGCTTCAAACCAGCCAAACGGGAAAAGGAAAGGCCCCTTCAATTGTTTGAGGGAGAAGAGGAAGACCAGAGGCAATATTATCTTTCATCAGCCACTCCCCATGAGGGAATGAGCTTTCCAAAGTGTACAGACTACACTTAGCAGGGAAGGGAGGAGCCTCCTCTTTCTTCACTAAAAAAGCCTGATTCTGACCAGATATCAAATCGAGAACTGGGACTACCTGGGGTCCAATCAGAGCCAGTCACTGTGTTGGCCTTGATTATCTCTTCTGTCCTGTGTGAGTGGGTGGGTGGGAGGGGGGACTGTGAGATTTATGCTTCAGAGGTTCACCAGGTTTGTCAGGAGTCCTGGCTTCTGACCTGTGGGCTCTGGGGGCACAGACAGGCTTGTGAGCCAGTTCCTGTCCCCCAGAGGCCAGAGGCCAGAGGCCAGTTGGAGAGACACACACGCAGTGTTAGTGACGGCAGCAGCAACTGCTATGCTACTGAGGGGTTTCTGTGAACTGTTAACCTCATTTCTTCCTCATAATGGCACTAAGAGACGTTACGCCTCACAGCAGCTCTCTGTTACATGCACAAGGAAACAGGCTCACAGAGCTTAGTTACCTATTCCAAGTCACCATGGCAAATAGATGGCAGAAGAAGGACTCAAAGACTCGAGTCTGTGTGACTCATACTCTAAGCCGAGGTTCTCAACTGGGAGTAATTTTGGTCCCTTTCCTCCACTCCCCAGGGGACACTGGCAATGTCTCGAGGCATTTTTTTTGCCACAGTGTGAGAGATGGCCACTGGCATCTAGTGGGTAGAGGCCACCAATGCTGTTTTTTAGCATCCCACGGTGCTCAGGTCAGCCTCACCTCCACCCCAACAAGGACTTATTGGGCCCAAAATGTTAATAGTGCTGAGGCTGAGAACTGCTGCTCTAGACCATCTCTGTCCACTTCATTAAAACAGGGCTTGCCTGATGGCTCAGATGGTAAAGAATCTGCCTGCAATGCGGGAGACCTGGGTTGGATCCCTGGGTTGGAAAGATCCCTTGGAGGAGGGCATGGCAACCCACTTCGGTATTCTTGCCTGGAGAATGCCCATGGACAGAAGTGCCTGGCGGACTACATTCCATGGGGTCGCAAAGAGTCAGACACGACTGAGTGACTAAGCACACCACCCTTCTCACCCAGTTATGTTTAGCTTAGTTCCTCAATGTTTCATTTATGGGACTCATCCCGGTGTATTATTTTTACTGCTTGTGATTTCTGTTGCATCTGTCTCCCTCCTGTGGGCTGCTTGAGGGCAAAGACTGCCTTCCTTCTTCAGTCCTCTGTCTCCAACACCTGGCACAGTGCCTGGGACACAGTAGGTGCTCAATAATATTTGTTGAATGAATAAATGAGCAAATAGAGAATTTAACACTATGTACAGGGTCATAACAACAAACTGGCAAACAGTATTATGGTCTCTCTGATTCCAAGTGTGCTCCTTACCCACATGCACAAGACTAAAACAATTAGTGTCACAGGACAGAGGATTGTGCTCTAGGAGCTCTGAGTCCCACAGAGGAGAGAGGACAAGTCAGTGGGTGTCAGTGTCTGATGCCAAATTCAAACTGGGAGATAAATAAGGGGTGGAAGGAGATGGGAAGAGGCTTAGGGCTCAGCTAAGGGCCCTGGCACTTACAGATGGAGAGAGGACTTAGTGGAGAGTTTCCCAGATATTAAAAGAATGGTTTAAAATGACCAGAATCAATCATTCTCCCCTTTAAGCAAAGATGGGTGATACAACATTTCTCTTTTCCCAGGCTTCAGGGACTCTGGTCCTCTTTCAGTCCCCCAAAATAATGGCTGGTGGCACCACAGATGCTTGTTCGCGTCCTAGAATGTCCCTAAAGTCAAGCTCCAGGCTGGCTCCATCTGGCGAATGAAAGCCTGGCAGCAGTTGTCTCCTGCCCCAGGCTTGTGTCTCCTCTGCAGCCTGCCAGCCTGCCAGTGACAGCCTTTTGGGAGCCAGTGTGGGAGCAAACTCCCATGACTCATGGCTGGGGAAGCTGTCAGGGTGAGGGGAGGCAAGGACACACAGGGCAAGGGCAGGCAGACAGGGGAAGGCAGGAGGAAGTGGGGAGTGCAGAGGAAGGAGGAGCCAAGTTAGTGACAGAACAGGGGAGAAGGAAGCAAGAGAGGGATGGAAGGAAATACTACAAGTAATAGTAATGATAGCAAACATTTTGAGTATTGACAGTAGTCTCAAATTGTGTAAAATCCTTACAATGCATAATCGCCTTTAATCCTGAAAACAATTCATGGGGTAGTTTTCCTTTATCATGTCCTTTTTATGGATAAAAAACAACAACAAAAAAACCCCCTAAAGATCAGAGACCTTAACCAGTATAAGAACACACAGGTTGTTTTTTGGTGGATTCAGATGGGAAAAAAAGAAGGAAAGAGTTGATATTGTAGATGGTGATGAATAAACTCAAGGTTGTATGGTGTGTGTGAGGGCAGATGGCAGAGTCCTGGAAGCTGGACTCTGGCTCAGAGTCTTAATGAACGTCTGTCTTTAACTGTCCTACTTGTGTAGTAATTTAGGATCAGCTTCGGAAGGTTCTTTGCTTGAATGGGCTTCACTGACAGATCATATTGGAGAGTGCTTGGTGACATGTGAGCCCAAGACAATTCCAATGCCATTGTTAGATATTGATTCTTCCTTCCTAATACAAAGCAATCGGGGTCACAAAAATAATCTGATCTTATGATGCTTGTGGCAAGGAAAACAAAGGAAGTTAAAATAAATACAAATAGCTTTTATATGCTTTAACATCTATGGGTCACTTTCACATCTGTTATCTCTTGTGATATTTTCATTCTGTGGTAGATGTCAGGCTCCACATTTCACCAAAGAGGAAATAGGTTCAGAGAGAGGAATTTCAATTACTAAAAATTGGGGATTCAAATTTGGGTCTTCTCCAAATCTCTAGCTCTTTCCTGCATAAAGGAGCTTTCCAACCCAGCTTCCTGAATGTAAATCTTGGGCACCCTATTGAAAGTCATGCTCAGTGTCTCTTAAAAGCATTTATTTACTTTCTTTTCAAACTAACTTTCCAAAATGAAAAGTTCTGTGAAACAATACCTTAGCCAATTTCTCATGAAAAGAAGACTAATTCTAGGTTATAATTAAAGTCATATTTCTTGTATCAAATGTCCTTTCACTAATTGTTTATAAAAGAGCTCATTTAAAATAAAAAAGTTAGTTCCCCCAAAAGTAATATGTGTCCTTCTAGGAACAAATTAATAGAAGCAAACAGTAGTGTTTTTGGAAATTCCTTGGATAAATAATTTTGTACATACTGTTCCCTTTAGCCCCTCCTTTTCTGGGGCCACACCCTTGTTCCTCTCTTGAATCAACTCAGCCAAAGTCCTCTTGTTCTCTCCACTCAGGTTGCCTTTCCTTCCCTCCACTCCTCCTCCCACACCCTATGGCTCTTTCTTTCCATGTAATTTCTTAGCCCTTGCTATCTACACCCCTTAGAAATGAAAACCCCAGAGGGCTGAGTCCTGATTTTTCTTCACTGTCACTGTGTCCTCAGCGTGCTGCCTGGCTCATAGTAGTTGCACAATAAATATTTGTTGGGTGAATGAATGCATGGGTCACTAGCCATTGGACACAGCCCAACTAGCATTGTTAATGTGAGTTCTCTCTTTCTTTCCTTGTCTCTTCTATTTATATCCCTAATACCAGTCCTGGCACACGAAATGGGAGCTTTGTAAATGTTTGTCAAGTGAATCAAGGAGTGAAAGAAATATTGAAATATTGTTTTATAAAACCTACTTTCAATAGAAACAGAATATATCCATTTTGTGAAATAATATCATATCTCTCCTGTGTCTTGAAAAGAGTGGAGGTTGGAGGTTGAGTGGTGGCATGGCAACTCACTTCAGTATTCTTGCCTGGAGAATCCTACAGACAGAGCAGCCTGGCAGGCTACAGTCCATGGGGTTGCAAAGAGTCAGATATAACTGAAGTCAGTTAGCATGCACACATGGGTGTGTGAGTGCATGTTTATGGTGCATCTGCATGATCACAGATTCCTAATGCTTCTGGTTGATGGAGACCTTAACAATCAAGTGGCAGTAATGATAATACTGATGTTTAACAGTTACTGGATATTTTAGTCCAGGCTCTGTGCCAAGACTTTTTTTGTATTAACTTACTAAATTCCTATAACCTATGCTGTGGGGGTATTTATTATTTCCATTCAACAGCTGAGGAAACTGAGGTACAAACAGCTACATCAACAGGACTCTCTGAAGCCTTCTGGATATATACGTGGGTGCTTCTAGGCTTCTCTGGGAATGAGGGAAGGTGCAAGACCATGTGAAGGCAAGGAAGGTCATCAAGGAAGAGCCTGCCCTCCCCTCCTGTATCCAGAGCTGTTGTTCTGTTAAATGTTTTACATATCAGGCTTCTGCAAAAATATTTCTTAGAGAAACAAGGTTTTATATAGCTAGGAAAAAAAGATAGATATTTTAGTTTTACAGATAGGATACGAAGATTTTAGGGGCGTTAAATCCCTTGGCAGTTATCATCAGTGGCTAAGCCAGGTCTAAAAATCTCAACTCCAAACAGTCCAGAATCTAATTCCTAAACCAAGTTACTTGGGTGCCCGGGTGTTTCCATTAGTTCAGTTCAGTCGCTCAGTTGCGTCTGATTCTTTGTGACCCCATGAACCACAGCACGCCAGGCCTCCCTGTCCATCACCAACTCCCGGAATTTACCCAAACTCATGTCCATTGAGTCAGTGATGTCATCCAGCCATCTCATCCTCTGTCGTCCCCTTCTCCTCCTGCCCCCATTCCCCCCTAGCATCAGGGTCTTTTCCAATGAGTCAACTCTTCGCATGAGGTGGCCAAAGTATTGGAGTTTCAGCTTCAGCATCAGTCCTTCCAAAGAACACCCAGGACTGATCTTTAGGATGGACTGGTTGGATCTCCTTGCAGTCCAAGGGACTCTCAAGAGTCTTCTCCAACACCACAGTTCAAAAGCATCAATTCTTCGGCACTCAGCTTTCTTCACAGTCGAACTCTCACATCCATACATGACTACTGGAAAAACCATAGCCTTGACTAGACGGACCTTTGTTGGCAAAGTAATGTCTCTGCTTTTGAATATGCTATCTAGGTTGGTGATAACTTTCCTTCCAAGGAGTAAGCGTCTTTTAATTTCATGGCTGCAATCACCATCTGCAGTGATTTTGGAGCCCCCCAAAATAAAGTCTGACACTGTTTCCACTGTTTCCCCATCTATATGTCATGAAGTGATGGGACCAGATGCCATGATCTTTGTTTTCTGAATGTTGAGCTTTAAGCCAACTTTTTCACTCTCCTCTTTCACTTTCATCAAGAGGCTTTTTAGTTCCTCTTCACTTTCTGCCATAAGGGTGGTGTCATCTGCATATCTGAGGTTATTGATATTTCTTCCAGCAATCTTGATTCCAGCTTGTGCTTCTTCCAGCCCAGCATTTCCATAATGGCTCTTAAATTTGGTATAACTTATTGACCACGACTTCTTTGTCCAAACTTTCCAGATGTATGTTCTGAGGAATACTGGGTAAAATAAGGTCAGTTACAGGTAAATTTAGAAGTATTTGTCTTGCAGAGTTGTTAGAGGAAAACAGGAAGGACGAGGCAAAGCTAGACAAGGCAGGAAGTAGAAAGAGTACTCAGGACATTTAGAGAAGACCAGTGTGTGTGTGTGTGTGTGTGTGTGTGTGTGTGTGTATAGGTGTCTGTGGGTGGATGGGGTACTGTGTATACCAAAGTAGGCAGGCTTTTGACCCTGGAATAAAAATGGCAACAAAAATAACAATAGCAATAATGCTATTTTTTGAATGGCTCACATGTGACATGTTCACAAGCTCAATGCTTTACATGCAGCATCATTTTTAATATTGAGGTCAATCAGCTCTTCTCACTGAAGAGGAAACAGAACCTTCTAGAGCTGGTAAGTGGCAGAGAGGAAACCAGCGTCTGTCTGGCATCAAAGTACATGCTCTAAATCCTTCAGCTACACTGTGACTTCAGAGTCCCCAGAATCACTGGGACTCAGGCATTTCTGTACCCACTGGCAGCTCTTGGGGCTGGGTCTGCCTCAGAGCAAGGGCCTGTGACCTCGACTCAGGGACACCACAAGAAGCTTGAATTAGATCTTCCTTTACAGCAAGCTAAGCCAGTCCAGGGTGATTCAACCACCTGCTGCTGGGGTGCCTGAGATTCTTTGACCTGGGGACCAAGCCTTCCGTTCCCCAGTTAGAGATAAAATACTGAGATTCTTGGTGGCTGCCTTTTAGTCAATGAACAAGTCAGAAAAAAATGGTCAAAAGTAATCCCTGAATTTTTATAGCCTTTTAAGATTTTCAAAGCATTTCCCCTCTGTGTATTTTAAAGGTCGTTAGAACCTTATGTCAACTCCTATTTGACAGATCAGATCAGAATGAAGGAAAAATTTATGGAGAGTTACACACATCTCAGAAGTGGTTGACCAAGAACTCAATCCCTTGTCTTTTCAGGTCACTTCCTCTTTGCCAGGAACTAGAATGGTGAAGGTCCTAGAAGGAGTGAGAAGTCTTAAGGTCAGGAGAGAAGCTCTGCTGAGGGGCCCAGTGTGGAAAAAACCCGGTAAGTGACTCTTCAGAGGGTACAGCGCTGGCTGGCCCTGCTTCCCTTTAGCTGGGTGGGGGCCCAGAAGAGCTGTGCCCGGAGGTATTTTTGTCTTGTTGCTTCAGCTCAGAAAGCTCCACTTGGAATGATTTATGATGATTTCTTGGGTTTGTTTTGTAAACACAGCCCATACCACAGGAGGGAATTACATTCCCAGGGTCTTCCTTCACAAGTGATATTGCTCTAAAATTATTTTGCTTTGGGCTGATGTTCTCAAGTTGTTGAATCTAGAACATAAAGATGGTGAGAAGCCTCAGAGGTTATCTAGCCCATCTGTCTCACTTTATTTTTGGCAAAACAGGCCTAGAGATGGGGAGGGAGTTTCCTGAAGCATACAGCCAGCTACAGACAAAAGCTGGGCTAGAACATCTGACTACCTTCAGATGTTTCTTCCATGATTACTGTTGCTCTGGGGGCAGAAATGTGAGCACAACAGATACAGTCTACTGCTTCATGGAACTCAGACTTTATAGGGGATATCGACTAAACAGGTCATTAAAAACCACTTTCGTATATCACTTCACACTTGTCAGAATGGCTGTTATTAAAAAGACAAGAAATAAATGTTGGAGAGGGTATGGAGAAAAGGGAATCCTTGTGCATTGTTGGTAGGAATGTAAATTGGTATAACCACTATGGAAAACAGTATGGAGGTTCCTCAAAAAATTTAAAACATAACCACCATGTGACTTAGAAATTTTATTTCTGGGTATTATCTGAATATGCAGAAACTAGAAAAGATATGTGCACTCAGTGTTCATTGTAACATTATCTACAATAGGCAAGATATGGAAGCAACCTAAGTGTCCATCAATAGATGAATGGAGCTCTCTGGAGCTCCCTGAGAGCTACGGAAACAGCCCCACCACAGCCTCCGCATGCCAAGCAGGGCCATCAGAATCTAGAATTTTCCACCTCTGATTTCCAGTTTAGAAAAACCTGGACATGATGGATCTAGAAAGCAACACTCTCTTACACAGGTCTCAAAGCTTCCTCTCACAGAGAGTTTTATAGTTCAAAAGCTAATTTCAATGCTCTTTCCTTTTCCTGTCTCTCTGTTGTTCTGCTTCTCCATCTTTCTTTCATTTTTTGTCTTAGGAGGGTATTAGGTGGTTAAAAGCAATAGGCTTTAGAAATCAGCAGGTCTGGGTTTGAATTGTGGCTTTTCCACTTGCTGGGTGAGTCACTTTGGGTACATTTCTTAACCTCTTGGATTCTGAGTTTCCTCATTAGCCAAATGGGTATATTACTTTTTTAAAATGGAGTTGCAAGTTTGAATCAGGTAATATGCATAATATACATAAGAACTCAGCACGTGGTAGGTGCATAATAACCTGCCATTGCTAGTCATTTGTTCGGTGTTTATCTGGTAGTTACTGGGCGCCAGGCCCTGGGCTAGGCACCAGGATCATAATGCTGATTCCTAAAATGCCCCTTTTAAGTGTCAGGCAGGGATCAGTGTTCCCAAAGCCCAGTGGCAGCACATGAAGAAAATGAAACCCCTAGGCAGGATCTAGAAAATGGCCCCAGATCTAGAAATGGATCTAGCTGCTGTCTGAATGACGCTATCAAGGACGTAGGCTCTCACTTTTTAACCATATTTCCCCTTTGCAGTTTCCTTGTTCCATTTTGTTCAAATTAAAAATCACATTGTGTCTACTACCATGTGGCAGGCCCTGAGCTAGGTCCTGCAAAGGACCCCAAGGTGAGTAAGCTGTGGTCTCAGTCAGTCTGATAGTGCCCACAGGATGGCAACTGGGATGGTCATGGCACTAGAATTGCCCCGTGAGGAATATCTGCAGGGACCAGTCTCTTTAGCTTGATGGTGAAGGACTCAGTGAACCTTCTAATTTCTGAAGGCTATCATAGGAAAGGGGGGTGGGTCACATGTTATTTTGGAGTCCCTCAGAGGCAGAACCAGGGCCCATGGCAGAAATCACCATAAGACGTATTTTGTCTCATTAAAAGGAATGGATCTTTCTAATATCTTTGGGTGTCTAGCAATTGGAAACGGCTCTCTGGTAATCAGAGCAAGCTCCATCTCTAGGAATGCTCAGCATAAATACACATCAGGTTGTTGTAAAGGGAATGCCTGATTCGGGGGGGGGGCTTTGATAGGGTGACCTCTAAGCTTCCTAGTAGCTCTTCTCGATGCAAGGATTCTGTTTCCATTGTCTAACTCACACTACCTTCCCTTGGATGCCTGCCAGCTTCCTCCCTCTGGGGCTCACCCTGCAGTTTACCTCACTCCTTCCTGAACCTAGCTCCGGAACTTTGCCATGGCAACTTAACAACCCGGGTCCAACGTGTCAGGCCACTGGGGCATATGTGAAATAGATTTCAGTCTGTGTTTTGGCTGGAAATTTTAGTTTTGTTATCATATCAGCCCCTTTTAGAAATCTTCCCCCTTTAGGTATTTGGGTTTTCTTTCCTAGATTTATATTTTACACACATTTCATATAGAAAGATACACCAGCATCTGTTACTACATTTTTAAGCTTGATATTTTGGAAAAATCAACATCATAGTCACTCTGGAGTCAAGATGTTGAGTTCAAATCTTATCTCTATTACTTACTATCAGTGTTGTCCTGGCCAAGCTTTTTAATCTCTGTAAGAGATTAATATCTTAATATCTGTAAAACAAGGTAATAATGACATATAGCTCATAGGAATGTTGTAAGTCTAAATATATAATAACATGCAAAGAACTTGGAACAACGCTGGTACATTGTTTTCAATAAATGTTAATGGTAAATAAATAATCATTCAATAATAATGTCATCCATATACTTCATTTATTATTTATGTATTATTTTTAGAACTATTTCCTGTGCATTCCGTAAGTCAGAATAATATCAGCTTTGAAAGGGTTCTAGAAGTTATCAAATTCAACCCACCTTTTTACTGCTAAGGAAATTGAGCCTCAGAGGAGTGCAGCTATTTGCTCATAAGGCAGAGGCAGGAGGAGGGTGCAGGGGCCTTCGCTCTTGTCGGACGTTCTTTCACATATCCCTATCCCCTAATGAGAATTAATTAAAGGTTACCATATTTTCCTCGTAGGTTGCTTTAAGAAAATAACACGTCACAAGCATGTAGCTAACTAAATAGATACTGAAACGCTTCCAAGGAAATTTATAGTTTGAAGAACTGGAAACAGGAAAATAATATTTATATACTACTCTCTGTCTCCCTGTTTGGGAGGACCTTGGATCCCAGCTCCCAGGGATCCAGCAGCCCGGCATCCCCCCTCCAACCGCCCATGCCTCTTGAGGAGCAAGTGTTATCCTCGAGATAACCTTGCATAAATGCCTCTTTGCAACAGCCCTTCTAGTTTCTTCTTGGAATACCAGTTCCAGGGCTGGTGCTTTCAGCCTGTGTGGTTTAAATTATTTATGGATGTGCTGCCAAACTTTTGAATGTGTGTAAAATTTATTTTTGCTTCAGCTGCACATCACACTGTTGCAAGGGTGCCTGCTGAGCTAAGTAGATGGAGGGATGTGCCGCAGAGCCAGGTCAACTGGCTGTAAAGAGGTGTTGTGTAAAGCTGAGGCACTTCAAGGAAGACTTGCGAAGACTGTACTGGGGTAGGTGGCAACTTGGTTTTGGAGTTCATGAGAAAGCATGATTAGGGCAAAGCAAAGTTCAAGTCAGCCTTCAACTCAGGACTGAGGGGCACTGAGTGAACCACACAGTTCTGATGGTCCCGTGGAGAGACCTTAAACATCGGACCTGCCCCTGCCCGTTGCCTGCTTTACTGATTTCAAGTGTGCTGCCCCAAATTCCAGAATTTGAAAGTGTACTATGAATAAAACATCTGAAAACCATTGTCCTAAGTCTAATATGGAACAAAGTGTCCCCTGGTGACATAATTTTGTGCAATACTGGGTTGAACAAAATTCAACCTGATTCCTTACTACAGGATTTCTCAGTGACTTTGAGGTGCTAATGTATGTGATGACTCCCGCAGAGCAGGGGTAGAATGCAGCATTTATTCATCTTTTTTGGTCACAGAACCATGTTTTTCTTTCAAAAACATATGTGGGGACTAGTATTTTGAGGAAACACTTTGGCAGATACTGTTTCAAAGGATTTCTCCTTTCTTTTGTTTGAAAGTGTTCTGAAGGCTGTCATATGAAGGCTTAATTCAAAGTCTGAGCCTTGGTAATGGCTCAGTGGGTAAAGAATCCTCCTGCAATGCAGGAGGCACAGGGTACCGGGGTTAGATCCCTGGGTGAAGAAGTTTTGGTCCCTGGAGAAGGGAATGGCTAAGCACTCCAATATTCTTACCTGGGAAATCCCACGAACAGAAGAGCCTGGTGGACTATAGTCCATGGCGTAGCAGAGTCTGACACGATTGAGCACACAGACAGAGTCCCTGACACACAACTCAGCAACCCACCTGGACGCCTAACTTTACTTAAGGTACTTTTTAAACACATCTGAGAAGGTTTGAAGGACTGCTTACTCTCCTTGGAGGGAGATGGGGTCACTTCTTAATGCAAAAACGAAAGATGGTAACTTGTATACTCTACCTTAGGGTTAGAGCATCTTTGGAGGATCTGGCCTCCTTAGTCAGATATTCCTGTAAATTACTTTTGCTTACAAGGCTGCTTCCATGATGTGGCTCCCAGGCTGCCCCTGCTCAGGACACACTGTGTTGGAACTGCTTTCTCTCCATCTTGCTATACCCTGTAGAAAGCCTTCATGTTTTGGCCTGAATGCTACAGGCTGGAGCTAATCCTTTGGCCAGCATGTCATTAGCCTGCTCAAGTTAATAGCTTGGAATGTCTTTCCAATTTTTTGGACTCATTTTTTTCTCACCAATAAAGGCAACAAGCACACACAAAGGGAAGCTGAATCTACCTCAGGGTAGATGCCACGCTTTGGCAATGCCACAGTGAATACAATAGGGTTTTTTGAATAGATGCATGATAATAAA
Source organism: Bos taurus (assembly GCF_002263795.3). Lineage (NCBI taxonomy): Eukaryota > Metazoa > Chordata > Mammalia > Artiodactyla > Bovidae > Bos > Bos taurus. Next base: position 60,314,309 of record NC_037334.1, on the reverse strand, counting down.
TTAAAAATACAGCATGCTACCTTCAAGAAGTGCTGTAGAGACCAAGAGGAGGAAGTGATCACTTCTGTCTGGATGATCTTTAAGGTTCCTCCAAGCTCTTAAAGTATTCTTAGATACCATACCTCTGCTGCAGTTGGCCCAGAGCCTTCTGATCCTCAACACAGCAGAGAAGGTGGAGGAACTCTGTCACTGAGTGCTAGATGACTGTTAGCTGATCTCCTCTGGACTAAACCTCACCTGGCACAGACCCCGACTCAGCCCAGGCTGGCAGGATCATCCTGTTCCACTCCCCCAAGCAGGGGTGTGTGCACATCCTGAACCCAGTCTACCTTAGACATTTGGGCTGGAGAGGAGCAGAAACTGTGTGCATCTCATTCAGTCTCTGGAACAGCCTCCTAGTTTGAGAGGGGAGGATGGATTCTCACATGGAACAGCCCAAAGAAAACATCTAAAATTCTTCACCCAAGACCCCAAACCCTCTTGGTTCGGTTGCAGGGCACCCCTTTTTACTTCCTTCTGAGACCTGGAGACTCACATTCTTCCCTGTTCCCATTTTTTTTTTTCTCCTACTATTTTTCCTCTTTCTTCTGTCCTTCCATATTTCCAAGTACCATGAGCCAAGGGTGATTTCAGCAATAGTGAAATTGTCAACGCTAATGAGTTGCTGGTTATAGTTTCAAGTAGAAAAATGAGGACACACGTCTGCTAATCCCCAGGTGACCCAGGGTGTGAGGAAAGACTTTGGCTCTGAGCACCTTCAGGTACTTCTAGTGTACTCTAGAGAGCTTGTCCCAGTCTCCTTTCCTTAACAACAACAAAAAAAGTTTTATTCCACTGGGGACAAAATACCTGGAAGCAGCATTGTTAGTAGTTGTAGTCACAGGCCACCCACCCTCTGCCCTTCCTCATTATATCCCCAGGGGCACTACAGCAAACAAAGAGTTGTGTCTGGAGAAAGCCAAGGGTGGGCTGGCACAAGGAAGCCTGGAAACCTGGAATGGGGAGTCCAGGAATGGGAAGGCCTTAGCTGGGAGTAATAAGGAGGTGCTTCATCCCATCCCCTCTGAGTAGTCAGAAATCATGTCCACTAATCTCAAGAGCTGACTCATTGGCAAAGACTCTGATGCTGGGAAAGATAGAAGGCAGGAGGAGAAGGGGATGACAGAGCATGAGATGGTTTGTTGGCATCACCAACTCAATGGACATGAGTTTGAACAAACTCTGGAAGATGGTTAAAGACAGGGAAGCCTGGCTTGCTGCAGCCCATGGAGTCAAAAAGAGTTTGACACAGCTGAGCTACTGAACAGCAATCTATCTCATCAAGCCTCTAACCTGAGGTCACCATCTCACCACTTCACCTACCTAATCAGGAAACCACCTCCTACCCGCCCTACTGATAAGCCTGAGACTACCCTCCATTTTCTTGGAACTCAGGATTGTCAACCACCATCTCATTCCCTCCTTCCCTCCCTCCATCCTTCCTTCCTTTCTTCCCCACTAAATGTATTCCTGTCACCTGTTTTGTCTTATTCTTCCCTGGTCCCACCCTGGACCTTCCTTCAAGACTTCTGCAGCACCCCTACTTTCTGCTGTTCTCTGGCTCCTTGTCCTCTGTTTGACATGTGGGCAAAGAAGAGCTACCACTGCTGATTCCACTTTTCACTGCACTCCTTTGTCCATCTGCACCACTACTCTGCCACTGAACCTGCTTTTTGATGGGTAACAAATGACCTCTGAATAAATCCTTTAAAAAAAAAAATCTATTCAACTCTTTCAAAGTATTAAAATTTAAATTAAAATATTTATTATAAAAATACCCCCAATAATACTCATTTTATAAAGAATTAAAATATTGAAGAAGTATGTAGAGTAGAAAATGAAACATCACCTTGGGAATTCCCTTGTGGTCCAGGGGACCTGTTAGCACTATGTGGCTAAGCCAACACTCCCTGACCCCCAACTCTAAGCCATTCCCCAGAAGCAACCATTATAAAATAGTTTGGTAAACCTTCCACTATGCTGTTACTTACAAATTTGGGATTATTTTAGTACCCTTCTACAATTGGTATTTTTATTTAATGCTATGCTGCAGATGTCTTTCCATGTAAGTATATCAGTTCAGTTTAGTTGCTCAGTTGTGTCCGACTCTTTGTGACCCCATGAACTGCAGCACACCAGGCCTCCCTGTCCAAAACCAACTCCCGGAGTTCACCCAAACCCATGTCCATCGAGTCGGTGATGCCATCCAGCCATCTGATCCTCTGTTGTCCCTTCTCCTCCTGCTCCCAATCCCTCCCAGCATCAGAGTCTTTTCCAATGAGTCAACTCTTCGCATGAGGTGGCCAAAGTACTGGAGTTTCAGCTTTAGCATCATTCCTTCCAAAGAACACCCAGGACTGATCTCCTTTAGAATGGACTGGTTGGATTTCCTTGCAGTCCAAGGGACTCTCAAGAGTCTTCTCCAACACCACATCTCAAAAGCATCAATTCTTCGGCACTCAGCTTTCTTCACAGTCCAACTCTCATCCATACATGACTACTGGAAAAACCACAGCCTTGACTAGACGGACCTTGTTGGCAAAGTAATGTCTTTGCTTTTGAATATGCTATCTAGGTTGGTCATAACTTTCCTTCCAAGGAGTAAGCGTCTTTTAATTTCATGGCTGGAATCACCATCTGCAGCGATTTTGGAGCCCCCCAAAATAAAGTCTGACACTGTTTCTACTGTTTCCCCATCTATTTCCCATGAAGTGGTGGGACCAGATGCCATGATCTTCATTTTCTGAATGTTGAGCTTTAAGCCAACTTTTTCACTCTCCTCTTTCACTTTCATCAAGAGGCTTTTTAGTTCCTCTTCACTTTCTGCCATAAGGGTGGTGTCATCTGCATATCTGAGGTTATTGATATTTCTCCCGGCAGTCTTGATTCCAGCTTGTGCTTCTTCCAGCCCAGCGTTTCTCATGATGTACTCTGCATGTAAGTTAAAGAAGCGGGGTGACAATATACAGCCTTGACATACTCCTTTTCCTATTTGGAAGTAGTCTGTTGTTCCATGTCCAGTTCTAACTGTTGCTTCCTGACCTGCATATAGGTTTCTCAAGAGGCAGTATATACAGACATATATAATTTTTAAAATGTCCTAACAGTGTTCCATTTCATAACTGTATCACACTTCATTTAGCCAATCTTCTTGTGATAAATACTGAGGTTTAGAAATACCATTTATTTATTTGTTCATTCATTCATCTATTCACCAGTCTTCTTTGATGGCTGTTTCAATTTATTTATTTGTTTACTTATATATTTGTGTATATTTGTGTGTTCACTCATCCATAATCCCATTACAAAAAATTCCTTGTACCTGTGTCTTTGCACACTTGTGCCCAGAGTACTGGACATTGCTAATTGCTTTCCTTTTTGTCCTAGTAAACCACTCTTTCCCCATAGCACACAATGCATATTTACCCCTTTTTGCTTCTTTCCAAAGTCTCTTCTCCTGAAATGACCACTTTCAACTAAGTCTTCTTATCCCAGGCTTGTGTAGAATCATACCTGACTCCCTAGACTAGTCCTCCCTAATGGCTTCCATTTATATAGCATTTACTATGTGTTAGGTCATGTGCTGCAGCAGACATTGTATCATTTCATCGTGTAACAGTGGGATGAAGCATGAATTATACTACTGTCAGCATTTAAAGGTGATTAAAAACTGAAGCTTAGAAAGTTACGGAACTTGTCCAGGTCATTCAACTCATCACATGGAGGAGCCAGGATTCAATCTCAGGCTTCTCCTGCTGTGTATCATGAATTCACATAAAGCACTACATTCACTACATCTTCGGCTCTGCTATTCATAGGACCTCACACATGCACTGACTACAGCACTTGCCAGATTGAATGGTGGCAACTTACTCACAGGTTTGCTTCTCTTCACTAGACTGGGAACTCCCCGAAGGCAGGCCCTGTGTCTCTTCTTTCAGCATTTCCCATATTGAGTACAGAACCTGGTTTTATCTAAGGTGCTGATATGGATTTGAATGAATGAACCTAGGTTTGCTGAATGAGGAATTCCAACAGTTCCTGAACCAGGTCAAGAGTCACACTTCAGCACTCAATAGCACATGCTGAACTTGAAGTTTATTTTCTGCTAATTAATGAAAATAAAATACCCTACTCCCAGGGCCCTAATTAACTAAATTACAAAAAGCTCTGTAGATTGGCAGGTGGTAGAACATAATGGTTTAAGACACAGGCTCTGAAATGAGATGACCTGTGTTCTGATCCCAGCTCTGCCATGTATTAGACAAGTTATTCAACTTCCATAATCCTAAGTTACCCAACCAGTAAAAAGGATATGATGACAGTTATTTAGAGCTAGATGAAGAAGTTGATAGGAAACACTGTATGTTAGTGCCTGGCATAGAGAAGGCACTCAGTAAGTGTTAGTTGTGATGTTGTTATAAGGACCAGTATTAACCCCTGTCAATCTTTGCTCAAAGTGAAATAGATGAAGCATTCATTTCTCTTACCACTCTCCAAAGTAAATTTATTTTTTTTTTACTTCCAATCTATAAAAATTCTCTTTCTGGCTCTTACTTATAAAACAAACATTTATTGAGTGCCTTCTGTTTACCAGACTCCTCTCTGATTCGTCCTTCAATTATCAGGGAGAATCCGCAGTCTGCAGAGAGACGATAAGCCTTGCCTGGGATAGCAGCCCCGAGGAGGATAAAGTTTTCCTGCTTTTTACTGCTGAGAACATTACTTGATTCTCTGGAAAACACACCTTTTTCTTTTCAAATTTCATGGATTTGTTTTAAAGTATTTTCTCATCAAAGTCTGAAGGTATTATACAGTGATACATGAAGGAACAGATAGTTTTTAAGGTCTGATTCATAGAGGTACCTATGCTGTCTTTGTTCTCTTAGGCAAAAAGCTTTCAGAAGGTCTCAAAGATGAGTTTAGGAATCAACATTTGTTTCCTGAGTCTGTGCATATTCTTACCTGTGAGTATTTGTTTTTCAGAGGGATTGTTGTTACTTTGCTTGGGCTTAACTGGGTCTTTCCAAGTATATTTGAGAATGACCCCACCCCCGGCAACCAAAACCAAACAAACCTGAAAGAAAATCCCCAGTCCTAAACTCAAATCCCCCAAAAATGAATGACTCTGGACAAGCAAGCTTTCTAGATCTAATGGATTATTCAGTTCTAGAACTATATATTCCCAGAGAACCGTGCCTACTGTTTTAATTGAATTACCTCAAAAGGAGGAAATATTTCTTAGGAATGTGGCTTAGCTTTGAAACTAGGGATTATCTTTCCTTGCATGTAAAGTACATATCTCTTACTACAAATGAAGGGGGTCCCTTTTCCAAGTGATACTTGTTTAGGAAATCCAGCTTTAGGGATGAAAGAAGACGTGAAAAGGGAAAAGTTTCCTTTTCTTTGGTCTGAAGGAGGCATGACTTCATGTTATGCAAATTCCTGGCTGCTTACTCTGGAATACATGTGCAGTAAGAATCAGGCCTCCCTGGACTGCCAAGTGCTCCTAGAAGCTCCTAGGGCTGGGTGCTTCTTTTTGCTCCTTGCTTCCCTGGAACCCTGGCTTCTTGGTAAGATACTCTGTTATCTGAACTGCTCAGGCCACCACTCAGGAAGGAAACTGTGGGCCAAACAACCAAAACACTCACCTTGAGCCCAAAGTGTGACCCTTTTCCCTGAGCCTCAGTTCCCTCAGCTGAGAGGTAAGGAGTTTCCTCTGAGTGTTCCTGAACTCTAATATTCTGGGATTTCAGAATCTTTTCCCCTGCTAGGCCAGTGACCTAGTTGTGAAGGACAGTGAGAACGAAGCTGTTTGGAATTCATGGGTGGGGTGGGTGGGGTACCTCCTAATAAACTTGACAAAGGATTGGAGCAACCTGTTTCCCCAAGACTCCAGTGAGGGCTGAACAAGGTGTGTCCCTGCTTTGGCATCACTGCAGAGACATTTGGAATGCACTTATCAGGGCACATCAGGCTCATAAACGTGACACTTCACCATCTGAAATACTGAAAAGGTAAAATTGCACACGATGTGGAGCCCAGGTGATCTGAGGATCGAATCAGTATTTCAGCTCAATTTCTCTTCAGAGCCCCTGTCTGAGAGAACACCTCCTCTGCCATCTCAAAAGGCTTTTTAATACTGTTTACCCCTGAGTGATTTTGTCCTGAGGAGGAACTGTGGGAGGGCCCATGGGGATTTCAAAAGCTTAGTGCTGGACTGATTCTGTGCCTTAATGATTTTGAAAGCCTGTGTATTTAGGGAGGTGGTGGCAGGGAGTCTGGGGCAAGAAGCTTGGACTGCAGTCATGGTTTTGCCACAGCATGGCTGTGCAGTCTCGAGCAAGCTGCTTCATTTTTCTGGGCCTCCATGTTCTCACCAAACAGCATCTCTGTCTGGTCCCTTCCTGCCCTGGCACACCACAACTCTAACCCCTAAGGCAGAAACAGCCCATCTTGGGTGTAGAATGAGACTAGATCTACCCAACTATTTTTGCTCATCAGCTATGAGTTCATACCTCTGGTATGAAGGTTATACTCCCTTCCCAAACTCCTCATTTTGGAAGGTCTTTGTAATTTATCCAAGGAAACAGGTGAGAGGTATGGATGTTTGAGGCCAGGAAGGGGCTTCAAGGAGAACCACCCAACTCTTTCAAGAGTGCCTCCTACCCTCACTGTCTGGTGGTAGGTGTTTGACAAGTTTGGGCATCAACATTTCATAAAAAGTTAAAAGCCCTGGCTGCAGAGTCAACCAGCTCTTTTTTTCATATCCCAGCCTTGCCAATCATTTCAGTTCATTATTCAGCAAATATTTATCAAGTGCCCATTTTTTGCTAAGCTATTTTGCATACATTCTCACATTTAATCCTCACAGCCCTATGTAGCAGGTACTGATTTTATCCACACTTCAGGAAAATGAAACTCAGAGAGGTGATGTGACATATCCAAGGTCACACAGCTAGTAAGTGGCAAACCTGGGGCTTGAATCCAGGTCCAGAAGCTCCAGAGTGATGGCTCTCAGCCAGGACACTCTGCTGTTTCCCAAACCTTATTTTATTTAATCCTTGTTTAAATCCTCATTTGCTTTACTGCAAAACTTCCACCTCAATGCTTCAGAAAAGCCTCTGTGACTTTGCCAATCCACATAATGGATTAAAGAGCAGATCCACTTATAAAAGGGGATGGAGTAGACAGACATTGGATGGTGCAGTGGGAAAAGCTCTGAAGCATGTTTACCTCCAATAACTTGGCTTCTAGACCTACCTGGCCCTTACCAGTCATCTGATCTGAGGCATTTCCACCCTCTGAACTTCACCAGCCAAGCTTTCCTCACAAAGATATTGTAAGAATCCATTGAGAGAGTGGCTATGAAAGTGATAGAAATGGACTCATTCTTATTGTGGTCCAACTTCTCTGTTTTTGTTACTCACTGAACTGGACAGCAAATTGCATGTTATCTTCAAGAATCTTGAAACACACCACCCAGTGATCCAAGCCTTGGAGTCCCACGATGAAGCAGTATGAGGCAGCTTTACACCAGGCACTCCTGCCTGACTCATTCAGAAGTACTACCTTCTGGACTATGTGGCATTACGATGGCTGCCACTGTGACTCGTGGTCAGCCCAGAAAGCCTGGAATGTGACATTCCTGAACAGACTCAGGCATGAGAAGAGGGAAGAAGAAAACACATTTGTAAACAGACAGTCTGGGGCTCATTTTCTACGTGCTTGTTTTGAAAGCCTGTGGAAGTACAGCTATTCACCCATCACTGGATCTTACGTCCCTTGGGAAGCATGCACTGCCACACATCTGCGGACTGCGTCACCCAGGGCCTCACACTCTTGGACCGCTGATTCTGAGAGGGTTGGGCAGGGGAATCACTTTCTAACTTAACCATACAATCCTCCAAGGAATGAGAAGAGATGAAAACTGAAGGTGCCATTTGCAGGTGGTTGGAGATGGTCTGTACCATTGGTTGCTGAGTTTCCCCAGATGTGCATTTATTTACACCCTGCCCTCTCCCCTGGCTGTGCTAAGGGTGGCACAGGAAGAGGGTTTTATTTCTTTTGAGGCTTTACGTCTAATTTGGGGCCCAGGGGTGAAAAGAGAAGCAGAGCCACTGGCCCAGGCTTGGGTAAGAACATTTCTTTCGTTAGACGAGGATAGAGGTTGCCAGAGAACAAGCCAAAGAGCTCCCAGGGCACATCAGTATCCCTCCTGTCTAACAAGTAGCAGGTAATCAGCTGTCAAAAGATACTCTGTTTAGGGTAGTACCAAGGAAGGAGCTGCAGTCATGGAAGTGAAAAAGTGAGGGTCCAGAGGATGCTGAAAGCAAACACCATTGAGGGAAAGGCCTGCAGGGCTAGTTGGAGATCTGTGCTCCAGTCCCAACCCTGCTTATTAGCCTCTGTGTGAACTTGGTGACTGAAAAACAACTACAAGGCAATGATCTCTTAGGTACCTTCTAATCATCTCAGTTTGCCCTGGACTGCCTTGGTTTTACTACTGACTGTTTCCCATCCAGGAATCTCTGCTTCCTACTGAAAACTCCCCTTTCTGATTGTTCTAGTGTCTTCCCTCCAGGGTCTCAGTCCCTTTCCTCTGTACTGTAGAAGCCTCTTCTCTGGATCAGAAAATCCCTGGGATGATTGTTCCTGCTGAAGGGGTGTCAAAGCATGTCACCTCCTATATGGCCAGGGCATCAACCCATCAGGAAAGACCTAACCATAGACCCCAGGCTATTCCCCACCCACCAGGCATGCTGCTGCTGCTGCTGCTGCTGCTGCTAAGTTGCTTCAGTCGTGTCTGACTCTGTGCAACCCCATAGACGGCAGCCCACCAGGCTCTCCCATCCCTGGGATTCTCCAGGCAAGAACACTGGAGTGGGTTGCCATTTCCTTCTCCAATGCATGAAAGTGAAAAGTGAAAGTGAAGTTGCTCAGTCGTGGCCGACTCTTAGCGACCCCATGTACTGCAGCCCACCAGGCTCCCCTGTCCATGGGATTTTCCAGGCAAGAGTACTGGAGTGGGGTGCCATTGCCTTCTCTGGCCCCCCAGGCATGGGCAGCCTCATATCAAAAGTGGGCTTCCATCTCCAGATCTGTGATAATTCCACCTCTTTCTATAGTCTCACCAGTGACTTCAGGACTGTAGAGCTAAAGGGTGACCCAGTTTATCTCTTTCATATTTACTTAAATATTTTTATTTATTTATTTGGCTGCATCAGGGTCTTAGGTGCTACATTCAGAATCTTTCATTGCCACATGCCCACAGCATGTGGAATCTCAGTTCCCTGACCAGGGATTGAACCCATATGCCCTGCATTGCTAGATGGATTCTTAACCACTGGACAACCAGAGAAGTCCTAGCCCAGCTTCCCTTTTGATCTTTGTTCTCAGACTGAAGGTAGTGACTCCTCAGTTTACTGGTCAGATCAGCTTCAGCCCAGCTTCTTACAGTCTTTGAAGCAGAGACTGCTCTGGGCACTGCTGACTAAATCCAGAGTATAGTTTCTACCTAGTCTGCCAGTTGTTTTTTTTCATTCAGAGAGGAGCCCCTAAAGTATTTGGGGCTGAAGAAGTTTCAAGTTTCAAATAATGGTTGCCATACCTGTATCAAGAGCAGAGGAAATAAATCTCATGTGACTTCTGGTCCTTGTTCACCTCCATGCTTGTTGAGCACATTTCACGTGACCTCCTTGCCTATTCTGTGCCTTCCTCTGGTGTCTCCCTCATCCATTTATGTTGCATCTTGAGCATGGTCATCTGCATTAGGCAACGTGCTACGGGTTGGTGAAGCTTATGTTGGATGTGACCCTTACAGTGATGCTACAATGTGGCAGGGCAGCTTGACATGAGCAGCTGTGCTGGGATGTGGTTTTTGTGCTCTAACACATTGGAGAGCCATAGCAGCTTAACTGAGGGTGAGTCATTCACCCCCAGGGTGACATCTGGGTGGGGCCTAGAAGATGAGGAGGAGCTGGAAGTGGGCATGTTGTTGTTTAGTCGCTAAGTCGTGTCTGACTGTTTGTGACCCCCTGGATGGTAGTCCACCAGCCTCCTCTGTCCATGGATTTCTCAGGCAAGAATACTGGAGTAGGTTGCCATATCCTTCTCCAGGGGATCTTCCCGACCCAGAGATCAAACCTGCATCTCCTGAATCTCCTGCTTGGCAGGCAGATTCTTTTTGACTGAGCCACCTGGGAAGCAGGCATGCCAGGTGTGAAAAGTGGCACACATAAAGGCTCTCTCCCACCCCGTCTAATGGTCTCCCCTTGTTACCCACTGTGAGTGGTACCGTGGGTGGCAGTGGGTCAGGGATTGTTGGACCAGAAGCCAAGACAAACAAATCAGCCCTCAGGAGACTGCTGGGCCCAGGGAGCCCCTGCATACCCAGGAACCTCGTTCTTATTTCCCAGAGCAAGTGGAGGCTGCAGACACAAATTTCTTCCCTTCCCTTCTCATTCCTCAGACTCCCAGCGTCCTCCTATATCAAAGGACCTGCTCTGACCCGGCTTCACCCCCTCGCCCCTCTCCACTCCATCACCAGTCTCTGTGAATCCCTTCCTAGCCCTCTGGCCAACACTTGATCCTGTCCAGTCCCCCAGCCACCATCAAGGTTCAAATCCCAGTCATCTCCCACATAGTTACTTGCAATAACTTCCACGTCAGTCCTGTGATTCAGGCCTCTCCGTTGCTTACTGTCCTGTGTGTGCTGCCAGATGAAACTTTCCAAAACAGTGTTTTGTTGACCTTGTGCACCTGTTTTGAAATCTTTGTGAGCACATTTCCTCAGACCTCACTGTCCACTGTGTTCGAACAAGGCCACATTCATATTCACAACCCAGTTGTCTTTGGCTTCTGCCTCTCTGCTGATATGGGACCTGACTCAAAGCAATTCTGGGAAGCCCCCAGCTAGTGCTCTGAGCATCCAGACCAGTCTGTGCATGTTTGCTAATGGTCTGTGCACAGGCCAGACATCACTGAGAAGATGTGTTTGGAGACACATGACCTCTAGAATATATAACTTTTTATTTTACAAAACGAACAAGCCACTGCCCCAGCATAAAGCACCTGGTCCTTTACCACGGATGATTTGAGAAGCTCTGCCCTAGGGAAGGCTCATGCACAATTAAGTCTGGTCCTCCTGTGCATTCCCTCATTTGTTCTCTGTTACCTACTGGCAGCCCCAGAGTTGCTTTTTCATGAAATCAATGCTTTCAGCTTCTCTTAGAGCACAGCTATCCAGAATCTTCATGCAAGAAGAAGCTTGCTTCAAAAAAAGAAAAAAAAAAAAAAGAAAGAAAGAAACAAAGACAGAAAAAATACTGGCAATTCAGAACATTTGCCCCTTTAACATTAAATTTAGGATATCCATTTCAAATCACTATTTGCCTTCTTTCTCCAAGGCATTTCTTTTTCCCCCATTTAGCACAGTACCTTAAAAAACACTTTAAAATCAACTTTATTGAAAGTGAAGTTCCATACCATAAAGTGCACTTATTTTCAGTGTACAATTTGATGAATTTTGACCAATGAATATACTTATCAGATCACTGCCCTAGTTAAGATATAAAATGATCTCATCACCTTAGAAAATTCACTTGCATTCCTTTGCACTTCTACCTGCAGTCAGAGGCAGTAACTCATCTGATGTCTGTTACTTCTATGACTGGTCTTGTTTCTGCTAGAATATCATGTAAATGGGATCATCCAGAATGTGCTCTTTGATGTCTGACTACTTTCACTCACCATAATAATTTTGAGATCATCTATGATGTTGTATGTATCATAGTTTAATCCTTCTACTTGCTGAGAAGCATTCCACTGTATGTATCACATTTGGTTTATCTATTCTCTTGTTAATGGATATCTGAGACATTTCCAGTTTTTGGCTATTTGCATAAGTTCTCTGAACATTCACGTGCAAGTCTTTGCTTGGACAATTGTTTTCATTTCCCTCAGGCAAATACCTACTAGTGGGATTGCTGGGTCATATGGTAAGATGTCTGTTTAACTTTGAGAGAAACCAGCACTAATCCACAGGTTATGTCCCTTTTGATGGGAATTGTGTGATTTCTAATGAGACCCCAGCTCTAGCTGCTCTTCTGTGAGCATGTCACAAAAGATGTCATTTGGGCCCTACTCCAGGGCCTCATCAAATCAAATTTCATTTGGAGTTCTCTATCTTAGTGTCATGAGGCTAATGCTGTTATGATCCTTTGTGAGTGGTTTTGCAAATGCTAACAACCTGTGATAAAAAAAAAATATTTAAAATATTTAAAAGTACTGGTATTTTTAAAAGATTTTTCTTAAGAAATATAATGGTATATAGACTCTATGTGTATATGGAATATGTCTAGGGTTCCACGTTTTCTTTGCAATACTCAGATTTTTATTCACTTGCGTATTATCCTTGCTACAACTTGGTCAATGTTATCCACTGCTACAACTTGTAGTCAGTGGCTATATTAGTTAGCATCCAGTCTGCATGTATATAACAAAGACCTACAAAAACAGCAGCTAAATTAAACGAGTGTGTGTGTGTGCGTGTGTGTATGCATGCTCGGTTACTAAGTCATGTCCAACTCTTTGGGACCCCATGAACTGCTGCCCCCCAGGCTCCCCTCTCCATGGATTTTCCAGGCAAGAATACTGGAGTGGGTAACCATTTCCTTCTCCAGGGGATCTTCCTGACCCAGGGATTGAAGGCATGTATCCTGCATTGGCAGGTGGATTCTTCATCACTGAGCCACCTAGGAAGCCTGGACCACCTGGGAAGCCCTAAATTAAACAACAGAGAAGTCTATTTCTCAGTCACGTAAAACACCAAAGGGACAGCCTAGTCATTTGGGACCCAGGCTTCTTTCTGCTCACCACCCCTAGGGGGTGAATCTTGTCCTCAAGATCCAGGAGGGAAACCCAACTGTGATATCTTCAATCCAGACAGCAGGGGGAGAGGGAAGGGAAGGACACACTCCCTCTCCTAAGGACACATTCCAGAGCCTGACTTGTCTACTTGGGCTTACATCCCATTGGCCAGTATTTAATCACATGGCCAAGCCTCACTTCAAGGAATCCTGGGAAGTGTAGTGTTACTCCTATCTAAAATGGGGTGGCTGTATTAGAGGTTGCTCAGTGGTAAAGAATCCACCTGCCGATCAGATGCAGGTTCCCTGGGTTGGGAAGATCCCCTGGAGGAGGAAATGGCAACCCACTCCAGTATTCTTGCCTGGGAAATCTCGTGGACAGAGGTGCCTGGTGGACTGCAGTCTATGGGGGTCACAAAAGACTTGTACACAACTAAACACTCTCAGACAGACCTATTACCCTAAACTGGTTTTAATCTTGTAAAATTCCACATTTAGGCAAATACTGTCCCACAGTTTTGTAAACTCCTTGGAAATAAGAACCAGTGACCTTTTTATACCTCTTCACCCCAGCAGCCTGAGTTTCCTTAGACCAATTTTCCTGACTATCCATTCCAGGAATATTAATAAGCATTACAAGAAAACTGGATTCTGTAATTCAGATTCCAAAAAGTTTGGTTAGGACTAAGACAAACTTAAAAAAAATTTTTTTTAATTGCAGAACTTTACAAGGATTTTAACATGCTAAGGCATGCTATAAATTTCCATGAGGGGAAATAAAATAGTCAGCATTGTCTAAAATTATTTGGACATTGAACCCTCCATGGTCTTTAACTCAAAGACTCATCTTATATACCCTAATATGGTAAAGAATCTGCCTGCAATGTGGGAGACCTGGATTCGACCTCTGAGTTGGGAAGATCTTCTGGAGAAGGGAATGGCAACCCATTGCAGTATTCTTGCCTGGAGAATTCCATGGACAAAGAAGCCTGGTGGATTACAGTCCATAGGGTCACAAAAGGTCAGACATGGCTGAGCAACTAACACACAAGTGTTTAATCATACAGACTTCCTTTTCCTCTAATTTTCTTTCTGTTCCTCTCTTCTGCCTCCTTACTTCCTTCCCTACTTTTTCTCCAGTCAACCTCTGTGTTAAAACTCCCTTACAAGTAGCCTTTACACTGAACTCTCATTAGTGCTATGCAGAGCACAGGTATAATTGCTCAGCCCTACAAAGACCCACAGATCTCTGGATCTTATTTTCCACCCAGAGGATTTAGAAATTGAGACAGTAATGGACGCTTTTCTGATAAATGCTTTTTGGGGGGGATGCCATTTACATCTCAGACCATCGGTGGGGTCCATTTCCAGATTGGGAGATGGAACTGGTGATCAGTCATGATCTGTGAGCAGGGTGTGAACTTGCTCCAACCTGAGACTCCAACAGGGTCTCAGACAGCTCTGGGAGCCTTCCTCAGCACTGAACACTTTAATAGAAGTAAGTGTCTGACACTCCTGAGTTAGCGGCTCATCTGACTGATGAGAAATGTGTCCTGGGTTTCTAGCTGCATGAGGTATGGACTACACTGGTAGTAACAAGCTAAACAAATTAACAACAACAATAAGAACCACAAACCGAATAAACAAATAAAAGGTCACCCACATTTACCAGGGAATGCCCATACCGCTTTGAGAAGACCTATTCTACATGACAGAATCCCAGAATAGCAGAGTCAAGAAAGCATTGTATGCATGGCAAAACTGAGGTCAAGTTGAAGTGTCTGCCCAAGGTCACACGATTGAGGCTGTGACTGAGCAGGGATCAGCATCTGGAACTCTTGATTCTTAAGCTGGTGCCCTTTTAATTTTCTCCAGTGTCTTAGTAAAGGATATTTTTAGTACATTGTACTTACTAAACAAAGTTTTATGCTTTCTGATGCTCTCTTACAAGCCTGGGAGCCAAATGTTTTATAAGAAGCACGAACTAAATTGTTTATTCTATGTACCCATTAATTGATTTCCCAGGACTATTTGGGGGCTCAACTCAGTGGAGAAAGAGTGCTGTAAAATAACTATAAAGCACTCTGAAGAAGGAAGCATTGCTGTTGTCAAGTTCCTTTGAGCTTTGTTTTGAAGGTAGTCAGGGACCACCTTCAAAATTGTCATAGGATCTGAGATTGTTAGAGCCAGAGAACTGTGGGAAAGCACCCCTGTTTCATAAGTAAGGAAACTGAGGCCCAGCAGTAGTATCAAGAGGTTAAATTACATGAGCTAATTCATGTAAAATGATTATCACAGTGCCTGACATAGTCAAGCTTCAATAAATGCTAGCTAGCTGCTGTTACTGTAATCATTTTCCATATTATCATTATCAACTTCATCACTTTTTCAGAGGACCCTTTCTGCTCTGATGATCTATGTTCTTTCTGTACTTGGTTTCAATCACAGCCTGGACTCAACAGGAGAAGGAATCCTTCCTGACTATATTCCTAGCAGCAGGAGTGGGAATCCTGCTAATTGGGTCTCCTGGCCTGTTCCAGCCTGGGTACCAGAAATAAACCAACCCAGGTTTGAATGCCTGGGAAATGGTCATGCCGTTTCCTAGCCAGACTCCATTCCTTGAGAAGAGGGAAGGAAAAGAGAATACTCTGTCTCAGTTAAGCTCCTCAAGTACATTATGAACCTGACATTCTTACGGTATTCAGGTTCTGAACCCAGTGGGATTCTCCATAAAGGGCAGTAGACAGATACCAAGCTTCAGTTTCATTTCTAAGTCCGTCACGACTTGGCCAAGTTATTTCATCATCACAGGGATACACTGACCTCCTCTGTCCTTGCTTAGAATTTCCTGGGTAGAGTGAAGTGGTGTCATATGTCCATAGGCAGTAGGGGATGGGGGAGCTGGCTGAAAAAGAGCATGATATAGATACAGATGTTAGGTGGGAAGGTGAGCTTTGTTTGGTGTTACTCTTGAAGCACTGAGATCTACAGGGCAGTCTCAAGGCATGAAGGGAGCGTGCTAGGATACAGAGACAATCCAGGACCCATGCCCTGGGACTGCTAGAGAAGCAGGTAGAGCCATTGTCAGCTGCTCTGGTGCTTGTTTTGCTACCTGCCTTGGAAAATCTTTCACCCTCTCTGCCTTCTCTCAGTTGCTGGTTTCAAGTAAACAATTTGGTGAGGTCGTGCCATCAGAAGACAAGACATACTGGTTTTCTGTGCTTTTCACTTGAGACTCACTTTAAACACTGATGTACTTACTGCTTAGGACTTTGGGCTTCTTGCCATGATGCAGGTGGTGGTGGGGCAGTGGTGGTGAAGAATTATACTGTTTATTATAAGAGCAGTTTCCCTTTGGTACTGTGAGGCATACAACATCCATCAGAAATGCAGGATCCCGTGTGCATCATGTTTTCTTTGCCTCTGCCTGGGAGGGCCACTATAGGATTTGGACTGGACATTAAAACAACGTATCACGTATCTCTAAGTAGACACAGTACTGTTGTACAGCCCCCCTAATAAATGACTAAGTCTGTATTTGAATCCAGAACTACCCCTTCAGCTCTACCTGCTTATTCAAGGAACTCCTAAATGGCTTAGGGCTGAATCTTGGCTCTGCCACTGGTAGTTCTTGAACAGGTTATTATACTTTAGTTTCTTCATTTGTAATCAGGGATAATAGTGTCTACCTCAGAGTTTTTTATGAGTTTTAAGTGAGATGACATGTAAGAATGTTTAATACAGTGTCTGGCACAGAGCAAGCACTCACTGCATGTTAATTGGTCCTGCTGCCACTACTAGTAGTTGGGAAACAGGAATAGGAAAAACGGGGAGATGGGAATTGATTTCAAGCATTTAACCCAGCCAGAAATTTGTCACCAAACTATGAAATGCACACCTTGCAACATGGCTGGCAGATCACATCCTGTTCCTTGCTCAAGTGCTCTAACATGGAGACCACAGTACCTAACACAGTGTCTCAAACCTTTTTGATCATGCCCTCTATCAGTAAGATAATTTTGAATACTCTTACATAATATGAGCATTTTACGTATATACCAAGATATTATCAGGTATACTACAAAACATGCAAAATAAAAAAATTAAAACTGAGGTGAAAGTGAGTATCGAGAGAAGCTCTAATACTTTCTCCCTCTTTCAAGACTTCTGTGCTGCTAGTCTGTGGGTAGGACTGTGGACTTGAGAGAGGGGACGTTCTGTCAAGCTCCCTGTTGCAAGGATCAGATGAAATAGCCTCCTTCATAAAGTAGTTATAGGATTTTAGTTTGCTTATCATTAACCCATGTATGCACATAAGCAATAATAATGATAAAGTCTTCCTGAAAGTTATGGTTCAATGATAGCCATAGAGCTGTACTTTGAAGGGTCATCAAAACCTTACTGAAAAATGACATGCTGCTGCTAAGTCGCTTCAGTTGTGTCCAACTCTGTGCGACCCCATAAACGGCAGCCCACCAGGCCCCCCCCCCCCCCCCCCCCCCCGCCATCCCTGGGATTCTCCAGGCAAGAACACTGGAGTGGGTTGCCATTTCCTTCTCCAATGCATGAAAGTGAAAAGTGAAAGTGAAGTCGCTTAGTCGTGTCCGACCCTCAGCGACCCCATGGACTGCAGCCTACCAGGCTCCTCCGCCCATGGGATTTTATCACATACCAAATGCCATTGCAAGTACTGGGAATAGGGATTATGAGTAAGACCAAATCCTGGCCATCCATCATCTGGACTTTTAGGAATACAAACACAGTGAGTAAACACAGCACCATGTAACATCTACAGCGGAAGAAAGTACAAAATCAGAATGAGAAGGAGTAGGGGCTGTCAAGGAAAGCTTCCTAGAAGAAGTCATGCCTGGCTGTGATTTTAAAAGATAAATAAGTATTTAACAGATAGACAGAGAAGGAAGGTGTTTGGGCTGAAGGCAATAGATGTGAAATAGCCTCCACATTCAGCATCTTGATTGGACTGTGGCAAGTGTTGGGGGCTGTGCAGAAAGGTGGCCACAGATGATACTGGACAGGTGATCAAGTACCAGGTCCCTGTGCCTCTTGATGAAGTTTGGGTTGAAACCAAAGAAGAGGGGATCCATTAAAGGCCAAAGACAGGGGAATGACATGGTTGGATTTGCATGTTAGAAGGATCTTTCTGAAGACTCTGTGAATGGAGAGCGGTAACACACGAATCTGGAAGGCTCCTGGGGCTTCGAAAGAGAAGGTAAGGGAGCCTGAACTGACTCTACAGGGGCGACAGTGAGGCTGATGAAGATGTGAAGAAATTGGAATTGAGGAATTCAGAGCTGGAATCTGCATGGCCCTCTCAGCAACTTCAGTCAATCAGTTCTAGGAGATCAAAGGAAGCCCTTCATTCTTGAGAGGCAGTGAAACTTGAGTAGAAAGCTTCCAAGCCTCAGGTCTAGGGACCCCAATGCCTTAGACTTATTCCCAGTAAGACTCTCTTAGGTTCACTGAAACAAATCCTACAAGGCAATCTACGATCCTAACAGGTATCCTAACTTATCAGACCACCAAGGCTACAGTGATACCATTCCAGCCCCTCTGGTTTCCCACTACAGACCCCAGCATGGCACAGGGTCTCACCTTTAGAGAGGTCAAGGGGCTACTTAACCAGACTTGCCTGGCATTGCTCTAGTCAGGGAAGCCTCAACATTGAGCTCCCTAGTGCCAAGAACTGGCACAGCTTAATAAGTGAAGACTGAAGATTATCCTGCTGCTGCTGCTGCTAAGTCGCTTCAGTCGTGTCCGACTCTGTGCAACCCCATAGACAGCAGCCTACCTGTTCTAGGTTAATGTAGTCCCTGACGTTTCTGGGGTTCTAAGACTTGGAGACACTAGACATGAAACCAATTATATCACCTACTTTCAGATCTCCAGCCTCCTTTCCAACTTTACGGGAAATATACTCCATCATTTATGACTCCTTGTATCTACACTTCTTATTTTTTTTAAACTTTTAAGCAGAGTATAGCAAATATAGAGAAAAGTGCATAAATTGTTAAGTGAATTTTCACAAAGTGAGCACACTTGTGTAACCAGTATCCAGATGAAGAAATAGAAAATTGCCAGCATCCCAGAAGATCCCACCTTGCTCCTTGTAGTCATTACCCTCCATTCTGACTTTCAGTGTGCCATAAATTTGTTCTGCCTGGTTTTGAGCTTTGTAGTTCACTTATTTCCCTTGTGGTATAGTATTTTATTGAGGAGATATACCATGGTATTTTCTATGGTTAAAGGGGATTGAGTAGTTTCTGGTTTAAAGCTATTACAAGTAGAGAGTATGACCATTCCTTTACATGCCCTATGGTACAATAAGCATGCATTTTTGTTAGTTTCCAAAGTGGTTCCATAGATTTACAACCCCACTAGCTGTGTATGAGAGTTCCAATTGTTACACATCCTTGTCAATACTTGAAACTGCCTATTTTTTTCATTTTAGTCATTCTGGTATGTGTGTGTGTGTGTGTGTGTGATGGTATCACATTGGTTCTAATTTGATTTCTCTGATGACTAGTAAAGTTGGGAATGACCACACTTTTTCACCAGTCTAGGTTTTTCATCTCCATTTCTTCCCCTTTCAGTTACCCTTTACTTTGTCCAATTTATGTTCAACCTTAACCTCCCCACTAACATTGCTATCTCTAAAGTTGTCAACGTCCCATTCAGTTATAGCATAATACTTGTCCCTCTTCCAGTTTTCCCTAGCATCACTAAGGTATCAGTTTGGGCTCCTTCAGATGTAAGTGTAAATAAACCCAAAGCAAAGTGGCTTATGTGAAAGAAAACAGAAGGAAATTCTTAGGTTTCCATAACTGAAAGGTATTGTCATGTACCTCAGGTACAGTTTGATTCAGCACTCAGATGTTCTCATCTCTGGCTCTGCTACCACAGTGTTGGCTCTTCATAAGGGAGACAGCTGCAGTAGTTCCAGTTTGTACAGTTACAGGTTCAACTTCCAAAGTAAAGATACAGCTCCTCCAAAGACAAAGAAACAAGGAGCCCTAAAGTTGAGTCTCAGTGCATTTGCAAATCCTGGAACTACTTACATGGGAAATGAGCTTAGGGCTAGGTAACATGTCTAACCTGGGGGAAGTGGAGGAGATCAGCCCTGCTCAAAATAAATGGATTGAGAGTGGAGGCAGGTTGATTCCTCAGAAGGAAGTTAGGGTAAAATTACTTGGACAGTGAAAAGATTCTGAAAAATATATTCAGCAGTTGTCTGTTACACTTGTTGACCTGGTTCTAAGGCCAGAAACCTTGAAACTATTCTTGAGGTTTTTTCCCTTCTTCATCCTTTACATACATCAATTATGACTGTCCATCAATTCTACATCCTAAATAGTTTTCTAATCTACCCACTTTATCCCTCCTGTCACCATTTTAAATTAAGTAAACATTAACATGAACCTTCATTGGAAGGACTGATGTTGAAGCTGAAACTCCAATACTTTGGCCACCTGATGCGAAGAACTGACTCATTTGAAAAGACCCTGATGCTGGGAAAGATTGAAGGCGGGAGGAGAAGGGGACAACAGAGAATGAGATAGTTGGATGACGTCACTGACTTGATGGACATGAGTCTGAGTGAACTCTGGGAGTTGGTGATGGACAGGGAGGCCTGGCGTGCTGCAGTCCATGGGGTCTCAAAGAGCTGGACATGACTGAGTGACTGAACTGAACTGAACACGAATCTTCGATTCATGCAATAGTTTTTATTACATTCTCTTTCTTTTCTCTAAACTCAAAAAATAACAATAATAATAAACCAACACTTGTTTAAAAGTGAAAGTGAAAATGAAATCGCTCAGTCATGTCCTGACTCTTTGCAACCCCATGGACAGTAGCCTGCACCAGGCTCCTCCGTCCATGGGATTTTCTAGGCAAGAGTACTGGAGTGGGTTGCCATTTCCTTCTCCAGGGAATCTTCCCGTCCCAGGGATCAAAACCTGGTCTCCTGCATTGTAGACAGACGCTTTACCATCGGAGCCACCAGGGAAGTCTGGATTTATTAAATATGCAACTACTTTCACTGTCTCATTCAGTTCTCAGAGCAACTCTATGAAGTAAATAATTGTGATATGGTGTGTGTGTGTGTGTGTGTGTGTGCGTGGGTGCGTGCCTGCACTTGCACTGAGTTGTGTCTGACTCTTTGCAGTCCCATAGACTGTAGCCCACCAGGCTCCTCTGTCCATGGAATGTTCCAGGCAAGAATACTGGAATGGGTTGCCATTTCCTTCTCCAGGGAATCTTCCTGACCCAGGGATTGAATCTGTGTCTCTTGCTCTCCTGTATTGGCAGGTGGATTCTTTACCACTGGTGCCACCTGGGAAGCCTCAATAACTGTGATATTCCCCAGCAAATGGAAGGGGAAGCTTTAATTAGAAGCAAAATTCTTAATACTCAAATTTCTCCAATGGCTTCCTATTTCCCTACACTCCTGACATCTATTATTACATAATGAAGTACTCCAAACTTTACTGTCTTGAAAACAATAATGATTATTTATTTACATTAAGAATCTACCATTTGGGCAGAGCTCAGTAAGAGAGGTTCATCTCTTTTCCTTTCAGCATCAACTGAAGTGGCTTGAATGGGGTTGTAAAATGGCTGGCAAGTTAGTACCAGCTATTGTCTATAAGCTCAGCCAGGGCCAAGGGTCAGGGTCCTCAGTTCCTGTCCATATGGTCTCTCTATGTGGGCCTCCCTATAATCTGCTTGGGCTTCTTTGCAACATGGTGGCTGGATTTCAAGTGTCCAAAAAGACAGGAAGTAGAAGTTGCCATTTCTTAAGACCTGAACGAAGAATCTGGCATAGCATTACAGAACCCAGTGGGAGGAATATCAAAAGAATTTGGGGGTTAAGTTTTAACTTGCCACAGCAACTATAAAAATCCATAAAATAAACTAAAGGACTTTCTATGATTTGGTACTTGTTAACCAACCCATTACTCATTTCATGATAATATGTCATTGTGAACAATAAATAGCCTTCTTTTAGTTTCTCCGATGTCTGAGGATTCTCTTTCACCTTCTTATACCTGCTATTTGCACCTACCTGGAATGCTCTCCCTGACTTTATCCAGTCTCCTAGCTTCAGATTTTAGCGTAAATGTCCTCGTTCAGTACTGTTCTAGATTAGGCCCCTTTGTTTTAAGCTCTCATACCATTCGTGGCTCACAGTAAGTGCATCTTAAGTATATATTGAAAACAAAATGATTGAATGAGTGAGAAAATTCACTTCCCCTTCAGTCTGAGACACTTTCCCATCTCCATGTCTTCTCATGATGCACCTGTGCTCCACCCATTGTCCAGTTTCTGGTTGGATGGACTCCATATCTTGAAGTATTTAAACTTTTCTCAAAATTCTATCTCCTCCAGAAAAATTATAATTTCCACATGCAGCCTTTGACTGCATTGACTCAACTCATTGACTCCATTGCTTGTATGAATGGAAAGTTTTAAGTGTTTGTTTTCATGGAACCTTTGTCTACTGCTCGCAGTGTTCCTATCAGAATTGTCACTATTTATTTTGAAGCTCCTGGAAGGCAGGCATGCTATCTTTCTGACTCACACTTCTCTATACTCTTAGTAAACAGGAAACAGATGGCTTGAGGACCAGCATAGTAAAGCTGAATTTTAGTAGGCAGACGGTACAGAATGAGCAAAGGCTAAGTGTGCTGGGTTTTCTTCCTGCCTTCCAGTAGGGAGGACATGGGTCTCATCATGCCACAGCCTAGGATCAATTTCTAGTCAGGGAAGGAGACAATTCTTATAATGGAAAGCAACTGATAGCAAGCCAGAGGTCCAGTTTACCACCATCAGGGGCTGTCATTTAACCTTCCTGGGAATGATCTCCTTATCTGTAAAGCAAAGGCCCTTACACAGTAGGATAATTAAGAGCTGCTCCAGCTACAGTGATGTTGATTCTGGCAATGGTTAGCTGCATGAGAAAACAGTTATTGAGAACCACTTAGAGGAGGATGTGGTGCAGTAGAGTGCTTATACTTTTAAAAAATTAATTAATTTATTTAATTTTGGCTCTGCTGGGTCTCTGTTGCTGCATGCAGGTTTTCTGTAGTTGCAGTGAGTAGGGGCTAGTCGCTAGTTGTGGCCGGCTTCAGTAGTTGCAGCCTGCAGGCTCTAGAATGGAGGTTCAGTAGCGGTGGTTCACAGGCTTAGTTGCCACATGAGATGTTGGGTCTTA
This sequence comes from Bos taurus, assembly GCF_002263795.3. Taxonomy (NCBI): domain Eukaryota; kingdom Metazoa; phylum Chordata; class Mammalia; order Artiodactyla; family Bovidae; genus Bos; species Bos taurus. The sequence goes on along the minus strand of NC_037334.1, from coordinate 60,291,167 downwards.
CTGGACCAGGAATTGAACCCGTGTCCCCTGCATTGGCAGGTGGATTCTTAACCACTGGACCATCTGGGAGGTACAGAGTGCTTATAATCTTGATTTGGAGCAAGATAATATGTAAGCTTAAATACTGGTTTCATCATTTGCTAGCTATGTGACCTGGGCAAGAACCAGGGTGATGGCTGTGGTGACAGAGAAGAGGGGATAAATGAGTGTGTCATTGCGTAGATAAAAGCTATAGAATATGACAACGAACTGGGATGACTGTAATATGGATGACAGTGACTGTAATATGATAACCCTTCCCATGTTGGTGAACCCTTAACTTAGTTTACTTTTTACTTTTCAAGTGTGCTGGATTTGGTTATGTCAACTTAATTCAGTTGGAAACTATGTATGTTTCCCTTTTTGGTCCCAGACCAGAGTTGTGCAAAAGAGGAAGTTGTATAAGATTCAGAAGGAGGAAGTGAGGAAGCAGCCGTTGATGCTGTCTGGAGGTCACTGTGATCAGATGTGGTGACAGGCACAGAGGTACCTAGTAGGGTTCAGCTCAGTCAGCTCTTCCTCTCGATAACTAGCAGCTCCAGGATCACTACCTTACCTTGGTACCCTCCAAAGCAGTACCATTACCTCTGAGAGATAATGGTCTTTCAGACCTCTTCATGCATTATCCCTTTGTGAGCCTACTTTGGTGGCTAGACATGCTTGACTTTTAAAATTTACTATGGCTCCCTTTTTAATCCTTTAAATATGCTTTCAAGACTTTCATTTCCCCAGCATCACTCACAGTTGTGTAAGGTATTCTGTAACACTCATAATGAATATACCCCCAACTGAATACTGACTGATTCAAGCCTCATAAAGTTCTAAGTAGCTTGGGTTTTACTTATCCTTCAGTATTTCTGGTGTAACCAGGCTGCTAAGGATGGACCGATATTGATATTTCTTCTCTTTAAGAAGAGACATACATAGACCATAATCTCATCTGGTTCAGAACCAAAGACAATTATCCCCTCATTTGGCTCAATAAACCAAGGCATAGAAAATAAGCTAAATGACCAAGCAATAACATGAGAAAAGGGGAGAGGAGAAAGAATATTCTAAGAGGGGACAGGATGTGCAAAGGTCCAGAGGTCACACCTGCTCTTTATCTACTTTAGGCTTGTTGTGAAAATTAAATGAGTTGATGAGTATAAAGGTAAGAAGATATGGAATCAAACTGGGTTTTCTAAGAAAATCTTTTTGTTTTTGCTCTTTAGTAATCCTCTGAGATCTTCAGTTCACCTATGTGCTCCAGCCATCTGACAACTAGAATTTCAAATAACCTAATTATGTGGTTAAAGCCAGCAGGGCCTAAAGCAGTTGGCTCAGGGAAAACCATTGTCTGCTCCTGAGCCACTAGGAAAAAGGAACCGAGAGTGTCTAAAGACCAGTTTGTTCTCCTTTCATGCCTGGACTTTTCTGGAATGGAAGTGTACTGGCAACCTCAGAATTACTTCACTTTTCTTGCCCAGGGCTCTTTCAGTTTATTTTTTCTCCTCTGTCCCTGGGACAAGTAAGGAAGAAACTCCCCTAAAGAATCTTGACTCCAACACTTGCTTGTTGTGTGAATGTGAACAGGTTACTTTAACTGCCTCTCAGTTTCTGCATCTGCCAAATGGGATAATTACTTATCTCATGGGATTGTAGTGAGGATTAAATTACTTATATGTGTCTAGTCTTTAAAACAATGCACAGCACATAGTGAGTGATCAACAAATGTTAACTAATATTATGTTAAAATAATTTTTATTAGTAGTACAGAATCAAAAGGTCAGGTATAACCTCCTCCGTGTCCGAATTAAATATTATGATATTCTCTATATTTTTATTTCGGGCTTCCCAGGTGGTTCAGTGGTAAAGAATCCACCTGGCAATGCAGAGGCTCAGGTTCGGTTCCTTGGTTGGGAAGATTCCTCTGGAGGAGGAAATGGCAACCCATTCCAGTATTCTTGCTGGAAGAATCCCATGGACACTGGAGTCTGGTGGGCTATAGTCCAAGGGGTCACATAGAGTTGGACATGAGCATGCAGGCATAATTTTATTTCTGGCATCTTCTACCTTCTGGAATTATTTTCCTGGCAGAATTCCAGGACACCACGCTTCTCCTTTGTAGGCATTTTCCTTACTACCTTTCTGTGTGCTGCTCATTCTCCAGGCATTGTTATGCTTTTCACTCTTTTGCCCAACCCTTACATGTTGGCATTCTTTAGGTTCTCTCCTAGTCCTTCCTGTCCTCTCACTACACACTCCTCCCAAGAAAATCTCATCCATTCCCAAGGCTCAATCATTAGATATACAGAACTCTAGCCCAGCTTCTTCTCCTGAGCTTCACACTGAACCTTCTCACTGGGCATTGATACCTAGATGTCACAAATGTGCTTCAAACTTGGCTTGTCCTAAAGTGAACTCATTACCTCCTCCCACAGAATGGCATCCTTCTGCTCCTGTGTCCCCCCTATCAGCAAATGGTACCTCAATTGGCAGATTACTTGATCTGCCTACACCTGAGAATCATCCTAGCATCCCACTTCTGCCTTTCTGTCTTACCTCCCCATACTCAATTAATCTCTGTATCTGTCAACTTTCCTTTCAGTGTATTTCTGGGAACAGATATCTTTTCTCTCCTTTTGGTTCTCTCTCTCTCTTTTTTAATAAAGGTATATGCATTTTTATTTATTTTTTTGAACACATTGTGCAGTGTGTGGAACTTTCCTGGCCAGGGATTGAGCTCGAACTCCCTGCAATGGAAGTGTGGAGTCTTAACCACTGGACTGCCAGGGATGTCCTCTCCTTGGTCCTTTTCTTCTTAGTTCTTATCATCATCATCTGTCTACGGATTGATTGCTATAGCCTCCTAATTGGCCTCTGGGTCTTCACTCTTTCTTTTTTTCAGAAGCAAAGGTATTCTGTATTCTTTTTTTTTTTTTTTAATCTTTTTTAAATTTGTTACAATAGTGCCTGTGTTTCATGTTTTGGTTTTTTGGGTGAGGGGCATGTGAGATCTTAGCTCCCCAACAGGGGTCAAACCCGCATCCTCCTGCATTGAAAGGCCAAGTCTTAACCACCAGACTGCCAGGGAAGTCCTGAAAGCTGTATTCTTTGATGAAAGAATGGAGAGGTGCAAGCTCTTGCTCTAGAGCACACATTTTCGTCCTGGCAAAGGCCATAGGGTAGGGCTGCTTTTAGGGCTTTTGTAAGTTCTAGTAGGTTTGGTGGCTCTGGGTGGTTGTGGTGCCTTGTGCAGCGTCTCTGCACACAGCCTACCAATGCCACTGCCTTGCTCTGCAGTGTTCTGCACAGACCTGCTGTGCACAGCCCACTACCGTCATCTTGAATTGTGGTGCTGTGGGCAGTGCTTCTGCACACGGCCCGCCAGCCAGGCGGAGGTATCCAGCCACCGCTTTCACACTAAGAACTCTGGTCTGAGGTGCTGGGCTTGAGGCAAATATATGTAGCCCTCCAAGAGTGAGTGAAACTAGACCTAGCACAAAGCAGAAAAGGTTAGATTTCATTTTATTGCCCAGACTGTATTTTTAGTTCCCAAGAATTGTTAATGAGCTTTGTCAGTTGGGCCTTTGTTCTTGACTCATTCGAATTATTCTCCACCAAGTTGCCAAAATTCTGTTTTGTGAATGGAAAACTGACCCTGATGCTTTTCTGTTTAGAAAACTACCAATAGTTTTAAGGATAAACTTAAATATTTTAACTGAGCTTTCCCCAGTTCCCTGCTTACCCTTCTGGCCTCATACCTACTTCCCATAGCCCTGTCAGTATCACACACACAGTTTTCCTGATCTTTCAGTTCTCAGACTGTCTGCAGGTCCTTGTCTGGAAGCCTCTTCATAAATAACTACAGCCCATTCTTGAGGTTGCTTCGTCCATAACGTTTCTCCTTATACACAGGTCTGGGCTAGGTCCTTTCCCTGGTGGGGCCTCGGATGGCTCTTCTGGTAGTTCTGTTCCCTCCCTGTGATTTATTTACAGTTTGGGCTTTGGAGTCATGTCATAAGGGTCTGAATTACAGCTCTGCCACCTACTAGATTCTGTTTAGCCCAGCAAGCCTCATTTTTTAAATCTGTGAGTGAGTGAGTGAAAAGTTGCTCAGTCGTGTCCAACTCTTTGCAACCCTATGGACACTATGGTCCATGGAATTCTCCAGGCCAGAAGTGGGTAACCTTTCCCTTCTCCAGGGTTTTAAATAGAAACTGTTTTATAGATTTACATGTTTATTGAAATAGGACTTAAGTGGCATTTAATTAATTATTTGTGTAATTAATTGTTTAAAATCTATATTTTTCATTTGGATTTAAGTTGTAAGGGCAGGGGCTATGCTACCACTGAATGCCCAGTATCTGCTGTAGGGTAGCAGCTCAACAAAAAGAAATTTAATAAGTTGTTAAACATAAGTTGATATTTTGATTATTTGAAAAAATCTAACATAATCTTGGTGACTTAATAGTCTATTCATAAGTGTTCAAGAAATGCTTAACTCTTCACTTATTATTGGACATTTAGGGTATTTCAGTTCTTAATCATTTTAAGTAATATTGAGACAAATATTTTTATGCATAGTTTTATGTCTATATCTTTAAATTACCTTGCTAGAAGAGGAATCTTCTTATTATGTCTTATTTTGAAAATGTTTCAGAGCTCTCTATTCTATTTACTTTTTTATTGCCTATAAAATATGTTTTGTGAATTTTTCTTTCTCTTTGATAGCTTTGGGATAAATAGTACCTAAAGCCCAGGCCTGAGCGTTCCTCAACCCTCCTGCTCTCCATGCTGGGGTGGATGTGGATGTTCTTGCTCTTACACTGGAAGCTACCAACATTTAAACCTTTGACTTGTTAAATATATCAGGTTACAGAGGGGGAATAAAAGAAGATTTTTAAATTATTATTATTCTTCTTTCTTTTCCCACCCCTCTCTTTTGTCTTCCCCTCCTGCATCCTTCTCCTCCTTTTCTTCTTCTTTTTCTTCTTTTCATACTCACCATTTTGAAGAAGGAAACTCTTCAAAAAAAATAACAAAAATATGTTTGTCATATATTATTGGGTAATTAGGGAGAAAAATGAAAAAAAGGGAAAAAGAGAAAGGAGAGAGTGTGAAAAAGAAGTAAAACTGGGAAAAGAAAGAAAAAACAGAAGGGAATGAAAGAGACCAGAAACAATATTTTAGGATAGAATAATTAGAGAACGAGAGAGGAGACAACAGGGGAGAAAAATACTATGCAGCAAAATACACATTTGGGGGCATTCTTTTACATCCCTTTGATTAACTGATACTATTTCAAAGATTTGAGGAAGCTATTCATATTCCATAAGATTCATTTTTATCTTTGTTTTTGCTTTTCTCCAGGGTAAATTTGCCTACTTATTTTCACCATTCCTCTGGGGACATAGTTTTCATACTCCTCTATGGTCTATTTACCCTTTTTGGGTAGTAGTCAGTTTGTGAGCTTCCCTATTACAGAGTTGGACAGGATATTCCCGAGTGTTCCTGGTGTTGGATGATGTACAGAGAGCACAATAGACAGTTACTCCCTGTGCTTGGCACATGGAGCTTCTATTTACTCTTTTGCTGTCTCTTTCTCAAACATTTATATAAGTGATTCTAAAACTTCTTGGTTTTGGATCATTTTACTCTCATAAAAAATGATTGAGGACCACAAAGGGATTTTGTTTATGTAGATTATATCTACTAATATTTACCATGTAAGAAATTAATACACATAAGTTTTAAAAATATTGATTTATTAATTCATTAAAAAATAACAGAAATAATGAAAATATACCCATTACATGTTAACATAATTAACATATCTTTATGAAAAAATTTTAAACCAAGAACTAATATTGATAAAAATGGCATTTTATATCTTTGCATATCTTTTTAGCATCTAGCTTAATAGACAACTTGATTTTTATATTTGATTCTGCATTTAATCTGTTGCAATGTGCTGTTTTGTTGAAGTGTTTAAATAAAGTCTGGCTTTGCTCAGAGGCATAGTTGGAAAATGGAGAAATAATTTAATGGTTTTTAAGATAATTATAGGTATTCTTTGATATTACATTAAAACTTGACATGTGGAATAGGGAAGCATATCAATGAACTTTTCATATTTTATTACATATAACTCATTTGGTCTAACTAACATTAAATGGATCTTTTACCCATGCATGATTCTGTAACATCATGCATTGTTCTCTGGAAAAAAATTAGGTCACTGAGTTATGCTGACCTTCTAAATGTTAGCACATTACATTCTGTAATATAAAAATTGCATTAATTAATATTACCTCAACACCTTTGGAAAAATCTCTGAGTTATGCTGACCTTCCAAATATTAGCACATTACATTCTGTAATATAAAAATTGCTTTAATTAATATTACCTCAACATCTTTAGAAAAATCTTTTAAGTATTGGGAATTTAATGAGTTTGTGGTAGCTAATATAAGTCTTCTGGAATTTAATGAGTTTGTGGTAGCTAATATAAGTCTTCCAAAATTCACTTGAAAGCTTGAATTTTATTATTAGCAACAAACATTGGTAGTGATTTTCCTTGATGTGACAGACTCACTTCATTTATTTTTGAGGAAATGTCTGCCAAATGCCTTTGTTATCTTAATAACAAAGTTTGTTAGGCAGTCCATCCTTCTTTCAAGTAAAAATGTTCTTTTGTGACAAAAGCGGCTGAATCATACTGCAAATCCAACATCTGCAGTACTTTTCCTTGAGACAGCTATTATATTGCACTGTCCAGCAGAAGTACTTTATGCCTGTCTTGATTTTATCACAGAAATATTAACAAGAAGTATACTCAAGGGTCAGGATTTAATAAAATCAACAATATTTATTGCTTAGTAAAACACAGTGTTAAGTGAAACAGCCTTTTTTCTTTCTTTCTTTCTGTTGCCTAGCAGTAAAGAATACAGTGATGAAATGTTCAATTGGGAATCTCTATTTCGATTCAGGCTAAGGCACCAGCAGTTTTGCCTGCCATTGCTTTTGCATCATTGGTGTAAAAATCGCTGCAGTGAAAAAGCCCACGTAGTATTACCCTAAAAATAGTTTTGGTGTTGGGGATCCCTTGAAAGTGTCTTGAGATTTCTCCAAGGTCTGTGGACCATACCCTGTGAACTCACTATTTTCAGGATGCCTAGTATAGTGGTTTCATTAGTAATGTCAGGCGTAGAGTGGACTTCCCTGGTGGCTCAGATGGTAAAAGCGTCTGGCTACAATGCAGGAGACCTGGGTTCCATCCCTGGGTCGGGAAGATCCCTTGGTGAAGGAAATGGCAACCCACTCCAGTACTCTTGCCTGGAAGATCCCATGGACAGAGGAGCCTGGTGGGCTGCAAAGAGTCGGACACGACTGAGCGACTTCACTTCAGTATAGTAGTTTCATTAGTTACGTCAGGTCTTACACTAATCCTATCTGTGATGGCCAGGCTGTCATCAACAGTTTGGGGATGTCTTTAAAGAGAGAACACTAACCACAAGAGGAACTCACAAATCTTAGGTGCTGCGTCAGATGCTTTTTTAACACACTATCTTCACAGCAACACTTGAGGTAGTTTCTATTTTATCCTCACTTTCAAATGAGGAAACTGAAGATCAGAAAGGTAAATTAATTTGCTGAAGATCACACAGATGATAACAGGGGAGCTGGTATGAAAATCCAGGCAGTCTGACTCCAGAGCCCTTGCTCAAATGGCATTGTTATTGCCGGAGACACTAACAGGATGGGCACGGTGAGGGACTAGCACGTCAGAGGGTCAGAAGGTCAGAGCAGTGGCTGAGCGTCTTGGACCCAAGGGTCTAAGCAGCAATTCAAAGGTTTCCTCTGAATCTATTTTTCCAACTGATTCTCACAAAACACTGAGTTGGCTGGTCAGAGTTCTAATTTCTATTTCATAGTTCAGGAAGTTGATGCTGCTTAGCAGAGAAGGAACCCCTTGAAGCCCCAGAGTCATACACTGGGAGAGCTCCTCCTTCTCACTCAAAGCCAAGGACTCAGGGTCCCATGGAGGAGGAGCCTGGTGGGCTGCAGTCCATGGGGTTGCTAGGAGTGGGACACGACTGAGCGACTTCACTTTCACTTTTCTCTTTGATGCATTGGAGAAGGAAATGGCAACCCACTCCAGTGTTCTTGCCTGGAGAATCCCAGGGGGGGAGCCTGGTGGGGTGCCATCTATGGGGTCGCACAGAGTCGGACACGACTGAAGCGACTTAGCAGCAGCAGCAGCAGCAGGGTCCTTTTTGGTAGTTTTTTCCCCTTGATGTGTCCCACTGTCACAAGCAATGGTGGGGAACATGGCAAAGCAGGTAGTGTTGCCACTGATTCTAGAGAAAGAGAAAGAAAGGGCAAGCCCGATAGTCCTGGTGCCATAGATGAAAATTGACCCAAGGCTGGGCAGCCATGAGAGCTCACTTCACCCTGGCTGTCTGTGCCTGAGACTCAAACTGGTTCCCCATTCTGGAGAGGCAATGCCCCATCAAGCAGGAAGCAATTTATCTGCCAATGATAAATGAGATATAGAGGGGTTAGGAGAGGGAGCAAGCCAGAAAAGTACACTGAAGGCTTTGAAACTACTGACAAGGAGGTTTGAAAGAAGAGAGAAAAAGTTGCCCAAATGCAGCCCAGACATCTTTCTGTGAAAGGAGTAACTGAGTCCTGCAGAGGGGAGGGAATTTGCCAAAAGTCATACACACTGTAAAGTGAAAATGCCGTGCTGGCCCCTAGGCTCCTGATGTTTGCTTCACAGTTCTCCCTGAAAGAGACCATGTTTGATAAATAAAGCAAGCCTGCCTGGATCTCCCTTCTGTTCTCTGAGAGCAGGCAGAGGTGCAGCTGACAGCCAAGTTTGCTTTGCAAGGAGAAGCCCAAACTCTGGGCACGTGCCCCTTCTGTGAAATTCTTGTGAACACGGACTGAGATCCAAGATAGAATTCTGTTGTTTTGTCTGGACCCTTCCCTGGTGGAGTGTGTGTGTTGTGCTGGTATTCCTTCTGCATGCCACTCTGAGCGGTGTTTCCATTCCAAGCACGTTTCATGTTCCGTGCGCTCTGAGATTCCTTTCCTTCCAACGTGTCGATTTTGCCTTTGTTCTTTTGTTTATATTCCCTAGACAATCAGGTTCCTGAAAGTTACAGGGCTCCTGGATACGGAAGGGGGAAATTTCAGGACAGTTCCTGAATGTCCAAACCTTCAAAGCCCCATGCAAGGCCGGCAAACAGCCTCCACAATCAAGGGGGAGAGCCTCCCTAGTCAGGGTCTATTCCAGGTGGAATGTCTATTTTCAAGTCCGCATTCTCCTGAGGCCTCCCTGCCCTGGGGCAGTGCCTCCACTGCCCTCTACATGTGGCTCCTTTGCTCCATGTAGAGAAACCTTTGTAGGAATGAGGCGGGGGGCGGGGGGTGGGGCAGGCGGTGATTGCTACCCGCTCAGTTCCTTTCCTCATTAGGAGGCTGAGTTCTGAATCTTAATAATTAGAAGTTAATTCTTTAACTTCAGATTTTGCTCCCCTGGACAAAAGAGAATGTTATATGTAGAATTACTTTCCCTCTCATTCTTCTTCCTCTTCTCCTTCTCCTCCTCCGTCTTTTCTATCCCCAAATATTTATTGAGAATTTGCTATGTTCAAGGCCTTGTTTTAAAATCTGGGGGTTCAGCAATGAAAGAAGAAAACATTCTCTGCCCCAGTGGAGGTGGAGTTGATGGCCCTTTGAGGGAGTCAGATGATATATAATATGACACACATTGTAAGTTAAGGGCCTTAAGGATGACAGAAATGACAGTTTAGACTGGGTTCAGTTCAGTTCAGTTCAGTCACTCAGTCATGTCCAACTCTTTGTGACCCCATGAACTGCAGAACACCAGGCCTCCCTGTCCATCACCAACTCCCGGAGTCCACCCAAACCCACGTCCATCGAGTCAGTGATGCCATCCAACCATCTCATCCTCTGTCGTCCCCTTCTCCTCCTGCCCTCAATCTTTCCCAGCATCAGGATCTTTTCAAATGAGTCAGCTCTTTGCATCAGGTGGCCAAAGTATTGGAGTTTCAGCTTCAACATCAGTCCTTCCAATGAACACTCAGGACTGATCTCCTTTAGTATGGACTGGTTGGATCTCCTTACAGTCCAAGGGACTCTCAAGAGTCTTCTCCAACGCCACAGTTCAAAAGCATCAATTCTTCGGCACTCAGCTTTCTTCACAGTCCAAATCTCACATCCATACATGACCACTGGAAAAACCATAGCCTTGACTAGACGGACCTTTATTGGCAAAGTGATGTCTCTGCTTTTTAATATGCTATCTAGGTTGGTCGTAACTTTCCTTCAAAGGAGTAAGCATCTTTTAATTTCATGGCTGCAATCACCATCTGCAGTGATTTTGGAGCCCAGAAAAATAAAGTTAGCCACTGTTTCCACTGTTTCCCCATCTATATGCCATGAAGTGATGGGACCAGATACCATGATCTTTGTTTTCTGAATGTTGAGCTTTAAGCCAACTTTTTCAATCTTCTCTTTCACTTTCATCAAGAGGCTTTTTAGTTCCTCTTCACTTTCTGCCATAAGAGTGGTGTCATCTGCATATCTGAGGTTATTGATATTACTCCTGGCAATCTTGATTCCAGCTTGTGCTTCCTCCAGCCCAGTGTTTCTCATGATGTACCCTGCATATAAGTTAAATAAGCAGGGTGACAATATACAGCCTTGATACTCCTTTTCCTATTTGGAACCAGTCTGTTGTTCCATGTCCATTTCTAACTGTTACTTCCTGACCTGTATACAGATTTCTCAGAAGGCAGGTCAGGTGGTCTGGTATTCCCATCTCAAGAATTTTCCACAGTTTATTATGAGACTGGGTAGTTAGAAGTAAACTTAGAGTCAGGAACAGGGTTAGGAGGAGACACTGAGGAGGTGGCATTTGAGTAGAGATCAAAATGAAGTCAGAGACCATGCCCTAAAGCCACCTGGGCGATGCCTCCCACTTGTGGGAATGGTTCCCCAGGAAATGGGCCAGGGTGTGCTATCCACCTAGGATGGCACAGGACCATCTTAATCTTGTTTCTAGGTAATGTTCTTCTCTACATTCTTGAAGACTATTCCTAGGTCCTAATTAAATCATCTTATAACAGCAAAATTGGCTGTTATTTCAGCCTAAAGTTACCTTTCAGAGTAAATTCCCCTTAAAAAACATCTGTTTCAGAATCTCACGTTATTTGACTAAATCTCTGTTTTTTATTCTTTCATTCTTGATCCTCACAAGATCCCAGTGTTTTAGAGTGGGAAGTGTCCTATGGGGTCATTTTAGAAATGGAGAAAGTAAGGCCCAGGCATAGGAAGGGCCTTGCTTATGGGTGGTCACAGGGTTAGGCACAGACAGTAGAGAGAGGACTCAGACCCTGGTGTCCTCCTAGTGCAGTGCCTCCGTCTTCCACAGCCACCCCCCATCACACACAGATGCCCTTGAATCCACATTTCTTTTCTATACTGCAGAATAGCAATACTAGCTCATATTTCTGCAGAACTTGGGTTTTCTCTTGCAGTATTGTTCTGTTCTTCTTGAGAAGGTTTTCTGAGAAGAGAATCTCTCTGGAGGTTTCTTTCTTTTCCCTTTTAAACTAAATATTATCTTTTGCTCTATGCCAGGCTCTGTGCTAAAGGCTTTACACTCAAGATTTTATTTAACCCTTACAAACCCTTTGTGAGGTACTATTATAATCCTTCTTATTGGAAGACTGGGAAACTCAAGTGGAGCTGGAATAAGAACCTGAGTAGTGTGACTCCAGAGCCTGTACCCTCCCCGACTAGGCTGGTCTACCATTTGTGTGTAGTGTCTGGCACCAGCCAGTACTGAAAGCACTTCTGTTGGAGCGTCTGTCCCTCAGACTCATAGAGCCTCTATCTCTTTGGCCATTTTGGATACTTTCCTCACCTGTATTATCAAAGTAGGTGGTCCAGGCAAGGAGCCTGCTCCCTAACCTTCCTCTGGGAGGCTCCTGACACATTGGTTGGTGTTCTTAGCATCACCTGACCTTGGTACCCTGACTATAGGTGACAAGATAGAATGGGGCAATGACCCAAAGACATAACAGTGTGTATGCTCTGTCCAATAGGAGCACTGTGCCTTGGCTGGGACTGGATGAACCCATCAGACCTTGTTTCTTAGAGAGCAGTAAGACAGGGATCAATCAGGTGCAGAACAGTGCTCCTACTCAGAGAGGCAGTGTCAGATGCCCACTGCTCATGGAGAGATGTTTTCACCAAGAGTGAAAACAGTCCAGGCGCTGAACAATATTTTTGCCTCCATCTGATTTGGCTCTGTGGCTCAGATGGTTTCTTATCTTTCTCACATCTCTGTGAATTCTTAAACACCTGGTGAATGAGTGAGTCTCTGTCCATGCTCCATGGAAGAGGCAGATAACTGTCCTTCATCTGTGTCCCATCAGTTATAGCAGTCAATTTGTCTGCTCACCCTGCAGTGCCAAGTACCCATGTCAGCCAGGACTTCCACAGTTGCCCATTTTACTGGCCCCTGGCTGGACAAGAGATCATCTTCCCAAAGGGAGGTCTAGCCACCATCTATCTGGGCAGATTCCTGAGGCCCACCTCCGACCTGCCAAATCAGTTTCCGCAGGTGGTGCCTAAGGGATTCATGTATCCAAACTCCTAGGCTGCTTTTATTCCCAAGTGATTTTTATGACCCTAAAGTTTGAAAACAATGGCCACAGAGAGGTGCTTTTCAATCAGAAGCTCTTCCTGGGTTCTACCATATGTGATGAGCATATTTTCTGGAGCACGTGCCCAAGTTCTGTTGGGGGAATGGAGATGGGGAGTATTGAACCACAGAAGCCAAAACCTGCTCTTATGTTTTAGAAACTGATTATACTTGAAATTGCAAAATGCCTCCATGAGCTCAAGTGACAATGAAGAAGTATTGTATTTAAAAAATTTTGAATTGTTTGCCAACTGAAGATTTCACACAAAAACATACTAGCTCCCAACTTTTGAACATCTGGAGGCTCCAGTAGCACACCTTCATTCTGTCTGGCAACAATTGACTGTTGCTAACAGATGCCACCTTAAGGTGGGGCTTGAGTGCCCTGATTTACTCCTCTTCCCCTCTAGTCTCTTCAAATTTGAGGCTGCATCAGTGGTTCAAACTGTGTCAACTTCCCTTACCAGCTGGTAAAGAATCCCCCTGCAGTGAAGCAGACCCCAGTTCGATTCCTGGGTTGGGAAGAGCCCCTGGCGAAGGGACAGCTACCCACTCCAGTACTTTTAGGCTTCCCTGGGGGCTCAGCTGGTAAAGAATCCACCTGCAGTGCAGGAGACCTGGATTTGATCCCTGGGTTCGGAAGATCCCCTGGAGAAGGGAATGGCTACACACTCCAGTATGCTGGCTTGGAGAATTCCATGGACTGTATAGTCTGTGGGTTTACAAAGAGTTGGACACGACTGAGTGAGTTTCACTTTCTTTCAGTGGTTCAAGAGAAATGGGAGTGAGTACATTTTTTGGTAGATGTGAAGAATATCCCTTCGTGTTTAATGGATCAGTTTTGTGACTGTATAGAAAACAACATAATTCAAGATGGCTCATTTCACTCATGCCTAATGTACACCTGATCCCAAAGACATTTAGTTGGAACTGTGGACATTGACTCCTAGATTGTTCTGTGAGTCTGTAACTAGAAGCTGAAAGTCTATCAAAAACCCAGAGACTATTAGAATCCAGTTGTGGAGTGCAACACCCTCTTTGTACAGATGAACAGTAACCCAGAAAGAGGAAGAGCCCTTCTGGAGGTCACTCAGGAAGTAGGGTATGGCTAGGGTGCCAAGCTAGGTCCTCATTCTAGTCTCCCCCATCTTCATCTATAGCTAGCACTATTTCCTCCAAATTTTCCTTACACTTGGTCATATCATTTTTTCCCCCTGGATGTTTTCTGTATTCTAAGTACCATGCTAATTACAGTGTTTTACAAACATGTCTGATTTGATTGTTATCTCTGTTTGGCAAATGAGAAAACTAAGATTTACAGAGTCACTTTGCTTATCAGTAGAAGAGATGGAATCTGAACCCAGGTCTGGCTTCAATCTGAGCCCTCCCCACTGTACAGCCTCATACTGACCAGCCCAGCAACCCTGCCAGGGAGGCATCATGCTGTTCCCATTTTACAGATGAGAGGGCGAGCATCTTGGCCAGGAACCCACAGTGAGTAACTGATACAGTCATGGCTGACATCTAGGTCTGGCTTCAGGGCTGGGAGTATAATTGCGTCTTTCTTTGCTATGCTTCTGCTCCTCCTGGGACCACTTGAGGTGGTCCAAAAGTTCATTTGCATTGCTTGGTCTGTGGTCACCCTACAGAACTCATTATCATATGTAAATTTGGACGTATAGAGGAGCTACATCCATTCTGTGCCACACTTACTGTCCCTGGTGGTTTTGCAATTGTGCAGCTTTCTGTGCCAAATGTGGTGAGTGGCAGCCACAGCCTAGACCCTCATGGAAAGTGGCCTCCATGATTGGGGACTCAGAGTCCAAAGACAGGAAAGGACTTCTCAGGAGTCACCCAGTGTGTGCTAACTCTGCAAAGACTAGAGCCAAAACTCTCCAGGGCCCACAGTAAAACACAGGGCCCAGACCTTCCTCTTTCCAACACATAATGCTAGTCCCCTCCTATCCCGGTTTAACCACTGAAAATGCTGTGAGATGCTATTATGCCCTTGTGTTGTCTTTGTCTCTCTTTATGAGACATGATGGCAGTGACCTTGTGTTTTTAATTTCACTTTGTGAAAGATGAGATCGTGACTTTTGATCACCCCAGAAAAGGGAGGAGGACTTGGTCAGTGGTTTTCACTCCATAAAGAACCCTACAGTCTCCTGTATATACTTCTGAAATTTGGAAAATATTATCTTTGCCATCAAAAAACAAATATTCAAACTAAGGAACACATTAATCATCCATTTAAAAATATATTTTATATATTGGGGTTTAGTGCAAGATGTCATTTTGAAGAAAGAGTTCTGCTGCTAAAAAAGATTACGAATCTGTTTTTCTAAAATATGGATCCCAGAGCTATGGGTTACATCTGCTCAGAGGTAGAAAGTAATCATAAAACAAAGTCAAGCACCCCAGCAAAGTGGAGGAAATGAAATCTTCACCTTGGGCTAACTAGACACTTGGATGAAAGGTGATCCTGCCTTCCCAGCATTCCCACCTCAGTCTGCTGGGACAACAGCAACATGTCCCCTGTCCCTGCTAGACATGCATTGACCTGCCCTGTCTTTGCAATGCAGGCCCTGGGTTGCCCAGCTTTCCCTTGGCACAAGGATCTGAGCTTGTTGGAGGGTCTTGATATATAGGCTGCCCTATAGGATTCTTCACTCTGGGTCCTACAACCCAGAGACCTGGCTGCAGATTCTGGTCCTGGAAACCTGGGGACAAGGGTGGCCGGGGAGAGGGGTGATGTGAAGGTTTTTGGAAACAGAGCTACGGCTGATATTTCCTTCTCTGTGAGCACAGGGATTAAAAAGGTCTGTTCACACAGGAGCAAACTTGAGAAAAGTAAATAGATGGAGGACATATACACTCAGGCCTGTTCTCCCTGTGCCTCCCCAGCTCAGACAGGTGAGTGCATACACACACACACACACTCACACACACACACACACACACTCTCTCTCTCTCTGATTCAGACTTGGTTCAGTTCAGCTGTGGTTCTTAGTAAAGTGGTTTAACTAGTCAGATCAGATCTCCTGCTTGTCTCCTCTCTGTCCAGCCTCACCACATCTTCTGCTAGTCTTTATTTCACAGTGGGTAAATAACCATGGTCTTCTCTCCTGACATCCCTGGCAGCTCACCAAGCCCTGGACCCCTCTCAGTGCTTATCTTTTCAACACCATCTAGACTCCCAGCCCCTTCTGCTGCTCCTCCTGACTTCTTTTTCTACTCAGGCTGCTCCCATTTCAACTCACCGCAAAGGCACTTAAACTTCATCTCAGACACTCCCTTCACTGCTCAGTCAACATTCAATGTTCTCTGTTTCTGGCTTCAGGTCTTTGTTTTCTGTCTCCCTCCCAGCTCACATACACTCTGCAAGACACTCCCAGTTATTCTTTTTAAAGTATTGGTCAGATCATATCACAGTTCAGTTCAGTTCAGTTACTCAGTTGTGTCCTACTCTTTGTGACCTCATGGACTGCAGTACGACAGGCTTCCCTGTCCATCACCAATACTCGGAGTTTGCTCAAACTCATGTCCATTGAGTCAGTGATGCCATCCAACCATCTCATCCTCTGTTATCTCCTTCTCCTCCTGCCTTCAATCTTTCCCAGCATCAGGGTCTTTTCCAATAAGTCAGTTCTTCGCATCAGATGACTAAAGTATTGGAGTTTCAGCTTTAGCATCAGTCCTTCCAATGAATATTCAGGACTGATCTCCTTTAGGATGGACTGATTGGATCTCCTTGCAGTCCAAGGGACTCTCAAGAGTCTTCTCCAACACCACAGTTCAAAAGCATCAGTTCTTTGGCACTCAGCTTTCTTTATGGTCCAATTCTCACTTCAATACATGACTACTGGAAAAACTGTGGTTTTAACTATATGGACCTTTGTTGGCAAAGTAATGTCTCTACTTTTTTATGCTGTCTAGGTTTGTCATAGCTTTTCTTCCAAGGAGCAACAGTCTTTTAATTTCATGACTACAGTCGTCATCTGCAGCGATTTGGAACGCAAGAAAATAAAGTCTGTCACTGTTTCCATTGTTTCCCCATCTATTTGCCGTGAAGTGATGCAGCTGAATGCCATGTTTGTTTTTTGAATGTTGAATTTTAAGCCAGCTTTTTCACTCTCCTCTTTCACTTTCATCAAAAGGCTCTTTCATTCTTCTTCGCTCTCTGCCATAAGGGTGGTGTCATCTACATTTCTGAGGTTATTGATATTTCTCCTGGCAATCTTGATTCCAGCTTGTGCTTCATCCAGCCCAGCATTTTGCATGATGTACTTTGCATATAAGTTAAATAAGCAGGGTGACAATACACAGCTTTGACATACTCCTTTCCCTATTTGGAACCAGTCTGTTGTTCCATGTCTAGTTCTAACTGTTGCTTCTTGACCTGCATACAGATTTCTCAGGAGTCAGGTCAGGTGGTCTGATATTCCCATCTCTTGAAGAATTTTTCACAGTTTGTCGTGATCCACACAGTCAAAGGCTTTGGTGTAGTTAATAAAGCAGAAGTAGATGTTTTTCTGAACCTCTCTTGGCTTGTTTGATGATCCAGTGGATGTTGGCAATTCAATCTCTGGTTCCTCTGCCTTTTCTGAATCCAGCTTGAATCTCTGAAAGTTCTCGGTTCATGTACTGTTGAAGCCTCACTTGGATAATTTTGAGCATTATTTTGCTAGCGTGTGAGATGAGTGCACTTGTGCAGTAGTTTGAACATTTATTGGCATTGCCTTTCTTTGAGATTGGAATGAAAACTGTGTTTTCCAATCCCGTGGCCACTGCTGAGTTTTCCAAATTTGCTGGCATATTGAGTGTAGCACTTTCACAGTATCATCGTTTAGAACTTGAAATAGCTCAACTGGAATTCCATCACCTCCACTAGCTTTGTTCATAGTGATGTTTCCTAAGGCCCACTTGACTTCAGACTCCAGGATGTCTGGCTCTAGGTGAGTGATCACACCATTGTGGTTATCTGGGTTATTAAGATCTATTTTGTATAGTTCTTCTGTGTATTCTTGCCACCTTTTTTTAATATCTTCTGCTTCTGTTAGGTTCATACCATTTCTGTCCTTTATTGTGCCCATCTTTGTGGGAGATGTTCCCTTGGTATCTCTAATATTCTTGAAATCTCTAGTTTTTCCTATTCTGTAGTTAAAGACCATCACTGTCTTTCTATTGCCAGATGGAGATAGGCTCCTCTTCTTTAGCATGGTCTTTAAGATGCTGTATGGTACTGGGGAAACTTCTCCAAGTGTCAGTCAGTTCAGTTCAGTCACTCAGTCGTGTCTGACTCTTTGTGACCCCATGAATCGCAGCATGCCAGGCCTCCCTGTCCATTACCAACTCCTGGAATTCACTCAGACTCACGTCCATCGAGTCAGTGATGCCATCCAGCCATCTCATCCTCTGTCGTCCCCTTCTCCTCCTGCCCCCAATCCCTCCCAGCATCAGAGTCTTTTCCAGTGAGTCAAATCTTCGCTTGAGGTGGCCAAAGTACTGGAGTTTCAGCTTCAGCATCATTCCCTCCAAAGAAATCCCAGGGCTGATCTCCTTCAGGATGGACTGGTTGGATCTCCTTGCAGTCCAAGGGACTCTCAAGAGTCTTCTCCAACACCACAGTTCAAAAGCATCAATTCTTCGGCATTCAGCTTTCTTCATAGTCCAACTCTCACATCCATACATGACCACTGGAAAAACCATAGCCTTGACTAGATGGACCTTTGTTGGCAAAGTAATGTCTCTGCTTTTGAATATGCTATCTAGGTTGGTGATAACTTTCCTTCCAAGGAGTAAGCATCTTTTAATTTCATGGTTGCAGTCACCATCTGCAGTGATTTTGGAGCCCCCCAAAATAAAGTCTGACACTGTTTCCACTGTTTCCCCATCTATTTGCCATGAAGTGATGGGGCCAGATGCCATGATCTTTGTTTTCTGAATGTTGAGCTTTAAGCCAACTTTTTCACTCTCCACTTTCACTTTCATCAAGAGGCTTTTGAGTTCCTCTTCATTTTCTGCCATAAGGGTGGTGTCATCTGCATATCTGAGGTTATTGGTATTTCTCCCGGCAATCTTGATTCCAGTTTGTGCTTCTTCCAGCCCAGTGTTTCTCATGATATACTCTGCATATAAGTTAAATAAGCAGGGTGACAATATATAGCCTTGATGTACTCCTTTTCCTATTTGGAAGTAGTCTGTTGTTCCATGTCCAGTTCTAACTGTTGCTTCCTGACCTGCATATAGGTTTCTCAAGAGGCAGGTCAGGTGGTCTGGTATTCCCATCTCTTTCAGAATTTTCCAGTCTCCAAGTGTAGTTTCCTATAATTCCTTTTTACCTTTCTAGCCTTCCTGCCAAGCCAAACTATTCCTAATTTCTCAAATGTCCCCAATACTTATCCTATCTAACTACTTCTACCTTTTGCTTGGAATGCTCTACTTCTCAGCCTTCCTTTTGGGCCTCTGTTCCATCTTTAAAGGTCTAGCTCAAAAGCCACCTCTAGGAAGCCCTCTCTGAATAAAATTGTCTCCCTCCAATACCATCTTTGGGCTTCCCTTATAGCTCAGTCGGTAAATAATCTGCCTGGAGTGCAGGAGACCGGGGTTTGATCCCTGGCTTGGAAAGATCCCATGAGAAAGAAATGGCAACCCACTCCAGTATCCTTGCCTGGAAAATCTCATGGACAGAGGAGCCTGGTGGGCTGCAGTCCTTGAGATTACAAAGAGTCAGGCACAACTGAGCGACTAACACTTACTTACTTAATACCATCTTCATTCCTGTTCCCCAGCCAGGGAAGCAAACTCTCACCATTTGATAACTGTTTATGTGTCATGTACCATGTGCCAGGTACTGTGAATACTCATTCATTCATTCTTCCAAATTTTGGCAAATACTAATGGAGTGCTTAGTATGTGGTCTGCACTATCTTGATACAAGAGATATAACACTTACTGCCATGATATAATATCAGTGTAATGAAGAAAAGAGAAAGCAGCTAGGTCAGATACATAGGAGATAATAATGAACATGGGAGGAATGAACATGATCTACCAGGACCCAAGGCACCGAGAGACACCTGCTCCATATATGTGCAGGCCTAGTTGGACTCGCCTAAATCAAAGTTCAGCATCAGCATCTGGCAATTCTATGACTCTTTCTGCATGTTGACTCCTTTGATGTAGATTGACACTGTGGCTGCTGGGCCTCCTTGTTTAGTTCTCTCCGAAGGAAATGCAAGCACAAGAAGGGTCTGCTTCTGAGGCCTTCAGGTGTAGAAGTCCCCATGGCTGGACCCTAGAGGTTCTGTCCTGATGCCAAGCACCCTGTAGGCAGAAGAGGAAATGCAGTCGACCACTGGACAGCATAGGGCAATGCAGCCAGTTGGAACAAAGCCTGAAAAGAAGGGTGAGTGGGTTGATCTTTCTTTCTATGTGCCCCTCTGAAGTCTTTGAGCAGGATGGCAAGCTTCAGCCAAGAGTAGCTCAGGTGAGCTGATCACACTGGATATGATAGACATCATAGGCAAACTGACTGCTTCCTTTGTGCTCCAGTCAAGTCCAACCCCATGGAATGCACACTCTGCTTTCCTCTCTGATGTGGGCTGCTGACAATACTGACATTTACTGAGGCTCTGTGCTAAGTATGCTAGGTGGTTTTTCTCATTTCATGCTCAGGTAGTCCTTATCGCTGATTTGTAAGTGAGAACTCTCAGGCTTAGAGAGGTTAAGAAATTCGCACAAGGACACAATAGGCACATGGGAGCATCAGAATTCAAAACCAATCAGAGGCCAGATTCCAGAACCGCTTTGTTTAATCATATCATAGCATCTTCCTGTGCTATTAAAATTATACCCAACCCCAAGGTCTCGTTCAAGTATCATCTCTACTATGAAGATTTCTTTGATTACCTTTTCCATCCTTGTGTATGGCACATATAATTGCCCCTAGTCGTAGCTGTCATTCATTCATTCAACGTTTATTGCATATCCACTAGTTGCTCTTTGATGAGCAACTCTGCCTCTCCTCTTGGGAAACTCCCTGTCCAGAGACTCCAGGGTAGGATCAAGGTTACTATGGGATATATTTGGTCTGCTTGGAGCAGTACACTCACTTACAGAGCCTGAGAAAGTCATGGGTCTTTTCCTACAGTCAGACCATCAAAGGCACTTAATTCAGGTCAGACATATGGAAATTTGAAAAGCTGCAAAACAAGCAGGTGGAGAAACAGCAGGGAGTTCCGCCAGGCAAAGCAGTGCTGGAGGGAGAGGCTTTCTAATTCTTGCTACTTTCCCTGCAACAAGCCATAGAACTGAACATCTTCCGAAAAGAAAAGAGTGATCTGCTGAAGCTGTGTGTACTCAGTGTGATTCAGGTTTTGCAGGCTTTTACCAAGTGTTTACAAAGTCACTTTAAACAAAGCCTTGCTTCTTTCTCCAGGGTGCTGTCACTCCAGCACCCGCTCAGAACTTAGAAGGAGCTGGGATTAGGCTGCACTCTGTCGAATTCCCAGGCTCAGGTCCAAGTGAAGCCCTCCCGCTCCCACCCCACCAAGGAACTGATTTGTATTTCCTCAATCAATTAGAAGACATTTAAAAGGGAGGATGGGAGGAAACTTGCTGAAAAGAGCTCCAGGCAGGCTATTTAGAAACTGCTGTCCTTTTGCCCCGGAGAAGGCAATGGCACCCCACTCCAGTACTCTTGCCTGGAAAATCCCATGGATGGAGGAGCCTGGTAGGCTGCAGTCCATGGGGTCGCTGAGGGTCGGACCCGACTGATGGACTTCACTTTCACTTTTCACTTTCATGCATTGGAGAAGGAAATAGCAACCCACTCCAGTGTTCTTGCCTGGAGAATCCCAGGGACTGGGGAGCCTGGTGGGCTGGGATCACATAGAGTCGGACACGACTGAAGTGACTTAGCAGTAGCAGTAGTCCTTTCTCGCAGTCCCTGCTGAAGAACTGACAGGTTCTTGGGGATACAACTGGAGGCACTAGTTCTCAGCTTTTCTACAGAACAGAACTTTGAGCATCACACCAAATTTATGCAATCTCTTCCAACAAAAATCCCCCCTCTCCCCACATACAGTGTAGTATACGGTTTTAGGGTATTCAAGGGATTCCTGAAGTATACTCATGAACCCAAAGTTTGATGTTCCCAGAGTGTTGTATGCAAATAAGATAATTAGGTGGTATGCAGACAAATCTTATTTTAAGTTTTTTTTCTGAGTATTCATTTTAATATGCATTAGAATCATAGTCAACACATCACACCTGTGATAATGTAAATGTTCTAGGATGAGGATAAGCTAAAAAATTATGACTAGGGTTGAAGTCAGTTTTAAAGGGAGTGTTAAGTAAATGATCACCATTCCAGGAGAGTCCCCAGAGTAAGGGTAGTGTTTTTCCTACAAGCACCATTAGTCTTCTTGCTTCCTACCCATGCAGCTTTAACTTTAGAGGGCAAAAGGAGTCTACCCAGGTTCACGGTGAGAGCAGAGAGAACCAGCAGTAGCCTCAGATAGCCAGTTAGATCACTCATTTTACAAGGGCTTTTACAATTATTTTCCTTAGATTCTTCTCAGTGCTTATATTTACAAATGAAAAATTGTTTCAGGATGCTTGTCATTCCTCCCACATTGTTCCAGGTATGCCCACATAGAGTCTCAGGAAATGATTTGATGTTCTTCCCCCAGGTATTACTCTATTTAGCTGGAGTCTTAAGAGAGAGAGCGTGAGCTTTGCTTGCTGAAGGCTACTTTCAATTTAAGTTGGCATACTCTTGCTGGTCTGTTTGCCAGGATAAAAATTAGTAGTGTGTAATATAAAAACTTCTTTTAAATCCTCTGCTTGGGTCAGCCCCGCACCCTAGGGAGCATTGTTCTGAATGTATCCCTTTAAGAGGGACGCTGACCACGGGAGTGCGGTCAGAGAGAGTAACAGGACAGGGAGGACACTACTGCCAGAAGCAAAGGAGGGACAACTGAAGGAACTGGTGTGGAGAGTTTCAGTTGCGGGCAGAGAACTTGAGGGGCCATTCCAAGGTCACTGTCTGCAGATCTTTGAAGGATTGTTGTGGGACTCTGCAGTGCAGGCTAGGGCAGGTACATGGCGCTGCAGGTCAGCTCAGCTCAGGTCCACAGAGCAGATGGATGAAACAGAGTGGACAGGTGGTCACCTGCAGAAAGTGAGGAGGCGTATGCAGTAGCTCCAGGTAATTGTTGTCATGCAGGTTAAAAATCTGAATCTTATATGAAATCTAATTTTAAATGGTGGCAATATATTTCAAAAACATGTGAAAGCATTTCTTGGCCAAACAAAACATACCTGTGAGTCAGATCCCAGTTGTGGACAACTATTTTGTAACTTCTTCTGTGTTCATGAGTTATTTAGGGGTTCCTGGTTCCTGATCCAGTACTTGAGCCCAAGCATGAACTTGTCTTTTGTTGGATATCATTCCTGTGGCATGGTCCTGTGAACGGTGTTCAGGGTACACATGGACTTAGTCCAGCATCTTCACCTCTCTTTAGGGCAAAGTGGAAAGTTCCAAGAGCTGGGGGGCTCCTTCTGGGGTGCAGGGGGGACAGGCAATGCCAGGGAACCTGAAGGAGATGTTATTGTACCTTGAAACATCATTGACTCAGAGGCAAGATATCTGAGTTCTCACATCACCCGTGTGATCACCCTCATTGTCCTGGAACAAGTTACTTTTCTGGGTCTGTTTCTTACTTTATAAAATGGGAGGTGGTATTGCATGACGTTGTGTGATTTTTATCACAGTCACTCCTCCTCACTCTCGACCACCCTTATAGGACTTCCAAGTCCCTGTACCCTGTGCCCTTTCTGCAGTGAGCTTCTGCCAACCCTAGGAAATCCCTCTGCAGTGCCAGCCTGGGTCATGGTGCCCCTTCCTGTCACTTTAGGGATCTCTCTGCTTGTAACATTTTCCTTTTCACTTTACCCACTAACTACTACTCACCCACTCTACACAAGCTTATGCTGACCCCAGACCAGGTCTCCTCCCTAGTTACATGCACCTTTCCATCTGAGTACTCCCTATAGTTGTCCTACTCATTTATTTGCACAATCATCAGGTTACTATCTCATTAGATATATTATCCTGATGGTCTGTTTCAACCCTGATAGTCAGTGATTCTGGTAACAACAAGAGGAAGAACACAGAGGAGTGGTTCTGAAGCTTTATTTCTGCCCCACTCACCTAAGAGATTGCAGCATGCACCTAGCATGAACTGGACCCATTGGTTAGAAACACTTACATGAATGTGACTTTTTAGACAAGCTACACTGAGCCTCGGTTTCTCCTTCTGTAATGTGGGGGAAAAAAATAACTGCCCCACAGGGTTCTTGTGAGATTTGTGTGCTAAATCACTTATTGGGCACACGCATGCAACACATGGAAGCCGTAAGAATATTTTCGTATTGCAGGTTAGGGCACCTTACTGTGTAAATCCTAGCTGAAGTCTTGGATAGTTGCTCTCTTCACCAGTTAGCAACCCTCTCTCTACCACAGGACTAAGGAAGACAGGAGGCTAAATCAGTGGTTCTTAACCAGGGCACACTTTTCTGCCAGGGGACATTTTGCAATGTCTGGTAATATTTCTGGTTGTTATGGTGGAGGGCGAGGAGACGCTACTGGCATCTAGTGGATACAGGCCAGGGATGCTGTTAAACATCCTAGTGTGCAGGGCAATTCCCACAACAAAGAGTTATCTGGTATGAAATGTCGATAGTGGGCTAAACAATAACCCAGGGACACAGACTACAATGAAAGAAAATAATTTCATGAGGTTTTATATATGTGTGTTATATATATATGTATAAAACATGTATATGGTCAAGCAGGAAATGGCAAGAGTGAATTTCAAATCTTTAGAAATCAGTGAACTAAAATGGACAGGCATGGGCAAGTTTAACTCAGTTGACCATTGTATCTACTATTGTGGGCGAGAATCCCATAGAAGAAATGGAATAGCCTTCTTAATCAACAAAAGAGTCTGAAATGCAGTACTTGTATGCAATCTTAAAAATGACAGAATATATGTATATAAAATATATATACATGCATATATATACACATTATGTCTCAATATATAGTATCTGTATATGGACTGTATACTGTATGTAAAGTCCATATACATACAATTATACATAAGGTTAATGACAGCCAACACAAAGACAGTCTGGGCATAGACTCCTGCCACAAACCAGACTGACTCACACTCTGGAGGCTGACTTACTGGAATGGGAAAGTAAGCATTTGATCTACACACAACTTTTCAGGAAAATAAAGCTTCGGGGAGGCTGGGTGGTTTCCTATGCAGAGTGATCACAGGGCATGACATACCTTTGTGTCCACACCCTCTTCCTGCTTAAGTATTCCAATACCAAGCAATTCCCGTACCCGGAAAACTCTTTAGGAAGGTAAGAGGCAGAGAAGTTGCAGGCAGCACGGGAAATGGCGAGTGCTGGCTATTGTGCTGTGCTACCAATTGGCTGGCCAGGGCACCTCAGCTGACTCACTTTGCCCTCTTTGGCTTTAATTCCCTCATCAGTGAGATGACAGTGAAGGTTCTTTCTGTTCAGACAATGCTGATTCTTAGGAAGACAAGGTTGGAATTCCCTTGTTGAGGGTCTATTTTCCCAACTACTCTGTTGGCAGAAAATCCTAAAAGTTGGGAACACCAGCTTGGGAATTAAAGAATTTAAGATAAACCTATGTTGAAAACCCTGGGTCTTCCTTTTACTTCTACATAATCCTTGGTGCGTGGGGGCTTAGTTGCTTCAGTTGTGTCTGACTCTTTGCGATCCTATGGACAGTAGCCCTCCAGGCTTCTCTGTCTATGCGATTCTCCAGGCAAGAATAATGGAGTGGGTTGTCATGCCCTCCTCCAGGGGATCTTCCTGACCCAGGGATCGAACCAGCGTCTTCTGTGTCTCCTGCGTTACAGGAGGATTCTTTACCACTGAGCCACCAGGGAAGCCCCCATAATCCTTGGATAGTTACTTAAATGAGAATAGTAATATTACTTACCTCGGTAGGCTGGTGCAAAATGAAATTAGAGATTATTTGACTAGTCTCAGACACAGAATAAGCATTTGATAAATAGAAGCTGGTGTTATTATTATCAATATTTTTATTGTATTTATTTATTTTTGGCTGTGCTGGGTCTTCATTGCTGCACGGGCTTTTCTTTAGTTGCAGTGAGTGGAGGCTGCTGTCTAGTTGTGATGCACAGGTTCCAGAGTGCTTGGGCTCCAGTAGTTGCAGCACGTGGGCTCAGTAGTTGCGGCCCCCAGGCTTTAGAGCGTGGCCTCAATAATTGTGGCACATGGGCTTAGTTGTCTCATGGCCTGTGGGATAGTCCCGGACCAAGGATCAAACCCACATCTCCTGCACTGGCAGGCGGATTCTTTACCACTGGGTCACCAGGGAAGCCCTATCAATATTATTATTAGGTATTGGGTAATGGTGCTGGTGGTAGTGTGATTAGGAAGTGGTCTTTATACTGGAAGAATTTATAATCTGCCAAGAGAACCAGATAAGTGATACAGAGAATGATGAAGTGCTAAATAGAAGCATGGTCACTGAGATTTTAGGTGGGGTTTGCATTTAGGATGAAGAAATTCATCCCAGCTAGAGAGGTCAGAGAAATCTTTGGTGGAAAAAGCAGGGTAGGGGCTAGGAATGTTTCAGGATATGCTGGGAAATTCCCTCACCTAAAAAATGTGTTTTGGATTCTAAGCACCCTCATCTTTACTCTCCTAAGTGGCAATCACATGGGACAAACAAGTTAACTCTGTGGTCCACACTTACCCAGGTGTCTGTGGAACTGATGAATTTCACAAATACTTTACCTTTTCTCCACTCTGCCAAAATGAACTAGAAAGAAAGGAAACACACACACACACACACACACACACATCCTGTATCCCAAAAGAGTGTTTGGTGGTAGGATACATGTGCACAAAAGAGAAAAAAAAGATCAGGAAAATTTGTGATGGCTCTTCTAACCTGGGACTCAGATGGGGAGTTTAAAGGCTGAATGTCTCCTACATAACTCTTTGGTTGCAATATGAGGCTCACATCACACAAACTGGGCGTGCCCAGCCACACCAAAGGCTCTCAGGTAGCAAAGCAGCTTCTCATAGAAGAGAAGGGCAGCGAGAAGTTGGGGAGAGGCCAAGGCAATGAGGAAGTCATGCACAGTGGAACAGAGCCCTTGACTTGGTGCCTCAGCCTAGCCTCCTCCTTTGAATGAAAAATCCATTTGGCACATCATGGACTGGATCTTGAGGGTATTATGCTAAGTCAGACAGAGAAGGACAGACACTATCAATTTCACTCATATGTAGAATATATTAAAAAAAAATAAACAAACCAAACCAGACAAGAACAAGCATATAGATACAGAGCACAGAGTACTGGTTACCAGAGAAGAGGGAGGGGCTGGGAAGAGGGCAAAGTGAGTAAATGGTATCAATTGTTTGGTGATGAAAGGATACTAAACTTTTGGTAGTGAGCACGCTGGCATGTATACAGAAATTTAAATATAATATTCTATAAAAATAAAGTTTTAGTTTAAACAATAAAGTTTTATTTAAAAAAAGCCAGCTGGGAGTAGGGCAAAACTTCTGGACTTGGGGTTCAGACCTGGGGTGCAGTCCAACCTTCCCAGTTGTCACAGGTCTCTCTGTCACAGGTTGCAGTGCGGTTAAACAGGAAACCACAGGTAAAAAGACTGATGTAAAATACACCATGTCCCATGTGAAACAAAGACACCATTCCTCAGAGATGGGGAAACTGAGGGACAGAGGGGAAGGTCTTTGCCTGGGACCCAGAGCAGTAAATGAACGGCAGAGCTGAGAGGAAGGTTCCATGTCCTCAGGCCAGAGGGGCAGGTCGCAGGCAGACCAGGGTCACCTGAACAGTCAGGCCCTTTGCTCCAGCCACAGGGGCCAGGCTGGGGCTGATAAACAAAAGACAGACGCATATCCGGTGCACGTTTCAGCAGCCCCAACCTTCGCCACCGCCCAAGCACATAGGTTTGTTGTGAGAAGCCCTGGGGAGGCAAGAGGAAGAGCTTAGGAGAACATGTGGGAAATTGACCCCGCCAAGAGAAATGGAAAACACCTTAGCTGGTGTGAAGGGAGGAGCATGCAGAGACATAATCCATAGCTTCAGTGTTTTTTCATCTGTAGCAGAATGGTGAAGGCGACTTTCTGCAGGGTCAGCCCCAGTCTAAAGCCCAGACGACTTAAGCAAAATGCCTTTGGACTTCTCCGTTAAAATTTTTGCATATAAAGTGACAATGACAAAATCACTGCAATGCAAATATGCTAAATTTCCACAGCTTGGCTTCCAGGTTGGTCTGTGGAAACCAACTTGTGTATACTTTGAGAATAGGAGTGGGGATGGGGAGACTGTAGTCCAATGACAAATTTCCAGACATTTTGAGTCAAGAGGCAAGGATGCAGATGGTTTCCACTTCAATTGGCTGTGGTTTGCCCGGAGAAGCGACTGCCCTAATTGAGTCTTTTGTGGGAAGAGTTATGGGGTGTTTTTAGTCTGAAATGTGGGGCATATGGGAGAGGAAAGGGAGAGCATGAACATTCATTATCACTAGTTGCTGAGGAGTACTAGCTTATATTTTATATGTATATATATATAATCTATATCTTATATCCTGTAGCCTTTAAGTTTTCCCTATGAAGACTGTGTTATTGTTCCTAGTTTAGGTACGA
Source organism: Bos taurus (assembly GCF_002263795.3). Classification (NCBI taxonomy): domain Eukaryota; kingdom Metazoa; phylum Chordata; class Mammalia; order Artiodactyla; family Bovidae; genus Bos; species Bos taurus. The sequence goes on along the minus strand of NC_037334.1, from coordinate 60,262,640 downwards.
GGAATCTGAGATCTGGAGAGGGTTCAGGCTCCTCCAGGGTCACACAGCCAATCACAAAATTGGGATTCAAAGTCATGTCTATTGTCCTTCAAAGACTGTGATAAAATAGTGGGAGCAATATTCTTGCCACTGAAAATGATGCTGTCCTTGAATATACATTCCTTGTTTTCCCCATGGACCTGTCCCATGTCCTAGCTCTAGATATTTTAGGGGAAAGATTCCCCAGCTTTGGAGATGGAACATAGAAATGTGTGCTGCAGCAGTCTCATACTGTCTCAGAACAGTTGGTTGTGTGCATCTCTTTCTCAACTCCACGTTCAGTGATGCCATGGCCATGGTAGGAGTATTTCCCCCATGGAAAGAGGTATACTACAAACCAAGGACTCTCCTCTCACCAAGAGTCAGCTTACTAACACACCACTGGATGTTGTCTCATCTCCATCATCAGCCGAGACACTAAACATTTAAAAACCCATATAGTAATTGTGGCGTTGCTGTGACATTAAAGTACATGAAAAGTGAAATTGTCTCACTGAGCTGGCTTAGACTGGTTTGGTGTTGGTGAGTAAGTGCTCTAAGAGAGAGAACAGAGGCCCAAATTTCTTAAAATAAAATAGGGCTTACTGTGTTTTTACCAAGTTTCCCCATGATTCTGATACCCTTCCCAGTTTGAAAACTTTTGGTCTGAAGACTGGGACTAGGAATCCCTCCCCTGACCTTCCCCACAAGACTGATTATTGGAGCATGAACAAACAAAATCATATTTTTAAAAGGAAGGCATCATATAAGTGCCACTGAGGCACTCCATCTCCTTGGCTATAAAATGTGGGTAAGTCTGCCTTTACCCATTTGTTGTTGAGAAGGTAATTCTGCAGTAATGATCTTATAAGTGGGAAAACTGTGTAACATGTGGCATTATGATGACAAAAATAGAGGATGAACTCTCTTTTGGCTCTACTTTCCTTGAAGTGCTGGGGAACACCCTTCTTTCACCTTCTGCTCCCACATCCTATTTTTGAACCTGGCATATTTTGGCCTAGGGATTAAATGACCACTGGGGCCAGCAAACCTGCACGACTGCCCTGCCTCCAGCATTTCCCGGCACCTCCGCTTCTTGCAGCAGCTGACCTGCCTCCTCCTAGTGGTGACCGCTGGCCTCCAGCCCGGATACCTCCATCTCCTTTCTCAGAGTCAAAGTCTGACACTTAGCTTTTTATGTAGTACCTACTACTTCATCTGAGGAGGTCACTTGGTTTTAACTTTTAAAATATCCCTTTCTCCTTTGTGTTTTGGAGTAAGGCCAACCTGACCCCAGACAGTGACCTCTCTTTATGGGTACAACTGAAAGTCCCAAGCTTGTGGGGCAAGGCCCAATATTCTAGTGTGTACTTGCCATGATTTTGCCAGCTGGTGTTCCTTCTCTGGATCTCTGCTTTGTTACCCAGAAGGCAAACTGTTGGCATTTTGTGTGGGAATGATTTCTGAAAATTGCAGGAAGTTTAGCGTTCCTGGTTCCCAGATACCAAATGCCAGTAGAGTGTCTGCTTCATCACAGTGACAACTTTAAGCACCACACATTTTCAAATGGGCCCATAAGGCTGGTTCTGCTCAGGGACTGTGTCCTGAAGGGCCTTGATTTCTTTATCTGGTAAATGAACAAGAGAGGGTCTTCAGAACCAGAGGGCCTTCACTCTGAAGCTATAAGAACTGCCTGGGGCTGGAAAGAAAGGCTATATCTCTCCCCTGATCTGTCCAAAGCTCTGCTTGGATTTATTTAATCTATAACTTGTTTGGAGAAAACCTATATCTTAAGAACTTCTTTTAAAAAAGCATGAAAACCACTGTACTGGACTCGATGTTCCCAAATGACAGCCAAGGGTCCAATGTACTCTGCATACATATATTGTTTGGCATGGAATTTTAAGATATTTGGAAGCAACATTGAAAAAAAAAAATCTGGATTTCAGGCTTATTGGGAAAAAAATAAAAATAAAAGCAGAAAAGAAGACAGGGAGATTTGGCAACAATAAGCCCAGATTTCTACAAGGCAACAGTGGGCTGTAGCTGCGCACAGGCTACCCACTGAAGTGGGGCCTGTCCTGTCCCCCATTTCCTTTACTTGCCTGGCCTTGGAGGCGTCGTGGTGTCAACGTTTGTTCTCAACCTGGAATACCTGGAAGAGTTTTCTAAAATTCCAGTACTAAGGCCCTAAGCCAGAGCAATTTAATAACTGTCTCTGAGTGAGGGGTCTAAGTATGAGTCCTTTTAAAACCTCCCCAGGTACTGTCCTGGGGCAGAACCAGCAGACTCTAGAGCATCTCAGGTTTGGAAACCACCTGTGTGTGAGTGCTCAGTCGTTCAGTTGTGTCTGACTCTTTGTGAGCCCATGGACTGTAGCCCACCAGGCTCCTCCATCTGTGGAATTTTCCAGGCAAGAATAATGGAGTAGCTTGCCATTTCCTACTCTTCCTGACCCAGGAATTGAACCTGCATTTCCTGTGTCTCTTGCATTGACAGGCAGATCCTTTACCACTGTACCACCTGGGAAACCCGGAAACCACCTGTAAGAAGTCTAAATTCATGGTGTTTGTGTTGGGGTGGTGGTGTCTGTTCCTGCTCCCTACCTCTCTACTTCTTTTAGGGTCCCCAGCCTCCTTCTCTTCCTCTGGAAACCTTTGATTTCTCCAAGACTCAACTCCATGAATCTTCTTTTTTTTTGGCCCCACCTGACAGTACCTGGTGAAGTTTTAAAATTACTCATATACATAGGCCCCTCGCCCAGAGACAGTTATTAAATTAGTCTGGCTTAGGGCCTTTTTTGGCCCCAGCTTGTGGCATGTGGGACAGAACCTGCACCCCTTGCAGTGGAAGCATGAAGTCTTAACTGCTGCATCAAAAAGGAAGTCTCCCTGTCAATCTTCCTACTTGTTTAGAGATTCTCACTTGGCAGAACATCCACCTGGCCTCTCTGTGGGTGCAGTGCTTTTTGTTGAATTCAGTCAATGCTTTGTTCTTGCCAGGCCCCCAGGGCTCAGAACCTTCTCCTAGGGACCCCACCCCATGCCCAGGGAAACTCTGCAAGCCTCAAACTCACCAGCTCCTGTCAGTCTCTGCCACAGAAGCAAGTCCAGGCTCCTTCCTAACAGTTCTTCTGGACTGACAAATATGGGACCCTCTTCCCTGGACATTCATTTACATAAATTTTTTTAAAAAGCAACTGGTAAAGCAGGGTTCTCAGCCTTAGCATTATTGATATTTTGGTCCAGATAAATCTTTGTTATGGGGGCTGTCTTGTGCTTTGAAACGTGTTTAGCAGCATCCATGACCTCTACCCATTAAATGCCAGAAGGACCTCAATCTGCTGCTCCCCCAATCCAAATTATGAAAACCATAAGTCTTTCCAGGCATTGCAAATGTCCCTTAGAGGCAAAAATCACACCCATTGACTATCACTGCTATAAAGTAATTCAAGGTCTCACTTTCTCTTAAGGCATAGATGACATTTGCTAATATTCCAATTCTTGTGCCATCCATATACCTATACACTCTCCAACCTAGAGCTCCATTTCCTTTTGCAGTAAATAGGTCTCTCTAGTCCCAACCACCTCTAATGTTCCTTTACTACATCAATAAGAGAACATCAATTCACCCAGTTGCTGAAAAGCCTAGACATTTCCTTTGGGTCCTCTGATCTTAGTTTCCATATCCAGGCCATCAGCAAGTCTTAACAGGATCTATGTTTAGACATACTCCAAATCCTTCCACTTCTTTCCATCTCCATTTTTACTAGTTTTGTCTATAAATTTATTTATTTATTTATTTTTGATCTGGGCTGTTTAAATGGCCTCATTTTGCCTTTTACAATACATTCTCCTTCCTGCAGTCAGAGGGGTCTTTAAGAAACAGAAATTGGAGATCAAGTTGCTTACTCGCTTAAGAGCCTTCAGTTCAGTCACTCAGTCGTGTCTGACTCTTTGTGACCCCATGGGACTGTAGCATGCCAGGCTTCTCTGTCCATCACCAGCTCCTGGAGCTTACTCAAACTAATGTCCATCGAGTCGGTGATGCCATTACAAGGGCCTTACAAGGGCCCATGAGACCAACATGGTCCCAGACACTCCTCATATTACTTTTCCCTTATTACCTTCCAGCCATACTGGTCCCCTTTCCGCTCCTTAAAGCCTTCTCCTGAGTCTTTCCTGCCTCAGGGCCTTTGCACACACTATTCCTTCTGCCTACAGCTTTTTTACCTCCTGGTTTCTACAGCTGCTTTCTTCTCAAGTTTCAGATTCTACCTTACTTGCTGCTTCTGCAAAGAGTCACTCCCCCATCCCAAATTATTCAATAGCCATTAAATAAAATGAATGAATCCATGATATATTTTTACTAACTTTCAAACAGTTATTACAAACTGTAATTATCTTGCTTGTGTTTTAGTTTCCTTGTTATCACACCTCCTGCCCCACTAGCATATTTGAGTAAAGATACCTCATCTGTTTTATTGGTTTCTGTACCCTAGGATCTAGTACAGTGCTTGGCACATAGCACAGGCACAACAAACTTCTGTTAAAGGAACCAGTGAATGGATATCCATAACCTTCAGGTCCCAGACTCCTCAATGCACCCATAGTGAATGATGATGACCGATGCTATTCCAGAACTGACATTTTAAGATGCCCAAACTCTGCACCATTAAAATGTCAATTCACACTGGGCCACTGGGAATTCCATGAGTCACTCAGGGGATTATTACTATCTTAGTGCCTCTGTTACCATAATAGGCCTTCTTTGGTAGAGGGATACTGATTTCTTAAATGTTAGCACCAGAAAGGAACTTACAGAGAATGAAAGCACAATCTCTTCACTTGTCAGTGAGAAATAAACCCTTAAATTTTCATCCACTGACATACATACATCCACAATTGAGATACATTAAATGTTACAGAACATAGGACCATTCTTGCCAAGAGAGTCACACCACCTTTTGCCATTGGTAAAAACTAATGCCTTTCTCTTGAGCCTGATGAGAGTGCTTTGATGCTTAGATAGATGTTCTGGCCATGACCTCTACTTTATGGTTACAAAAAAAGCAGAAAGGAAGGGATCATACTTTATGATTTTCCCCAGAAGCCTTGAGGTTGGCAGAAAGGCTGATCTCAAACAATTTGTGATGGTACTCTCTTATGCCTGATATCAAAGGGAAATTGAGTTATTTAGACAAGTTTACACCCTCTCAACTTAAAATAGATATGGCTTAGTACTCAGCTTTTGTTAACAATCAGCTGAGTACAGAGGAAGAAGCCCATGAAATTGAGTTGTCAAAGATTATTATGAAGGAGATTAAAGACTTAAAAAGAAGAAGGAAAAGTTGAAAGTACAAACTGTTATCTGAGATTAATTTGAAACCCGAAGTTCCAAGGAAGGGAGGATGTGTAAAAAAAGGAGAGCGACTTCTCTTGGGTGCCATGCCTGTCTCTGCCAAGAATTTGTCATGTGACAATGTGCAAGCCCCATCTTTTCTCTGGTCCTGTGTAAAATGAAAATTGTGGAACAAATGATCTTGCAGTAATTTCTAGGGACCTATTTATTTGTCACTTTTTGTTTCAAAACCACAGAGAGATCCCCAAATAGAACTGAGAGCAGGCTCTGATACCCTTTTGGTTATGTGCCAGTTTATTCAAAATCAGTTAGAGATTTCAAAGGCTGATGGACCAGAGTGACAGACTGAAATAGCCAGCAGTAAAAAGCAGAGCTACTTCCTTCTACTTAGGTGGTTAACTAGGCATTATGAAGTTCCCAGTGACACCTGAACACCATCATATTCCCATCGCCCCCATGCAGAGCCTAAAGTCCAAGACACTTGGGATTAAAAAACCAATAATAAAAGTCCTTACGTTTGTACACATGCCTTTTGAAGCTTATAAAGTGCTTTCACAGATTTTATTTCATGTAAGTTTCGTAAACAAATGTGAGAGGAATCATTCTTCTCAAATTGCCCATGAGGAAACAAAGACTGAGAGATGAAGTGACTTGCCCAAGGTCACCTGGGGTGCCTATCAGCCCCTGTTTGCTTTCCACTTCTTTCTGCATATTTCCATGGCTCTGCTCTGCATCACAGGGATCTCCACGCTGAAGGTTCCCCCCGCTGTTGCTTCAAGGAAAATTTGGCTAATGGGAATCTATGACAGAAAACTAGAGGTGAGGAGGGGAGAAGTGGCTGTTTCTCCTCTCTTTCTGCCTCCAGTGTTATCTTTGACAAATGGCTTCATGTACTCTGTGCCTCAAGTTCCTGCCAAATAAGTGCCCTTGCTGCTGGGATCTTATACCACCACATTCTCCTGGGTCTCTCCAAACCCAGGAGCAGCAGCATCTTCCTGCTGTTGTTAATCCCTGATTCCTCAGCATCCCCTGTTTGGCTTTGCAGCTCTTCTATCATCTGTGCATCTGATTCCTTATATTAAATTTCTTATTTGAAAGATCAAGGGTGGTTTCCGTTTCTTGATTGGACCCAGCCTGATTCCTCTGGCTGGGTAATCACTACTATGAGGAGCTGTAGGCATAGCAGAAATAGTTGAGACTGTATATTATACTTGTATGTGTGCACACTTCATCATTAAACGGTGAGAGCCTTTTCATTTGGGAACCGAGTTTATACAGCTTTGGGTCTTAAGGTTCTAGCACAGTGCCTGGCACCCAGCAGGCACCAGTAAATGCTTGTTGACCTAATATATTTGTTTGCTAAAACAAACCCAGCCATTACCTCTATATCTCTATGTATAGGTCCTGTTAGTCTATAAGGTGTACCAGTGAGCCATTCGGCGACACTGTAAAGCCACACAGGAAACTGTGTTATTTGCAATTTCTATGGGATATTTCTGACTTTGAACCACAGTAGTCAATTCAGATGGTAAGATATTAATGAGTTGAAACTTGGAAAAATACATAATTGACCAAAAAAAAAAAAAGTGGATGAAAACTGGATGGAAATCATGGAAAAAACAGGAAAAAAATGTTTTATCTAATTATGTTAGTTTTCATATGCTTATATAGGCAAAGTTTAACAGAGTATAAAAGGGCTGGGATTGGAAGAGTTGCTGTTTGTGTCATCTTTGCCACTAACCTGGGCAAGTCATTTCTCTCTGGCCCTTGGTTTCCTTCTTGGTAAAATGAAAAAATAAGATTAGTTAATCTTATTTAATTAGTTAATCTCTTGCTAAAATATCCAAGAGCTTGTCAGTGGTTGGAGAATCAAGGTCAATTTTATGATCATATGAAACAAGACCTCACCTGGTCTGACCCCAGCTTATCTTCTAGCCTCACTCACCACCAGCCCTCTATGCTGCCTGCTCAGCCAGCTCCTTCCAGCCCTTGACTTTTAATCCTGCATTCTTTATTTGCAATTCTCTTCTCTGTTCTCTTCACCTCACTATGGTGAGAAGACTCAGCTTAGATTTCCCTCCTTTTCTTTGCGGGGATCTGATGTTTCTCCTCTTGATGGGATAAAAAGAATATGATCACTTGTCATGAAGAGGCAACGTGGGCTCCTGGTTAAAAAGTGGACGTAGTGGCCAGATTAAGTGTGTTTGAGCTCTGGGCCTGCAATTTACTAGGTATGTGACATGTGGAAAGCTACATGCTGACTATGCTTTAGTGTTTTCATCTGCAAAGTACTGATCATGACAGTACCCGTATGAAATTTCTCATGTGCAAAGACTAAAGTGATTCCCATTTTCCTGGTTAGGCACAGACTAAATTACCTGGCTGGTGAGTAATAACTAGTGTGGGAGCTGTAAACATGGCAGAAATGGACTAGGACAGTATCTAGACATACGAGTGTGTGCATTTCCTTATTAAGCAGCATGAGTATGTCCACTGTGATCTTAGCTTATGTATAATTTAGACCTCTAGGCTGAAGCATAGTGATTGACATGGCAGGCACTAATGAAAGTTTTCTGAATTTTATCCTGACAAGTATTAAATTAATACATTCTATGCTTGGAAGTGTACATGGTACACAGAGATGCTTGGTGATGCAGCTATTATGAATATTAACCGTCATCTGTGCTCCACAGTGCTCCTACTTTCCTGTATTACAGCAGTTATTACATTGTCTTATCATTCCATTTTTGGGCATGTCCATCCCTTTCATTAAACTGTGAGCTGGTCAAGTGTGAGAGGACTGTTATTGACTGAACTGTGTACTCCTCAAACTCATACACTGAAGTCTAAACACTCTTATCTCAGAATGGGGCTATATTTGGAGGTGAAGCCCTTCATGAGGTAGTTAAGTCAGATTGGACCCTAATCTAATCTGAGTGGTATCCTTCTAAGAAAAAAATTTAGGACACACAGAGAGGCACCAGGGCTGTGGGTACATAAAGGAAAGGTCATGTGGTAAGGTACAAGGGTTACCTCAGAGGAAGCCAACTCTGCTGGCACTTGATCATGGATGTCCAGTCTCCAAAACTATGAGAAAATGTTTATTTAAAGCACTTAGTCTGTGGTATTTGTTACGGTAGCCTGGGCAAACTAACCCAGAGACTATGTTTTTATTCATTCATTCAATAGATATTTATGGAGCATCTATTACATACCAGGTACTGATCTGTGACATAGGGTATTAGAGTGCTGAGAAAAAAAAGAAAGAAAAAGAGCCTCTGCTCTTAGGAAGCCTAGTAGGGGAGAGGGACAATCGAAAGGTCACATGAGTAGTGTGGTAAGAATGAGGGAGAGCTTGGTGTGCTCTGAGGGTGCATGAGTCTGGATAGAGTGCGGATGGTAAAAGAGGGATGTCTAGTTGCATGCACATTTTATCCTTAGCACGGTTGCTGCAGTGCTACACTTACAGCCAGTCCTCAGTAAATCTTGGTTGGCTTTTATTGAAGGTTCTGATCTCTCAATTCTTCATGCAGAATAATAGGATTTTTTAGCACTCAAGGTAAAAGCCTACAAGCAGATGCTGCCAAGTGTGACTGTTTATAGGGCCCCACAAAGCTGGGGCAGTGGAAGGCCTGAGGGATGAGAAGGAAGAGGAAGTGGTTCTTATCTTAGCCCAGCCACAAGCTGTTGATATGGGACCTGCTACAACGCCCTTCGCTCGTCTAGCTGGAGCAGTTCATCTCTAAGATCCTTCCCAGCTCTCTGTAATCTTTTCTGAAATCTAGTTAATGAAAGACTAATGTCAATACTGAAAAGAGGAAGGAAGGGACAGAGGAAGGCAGGAAAAGGGGAGAGAGAAGTGGAAAGAAGCTCCCCCATTATTTGTTATGGGACCCTGAGTAAGGAGTTGTCCCCAGTTTGAACTTCAGTTTCCTTTCCTTTAAAATGAGGAAGTTTTATCTTCAATATTCCTTTCAATTCATGCAGACTTTATGTCTATAAATTGAATCTTCTGTCCCTGAGTGTCCCTGAGTGTTAATTTCAACAGGAAAAACACCCCTGGGTTGAGTCTGCGTTGAATGTACCCTGATTGTCTCCATTTCTCCATTTACTCCATTCAATTGTGAACACTTACATCGGCTTATCTTTCAAACAGGAAGGGGTAGAAACACAGCTCTTTAGTTTACTAACCACAAATCTTAATAAATAGATTACCAACTAAGTCAATTCCTACAGAAAGAGGTCACAAAAAACAGACAAGACTGAGAGTTGGTCTGTAGATATTTCCTGTTCCTTGCCAACTACTCATGGCAAGGAACAGTTACCACAAGTATCTTAAAGGCCAAGTTCTATCAGAATGGCTTGGGCAGAAAGCAGATCAGTTAGAAAAAATTAAATTATCATTATTCAACAATAGGGAAATGCTTAAATTACTTTTGATACATTCACATGAGATACAAAATAGAGTTAAGTTTAAAAGCAGGATATAAACCACAACTTAGTATAATCTTAAATTTTAAATATATATTATTTATTATATATGTATATATATACACACACATAAAAAACCTATAAAAATAATCTAAAATATTAACAGAAGTAAAATCCAGAAAAGGAAAATATGAGTGATTTTTATTTACTTCTTTATACTGTTCTGCATTTTCAAATTTCCTTCAATATGTTTTCATTTGTTAGTTTATTTATTCAGCAAATATTTCTTATGTATCAACTATGAGCCAATTCTGCTAAAGACAGGAGCAAATATCAGCTCCCCTGCAGCAAACCCTCTAGTGAGTAGACACAGATAATAGAGAAAAATCAGTAAACATGCAAGATGATGCAGATGGTGGTCCATGCTGTGAATGTGTCCAGTCAAGGGGATGGGAAGGAGAATGACTGGAGTCGTACATCAGTCTTGCATGTGTGGTCAGGGAGGGCACCCCTGAGGCAGTGTCTTTAGAGGTGAGACTGACTAGCACAAAGAAGCCTGACAATCTGGGAGAAGAGCATTCTAGTCAGAGGGGACAGCCAGGCAGGTTGCACGGACCAGTCCACACATAGGCCTGGGAAGAAGTTCTGCTTCTATTTTAGCTGCAGTGGGGGCCACAGAGAGCTTTCCCATGGAGGGACAAGGTTGCATGGCCCTCAGAAAGATGACTCTGGCTGCAGAATGATTCCTGGTGACAGAGGCAGAGCAGATGCAGGGAGACCTATTACAAGACACATTTTCTTATAATTTGCCAGTTGTGTGACATTTTACAGTTTCCACTACTGTAAAAATGAGGCAGTAGGGCAAGGTCAGTGATTTCTAAGAGCACTTCCAGTACTTAAAAACTAAAAACATTATTGTTTTCCATACTTTTTCACAAAATGCGTAAGCTTCTTAAACCCAGGGCCCAGGTCTTCCTCCTCTATTTATTCCCAGCACACTGCCTGTGGAACCTCACAGGACTGAATGAAGGAGTACACTGTGGGCTGCATCATTACTTCCCAATGTGAGTTTCCACTGTGCTTCCTTGTGGGCTCATCTGCTGAAGCCTTTATCCTGAGAGGAATAGGGAGCCACTGAAGGATTTCTAGCAGAGACTGAGTTCTCTGTGGTAGAAGGTTCATTCAGACAGTGATGAAGTGGGTGTGGAGGGGGCCACAAGCAAGAGAAGCACAGAGACAGAGACACATTGTTTCCTAGAGAATACTTCCTGGCTCTGATGTTCAGACCTGCCAGTGAGAAAGGGAGACCTCATCTCAAAAAACCACCTCCATGGGGGCCCTCACACACAGGGAGATGAGAAAGTGCAGGAGACTCCGCCTATTTATAGTTGGGGGAAATGAGGCACAAAGAGACAAAGTGACTCATGTGCCAAGGATTTCTGACTCCAGGGCCTTCACTCAGCTAATGTGAAAACCAGACTGCACTTAGCCTGTCATCCAGGGACGAGGAGGACTTTTGCTTGTGCAGAAGAAAAGGGAGCGTCAGGGGGTGGGGCAGGGTGGGGAAGGGGGGAGACAGATCCTAGGCAGAAACTGTGACAAATGCTGAAATACCTTCACTTCGACACTCCCATAATCCAAGAAGGGCTAAAATTGGCTGGAGAGCTTGTGTTATGAAACCAGAGCAGGTCAAACAAAAGAAATAAGCAAAACTTGAGTCAGTCAGATGATAATCCTTGTGGACAGCATGCAAATCCAAGCAAAAATAGACCAGAGACATTTTCCCAAGAGACACAAAGCTTGGAGATCCTGGAAACAAACCTCTCACGTGAAAGATGGGGAGGAAGAGGTGGGAAGGAAGGTTAGCATCACACCCTATAGGTGGAGACAAGCTTTGCTGCCAGAGTCAGGCTGGAATTCGAACCCAGCTTTCCCCATTCTGAGGTCAAAGCTCATATCACTGCTTCAAAACTAATTCTAGGTCTAACTTTTTATTTCCCAAATCTACTGACAGGCACAAGAACAGGCAGCTCTTAAAGTGATTTCAAGGCACCCTGTGTATACTCAGTGTGGCCATGTGCAAACACACATGGGCTTCTGTAACACACACACACACCCCTTTAGTTTCATTAAGTACTATGGATCAATTAAATATCTGCATTCACTGTCCCAAATCAAAGGCACAGCTAAGGGAACCTAGAAACTATCCTAGTCCAACCCCTTTCTTTATTTTATAGACAAGAACTGGAATCCAGAATGGATGAGTTGCAGTCCTTTAAATCAAGAACCAGGGCAACCTGCCCCTGCATTCAGTGCTCTTTCTTGCCCTGGCCCTAGCACCACAGGCAGGAAAACTGTAATCTTTAATACGAATGCATTACTTTATGTTCTTAAGCATGGATTCTCAAAAGGAAGGTGTCGGAGACAATTTCCAGTGTGTCACTTTGGCTGGGGCCTGAAATCTTGGCACACTGATTAGTGAATTTCTAGAGAAGTCTTTTAACTTACTTGGAAGTTTTTTACCATAATAGTAACAATCAGTCATCCATTAAATAAACATTTGCTCAACATCCACTGTGTACTGGGCATTCTGCTGGGTCATTTATGCACTTTTAATCTCTTTTAATTTTCATAATGTTATGGTACGCATGTCATCATTTCTGTTGTTTTTTTCCTCCACAGAGGGGAATACCATTTGGAGAGGTTCAGCATTTTGTCCAGGTCATAGACTCAGGAAGGGGCAGAGCTGGGATCTGACTCTCTGTTGTCTTTTATTATGCCGAGTGCCTTAGATATGAAGTGATCTGTACTGGACCATGGACACTATATAGGGCAGTCTCATAGTCCTAGAGGTATGTTGGGCTGGGTGTCTCCAGATCCCATGTTTTTCTGGACTGCCAAGTTTAACTGAGTTCTGTGCTACATCTCAGATTTATAAGGCCCTCCCAGAGGCTCAGAGTGGAGTTCCCAAAAGCCAGGACCCAAGGTAGCTGGGCGAGACTATGAAGATGCCCTGATCTCAGTAAAGGTCACTAACTTGTGAGGACCAGTCTCCTAGAAGGTTTTGGCTCATAGATGTGAAAGGAACAGAGAAAGAGTGACTCCAAGATGGATGGACTCAGAAACAGAAAGGGTATAATATACATCGTGGGACAAAGATTTAAAGACAGATTGCTGTTCTGTGTTTTATGTAAATATGCCTTTCATAGCAGACCCCTGGAGAATTTCCTACATATAATGAGAGTTTCCTCTACTATCCCGGATGGCAGTTTTGTTTCTGCTTTAATGTCTCCAAGAACAGGGAACTCATTACCTTTCAGACGACTCTTATAATTGTTAGAAAGTTCTAGCCCTCAAACTGGGTCAAAAATCTGTTGCCCAAATGTGTTCATGCACTGGGACCAGATTTGCCCTTTGGTTTACAAAGACTGAATCTGCTTCCCTCTTACTCAGCAAGACTTTTGGATATTTGAAGACGATGTTTTTATTTTATACCAGCATTCTCCAAAGTGTGCTGAGCGGAGTAAGTTTGCACAGTGTTAATAGGTGTCCTCTATAAAACAAACATATCAAAACAAACAGACAAAAGCCCATAAATAGCATTCTGTGGGCATGCTAGGTTAAATCAGGTCAACCAGATATGTTTCCTGCAAGGCTGCTCAGAATGTTTACTATGCTGATGCAGAGTATGGATTCCAAAATGGAAATACTGGGCATGCAATATTTCCCAAACTCTTAACCTCCTGATTTTTTTTTTTTAATCTCAAAATCTTTTTTTCCCCTCCTAGTATATACTTTTACTATTTTCCATATATGCTTTTAGAAACACTGGAAAATGCTTCCCTACACAGGTCGAGATTCTTACTATTGTCTCTGAGCTAAAAACCAGTCTCCTTCAACTATTCATTTTGAGACAGGGTGTTGGGTTTCTTTACATTCTTCCCTCTGGTTCTATAACAGGGCCATCAGTTTAAAATACAGGGTGCCCAGTTAAACTGAATTTCAGATAACTAGTGAATAACTTTTGGTATCAGCATGTTCTGTGCAATATTTGGGACATGCTTATATGAATAAGAACTCATTGCTTATCTGAAACTGGATGTCCTGTATTTTTATCTGTTGAATCTGGCAAGCCTAGAAAGGCTTCAAATGCTCCCTTGAAAATGTGTGACCGTCAGAACTGGGCACAGTATTTCAGAGGTGGGTCAAGATAGCGACAATTGATAACTTTGTGAGACACCATCAACTCCAATTTTCCCAGAGACATTTTTAAAGAGGTGATAGTAATATTTTTATGCATTATTAGAGGCCAGTCTGAGATTGACAGATAGCAGATAACTTTCTGAATGTACTGGCAAAATTCAGAAGCCAATTTCCCACCCCTTACTCCTGTTCATTAGTATACTTAGGTTTTTCTGGTGTGAGTATACAGAACTTGATCCAAACATCATTTATAATTCCCTTCTCATTGTCTGCCTTCTCCATTAGATTGTAAGAAATGAAAACAACACCGACCATGCCTACCTCAGTCACTGGTGTATCCTTGGTAGTTATCACAGGTTCTGGCATATAGAAGTGTTGAAACGTCTTTTGAATGAATGAATGAACAAATTAGTCACACATTGCTTAGAAAGCTAAGTAAACCAGATAAGCTTATACTCTGTTGTGGAAAAGAGATGGCCAACGGGAGCTTTCCTTGTGGTTAGATTTGTCATTCACTCCAAGCTTGCCCAGATCCATTAAATAGAGTTCACTTGTGCTGAAGGCAATTCTGTTGGAAGATATGTGTGTAAAACAAGAACACTTAATTGCTCTGACTGAAATAATTTCAACCCAACACAAGCCATTTTCAAGAAATTGAAATATTTCCTGGAACCTGCAATTTTTATCAAGGTGTGGAACTTGGCCTTTAAAAGCAGGCGAGGCTGTGGCTCAATGGATGTGGGATTGGGGCAGCAAATCACACTGGGTCTTCCCACAGGAACATCCGGATCCAAGAGAAATTAGGCAGCGTGAACAAGGACAGCCTCAGTGGAGCCCTAAGTTGTCAGGAGGGCATGTATGTAAAGCAGGACATGTGATTCTTTAGCTCTGACATGGTGAAAGTGCTTCTGGTGACTGACACGAGCAACCCAGAAGGCTTGGAGCTTCTGCTCTGAGTCATAGTTGATAGAGCGAGGCCCTGCCTACATCTAGCATGAGCTCACATAAGCTCAGGGCTTGTCAGTGTTGAAAGCATCCTGGGGACTGTCCCTGGAGCTGGTAATCACTTATCTGCAGCTCAGCAGCTGTGGTTTCTGTGCTGGTGAGTGTTAACTCTAAAATTTTAAGTTAAATTCCAGCAAAAAACAGAAAAATACAGCAAGAAGAGCCCTGGGTCCTAGGAGGATACCAGAGTGTGAAAAAACTTGTACTTTTTTCTGCATATGAGAATGAAGACTGAGTATGAAGACCCTGCTATGTCTTAGTGCCATGCCCTTAAGCAAGTTTTGAACCTCAATCTTTTTATCTGTGAAATGGGAACAGCTATGTTGATCTCAGAGTTAAGAGGATTAGATAAAATATCTTATAAAAAAGCCCTTTGTAAACTGCCCAGTGCTAGATAAATATGAGGAATTGCTATCCTGCAGCCCCGTGGGCACAGTGCTGTGGTCTTCAGTCAGTCCTTGATGCATACGGTACTTTACTGCTTGCTGTTGTTCACTTGCTCAGTCATGTCTGACTCTGTGACCCCATGGACTGCAGCATGCCAGGCTTCCTTGTCCTTCACTGTCTCCCAGAATTTGTTCAAACTCATGTCCATTGAGTCAACAATGCCATCCAATCATCTCATCCTCTGTTGCCCTCTTCTCGTCTTGCCCTCAATCTTTGCCAGCATCAGGGTCTTTTCCAGTGAGTCAGTTCTTCACATCAAGTGGCCAAAGTATTGGAGCTTCAGCTTCAGCATCAGTCCTTCCAATGAATATTCAGAGTCGATTTCCTTTAGGATTGACTGGCTTGATCTCCTTGCTGTCCAAGGGACTCTCTGGAGTCTTCTCTAGCACCACAGTTCAAAAGCATCAGTTCTTCAGTGTCAGCCTTCTTTATGGTCCAACTCATACGTTCATACATGACTACTGGAAAAACCATAGCTTGGACTATATGGACCTTTGTTGGCAAAGTAATACTTTGCTTTTGCAGTAGCATAAAAGAACACCTGACTGAAAGAAAAGAAGACTGTTCCTTACATAGACTGAAGCAAATAAAAAGAGCTTCAAATTACATTATATAATTCCTTTTAATTGTGGAGGAAAACATTTTGCAAGCACATATTTGAAAATATAAAATCTCAGTGTGTAAGAGTTTTTAGAATATAAAAAAAAATCACTTGGGAACATCCTTAAGAGTATAGGTGTAAGAGTCTAGTAGTAGTTTAGTTGCCAAATTGTGTCCAACTCTTGGGACCCCATGGACTGTAGTCCTCTAGGTTCCTCTGTCCATGGGATTCTCCAGGCAAGAATACTGGCTCTAGATGAGTCTTTAATTCTGCACGAATGTTTCTATTGATCTCCCTGGAGGCTGTCACTCCCTTTGATCAAGGGCCTTGCTGGCTTGGCTGGTAAACAGGAGCAAAATGTGCATAAATATACTTCTAGTACTTCTAGAAGTTCTTTGGAGTTTTTTGGAGGGGAAAATAATGCAGGGTGTTGTGGCTCATAAATTACTTGCTGTGAGATGGTATACCTGCTTGAGGAAGATTTGTATGTGTAAATATGTATTTACATGCGTTTTCTGTGCCAGGGGCAATGAAGGTCACAGACATCTTGCCTTGAAAAGGCTTTCTTGCGAGGCTTTCTCTTTTTCTTCCTCCATGTCCCATTTCACACAGTGGTTGCTGATGGAACACACTACTTTGAGCCCCATTATGATCGTCTGATTGTGGATCCTTGTGTTTATATCTCAGATTGCTGATTCTATGCAAAGATTACTTCATGCTTAGAGCTGGGCAGAGGCTCCGCTTACAGTTCTGGGAGGGCACAAGGCAATCTTTATGCAACCCGACCTGCCCTTCCTCCCCTCCTGGCCTGGGCCTAGAATAGTGAATTACCCTGTTCTGGAAGAAACCCCACCTTGTCACTGAGTGCCCTGAGCCAAGAAGAGGGGGAGCAGAGCTGGAAGTACAGTCATGAAGCCAGGCCGCAAAGCCCAGAGCTCCAAAGTCAGAGGGCTCAGATCTGATACGCCACTTCCCTTGTCCCTGCACCAGGGGCCGGTTTAGCTAGAACTTGTGGTACCCAGCAAGGAAGGTGTTTCTCTGACTCCTAATGCCCACTGGATTTATATATACCATGCATATAAATACATAGGGGTGTGTTCACAGAGGCAGAGTTTGCAAGTGAATCAGATCAGATCAGATCAGTCGCTCAGTCGTGTCCGACTCTTTGCGACCCCATGAATCGCAGCACGCCAGGCCTCCCTGTCCCTCACCAACTCCCAGAGTTCACTCAGACTCACGACCATCGAGTCAGTGATGCCATCCAGCCATCTCATCCTCTGTCGTCCCCTTCTCCTCTTGTCCCCAATCCCTCCCAGCATCAGAGTCTTTTCCAATGAGTCAACTCTTCACATGAGGTGGCCAAAGTACTGGAGTTTCAGCTTTAGCATCATTCCTTCCAAAGAAATCCCAGGGCTGATCTTCAGAATGGACTGGTTGGATCTCCTTGCAGTCCAAGGGACTCTCAAGAGTCTTCTCCAACACCACAGTTCAAAAGCATCAATTCTTCAGCGCTCAGCCTTCTTCACAGTCCAACTCTCACATCCATACATGACCACAGGAAAAACCATAGCCTTGACTAGACAAACTTTGTTGGCAAAGTAATGTCTCTGCTTTTGAATATGCTATCTAGGTTGGTCATAACTTTCCTTCCAAGGAGCAAGCGTCTTTTAATTTCATGGCTGCAGTCACCATCTGTAGTGATTTTGGAGCCCAGAAAAATAAAATCTGACACTGTTTCCACTGTTTCCCCATCTATGTCCCATCAAGTGAATACTTACATGTAAATATGCATTTTAGGAAAATGTACAAGTATACATAGGAAACTATGTACATAGGAACCCATATGTGTGCACTTACCTGTATTGAGAATGCTTTTGTGTGGGTAGTCATATCTTCAGAGATACAAATCTGATCTCTCAAAATACAAAATCTGATCTCTGCTGTAAACATATAAGTGGCTTTTAAATGCTTTTAGGATAAATAACTAAATCCTAATGCAGCTTAAAAGGCCCTTTATGTGTAGTCCTGTTACACTCCACCTCTTTGTACATCTTTTCTACATTGACCTTTGCTTAGTCCTTTTTAGGGATGAGGTTTCCTTTCACTACAGGATTTAGTACATGCTTTTCTCCCTGAGTGGAATGTTCTGCCCTCCTCTCCTTTTCTAGAAATTATCTAGACCTCCTTCAGCTCTCAGCTGAAACTGTACTTCTTTGGGGGAATGTTTACTAATCTCTCAGAATTAGACAGATTCCTTCAAAACACTCTGAGTCTCTTCATAGAAACTGTTACAGTTAAAAAATCTGCATGCATTAAAAAAAAATCCCTCAACCACAAACTCCATAAGGGCAAAGATAAACTATTTTTGTTCACTTACTGATCTTCAGCACCTAACAATTCCTGCCACTTGTTAGGACTCAACAGACATGTATTGAATCAGGGGTATATATAAACTTACCCAGGAAGAAGGGCCAGCACAGGAACCTGTGTGTTCTTAGGTAGCAATGGGACCATGATTATGTGACATGACATATTTTCTCATTTGGAGCATGCAAAAGTGTGCTTATGAATCCCTAAGTGTATTTATCTAAGGGAGAATGTTTGGGTTAAGCAGGTCTATGTCCTAGTACCTGTGTGCATATTCCTATGGGAGTATACACAGAATAACAGAGATGTGTCCAGTCATCTAATTGAAAATGCATGTGTATGTATTTGTGCTGATATGGGTGTAGTCCTAGTACCTGTGTGCATATTCCTATGGGAGTATACACAAAAGAACAAAGATGTGTCCATACATCTAAGTGAAGGTGAGTGTGTATGTGTTTGTGCTGATATGGGTGTAGTCCTAATACTTGTGTACACATTCATCTGGGAGTATAAACAGAAGAACAGAGACGTGTCCATACATCTAAGTGAAAATGCATGTGTATGTGTTTGTGCTGATACAGGTGCAGGCATCAGTGTAAAAGTCCATGTGTATTATGTGTATTTATTTGGGTGTGTGCATCCATGGAGGTGTATGTATGTGTATGAATCACCCTCTTCTCTGAAGCTGGGTGGGTTCCTCTTCAGACTGTTAACTAGGATAGGATTTATGTGAATTAGGCAAATTGATTCAGATAGACCTCAGTATGATTTGACTCAATCATAGCAGAGTGTCCAAGAGGAAGGAGCACTGGACAAAGAGTCCATCCCTGCAGCAAGATCCTTTTTTCTTTCTATGCTGCTGTTTCTTGGTCTACATGCCGAGGGTCTGGGACAGTGATGTTATTATGGGGTATAATTATGTTGATGCCATGCTGTCACAAACACATTTTTAATCAAGTGCCTAATTGCTCAATGCACTTTATTATCATTGCTGTCTTTCATAGTAACTTTCTTTTTTCATCATTTATAAATTATTTTCAACTACATTGTTTTATTTGATAACACAGGGAAATTAGGATTCTGTTTATTTGACAGAATGATTACTTTTGTGAATGTATGCAGCTGTATAGAATCAATTTTTACATCTCCACTTTGTGCTCTTGAGCAGGAGGGGTGGGGAGAGGAAGACAGTGTGATCCCTAGGTCCCCAAACTGCAATCTTAGGAGCATCTGCATCACAGTCCTCTGGGGAAATAGTGATAAAATGCAGGTTCCTGGCCCCCAACTACAGTCCTGTCAGAATCTCAGGGATGAGGGTCAGGAATGTGCGTTTTCTCAGCCCAAATCATTCTGGGACTCTGTAAGGTTTGGGACCCACTGCAATAACATAAAATAATGTCAGAAGGCTCACTACCTAAACCGAGACCACCAACTCTTCCACAATTTCATAGAAAGTGGTTTCTAAGGCTGCTCACCACACACTCGAGACTGAACCTCGATTCTCATAGAGAGGAGGCTAGGTGAGCATTTGGATTTATAAAAAGACGCTGTGGGAACTGAAAGAAGAAAGGAAGTCTGAATATTTGTGAGCAGAACACACTTACTGTTGCATACATTCTGTGAGAACTGTGAACCGCTCTTAAACATAACAATAAAAACCTGGCAGCTTGTCAGGGTTGACTGTAGTATCTAGAGACACCCCTATAATTTTTATAAAGAGAAACACCAGGCAGTAGTGGAGAGACAGAATTGTCTAATAATGAAGGAAGCTCCCCAACAGCACTTGTGGCTTCTGGGCCCAAGTCCTGAGGCTGCAAAGCCAACACGGTATGATCGAAAGAAAGCAGGGATTACCTAGGAATCCAATTCTGCTTTGCCATGGGTGTTGCTGTTGTGATTTCAAAAACCTGTTTTCTCTTCCTGGAGAAATGAACACATTCAGAAACTCCAGTCTTTTTCTTATGTATGCATGCGTGCTCCGTCACTTCAGTCATGTCTTTGTGACGCCATGGACCATAGCCCACCAAGCTCTGTTCACAGGGGTTTCCCAGCAAGAATACTGGAGTGGGTTGCCATGCCCACTCTAGGTGATCTTCCCAATACAGAGATTGAACCCACTTTGCCTACGTCTCCTGCATTGCAGGTGGATTCTTTACTGCTGAGCTACCAGGGAGCCCCCTTTCCCCCATAGCACCAGAAAAATAATAAGACAAGCCAGGAGAGATGGTCATCTCCTAGCCCCTGTATTACTTTGATACTGAGCCTGCCTCTTGGAATCTAGGGTTTCTTAGCACACTAAGAGGGTATGCATTCTCTCATTACCCATACTTCCCTGATATTCTCTACTGTGGAGACTCTGATGCAGACACACACCTGGGCAGAGAAATGGGAGGGGCACCCCTTTTCCAGATGTCAGGGGCTCCCTGCCTCTAAAGTGATTGGACTCACACAAACCCATGTGCTGTTAGTGAGCGCCACCCTCTGCCTCCTCCCTGGCCCTGGGAGAAGATCACTCAAACCGAGCTTGAATAATGGTGAAAGAGTATGCTGCCAAATTTCAGGCAATCTGGTTTCCTAGTCTACACTTAGCCACTGCTTACCTAGAGGATATAGGCTTGCCCCTTAGTTTCAAGGCTCAGAAATTGATCAAACCTCTCTGAAAAGAATCCCCAGGGAATAAAAACACAAATAAAACACCCATTAAAAATTTCTTCTTAGCATTGTCTCTCTCCTCTCTTACCTACAGGGGAAAGATCGCCTACCCTAGTGGTAAAACACTGGGCTTTTGTTCAGGATATGTGGGTTTTATTTCAGTGTGGTCTGTAATCTTCAGCAACTTAGTTGACCCCTTCGAGTTTCACTTTCCTAATCCATAAAATGGGGACAAAGATAATAGTACCTGTTTTGTAGGGTTGCTGTGAGTACTAAACAAGATCATGCAGGAGAATCACCAAGTACAAGGCCTGGCTCCCAGTAAACACACTGTAGTTATTAGCCATCATGATCACAACAGGTGCTCTATGGAATAGAAACCTGCTGTTGCACTTTTCAAATGGTAGGTATTGGTCACTATATAACTTGAATAGACTGATTTTAACACAAGTCAACGGGGTGGGTCAGAGACACTTAACAATGCAGATAAAGCCCTGCCCTGGCAGTTATGGTTAGTTTCCCATGCTCTGAAAGCAGATCAGAGGCCAGGTGCAGAAAGCATGCTTTCAAAGAGACAAGTATAGTACAGAAACATATTTTTCATCCACAAGCAACAAGAGAGGAGGAGTTCTGCTTAATGTACAAAATTATCTGTGTAACCTTATTCCTAAAAATATGGTCCTTGGAAAAATCCATGGGATCATGCTAAAATGAAGATTCTTAGGCTCTAACTCAGATTTCTTGATCCAGATGTTCTGGAAATGATACTTTGTACTCCAAAGTCAAAAAACTGCTAAATACTCTATTGCCAGGCCAGTAGCAATTGTGATATCTAGATCATATTATACATAAAACATATTCAAGGGGGCATCTATTAAAGTATTATCAATGGGCCCACAATTTTATGAATAATCTAATTCTGTTTTTTATTTTAAAATATATTTCAGCCCATTTGTATAGCCATGCTTAGGACAAAGACTGAAAGCATAACATCACATTTAACTGTGTGATGTATCTCTAGGTGATAATGTTATGTGTGATTTATCTCATTTTGTGGGGCTTCGCACGTGGTGCTAGTGGTAAAGAAACCAATGCAGGAGGTATAAGAGACATGGGTGTGATCCCTAGGTTGGGAAGACCCCCTGGAGCAGGAGATGGCAACCCATTCCAGCATTCTTGCCTGGAAAATTCCATGGACAGAGGAGCCTGGTGGGCTATAGTCTATGGGGCTGCAAGGAGTACAACACGACTGAGTGCGTGCACACACACACACGTCTCATTTTGTGTTTTAATAGATTTTTAAAAGTTTCAGAATGAGTTCTATTCCTTTTTTAGCAAGATAAAAATGTACTTTTAAAATAAGAGCCATACAACCAGATGTGTAGCACTGAATACTTCCTGAAATCTTACAGAATTTTGGAGAAAGAAGGAAAGGTGGGACTCAGGTAAACCAAACTCTCTCTGCTAAGAGATGATGAAACAGGTCTAGAGAAAGGAAGTGATCTGCCTGAGGCTGCTCAGTGGTTAGGGGTATACTACATAGTTCCCAGGTCCTCAGAATCTTGGGCCAGAGGGCTTTGAAGTGCTCCCTGTGCTGGCCAGCAACCTGCCTCCCTTCCTTCCTGTCCTGTGAGGGTGACGGAAAGACCACAGGAAGTGCAATGATTCAAAGGGTGGAGAAGGATGTAATAGCCTTTGCAGAGAGGACTTTTCAGCTCTCAGTATTTTCTCTCTGGGAGTTAGTAGGTCATTTGCAAAAGGCATGGGAAGAGCAGCTGATGAAAAGGTCTAATAGTTTGGAAAACTGCTTAACCTTATTGCTCTATTTCTGGATTTCCCCCCATGGCCAAGGACTTTTGAGATCCTGATTTCCCCCGGAGGTTTCCTGGTTAGGAATGCAGTGAAACCTCTGAAGTCCAGAGGAATTGGGGAGAAGGCCGGCTGGAATTAGGGAATGGTCTGAATATTTTTTTAAGAACATTTAGGTCTATTGTTTTCTGGGACAAAGAATCACAGATTTGGAAAGGGTCTTAGTCCAAGCCCTGCTCAGTGTAGGAACTTTTTGTGCTTCATCCCACACAGAGCTTTATTTGCACTTCTCTTGAATGCTTCCAATGAGAGGAGACACTATTCTGATAGAGAAGCTGTTTTACTCTCAGAAAAGTTTTCCTTTCCCTGAACATGAATCTATCTTCCTGAAAGGTTCTACTTGCCTTCTGCTATTCATATAAACCAGATATACTCCTCTTCCCCAGATGGTCCTTGAATATTTGAAGGCAATGATCATGCACCAAATTGTGCTTCATGACATTCTCTTCTGCAAGCTGAACACCCCTGGTATATTAAACCATTCTTTTTATGACAAATGCCATCAGCTCTAGTTAGAAACAAACTGCTGTCTTCTAATTAGCCTCTTAATTAATGGCTATATAAATTCAGAGCTGAGCAGAGCTTAGAGACCGCCTGCACAAGCCTCACTATTCTACAGATGAGCAAAGTGAGGTGCACTGAGAAAACAGGAAAACTGCCTTACCCAACTTGAGAGAAACAGACAGGCAAACAGACAGAGGAGAGTCTGAGTTGAGACCTGAAATCTAGTTGCATGAATCCTAGTCCAGGCCTCTTTCACCCCACCCTGCCTCCTATTATTCATAAAACACAAGAATTTCTCAAGTTCTTGAAAGTGGTTGGGAAGTTTGTTCTCTTAGGTATTTCAAAAATTCCTCCTTCAAATTGTATTTGCACTGTGTGAAGTAGGGGTTAGCATAGGGCTGAATTTAATAAAAAGCATCCTTCCAGGTGTGTTAACCCTCATTGCTCTCTGTTGTCAGAAGTTCATCTCCATTGACCTAGAATTCTAGCTCAAAATGGCCAGCACATGCAGAGGGCCACCAAGGCAGGTCATATTTTCCATAACGTCCAGCTACCTGCTCAATGTAGCAGACCTTCCCAACTTTGGAACCAGAAAATGAATTTTCCAGGATGTGAGGCTGTGTTCCTGCTTTACCTTGTGCTTGTTTTAAAGTTTCATATCCTCTTTTCAATCTGGCCTGATTCTCTGACGAGAAGACAAAGCAGAGACTCAGGGAAGCAAACCAGGTACTTCAGTGATTGGTTTCCCATCCCAGTTCCCAACAAACCCTGCAGTCACATGCTTCCAAGGGAACATTCCTCCCTGCCCTAACCCACAGCAATCGCCCTCTTCTCTCAACAAGGTATTGTGTTTCCAGTTCTAACAC
Source organism: Bos taurus (assembly GCF_002263795.3). NCBI lineage: Eukaryota > Metazoa > Chordata > Mammalia > Artiodactyla > Bovidae > Bos > Bos taurus. The sequence continues at coordinate 60,238,316 of NC_037334.1, read as the reverse complement.
TTGCTCTGGCGTGGACTATAAACTGGCACATGTTGCTCCCTGGTTTCCGTGTGTTCAGGAATCACACGGACCTGGGTTCCAGTCCTAACCCTGCAACTAGCTGGCTATGTGACTTTGGAAAGTGACTTCACCTTTCTGAAACTCAATTACTTCATTTGTTAGATGAATACAATTTTGCTACCTACCTCATAAGACTGTCAAGGTCACACAATGCCTGCTGCTGCTGCTGCTAAGTCACTTCAGTCATGTCCGACCCTGTGCGACCCATAGACGGCAGCCCACCAGGCTCCCCCGTCCCTGGTATTCTCAAGGCAAGAACACTGGACTGGGTTGCCATTTCCTTCTTCAATGCATGAAAGTGAAAAGTGAAAGTCTTAGCGACCCCATGGACTGCAGCCTACCAGGCTCCTCCGACCATGGGATTTTCCAGGCAAGAGTACTGGAGTGGGGTGCCATTGCCTTCTCCGTGCCTAAAAGGTGCCTAAAGTGAAAGAAGTGAAAGTGTTAGTCACTCAGTCCTGTCTGACTCTTTGCAACCCCATGGACTGTAGCCCACCAGGCTCCTTTGTTCATGAAGTTTGCCAGGCAAGAATACTGGAGTTGAGTTGCCATTCCCTTCTCCAGGGGATCTTCCCGACCCAGGGATTGAACCTGGGTCTCCTACATTGCAGGTGGATTCTTTAGCATCTGAGCCACCAGGGAAGCCCCCAAAAGTATCTAATACAGTCCCTAATATTTAGTAAGATTTCATAGAAGATATCTACATAGTATTATTAATAGTATGCTCCAGAATTCAGAGACTAAAACCTATATTTTTCCCCTGCTACATACAGTAGTTGTAAATACCACCTGACTGATACCGGCCTAGGCTTCTTTAGGCAGTAGAAGTGAAACATCAGAAACATTCTCAGCATCGTGTAAGGACAGTTCCTATTTCCCAGCTCCCTATTCCCCAGATTCCCTCTTCCAATAATGATCTCACCAAGGAGGCCCACCCTGGCCTGCCACTTTGCACACCTGTCAGCTCGCATCTCAGGATAAGGTTCTCATTTGACAGACTTCGAGAACTTGCTGTCCAGGCAAAGACAACTTTATGACGATGAATCCAGCACAAACCTTATGTAACCAACCTGTCAGCAAACAGAGGGACAGAGAGACACTGACAAATGCCTGCCTCCACAAAGAAACAAAGCAGAACAAAAGGATATAGAAAGCAAGGAACTGAGATAGGCTTAAAATGCTCTTGCTTGTCCAAACTCTTAACAGATCAATGTTCTTATATTTGAAGTATTTCTAAATGAACATGAATTAGGCTAAACTCCATTTTAGCTGGGACTTTATGAACTAACATTCATAGCAGAGTGTTTAACTGAAATTACATTGTTTGCTCCTCTAGTCAAACAAGGATGTATATAACATTGTTTATTAATAATATTTATTGTCCATGGGACTTACGAATGATGATAGAAAAGTTTCCACCTTTTTTTTTTTCTTCTAAATAAGACAGGAAATTTCTACCTGGAGTGGCTTGAAATCCCTTCAGGTCATAAAGAGTCAAGGAATCTTCCAGTTTCTCTAAATGCTGAGGATATCCTAGTGAACACTTGCTGAGAAAAAGGAATAATTCTTTCACTTGTCCCTATTGCAGATTATTTGTGTACTGCCTGTGTTCTTTATCAAGGACTCAAAAGAAATAAAAACATCTGCTTAAATGAATTTGTTAATGTGACAGCCCCAGGGAAAAGATTCCACGATTGAGGGTGAGGGCAAAATTCAATGACAATGTGGTGGAGAGAATACGCCAGTTCCTGGTATGACAGCCGGGTTCCCTGGCTTTAGCTCCGACTCTCACATCCTTGGCTTCTTACCTTGGGCAGGTCATCCCCCTTGCAGGCTTTTAGTCTCTTTGGATGTCAAATGCTTTTTATGCTTTCTCCTTCCAAGTCCAAGATCCCATGAGGCTATGAGGAGTGTGAAGATTAACTGCAGAAGCTGCCTGCATCTCTGAGTGCAGGGGCCAGACCAGGAGAAGAATGTGATAATAGGTATGAAAGCCCTTGGAGAAAGAGCAGAAGTGCTGAATGGCACACACTCTCTGAAGCCTGATGGCATGTTCTAGAAACACGGGCAGCTAACTTTCTCTTGAGATGTCAGGGCTCGCCTGGAAACACACTATCACTGAGCTGATGGGAAGCAGAGGAGACTAATGCTTTTCTGGTTGGGCACCCTGGCTGGGATAGAAGAGAAGAAAGAAGTAGAGTCAGCTTTGTAAGCGAGTGAAATGGCAACGAACCCTGCAGGCTGAACCTCTCCTGGCTGGCGCTGCCAAGGAGGACGATCCACTCCGTCAAACCTGGGCCAAGCTCTGGCTCAAACACACAGGCAAAAATAGAAAGGGGGTGGGAAAAGAAATGTGTTTACTTTCATGATTTTCCCTTACGTCCCTCTTAACAGTATTATAATCTCTCCACAAACAGGCAGTAATGGCTCAGAGGCCTCGCCTTCATTGATAAACCCTCTCAAACGATTCATGTCTCACAGTCAGTCTGTGGGCAGCTGGTGAATAAGCTTGGAAGGCAGTGTGATGGAGTAGAACACTGGCCCAGGGTCGGTCGCTAACTGGGTAAAGTGTGAAAAATGCCTCTCTGGTGCTCTGCAAAATGAAGTGGTTATATTAGGCAGAATCGAAACATCTGCTTAGATTTTTGAAGTTCATAACTGGTTCTCAACCAGGGGCAATTTCATCCCTCAAGGTAGGGGTATCTGGCAGTGACTGGAGACATTTCTGGTTGTCACAGCTCAGGGAATGCTCCTGGCATCTCGTGGGTAGAGACCAGGGCTGCTGCTAAACATCCGACAATGTGGAGGACAGTCTTCCACAGTGGAGAATTCTCTGGCTGAAAATGTTAAAAGTATGAGGTTGAGAAATCTTGATTTGTCCTGAAGTGACTAGAGTCACAGGGAGAGGGGGCAAAAAAGGACAGCGGTTCAAAAGGAGGAGGGTTCAAACCCTGTTTCTAGATCATGAGGTTTTCACCAGTGACATGTTTTCCAGCTTTTCTCCCTATAACCCATGACTTTTTCATTTCCCTTGGAATTTCAGGGCTATGTTTGAGCAACTTGTTCACAAGAACTTCCTTATCCTCAAAATGCCAAGCCCTGATGCACTATGATCTCTACTATGAGAAAAGACAAAGATAAAAATATAAGCAGCTGCAAAACAAGTAGAACTGGAAGGTGGGCAGCAGAGGCACATGGAAGCACACAACAGATGCCCATAACTCCAGTTCTATGAGTCAGTGTTTCTGATGTTACAACATAGGAATAATACTCGTAAGAAGAGCAAGATGAGCTATGCTGGGTGAGCACACAGTGAAAGAACTGATGTGAGAGCAGCAGCGTTAGAAGAGACGCAGGTTTGCAGTGGCAGATTCAAAGGCAAACGAAAGGGTTAAGCAATCAGTGCATGTCATTCCACATTAAGTCACCGGGCAGTTATTACAAATAGTTACCTGCAGTTTCCAGTGGGGGAGGCAAGCACACTCCAGTCAAGGGGTTTTGGAGAAACAGGTGCAATGAAGTCATGGTCAAACAATTTATTTACTGTAAACTTTAGACTTTGCTCAGGAAAACAACCAAAGCTGCCCCTCAAGTCCCTGCCTACAACACCCCGTTTGAGCAAATAAGAGGGGCGAGGAGAGTCCATGTTCACAGCGAAAGGTCCGAGAGACTCAGTATCTTCCAGTCCAAGGGTGCAGGAAGGAAGGTCTCCTTCAGATACAAATTACCAGCAGCAATATATTACCCCTAATACTTGATCAATGAGGTAGATATGCAGGAAAAGTCATCAAAACATAGCAGCCCCAGGTCCTTTGAGACTGAAGCCCTTCAGACATAAACTTAACAAGTTCCAGGCAAAGAGGAACTGAACTGTACAAGAAACAGTTACTCAAATATATTTTGTTACAACTTAAAAAAATAAAAAATAAAAAGGCAGAAGGATATCTTTCCTCCTGCACATCTCTGTACAACTTTATTCTAAATTTATTAGACTCAAGTTAAATAGTCTGTTTAGTGTTTTGTTGCAGGGTACTGGGGAGAAGGGGTGTCTTAAAAAGTAGAAAACCGGCATTACAGCAGTGAGTCATTTGTACTACAATTCCTCCCTTGTGAATCAATGCTATCACTGGGCACAGTACCTTGCTGGTTCACAAAGTTTTCGGTGCCTGGGGGGTCTTCACACAGAAGTTCACTGTCTTTCTCCTCCCCCAGGTGATATCCACTCTGTTCCCCTGTGTAGTCAGTCCTGTCATTGCTGTTGCTGGAGCAGCCATTCCCATAGGCCTTCAATGAAGACCTGCGCAGGCAGAGAAGCTCCTGGAAGGCAATCCTGAAATCTGGGCTCCGGCAGTAGATAAGGGGATTGAAAGCGGAGTTGATGTAGCCCAACCAGTTTAGAAGGATGTATATTTCCTTACGGATGAGGTTATCCTTGATCACGTGCACAATGTTGACAATGAAGAAGGGCAGCCAGCACAGGGTGAAAGTGCCCATGATAATGCCTAAAGTCTTGAGGGCTTTGTGTTCCTTCAAGTAGAACTTGGAGGTCCTGCGTTGTCCTAGACCGCTCCGCCCATCCTGCTCCACTTGACTGACGTTTTGGGCATGGAAGCGGCCCTCAGATTTGTCGATCTTCTGGAGCTGCCTTTTGGCCACCTGGAACACCCTGGAGTAGACGAAGACCATGACCACCAGGGGAAGGTAGAAGGACACAATGGAGGAGGCAATGGCATAGGGTTGGTTCGTGAAGAAGTCACAGCAGGTTTCCTTAGCATAGCAGTTGATGGCTTCCTTGTGGCTGGCCCGGTACCAGTGCATCTGAATGGGTAAGAAGGAGGTAAGGCCAGACACGATCCACACCATCAAAATGACCACCCGGGCCTTATTCTTGGTCAGCAGGCACTGATACTTGAAGGGTGACGTGATGGCTAAGTAGCGATCCACAGCGATCACGCACAAGGTCTCAATGCTGGCCGTGACGCATAACACGTCAATGGAAGTCCAAAACTCACACCAGAAGTTGCCAAAAGTCCACATTTTCATGAGGATGTGGCAGGCCCCAAAGGGCACCACTGCCAGGCCCATGACCAGGTCAGCACAGGCCAGGGAGGTGATGAAGTAGTTGGTGACCGTCTGGAGACGCTCAAACTTGGCAATGGCTGTGATGACTAGCACGTTTCCAAACACGATGGCCAGGACAATAAGCGACATGAGGATGCCCATGCCCACAACCCAGGCCTCGTCCCGTTCCAGCGTGACGTTTTGGTCCGGCGCGTGGCTTGCGTTGGGCGCCAGCAAAAAGACGCTGCGGTTCCCGGGCTGCCCCATGGCGCGCAGGCTGGCAGGTGAGCGCACAGGCTGCCGGCGCACCAGCCGCCCTCAGCGAGCGGACCTCCGGCGGGGCGCTGCGGGCAGCAAGCGAGCACCTGGAAGACTCATTCAGCGGCCGTGGGTGGGTGTGGGTGTGGTAGGGGTGCGTGGTGCACTCAGCTCCGGGGCTACTCTGGGCTCGCAGTGCCTGTCAGTTCAGCCAGTTCCAGCTTGCGCTCTGGAGAAGCCGTCTCTGAGTGCGCGCTGTCCGTTATGTGCCCAGGACTTTAGGGGAACTGCCCTCCCCGTGACGTGCTACAACTTTCAACCAATAGAACGCGGGAAGCCCCAAAGGGGCGAGGCCCACGCCCTCTCCCGCCCCTTCCCTCCCTTCTCCTGCCTGCTCCAGGGGCTGGCCCGGGCGGGACCCAACTGCTCTAGGAGGGCGGGTCGGCCACCATTCCCTCGGGGCTCTCTCGGCTGGCCCCGGAGGCTGAAGCCGGCTCTGGCGAGCTTACCAGCCAACTAGAAGGTGCCAGTTCTTTCGTGACTGCTACCTGTCTGCCTGGGGCGCCTGTGCGGCTTGGTCTCAGGGTAGATGGCAATACTCCGGCACTCCCTCGCATTCGGAAATAGATGATCGTGCCCACCGAGACACGCACAGGCAGGCGCACTGTACCCCGACATACATGCTTAGACTTATACGGAACCACAGCCACAGACACTCAGACACACCCATCCAGCGCACAAACGAGCGCGCAGGCACAGAAGCCGACTGGCACAAAGTCACCCCTGTCCAACACAAGAGACATGGCCAGGAGCAAACCAGGAGCACCCGGAAGCATAAAGACACGGACATACAGACAAAAAAAGTAAACAAATAGCATACAAACGCCCACTTGGAGGCAAGCAGTGTGCCACAGAGAAGGACTTCCCCATCTGGATATTCCAAACTCTTTACCCTTGCCCCCTGGACATCCACTCCATCTTCCCCAGTACACAGGACTCATGGTATATTCCCTTTCAGACATTTGGCAAGACCACAGGTGGTGACTTTAGCAGCAGCCAATTTCCTCAGCATGCTTGCTGTCCAGTACTTTTGGTGCCCTCCTTGGGAATTTGCAGGGGTTGAGACCTAATTTTACTCTTGGGATTTCATTTGGAGCTGGGGTATACATGTATGTGCTTGAGGATAGGAAGAGAACGTTGTATGCTTTAATTCTTAATTCTAGGGAGTGTGGCATCGTTCCTTCCTTCTCCGTTAAAATGAGAATATGTTGAAAATGAAATAATTTTCAAGTTCAACTTCTTCAATAATCCCTTTGCAACTAGAAAAAATCTTCTGTTCGGTAGTTTGTTGATCTGTTGGGCTGAGCCATATGAAATTGCCACTTTTCTGTGGTATCTGACTTTAAATAGATGACAATTTCATATGGCTCAGATTATTAAGAAGGTGTTAACATTAAGAAATGTTTTGAAACCACAGAAAGCAAAAGATAACTTCTCTTAAAAAACTAGAGTCTTTGTCCATGAAATACTACCCTTTGCATGTGGCATATGAATTTACTGTTAAAAAATTAATTTTCAGGGTTTGATTTCCCATGTATCATTTGTGTCTTTGAAACATGGAAAGTATTTCATGCAGTGTAACTGAACATATTTTCTAGATTACATAATAACATAACAATGGCTAACATTTATGGAACGTTCTGCGATGTGCTTTTAATGCATTATTCCATTTAATCCTTCCCACAGTCCCATGGTGTGTGTTGTTAGGGTGGGGTGGGGTATAACTATTTTTAGCTTAATTCACAAATGGGTCTCAAAGAAGAAAATAGCTTGCCCATGGGCACAAGACCAGGCAGTGCCAGAAGCAGAAGCTGAACTCAGTTCTGTTTGACTCTAAAATCCATCTTTTAATCCTTTCAATGTACCGTGTCACCACAGTGCAGAAAGGAATAGAGGATGGGGAAGAAGGACCACAACTGGAATTGGAATACCAGGTTTCAAATTCTCATCTTAGAACTTTCTAGCTCATATTCCTTAGGCAAATAAAAAATGTGGAGCCTAATTTCCCCTATGTCTAAATGAGGAATTAAGTCACTTCCATTGTGCTGAATGAGAATCAGATGATATAATGACAAATGTAATTATGATTTGCACTTATAAATGCCACACAAATAAAGGTTATACATAAATTTATATAAATTACTAAGTAGTTTAGAAGATATTGTTCATATTCTCTAATAGAACACTAAAATGCTTTAGGACAAAAGTAACATGGGCATTTACACAAGAAGTATAACTCAGAAACAAAATTTAAACTACATGCTCTTTTTAACTTTCTTCACTAGCAGAAATTGTTTTTGCATGACAGATGCCTTAAAATAACAAATATTTCCCATAAAAGCCACACATATTAATTAAGAATCTATTATGTTCACATAGTTTTCAAAATATACCCACCCCATATTTGTGTTTTCCAAAATTGGCTCTGGTATGATGCATTTTAGGAAGAGGCAGTGTGCATTATGCAATTATGCAATATTTCTTTAAATATATATCTACCCCAAATTGTGAAACTGGGCCATTTAGAGCCTCCTTCCTGTTTGTGAAGCTATGAAATAAATAAGCATATTGTTTAACCTTCTTATAACAATAAAAGAACAAAGAAAGCCCTTATAGGACAAACATTAATTGATCATTTAGATATACATGTAAGTCACTTAAAATTTTAACATTGATTATTTTGGGAAGCACCTTTTAAAAAACCCACAAACACTAAATCCAGAAGGGAGGCTGCTATGTCAACAAAGTTCCAGGCCTTTGCCTCATCAGCTTTGCCAAATGGGCACCCCTCTCAATCTCTTCCCCTTTCTTTTTCTTATATCACTGTGGCTGATAGAAATTTCAAAATGTCTTCATGCCAGGAGTCTTTTACCTGACCTCCTTTTTTAGAATTGTAAGATTAAAGACAGAATGGAAAAGAGTTTAATAGATCATTTATTCTCTCCACGCTTCCAGTTTGAAAATTAGGAAAGTGTCTGGTCGAAGGTGACAGGGAAGACTGGGAGTCCAGGTCTGTTCCTGGTCTCACGTGTTTTCACCGCCCAACATTGTAGCTTCATTTCCCAGTGGAGGAGTGTGACTAGCACTGCTTACTGGGCTTGTGGTCTTAGAGAGTTAATGTTTTAGTTGAACTGGAAAGTTCTAAATGTACCTTTGTTAGATGTAAGGAAAAGCAGGCTCTTTTATGGTGATTGATAGTGTCTAACTACATATTTTATCAATCCCTTACGACTCTGATTTGTCATTTCCTGCCTGCCAAACAGGAAAAAAAGTCACATTTTGATTTACCAAACAAATGTTTAAAGAGGAGTAAGGCTCTGTGAGCCAAGGAATGCTCTCACATGAATATCTGGATGCCTTAGAAAACTCTTAGACTGGTCTTGGCTTAGGCAAGATTATTTCCATCTTTTAAAACATTTATTTTTATTGTTGAGGTGTAATTGACATATAACACATCAGTTTCAAGTGTACAATGTAATGATTCAGTAGTTGTATTCATTGTGAAGTGATCACCTCAATAAGTCTTGTTACCATCCATCACCATGCATTAAAAGTTAACTTTTAAGATTTGCTCTCTTGGCAACTTTCAAGTATGCTCTACAATATTACTGACTGCAGTCCCCATGCTATACGTTACATCCCCATGACTTATTTATTTTATAATTAAATGTTTGTACCTCTTGACCCCCTTCCCCTGTTTTACCCTTTCCCTATGACCCTTCCACTCTGGCAAACACCATTTTGTTCTCTGTATCTATGACTTCTGTTTTGTTTTCTTTTGTTGTTCACTTGTATTATTTTTTAGATTTCACTTGCAAATGAAATCATATGCATTTGTCTTTGTCTGACATTTCATTTAGCATCATTCCCTTAAGGTTCATCCACATTGTTGTAAATGGCAAGATTTCATTCTTTTTTATGATGTAGTGGTATTCCATTTATGTGTGTGTATCAGATCTCCTTTATCTACTCATCTATCAGTGTATATTTATGTTGCTTTCTTATCTTGGCTGTTGTAAATAATGCTGTAAAGAACATGGGGGTACACACATCTTTTTGATTTAGTGTTTTTGTTTTCTTCAGACAGACACCCAGAAGTGGAATAATTGCATCATATGTTAGATCTACTTTTAATTTTTTGAGGAACTCAACCCCATACTGTTTTTCATAGTGGTTGCACCAATTTACATTTCCTCCAACAGTGCGTGAGAGTTCCCTTTGGTCCACATCCTTACCAACGCTTTTTTTGTTTTTGGTAATGGCTATTCTAACTGATGTTAGGTGATAGCTCATTGTGGTTTTGATTTGCCTTTCCCTGGTGATTAGTGATGTTGAGCTTCTTTTCATGTGTCTGTTGACTATCTGTATGCTTTCTTTAGAAAAATGTATACTCAGATCCTCTGCTCATTTTTTGAAATCAAATTGTTTGCTTGTTTACTATTGAATTTTATGAGTTTTTAATATATTTTGGATATTAATCTCTTATCAGATATATGATTTGAAAATATTTTCTCCCATTCAGTAGGTTGCCTTTCCATTCTGTTGATTGTTTCATTTGCTGTGCAGAAGCTTTTTAGTTTGATGTAGTCCCACTTGCTTGGTTTTCATTTTATTGCCTCTCTTTTGGATTCAGATTCACAGATTTTTTGCTAAGATCACTGTCAAGTAGCTTACCACTTATGTTTTCTTCTAGGAGGTTTATACAAAGTAGATACAGAAGGAATGTACTTCAGCCTAACCAAGGGCACATATAACAAGCTCACAACAAACATACTACATGGTGAAAGGTTGAAAGTTCTTCCTCTAAAATCAGGGACAAGATGGCAAAGATGTCCGTTCTTTGGGTAATATGGTCATTTTAATGATATGAATTCTTCCACTCCATAAGCACAGAATATTTTTCCATTTCTTTGTGTCTTCTTGAATTTCTGTTATCATTGACATCATTTTTGGTGTACAGGTCTTTCTTTCACCCCCTTGGTCAAATTTATTCCCAGGCATGTTATTCTTTTTGATGCAGTTGTGAATGGGGTTTTCTTAATTCCTCTTTCTGATAGTTTGTTGTTAAAGATATAGAAATGCAATTAATTGTTCTAACAATGACATGACTTTATGTGGAAAACCTTAAAGATGCTACCCAAAACCTGTTAGAACAATTGAATTCAGTAAGGTGGCAGGGTACAAAATAACATACAAAAATTAATTGCGTTTCTATATCCTTAACAACAAACTATCAGAAAATGATGTCCATGATGACAGAAATTCAAGAAGACACAAGGAAATGGAAATGCAATTCCTGTCAAGATCCCAACGGGATTTTTCATAGAAATAGAACAAACAATCCTAAAATGTCTTTGGAACCACAAAGACCCCAAATAGACAAAGCAATCTTGAGGAAGAAGAATAGATTGGAAGTCATCAAGCTCTCTGGTTTCAAGCTATATTACAAAGCTGTAGTAATCAAAACAAACACATAATTAATGGGACAGGGTAGAAGACCCAGAAATAAACCCTTGCATATACGGTCAATTAATTTACAACAAAAGAGGCAATAATATTCAGTGGAGGAGAGAACAGCTTATTCAATAAACAGCATTGGGAAAACTGGACAGACACATGCAAAAGAATGAAACTAGACCACAATGATACACCATATGCAAGAATTAACTTAAAATGGAGGAAAGACTTGAATGTTTCCTAGAAGAAAACAGATGGTAAGCTACTTGACATCAGTCTTTTTTTCTTTTTTAAAAAATTTATTTATAGTTGGGGGATGTGCTCAGTTGCTTCAGTCGTGTCTGACTCTTTGTGATGTATTGACTCTTTGTGATCTATCTATCAAACCCACCAGGTTCCTCTGTCCATGGGGATTCTCCAGGCAAGAATAGTGGAGTAGGTTGCCATGCCCTCCTCCAGGAGATCTTCCCAACTGGAGGATAATTGCTTACAATATTTTTGACCTCCATCTTGAAGACTTTTTCCATCTTTATGATCCTCTAAACTGAGAAAATCTATAGTTTTTTTTTTTTTAAATGATGATCTCAAATGTTTGTCTTTAGTATGATCTCTGTATGGTATTGCCTCATTAAGTTTACAGTAAATGAGACTAAATGCATGCAAGCTTAGCATATTGCCTTGGAAAAGAGATAGCTATTATTGAAATCTTATTTTTGAATCAAAATGTATTTAAAGAATGTATGTCTTATCAGATCACATTGTGAAAGGCCACTTTGAATATAAATAATGAGTAATTTATTTTTAATTTGAATTTTTGTGAAAAAGACTTTTGAAAGGAATAAAACTTGATTCCTTAGTAAGAAAAATGATGATGAAAATGACTTTCATCATTGAGTTATATAGCTGGATGGGATGTTAGTGACTTTTGAATGAAGCATCTCTTAGCCTAGGTAGCTCCTTACATAGTGCATCTGCCAAAATTCTTTGACAGCTATCTCTAATGAAAGCAAGCACACCAGTTCTTTTCATTGGTGTACGTTTCTCCAACTATCCAGATATTGAACTGAAATCCATCTTCTGATAATCTCTACCCATGGATCTTAAGTCTGCCCCCTTGAGGGCACTTGAACAAGTCTACTCTCTCTTTCAAGATTGTCCTTGAGATTTTGGTAGAATCCCTTCGAGTTCACCTGAGTCTTCTACTCTTTAGGTTAAATATTTCTGTTCCTTTGGGTCTAGAGTCTTCTTCACCATCAGATATCTTACTAGTCATACTTGGGCTTGTCAGTGTCTCAATATCAATACCTAGAGTGATCCTAGAGCAAGTCATCAAACAATCAATTTACAATTACCTTGGCAACCATAAAGCAAGCAGAGCAAACAGCAAAGCTTTCAGAGCAGCTAACTGTATCAGATTAATGTAATTTCCTGCTATACTGGTGTTTTATGAGATACATGCTAATAAATTCTCTGCATCTCAGGGGGACTGAACAAAAAGAGACGGCATTAAATTAAAACAGGAGGAACTTCAGATGGTCATATGAAGGACTTCTTGGCTGGAGGACAGTCAGTCATCCAAAGGGGCTAGCCTCTAGCAGCTTTCCTCCATTGGGGTTTTATAAGAGAATTAAATCCCACAGAAAAGTGTTTGAGTGCCTGTTCCTCCCAGTTTTCCCAAGGGTGGTACATAAGTATTACCCTCCTAAGAGCTTGCAGTGTAACAGCTGCTTTAGGGAATGGGGCTTAATTTCCCTTACTGAATCCAACCAGAATTTCTGGGAGTCTCCTTTAGATCTGGGAATGAACAAGGGTGTGATGGTAAGTGAAAGTCATCATCAGTTTGATGCAGAGGAGAGGGCATGAATTGGGCATAAGGAGACCTAGGTTCTGGTCCCAGGACAACTATAATACTATCAGTCAGTCAGTCAGTTCAGTTGCTCAGTCGTGTCTGACTCTTTGCAACCCCATGAACTGCTGCACACCAGGCCCCTATCCATCACCAACTCCCAGAGTTTACTCAAACTCATGTCCATTGAGTCGGTGATGCCATCCAACCATCTCATCCTCTGTTGTCCCCTTCTCCTCCCAAGTTCAATCTTTCCCAGCATCAGGGTCTTTTCCAGTGAGTCAGTTCTTCTCATCAGGTGGCCAAAGTATTGGAGTGTCAGCTTCAGGATCAGTTCTTCCAATGAATATTCAGGACTGATTTCCTTTAGGATGGACTGGTTGGATCTCCTTGCAGTCCAAGGGACTCTCAAGAGTCCAACACCACAGTTCAAAAGCATCAATTCTTTGGCACTTAGATTTCTTTATAGTCCAACTCTCACATCCATACATGACTACTGGAAAAACCATAGCTTTGGCTAGATGGACCTTTGTCAGCAAAGTAATGTCTCTGCTTTTTAATATGCTGTCTAGTTTGGTCATAACTTTTCTTCCAAGGAGCAAGTGTCTTTTAATTTCATGGCTGCAGTCACCATTTGCAGTGATTTTTGGAGCCTTCCAAAATAAAGTCTGTCATTTTTTCCACTGTTTCCCCATCTATTTGCCATGAAGTGATGGGACCGGATGCCATGATCTTAGTTTTCTGAATGTTGAGCTTTAAGCCAACCTTTTCACTCTCCTCTTTCACTTTCATCAAGAGGCTCTTTAGTTCTTTTTCGGTTTTTGCCATAAGGATGGTATCATCTGCATATCTGAGGTTATTGTTATTTCTCCCAGCAGTCTTGATTCCAGCTTGTGGTTCATCCAGTTCAGCATTTCTCATGATGTACACTGCATGTAAGTTAAATAAGCAGAGTGACAATATACAGCCTTGACGTATTCTTTTCCTGATTTGGAACCAATCTGTTGTTCCATGTCCAGTTCTAACTGCTGCTTCTTGACCTGCATACAGATTTCTCAGGAGGCAGGTCAGGTGGTCTGGTATTCCCATCTCTTGAAGAATTTTCCACAGTTATGATCCATACAGTCAAAGGTTTTGGCGTAGTCAATACCACAGATACAGATGTTTTTCAGAACTCTCTTGCTTTTTCGATGATCCAACAGATGATGGCAATTTGAATCTAGTTCCTCTGCCTTTTCTAAATCCAGCTTGAAAACATCTGGAATTTCTCAGTTCATGTACTATTGAAGCCTGGCTTGGATAATTTTGAACATTACTTTGCTAGCGTGTGAGATGAGTGCAATTGTGTCGTAGTTTGGGCATTCTTTAGCATTGCCTTTCTTTGGGGTTGGATAGCTTTAAAAAAGTCACCTTTCTTAGAGCTGTAGTCTTTGGCCATTAAATGGGAGGTAGGGATAGATGACATCTAAGGGCCTTCCTATTCTGAACTGAACAAGCCTGTAGTGGGAAGGAAGCACATTGAGGGCCATTGAGGAGATGAGTTCCTGCTCTGAAGAGCTACCAAAGAGTTGGCAAGCAAAAACTGTCACTACCCCACAAAGCAACTTGGCTATGTTTGTTTGGTTTCTTTTTGGCATATTTCACCATTGAGATTCCTGCTATTCTGAGTAGGAGGTGTACTATTACTTACTGAATACTTTTTTTTGATGCTGACTTATTTCTAAAACTCAAATACATTTATTTTTAAAGAAAATTTTGTATTATTGTCACTACTGCACATGGAAAACCAGTGTCACCAGCCGTAAATAGAAGGTAACCATGAACACAGAGCAATGTTAATAAATTCTAGCTAGACTTTGTTGCCTTCCAAGTTCTAAGCCTGAAGTCTGCTTTCATTTTACTGAAAAGTAAGATTAGCAAGTTCCAGGGAGAACTTAATGGTGTTCTAACATTCAGTAGGACCTTCTCCATATTTTAAAAGATCAAAAGAAAATTGAAAAGGGTAAAAATAATTCCTACACTGTTATTAAGTGTAGTGTTACTGAAGTGTTTAAAATAATTCCTTATTATACCTTTGGTGTCTCAGCCCTAGGCCACACTAATGGAACACACAGCTGTCGTGCAAAGAACCTGGCCTTTGGAGCCAAGTGGACCTGGATTCCAGTCCTGATTCTGCCCTTAACAGAGTGCTGCAGGTAATATACTTGAGGTCTCTGGACCTCAGAATGTTTGTGTATAAAATAAGTATAAAATCTCTTGGCTGACTGTTAAGGGAATAGAAAGAATGTATGAAAAACTGGGTTTGGAAAGGGAGGGAGAGAACCAAGAGACCAGACAACAGAAGAAATCAGCCCAAGTTGGATTGCTGGAGATTGAGGAGATGAATCAAAGGAATGGGGGCCATTGCTAAGCAGAGGTGAGGAGAGCAGCTTAGCCTAAGTGTTTGTAGGATAGGAAGAAGTGATGAATTTCAATATAGCCATATTGAGTTGGAGGTTTTGGTTGGACATCAAAATGAAAGTTAAAATGTTTAGGGACTTCCCTGATGGTCCGGTGGTTAAGACTTTGCACTTCCAATGCAGGTGGTGTAGGTTTGATTCCTGGTCGGAACAAAGATCCCACATGCCACATGGTCAAAAGAAAAATAATAATGTTTGAAAGATGAGTAGATTTGGGGTAATGTGTCTGTTGGTGGTTGTCATTACAGTGTAAGCATTCCCTGAATAGTGGTGCTCTCAGAGGATGCTTTTGATGGTTAAAGGAAATAATACATTTAAGGAACTTAGCGCAGTGCTTCAGAAAAAGTGTTTATCATTGTCATCATCATCATTGTTGTCCTTATTGTCATCTTACATTTTCTAGTGCAGTTTCAATTTCACGACATATTTCTCTAAGGGCAGTCGTTTAAATGAATAAATAAATTTATCCAACATGGAAAAAATCCTTTGTACATATCAAACTACTAATAGTGGTAACTTTTGGAGTGAATAGTTGGAAGAAGTCTCAGGTTGGATTTCCTAGCAGCAGCTGCTGAGATGAGGGTTTGTGTGCAAGTAATTGATGAAGGATGGGCTCCCAAGAGAAACCAGTCAGGGAGTGGCAGAAGCAAAGCCAGTCAGTGATGGTTTCAGACAGAAGCCCAAGCATGACTTGATCCTGTGAGACACTCTAGAGCATCTTTGGAGCCAACTGTTTGTTTTGAAGCCCTGCTTCTTCCAATTCTTAGCTGTCAAACTCCAAGCAAGTTACTTAATCTCCCTGTGTCTCGACTTCCTCATCTGTAGATTGGGCCTACTGATAACAATATCTTACAACCCCTTGCAGGTGTTTAGAGGAACAAATACGTTAATATCTGAAAAATGGTTAGAACTGCCCTGCTATATAGTAAGTGCTGAATTAATTATTAACATTAAACCTAGAAAAGCCATGGAAAGATCTGTTAGCCACAGCACTCAGGAAACCTCTCACAGGAAAGAGATTGTGCATGAAGTCTCTTGGGCTGAAGACCCCCTAACTGCAAATGGCCCAGCACTGGAGCCCAAGGAAAGAAAGTGAAATTGTGTGCCCTGCAGGAAAGTGGAGATGAAATGATTGGAGGGATCAAGAAGTATCTACTAGAAGAGAGGAAGGCAAGACGTAGGGGTGACAGTGAAACCGTGGGCGAAGGTAAAGCCAACTGCAGCTGGGGAGGATGGGCAAAGAAGGAGAAATGCCTTCAGGAGCTTAAAAGGGAGCAGGGCTGGCCTCCCGCCAAAGGTGCCTTTTGCTGGTGCCACAGGGGAAAAGACTTCACTGGTTCAAGAGGAGGAGGTGCAGGTGCTCAGTGGAGTCTGATCACTGTGGGGTGGTGAAACACATGCTGGCCCAGAGGAAGAGAGTCTAGCCTCACATTGTACAGTTGCCCCTCACTGGGCCTCAGTTTCCTCATCTGTAAAATGGGAAGGTTGAGTCAAGCGATCTCTTCCTAGTCATTTATTTGGTGATTGTGAAGGGATCTGAAAGGCAGCAGGCATAGGTTTCATTTATTATGTGTGTACTCTACATACCAGGAGCTGGCCATAGGCACCTTACATACATACTCTCAACTTTTATCTCATCTCATAGAGCATTATGAGGTGGCACACTTATTCCCATTTCACAGATGAGAAAACTAAGATTTAAAGAAATTAAGCAGCCTGCCACAGATTACACCATAGGTAGATGGAGGACTAGAAGTTCTTCTGACCCAGCTCTGTCTGATCAAAAGCCTGATTCTGAACGACTTAACTCATATTTCAGACTCAGTGAAAGGACTGCATATTCAGGCTGCTGAGGTAGAACCACCCTGGTTGTCAGGGTCTCTGAGCTAGATTCTACCATGCCGCTGCAGGCTGCAATGAAGAGGCAGCACTGTCCTATCGCAGTAGGGAGACTGGTTGGACGTTATCTGCGCTGAGCCTCTGGGCTTCATCCAGCCTCTTTCCTCCACTCATGGCAGCCTCTTTTGACTACTATACTTCCTTCCCTTCTCCCCTCATCTCCTGCATGGTCCCCACTGCCAGCACCACTCACACATTTATTCATACTTTGTCAGCTTCCTCCAGGAAGACTTGCTAACTCTGAGAGCAGGATAGATGTCTCTAGTATTTGCTTTTGCATCTCCCCAAACAGTAGCACCTATCCTATATTAGCATCATTCCTCATTGCTTTCTAATACTAATTTATCCATCTTTGTATCCCCAATATCCCAACACAGGGTCCAGAATACAGAGGGCAGATACCTTACATATATGCGTGTGTGTGCATGCACACACACACACACACACACAGGCCCATTTACTTAGACATCCTTAAAGTATCAGATCAGATCAGATCAGATCAGTCACTCAGTCGTGTCCGACTCTTTGCGACCCCATGAATCGCAGCACGCCAGGCCTCCCTGTCCCTCACCAACTCCCGGAGTTCACTCAGACTCACAACCATTGAGTCAGTGATGCCATCCAGCCATCTCATCCTCTGTCGTCCCTTTCTCCTCCTGCCCCCAATCCCTCCCAGCATCAGAGTCTTTTCCAATGAGTCAACTCTTCGCACGAGGTGGCCAAAGAGCTGGAGTTTCAGCTTTAGCATCATTCCTTCCAAAGAAATCCCAGGGCTGATCTCCTTTAGAATGGACTGGTTGGATCTCTTTGCAGTACAAGGGACTCTCAAGAGTCTTCTCCAACACCACAGTTCAAAAGCATCAATTCTTCGGCGCTCAGCCTTCTTCACAGTCCAACTCTCACATCCATACATGACCAGAGGAAAAACCATAGCCTTGACTAGACGAACCTTTGTGGTAAAGTAATGTCTCTGCTTTTGAATATGCTATCTAGGTTGGTGATAACTTTCCTTCCAAGGAGTAAGCGTCTTTTAATTTCATGGCTGCAGTCACCATCTGTAGTGATTTTGGAGCCCCCCAAAATAAAGTTTGACCCTGTTTCCACTGTTTCCCCATCTATTTCCCATGAAGTGGTGGGACCGGATGCCATGATCTTCGTTTTCTGAATGTTGAGCTTTAAGCCAACTTTTTCACTCTCCACTTTCACTTTCATCAAGAGGCTTTTGAGTTCCTCTTCACTTTCTGCCATAAGGGTGGTGTCATCTGCATATCTGAGGTTATTGATATTTCTCCCGGCAATCTTGATTCCAGCTTGTGTTTCTTCCAGTCCAGCATTTCTCATGATGTACTCTGCATATAAGTTAAATAAACAGGGTGACAATATACAGCCTTGACGAACTCCTTTTCCTATTTGGAACCAGTCTGTATAGGTTTGGAGAATATAAAGAAATGAAAGAGGCAAGGTTCTTGCAATTAAGAAACTTACAGGGTAGTAGTGGATGTTAGTATGTAAGCTTCATTTCCATGTAGTTGAAGTAAATGCTATGAGCTAGGAACTTGCTATTATGAATAGAAGAGGACTAATTCAGCTCTCCATCACCCCAGATAACACTGGGGAGAAGGCATGGGGAAGTCTTCCAAAAGAGCAGAGAGCATTGGGTAATAGAGTCTTTAGCCAAGGGACTAATAAGATTTTTTAAAAAAGAAAATATATTGATACAGCTGTTTGGAGAGTAATTTGGTAGAATTTATTAAAATGTATATATCCCTTCACCTAGCAGTTCTGTTGCTGGAAATTTGTTTCTTAAATGTCAGGTGTTTATGTAAAGATACTGTTTCACTTGTGATGAAAATGAAACTAATTGTTCAGAAAGGGAAAATCGTTCACTGAATTAAAAGAAACATATTATGAATTGTAGTTATTAAAAAGAATGAAGTAACCAAAACTTGCAGACTCAGAAAGTTGTTCATGCTTTATCACTGAGGTATAAAAGCAAATTATATGAAATGATTGCATTTTTCTCATGTTAAAGACATGCATATGGGAGTTTTGGTGGCTGCCTTATTATAACTGCAGGTACTGCTGAAAGCTCTGGGGGACACAGTTAGCTGCCTCCCAAAGATTTACTGTAACACAGTGAAGTTAAGTAGGAAAATTATGATATGATGGACTGTGTGACAAAGGCTACCAAAAAGGTATAAAGGAGATCTGAAATCAACAGAGGGCTGGTCTTGTTCGTTATGTGGGTGAAGATAAAGAGAAATTATAATGTATCATTCAGTTGGTGACCATGGAGCTTGGCTTGAGGATGGATGTGATTTGGGTCACCAGGGAGCAGAAAGAGAGAATACCATAGAGGAGAGATGATGTGAATGAATGTGGAAGTGGGAAACCTTGAACTATGTTTGAGGAACATATTGCAGGAGAATAGCTTTTGCAGGACAGCTGATAACACCTGATATATCAGGAGAGGAACAGTAAGATGTGAGTCAGGCTATGTATTTTGAAAACCCCTGAATGCTGGGATAAGCAGTTGAGGTTTAAGAGAAATTAAAGAAGGAGGCAGGCAGGCCATGAAAAGGTAAAATCTAGAAAAAGAAGTTGATAGTGGGATAAATGAGGCTATTTCACAGAAATTTGCCTAGCAGTGCTGTGCCCAAGGAGCAGATAAGGAAAGAAACCCCGGCACTGCTCCTGTGGGTCTTAGGGTAACAGATCTTTGTTTCCATATTTGTAAAGCAATTTTACTCCTCTCCCACCTGCCCTCAGACCCTGGTGGTGAGATCAAATGCACTATGTGTATGCAGTTGTGGGGCTGGGTGCCTGCAAAGGGCTGATTTTCTATAGAGGATTGTGATTAACACTGCGAGAAAATACAGGACAGACCTCACAAGCAGAGAATTCAGGTTGACACAGGGAGAGGGACGTGTGACAAGCTGTGGGAGCATATGGTGTGGTCATCTGGGCAATGAGGGAGGAAAGGAAGTGAGTAGATTGACATGCAAAATCCAGAAACAAGAGCAAAAACCGTTTTTTATCTAACATGCTGCAAAATTGAGTGCTTTGCAAAAACTCGGGGTTGGAACCAGACTCAGGTAGACACTGTTATTGTCTCATTGAAATTTAAAATGCACATATCTTTTGACTCAGCAATTGCACTGCTAGGAATCTAGAAATTTCTCTTGGAGATATACGCACATGGATATGCAAAGGATATATATAAAGAATATTTTTTGCAGTGTTGTTTAGCATAATTAAAAAAGCTGCCAAACTGGAAATAAACTAAATGTTTGTAAAAAGAAAATGGCTTAATAAATTTGTATGCTGACATTCAATGGATTATTATGCAAACATGGATGTTTGTAGCAGCCGTATTCATATATGCCAAACTTGGGAGCAACCAAGATGTCCTTCAGTAGGTAAGTGGGATAAATATACTGTGGTACATTTAGACAAAGGAATATTATTCAGCACTAAAAAGAAATTAGCTATTAAGCCATGAAAAGACATGGAAGAAACATAATGCATACTACTAAGTGAAAGAAGCCAATTTGAAAAGGCTACCTATAACTCCAATTCTATGACATTCTGGAAAAGGCAAAATTGTGGAGACAGTAAAAAGATCAGTGGTTCCTGGGGTGAAGGGTGAGAGAAAGATGAATAGGCAGAACTCAGGATTTTTAGGACAGTGGAATTAGTCCATATGTTACTACAAGTTGGATACATGTCATTCTACATTTTTCAGAGTCCTTAGAATGAACTGTGTAAGAGTGAAACCTAAACTGTGGATTTTGGGTGATGATGCTTTATCAGTGTAGCTTTATCAGCTATTAACAAATGTAGCACTTGGTTGGGGGAGGCTGTGCGTGTGTGGGGCTGGGGGCACATAAGAAATCTTTGTGCTTTCCTCTCAATTTTGCTATGAACCTAAAATTGCTCTAGAAAAAAACTCTTATCACATAGAGGTAGCTCTGTACCAGCTGATATGAAGCAATGTCCAAAATATATCATAAAGCAAAAAAGCCAATAGAACAACAGTGTAACATGTCCCCATTTATATAAGCAAACTATCATATGTGGCATCTTCCCCAAACACAAATATATATCAGTAAGGAGATGTGTAAATTGACTAAACAAATTAGGGTAACTTTACAGTGGACTTTTATGCTGCAGTTCGAAAGGATGGGATAGATAAATGTGATAAAGATTTCTAAGATATTAAATGAAAAGAGTTGAAACAAAACAGTATGTGTATCACCTTTTTGTATATATAACGTGTATTTCTATTTTCACAAACATTTTTGGAAAAACACTTAGAAACAATTACGCTTACTCCTTGGAAGGAAAGTTATGACCAACCTAGATAGCATATTCAAAAGCAGAGACATCACTTTGCCAACAAAGGTCCATCTAGTCAAGGCTATGGTTTTTCCAGTGGTCATGTATTGATGTGAGAGTTGGACTGTGAAGAAAGCTGAGCACCGAAGAATTGATGCTTTTGAACTGTGGTGTTGGAAAAGACTCTTGAGAGTCCCTTGGACTGCAAGGAGATCCAACCAGTCCATTCTGAAGGAGATCAGCCCTGGGTGTTCTTTGGAAGGAATGATACTAAAGCTGAAACTCCAGTACTTTGGCCACCTCATGCGAAGAGTTGACTCATTGGAAAAGACTCTGATGCTGGGAGGGATTGGGGGCAGGAGGAGAAGGGGACGACAGAGGATGAGATGGCTGGATGGCATCACCGACTTGATGGACATGAGTTTGAGTGAACTCTGGGAGATGGTGATGCACAGGGAGGCCTGGTGTGCTGCAATTCATGGGTCGCAGAGTCGGACATGACTGAGTGGCTGAACTGAACTCAACTGAAGTATATAGAGGGCCAGGGACTGGGAGATGGGGCTGGTGGGGAAGGTGGGATGTATAATTTTGCTTTCATTTTTTTACTCATTTGCTCTATTTGAATTTCATTCTGAGTACTATTAAAAAGTGAGTGTGTGTGTATGTTAGTCGCTCAGTTGCCTCTGACTCTTTGCTATCCTATGGGCTATAGCTGGCCAGGCTCCTGTGTCCATGGGATTCTCCAAGCAAGAAAACTGGAATGGGTAGCCATTCCCTTCTCCAGGGGATCTTCCCAACCCAGGGATCGAACTCGGGTCTTCCTCATTGTGGGCAGATTCTTTGCTGTCTGAGCCACCAGGGAAGTCCCATTTTAAATGTGTAGTTTTTTTAAAAAAAATGTAATACCCACAGAATTCTGGTATATACTGTCATGGCCATAAGAGTCTGTCCCTTTGACTAACTTTTGTTGGTGAAGAAACTGAGATGCAATTTAAGCAAAAGTTAGTGTATTCTCTGTAATTTTGGACACTGAGGGTGGGTGTGGGGAGGGGAGGTACAATAGATAACATCAAAGGAGTAAAAGTAGAAATGATTAGAATTTTTTAGTAACTTCTTTAGAGGGGAAGAGGAAGGATGTGAGAAGAAACCAGGAAATGAAAATAAAGATGGCAAAAAAATTTGAACTAATGAGGAAGCAAAAAGAGAGAAGACAAGGCTTGTTAAAGCAGTTTCTGGGGCTGGCCTGTCTTCTATTTGGAGTGTACATGAGTGTGTATCTGGGGCTTCCCTGGTAGCTTAGCTGATAAAGAATCCAACTGCAATGCAGGAGACCCCAGTTAGATTCCTGGGTCAGGAAGATCCACTGCAGAGGGAATAGGCTACCCAGTTTAGTATTCTTGGGTTTTCCTGGTGGCTCAGCTGGTAAAGAATCTGCCTGCAATGTGGGAGACCTGGGTTCGATCCCAGGGTTGGGAAGATTCCTGTGGAGAAGGGAACGGCTATCCACTCCAGTATTGTGGCCTGGAGAATTCCATGGACTGTATGGTCCGTGGGGTTGCAAAGAGTCTGACACTACTAAGCGACCTTCACTCACACTCACTGAATATGTATCTCTACTGATGTGGCCATTTTTGACAGTATGATGAGTTAACAGGACTATGAACCATTCCACCTTGCAACGGGAGTGCCCTCAGGATGGCCTAGCTCCGTGGGGCCCCCGCTTCAGTAGAGGACATTCAGAGGCAGCCACAGACACAGGGAGGTGGTGGGAGGTCCTGGGTCCCCACCCCAACCAGTGCTGCTCCCCTTGTAGTTGCTTTTCTATATCCTGCCTCTGCAGAGCTTCCTTGGTAGCTCAGATGGCAAAAAAGCTGCCTGCAGTACAGGAGACCCAGATTCAATCTCTGCCTTGGGAAGATCCGCTGGAGAAGGGAATGGCTACCCACTCCAGTATTCTTGCCTGAAGAATTCCATGAACAGAGAAGCCTTGTGGGCCACAGTCCATGGGGTCACAAAGAGTTGGACATGGCTGAGCGACTAACATTTTCACTTTTTTCCTTCATCCTGCCTCTGCATACAATTAGATTTGTACAAACCTTCCATTGCTAAAAAGATATCCATTAAAAAGCTATTCCAATCCTCTTATAGTATGAGTGGGGAGACTGAGACTTATGATAAGAAAGAAAGTTGAGAAACATTGCAAAGATGGAGGAATGGGTTGGAAGCCAGGGCTTCTGATTCTCAATCTTCCTTCTCACTTTTTATTCTTATGTTTTAGTTGAGACTGAACAGGAGAGGAACAGGCATGTAGGCTAGCTTAAATTTCAGTGGCTTAAGTTGAAAATGAATATTCCTAGGGGAAGGGAAAAAAAAAAAAAAAAACAGAACTAGACTCACAAAGACAGAGAAAAAAAATCAGAATGACAGAGGAGAGTAGACAAAGAAGGGTAACTTAAGCCTAAATATGTTTGAGGATGAATTGGACCATAAAGTGGAAACTTACAGAATTGAACAGCAGGGATTAAAAAATATGTTAGCTGGTGCAACCAACAAGTATGTTTTGATTACCCACTCTGGCCCAGTTTCTTTTTATAGCTGATATAATGATGAATAAATCAGCTGCAGTTCCTGTACTCAATGAATTTGCTGTCTAGTGTACAGCTTGGCAGTTTGCACAAAACAAGACCATGGGTTCATTTATGTAAGCTTTCATTTGACATATCCTTGTGACCTACTGATTATTTGCAAAGAGCTGCAAAGTCTGCTGTGTTGTCTGGCATAAAAAAGATATTGGCTTCAGCCTCTATGAAGTCCCTTGTCAAGAGAAACTAACCCTTAAGGGTGGCTGGAGAGACCTAAGGCATTATTTACTGGTTATGGTTACCACGGGAAAGTGGAGGAGGGCCTGGGTAAACAGAGCAGCTAGGAGAGCAAACCAGAGTGTTGCTAAGAGGAAAGGCAAGGAGGAACAACAGAGGCTCCTGCCTGGCTGTGGAGATGACAGGCTGATGGGCTAAGTGGGAGAAGGAGCCAGTTGGTGCCCACCCAGCTCAGAGGAAGCAGTACAGATTCTCAGACACTCAGAATCCTAGAGCCACCTGGCTCTCACTGCATAGAGGAGGAGCCTGAGGCCTATGGCGGGAAGGAGCTTGTCTATGTCACATAGCAAGTCAGAGGCTATACTGGGAGCAGAACGCAGGGTTTTCCTTATTGCTCCATCCTGCCCCTGAAAGAATGTCTCGGGGCTTAAAATGCAGGATGTTTTGGGGTCATGTAGACCTGGGTCTGCATCCTACTTCTCCCACTTGCTGCTGGCTTTGTGATCTTGGCAGCTTTCTTTCTTGGCTTCAGTCCCTTCATCTGTACAGTAGTATTGTGGTGTTTTATCTCCAACACAGTCGTCATTGATTCCTTCCCTCCTTTATCCACATGCATTGCCCCATCAGAAGATGGGCTTTATTCTTTCATCCCTTTGAATCTGGTCTGACTTGTGACTGCTGTGACCAATGGATACATCAGCAGTGACACTGCGGCATATTGGGGGCTAGTCATCATAAAGACTGGCAACTTCTGTCTATCTCTCCTGAATGACTTACTCTGGAGGAAAACCTCTGCTCTATAACTGCCTGGAGATCTCATGTGAAGAGGCAGTCCAAGCTAACTACGAGGTAGAGAAGCCCCTTGGAGAGATATGCCCCTTGCTCTTCCAGCCATTCTAGCTCAGCCCTAGCCACCAGCTGGCTTAAAATGCATGACAAGCCCCTAGGAAGATCCACCCAGCTGAACCCCGTTCATAGTCAAGAGAGGGGATGATAAAATGATTGCTGTTTAAGCCAGAGTTTGGCAGAGTTTGTTACACAGCAGTGGTTAAGGGCACATGTACTTTCTGAGGCTATTGTGTAGACTCATGAGACAGTTATTTAGAACAGGGTCTAGGACGTGTGAAACGAACTGAATTTTTATTTTAACTAAAAGCAAACAACAGATCCTAAGCACCCCCATCAGTTTCTTATGGAAAGTGTGTCCACCCCTAATGGATGCATTTACAGACTGCATAGAACAAACCTTGTCTTTCTTCCACTCAACAGCCCTGTGGGCCTTTGAAGACAGCCCCCATGGCCCTCGTCGGTGCTCCCACCACACTGGCCTCCTCAGTCCTTCCTGTGAGTTAGGTGTTTGCATGTGCTGTTCTAGAAGCCTATAAGCCTTTCCTCCCCTATGTTTTTATCACTAGCGCTTACTCAACTCTTAGTTCTCAGATGAATCATCATTTCCTATGGAAGTACAGGTCCCCACCCTCTGGGACACACCCTCAGAACACTATACCCTCCTCCTTCCCATCACCTATTGTTTGTGAGATTATTCAATCAATATCTTTCCAGAAGACTCCCTTAAGCACAACTTCAATTTTATTTGTTTTTGCTTATCACTGTTGCCCCAAAACACCAGCACCAGCTAAAACCCTGACACAGGTAGATGCTCAGTAAATACTTTTTTGTCGACAAACCAGCCAATTACCATTTCCTTTGTGCCTTTTCTTCAGACTAAGCATCCCCAGTCCCTTGAAGGTACAGGACTTGGTCTGACTTTGTTCCTCCTTTCTTCTCTTGACCTTTGATCCAGACCACTCAGCCCACGTGCCCTTCCCTTTCTGCTACCTTCTCAGCTCTTCCCTCAACCCCACTAATGGGTGGCTTACATAGTCGTTTTGCTATTTTGGGAGGAGGCGTCTCTAATACTAAGCAGTTCCTCCTCTACAGTCGTCTGTTATCAAACAAGACGTTTCCTTCCTCAAACTTGAACAGTGGGTCCCCGGGGCTCTAGGCAAAACTGCAACATTGATGCCCCTCTTAGCATCCCAACCCCTCCCTGCCTCAGTTCTCTCGAAACTACCGACCATCCCCCCAGTTTCCACTGCTCCAGTAAAGGCACCAGTCATTACTCACCTGGAATATTGTCTTTCTAATACCTCTAGTTTCTTCCCATTCCAATCTCTCCTTCATAACCAGCTGCCTCAGAAATTTTCTGTTCCAGTTACTTCCCTGGCTAAGAACTTCAATGTACCCACCTCTACTCTCTTTGTCTTTAGCAGAGGTTTCAAATTGAAAACCATAGACCACATTTGACCTGCATATGTCTTTGGTTTGGCTTATAGAGTTAACACATTATTTAGGCACTAACGTTTGAAAATTGGGGGCTTCCACATATTTATACACTCAACTTCTCTGGCAATATAGAAGAATGAGCTGGAGCTAAGTAGCCCTTGGGGCACATGGTCTGGAGTTGCCACAGCCGACATCACTCCCCAACAGTCCCTTCCTTTCAGGCCAGTGTTCTGCTGCCATTTATCATCACACTTGTAATGGTGTTTCACTTGATATCCCACCTTTGAGGTTTCTATAGGCCTTTGCATTGCCACCTGTCTTACAAGAATTTTTGATTCTTGAATCTGTTAAGAAGTATCAATAGAAAAGAGGAAAAAGAATAAAGAACACTGTCACTGGTCAGACCCTCCTGGTCCAGTAGCATTTGTAATTTACAGAGAAATATTAATTTTGTGTATACAGGGGTGACATTATAATTAATTTTTATTTTCTTCTCTGTGCATTCCTATGGTTCCCAAGTTTTCTGCACTAAACACTCATCCTTTTTGTAAAGCTAGAATAAAGTAAATGATCTACCTACAGAATTTTACCTATGTCTATAAAATCTAGAGTATTTAGCTCTGTGTTATAGAGTTACACTATAGGCTTTATTGGGGCTTCCCTGGTAGCTCAGTTGATAAAAAATCTGCCTGCAATGCAGGAGACCCCGGGTTGATTCCTGGGTCAGGAAGATCCCCTGGAGAAGGGATAGGCTACCCACTCCAGTATTCTTGGACTTGCCTGGTGGCTCAGATGGTAAAGAATCCACCTGCTATACAGGAGACCTGGGTTCAATCCCTGGGTTGGGAAGATCCCCTGGAGGAGGGCATGGCAACTCACTGCAGTATTCTTGCCTGGAGAATCCCCATGGATAGAGCCTGGCAGGCTGCAGTCCATGGGGTTGCAAAGAGTCGGACACAACTAAGCACGGTACAGTATAGGCTTTGTTATCTAAGTAGATCATTTCTTATCACACAATACTATTTAATTCATAAACTAAATTTAAACCACCTTTTTACTTCTTACGGTTTCACTTTTTTGGGTCATTGTTTTATTGAAGTAAAAAGCATACATATAAGTGCAAAAATCGTAAGTATACTTAGTACAGTTTTACAAATGCACTTTAATGCTTTATGTGTTTTTTTTTAAACAACTATACTTTTATAAACAGTACCCACAGTGAGCAGACTCTTCCACACAGTTTAGCTCATTTGATCCTTATGATCATGAGAGGCAGGCAGAATTGCAGGCAAGGAAAATAAGGCTCACAGGAGGCAAAAATAAATGCCTTGCTTTAGGTCTCCTGACTAGTGTGTGGCTGTGCTGAGACTTGAACTGAATTTTCTACATCATGGTTGAACTCCCAGCAAGACCATGCATGGGAGGCAAAGAGCAAGGCCAGGCCAAGAGGACGGAGAAATATTGTTACTGTGGATCAGACACATAGTAGACTTAGGCTTTGTGTGCACAGATACGCTTTGCCATTTTTACTTGCCTCCTCCCACTTGCTCCTCCCTACCCTGACCTCCCCACCCTGCATTTCAGTTACTTGATCACTTAACTAAATGGGAAACGTTCCCTTTAATGGCTATTTTGGGATCAGTTTGTCTAAGAGAGTCACCATATTGGAGAAATGCAGCCCTAGCTTCCTTCCTCTGCCTTCTTTGGATCATGTAAACAGTAGCTGCAGAATGGGAAAAAGGAAATGTCATATTTATGTGATGGCTAAAGCCTGAGATTGGATCCTCTAGAGTAACAACATCATTCAGAAACCCCCAAGAACTCCCTGGTGCTTCTGCTGTCAAATCCCTGCTCATACTTAGAAAGTCCCTAGGGGATCATCAAGTTCCTTCCCCCTGCCATGGGTGGGGAGCCTGAAGCTCAGCAGAGGGAAGCTGCTTGCCAAAGGACACAGTCAACTTGTGACAGAGCTGGGATTTGAAACCTGTTGGCAGGAAATCTTTCGTAATTATGTGAAATCAGTTTATCTTTATATCAGGTTCTTGGTTTGTGCTTTTTATGTATCCATTGGCTCTCAGTTCCTATCCCACCTTCTTATCCCTGCTCTGTGATGCTGGGGCTAGGAGTCTGCAAACTACATTGCCTGGATACCTTGTTGGGTATCTTGATGTTTTCGTCTGACAGCAGTGGACAGTCATGGCTGTATCTCCAGCAACCTTTGCTGCCGCTACTGCTGCTAAGTCGCTTCAGTCGTGTCCGACTCTGTGTGACCCCAAGAGGGCAGCCCACCAGGCTCCGCTGCCCCTGGGATTCTCCAGGCAAGAACACTGGAGTGGGTTGCCATTTCCTTCTCCAGTGCATGAAAGTGAAAAGTGAAAGTGAAGTCACTCAGTCGTGTCTGACTCTTAGCGACCCCATGGACTGCAGCCCACCAGGCTCCTCCATCCATGGGATTTTCCAGGCAAGAGTACTGGAGTGGGGTGCCACTGCCTTCTCCAGCAACCTTCAGCACGTCCTGTATCTATCACCCCTGGTGTTCTCCAAATCAGAGGTCCAAGCTACAGCCACAGAGATTAAGCCATGCCTGACACCCTCCTCTAACTCTGAGTTTTTGGTAACATTTCCATTTCCCTTCTATTCCCTCAGCCCTATTGGTAGTAGCTGCTTCTTGCAGTCATTAATATCTGAATTTTCTCTGCATTCTCTTTTTGCCTTATGTTTCTTCCAAAAACTGTGCAACTAAGTCCCTGTATTCAATACCTTTTATTGGAAATAACTATCATGGATACCTATCTTCAAACTAAATTTGAACTGACATGCTGCTTTAAAAATTTTGCTTTCTATTTTTTTTTTTTTTTTGCAAATTTCTTCCTCTAAACATCCACAGAAACAAAATAGGTGATGCCCAGAATCTGGAAAGAGATCTTAACATTCATTAATTCAACAAAAAATTGTGGTCTAAGAAATAATTTTAGGGAATTTTTGTTGAGAAGATTCTTGAAGTCTGTGGTGAGACAAGCAGTAAACAGGCAAGAACAGTGCAAAGAGATAAAGTTTGTGGGAGGCAAAAGCACAGGGACTCTAGAAGAATATGAAAAACACTCTACTATGATTGATGGATTTGCAAAACGTTAGGAGGAATCCTCCCAGAAAGCACTATCTAACTGAAACTTGGGGGATGAGTAAGAGCTTGCCAAACAAATTGGTGACTACTGTAGTTTGTTGGAAAAGATATTATGGGCAAAAATAGTAAAAGAACATGGCAGAGCCTGTTATAGATTGAATTTTTTCTCCCTAAAATTTATATGTTGAAGTTCCAATCTCCCAATGTGACCGTATTTGGAAATAGGATTGCTGTAGATGCAAGTAGTTAAATTAAAATGAGGTCATACTGGAATAAGGTAGATCCCTACAATATGAATGCTTAGTCACTCAGTCATGTCCAATTCTTTTCGACCCCATGAACAGTAGCCCACCAGGCTCCTCTGTCCGTGGGATTCTCCAGGCAAGAATACTGGAGTGGGTTGCCATTTCCTTCTCCAAAAAATATATAGCATATCAAATACAAAAATAACAGGGTGATTTAAGAGTAGGTTACATATTACAGAAATAAAAGATAAGTAACCACGAAGACATAGTAAAAGAAACCACATGACCATATGGAAGCACAGAAAGAAAAAGACTGAGAGGGGAAAAAAAAAGCAGTCTTATTCGCTTGTGGGAAAATATTAAGCCTCTGGACACACATGTAATAGGAGTAAGAAAAGGAAAAAATGCAGACAGAAATTAAAAAAAAAAATTCTCACAAATTTTCCATACTTGAGGAAATTTTAGACCTATACATCCAAGAATGTAAAAGAAAAAAAAAAGGCAAGAAGGACAAACAAAAAGAAAATTGCACTAAAACATATCAAAATCCAATTGCTGAGCACCAATGATAAAGAAAAATCTGGAAAGAAGCCAGAATAAAGATATATATATAGATATATATATACACAAAACAATTAGATAAACCCCAGAGCCTGTATCAGAAATTAGACGTGAAAATGGGACAGCACCATGAAAATACCAAAGGGCAAATATTAAGGTGAAACTAAAATGCTGTCTCCATCAAGGGAGAGAAGGGGCCAAGATGGCAGAGTGGAAAGACCCTGAGCGATGTGGTGTCCTTATAAAAAGGGAGAAATTTGCAGACAGCAAAAATGCCATGAAAAGATGAAGGCAGATATCAAGGTGATGTATTGGTAAGCCAAGGAATGACAGAATGCCAGAAAACCACCAGAATTTAGGAGAGAGGCCTGGGACAGATTCTCCCTCCCAGCTCTAGGGAGGGACCAATATCTTGATCTTGCCAACATCTTGATCTTGGACTTCTAGCCTCCAGAACTGTGAGGCAAAAATTTCTGTTGCTTAAGCCACTGAGTCCATGGTGCTTTGTTATGGCAACCCTTTCAAACTAATATAGATTCTAATCTTGAAGAGTATTATAAAGTGTGTTAGAAATACTATATATTTAACAGAGCCTGTTCTAAGTGCTTTATAGGAGTTAGCTCATTTAAACTTCATGACAAGTCAAAGATGTAGGTAGTATTATTACCTCATTTTGACAAATAGAGGGTTTAAGATTACACAGTTAGTAAGTGATATTATGAGGCTGGACTTTGAATTCAGGCTGAGAAGGAATATCTAACCTGCTATGTAATACCATCACCCTGTGAAAAGTTCAATTTTTACCTGGAGAACAACGCCTATGATAGAGATTTTTAAAGTCAGATTTATTGAGATGTAGCTTACACACAGTAAAATTTACTCTCTTTAGGTGTGCAGCTCTATGAATTTTGGCAAATGCATGTGAATTTGCAACCACCACCATTGTGAGTGATGTAGCCACCATTCGGGGGACTTTAGGAGGACAGTAGCATGATAACATTTCCATTTTAGAAACACAGCCCTGGCCACCGTGTGGAGAATGAATTGGAGGAGGGTGAACATGGAGGCAGAGACGGAGGATGCTGATGGCCTGGACATGAGCAATGGTGGTGAACATGGACAGAAATGAATGAATGTTAGAGACCTGTAAGAGGGAGAATCTGTGGACCTCGAAGACCATTTCTTGGATCAAATGCAATCTGAATGACCCCAGGTCATCTGCAATCTTTCAGTAAAGATATTTTTAACCCAATTGACTAACATACCATCCATTGTTTCTCCTTTTCTGTAACCTACTCTGGCCAGGAGTCTCTCAAATAGGCTTAAAACAATGAATATTTATGATTAAACCTGAGCAAATTATATAATTTGAGACCACATAATACTAAAATTATGGTGGCTCAGACAGTAAAGCGTCTGTCTACAATGTGGGAGACCTGGGTTCGATCCCTGGGTTGGGAAGTTCCCTGGAGAAGGAAATGGCAACCCACTCCAGTACTATTGCCTGGAAAATCCCATGGACAGAGGAGCCTGGTGTCCATGGGGTTGCAAAGAGACGGACACGACTGAATGACTTCATTTTCAATACTAAAATTAAATTATGAAGCTGGATTCAGGATGAAAGATTTATTGACAGAGAGCACAGGCGTAAACCAAGCTTCCATATGCATCTAATTTAAATTTGAGGCATTTTCAATAGTTTGTCACTTTCAATCTATCCTTACTTATTTCCTTCATGGGCTTATCTTTTTCTGAAACTTTCAACTTTTTAATTCTGTCTTCCTCACCTTCTCAACATGCCTAAAATACAAGCTCCATGAATATAGGAATTTTGTTTATATTGGTTATTGTTACATTCTCAGTGTCTGGAATGGTGCCTGGCACATAACGGACATGCAATAAATATTTGTGGAATTAATGAATAAAGCTGTGGCTCACTAAGAAATATCTCAACATCCAGTCATTTGGATTTGCAGATGAGGTAATTAGGGCCTGCTGCTGCTGCCGCTAAGTCGCTTCAGTTGTGTCTGACTCTGTGCGACCCCATAGACGGAAGCCCACCAGGCTCCCCTGTCCCTGGGATTCTCCAGGCAAGAACACTGGAGTGGGTTGCCATTGCCTTCTCTAATGCATGAAAGTGAAAAGTGAAAGTAAAGTTGCTTAGTCGTGTCCGACTCTTAGCGACCCCATGGACTGCAGCCCACCAGGCTCCTCCATCCATGGGATTTTCCAGGCAAGAGTACTGGAGTGGGGTGCCATTGCCTTCTCTGGAATTAGGGCCTTGGGAGATGCAAAGATATGTTTGAGGTTCCAAGCAGGTTCATGGCTGGCCCAGATGTCCCCTAAGTTCCCTGATTCCTGGCCAAGACCTCTTTCCACTGCTTTATATGACCTCACAGGCCTGTTCAGTCACACAAACCTGTTCAGCTCACAGCAGAGCGGGTTAAGAACATGGACCTCAAAACCCAAACTTTGGTTTAAATCTAAACTCTACCACTTGGGGAGTTGTTTTACATCTCTGGATTTGTCTTCCTCGCCTGTAAGTCAGGGAAAAAATAAAACCTACCTAGTAGCATTGCTGTGAGCCTTAAATGTGATAATTCAATTGAAGTGCTTTCAGCAGGTAGCCTGGCATAAATAAATTCCCCCTAAATATTAGATATTTCTATTCTTATAGGAGAACCACCCATGGGCATCATATCTTTCCTAACTTCTGGTGAACTGGAATAATTTCTCACTTAACTTTTAAGCTGTCAATGACAGCAGAGTACTAGAAGATATGTTAATGTAATGATGAAAGAAAAAGGATTCCACCAAATGGAAGGGAGACATGCATATGGAGAGAACTAGTCCCTTCTTCAATGAAATCTGATTTTCCTCATCTGTAGAGTGGAGAGCTGAACTCCATAATATCTATGACATGTGTCTGGCATCCTATGATTCATATCCTGAAAATGGAATGAGATTAAAATGGTTCATGCTTAATATGAGTGTGAAGTTGAAGGAAGGTAACCTGGTATTTCAACCTTTTCTTTTTTTCCCCCCTAACAATAGTGGATTGTTTTGAAATTCATTTCTTTCTTAATTAATAGTCACCACATGTCAAGGACGTGCTGAGCCCTGTGATGAACCTGAGAATGACTTTGTCTATGAGAATCTGAAAGGAGGGTTTGTCCCATTCCCTGCAGGGACAAGGGTGCTTCTGGGCCAAATGCTCCCCAAACCACTGTATTAGTTTCCCTGAACTGTCATAAACTGGGTGTCTTAAAATAACAAAAATTCATTGTCTCACAGTTTGGGAGGCTGGAAGCCCAAGATCAAAGGGGTTAATTCCTTCTGAGTACTCTGAGGACGAATTTGCTCCTCTTTCCTCTCAGCTTGGTGGCAATCTCTGGCATCCCTTGGCTTGTAGATACTTCATCCTGATCTCTGCCTTCATCATCATATGATGTTTCCCCAGTGTGTGTGTTTGTTTCTGTGTCCAAATTTCCTTTTTTCATAAGGATGCCAGTCATACCCAGTTAGGATCTGTCCTAATGACCTTAACCATAACTTTCTCATTGGCAAAGACCTGGTTTCTAAATAAGGTCCCATTCACAGGTACTGGGGATTAGGACTTCAACTTCTTATGTGGTGGACACAATTCAAGCCATAACAAGCACCCTTCCAGCCTTAAATAGCAACCCTGAGCCTTTCCTGCAGAGTCCAAAATATGTTCTCTTGGCTTTGACTTCCCATGGAATTAGGCTCTCAGCTCCTGAAAACTGTGAGCCCATGTGTACAACCCAAGATTCTATTTGTGTTTCTGGCAGTCACCTCTCATCATGGGCTCATGTTGAGCTTGTGGTCAATTAAAATGTAGGCCTATATTTCTTTCATACTAGTTGACAAACCAGTTCATCACACCCAGGGCTTTAACAGCTGATTTATGAAATTAAGTACCAAACTTTACAAATTGCTAAACAGTTAATCTTTGAAGGGCTCAAGCTAGTATCATGAGAAATTAAGTTATTAACAACTTTAGGTCCAGAAACAATTTCTTTAGTTGCTGGTTTCCTGTGGCCCCAGGACCCAGTTAGAGGTCTATTCTGTCCAAGCAATTGGTCCCATTAATCATAAGCCTGTAGCTCCTTATGAGCAATATGTCCCAACACTGAAGACTTGTAAGGTCTCTTCAGACCCAGGTGGAGGTCCCCAGACAGGGCTGGAATGAGAGTGGGGTAAATGAGGCATTTGCCTCGGGCACAAGTTAATGCAAACATATCCACGATGAGCAAAATCCAAATTTTAAATAAAGACCAGAATTAGAGTGAGGTGAGTGAAGTGAATCATGCAAAAGCAAGGTCGGATACTATCTTGATTTAAAATATAAACATTTTGTTCCTTTTAAATGTTCTGTATTAATTTTGATTTTTAAAAAATATTGCATGAAAATATTATCTTAGTGTTCCATTAAAAGGTGCCCTTTAGGTGAGTGCCTCATCCAACCCACTCTGGTCCTGGCTTTTGGTCCTGGTGTGGATTCTGTTGGGGGAGAGTAGAGTCTGGGATCAGCCTTATAACTGGAAATCAGGATTCCTGGGTCATATCAAGTTCTACTATCAATTTATTGTGTATCATTGAGTAAGTTACTTCCTCTTGCTGTGTCTCAGTTTCTTCAACTGCTAAATTATGTGTATAGACTATGATTTTTAGGTACAAACTAATCACAAGAATCTGTGATATTAACTAGAGTTGTGACTAGGGATTGGGAGACTCTTCTCTGAGCCTGTGCTATTAACTGACTGTGTAACCTTGGGCAAGTCACTTCCCAATCAGACACAGACTTTCTTCTCTAAACTAGCTAGGGTGTAGTTGAAATGATGGGCAAAGCTCTTTTGAGCTCTGTATCTCTCTGATCCTTTTTCTGCTTAAATGTAAACAAGAATATCCAAACACCACAAGATACCAGCAACTAAGCACCAGTTATAAACAACTGTATTTTATCAAATGGACTGACTCAAGAACAAAGTTTATATATACAAACTTTGGCAAGATATATTTGGCAAGATATCAAGAAACTTCTCTACAAGGAAAGAGAATTCAGTGTCAAACAGGCAATATCTAAGTATTGTTTAATTTTGAAACACCCTCATTAGAAACTTGAGCTAGTGTGTTTTGCTGTTGAAGAGGAAAGTACAGATCAGGGTACTGTATTTTTGTTGACGTGTTGTCATTTCATGCAGTGATGTAGAGAGGGCCCTCGTGGAAGCTCAATGTGAGTGCTGAGTAACCTTGAGAAAGGCTCCTGACTTCTGAGAAGTTCTTTTAATTTGTTGAATACGGACAGCAAGACCTGCTCATGGGGGTGGCCACAGAAATCAAGTAGGGTCTAGGCATAGGAGAAAGTGCAGTGTAAGCTAAAGAGTTCACAAAAGTTATGAAATCTCAGTCAAAATTGCCATAGAACAATTTGAAAATGTAAATCAAAGATGTTTAAAATGACTCAGTAACTCAACCTCCAGGTATTATGTCTGTGAAACTAATTAAGAATAAAGATAAGATATCGTTGCTGTGTCTTTATTGCAGCACCTTTATAATGAAACAAACTAGCAAAAATGAGCTTTCTAAATTAATAATAGAGGGTTGATTGAGCATTGGTTGTAATAGCTCCATTTGATGGAATGTGTTGAAAATGACTTCATGGAAGCCCATTCATTGCCCTGCATAGATACTCAGAACATACTGTTGAGTAAAAATTACAAAGTAGTGTATATAGTCTAAGCACATTTTTGTAAAAATAGGTATGGGTTATTTCTGGATGGTGATATGATAAGCTTTATTTTTTTCCCCTTTTTTGGATTTTAGCTACATTTTCTGATTTTTCTACAATGAATATATATGACATAACTTTTTAAAGGCTATCCTCAAAAAGATATGTTCAAGAGATTGTTCTTTTGAAAGTAGTATTGATCACATGTTAAAACAATTTAATAAATATCAGAGATATTTTATAATTTTTTAAGGAAATGATAATAGTGTGAGATCTTGATCTAGATTATTTTCATAGACCAGATTTTCCTGCTCTATATTTTTTTTGCCGAGTCCTCTGCATATACTCATTCACTCATTCATTCATCTTGCCAACATGTATTGAACACTTATAATGGTCTGGAGAGTGGGCTAAATAACACAGTTACTGCTGCATACAGTTAAGGTTTCATAATGATTGACTGGCCTTTTTGTTCTATTCTTTCTCAATTTCCCCAATAGAAACTTCGGTAATCTCCAGAGCTCCTAGGCTTGGAGCCCTCATTCATTCCATTCTACGTCCACTGTGTCATAGCTGCCACAGCTGACCACCTCTAGCTCCCTAATAGCCTCTCCTGCCAAATGCCACTCCCATCAAGTCCCTGATTTTAGTCCTTCTTCACTTTCACAACCATATCTTGATGCAAGCACCGTGCATCTCCTTTTCCAGTCATCTAATCTAGCAACCTCCAAGATTTTTGTGATCAGACATACATCCTTATCTGTAACATTCAAACCCAATGTGTGTATTTATAAATCATATGTGCTACTTACAACCCATGTATTAAGCATTAGAATATTATCTTTTATGGGTTTTTGAAACAGTATAAAACTGACATGATATTTTTTCTTCCCACATTCCAGTAGATCATCTTGCAAACTCTGTGGAATGTTTGGAGACCTTGCTCTACCTATAGTTCTAAACAGGACACCGAAAGTGACCTTCTCATGTTTTTATTTGTTATGAGCTCTGGTAAGTTTCCATTAGCCTTATATTAACCCAAAATGCCCAGCCCCTGGATTCAAGGTCTGTTACTCATTATATCCCTTCAAATATGTCTTAGCTGGTTTTAAGCTGAAGTTGTTACCCTTTGGTTTTCCAGTGCATGTTTTATGTGAAGAGTCCTGGGGTCAAATTAGGTCAGAGAACCCTGCTAACTTCGGTCTTGTTGCAGTCCTTATGTAAATGAGCACCCTGAAGATTCTAAGAAAGCTCTAGTGAAAAGGAAAACGGAGCATTTCTCAGGCTGACCCTACCATTTACTGTGTAACATTTATTCACACACCTTGAAACTACTGTTAGCATAAGATTCTTTGGGAAATACTAAGTTACACTGCTTACTGGCTTCTGCCTGCATCACTACATGTATTTGCCGTCACAAAATATGGCTTCCTCCTTCTTGTGTCTTTTCTGCACTGGGATCCATGATCTGAGATCATCTCAGATGGATCATGACAAGCACAAAACTTTATTATTATTTTAGAAATCACCTGGTCTTTCATGGACAGCTCTGTCCATGAAACAATCAGTAACAATCAGTTATACAGTAGCCTTTAAAAAAATAAATTTGTTTATTTATGGCTGCACTGGGTCTTTGTTATCGCACATGGGCTTTCTCTAATTGTGGTGAGCAGGGGCTACTCTCTAGTTGCAGTGAGTTGCAGGGTTTCTCATTGCCGAGGCTTCTCTAGTTGAAAAGCATAGGCTCCTGGGCAAGTGGGCTCAGTAGTTGTGGCTTGTGGGGTCTAAGCATGGGCTCAGTAGTTGTGGTATATGAGTTAAGTTGTCCCGTGGCATGTGGTATCTTCCTGGACCAGGGATCAAACTCGTGTCCCCTGAATTGGCAGGTGGACCACAAGGAAAGTCCGAGTAGTCTTTTAAAAGTGTAGATTGCATGGTCTTCCTCTGCTCAGAACCCTTCAATGGCTTTCCAAACCATACAGAAGAGAATAGAGCCTCCCTGGAGCCCAGTGATCTGCCCCATCTGCTTCTGCAACCTGATTTTCATCCCCTTCTTACATCTTTCCAGTCACACTGGCTTTCCCTCAAGGATGCCAGTTTACTCTTGTTTGGGGGGTCTTTGCACTTGCTCTCCCCTACACCTGGGATGCTTACATTCCCCACATGGCTCACTCCCTCTTTTTGCCCAGGATTCTCTCGCAGATCATCTTTGCAGTGACGTCATCCTAGACCTATGGACCTCAAGCCCTAGTCCCTCCATTGGCTACTTTCTGGCTCCATGTACTGCTGCTTTTTCTCCATAGTTTTGCCACTACCTCTGTTGTGCCATACTATCATTATTTATTTCTTGTCTTCCTCTCCCACAAGAATGTAAGACCCAAAATGGAAGAGACTTTGCTTCCCTTCTTCATCACTCTATCCCCAGAGCCTGGAAGAAAGGCTGGCACATGGTAGGAATTCAAGAAATATTTATGGGATAAGTGAATAAATAAAAACGCTTAGTCAAGGTTCAAATGGTCATTTGCATGGTTTAGTGAAATGACTGGTCCTCTTATTTATGTTTCTCTCCCACACAGCTAATTGTTTTAATAGATAGGACTGCCTGAGCATTTTTATTTTTTCACTTAGCTCAGTAACCCAACTGCTAGACTATACATTTGGGAAGAAAGGGATGGTATTTTATTTATCATTCCATAGCCCACTGACACAAAGTAAAGGCACATAAACTTGATTCCTCCTAGTTCTGATTAGCACAACTCACTAAAACTTTGAGATACTTAACTTTCTTTGGAGTATTTCAGTTTGATACTAATGAAAGCTTTATTATGTTTACTATTATTATTTTTAAAGGTGAAATGCTATTTTAACCTTCAGCATGCCAACTTTGTTCCTTATGAAGAATCTATAGTCTCCATGGCTCCTAAATATAGGTGTAGGTGTTCTTTACTGTTGTTTGTAGTGAATTTTAGGCATTTTATGGTTTGCAGGCAGTGGGACAAAGGTACTGAGGCTAGAAAACCATAGACTACATAGTCACTTGACTTACTGAAGCATCTGCAGTCATTTTTAGGATTCTGTTGATCTTGAGTGAGTCTTGGGGGAAAAAAGGAGATGAGAGGCCTTAATAAACACTGAGTTGAATTAATTGGTAGATTGAAATGTGCCCAGCCCTAATATTCATTTCTGCTGTGATAGTGAACCACGTTTACAAAATGGATATAATGGGTGTATACTTGCTGCATATGGCTATTATGAAGATTAAATGAACAATGCACATAAGATGTTGGGCACATAGATACTATTCTTTCATTTTATTTTATTTTTCCTGCACTTATTCTATTGCCTAGCACATAATAAGGATGGAGAAAACGTTAGCTATTATTCAGATGCTTCCTTTTTCCTAAAGCTTGCAGATAGATCCTTTACCAATCAATCAGTGCATATTTTAAGAAACTTTTCCTGTGTTTGGCACTCTATAAGGCATTGTAAGAGGGTATGTAGACATATGAGATATGTACTTGAGATGATTTTAAGTCAGTGAATAAGCATAAATGTATAATCGTATCATTTGAAAACTGGGAAGACTTGAACATGGACTCTAAATGATGAGACACCTGGACAAGTCTTGCTCTGAAGGATAAATACTACCTGACATACAGGGAGAGGAGAGGGCTCTCCAAGGATGGAGAATATGGAGAGAAAAGGGGCAAGATCAAAAAGGGAGCAATGTGGTGATGAAAGAAGGGAGATTGATAGCCAGGAGGATTGTGAGATGTTCAAGGAGAGAAAAGCCAGGGAGGCAACATGGGAAGAATCATGGGGACTTGGTGAGCATGAATGTGTAAAGTAGAGGCAAAGGACAAAGATGGATTGTCAGGGTTCAGCCTGGGCTACCAGCAGGGGGTCGTGGTGTCTATAACAGAGATGGGGGTCCAAAAGGAGGAGTGAGTGTGAGTAGGAGAGGAAGTAAATGATGCTGAGAAGAAGGAGAGTAGAACTGGGACTAGGTTCCTGCAGGAAGGTGGAAAGGATTGAAGAAATGGATGGTTTGGCTTGAGAAAAGAAAAAGAGAGAGAATGCTTCTCCAGAGACTGAAAGAAGGATGGGGGAAGAGTAATACCAATGATTGAGTTAGATATGCATAAAAGTACATTGATACTAGTTATCAGATTATGTGCCCTTGTCAAGTATTATCTCCTTTAATGTTCATAATGGTTCTGTAAGACAGATGCTTTGAGGTTTACATAAAAACCAAGTAATAAAGTTTGCTTGTCCAGGGTCACACAACACCTAAGAACAAAGTCTAAATTTTGGTTCAGGATCAGACTCTAGAACCCACTCGCCAAACCTTTTGCTGAAGGCTGTCCAAGGACAGGGAGGGCTGTGATACATGCAGGGGTGAGGCTGGAGTTAACTGAGGAATAAGTCATAAGCTGAGAGAAGAACTGGAAAGTGGGTTTGGGGGTAAAGGAGAGAGCAGAGTACTGCAGGGGGAGTTGTGGTTTGAAGGATAGAGGTCCAATAAAAAGCACTGTGGGAAAATATATGGAGTAGAAAAATGAGAAAGAAAAAGGAGACCTAACTCAGAGCAGCACATTTGAGATGAAGCCTGGAGACACACAGGAAGGCTTTTATCCTCATCTCTAGGGCAGTCTTTTAGAGTTTGGGAAAGGGGTTTTCAGACTCTCTTCTGTAGACTGAGCATTGCTCTTTCCTGAGTGGGGAACTCTGAGATCTGGACCTGCTTAGGGTTCAGTAAGGTTGTGACTCCATGAAAGCAGGGTCCTCAGTGGACCTGAGAGGCAGAACAGATACAGGTTCAAACTCAGCTCCTCCCCTTACTGGCTGTGGAGCCAGGGGCCGGGAATCCTCATGCCTCAGTTTCTATAACAACCAGCACCCACTTCAGAAGAGCATTGTTAGAATTAAGTAAAGTTTCTAATGTAGGGCTGCTGCAATTTCCCTAACATATACATTAGCATCCTGAAAACTATAAATAGCTATACAAAATAAAGAGAAAATGTCAAACCATGGCTACTGGTTATTGGTTTAAACAGAATTATGTTCCAAAAACTTGATATAAGCCATAGAACTTTAGCATTATGTAGATATTGTCTATTAGTATTATTACTTGCTATGAGCCAATGAATGATTTTAAATTAATACTAGACCCAGCTCATTAGGTTAGCTTTTGGCTTGTTCTTTTCCCATCTCTGTCATTCTCTTATTCACTTTTCACTGAATGACACTTAGCAATTTATACAAAGTGCTTTTTGCTTACATTATTTCATTTTTAAAGCAAACCCATCGAGTAGATGAGTTTATTACTCCTATATTATAGATGAGGAAAACTTCAACCACATAAAAGAGGTAATATGTTCAAGGCCACATGGATTTTCTATCTCCAAAATCTTTTTTATGTGAAATATAGTCTGCTAACACCCATCAAAGAACTGCTGTGTTGATAAAATAAGAGAGGTGATTATGCCTTGATCATGTGAAAGTACTATAGTAGGGTGTGAGGTTTGGGAAGCAAGGGTGGAGGACAGAGGAAACCAGGATGACAAGTCTTGGAATCCTGACTCTACTCACTTGGGCAACTCACCTAACCTCTTCAAAACTCCATTTCTGGTTACTTATAATCTCTGCCCCTTAGCTTCTGAAAACATAGAAGAATCATTTTAACTCATGAAGTTGTTATGAGAATTAAAAGATGTTGTGCATCTGAGCACTGATCCTAGCTTCAGTTCAGTTCAGTCACTCAGTTGTGTCTGACTCTTTGCAACCCCGTGAATTGCAGCACGCCAGGCCTCCCTGTCCATCACCAACTCCCAGAGTTCATCCAAACTCATGTCTATCGAGTCAGTGATGCCATCCAGCCGTCTCATCCTCTGTCGTCCCCTTCTCCTCCTGCCCCCAATCCCTCCCAGCATCAGAGTCTTTTCCAATGAGTCAACTCTTCGCATGAAGTGGCCAAAGTATTGGAGTTTCAGCTTTAGCATCAGTCCTTCCGAAGAACACCCAGGACTGATCTTCTTTAGAATGGACTGGTGGGATCTCCTTGCAGTCCAAGGGACTCTCAAGAGTCTTCTACAACATCACAGTTCAAAAGCATCAATTCTTCGGTGCTCAGCTTTCTTCACAGTCCAACTCTCACATCCATACATGACCACAGGAAAAACCATAGCCTTGACTAGACGGACCTTTGTTGGCAAAGTAATGTCTCTGCTTTTGAATATGCTATCTAGGTTGGTCATAACTTTCCTTCCAAGGAGTAAGCTTCTTTTAATTTCATGGCTGCAATCACCATCTGCAGTGATTTTGGAGCCCCCAAAAATAACGTCTGACACTGTTTCCACTGTTTCCCCATCTATTTCCCATGAAATGATGGGACCAGATGCCATGATCTTAGTTTTCTGAATGTTGAGCTTTAAGCCAACCTTTTCATTCTCCTCTTTCACTTTCATCAAGAGGCTTTTTAATTCCTCTTCACTTTCTGCCATAAGGGTGGTGTCATCTGCATATCTGAGGTTATTGATATTTCTCCCGGCAATCTTGATTCCAGCTTGTGCTTCTTCCAGCCCAGCATTTCTCATGATGTACTCTGCATATAAGTTAAATAAGCAGGGTGACAATATACAGCCTTGATGTACTCCTTTTCCTATTTGGAACCAGTCTGTTGTTCCATGTCCAGTTCTAGCTGTTGCTTCCTGACCTGCATACAGGTTTCTCAAGAGTCAGGTCAGGTGGTCTGGTATTCCCATTTCTTTCAGAATTTTCCACAATTTATTGTGATCCACACAGTCAAAGGCTTTGGCATAGTCAATAAAGCAGAAATAGATGTTTTTCTGGAACTCTCTTGCTTTTTCTATGATCCAGTGGATGTTGGCAATTTGATCTCTGGTTCCTCTGCCTTTTCTAAAACCAGCTTGAACATCAGGAAGTTCATGGTTCACGTATTGCTGAAGCCTGGCTTGGAGAATTTTGAGCATTACTTTACTAGCGTGTGAGATGAGTGCAATTGTGCAGTAGTTTGAGCATTCTTTGGCATTGCCTTTCTTTGGGATTGGAATGAAAACTGATCTTTTCCAGTCCTGTGGCCACTGCTGAGTTTTCCAAATTTGCTGGCATATTGAATGCAGCACTTTCACAGCTTCATCTTTCAGGATTTGAGATAGCTCAACTGGAATGCCATCACCTCCACTAGCTTTGTTTGTAGTGATGCTTTCTAAGGCCCACTTGACTTCATATTCCAGGATGTCTGGCTCTAGGTGAGTGATCACACCATCATGATTACTTGGTCGTGAAGCTCTTTTTTGTACAGTTCTTCTGTGTATTTTTGCCACCTCTTAATATCTTCTGCTTCTGTTAGGTCCATACCATTTCTGTCCTTTATCGAGCCCATCTTTGCATGAAATGTTCCCTTGGTATCTCTAATTTTCTGGAAGAGATCTCTAGTCTTTCCCATTCTGTTGTTTTCCACTATTTCTTTTCATTGATCTCTGAGGAAGGCTTTCTTATCTCTCCTTGCTATTCTTTGGAAATATGCATTCAGATGCTTATATCTTTCCTTTTCTCCTTTGCTTTTCACTTTTCTTCTTTTCACAGCTATTTGTAAGGCCTCCCCAGACAGCCATTTTTGCTTTTTTGCATTTCTTTTCCCTGGGGATGGTCTTGATCCCTGTCTCCTGTACAATGTCACGAACCTCCGTCCATAGTTCATCAGACACTCTATCTATCAGATCTAGTCCCTTAAGTCTATTTCTCACTTCCACTGTATAATCATAAGGAATTTTATTTAGGTTGATCCTAGCTTAAGATCAGTGAATTAATTATGAATTCCTTCTTTTGTATCATATAGTCTTTCTGATTCACAAACCAACTGTTTATCTTTAATGCAAGGACAATGTCCTTGCATTGGCAAGGACGACCTCTTGCCAGCTTGTTGTAGACCTAGTAGAATCCCTAAAATCTTTAGGAGCTGGATCTAGTGTTTAGAAAGCAGAGTCTGAGTCACAAAGTCCATTTCCAAAGTGAGTCACTTTGTAGCTAGCGTTTTGCCTCAGTAAGAGTCAGCTGGGGAGGAAAGGAGACCCATCAGTAGGGTAGGGGTTAGGGATGGGACTTCTGCTCTCCATAGAGAGCAGCTCTGTAAAGACCAAGTGGTGTTTCACTGGACAAATTATTTCAGTTTATCATTGCTTCCATTGTTTCCATGTTCCTAGCTCCTTTCTTGTTACTTCGCAAAAACTTGCCCTTGGAAAAACATCAGTTGTACTTGCTATGTGCCCCTTGGCCAGTCTCTTTTCCTCTCTGTGCCTCACTCTCATCTGTTAAGTGATGGGATTGTGTTTGATACCCCTAAGATTCATTCCTCTGTTGCATTCAGACCCTCTGGGGTAGGGGGTT
This sequence comes from Bos taurus, assembly GCF_002263795.3. Lineage (NCBI taxonomy): Eukaryota > Metazoa > Chordata > Mammalia > Artiodactyla > Bovidae > Bos > Bos taurus. Next base: position 60,193,682 of record NC_037334.1, on the reverse strand, counting down.
GGAGACTCAGGTGTGTTCTTCCTGTGCCAAGGAGAAAGCATGACACCATCAGCACACCCATATTTTCCTGGACCCTGACACATCCTGTAATTTCTGACTGGCTCCCAGGGCGCCTCATGCCAGACAGTTATTTTCCATCCTCCCTACAACTCTGCCATTCTCTGACATGAGGAAAATGGTGCTGGTGCTAGAGACATGTAGAATTTTAAGGGGACCAAATACCTCAAGGCCCACTTGCTTCTTTAAGCCCCCAGGTAATAGCTCAGGAGCCACAGGGATGGCTTCAACAGCAAACAAAACCGTTCATCAGGAGCCACTTTCCATTTATGGCTGGTTGTTGTGGTTACCAAACAGATGGACATACATGGAATTGTATTTTTCCCCTCTCTCTCTCAAGTTTTTAATAGTGAGGTGGGGCTATCGTGGGATTAGCTTAGAGCTGTGAGTCACTGGGTACAGGGCATGTTCTTATTTGCCTTAGTGTTTTATTATTATTATTGAATTGTGTGAGGCCCCGTGGGTACTGAGCCCTAGCTCCACCACTTCTCCAGATGGTCTTCATGTTCCCATATGCATCACGAGTGTGATGAGGAATAGCTATGTAGACATTCAGTACTGGAAGACACGCCTGTTGAAGTTAGGCCAGAATTCTGCATACCTGGCAAGTTTGCAGGGTTATAATAATTGAAAAGATTGGATAATTTTCAGAATGGGGAAAATGGAGAGAACATTGAATAGGGAACCAGGAGTTCAAGCTCAATTATTAACCATTGTATAAATCATGGTCAATGATTTCATGGCTTTAAGAGAGCAGAGTGATTGGGACAGACGGAGAAAATAAAGTTTGTCTAGTTTGCCAGAAACAGTTAGTTGATTGTTGTTGTCTGATGTGGCATGCTAAGAACTATGTGGCATGATTTGGGCTCCAGGGTAGAAGACTCTGAGCACTCGGGCTCTGTGTGCAGATAGATGAATTCAGTTAACAATGTTCACATCTGGTTCTAGGAACAAGAGTGTCAGGGAAGGCGGGTGTTTGTCATTCAGGTACTAGATGGTCTCTAAAGTTCCCTTTAGCTCCAAACACTTCATAATTAGAAACTAAAGAAAATAAACTTGTCCTAAATCTGTCACCACTTCAATTTTCTCAGTGGGACTTGATCACCAGCGCATCTAATTGTCAAATATAGCTACATTATAGGAAAAGTCAGTGTTCTGGGATTTTTGTTAAATACACAACACACGTTAGATTTGATTCTAAATAAGAACTATAAGAATTTCAAGTCATTATAAAAAGTCCTCTCTAATTCTCAAGATGACTGAGCATAGAATGGGTGAACAGTGTGTGCAGTTTCAGAAATTCAGAAGTGTGTTCTCAATATTTACTGTTTAGTATTATAAACCTCAAAAAAGCAACCTTACCACCTCCTCTTCCCTGACACCCCTTTCACATCTTGACTCATATTTGGGGCATGTGTTTAGAAGGGGTAAGAAATATTGCCAGTCGTAAAGCTGAGGCAGCTTTTTGAGAAGAGTAAATGATGTTTGGATGCAGAGTGCAGTTGCTGGCTTGACAGAAAGTGATGTAGGAGTCTTTGGTAAACACAAGCTCTAATAAACCAACTAGATTTTTGGGCTGCTAAAAAGCTGAGCTAACCTTAAGCTAAATTAATAGAAGTACAATCAGTGTAAAATGTCTCATACTCTAGCCTAACAGGTCTGCTGCTGCTGCTGCTAAGTCGCTTCAGTCGTGTCCGACTCTGTGCGACCTCAGAGACAGCAGCCCACCAGGCTCCCCTGTCCCTGGGATTCTCCAGGCAAGAACACTGGAGTGGGTTGCCATTTCCTTCTCCAATGCATGAAAGGGAAAAGTGAAAGTGAAGTCGCTCAGTCATGTCCGACCCTCAGCGACCCCATGGACTGCAGCCTACCAGGCTCCTCCGTCCATGGGATTTTCCAGGCAAGAGTACTGGAGTGGGCTGCCATCGCCTTCTCTGCCTAACAGGTCTACATATGGACAATTACATTCACACCTGAGCATCCCATGATCAGGATGGTAAGATACCAGCTGTGATTACACACAATTAGAAAGTCACAGAGAATTGGGGAACCAGAGTTTTATTTGGGTTTCCTCTGGGTGTCTCCCATCTCAGCTGTCACTGCTCAGCCTCATTTCCTCCTTCTACAGTTAGGGTTCCTCCATAGTGACATAGGCCAGGTTTTCTGGGAAAACAGACTCTAAGATGGAGATTTGTTTGTAGTGTTTTTCAAAACAACAGCTCTGCAAAAATGAAGGAAGTGGGGCTGGGTTAAGGGAAAAGTTGGGTTGCAGTGCTTTCACAGCAAAGGCCTTAGCCCACTTACCACTTAGGGGCTCCGAAAGCTGGGGAAGTTCTTTAGGGTTGTCAGGATTGAAGCACAGGAGCCAAGTCTTTATACTCTGTATTAGCCAGTCACTGGATATAGGCTGGTTGCACTTGGAGAGGGTGTATCATGCTTAAGAGGACATATCCTGAGTTCCCTTAGCTCAGAGGAAATGCTCAGCTGTAAGCCTCCAGCAGGTAACTCTCACAGCATTAGGGGAAGTAAATGCAATGTGTCAACCCTAAATCTGGTAGCATGTCTGCTGGGCCATCACAGCATCCACTACAATGAGGCCAAACACGTGGCCACCAGTAGCCCTAGATTTATATTTTCACAAAGCTATGACAGACCTAGACAGCATATTTAAAAACAGAAACATCACTTTGCCAACAAAGGTCTATGTAGTAAAAGCTATGATTTTTCCAGTTGTCATGTACAGGTGTGAGAGTTGGACCCTAAAAAAGACTGATTGCCAAAGAATGGATGCTTTTGAATTGTAGTGCTGGAGAAGACTCTTGAGAGTCCCTTGGACTGCAAAGAGATAAAATCAGTCAAAACTAAAGGAAATAAATCCTGAATATTCATTGGAAGGACTGATGCTGATACATTGGCCACTCGATGTGAAGAGCTAACTCACTGGAAAAGACCCTGAATCTGGGAAAGATTGAAGGCAAAAGGAGAAGGGGGCAAAAGGGAGCAGAAGTGGGTAGAAGAAGAGATGATTAGATAGCATCACTGACTCAGTGGGCATGAATTTGAATAAACTCTTGGATCTAGTGGGGGACAGAGAAGCCTGGTATGCTACAGTCCAAGGAGTTGCAGAGTCGGACATGTCTTAGTGACTGAACAACATAAGCCCTGTGACTTCAGAGAAAATAGTCTCAATTCTGGCTTTGGCTTTTAAAAGTCTTGAAGAAGTACCCTGAGTGGATTGGCTTGAGTCACCAGCTCTGGCCAGTAGTTGAGGAATTATGACTGATTTTTGAACGTGGTTGACCATTGTGGCAAAGTGGATGGAACTGGTTAGCAAAAGGAAGAGTGACAGCATACTGTGGGAGCAGCCAGCTTTGTCACATTGCTTGTCCAGAAGGAGGGAGCTCATTGGTTCTGCATAGGATTAGATGGAAAGTTAATTCTCTGTTGTGTGTGTGTGTTAGTCACCTAGTCATGTCAGACTCTGCAACCCAAAGGACTGTAGTCCACCAGGCTCCTCTATACATGGAATTCTGCAGGCAAAAATACTAGAGTGGGCTGCCATTTCCTTCTCCAGGGGATCTTCCTGACCCAGGGATTGAACCCAGGATTTGATCTGGGTTGCAAGCAGATTCTTTACCATCTGAGCTACAGGGACATCCCCAATTCTCTGTTAGTAACTAAACATGTTCTCTTGGGAATTTCCCAGCTGTCCAATGGTTAGGACTTCATGCTTTCACTGCTGAGGGCCTGGGTTCAATCCCTGGTCAAGGGAACTGAGCTTTATTTGTGGGCCCATAACTAGAAACATTCCAGCAAAGCTTTATGTCTCTTTCTAGTATTCTGTAGAATTTTTATTTTTTGTATTTGGATCATATCAGAATTAAATGAAGACCCTTAAAATGATACTAATTGTTGGACTCTGTTATTAGAAGTTCTGATTCAGTATGTCCGGAGTGAAGACTCCATTCCAGGACTCTTATGTTTTAAAATCTGCCTATTTGATTTTCATATGCTGCCAGGTTTGGAAATCTGAGATATGAAGCAGATATTAACAAACCTGCTCTGGTTGAATTGTTTGTGTAGTTGAAGCACCAGAGGAAGATGTGGGAGGCAGGTAGAAACAAATAAACTGAGTTTGCTTATTCACCCTGTTACCGTATTCTCATAAAGATGGTAGCTAAGCCAGCTATGTGGGACAGAATTTAAAATCCACTAGTCTAAAATGATCTTAGTCAAAAAAGGTCTTAATGACCCAGATAACCATGATGGTGTGAACACTCACCTAGAGTCAGACATCCTGGAGTCTGAAGTCAAGTGGGCCTTAGAAAGCATCACTACGAACAAAGCTAGTGGAGGTGATGGAATTCCAGCTGAGCTGTTTCAAATCCTGAAAGATGATGCTGTGAAAGTGATGCACCCAATATGCCAGCAAATTTGAAAAACTCAGCAGTGGCCACAAGACTGGAAAAGGTCATTTTTCATTCCAACCCCAAAAAAGGCAATGCCAAAGAATGCTCAAACTACCACACAGTTGCACTCATCTCACACGCTAGCAAAGTAATGCTCAAAATTATCCAAGTCAGGCTTCAACAGTATGTGAACTGAGAAATTCCAGATGTTCAAGCTGGTTTTAGAAAAGGCAGAGGAACCAGAAATCAAACTGCCAACATCCGTTGGATCATAGAAAAAGCAAGAGAGTTCCAGAAAAACATCTACTTCTGCTTTATTGACTACAACAAAACCTCTGACTGTGTGGATCACAACAAACAGTGGAAAATTCTTAAAGAGATGGGAATACCAGACCACCTTACCCACCTCCTGAGAAATCTGTATGCAGGTCAAGAAACAACAGTTAAAACCAGACATGGAACAATGGCCTGCTTCCAAATAGGGAAAGAAGTACATCAAGCCTGTATATTGTCACCCTGCTTATTTAACTTATATGTAGAATACATCATGTTAAATGCCAGGCTGGATGAAGCATAAGCTGGAATCAAGATTGCTGGGAGAAATATCAATAACCTCAGATGTGCAGTTGACACCACCCTTATGGCAGAAAGAGAAGAGGAACTGAAGAGCCTCATGGTGAAAGTGAAAGAGGAGAGTGAAACAGTTGGCTTAAAGCTCAACATTCAGAAAACAAAAATCATGGCATCCAGTCCCATCACTTCAAGGCAAATAGATGGGGAAACAATGAAAACAGTGACAGAGTTTATTTTCTTGAGCTCCAAAATCACTGCAGATGGTGATTGCAGCCGTGAAATTAAAAGACACTTGCTCCTTGGAAGAAAAGCTGTGACAAACCTAGTGAAAATGAAATCACTCAATCGTGTCTGACTCTTTGTGACCCCATGGACTGCAGCCTACCAGGCTCCTCCATCCATGGGATTTTCCAGGCAAGAGTACTGGAGTGGGTTGCCATTGCCTTCTCCAGGGCATCTTCCTGACCCAGGGATCGAACCCGGGTCTCTCACATTGTAGACAGATGCTTTACCCTCTGAGCCACCAGGGAAGCCTAGACAGCATATTAAAAAGCAGAGACATTACTTAGTTGACAAAGTTCTGTCTAGTCAAGGCTATGAATTTTCCAGTAGTCATGTATGGATGTGAGAGTTGGACTGTAAAGAAAGCTGAGTGCTGAAGACTTGATGCTTTTGAACTGTGGTGGTAGAGAAGACTCTTGAGAGTCCCTTGGACTGCAAGGAGATCCAACCAGTCCATCCTAAAGGAAATCAGTCCTGAATATTCATTGGGAGGACTGATGCTGAAGCTGAAACTCCAATAATTGGGCCACCTGATATGAAGAACTGACTCATGTGAAAAGACTCTGATGCTGGGAAAGATTGAAGGCAGGAGAAGAAGGGGACGACAGAGGATGAGATGGTTGGATGGCTCACTGACTCAATGGACATGTGTTTGAGCAAGACCTGGGCGTTAGTGATGGACAAGGAAGCCTGGCGTGCTGCTGTCCATGGGGTCACAAAGAGTTGGACATAACTGAGTAACTGAACTGAACTGAGTCTAAAATTGTCGACTCTCTTCCAGCTGTAAAAACTCATTGAGCCCATGGATATTCAAGGTAAAATAAAGCAATATCTTTGCTTTTTGTTCTTTACTGTTTCAGATATTTTCAGGCATTTCTGAACTGAGGTTTATTTGGTTAAAAGAAGTTTGTTAGATCTGTGTTATTTATGAATGTTTCCTTAGCCTTGCATATAGCACAGCTAATGTGGGCACAAGAGTAAAAAAATGAGTTACATTTGGAAGTTGTAGAGGTATGCTAAATCTTCTGATTTAGCAGAGGGGATAATTTGGAAATGGCCAAAGATAATTTTCCATCTTTAAAAAAAGTTTATGCTTATGTAATACTAGGAAATTAAAAACAAAAACAAAAACAAAACCCTCTTTTTAAACTATTAAGCTATTGACTCCTTGTCTTTCTTATCTCTGTTTTCTTCGTGTCATTATCAAGGTGCAAATGGAGATTTTATTTGGCTCCACATGGGTTTATGCAATCTATTGTTTTATTTTTTTCCACTTGGCATTATTTTATATATGCATCTTTATGGCCTTGTAGTTCTTTCTTTAATGGTTGTGAGGTACTTCTTTGTTTTAATGTCCCATAGTAGACTTTATCTGACTCTAATTTGTCGTTATGCATTTGAGTGGCTTCCATTTTGTCATGGTGCGTTGTGTTGCCATGTACCATCTGGTACTCACCCTCACCTGTAACTGCCCCACCTCAAGAATTCCTGGCTCTGAAACTCCTTTCCCTGACTACAAATTCTCTCTGTTCTCTATTGCTATTTAAGGCTTTTCGCTTTAGTATGTAAGGATTGCTCAAGAAATGACAGCTATTATAGTAATGACTATGATGATAATTATGAGTATTGAATTCAGGGTCAGTGTCTTATTCATCATTATCCAATTCACTGCCTAAAAGTATCTGACTCATAGACATCATCCCAAAGTTATTTGCTCAATGAATGAATGATTTTAATGTTATTTTTTATCGAATGTTCTTCCACATGTTAAATAACAATTCATTTTACCTTTTCAGTTCAGTTCAGTTCAGTTCAGTCGCTCAGTCGTGTTCTACTCTTTGCGACCCCATGAATCGCAGCACGCCAGGCCTCCCTGTCCCTCACCAACTCCCAGAGTTCACTCAGACTCACGTCCATCGAGTCAGTGATGCCATCCAGCCATCTCATCCTCTGTCGTCCCCTTCTCCTCCTGCCCCCAATCCCTCCCAGCATCAGAGTCTTTTCCAATGAGTCAACTCTTTGCATGAGGTGGCCAAAGTACTGGAGTTTCAGCTTTAGCATCATTCCTTCCAAAGAAATCCCAAGGCTGATTGCCTTCAGAATTACCTTTTACCTTTTTTTAATTTAAAAATATCACATTAAATTCCTGGAGGACAGAAAACACATCTTATTTTTCTGTTTATTCCTAATACCAGGATGCTTTCTGTCAAAGTTTGATAGAGAATTTTATCGAAAGTATTTTTGATGGCTTCTGTTCTTCTTTACTATGCTAGTAGATTTCTTTGAATTTTTCCAGATTTGTTTTGATAAGATAAATTGTATTTAACCACAGAGAATAATTTTTTTTACTATATGGATGAATTTTACTTGCATAGATTCAATTTAAAATAGTTTCATAATAAAACAAAATGTTTATAAAAGTTTTCTGTTACTTATGAACAGAGAATTTTTTAAATGAAAATTTGAAAGAAAAATATCCTGTAATACCAACTGTCTGTCTGTAATATCACTAACAGTTCATTCCGTTTTTTCCCCAATTTTCTCTTGGTTCTTTAGTAAATTTACACCTTGTTATTTCTTTTTGATCATTTTCTGTCATTTTTAGTTTTGTAAAGGCTCAAATGTGCCACTGACAATTCAAAATTCAAATATATTAGCATGACACTGAATAATACTAACTTCTTAAGGTACTTTTTCCTTTTTCCTTAAGAAGTAGGGAGATAATAGTAGTAATGCATATGTACATACATATGTACATACATAATGCATATATACATACAAAAATGTATATATTTTTAAAATTCAAGCTATTAGTTTTTAATGAGAAAAAATCCTCTGCCCCACATATTTGTATCTTATTAATAGCTTCAACTCCCAGAGCCAACCACTTTCAACCCTTTTAACTGTAACCTCTATTATCTTTCTCAATATTTCTGAATAACCTAGTTATGCTGCAGTTAGTTTTTCAAGTAATTTACATGTGTTTTGTGCGTGTGTGTGTGTGTGTGTACACTCAGTTGCTGAGTTGTGTCCAATTCTTTGTGATTCCATGGACTATAGCCTACCAGGCTACTCTGTCCATGAGCTGCAGTCCATGATGTCGAAAAAGAGTCAGAGACGACTTAGACACTAAACAATAAAAACAAAATGTGTTTTGGTTTCACCCTATTCTCACTCTCACAAATCCTGGGGCCTAGTTCCTGGGTGGCTGGTTTTACCGCTGCCCTCTCCTTCCAAGATTTTGTTGGCATTTTATGTTGGAGACTGTCTTCTTGTCTCTTCTTTTTGACTTTCTTTGTTGACTTACTACTTTAAAAAAAAATGTCTTGTTCTATCTCTGTAGTAGATGTCAGGAGGAAATAGAGATAAATGGTATTTACAACCTGCCATGCTTAACTAGTAGTCTCTATTAACTTTTCAAAGAATTCAGTTAACTGATAAGTTAGTTAATTATGATAGATAAACTAGTCTCAGTGCTCAAAATTCAAAAGGTATAAAAAATTTTAGAGTGAAAGCATTCCTTTTACCATTGCCTCTGGCCAACCAATTCTCTGCAACCAATATCAGTGGTTTCTTGGACAGCCTTCAGAGATACATTATGCATGTATTGTGCAAATATACACATGTGGTTATGTTTATTTAATCCCTCTATACACAGAATTCTGCACACTGTTTTGTTACCTTCACTTAGCAATATGTCTTGGAGAATATTTTTAATCATTATATAAACAGCTTTTTCATTTTTTAGTGGCTACATAATGTACCATGATTTATTTAAGTAGTTCCTCTGTTAATGTTCACTCATATATTTTCTAATATTTTGCCCTCATGACCAATGCTGCAGTAATTTACCTTGTTTTTTGGTCATTTTGTAAGTATGTTATTTGATTTGTAGGATAAATTCCCAGAAACGTAGTTGCTGTGTCAAAATAAACCCATTTGTCACTTTGTTAGAATCTGCTAAATATCCCTCCAAATAAATTGTTCAACTCACGCTGTTCATCTTGGCAAAGTGGTGGCTCAGACAATAAAGAATCTGCCAGCAATGCAGGAGATCCCGGTTCAATCCCTGGGTTGGGAAGATTCCCTGGAGAAGGGAATGGCTACCCACTCCAGTATTCTTGCTTAGAGAATTTCATGGGCAGAAGAGCCTGGCAGGCTGCAGTTCATGGGGTCACAAAGAGTCAGGCATGATGGAACAACTAACACTTTCACTTTCTTTCACTGTGGGTAATGTGGATCATCTTTTCATATAATCAAGAGCTTTTGAATTTCCTTTTCTGTGAATATTTCATCTATTCTTTCCCTACTTTTGTAAGGAGTGTTGTTCTTTATCATTTATCATATATATGTTAGGGAAACGTGATTGATCATATGAATTACATTTTCCCAATGTGTCATTTGTCTTTTAATTTTGTTCATAGTTTATTTTGCTGTCTAGACATTTTTAAGTTTTATGTAGTCAAATTGTTCAAATACCAAGCCACAAAGGATTTTTTAATAGACCGTGAAACCCAGTGGAATTTGCATCTTGGGTTTTAGATGTGTTGGGTACCAGAGGCCATTTTATTTCTCCCATTTCCCACTATGGGAATGGGAATGTCTATCCTAAACTCATCCCTGCATTTTGGGAGCAGATCTAGTTGCATAAGATTACAGATAGACAGAAATTTTGTCCCTGGATGGATGAAACCCAGAGTCTCAGTCATGGTTGATTTAAATAATTTAGGTCATGAGATTTAGAGCTTTTTGAGTTGATAGTATTTGGATGAGATTTGAGATGAGTTGATGGAATGGATTAAGACTTTAGAAGATGTTGGGATGGTGTGACTATATCTTGCACATGTGATGGACATGAATTTTGAGGAGCCAGAAGGTAGATTGCGATGGGTTGAATAGTGTCTCTCCCAGATTCATGTCCACCTGGAACCTCAGAATATGACTTTATTTGGAATAAGGGTCTTTTCAGAGGTAATTAAGGTGAAGGTTGAAATGAGATCATACTGGATTAAAGTAAGCCCCAAATCCAACCCAGGGATTGAACTCCATGTCTCCAAGAGATAGAAAAGGAGACACAGAGAAGAAAGTGATGTGAAAATGGACGCAGAGCTTGGAGTGTTGCATCTGTAAGTCATGGGACACCAAAGATTTCTGACAATCACCAGAAGCTAGGAAAGTGGTATGGAACACTACCCTTAGACCCAGGAGAAGTCAACCCTGCCAGCACCTTGATATTTTAGACTTCTGCCCTCTTGAGCTATGAAAGAATAAAGTTATGTTACTTTAAGCCACCCCGTTTGTGGTAGCTTGTTATGGCAGCCCAAGAAAATGAGTAAATTCTTATTTAGAATATAGAGCTGGGCTTCCCTAGTGGCTTAGTGGTAAAAAATCTGCCTGCCAATGCAGGAGATGTGGGCTCAATCCCTGGGTTGGGAAGATCCCTTGGCAAAAGAAATGACAACCCACTCCAGTATTCCTGGCTGGGAAATCCCATTGACAGAGGAGCTTGGAGGGCTAAAATCCATGGGCTGGCAAATGAGTTGGAAATGACTTAGCGACTAAACAAAAACAAAGAGCTGGCACTGTATGGAAACACTGAGGGATGGCGTTTAAAGTCAAGGTAATTTGTAGTTTCAGTCATTCAAAAAATATTTACTCCCTAAAGATTTGAACTCCTCTTTGGTGTATATCTTGTAAATACTGGGATAAATCATGTGTGTGTGTTTGTGTGTGTGTGCGTGTATGTATAACAATATACTCACATCCTGAGATGCCCAGGTTGAGAAGGGCAAAAAGATGCGATGAAAGGCAAAAAGATGAGATGGTGAGTCTTAGGAAATACCATAATGAGGGCAAGCCTGAAAGAAGAGTTGAGGAAGGAAACAGAGGAGTCTTTGGGGACACAGAGGGAAACTGATGGATCTTTATCACTGAGGCCAGGAGGGGAATGGTTGGTGGTGGAAACTGCAGAAGGGGCCATTTGAATTGGGAAGCATTTTGTATTAGACAGTTGAGGTCATAGATGACTTAAAAGAATGGTAAGGGCCTTTAATGTGTTAAAGTGTCATTTATCTGAAATCTCAGAACTAATATCTTCCTCACAGGTTATTGTCTTTTATTATCTGTTAATTCATTGCCCAAAACCTAAGCCAATATTGCTCCAGTACAGGGGTACAGTGAGAAACAAGAGGACATGGTCTCTGTCCTCTTGGAGCTTAAATTGCATTCAAAGAAACAAGTATTAACCAATAAAATTATGGAAAGTATTGTTTTATTTCACCTGCAGCAAGTGTTATGAAGGAAAGTGTGTTGGAAACATATGAAAGACTGTTCTCAGTCATGTCTTGCTCTTTGCAGCCCTATGGACTGTAGCCACCAGGCTTCTCTGACCATGGGATTTCCCAGGCAAGAACACTGAAGTGGATTACCATTTCCTTCCCCAGGGGATCTTCACAACCCAGGGACTGAACCCATGTCTCCTGCATTGGCAGGCAGATTCTTTACCACTGAGCCACCTAGGAAGCCGAAACAAGGCCAACCTCGCCTAATTTTCTGGGGGAACTAAATGAAGTAGCTTTGTCATGAGAGCATGTAGTTAAGATGTACCAGCTGATACTAAAAGAAATCTAACATTTTTGCTTTAAAGCTGAAGAAACTTAGGCCCAGAAAAGTTTAGCGATTTGCAATGTGTTGTTAGAAAAGCTAGGATTATAATTTATATTTCATTCCTAGTTAGTGTTCTTCTCTAGACTATACTAACTCCCATAAAATACTCACACACACACACACACATACATGCACACATGCAAGTGTGAATCTATATCTATGTCTCTATATACACATATATGATGTATAATTTATGTTATTAAAAAGTAAAATTTATGAAATGTGAGTGAATTTAAATTTTGGATTGCACCCATACATGAAGAAAACATTGTATATAATCCCAGCTCTTTCTTAAAATAATTTTTATTATTTTTTAGCTACACTATGTGACACGCGAGATCTTTATTCCCCAACCAGGGATTGAACCCATGCCCCATGCAGCAGAAGCATGGAGTCTTAACCACTGGACTGCCAGGGAAGTCCCAATCCCAGCTCTTTACCTATATTGTCATAGGTTACCCAGATTCTTCCTAGAAATGGATGAGTTATATATCATTAACTATAGAGTGTTTCTTTCATTTGTGGCCTGGGGATTCTCAGCTCCTGAGCCTTTAGGAAATACTTCATTGATGCTGTTACTGTTGTTGGGGATGTCTGTGTCACAGGCTTCCCTGTAGAGCTGGAGAGGATTTTTGTGGTGAGAATGTTTTATTTACTTGACATCCCTCACCCTTGGTAACTCACATGACTCAATTGCCGGGATATCAGTTAAGACTCTCCACAGGCCAGCCAGGGCCTCTTCATGCTCAGCAACGAGGTAGCTCTCAGTAGCATTTGCAGCCTCTCCTCTGAGTTGGGGCCACTCGGGACATCCATGTTTATGTGTACAGACAGTGCATTCTCTTCACTATGATGCCCTCCTGGATACCGTGTTGAAAAGAAGATTGCAAAACAGCAGGCTTAATTTTCCCAATAATGTTATCACTGATTCTTTGTTGCTAAACAAGGTTTCTACATCAAACCAGTCAAGAGAAGGACCAACAGTAGGTCTAAAAAGCAAAGATACAGCTATTCATCACCACTAGAATGTTATGCTTACTTTCAAATCTAGGAAAGAAGTCATAAATACATTGTGTCCGTTGATTATTACCTGGGACATCTTTTGCTATAAATAATATATGCTGGACATGAAATTTTACCTATGTCATTCAGTTCAGTTCAGTTCAGTTGCTCAGTCATGTCTGACTCTTTGCGACCCCGTGGACTGCAGCATGACAGGCCTCCCTGTCCATCACCATCTCCTGGAGTTCATTCAAACTCATGTCCATCGAGTCGGTGATGCCATCCAGCCATTTCATCCTCTGTCGTCCCCTTTTCCTCCTGCCCCCAATTCCTCCCAGCATCAGAGTCTTTTCCAATGAGTCAACTCTTTGCATGAGGTGGCCAAAGTATTGGAGTTTCAGCTTTAGCATCATTCCTTCCAAAGAAATCCCAACACATGTATAATTTTTTTAAATTAAAAATAAATAAATAAATAAATAAATAAATAAATAAATACTCCGTGGAGGCAAAAAAAAAAAGAAAAGAAAAGAAATCCCAGGGCTGATCTCCTTTAGAATGGACTGGTTGAATCTCTTTGCAGTCCAAGGGACTCTCAAGAGTCTTCTCCAGCACCACAGTTCAAAAGCATCAATTCTTCGGCGCTCAGCTTTCTTCACAGTCCAACTCTCACATCCATACATGACCACTGGAAAAACCATAGCCTTGACTAGATGGACCTTTGTTGGCTACATAATGTCTCTGTTTTTCAACCGGTCATAACTTTCCCTCCAAGGAGTAAGTGTCTTTTAATTTCATGGCTGCAGTCACCATCTGCAGTGATTTTGGAGCCCCCCAAAATAAAGTCTGACACTGTTTCCACTGTTTCCCCATCTATTTCCCATGTAGTGATGGGACTAGATGCCATGATCTTCGTTTTCTGAATGTTGAGCTTTAGGTCAACTTTTTCACTCTCCTCTTTCACTTTCATCAAGAGGCTTTTGAGTTCCTTTTCACTTTCTGACATAAGGGTGGTGTCATCTGCATATCTGAGGTTATTGATCTTTCTCCCGGCAATCTTGATTCCAGCTTGTGATTCTTCCAGTCCAGAGTTTCTCATGATGTACTCTGCATAGAAGTTAAATAAGCAGGGTAACAATATACAGCCTTGACGTACTCCTTTTCCTATTTGGAACCAGTCATTAGGCTGACAATATTTTTCTTACTGTGGAAAGGCAGAAAGCAAATGAATTTTGAGACCAGGTGTATTGAGTATGAATTTTGGCTTTATTAACTTCTAGCCTGGAGAAGGCAATGGCACTCCACTCCAGTACTCTTGCCTGGAAAATCCCATGGATGGAAGAGCCTGGAAAGCTGCAGTCCATGGGGTCGATGAGGGTCGGACATGACTGAGCAACTTCACTTTCACTTTTCACTTTAATGCATTGGAGAAGGAAATGGCAACCCACTCCAGTGTTCTTGCCTGGAGAGTCCCAGGGATGGGGGAGCCTGGTGGGCTGCCGTCTATGGGTTCGCACAGAGTCGGACACGACTGAAGTGACTTAGCAGCAGTAGCAGCAACTTCTAGCCAGATCACTTGGAAAAGTTACATACTGTCTTCTGAGACTTCTTTTCTTCTTCTGTACACTGGGAATGATTTCTGCATTGAAGGCATATTATGAAGATTAAAGAAAGTAAAGAACATAAAACACCTATCACAGTGCCTAATATTGTTGACATTCAACAAATATTAATTTGCTTAAGTCTGCATTTTCCCTTAATTTTTCAAATATAGAAGATCTGGAAGATAGTTTGAATGACTCAGATCTCTGACATAAACTACTTTGATAATTTTGAATGTTGTGGGAAAAATAGTTTGAAACATACTAAGCCAGTTTTTTTTTATTTCAAGCTACCCCTACTAGTTTCTAGACTTTTTATAGCCTATGATTAAATAATACAAAATATGATAGGAAACTGTTGATTTGCACAAAGGAAAAAACTGTTAATTTCCTTATGAGAGGGAAAATATTTCTTAAATATGGGTTTTACATGTAAAGAGCTAAGCCAGGAAAATCACCGCATAGATTTTATGTCAACCATGAATTAGAAGAATGAAGATGAGAAATAAGAGCAACTCCTGGGGATGAGTGGTATATTAAAACCTGGATTGAGGGTGGGAGACATATGGAAACACCCCAGAAGATTTGGGGGATACCCTGAAACAGGTAATAGATGCAAGGAAGTAGCATGGGAAGGATATAACCTTCATATTTGGCAAGATGCATGGCACTTCTATCCAGGTGGCAGAAGAGTATAGAGAAGCAATGCCAAATGGAGATGCCTAGATGAGGGGGTTGGGTATGGGAGGAACCCTGATGATTTCAACTTGGTGAGTGTTTCCTGGGGCCCCAGAGAGAAGCGTTAAACAGCTGAGTGCTTTGACAGACCAGAGGGACTGTGGTTGAACAGTTTACTTGACATCCCTCACCCCTGGTAACTCTCATGACTCAATTGCCAGGATGTCAGTTATAACTCTCTCTGCAAGCCAGCCAGGGTCCTAGGTGGCAGGGGTTTGGCTGAGAAGGTCGTAGATCTTATCTCATGATCAGATCAGTAGTCAACGGACATCTATAGTGGATGTCAGTGCCTTGCCCTCAAATCCAGTTTGAGGAATCACGTTCAGCTGAAAGCAGTGGAGGGTGCCCAGAATCTGGGTCAAAAAGATCACTTAAGTTCTGGATTCCAGCCTCCAGTTTTGATATTCCTCACTCCCTAACCCTAAGATGCTATGCTTGCTCCCCTTCCCCATGCACTGCCGATGCCTCCAAGATGCCACTTCAGGACAGAAGGCAAGTGGAGAACCTTGAGTGGGGTGAAATAGTCCTGGTATGGAAATTGAATTATATTGATACATTGTTTCAGCTTTCAAAAGCAGAGACATTACTTTGCCAACAAAGGTCCATCTAGTCAAGGCTATGGTTTTTCCTGTGGTCATGTATGGATGTGAGAGTTGGACTGTGAAGAAGAATTGATGCTTTTGAACTGTGGTGTTGGAGAAGACTCTTGAGAGTCCCTTGGACTGCAAGGAGATTCAACCAGTCCATTCTGAAGGAGATCAGTCCTGGGTGTTCTTTGGAAGGAATGATGCTAAAGCTGAAACTCCAATACTTTGGCCACCTCATGCGAAGAGTTGACTCATTGGAAAAGACTCTGATGCTGGGAGGGATTGGGGGCAGGAGGAGAAGGGGACGACAGAGGATGAGATGGCTGGATGGCATCACTGACTCGATGGACGTGAGTCTGAGTGAACTCTGGGAGTTGGTGAGGGATAGGGATTCTGGGCACCCTCCACTGCTTTCAGCTGAAGGTGATTCCTCAAACTGGATTTGAGGGCAAGACACTGGCATCCACTATAGATGTCCGTTGACTACGGATCTGATCATGAGATAAGATCTACGACCTTCTCAGCCAAACCCCTGCCACCTAGGCGTGCTGCGATTCATGGGGTCACAAAGAGTCGGACACGACTGAGCGACTGAACTGAACTGAACTGACTGAAGTTCAAATTTAACTAAATTTCTGAAAATATTTTTTAGAGAGGAGGATGATTTAGAAAGAAAATTAAATTCTGTTAGAAAAATAAAGAAATATCCATTCCTGGACATTTGATTTTTTGAGTACGATTTTTGTACCTGATCCAAACACAGGACTTCATCCCTTCTAAGCTGATCAGCAGGAAGAGGACATCCAAACCCTTCATTAGTATAGCACGTAGCATCTTTTTTGCTTACTTGCCTGTCTCCCTACTAACATGAAGGAACCTGAGGCCAGAACTGTATGCTGTTCATTTTCACCAGTTTGGATAGAACTTGGTATATGACAGGTGCTCAATAAATATTTGTACAGTCATTTAGCATAACTGGTTTTATTTTTGACACATGAAATGTGCTTTTTCTAAAATAACTGTTAGGAATCTTTTGCATGGTCTAACTGTACACAAAAGCATCTGTAAACAAATACATTAAAATTAAACCAGAGGCCTATTTGAGAAAGGCTGGAATGAATGGAGCAAAGTGACCATCTTGGGTGAGCAGTGAAGTTTCTAGAAATCAGAGTGCTTTTAATAGAACAAGATTGCATACTGCTACGTTAAACTTGAAAAAAGCATTTAAGCTGTGTTAAGCCAGATGTCATCTGATACTAGATTTTAATATAGACCAGAATTGTCGGAACTAGCAAGTATAAAATATCTAATTATTAAAATTCAGAAGTTCTGTTTGCTAAATATAAGTGCTTTACAAAATACAGTAGGCAAACAGCTGGTGGAACACATCTTTTTGCTTTGGGTGAAGTAATATCTGAGTGTAAGAGGTGAGCTGATTTGAGGAACAATGTAGAGACACCACTGAGTGACTGAGCATACACACACATGAAGTAAAGAAGAGTACAGGTGGTATGCTGCTGCTGCTGCTGCTAAGTCGCTTCAGTGGTGTCCGACTCTGTGCAACCCCATAGACGGCAGCCCACCAGGCTCCCCCGTCCCTGGGATTCTCCAGGCAAGAACACTGGAGTGGGTTGCCATTTCCTTCTCCAATGCATGAAAGTGAAAATAAAAGTGAAGTCGCTCAGTCGTGTCCGACTCTTAGCAACCCCATGGACTGCAGCCCACCCAGGCTCCTCCGGCCATGGGATTTTCCAAGCAAGAGTACTGGAGTGGGGTGCCATTGCCTTATCCGACAGGTGGTATAGTTATGGCAAAAAGCACATCGTTAGTACTGAGATCACAGAGCTTTGGCATACACAACATTAACAGTTTTTATTAAAAAATTCAGTTATTTCCCAGTTGACTTATTTTGAGGTGGATTAGACAGAAGGGGTGGATTGCCTGCTTTGGAATTTCCTGGTTCTCATCAGAGGGTAATTCATGTTGGAGCAAGTTAAGGGGCTAGAATCCTCATTTCTTAGATGCAGAGTTTGGACTGAGTCAACAGTTTTGAGACTGTACTTCTTAAAACTAGGGTTCCGTGCTTCCCAATTTGCCCAGGGCAGTCCCAGTTTACATTTGTTGTCACACCACAGTTATTAATGGAGTTTCTTTTTGTGCTTTAAAGTGTCCTGGTTTGGCAAAGTATCATACGGCCCCTTTACTTGGTGTCAACTCGAAGCACTCCAAGCTGTGGTCCAGGGCTGGGCACCAGGGAACTGAGCAGGTGCTGCTCAGGAGTCCCCGTTTCACATGGAACAGTTGTGCTTTTATACGGTAGGTTTTTTCCTGAGATCTCATTTGAGGGAAGAAAAGAGGAGGATTACAAAGATAACAAATAAAGATGAAAACCTCACAAGATGAACTTCAAGTTCTTTTCTCCTCTAGCTCAGTCTGACATTCAGTATAGTCAGTCTGCGGGGCTCAGTCTGGAGATTCATAAATGAACGAAAGAGCAGTGATTTACATCACTGTATGCAAAGTCTTAGGAAACAGCAAGCCAACTTTCTGCTTTACCATCAAGGAGGTGAAATGACAGAGCATTGTCGTTTGGCTTCCTACTTCTTTTGATCCCGGGGGTCATCAGTACCAACAGACTGAAGACGTGTGCAGAATATCAAGGTCCTTCCTCCACAGTTAATTACTCAGATAACATGGCTTTATGAGACTGAGATAATCTTAATCTCATGACTTCTTTGACATTTCACATTTCCTTTTAAACATCATTATATAAAACTGTATCTCCTAGGCCACAGGGCATAAAACTGGGGTCATGATAACAACAGAGGACAGTGTGTCTCTGGCTCTGCCCCTCTGTCCTTTTTTATGGAAACATCAGTTCTTTTCAACTTTTCTGTATTGTTTTAGGAGTCCCCAAGACTGACTCTTTAGATGGCCGAGTAGAGTCTGCCATTTCTCTTGCTGAGTTGATGTCTGGTTGCTGCTGAACCTGTTGGAGGCAGTTATGTTACCAACAGGGCTGGAGTGGAAAGAACATCTGCATATCAGATACTGGGTTCTCCTCACACAGAGTCACATACACAAGTACAGAACTTGGGCTCTAGCTTCAGATTGTCTAGAACCAAATCCTAGTTTTGCTTTGGTGGTTATCCAACTTCTCAGATGTCAGTTTCCATGGGGAAAACAATGATACCTGCTGGACTGGACTGTTTAAATGAGATGACCATATAGAGTTTAGTACTTTGCCTTCCTTATATGTTACTTATTTCTCTTATTACTACTGTGATTTTAATTCACTTTCTCCATCCTTCTCCAGACCACTTCTCATGAGACTTTTTAGTGTTCCATGTAAGTAACTTTCCAGCAGACCTGTTGTACAGTTCTTTCCCTCAAATCCTAAAGAAAACACAACTTAGGCTCCAACGGTGTGTCTGCAAAGAATGGATTAAATTACAGTCATTTAAAAGTTCAGTTATGTATTTTAAAATGAATTTTATTTCACTTATTACATAAATTATCTTATTTGTTTATATGATTATACAAATGGTACAAGCACATGATACTTAGGCAATACAAAAACATTTCCAAAGAAAAATGGACCTCACCCTCTCCCTAGGTCCTCAGTCTCACTGCCTCGAAGCAACTGCCTTCAGCAGTTTCTTGAATGTTCTTCCAGAAATGTTTTATGTAAATATACTAATGTACATGTGTAATTGGAACAGGCCTGGATTTGTTCCATTATTTTGGTATAACAAGTATCTTAGTTGCCCAATATGAAGATCTGTAGTAAATGAAATCTGTATTGCTTGAGAGATTTGCCTTCCTTAGGGTGGTGTGAGACTCTTAGGAGCTTAAAAGGTATGGAAAGTAGGGGAGGCTGGGTCCTAATAACATTGCAGGTGCCCACTTGTGACTCCTGCTGCAACTGCTCCATGCTGCTGGCCAGCACTGATTCTCCAGATGGACTCGGAGGGGGCCCTCATCCCGTTTCTCTGTATTGAGCCAGGCTTAGCTGCAGAGACCCTCCCGGCTTCTCTTAGCAACAGTCTATGATCCACAGACATTTAACAGTCAGTATTTCAGAAAGTTCTCTGTAAAAAAACTTCTGAACTGCCATAATACTACTTAATCTCAGATAGGCTATCTCTCAGGTAGAACTTTCCTTCTCTTTAATGCTAAGCCTGAGCTCCCATCCCTTCTGGAAACACTGAAAAGGATCCCCTACATGCCTAGAAAGGGCTGGGTGTTTTTTCATCTCCTAATCCAACAACTTTTGATTTTGACTGTAAAACCAAGAGCTACTGAAAACCCTCTAGAGCAAGAATGCCCTAAAATCCTGTCTGTGAGAAGAAATATGTGTTGGCAGAGCAAGGAATACAAACACAGAGACACAGTTATTTCCTTCAAGTAGTTTACTGTCTAGCATAGAAGAAAGACAAATGGAAGATTTTAAACAGTGGGCTAAGCATCAGTGTAAAATATGCCTAGATACAATGAAACAGTGAAGATCTCTAAATTAGATTTGCAGAACATCTTGGAAGCTTTGTGGAAGAAGTGATGATTAGGTGCAAAATTTTTAAAACATCATTTAAAAATAAGGCATTTTTGTATAGCATGAAATGTTTAGACATCAGAGTTATTAAAACTATAATATATAAACTTGAGCTGGCATTCTTGGCTTTACCATTTGTCAATTCTATGATACCAGGCAGGTGATATACACATTAATTTAAAGTTTTGCTTCATTATCTATAAAACAGTGATGAAAATAGAACTGACCTCATTTTTTATTGTGAAAATTAAATAACATAAAGTACATACAGTTCTTTAATCTAGTTTCTGGAACATATTTGTGTGTGCGTGTGTGCTCAGTTGTGTGTTACTCTTTGCAACCCCCTGGACTGTAGCCTGCCATGCTCCTCTGTCCATGGGATTTTTCCAGGCAAGAATACTGGAGTGGGTTTCCATTTCCTTCTCCAGGAACATACTTACTATTCAATAAAATTTGTCATTTTATTGTTAGTATTGTTTCACACATTAATCAGTATATGGGTCTGATCAGTTTTTCTAAATATTTGGCCCTCTCTATATTTTCAGAAATGTTACAGAAAGGCTTGGTCCTTTTATCAGGGGAGATCTTGGGGTAGAGGTCGCAGATGCACTGGGGTATGTGAGAAATCCGTTAGAAGGTGCCAGAGAGGAGGCTCTGTGGGACTCTGGATGAATGCCAGTCAATCATGATTTTAATCTGGAAACCTCCCTATAATTTGGAAATGAATCTGGAAACCAAGGTGGGAAGGGGTGGGACTGCTCTGGGATTTCAGCAACCCTAAGTACTTCACATCTCTTCCCAGCTTGAGTGCATGGCAACATCAACAATGAGGCAGGCACCTACCCCACCTTCTCTGGACTATCTTCTCCATCTCCAGAAAAACACAAACAGAATGGAAGGAAGGAAAAGACACAATGGGCAAAATGTTAGGAAACACTTTCCTTTTAGAGTTCCTGGCAGCAAGCAAGTTTTTCTGTTTTGGGGTACTGTTATTTGGACATTTAAAATATCATAGGATCATAGAATGAAAACTTTATGGAGATCTGACAAGACCAGTTCATCTACCCATTTTATAGATGAGGAAACTGAGGCCCAGATGAGGAAATGAAAAGAATCTAAGTGGATGAGACCTGGAATCAATTATTCAAGGGGTTTCTAGAAAGAACAAAAGGCTGAGTGAGGACCAATGGGTGATGATGTCAGGAGACACGATTTATTAAATAAAGAAGGTTAATTAATAACTTTCAAAGCTGCACAGAGATAAAAGAAGGATACCCTGGGAGGCTAGGCCACCACCCAATTGGAGTGTCTCAAAAATTAGAGGGTGGAAGTGGTGAACAGAGAAGAGGAATAGTGGGTCTGATGACCTAGGAACATGTTCAACCCTGAGCTTCTAATGTACCTAAAAGCAGCCAATGACAGTTAAGATTCTTTTCATTTGGTGACCTAGTAATTTACATCTCAGCAAATTCAGTAGATTTCAGATACTTTCAGTAAATTGCAAATTAACTTACCTGTGTTTCTGACTTACTCATGTTCTAGAGGTGGAAATAGTAAAGAAAGGCATATGGAGTTCAGACACATCACCAATTATTTTCTGTATACCATTAGGAAAGTCACTGCCTTAGTCTTTGTGTTCCAGTCTGGAATTTCACATGATGCATTCTGCATAGAAGTTAAATAAGCAGGGGGACAATATACAGCCTCAATGTACTCCTTTCCCAATTTTGAACCAGTTCATTGTTCCATGTACAGTTCTAACTGTTGCTTCTTGACTTGCATACAGGTTTCTCAGGACACAAACCTGAGGGTGCCTGGTGGTCTGGTACTCCCATCTCTTTAAGAGTTTTCCATAGTTTGTTGTGATCCATACAGCCAAAGACTTTAGCATAGTCAATGAAGCAGAAGTAGATGTTTTTCTGGAATTCCCTTGCTTTCTCTATGATCCAATGAATGTTGACAGTTTGATCTATGATTCCTCTGCCTTTTCTAAACCCAGCTTGTACATCTGGAATTTCTCCGTTCATGTACAGCTGAAGCCCAGCTTAAAGGATTTTGAGCATTTCCTTGCTGAAATGAGCACAATTGTATGGTAGTTTGAATATTCTTTGGCATTGCCCTACTTTGGGATTGCAATGAAAACTGACCTTTTCCAGTTCTGTGGCCACTGCTGAGTTTCCCCAAATTTGCTGTCATACTGAGTGCAGCACTTTAACAGCATAATCTTTTAGGATTTTAAATAGCTCAGCTGAAATTCTGTCAGTCCCACTAGCTTTGTTCATAGTAATGCTTTCTAAGGCCCACTTGACTTCACACTCTAGGATGTCTGGGTCTAACTGAGTGACCACACCATCATGGTTATCCAGGTCATTAAAACCTTTTATTTACAGTTCTGTGCATTCTTGCCACCTCTTCTTAATCTCTTTTGTTTCTGTTACCACTTCTTACTGTTTTGTCCTTTATCATGCCCATCCTTGCACAAAATGTTCCTTTGATATATCCAATTTTATTGAATTGTTCTCTTGTCTTTCCCATTCTATTTTTCCTCTGTTTCTTTGCATTGTTCACTTAAGAAGGCTTACTTATCTCTCCTTGCTATTCTCTGGAATTCAACTCAATGCAGGGCACAGCTAGAATCTTAAATGATTCATGTCTTTCATGTGTGCACAAATCAGAGATAATCCCCAGGTTTCCAGGTGAGAAGTTTTCTGTAACTGGGAGGGAGCTTGCAGAAAAATGCAGTACCTGAAATAAAACATTTGCTGAATTGATTTAACAGCTGATGAGAGATGACAGAAGGGGGAGTCAATGAACTTGAAGACAGAGCAATAGAAATAACTCAATATGAAGAACATAGAAAAGGACTAAAAATAATACGACCTTTGTGATTTTTCAGGATCACATCAAAAAGATGAACAAATATATAAGTGGAATCTTAGAAGGAAAGAATTAAGGAAATAAAACAAAATAATCTTTGAAGAAATAAATGTACAGATTCCAGAAAAACAGTAATCCCAAGTAGGATAAATATAAATAAGACCATAAGTAGGTACATCATAATCAAAATACTGAAAACAAGATATGAAATATGTCTGAGAAAAGTGGCACATTCCATAAGAGAATAACAGTACGATTCATCTCAGACTTCTCACTAATAACGATGGATTTCAAAAAAGAGTGAAACTACATCTGAAAGTGCTAAAAGCAAGGGTGGGAAGGTGGTTTGGGAGAAAAAGAAAATATAAACTTCTCAACTTGGAATTCTATATCACTAAAAACGTCCTTCAAAAATTAAGGTGAAATTAAAGATGTTTTCAGAAAAAAGAAAACTAGATAATTTATCACCAGCAGACCTACACTTCAAAGAAAACCAAAAAATGTTTTCCAGGCTGAAGGGAAATCATACCAGACTAAAACATTGTTCTTTCAGTAAGAAAAGAAGTATATCAGAAATGATAAACATGTAGGTAAATATTTTTTAAAAATTATTTTCCTTCTACCTAAAATTACATATGACTATTTAAAGTAAATATTTTAGTGAATTGTGGGATGGAAAACACTTATATTGTAAAATCTATGATAACTATAGCAACCAATTTTGGAGATGGGTAATTAACTGTATATGGTTGCAAATTTCTTTCATTTAACATAAAGTAACACAATATGAAGTGACTTAGCAACAACAGCAACAACAACACCACAATATTACCTCTAAGCAAACTGAAATGTTAAAAATAGATGTCGTAGGACTCCTCTGATGGCTTCGCCTTCCAATGCAAGGGGTACCAGTTCGATCCCTGATCAGGCAGCTAAGATCCCACATGCCTCAGGACCAAAAAACCAAAACATAAAGCAGAAGCAGTATTGTAACAAATCTGATAAAGACTTAAAAAAAAAAAGTCCATGTCCAAAAATGAAACAAAACAACAAAACAAAATATATGTTGCAAACCCCTAGAGCTATCACCTGAGTAATGAAAATAAAATAATAATAATGCAAACACATATAGCTAAAAAGTCAACAGATAGAATGGAATTCTTAAAAAAATATATAAACTAGCCCTAAGAAAAGCAGGAAGGGAAAAACAGAAGAATAAAAGACAAATGAAACAAATAGAGAGTAAATAGTAAAACAGTAAGCCTAATTCCCCATCAGCATGTCGACTCCAGAGAGGCGAAGACCATGTTCATTTTTGTTCATGATTTATCTGAATGAGTAGGTGAGGGAGTGAGTGAAAAACCATATGCTCTGAACAACTCCTCCGTCCCGGGGTCTCCTCTATGACTTCTTGTGATAAACAGGGCATTTGTTGATGTTCTATTCACCAGAAAGTTTTCAACAAGTTTCAGTGTGTGACTTTTTGAGTAACTCCTTGAAATGTGTGGAAAGATATGGGCTGAAACTTGAATTGGATAATCCTTCATGTTGAAATCAGTCCCATTTCTCTACGTGGGATTTCTCTACATGGGAACTTGCTGTAGAAAGGGTGTTGCCTAAGGCGGTCCACCAGGGTTTGGTGGGTTACTTTTGCTTTTGATGTGAGACATAACTGTTGAAAAACTAAAAACAAATAATTTGACTATATGACCAATTTTGATTTGGTGGGGATTCCAACTGTAGGGAAAAGTAGAAAGACTCCAATCAAGTTCAAGGATTTCATAGAGTGAAAATGAGGGTAGGGATCCTTGTAAAGACCGAGATAGTCTAAATATTTCTGAATTTTTAAATTTCTGAGTTTAAATTTTTAAAATTTATGACATTTAAATATTGATACTTCAAGATTTTTTTTTAGTACTCTAAGGGACTCTTATTTTGAGGACAACGCCTATTTGATGAATTTCCACTGAGGATAGTTTTCCCATCAGAAGTGGTGTAGGAGTAGAATGAATGACTAATACATTTTACAACTATTTATTGAATATTGATTGTGGCCACTTAAGATTTTAATTTTTTTATCAACTGAAAAAATATGACAAATGGGGGGACTCACTTTAATAGAAGCTAGGTATAGAGAGGAACAGATTGGAAATGGGAAGAGGGTCCTTATTCACCAGTTATTTATGTAATGTCTGCTTTCTCAAAGGAATTTTGGAATTCAACAGGAGACCTGCGGTCATGAAACCTCATTTCAACTCCCGCTCTGTGACTTCCCTGGTGGGTCAGTGGTAAAGATTGCTTGCTAATGCCGGAGACAAAGGGTAAGTCCCTAGGTCAGGAAGATTGCTAATGCCGGAGACAAAGGTTCAATCCCTAGGTTAGGAAGATCCCTTGGAGAAGAAAATGGCAACTGACTCCAATATTCTTGCTTGGGAAATCCCACGGACAGAGGAGGCTGGCGGGCTACAGTTCGTGGGGTCGCTAAGAGTCAGACACGACTGAGCGACTGAACAACAACCGCCACTTAGCAGCATGTTCCCCTGAAACAAGCCGCGTGGCTTTTCTGAGGCTGGGCTTTCTTCTCTGTAAAGTGGAAAAGTAATTTTTATAACTTAATTTTCTACAGAAAAATGACCTTTTCCACAGACCTAAGAAGAAATGAGAAATTAGATGTGAAACAGTGTAGTGCTAAGTGAGTATGAGAATAATCACAACCAAGAAGAAAAATGTAAAGGAAAAGAATTACCTTTAAAATTTATTTGCTCTTTTTACTTTTATGGAGTTTGACGCAACACTAAATGGTTTACGTGTTTCATTTTGATATCTTCCATATGCTTTTGTTAGTAATAGTGCCATGTTAAACAGCAAACCAGTCAGTAATACACCCAGATGCATAGGGAACTAAATATTCAATAAAGGTAGTATTTAAAATCAGCAGAAAAAAGGATTATTCAGTGCACAGTTTGGGGAGATATAAAGTTCAATTCTTGCCCATATAAATTCTATAAGCATATAAAATTTAAATTTAAAAATGAAATCATAAAAATACTAAATGAAAACGTTGATATATATCTTGCTTGGAGTGAGGAAATTTTTTCAAAGAAAGACAACAAAACCTAGCAGCTATAAAATGTGTGATTCATTTACTCATACAAAAACCTGCTACACAGAAAAATACATTGCAACACATAAGAAAGAAGAGATGCTTTTTTTCTTTCTGTTAAAGAGCTATAACAAGTTTGGAAGAAAAACAATGAAATTGGATAAATGATATGAACAGGAAATCCACAGAAAATAAATAAAATGGATTCTAAATGTATAAATATGTTCAACCTCATTCATTATTAAAGAAATGTAAATGGAAACAAATGGAAACACAGTTTTCCCACTCATAAGGTTGACAGATATTGAAAAGAATGGAAGTGTAGCAGAGATTCACCTTCATATGCTATGTGTGAGAGTCAGTTTGGTGCAACTTCTTTGAACAACATTTGACAAAATCTGCCAAACTTCTACTTTCCCTTCCCTTAGACAGCAAAGATATCTATACATGATCATTTACGATAATATTTTTTTAGTAACAAGAAACTGAAAAAATACCTTGATTGTTCATTAGTAGGGAATAATTAAAAATTTATGGAACATCTGTATAGTGGAAAAGTGTGAATCCAGAAAGGAAGACTGAATTAGAGCTTTATTATAGCTCTAAGATATATTGTGATGAGATTAGAGCAAAATCCTAAACAACAGGTATAGTATTTTGCCCTTTGGGTTATAAAGAAAAAAAACATTTTTGCATATTTATATTAGTAATCTCAAAGGAATTAAAAGGCAGCTACTCAACAAATGTTCTTTAAATGGATTAATTCATTTGCTTTAATCTATGACATAATAGGCTCTGGCTGCCTTTGAGGAAGCCATGCTTTTCAAGGCTTAAATCTCTCAGAATTCCTCTTTATTAGTTTTTAGTGTGTTCAGAAGAATCCTCACACACACACACATTTGTATATGCTTTCCTTTAAATGATGAATAAACATGAGGGAATATATCTGCTAATGAATTTCTATAAGTAACAATTAACAATCAATGGACCTTCTAGAAATCAAGACTTTTCCAACTGTAAATGACATAAGCTAAAACCAAACTATCCTATGCAAAAGAGGGTATTTATAGGTCTTGCTTTATGCACAGCCATATTGAGAGGCTCAAATGATGTCATCAAAGCATGACTTTTCTCCCCTTCTTTCAGCTCTCTTTTTTTTCCACGGTTTGATTTCATTCTTTCCAAATACAGCAGGTGGGCATCTTTCATCTGTGGGGCTATAGGCTGTAAGCAAACTTGGGTTCACATTGTTTTACTCCTTGAAACTAGAAGGTGAAGTAAACTCTCATTCTGTTCCAAAGTAGAAGATCTCAGGCATGGACTTGGATTGATCCAGTTGAAGTTGGACAGACAGGGGCGAGGTACTGCAGACTCTGGGCTGTTGACAAAGACTACCATGACTAGTAGGGCCACCAGAATCACATAATTCAAATCACATATTTTCTTACAATGGTTCCATTCAAGTGGACCTATTGAGCATTTTTCAGCACTGTTGATTAGATTACAAGCCATTCCTTATAGATATAACATGGTAAATGCGAACTCACAATTCTTTTCATGAAGGTCAATTGGTATGTGTTGAGAAATAAAGAGGACCACTATCTTTTTTTCTCTCTTAATAGCTTCTTCCTTATATTGGCTAAAAATAAAAACCTGGACTTTGGTCCAAATCAGGGTTTTCAACAGAGGCACCTATTTGATGAGTTCATTAAGAGATGGATCATATTTGACAGGCTTGCTGTTGTGCCCCAGAACCTGGTACATAGCTTGGGATATAGTAGTTGCTCAATGAATATTTGTTGGGGCAAAGAAGGAAGGAAGGGAAGAAAAGAAAGAAGAAAGGGAAGGAGGTAGGCATGAAGGGAACTGGTCTAGCAACATACAAGGTTAGATGCTCAATGAAAATCTTTTGACTTTAATGTGAAACTTTTGATGCTAAGATTCATGGGTAGTCTTATCAAACAACAAAACTATAAAGACTGAAATAATTTTTTTTAATTTAAATTTATTTTAATTAGAGGCTAATTACTTTACAATATTGTATTGGTTTTGCCATACATCAACATGAATCTGCCACGGGTGTACATGTGTTCCCAATCCTGAACCCCCCTCCCACCTCCTTCCCCATACCATCCCTCTGGGTCATCCCAGTGCACCAGCCCCAAGCTTCCTGTATCCTGCATCAAACCTAGATTGGAGATTTGTTTCTTATATGATATTATACATGTTTCAATGCCATTCTCCCAAATCATCCCCCCCTCCCTCTCCCACAGAGTCCAAAAGACTGTTCTATACATCTGTGTCTCTTCTGCTGTCTCGCATACAGGGTTATCATTACCATCTTTCTAAATTCCATATATATGCGTTAGTATACTGTATTAGTGTTTTTCTTTCTGGCTTACTTCACTCTGTATAATCAGCTCCAGTTTCATCTGGCTCATTAGAACTGATTCAAATGTATTCTTTTTAATGTCTGAGTAATACTCCATTGTGTATATGTACCACAGCTTTCTTATCCATTCATCTGCTGTAACTCCTGCAGCTCAATTCCAGAAAAATAAATGACCCAATCAAAAAATGGGCCAAAGAACTAAATAGACATTTCTCCAAAGAAGACATACAGATGGCTAACAAACACATGAAAAGATGCTCAACATCACTCATTATCAGAGAAATGCAAATCAAAACCACAATGAGGTACCATTTCACGCCAGTCAGAATGGCTGCGATCCAAAAGTCTACAAGCAATAAATGCTGGAGAGGGTGTGGAGAAAAGGGAACCCTCTTACACTGTTGTTGGGAATGCAAACTAGTACAGCCACTATGGAGAACAGTGTGGAGATTCCTTAAGAAACTGGAAATAGAACTGTCATACGACCCAGCAATCCCACTTCTGGGCATACACACTGAGGAAACCAGAATTGAAAGAGACACATGTACCCCAATGTTCATTGCAGCACTGTTTATAATAGCCAGGACATGGAAACAACCTAGATGTCCATCAGCCGATGAAATCATTTTTAAGCAGAGATTGATAATAGTTAAGGTGAGAGAAATAAAAAGTGTGCCTCATATATGTATTTTATTTAGCATTTGGATTCTCAAGAACATTCATTTCATTTTTAATGGTTATGCCATTTTAGTAAATTTTCCAAAGCATGTTATTCTCATTTTTGGTTACCTACACCATCAGGAACTCTGTCCATCTGGACAATGAAATTGAAGCCAATGCATCACCACTTACCTTGCCCTTGGATGAAATACCCAAGAGATATCCTGAGAATATTTTGGGCAGAGCTTACAGTGGAAACATTTGGATAGCATTAGGAGATAGCACATAATTTGAAAACTATCAAGTATGGAAATATAGACAAATTCCAATAGGTGTTATGAATAATGGGAATGGAATTAGGATGGCTATGGACTGGAACTATTGGCAATGAAAATATTAATAGGATTTGGAGTAGTAGAGAAGAGTTCATAAAGAAAAATAACAATGGGGAGGCAGAGTCAAGAGCACCAGGAAAGACAGAAAGGTACAGGATGTGCTTGGGACCCAGTAAAGGAATTCCAATTGCTGGAGTACAGACCATGAGAGAGGAAAGCAAAGCAGGCATAATGGGCCAGGCTCAGAACTTGCATGTTAAGGAGAGATGTTTGATTAGCCACGGGGAAGCTATTGGAAGTTCTTGAGTCTAGGACTGACACGAAGAAAGTATGTAAGGAAGATTAACTCTGTGTTGGGTAGATTAAGAAGTAGACAGACCAAAAGCAGGAAGGATTGGAAGGTATTTTAGGGCTGTGACCACAAAAGAGTGGGCAGGTAGTTCTATAAGAGATACTACCAGGATGATTTTTAAGCTTGAGATGCTGACCAAGCCCTTTAAGGGAAAAGAGAAGTATTATGGTTCCCAGTGTTGACATGTATCTTTTAGTATAATGTTGTCTACGTGTACACTAACATAAATGTAGGAATAAATTGTGTCTTTCATGGCTTGGAAACAGCAAAACAAAGTTGTAAACTAAATGCAAATAAAATTACAAAATAACTACAGTTTGGGAAGACAAATTTAATTAGGTGTAAAGGGAAGTTCTGTTTAACTGAAAATAATTCTCTATTTACACCTGCTCTGACAAGGTCCTTTGAAGTTTGACTTGTCTGTACTCACTTGAGTCTCAGATCTCCCATCACAGGTTTTCCATTTGCACTGTTGCAAAACTTTTGTTGTATGAAGTTCTGTGATGTCGTTAGACTTTCATTTGCTGTGAACAAATCACTTATTTATTAAGATTTCTCATTTTTTTTTCATTAGCCATGACAACTAACTATATCAGGCTCCTCCGTCCATGGAATCCTCCATATAAGAATACTGGAGCGGGTAACCATTCCCTTCATCAGAGATCTTCCCAACCCAGGGATTGAACCTGGGTCTCCTGCTGATTTCTTATCATCTGAGCCACCGGGGACACATTGTATTACTTTGGAGCCAATGCCAATTTGCTTATAAACACAACAAATATAGGCATTTAAATCTCATAAGGTAGTAATACAGGTGACCCAAGTATTAAAAGTGTTTGAATGGTTATAAAAGTCAAATGAAAAATTTTAATTTTATCATAGGATGCCAAAGAATGTGTGGATCTCTGAAACTCCACTGAGAAGTAGAAAACCTGTAGAAAGGTCTCCTGGGCCTACAGCCTCTTTCTAAGGGAGCTGCCTTTTCTAAACCTCTGCTGCTTAAGTGACCATGTCCTGTGCCTTATCACCCATTTGCCTTTCTCCACCCGCACCCTCTCTGGCCACTGTGGGTTGGGTCAGGAAGGGAGGGTGCACTTGAGCCAAGGATATGCAATCCACTGGCTGGTCAGTAGCCAGAAAGTTTTAGACAGCAAAAAGAGAGTTGGCTGCATTTCCTCTCTCCCACTTCTCTCCCCGAAATATGGAGAGAATTTGCCAGTTGAGAACACATATAAATACAGAAAGGTGATGTCAAAACAGGACTAGAGACCTCTGTTGCCCATGAACAATGTGTAGTTATGGAGAAATGGATATCATGAGTATTTTGAATCACTCCTCAATTTCCAACATCAATATATCCAGCACAAGTTAGGTTAAGCAAAAAAGGAAATGTATTGCTCCAAAGTAGGAAAGTCAATCATTTCACTTGGACCAAGTTTTTCTCCTCCCAGGAGTTCTCCTTTCCTCTATGATTGCTTCATTTCCTGATACTATGTGATGGTAAGAAGGAAAGTGGATATACCTCTCCACCAAATAAGAAAAGTCTTCTTGTATTTCATTAACTCTAACCAAATCTATAGGTCCATCCCTGAAGAAATTAATGGGACCTAGTATTGTGATTCACATGCCCCATCCTAAGAGTGATGAATGGTGTTGTCAGATCTTCTTGAAGTACATGGACTGAAAACAGCATGTTTTCCAGAGGAGAACTAGAAGGGTGGAGGTAAGTTTAAGAAAAACATTACTTATCCACTACACATCCTTTCTCTGCACCCAGTTTCTTTGTAAAATGGTGATAGGAATCCTGCTCTGCCCTCCACTCAAGGCAGTTGTGAAAATAAAGTGAGGCAGTGTGTGTAAACACATTTGTCAACTATAAAATACATACAACATGAAGTAATATTTCTTTAAAGGATTTTTATCCCCCCTTGCCAACATCTGCTGGATCATTGAAAAAGCAAGAGAGTTCCAGAAAAACATCTATTTCTGCTTTACTGACTATGCCAAAGCCTTTGATTGTGTGGATCACAATAAACTGTGTAAAATTCTGAAAGAGACGGGAATATCAGACCACCTGACCTATCTCTTGAGAAATTTGTATGCAGGTCAGGAAGCAACAGTTAGAACTGGACATGGAACAACAGACTGGTTCCAAATAGGAAAAGGAGTACATCAAGGCTGTATATTGTCACCCTGCTTATTTAACTTCTATGCAGAGTACATCATGAGAAACACCGGGCTGGAAGAAGCACAAGCTGGAATCAAGATTGCTGGGAGAAAGATCAATAACCTCAGATATGCAGATGACACCACCCTTATGACAGAAAGTGAAGAACTAAAAAGCCTCTCGATGAAAGTGAAAGTGGAGAGTGAAAAAGTTGGCTTAAAGCTCAACATTCAGAAAATGAAGATCATGGCATCTGGTCCCACCACTTCATGGGAAATAGATGGGGAAACAGTGGAAACAGTGTCAGACTTTATTTTTCTGGGCTCCAAAATCACTGCAGATGGTGATTGCAGCCATGAAATTAAAATATACTTACTCCTTGGAAAGAAAGTTATGACCAACCTAGATATCATATCAAAAAGCAGAGACATCACTTTGCCAATAAAGGTCCAGCTAGTCAAGGCTGTGGTTTTTCCAGTAGTCATGTATAGATGTGAAAGTTGGATTATAAAGAAAGCTGAGTGCCAAAGAATTGATGCTTTTGAACTGTGGTGTTGGAGAAGACTCTTGAGAGTCCCTTAGACTGCAAGGAGATCCAACCAGTCCATCCTAAAGGAGATCACTCCTGAGTGTTCATTGGAAGGACTGATGTTGAAACTGAAACTCCAATACTCTGGCCACCTGATGTGAAGGGCTGACTCATTTTAAAAAACCCTGTTGCTGGGAAAGATTGAAGGCATGAGGAGAAGTGGATGACAGAGGATAAGATGGTTGGATGGCATCATCGACACAATGGACATGAGTTTGGGTAAACTCCTGGAGTTGGTGATGGACAGGGAGGCCTGTCGTGCTGCAGTCCATGGGGTCACAAATTGTCGGACACGACTTAGTGACTGAACTGAGCTGAACTTGTCAAATACACAAGAACATAATCAAGCTTCCTGGGTACTCCCCACCCTATTGACAGCAGATTCAATTTTTCTGGGACCAGTTCCTCTAGCAGAATTCCGGGATATTCCCCTTATTTTATTTTGGGCAGCATTTGTGTGTCATAATATGCAAATATTGCTATTTTAATGGCAGCTGCTAGAGGTTTATAGGACTTCCCTCGTGGCTCAGATGGTAAAGAATCTGCCTGCAATGCGGGAGACCTGGGTTCAATCCCCTGGTCAGAAAGATCCCCTGGAGGAGGGCTTGGCAACCCACTCCAGTATTCTTGCCTGGAGAATCCCCATGGACAGAGGAGCCTGGTGGGCTACAGTCCATGGGGTCACAGAGAGTTGGATATGACTGAGCGACTGAGCACAGCACAGCACAGCACAGCACAGTTTTATAGAGTCATTAATTTTAATAGTCTGAAGGTTTTCTCATTATCCAGAGTGGTTCACTTCACAGCTTAGAAGACATGTACTACTTTCATTTTTACTGGAGTTTGGGCTGGCAGACAATGGTCGTAGCTCCAAAGAGGAAGGGCACTCTAAGAAAGATGACAGCTTCTGCATATTAAACGCTTCCTTGATTTTGAAATGTACGTGATTCAGAGAGCCAAAGAATATTACATTCTTTGTGTGTATTCTTTGGGACAGTGCACAGTTTGATGCAAGAGTTGTTAGGGTAGTTTGGTATTTAGATAAGCAACCCCTCCTGAGGGATGGCCATTGACGAGGGGGGCAACAGATTTGGAGCCCAGAAAATACTCTCATGAGGCAACAATGAGAGCTAATCAACAGGACCTACTTGCTGGGTTTCTTTGATTAGAAAACTGAGCTCAGATATGCCTTAAAGAAGCTGTAAAATAAGGCATAGATGGAACAATTCTAATAGGACTTTGTCTTCTAAATTGGAAAAATGTAGGTGAACTTCTTGAATTCACATCACTGTGTTGAATACAAATCCCATCATCAATTCCAAGAAAATTCAATATGTACTTTTGGCTGCATTTCCTGTATAACCTGTCAACATAAGGGCTATAGAATTTGTTACTAGGTAACATTGGAGGAAGATGGCTTGGAAATACAGCAATTACTCTGCAGTTTTCAGGCCACTCTGGCACAGAGTGTCTTTGTATGAATAACAAAATGGCGTCTGCTCCAAATGGACCAAGAACAGGAAAGCTCTTTCTCCTCTGTGCTAATAAACACAGTGCTTTCCCAAGGCCCATGGCTGGCCCTGGCAGCCCCTTGGCCGGCGTCCTGTGAGCAGGCACAGGTTATACACTCCCAGGGAGAACACCTGGCAAAGTATGAATCCTAGTTTGTTAGAATTAGAGGGAATAGGAGGGGCAAAAGTCATATTTGTTGTTTTAGTTAGCATTTCTGGGGTGCTTCCTTGGAGCAGAGGTTCTTAAGGAAGGGTCTTGATAAAAATTAACTGAAGATATATTTTAAAATTTGGGTGTGTAGTTCTCAACCCAAGAAATTCCTATTTAGGATGAGTGGGTTAAGGACTAGATACGTGCATCTTTTTTTTTTTTTTAAATTAAAATTTTTTTTGGCTGCACTGGGTCTTCATTTCTGCATGCCGACTTTCTCTAGTTGTACCAAGCAGGGGCTACTCTCTAGGTGCTTTGCACGGGCTTCTCAACTGTGGTGGCCACTCTTGTTGTAGAGCATGGGCCTCAGTAGTTGTGGCCTACTGGCTTTGTTGCCCCACAGCATGTGGGATCTTCCCGGACCAGGGATAGAACCCATGTTCCCTGCATTGGAAGGTGGGTTCTTAACCACTGGACCACCAGGGAAGCCCTAGACATATGCATCTTGAGAATACTTCCTGGAATATTCTGATGCTCAGTCCTGACACTATCAATTATTTCTCTTTGGAATTACTGGAGGCTCTCTTTCTTCTCCTCATTCAGTTCAGGGGGTCCTTAATATGTGGCCAGAAATAGCCCTATGAGAAACCCCTACTCCCTGGGTACAGCTTTGCTATGTAGTCATTCCTGCCTCCTCTGAATTCCTTCAGTGCTTTGTCTTGCTCACACAACACTTATCACCATGTTCTGTATTGGAGTTATCTATGGACATGTCTTATATCCTAACATACAAACCCTGAAAAGGCTAAGACTCTGTGACACCCACAGGTCACGCACTGGGGCCCTTGGGTCGCATGCCATCTATCAATATGTTTTCCTTGGCCCTTAGAGTATTTAAAACTTTTTTTCAATTACTTGCCAGCTTTTAAAATCATGGAGGTTTTCCTCCAAACCCTGAATTTCCCCCTAAATATGATGACCATTGTGCAACAATTTTTCTGTTGCAATATCTGAAGTCCTGTCAACATAAGCTCCACATTCTTGCATCATTGACTGGAGCTGAGTACGTATCCCCTTTCAATTGGGAGTCACCCCCTTCAGTTCACCGCAGTCCCCACCACTCCTAGTCATCTTACACTAGACTGCTTCTTTCATTACCTTTCTCACCTGGCACCAGTTAAGTATTTGAATTTGTAACCCCATTAAAGGCTTCCCTGGTGGCTCATTGGTAAAGAACCTACCTGTCAATGCAGGAGATGCAGGTTCAATCCCTGGGTTGGGAAGATCTCCTGGTGAAGGAAATGGCAATCCATTCCAGTATTCTTGCCTGGGAAATTCCATGGACAGAAGCAGCCTGGCAGTCTACCATCCATGGGGTCTTAAAAGAGTTGGACATGACTTAGCAACTAAACAACAATACCAACCCCATTAAGCAATTTTGATTTCTTCACAGTATCTGACTTTTTTAGGTGCTTTGTAAATATTTGTTCAATGGCAAAATGAAAGTATAAACTGCTCCAGGGGGATGGGTGCTTAAGTGGGATTCCTTCTCTGAGCTGCAGATATGAGTTCATAAGAAGAACAAAATAGTGTATTATATTAGATTTTGTATTGTGGCTTTCCCCAGTAAAGAATCAGGAGCTGGTTCCTCATTTTCAGGAGCTTTATCTAAATCTCTTTACTTATCAGCTGCCAAGCAGCTAAGCAGTCTTTCTCAAGCTAGAGGAAATTGATACTAAGCATGTGAATTTGAGTGAGCAGGTTGTTATCACCAGGTCTCTCCCTGGATTTTTGTGTGGTAGCCTGCTATTTATCAGGGTTTTCAAAATTGGCTTCATATTTCTCTCCACTGGGAATCCCTTTGGGCTGAGCAGTTCTTGCCCAGGAATATCCTTTTTTTATGGCTTCCAGGATCATTATCATGGTTTTTGGGAGATATAAATAAAATAGTGCTTTCAGCAATTGTTTCGGAAGTGCAATCTCATCTCTTTAGCTCTATGATTAAAATTCCTCATTCCCTTCCCATGTCTTATGTAGGATATGAACAACTTGACAAAATATTAGGAGACGTGATAATTTTACAGTTTTATTGGTCTTGTGCTCATTTTTACCTATTCTTAATGGCAAATGATACTGTTTTTCTTTATATAGTATTGATATTATTGTTAAGCTTTCCTTTAAAATATTTTACATAAAAGTTAAGTTTGTTGAAAGAAAAATAAAGAAATAATAGTTCTGAAGGAATGAGGCTGTCACAGAAATGATAAGTTTGCTATGGCTTTGACACTTGTTCGGGAAAGATTAACTTTTAAGATAAAGTCTGAAGTCTTCCACAACAGGATGCTGCCCATCTCTTTGGCCTCAGCTCCCACTAATTTCTTTCTCCCTTTTCTACTGTACATCCTAATGGAACAGGAACTTTTTACTGTTCCTCAAATATATTGGGAGGTTTCCCCACCTTTCAGAAATGGTGTCACGATGGCTAAAGGTTTTCTTCCTGGAAAGGCACAGGGTATTCGCTCTGCTAAAGGCATCCGCTGGACCCCCACTCCAGCCTCACCATCTTGTTCCTGTGACTGATGCTTTTCAGCCTTCATTTGCAGCTGCAGTGCAGCCCCCTCCAGAGTCTTGCTGGACCAGCCTATATAATACAGGCCTTGCTTCCTATTTTCTTCATAGCATCCTACTTCTTTCCTTCCTAGTTCTTTATAAAAACTATTAAAAAAAACTTATTTCCTCTCCTGGCTATTAAAAGTCTCTCCCACTGCATTATGAGTTCCTTGAGGACAGGGCCCTCACATCCTACTCACTGCTGCATCCCTAACAGCCAGCAGAGTGCCAGGCAAACATAGATAGTTTCTCAGTAGATATCTGATGAATGTGCAGATGATCTTCTTGCCTTTGTACCTTGGTGAATTCCTTCTCATCATTCAAGGTCCATCTAATTCATGAACTACTCACCCGAGGACTTCTGCACCCTTCTCTACCAAGACAGAATAGTTTCTCTCTTCTCTGGGTTCACAAAGCATCATCTCCACATGATCATTATAGTATCAAACACATTGTAACTGAGTTAAAGGTCTATTTACCCAAAAAGACTGTGAGCTTCTTGAATACACAATACCTCTATCCTGGCCCCACCATCTAGTATTCATCCTCTGTTTCTAACTGTGGTGCTACTAACACCAAGGGAAACCATCTCCTTCTAATGACATTGTGTCTAGAACTGACTGGGGTGGAAAGTGAGGAGGGAGAACAAAGACAATGAGAAAACATTCTTGGTGTTTGTGGGATGTTCAAGCTAAGTATGCATGGCTTGTAGAAATGCCCATAAAACATCTTAATAAAAGGTGCTATTTCTTTAGAGAATTGTTTTTGTTTTAGGTAAATCCTCCCACTCAGAAATCTCCAACATGATGCTTCCATCTGCAGAAAAGAACAAAAACAAAAAAACGAAACTTTACCACCTAGTGGTAGAAATCATGAACTACAGACATACATTTGTCACTCATTTATCCTTTCTCCCACTCAGCAGCTGTTTACTGACCACTTATTATGTGCCAATAATTGAGGCAGACAAGTCTCTGTCCTTATTTAGTCGCTCATGTAGTGATCACTTTCTTTGGACCGTGAGTCATGTTTTTTGGAGCTTTGGTGTCAACCTGTTTAGATAAATAGGGAGGCCAGGTTTGTTGGTACAAAGGTCAAACGTTGGCACCTCAGGGCTCACACAAGTTGATTTTTAAAAATATAAACAAGTTGGAGAGGCTTACGTACACAGAGAGACTACATGTACTTCTTGCTTCTCTGGCAAACAGTGCCTTGCTTTCTTGCGTTTCAACAATTGGCTGGAACTGAGAAGCAGCTTGTCCTTCTGGCTGGGGTGACTCCATCAGCCCCACACTGGCTCTCTTGTTCACTTACTCAGTTGTGTGTGATCTCTTTTTGGACATTCAGATGCTTGGTAGATTTGTATTCTCTTTTATTCTTACAGAAGGACATCTCCGAATCTCTACAGTACTTCCAAGAAGGCCCCTCTTTCCAGCAAAGGCAATTATAACTGAACAATTATCAAGGAGATAATATGCTTCTTGATGACCCCTAGATTAAGGACCATTTAGTTTTCTGGGTTTCTGTCCTTAGAAAAAAACCTCTTTGCTCAGATCCTGCCCCCTACCCCGCCGCCATACTTGGTTGTTTCCCTTTCCTACCTTGCTTGGCGAGGTAGAAGATTGTTGTGAAGATGTTGAATTTTTCTCCCACTTCTTTGTTCAACAGAGACTTAATGGACATTTCCTAAGGGCCAGGGCCTCTACTTCATGTGGGAGATGTAGCCGAGGATGCAACACAGGCACTTATTGGAGTGGCAGTGTGGCCTTCATAAAAAGGTCCACGATGCCATGGGAATGTATAAAAGGAACTTATTGGAGTGGCAGTGTGGCTTTCATAAAAAGGTCCACGATGCCATGGGAATGTATAAAAGGAACTCTGGACCTAATGTAGGGGTGGAAATGGGATTGGAGAGTGTCCCTGGAGAAAGTAACATTGAACCTCAACCCTTAGGGTCAACAGGAATTAGCAAGGGAAAAGAAAACCTTCACAAATGCCCAGATTCAAGAAAACTGTTGGATGTGGAGAGATACATTTCGTAGTACCTGTGAGGTCTGTGGAGAAGCACAGACTTCATTCTGTGGGAGATAGGGAGCAATAAGAACCCACAGTCAGGGGCTGTATGTACATGTTCACATCTGTGCTTTCAGAAGATCCCTCCACCCAGAAATCCATTTTAAGAGACTTGGCTGAGAGCTAGGACCGCTGGTTCTCTTGGACCCCTCCCGTTCAGTTTTGTACTGGACAGTCTGGTGGTGAAGGACTCGGAGGAGCACCCCTGGCACCCTGCGGGCACAGCACTAGTGCTACCGTCCCATCCCTGGGCAGCTCTTGTTTCGCCTTTTGAACTCTTGTTTTTCAGTCTCCACTTTCCTGGGAGTTCTCTGTTTTCTCCGTAGTTCCTTGCCACTTTCCATGTAATTCAGGCATCTTCCTGGAGCTGCTGTGGGTTTGTGGTTGCCTGAACCACAGCAACAAGGTCCTGAACTCCCCACTCACCCCAGGGAGCCCTTATATCAAAAAGTTAGCTTCAAAGCCTAGTTGGAAGTTGTCGATATGAAGCAAAAAGTCAACAAATATTTCCCTGGAGTCTTGGCACCGGAAGGTCTTTTTCTTTTTCCTTTTGCTCAATTCGCTGCCGGTTAGCAGCCTGAACTTCTGCCTACTCAGCAGATCCCCATGGCAGCTCCCAACTGGGCTGTAGTGGTGCCTGTGGAGCTGGAACGTGATCCAACCCCCTACCTCATCCAGGAGCCCTTCCCTTTCTGACAGTGGGCCGGTCTTCTTTCAAAATGAACTGGTGTAGG
Organism: Bos taurus; assembly: GCF_002263795.3. Classification (NCBI taxonomy): domain Eukaryota; kingdom Metazoa; phylum Chordata; class Mammalia; order Artiodactyla; family Bovidae; genus Bos; species Bos taurus. The sequence goes on along the minus strand of NC_037334.1, from coordinate 60,153,664 downwards.
CGCCCAACACACCCACATTCTGGTTTGAACTGCTGTAGCTGCTGGCCGTGTCATTTCAGGAAATTTATTCTATCACCTTGGGTTCAAGTTTCCTTGTCTGTAAAATGGGAAGGGTAGTCCCTGTTCTGCTTACTTCATATAGTCATTTTGAAGAGGAGAAAATCACTACAGATCATTCAATCACATACAAAACATTTATTGATTACTCAGCCATGTGCCGGCTGATGGGGCATGAAAGCTCTTGTTAAAATGCGACATGCTACACAAATACGACATTCTCAGATGCAAGAGTTCACTACCAACTGGGTCGGACTAGGTGTGTTTGTTCTACTTCCCTCATCTGTCTTGCTCCACGTAGAAGCAACCGCTAGCTACCCAAGTACAGCCCATCCATAAGCATTCATGGCAAAGCTTTAGCAAGAGACAATAAACAGAAGGTATCAGCTAGCAATTGAAAGATCTTTGGTGACAAACCTGGTGTGTGTTTGGAAGCTTGATTAAGTCCTGTACCAGATGTTGTAAGAGGATGGTTGGCCATATTTTGCCTATTGCTCCAGCATTGACAAACAGGGCCCAAACAATGGACAAAGGAGTTAGTTCCTTATTCTAAAAAGAGTTTTGAACAGCTGGGGCCAGCCAGGACAGCCCTCTGCCCACAGATCTTCAGGGCTTCCTAAAAGCCAAAGCTAGCCTTGCTACCATCCTCTGTCCTCCCCTCCAGGTGACATAATAGAAGTCTAGAAGAGGAGGACAGAAAAGAAGGTTCCTACAGGGTCATTTTCATTGGGAGTGACGTGCTCATGAGAAGGTGTGTAAGGATTAGGGTCCCAGGGAGAAACAGACAGGACCTCACATTATGACAATCTAGGGAAGGTTTATCTACGGAAAGGAACCGCAAAGGCTCACGTGGTCCAGCAGGGGTGGGAGCAGCAGAGCTCTCGCCACTTCTAGGCACAAAGAAATTAGGAGAAGGGACTGAAACCAGAACCCGAAAGGAGAGAAACCTCCTCAGATCAGTTAGAGATCTCTTCAATGGCTGGTTAGGATATTGATGGCCCCGGGAGTGCTAAAGAGAAAGGTGAAAATATGAGAGCTGTTTGGAAGACAGACTTCAGGAGGCTTGCAGACGGAATGGATTGTGAAGGAAGGAGGAGAGGGGAAAGGGAAATTTACAGGTTTCAGGTTTGGGCAACTGGGTGAATGATGGTGCTGTTAATTCTGACTGGGAACAGGGTGGGGATTGGAACATGGAGGATCAATGTTTTGTTTGGGACCTGTAGGTTGAGATGACTAGAACGTCTAGATGGAGGTATCCAGTATTCAGTTGGATATGGCATCTGAGTTTCAGAAGAGACCTCAGCTAGAAATACAAAATTATACTATGTGTGAACAATTGTAATTACATCTATTAGAGGCTTCTGTGCAACATGTTCATGAGAACATGAAATTTGATGCTTACTAGGTGAAGAAATCAGTTCTTGGCATTTTGAAAAGTTGTTTTTGCTACCACCCTGGAATTACAGCCACACCTGGAAAGGTAATACCATTATGCTGGCCTATGCTAATTATTATCCATAAAATGGCTATTTTACAGTAGAAGGAATTATTCCCAGAGAAATGAAGTATAGTAGTTAGAGTTACTATTCTTGCAAGTTAGCAAAATCTCAGGTTAAAGCAGCTTAAATAGGCAGATTTATTGGCCCAGATCCAGGGGTGCTTTTTGACTACAAGCACAGTTTGATCTCAGTTGGTAAAGAATCTGCCTGCAAGGTAGAAGATCCTGGTTTGATTCCTGGGTTGGGAAGATCCACTGGAGAAGGGATAGGTTACCTTGTCCAGTATTCTTGTGGCTCAGCTGGTGAAGAACTCGCCTGCAATGTGGGAGACCTGGGTTCGATCCCTGGGTTGGGAGGATCCTCTGGAGAACAGAAAGGCTACCCACTCAAATATTCTGGCCTGGAGAATTCCATAGAGTATATAGTCCGTGAGGTTGCAAAGAGTCGGACATGACTGAGCAAACTTCACTTTCACTTCACAGTTTGATCTAGAGGCTCAGAAAATGTCACTGAGGCACAGTGTCTGTACTTTTCTATTTGTTCTGCTTTTCGTCATGCATTTGTTGGCTTCATTCAGACTGGCTCAGATTCATAATAGCGAGATGGCAATTGCGGCTCCAAGCCTCACAAGCTCATGCCTTTAAATCCAGTGAACAGATACCAAACCTATCTCTTCCAGAAGCCCTTTTACAGGTCTCAGATCTTCTCATTGGCTCTAACCAGGTCCTGTTCTTAGCCCTGCTCCGTCACTGTGGCCAGAGGGATAGGATATCCCAACTGGATTGAGGCCTTATGAGCTTACTTGAGAGCTGGGAGAAGTGTCAGTCCCCCGTAAACACTAGGATTTCATAATAGGAATGTGTCCACAAGTGAACAGGGTGCTTCCACCTGCGAAGAGATGCTGGAGAGGGGACAAAAAAATAACCACAGGAAGAAGGACCTGTTTGAGGTCACTCACCTTGTCAGCATCATAGCTGGGGCTCAGGTTTTCACCCTATCTTACTTTCTTCAAACTCTCCTGCCTCTTGAAAACTTTGTTTCCACCAGTGTTCCTAGAGACGTATGGTGATCAAAAGTCAGGAATGGGTTAATAAGAAAAACGTGTGTGTGTATGCTCAGTCACTCAGTGGTGTCCAGTGCTTTTGCAACCCCATGGATTATAGCCCACTAGGCTCCTCTGTCCATGGCATTTTCCAAGCAAGAATACTGGAGTGGGTTGCCATTTCCTTCTCCAGCAAATCTTTCTGATCCAGGGATTGAACCCATGTATCTTGCACCTCCTACACTGGCAGGCGGATTCTTTACCATTGAGGCCCCTGGGAAGCCTCAATAAGAAAAACAGTGGTACTGAAAAGCATTAGAGGAAATCACAAGTCCTTCAGGATCTTTCTCTGGCCCAGGGTAACAAATTGGTCAAAGTTGTCTTGAGAGTAACAAGAAGGAAGACACCGCCCCAGATGGCAGGCAGGAAAGCAGGCTGGAGAGAAAAGCTACTGCTAACCACTGCCCCCGCCCACAGTCCCTCGGCCTGGAAGAAGTCAGACCACAAGCAGCCAGGAAACTTTCAAGGCCTGCAAAGAGCTGTTTAGGACCAGGTCACAGTAGTTTCTAAAACCGTCTCCAGTTCATTATTCACTGTCAAGTTACTCCACGTGACTTTGTCACTCTTTTCTCTCTGCCTTCTCCAGTCTCACAAAGTTTTGCTGGTTCTGGTTATTTTTAGCTCAGTATGGCCCTTGGGGATCACCAGATCCAACTCTCTTGTTTTGTAAAAGAGAGAAATGAGACTCAGTGTTTCTGAGTTATTAAGGTCACGCACTTCCTATCAGAGTTGGTCGCCCTACCGGGGTCTCCAGGCTTCCCGCCCCTGGGTTCCATGGACCTGGTTGCTTCCTTTTTGTGGTCTCAGCAAGGTCCCCAACTGGGCTTTGCCTTATTAAAGGGCCGAATGTTGTCCCAGCACTGACAGATCCAGGTCACTTTTATCTTAGAAGTAGAATGGGTTCTTGAAGATTTGCACACTGATTTTTGAGAACTCAGGCACAGTCCTCCTAAAAAAGGGATTTTGTTTTATAGGTTCTCAGTCTCACAAAATTGGGCTTCCCAGATGTCACTAGTGGTAAAGAACCCACCTGCCAATGAGGGAGACATAAGAGATACAGGTTCGATCCCTGGGTTGGGAAGATCCCCTGGAAGAGGGCATGGCAACCCACTCCAGTATTCTTGCCTGGAGAATCCACAGACAGAGGAGCCTGGTGGGCTACAGCCCATGGGATCGCAAAGAGTTGGACACAACTGAAGCGACTTAGCACACACCAACACAGTCTCACAAAATCCACTGGACCTGAGATACCATAGACCAATAGTGAAAATTAGTTAATTCCTATTTCTACTCTTAATAACTGGATATTAAACTTCACTTTGGGACTTCTTTTTAGGAAGGCTTTAGGGACTCCACAGGGTGCTGATTCTTTGCCAGTTTGTTTTCAGTTAGTCTGTAGTAGTGAAGTCACTCAGTCGTGTCCAACTCTTTGCAACCCCATGAACTGTAGCCTACCAGATTCCTCCATCCATAGAATTCTCCAGGCAAGAGTACTGGAAGTGGGTTGCCATTTCCTTCTCCAGGGGATCTTCTTGAACCAGGGATCGAACCCAGGTCTCCCACATTGTAGGCAGACGCTTTACCGTCTGAGCCACCAGGAAAATCCTGGGTGGAATTCCAGTTAGTCCAGTCCAGTTAGTCTGGGACCCACTTAATTTTTCGCTCTTGAATGATGGCTTCCCTTCTTTCTCAGAGCTGGCTTCAAGGGTTTGCAATCTGTGTAGTTAGTTGCACAGGGGCCCACACTCAGCAGGTCTTGTGTTTAGTTTAATGCTCTGTTGTGGCTATCTTGAAATTCTTAATAATTTTATCTTTGAACTTGTGTTTTGTAGGTAAAGTCCAATGGGACAATGGAGTGATCATGCATGTGAGCAGAGGAGATACACATGTAATATACATGTCCACTGATGATCCTTGAAGCCCAGTTTGCATATGACATTCATGATGTCCCATGAACACAGAATTCAGCAGCACCCATGATGCATGGAAGTTCATCAAGACTCACGTGAGTACCAGGCAAGTGTGCTATATGTACCACTGAGAGGCCATGTCTTTGTTCAAATCAGAACTTGCTTTGAAAACAGAAGGAAGACGGTGGCATTCTAAGAACCACAAGTGGCCAAGGGTCCCCATCATATCCTTTCTTATTCATGTTACTTCTCTGTATTAGACAACACTTAGGCTGAAAATTAGGACATAGGAAGAAAGGACATTTCCTTCCTATAATTCCTTTCTTCTTAGTCCTTCCTTACTCATAGGTAAGATGAAGATAGGCAGTGTTGATAGAATATACAGGTAAAAAGAAGTGAAATAAAAGTTGAGTTAGTATTTCTGTAGCATTTCCATTGTTCAGGTAAGAAGGAAATGTGTGAACCACAAAGATACATGTTCAGCATGTGGATTTGGGGGAACACAATTCAGCCCATTACAAGGGCCTTTACACTATTTCTTCTTATAATAACCTTGAGGGAGCAGTCAGTACACATATTAGCTTACTAATTGCCAAGCTCTGGTAAGCTGCTAAAGATACCAGAGAAGACAGGCAGATACCTGCTGTCATGTAAATTAAGCTCCAGTGGGAGATGGGCAAAAACAATTAAGTAAGTAACACAGTTGCAGATAGTGATAAGTACAAGTAAGACCACACATACAGTTCAGTGATAGAAAATAAAGTGGTATACTGTATTGATGTTTTTCCTTCTGGCTTACTTCACTCTGTATAATAGGCTCCAGTTTCATCCACCTCATTAGAACTGATTCAAATGTATTCTTTTTAATGGCTGAGTAATACTCCATTGTGTATATGTACCATAGCTTTCTTATCCATTCATCTGCTGATGGACATCTAGGTTGCTTCCATGTCCTGGCTATTATAAACAGTGCTGCGATGAACATTGGGGTACACGTGTCTCTTTCCCTTCTGGTTTCCTCAGTGTGTATGCCCAGCAGTGGGATTGCTGGATCATAAGGCAGTTCTATTTCCAGTTTTTTAAGGAATCTCCACACTGTTCTCCATAGTGGCTGTACTAGTTTGCATTCCCAACAACAGTGTAAGAGGGTTCCCTTTTCTCCACATCCTCTCCAGCATTTATTATTTGTAGACTTTTGGATCGCAGCCATTCTGACTGGTGTGAAATGGTACCTCATAGTGGTTTTGATTTGCATTTCTCTGATAATAAGTGATGTTGAGCATCTTTTCATGTGTTTGTTAGCCATCTGTATGTCTTCTTTGGAGAATACAGTATACTAACGCATATATATGGAATTTAGAAAGATGGTAACAATAACCCGGTGTATGAGACAGCAAAAGAGACACTGATGTATAGAACAGTCTTATGGACTCTGTGGGAGAGGGAGAGGGTGGGAAGATTTGGGAGAATGACATTGAAATGTAAAATATCATGTAAGAAACGAGTTGCCAGTCCAGGTTCGATGCACGCTACTGGATGCTTGGGGCTAGTGCACTGGGGCGACCCAGAGGGATGGTATGGGGAGGGAGGAGGGAGGAGGGTTCAGGATGGGGAACACATGTATACCTGTGGCGGATTCATTTTGATATTTGGCAAAACTAATACAATTATGTAAAGTTTAAAAATAAAATAAAATTAAAAAAAAAAGAAAATAAAGTGGTTGAGATTTTTGATAAAGTCATCAGGGAGGGCTTCTCTGAGGAGGTGACAGTTAATCAGGTTTAAACACTGAGAAGGATTCTTTAATGCGAACGAGCTCAGGAGAGGAAAGAGATCAGCAGGGGAAACAGCGAGTGTAAAGGTGCACAGGTGGGAAAGAGCTTAATAGGTTCTAGGTATTGACAAAACGCCAGTGTGCTGGAGCATAGGGTATATGTGGTGGTGCAATGATGTGGCAGGAGTGGGAAGAGGCAGGGCTCTGCTCAGCCTTGGTTTGGGAGTGTAAGATTGATTCCAAGTACAGCAGGGTTGCTGCCAGGACAGTGGCCTGGCCTGCTCTGCAGTGTGGAGGATGGCTTTGTGGCGGGCAGGAGTGGGAGGTAGAGAAACTGAGTCCCAGAGGTGTTCAGTGACTGCCATTCACACTACTTCTGAAAGGCAGGGCGAGGCAGGTACACATTCTCGTTTGAACTGCTGTAGCTTCTGGGAAGTGTTATACAATCCCATAAATGTGGAGAAGGGTGCCCTCTGCTGTTCCAAGTACTCTTTAATTCTCATTTGATTTGAAGGCAGATCTAGGAACTGAAGAAAGGAATCTCCCTACTGTTGATTATGAAATTCTCCAATCACATTTTCAAAACAGACATATCAACATTTTTAAGGGAAGAGAAAAAGGGGGTGAAGAAGCTACCATCCAGTAGGTTCAACCTTCTAAGTAAAGCAGGGTTGGAAATGGAATGAGGTGGCCCTTTTATTTTTTCAGTCAGTTCAGTTCAGTTCAGTCGCTCAGTCGTGTCTGACTCTTTGTGACCCCATGAATCGCAGCACGCCAGGCCACCCCATCCATCACCAACTCCTGGAGTTTACTCAAACTCATGTCCATCGAGTTGGTGATGCCATCCAGCCATCTCATCCTCTGTCGTCCCCTTCTCCTCCTGCCCCCAGTCCCTCCCAGCATCAGAGTCTTTTCCAATGAGTCAACACTTCGCATGAGGTGGCCAAAGTACTGGAGTTTCAGCTTTAGCATCATTCCTTCCAAAGAAATCCCAGGGCTGATCTCCTTCAGAATGGACTGGTTGGATCTCCTTGCAGCCATGGGACTCTCAAGAGTCTTCTCCAACACCACATCTCAAAAGCATCAATTCTTTAGCACTCAGCTTTCTTCACAGTCCAACTTTCACATACATACATGAATACTGGAAAAACCATAGCCTTGACTAGATGGACCTTTGTTGGCAAAGTGATGTCTCTGCTTTTGAATATGCTATCTAGGTTGGTCATAACTTTCCTTCCAAGGAAACCTTTATTTTTTAGGAGTAATTAATCACTTTACTGTTTGGTTTTTAATTGCACATGCTCATTACAAAAGAATTCAAGCAATGTACAAAGGTAAAAAAGTAGAAAATTACTCCAGATCTTACCACTTAGAAGTAACAAGAATTAACATTCAGTGAACATTATTTTAGACATGTGCATGTATTCAGCTACACAGGTTGGATAAAAATGTGCTCAATAAAGATCCCTCCACAGTTAAAACAGTTACTATAGCAGCTTGAAAGACACAGTCATTTTTAAAGTTACATGTTTTGATTATAGTTATATGAATATATCTATATAACTTATTTATATATTGATATCATCTGTGTTATAAAACAAGTCAGCAAACATTTTTTTTTGCAAAGGGTTACAATCTTTTTGGGGCCTCCCTCGTGGGTCATTGGTAAAGAATCTGCCTGCCAATTCAGGAGATGGGCTCAGTCTCTACTCTGGAAAGATCTCCTGGAGAAAGAAATGGAAACGCACTCCAGTATTCTTGCCTGGGAAGTTCCATGGACAGAGTAGCCTTGTGAGCTACAGGGTCACAAAAGAATCAGACATGACTTGGAGGCTAAAAACAACAGCACAACCATTCTGCTCTGCCATTGTAACAAGAAAGCAGTCAGAGAATACTTAATGACTGAGTGTGACAGTGTTCCAATAAATCTTTACCTATTAGCAGGTGGTGGGCTGGGTTTGGCCTGAGGCTGTAGTTGGTTAAACCCCTACTACTAAAGAGAAGAGAAGTGCTATGCTTACTTTTCCTCACACCTCACTTTTCCAGATTTTACTTATAATAGTTTCACCTTGTTAAGGCTTATTTTCTTTTTATGCTTCCTTCATGTCAATACATGATTAGCTTTAGCTCTGAAATTAAGTAACCTTGATGTTTATCTTAGTCCATTTGGGCTGTTATAATACTCACAGCTGGCTGGCTTATAGACAAGTATTTATGTGTAACAATTCTGGAGGCTATGAAATCCAAGGTGCTGGCCTTGTTAGATGCCTAATGAGTGCCCACTTCCTACATGGCCATCTTTTTGCTATATTCACACATAATGGTAGGAGCGAAGGATCACTCTGAGGTCTCTTTTGTAAGGGCATGAATCCCATTTATGAGAGCACCACCCTCATGACCTAATGTCCTCCCAAAGGCCCTGTCTTCTAATACCATCGCCTTGGGCATTAGGATTTCAACATATGAATTTTGGGTGGACACAAGTATTAGGCTATAGCAGCATTTCACAATAGTTCTCTTTTTCATAGTTTTTTCACTCATGAGTTCTTTATTATTGTTCAGCTGGGATTACAGTTGATTATTGAACAATGTGGTGGTAAAGGGTGCTGAACCCTGTGCAGTTGCAAATCTTTGTGTAACTTTTGACTGTACTTAAACTTAACTACTAATAGCCTACTGATGACCAGAAGCCTTACCAGTAGCATCAATAGTTGATTAACATATTCTCACAATAAAGCAAACTAGAGAAAAGAAAATGCTGTTAAAAAAAGTCATAAGGAGATAAAATATATTTACCATACTGCATTTTTTATCAGTATTGTATTTACCATAAGTTTACATCATCTATTTACAAGATGAATAGTCTGTCTGTCAGCACCAACATTACTATTGTCTTATATGATACAAAACACTGTAGATGTTATACATATTACTCCCATCAAAAATGGGAGTGAGTTTCAAAAGGCAGGGGACATATGTTTACCTATGGCTGATTCATGCTGATGTTTGACAGTAAACAACAAAATTCTGTAAAGCAATTATTCTTCAGTTAAAACACAAATAAAATTTTAAAACAATGAAAAGATAATACAAAAAGAAATGCATTTTTATTTACAAGTATAACAACCCATGCATTGATAACAGAGAAGTAGCAATTTAATTGCTTTATGGTAGCCTAGCTTATACACTAATGTATAATGTTATAAAATTTTTATGGCATGCAGCATTCCAGTCATATTCATAATGCAGTATTGGAAACATTGTAAACAGTTTTTAAAAAACCACTTATCTGGGATGGTAGGTTGATATGCAGTTTCTCTAGTTATGAGAGAGAGAGGGGCAAACTGTACAATGAAATTCTTTGAAAGCAAAGTGACAAAACAGTAAGAAAACTTTGCCTTTGTCTCCCTGAATGTCTGATGGATTTTTTTCTTTATCTTTAACATTTAATTATGTAACCAGGAAAGATGTCAATTTTGATTAGTATCAAATTTTCTTGATCTAAGGTGTTCCCTTCCTATCTGTGAATACAGTTCTTCATTTTAGGAAATTCTAGGTTATATCTTGGAATTCATTTTTGTTTATCTTTATACTCTAAGGATGCAAATTGTCATGTTGGATGATTTTTTTCTCTATCCTTTTCACCTTTCCTTTAATCACATTTTTTCTCTCTGAACTTTCTGTGATTGCACCCAGCTGCCTCTCTATGACATTTTCAGTTCCACTTTTCTTTTCTGCCATTTATAACTTATTAAATCTATAACAAAGTTGTTTCATTTCTCTGTTTTTTCTTAGCTCTATAGTCTCTTCTTCCATCTTAGTAAATTATTTTATGATTTTTCCTTGGGGTCTTGTCTTATTGAATTCATAGTTTAATGAATTCTCTGTAATGAAGCACTGAAAGGGAATCAGCATTTCTCTTTTGGGTTTTATTTTCTTCCTGAGCATTTTTGTTTATCGGTCTTGCCTGATATATTACTCATTTTCCTTGTGGTAGGCTTTTGTAATTTCTATACTAATTCTTTTCATTTTGTTCGTGTTTAGCAATAAGTAACTTTGCTTATAGCTTTTCTTGTGTGGTATAGACGAATCCTCCTTCACACCCTTCCCACTTTACCTGGGACCAACTTGCCTACCTTCCTTCACAGGATGGTTGAAGAGCTGAGTCCAGCTTTTCCTTTACTTTTCTTTTTTCTTTTTTTAAATTTATGTATTTTAACTAGAGGCTAATTACTTTACAGTATTGTATTGGTTTTGCCATACATCAACATGCATCTGCCACGGGTTCAATGAGACAATGTGTTTTGAATTCCTAGTATTTTGTTGACTAATTCTGTTTTGGGGAGATGGGTGTGGCCTTAGGAGTTGTCCTGTCACAAGTGCTATTCCTTTCCTCTCTGGTTATTGCTGCTAAATTAATTATTGGCCTTAAAGAAATAACCATTTCATCATAAATGCAAAGAAGTTTTTGTGATCTTGTTTTAGTCTGCTATCTTTACATGGAAGTGGTTGATGAAGCAGGAACTGAGTATAATTTTGGAAGGGTTAAATTATGAAATGGAACCGACTAGATGAATTTTAAAGTCCCACTTAGTTCCCCAATCTAAGACATGACTAATATAACAGCAGAGGTCACCCAACCATTAAAAATTGTCATAAAGTTAAAAAATCATTTAATGATGAGGCATAGCCATTTTTAGACCGCTAGAGGGCAGGACTTGGCCACAACGTGAAGTAGTTCCATAGCATAGTAACTGTTGTCGAAAGAATTCTCTACTGGGTTTCCTTTCAACTTTTGCAAAAAGTGTGAAAAGGAAAAACAGGAAGAGGCATAGAGCTAGGATTATCTGGCAGGCAGAAGCTACTCACTTGTAAGATGGAGCCCATGTTTCTTTCTCTGTGCATCTAAATCCAACCCCTGTTAGGAGCTCACTTCTGTCAGTCTCCTGTCTTCCAGGCTTGCAAACTATTAAACCACACTCCAATTCTCAGTCAACTGCACTGTTTTCCATCTAGTGTACAGAGGTGAAGTGACTTGCCCAGAGTTACAGCCACCTAGTTTGTAAATGGTAAAGACCTGAAGTGGAGTGCCCCCACATCCCAGGCTCCTGGGTCTTCTGCAGGTGTCTCCAGCAGAGCAAACTCTTACTTCTGATATTTTGTGTTCAGGATTGCATCCTAAAGAAAACCAGCGCAAGTAAGAAATAAATCAAAGTCCTCCCTTCAGTCTCAGTTGTCAGTAGCTCCCTATGGCATTCTGCATTGTTACTTCTGACTGAGTCTTTTGTGGCCCAAGGATAAGCATCTGTACAACAAATATGATGGGAACCTGCCTTTGCTGGCAGCAGTGTAATATTTGTTTCTTAGACTAGATCTTGTTGCTGAAAGTACCAGTTGCCAGCATGAACTTTCAGCTTGTAGTTCACCAAATTCCTCCTTATAAACCTTGCAATTCTTCGGCAGGAAATTTAAGGATTAGTTTTTCCTTCTTGGTCTGCATACTTAGCCATGAGTCTTTAGTGGGTACATGTTAATCATATATGTGTAAGACAAACACCCACTCCTTACTGTACTCAAGGAAACTCTGAACCCACTAAATCACTCAAATCATGCTTAAGATTTCAGGTTGGGATATAAGGTCAGTCCAGTTCAATTGCTCAGTCATGTCCCAACTCTTCTTCGGACAAAGATATAAGGTACTCTATCATAACAAAAATTGCGAGTATCTTCAATAGGACTATGGCCTTACAGAGAAGAGGCATTTTATTTCTTATGTAGATTTAATTTGGTCTGTCCCAGAAAATCACACACACACACATGCCCCCACCTTAGGGAATTTGTCTGCTTAAATACTATTGTTAGGTTTTCACAAAACTAGATCTCTCCCAACAGGTAGCAGTCAGGTCTGATCGTTCCTTCAGGATGAGGTGTAAGCATGAGCTGTATAGCTGCTGTGGTGCAGTTCATTGTGGGTTAAAGTGTTCCGTACCCCCTCCCCACCCTCACCCCCCCATCTTTTAAAGCTGGATAAACATGGAGAGCATGACACTTTATACCACTAGAATTGCTCTGTTTGGGCGCTAGCATGGTGGAAACAATATATTTTTATTTTGATTCTTTGAATGAAGAAATGAATAGAGCCTGGGATTAGAGGAGGGGGTGGCTCTGCTTCCTCCTTTCTCTGGGGCTGAAGGGAGTAGGTAAAAGCCTGGACTCAGAGGGCAAAAGAGAAAAATAAACAAAGCTCTCTTGAAGCAGGTGACCCAGTCCTTGGACTATAGTTCTGTGTAATGGGCAAGGAAATAAACTTCAGACCTGTAGATCCTAGAAGTTGTGCTGTCTGCTATCCAGTTTAAAATTTTCCTTTTCCTTGTATTATTCTCAAGATTTCAATAGTATGTTATCAGATATCAGAGCTGGCATGTGCTGGAATATAGAGAATTAGGACAGGGCTTGAACCCTCCTGGTATGGGCTATAACAAGACAGGACCAAGACAAGGACCATGTCCTTGAGGTTGTGCCCTTTAACAAAGTCTTATAGTGAGAGCTTGTAAAACACCTGTGAGATGGTAAGAGGTGACCAGCAGACATGCCCCAAGTGAGAGATGATAAATGAAGATCAAGGTGGATTTGTTACAGTGTGGAAATACTCCCTGAGGATTCTCAAGAATAACGAGAAGCCCACACCCAATAAATATGGATGTTTCATAAACAATAAATAAAATATAGGATAGGGCTGAGACAAAATTAGTTGGATATTAAGCATGGGGGCGGGGCTGCCTTGAACGCTAGAAAAACTTGAGAAATTATAGGTACATATTGTTAGAGCTTTCTTATTTGAACTTCCGCAACTTTCTTTTGTCCTAAAATAAACTCAAATAAAAAAGGCAGGGATCACCTTTATAAAGAAGTTCAAAGAAGAAAATGTATATATCTTAGGATCAGTCTTCGACTGGAGAGTACCTAAAGGAAAAACAGAGTGGAGTTCATTGCTAAGTAAACATACAGTTTAGCCCTAGAGGGAAGTGAAAGATGTTTACAATGCCAAGAATAAGATCATTAAAAATAGGAGCGTATTTGTAGAGAATGGAGCTATGTAGGTAGTGCAATGGGGAAGTTTATTTAATTACTTTATAGTTCTGAAAAGTGATGGGCAATCTTGTGTCTTAAGTAGGAGTGAATTTAGTGTTTTAGAGAAACAAACAATTACAAATCAACGGCATGAAATTCGAATCTCTTTAAAGATGTGGTTAGGTGTAGCAATGTATCCTATGTTTAAGTAAAGTACTCTATATAAGGAAGATTGGAAAGACTGATGAATAATAAGTGATACTGGGGGACTTCCCTGAGGGTCTAGTAGTTAAGACTTTGCTTTCCAGTGCAAGGTGTATGACTTTGATCCCTGATCAGGGAGCTACAATCCCACATGTCAGAGATAACTCCTACATATAAGTTTTAAGTACCCCAAGGATCAAAATTTGGAACTATTGGCCAAAAAACCCCAAAACATTAAAAAAAAAGAAGCAATATTGCTACAAACTCAATAAATGCTTTTAAAAAAATGATCCACATCAAAAAAAAAATTTTTTTTTTAAGTGATATTGGGAATAACTGAAGAACATTTGGGAAAAAATTATCTTAGCATGATACCTTTTACCATGATATACTGGAAAATTGTTTTTAAATCATCTAGAATCTATTTCTCCTTCCTATGATAATAAATCTTAACTTCGCTTGGGGGAAAAACCTCTCTTCTTTGTGTGTGCAGTGTGGGTGGGACTATAAATCAAGGTTCTTTGCCTTTTTCTGGTCAAGAGGTGGCTGTCACCCAAGTAAGAATAATCGGAGTCTGTCTCAAGAAACTGTGAATGGAGCAAAGGGAGAAAATGTATTGAGAACCTCCCATGTACCAGGAGAGGTCCCTGCCCCCATGGTGCTGGCGTTTTGGTGGATGAGAAGGGGACAGCTCCTTTCTTTCGCTGTCATATTCCTTTTATGTCTGATGAGTAGTTTCTTCTGCCAAGATTCCCAGAGCTGCCTGGTTATTCTCTCTCCAAGCCAGCCTCCTCAGCTCTCACTTCAGTTCTGTAAAATCTCCCCAATCTTTCCAACAAATTCTCTTTTGGCTTAAATTATTCTGAGTCAATTTATTACCTATGAGCATAAATGCAAAATAAATTTCATATGGTTTAAATAAGTGATTTTCAAGCATCAGGTATAGAAGAATCACCTAGAGGACAGTTAAAAACACACATTTCTATGATCTTTCTAGAGAAATTTTAATTAATTAGGTTTGTCATGGATCTTACAATAATTAAGCAAACAAAATAAATAATCTTTTGCAGATGATTCTCAAACTGCTCTTTGAGATTCATTAGATTTAAAAGTCAATTAATGTTTTTAAACATAGGAAGACAAACGGGAAATAAAATATTTATGACAACCATACAGTAATGGCAACTTTCTTCCTATTGCTTTGAAGTAATAGAGATAACTACAAAGGAAAACATATTGTTAGACTCATGGGAATAAAGATTGAAATATCTGTAAATTAAAAATTAAAGTAAAGGATAAGAAGCAAAGCAGAAAATGTTTTTGTCAGATATGACAGACAGCAGTCTAATAGCTACAATAATTTCTGATAAGCTCTCAAACTTTTAACATTGATGTATTAAAGTTTTTTCTTTTACATGAAGGAAAGCACAAAAAGTAAATAATGACAAAAGAATCTTTTAAAATAATCAAGAAAATGAAACCAAAGCAACATAATTATTATTTTACATCTGCTACATTAATGATGACAAAAAATTCAAAGAAATGCCAATAATGAACTGGCTAGGTGAGGCCACAACTGTCATTCTCATGCCCTGTTGGTGGCAGTTTAATTGGAGTTGAGGAAACTCTTACAAAGCTATATTCCCAGAAATGACCAAGGTGTTCTCTATTTTTGAGGTCCATGAAACCTAGAACATGATCTGCTTTTAGAATTTATTGCTATAGAGAAGGGCTTTCCTTGTGGCTCAGCTGGTAAAGAATCCACCTGCAATGTGGGAGACCTGGGTTCAATCCCTGGGTTGGCAAGATCTATAAAGGATCTATATAAAGGAATAAGTCCCAGCTCATCCCAACTTCTGGAGTCCCTTCAGTCCTTCTAACCTAAGGCCACTTGTCCTTTAAAGACATAAAGGCCAAAGTTCCAAAACTATTCTGTGTTAGGGCTGCCAGGTTTAGCAAAACTTAGCAATAAAAATTATAGAACATGCATTTAAATACTGTGCAGGATATACTTATACCAAAAAATAATTCATTGTTTATCTGAAATTCAAATTTAGCTGAACACTCTGCATTTTATCTGACAAACTTATTCTAGGCATGCATATCCCATTCTTTCATCTTAAGAAGCTTGCAAAAGGACCCCCATTGAACAGTGCATGAAAATGTCCAGCTCCAGGCCTTAGTGGTACCTTAGTTCCTTAGACCCACAGAGCAAGGGCATGACACTTTTCAAACTTTCAAATATGATTACTCAACCAGGGACCTTTAATTCAGAAGCTAGGGTCTCTCTCAGCAGAGTCCCTTGATTCTTGACTCTCAGGCTGGATCCTGTAATCTAAAATGACTGTGGGAGTAGGTGGATTCTTGACCAGTCCAGAGAAAGACTCGGTCAACTTCTTCAGACTTTGGATTCCTTGTGTGTAAGGTAGTGTGAATAATACTACCCCCTTCATTGAAATAAGAATATATAATTTCATTTTTCTGTATGTCTGCAGAAACTAAAGAAAACAGAGGTAAACAGAGACAAATCAAAGTGATTACCTATAAGGATGAGACTAGAAATGGGGTAAATGGCAGCAAAGATTAGTGAGGGGATTATTTCTCAGTTATAGCTTTTTGTATCATTTTAGTTAGGAACCTTGTGAGTGAAATAAGCACTTAAATAACCTCCCTTGCAGGGCTGTTCTGAGGATAAAATGTGGTCATGCAGGTACAATGCAGGTACAGCACACTCCGTGAAGTGAAGTGAAAATTGCTCAGTCGTGTCCAACACTTTGCAACCCCGTGGATTATACAGTCAATGGAATTCTCCAGGCCAGAATACTGGAGGGGGTAGCCTTTCCTTTCTCCAGGGGATCTTCCCAACCCAGGAATCGAACCCAGGTCTTCACATTGCAGGAAGATTCTTTACCAGCTGAGCCACAATGGAACCCCCAAAATACTGGAGTGGGCAGCCTATCCCTTCTCCAGCGGATCTTCCTGACCCAGGAATCTAACTGGGGTCTTGTGCATTGCGGACAGATTCTTTACCAACTGAGCTATCAGGGAAGCCCTCCTTTATAGCAATAAACTCTAAAAGCAGATCATGGTAAAATGGTGGTATCGTTTATTTCCACTGCGTTTATTTATGCTAACATTGATTTTCTATGGGAGACCTTGTTCCTGTTCTGGTACCCGATGGCCCATACACTAAGCAATGACAAAAATAATCATCTGTTTTCTCAGGGAATTGGTCTAATATTTATTTAAACCCTGAAGTTTATGGTGACTCTTGCTTTCTGACTTCTGCATTCTTTCCTTCCTGCCTTCCTCCACCCACATCTAGTCCAACTTGGGGCTTCATGATTTCATTCTGGCTCACTACTGCCCACCCCTTTTCACCACTAGTTAAATGCTACCTCTTGGACAGTGGGACTAGTAACTTTTTATGTCTTAGATCAGGCACCTATAAGAACAGCAGGTATCAAGAACCATGCCAAGGAAAGAGTTGGCTCTGAGTGGATGTGGTCATGTGAGAAAGCAATGAAGTGGGGTGATTTGGGAGGCATTTGGTTAATACCAGTAATTTAGAGATTCATTTGCCACTACTGGATTCCAGAAACCTTTCAGGCTGACTTCTTCCAGTTTCTGGGTGTGTCTTCTTCGGCCAGGATTTATTTGTGATGAGAGTCAGTTTCCAGGAATGAAAACAGAAGAAAGGAAGGACAATAGAAAAAGTTGTATTCCAGATTTATGAGAGGTGACTAGGGAATGAAAGAGGTAAGGACAGCTCTTTAGAGCAGGAGCTGAAGAAAAGTCCTGGTATAAGTAGCCCATCCGCAGCATTCAGATGGGGATGTAAATCTTCACTGTGCTCTTGCTGTTTGTGTAATGGGTGACCCACATGTCTTTCTGTACCTGTAAAATGAAGACTGCAGAAAGCCCTGCATACCTTTGGCCAGTTATGGTACCTCAAATGAGTCTACTTCACTACCTATAAATTTCTCTTAGAAAAAGCTACTCTTAAGAGTTAAATGAAATCATGAGCCAGTGATTAGAACTCTAGATTCAGAGAGCCAGGGTCATAATCCCAGCTATACTACTTGCTCTCTATGTGATCTGGAGGCAAGGATTCCAATCAGTTATTTATTCTAATTTCTGTATCTAAGAAACAGGGATAAAATGTATTGAGCACATACTGTTGTTGTGAGGACAAATGGGATGATCTGTGTAAAACACAGAGAACAATAGTTTGGCCCGTAATAATTGTTCAGTAAATGTTTCATGGAGTAGTTGTGGTAATGTTAGTAGTAAAAGGTAAGGCATATGAAAACATGTGCAAAGTCTGGTACATAATAAGCCTTAATTAGGTAGTATCTATTATCACTCCTGCTTCTCCTGCCTTCAAGACCTGCTCACAGCTGTGTCTGCCCCCAAGTCCTGTTCCAGTTCTAGCCTTTCCCTGTAACAGGAACTCCATCCCTACCAGCAGGTGTGGACTGAGAGTAGTTTGATGTTCTTTGGGAAGGGGGTGGTGGTGATATGAATGGGAACTTCTTATTTATCATAGCTCTGATTTTCAAGCTCTCAGGACTGTACTTGTGCCTGGTTTTCTGAGTTTATTACTATGTCTCTGCTACATCCAAAACCTGGCAGTGAATTCCAGTCTGTCCAGTAACCTGATTTATCCTTTGCTTGCCTTGTTTTATCCTGCTGCTGCTGCTGCTAAGTCACTTCAGCCGTGTCCGACTCTATGCGAACCCATAGACGGCAGCCCACTAGGCTCCCCCGTCCCTGGGATTCTCCAGGCAAGAACACTGGAGTGGGTTGCCATTTCCTTCTCCAATGCATCAAAGTGAAAAGTGAAAGTGAAGTCGCTCAGTCGTGTCCGACTCTTAGTGACCCCATGGACCGCAGCCTACCAGGCTCCTCCGTCCGTGGGATTTTTCAGGTAAGAGTACTGGAGTGGGGTGCCATTGCCTTCTCCTACTGGGGTCCTATTTCAAACAAGCTGGGACTGTGATGCTACCACTCATGTGATGCAGAAAATTCTCTGGGCATGGATACTTGCTACAGAGCCCAACTCTCTGTATCAGCCACCTTCAATATCTGAGCCTGCTGAGACTGGGTGGAATTGTTGACAAGCGTGCTGCCCACCTCTAGGGGACCAACTCCTTACTTAGCCTAGGGTGCTTCTCTTGATATTTTTGTCTTATGTTTCCTGTCTTCCTGGTCCCAGTTCAACAGTGTTCATGATACTTTCAATTATGAGGTTGTTACCCCTTGTTGAACTCCAGAAGCATATACTAATTTCACAAATAAGCCCCTGTGTTGTAGAAAAAGAGCATATGTCCAAGATACAGATGATCTTGGGTCAGAATTTCCTTTGAAGCTCAATAATGTAGAGGTATCTGGAGACATAGACTTAGATTTTTCATTCATTTCATCTTTATTTAAAAAACATTTTTTGCTGAATATCTGCTGGCACCTAGTAGAATCTTGGGACTTCTCCCTGTGAGTTTTTTTTTTTTTTTAAACTCTTCTTGGGAAAAAATGCAACAAACTCAACTATCATAATGAAGAGCTTTAGGATGTGGCATTTATGAAACAAAAGTGGAGAACCAGTACAAATCTATTTCTATTATGCTTCAGGAAAAAATGTTACTTGCTAATTTCATCTTCCAAGAGACATTTTAGAAGGTTTCATTGAATTGATCCATTAAATTAAGATCTGGACATGAAACCACTGAAAATTTTGACTTTTGAGTGAGGAATGTAACACTTAGAATACAAATTTGATTTTGTACCTTGAAATCACTCTACCTTTAGCTTGTGCATGAGTGCACTTTTGAATTGCTTGACTTTTATTGCTAGATGTAGAAAAACTAGCTATAATAAAACTGGGTTATTTGGGTCAGAGTTCTTATCTCTATTTAGGTATATGTTTGAAAATTATTAGCATAAAAAGTTAAACATGCAGGTTGGGCAGTGCATGAGTGATTCATATTAATATTACAATTCTCTGCTCTCAGTGAACATGCAGTCTGGTGAGGAGAGAAGCTAGGAATAAGACAGTTACACTAATTCATGAAATTTGCATTGCCTACTAACACAAGACACTTTTCAACAAGTAATGGAGATAGAGAAATGAACAAAATAAAGTATCTACCCTTACAGAACTTACATTCTTACTTAATAGGATCTTGTTTTATTCTTACTTAAAAGAATTTTGAGTTAAAGAATTCAGAGAAAGAGAATTTTTTTTTCCACCTGTGAATTGGTGGTTGAGAAGAATTTTGACATATGATGTAGAATGGTTCAAGACTTAAGAGTCTGAACAAGGGCACGGTAATATACAAGATGTACACAGAAACTTATGGCTATAGTAAGAAATTTTACTGCAATAGTAAGTGGAAGAATGGACACATTATATGGAATACACTTAATTTTCATTTCTTTTTTTAAATTAAAAAATTGTATTTTATTTTATTTTTTTATAATATAAATTTATTTATTTTAATTGGGGCTAATTACTTTACAATATTGTATTGGTTTTGCCATACATTGACATGAATCTGCCAACAGTGTACATGTGTTCCCCATCCTGAACCCCCCTCCTACCTCCCTCCCCATACCATCCCTCTGGGTCATCCCAGTCCACCAGCCCCAAGCATCCTGTATCATGCATTGAACCTGGACTGGCGACTCATTTCACATATGATAATATACATGTTTCAATATCATTCTCCCTAATCATCCCACCCTCACCCACTCCCACAGAGTCCAAAAGACTGTTCTATACATCTGCGTCTCTTTTGCTGTTTCGCATACAGGGTTATCATTACCATCTTTCCAAATTCCGTATATATGAGTTAGTATACTCTATTGGTGTTTTTCTTTCTGGCTTACTTCACTCTGTATAGTAGGCTTCAGTTTCATCCTCCTCATTAGAACTGATTCAAATGGATTCTTTTTAATGGCTGAGTAATACTCCATTGTGTATACCACAGCTTTCTTATTCATTCATCTGCTGATGGACATTTAGGTTGCTTCCATGTCCTGGCTATTATAAACAGTGCTGCGATAAACACGTGTCTCTTTCAATTCTGGTTTCCTCGGTGTGTATGCCCAGAAGTGGGATTGCTGGGTTGTATGGCAGTTCTATTTCCAGTTTTTAAAGAAATCTCCACACAGTTCTCCATAGCGGCTGTACTAGCTTGCATTCCCACCAACAGTGTAGGAGGGTTCCCTTTTCTCCACACCCTCTCCAGCATTTATTGCTTGTAGACTTTTAGATAGCAGCCATTCTGACTGCTGTGAAATGGTACCTCATTGTAATTTTGATTTGCCTTTCTCTGATAATGAGTGATGTTGAGCATCTTTTCATGTGTTTGTTAGCTATCTGTATGTCTTCTTTGGAGAAATGTCTGTTTAGTTCTTTGGCCCATTTTTTGATTGGGTCATTTATTTTTCTGGAATTGAGCTGCAGGAGTTGCTTGTATATTTTTGAGATTAATTATTTGTCCATTGCTTCATTTGCTATTATTTTCTCCCATTCTGAAGGCTGTCTTTTCACCTTGCTTATAGTTTCCTTTGTTGTGCAGAAGCTTTTAATTTTAATTAGGTCCCATTTGTTTATTTTTGCTTTTATTTCCAATATTCTGGGAGGTGGGTCATAGAGGATCCTGCTGTGATTTATGTCACAGAGTGTTTTGCCTATGTTCTCCTTTAGGAGTTTCATAGTTTCTGGTCTTATGTTTAGATCTTTAATCCATTTTGAGTTTATTTTTGTGTATGGTGTTAGAAAGTGTTCTAATTTCATTCTTTTACAAGTGGTTGACCAGTTTTCCCAGCACTGCTTGTTAAAGAGATTGTCTTTTCTCCATTGTATATCCTTGCCTCCTTTGTCAAAGATAAGGTGTCCATAGGTGTGTGGATATATCTCTGGGCTTTCTATTTTGTTCCATTGATCTATATTTCTGTCTTTGTGCCAGTACCATACTGTCTTGATGACTGTGGCTTTGTAGTAGAGCCTGAAGTCAGGCAGGCTGATTCCTCCAGTTCCATTCTTCTTTCTCAAGATTGCTTTGACTATTCGAGATTTTTTGTATTTCCGTACAAATTGTGACAGAGAAGGCAATGGCACCCCACTCCAGTATTCTTGCCTGGAAAATCCCATGGACGGAGGAGCCTGATAGGCTCCAGTCCATGGGGTCCTGAGTTGGGCACAACTGAGCGACTTCACTTTCACTTTTCACTTTCATGCATTGGAGAAGGAAATGGCAACCCACTCCAGTATTCTTGCCTGGAGAATCCCAGGGACAGAGGAGCCTAGTGGGCTGCCATCTATGGAGTCGCACAGAGTCGGACATGACTGAAGTGATTTAGCAGCACAAATTGTGAAAGTATATGTTCTAGCTCTGTGAAAAATACCGTTGGTAGCTTGATAGGGATTGCATTGAATCTATAGATTGCTTTGGGTAGTATACTCATTTTCACTATATTGATTCTTCTGATCCATGAGCACGGTATATTTCTCCATTATTAGTGTCCTCTTTGATTTCTTTCACCAGTGTTTTATAGGTTTCTATATATAGGTCTTTTGTTTCTTTAGGTAAATATATTCCTAAGTATTTTATTCTTTTCATTGCAATGGTGAATTTTCATTTATATAATGCTAAATCTAATGTTTTAAATAAGTCACTGAGTATGGGTAACTCCCACATATAAGTTTTTAAGGATCCCAGGGATCAAAATTTGGAGATGTTGGCCAAAACATTTGATTGCATTGAGGATTTTTCAGGTAGAGAAGAAAAAAGTGGAAATGTTAATAGAAAGAAGGAAACTGATTGGCTGGTCTTCCATTTGATGGATTTAACTCACCCTGGGTTAAAATGACCTTGGGAAACACAATGGTACTGATTAAATTCCCACTCAAAACTGGCATGGCCAGAATTTTTACCTAGCCATGCTCAATAGGAGTTCCACCAGTCAGGAAAAGTAACTTGTCATTGACATGTAGCATTGATTCTTGATTAACGAGTAATTTCAGATAGTTGGTCAGTATAGAATTAAAATGAAAGAAAGCTGAAAATTTTAAGCTCCATGCTGGAACATTTTGATAAGTTGTCATTGTCTCTCTGGAACAAATCCTGTCTCACTCTCTGATGAATTACAAGCCTTTCCAGTGGGCAATGGTCAGTCACACTGACCATTCTTAACCAGAATTTGTCATTTTTCTAGACCTGTTTTCTTGGGCTATGAGAGAACTATATGTCAGGGATTATATTGTTTGAGTTACATTTTAATCTCCTCCATCATATATGAGAGGCATCCCTGTCTAATCAGCAACACATTCTTAGATCTTATTGCTGCTGCAGATGGTAATCTCATCTGCTTCACATGGCTTCTTTTGGAGAGTGGTGCCTCATTAAAAAAGAAAATTTCATTGCTTATTTTCTTAGTATAAAAGTCATACACATTTGATGTAGGAATTTTGAATATAAACATAAACAAAAGGAAAAAGCTCAAATCTTCTATAATTCCATACATACAAAAGGAAACATATTGTAGGTAGCATTTGATAATTTGCTTTTGCTAAACAGTTAAAAAATCTTTCTGTGTAATTAAATATCCAGGTATGAGAGTCTTTTCCTTTTGTTGAAGTATAATTAATTTATAGTGTTGTGTTTGTTTCAAGTGTACAAAAAAGTGATTCAGTTACACACACACACACACACACACACACACACACACATTCTTTTCCAGATTTTTTTTCCATTATAGATTATTACAAGATACTGAGTATAGTTCCCTGTGCTATAAGTAGGTCCTTTTACCTACTGTTTACTTGTATTATGTACAATAGTGTGTGTATGTTAATCGTAAACTCCTGATTTCTCTCTCATCCATTCCCCACCCCACCCCTCCTCCCACCCCCACTATCCCCTTTGGTAATTGTAAGTTTGTTTTCTTTCTTTTTTTAAATCATTTTTGTCACTCTATTTTTTTTTGAATTAAAGGATAATTGTTTTACAGAATTTTGTGGTTTTTCTGTCATACATCAACAAGAATCAGCCATAGGTACACACATGTTCCCTCCCTCCCAAAATTCCCTCCCATCTTGCTCCCTGTCCCACATTTCTAGATTGTCACAGAGCCCCTGTTTGAGTTCCCTGAGTCATACAGCAAATTACCATTGGCTATGTATACGAACGAAGCTAGTGGAGGTGATGGAATTCCAGTTGAGCGTTTCCAAATCCTGAAAGATGATGCTGTGAAAGTGCTACACTCAATATGCCAGCAAATTTGGAAAACTTAGCAGTGGCCACAGGACTGGAAAAGGTCAGTTTTCATTCCAATCCCAAAGAAAGGCAATGCCAAAGAATGCTCAAACTACCACACAATTGCACTCATCTCACATGCTAGCAAAGTAATGCTCAAAATTCTCCAAGCCAGGCTTCAGCAATATGTGAACCGTCAACTTCCTGATGTTCAAGCTGGTTTTAGAAAAGGCACAGGAACCAGAGATCAAATCGCCAACATCTGCTGGATCATAGAAAAAGCAAGAGAGTTCCAGAAAAACATCTATTTCTGCTTTATTGACTATGCCAAAGTCTTTGACTGTGTGGATCACAATAAATTGTGGAAAATTCTGAAAGAGATGGGAATACCACACCACCTGACCTGCCTCTTGAGAAATTTGTATGCAGGTCAGGAAGCAACAGTTAGAACTGGACATAGAACAACAGACTGGTTCCAAATAGGAAAAGGAGTTTGTCAAGGCTGTATATTGTCACCCTGCTTATTTAACTTCTATGCAGAGTACATCATGAGAAACGCTGGGCTGGAGGAAACACAAGCTGAAATCAAGATTGCCGGGAGAAATATCAATAACCTCAGATATGCAGATGACACCACCCTTATGCCAGAAAGTGCAGAGGAACTAAAAAGCCTCTTGATGAAAGTGAAAGTGGAGAGTGAAAAAGTTGGCTTAAAGCTCAGCATTCAGAAAACTAAGATCATGGCATCCGGTCCCACCACTTCATGGGAAATATGTGGGGAAACAGTGGAAACAGTGTCAGACTTTATTTTTCTGGGCTCCAGAATCACTACAGATGGTGACTGCAGCCATGAAATTAAAAGACGCTTACTCCTTGGATGGAAAGTTATGACCAACCTAGATAGCATATTCAAAAGCAGAGACATTACTTTGCCAACAAAGGTTCATCTAGTCAAGGCTATGGTTTTTCCGGTGGTCATGTATGGATGTGAGAGTTGGACTGTGAAGAAGTCTGAGCGCTGAAGAATTGATGCTTTTGAACTGTGGTGTTGGAGAAGACTCTTGAGAGTCCCTTGGACTGCAAGGAGATCCAACCAGTCCATTCTGAAGGAGATCAGCCCTGGGATTTCTTTGGAAGGAATGATGCTAAAACTGAAACTCCAGTACTTTGGCCACCTCATGCGAAGAGTTGATTCATTGGAAAAGACCCTGATGCTGGGAGGGATTGAGGGCAGGAGGAGAAGGGGACGACAGAGGATGAGATGGCTGGATGGCATCACTGATTCAATGGACGTGAGTCTGAGTGAACTCTGGGAGTTGGTGATGGACAGGGAGGCCTGGTGTGCTGCGATTCATGGGGTCGCAAAGAGTCGGACACGACTGAGCGACTGATCTGGTCTGATCTGATCTATTTTACATATGGTATTGTACATTTCCCTGTTACTGTCTCCATACATCTCACCCTCTCCCTCCTCCCCTCCCCCCATGTCCATAGATCTGTTCTCTATGTCTGTTTCTCCATTGCTGTCCTGGAAATAGATTCATCAGTGCCATCTTTCTAGATTCTATATATATGCATCAGTATACAATACTTATATTTCTCTTTCTGACTTACTTCACTCTGTATTGTAGGTACTAGGTTCATCTACCTCATTAGAACTGACTCAAATGCTTTCCTTTTTATGGCTGAGTAGTATTCCATTGTATATATGTACACCTGCCTCTTTATCCATTCATCTGTTGATGGACATTTAGGTTGCTTACATGTCCTAGCTATTGTAAATAGTGCTACATTGCACACTGGGGTACATGTGTCTTTTTCAGTTTTGGTTTCCTCAATCCCACTACTAGGCAATCCCACTATGCCTAGTAGTGGGATTGCTGGGCCATATGGTGCCTTTATTCCTAGTTCCTTAAGGAATCTCCATATCATCTTCCATAGTGGCTGTATCACCAGCAGTGTAAGAGAGTTCCCCTTTCTCCACACACACCCTCTCTAGCATTTGTTTGTAGACTTTTTGATGATGGCCATCTGATTGGTGTGAGGTATAAGTTTGTTTTCTAGGTCCCTGGGTTTATTTCTACTTTGTATATGAGTTTATTTGTATCATATTCTTTTTAGATTCCACATATAAGTGATATCATATGATACTTGTTTTTCTCTGTCTTCAGTTCAGTTTAGTTCAGTCACTCAGTCATGTCCGACTCTTTGCGATCCCATGGACTGCAGCCTCCCTGTCCATCACCAACTCCTGGAGTCCACTCAAACCCATGTCCATCGAGTCAATGATGCCATCCAGCCATCTCATCCTCTGTTGTCCCCTTCTCCTCCTGCCCTCAATCTTTCCCAGCATCAGGGTCTTTTCAAATGAGTCAGCTCTTTGCATCAGGTGCCCAAAGTATTACAGTTTCAGCTTCAGCATCAGTCCTTCCAATGAACACCCAGGACTGATCTCCTTTAGGATGGACTGGTTGGATCTCCTTGCAGTCCAAGGGACTCTCAAGAATCTTCTCCAACACCACAGTTCAAAAGCATCAATTCTTTGGCGCTCAGCTTTCTTTATAGTCCAATTCTCACATCCATACATGACTACTGGAAAAACCATAGCCTTGACTGGACGGACCTTTGTTGGCAAAGTAATGTCTCTGCTTTTGAATATGCTGTCTAGGTTGGTCGTAACTTTCCTTCCAAGAGGTAAGCGTCTTTTAATTTCACGGCTGCAATCACCATCTGCAGTGATTTTGGAGCCCCCCAAAATAAAGTCAGCCACGGTTTCCACTGTTTCCCCATCTATTTGCCATGAAGTGATGGGACTAGATGCCATGATGTTCATTTTCTGAATGTTGAGCTTTAAGCCAACTTTTTCATTCTCCTCTGTCACTTTCATCAAGAGTCTCTTTAGTTCTTCTTCGCTTTCTGCCATAAGGGTGGTGTCATTTGCATATCTGAGGTCATTGATATTTCTCCTGGCAATCTTGATTTCAGCTTGTGTTTCCTCCAGCCCAGCGTTTCTCATGATGTACTCTGCATATAAGTTAAATAAGCACGGTGACAATATACAGCCTTGACGTTCTCTTACTTCACTTAAACAGCTGTATGACTTGTTTGTGTATTTTGGAACTCAATCCCTTATCAGTAGCATTGTTTGCAAATATTTTCTCCCAGTTCTTAAGTTGTCTTTTTGTTTTGTTTATGGTTTCTTTTTCTATGCGAAAGCTTTTAAGCCTAATTAGGTCCCCTTTCTTTATGAGATTCTTTTTTAATAACTATATAGTATTTTGTCGAGTGAATATTCTCTGGTTTACTTATACATGTTGTTGTATATTTAAGTTAAATATATTAGGTTAAATGTTGTGCTGCATCAAACATTCTTATAGTCTAATTTTATTTTTGTTAACTTTTCCACTCAGCCATGGTTATTTTCATGAGAAGTTTTTGCATGTAGAAGTGCTTTGTCGGTCTACATCTACTTCTTAAGTTTTTTGCTAGATATGGTCAAACTGCTCTCTTAGAAGGTTGTATAATGTATATTCTGAACTGCATTGTTTGAGGATGCTTGTTTTCCTAGATCAAATGTGTCCCTTTTGACTTTGTCTCCAAATTAGGGGGTTTTCAAATTTGGAACCTATAAATTATGTTGTAGATGATGACTGTGAGGGAAAAATAATGAATTTCCACTATGATTCCTGCTGATGTTTGTTACATTTGCTAACAAAAATGAAGAAAATTGTTTTTAGATATAGTAGTACGAAATTCAAAGTCTTTAGTACAATGGAAAGGATTGAATATCAAAGTAAGTGACATGACTTGAATTCTCACTTTGAGGTCTTCAGTTCAGTTCATTCGCTCAGTCGTGTCTGACCCTTTGCAACCCCATGAGTTGCACCACGCCAGGCCTCCCTGTCCATTACCAACTCCCGGAGTTCACCCAAACTCATGTCCATCAAGTCGGTGATGCCATCCAGCCATCTCATCCTCTGTCGTCCCCTTCTCCTCCTGCCCCCAATCCCTCCCAGCATCAGAGTCTTTTCCAATGAGTCAACTCTTCACATCAGGTGGCCAAAGTATTGGAGTTTCAGCTTTAGCATCAGCCCTTCCAAGGAAATCCCAAGACTGATCTCCTTTAGAATGGACTGGTTGGATCTCCTTGCAGTCCAAGGGACTCTCAAGAGTCTTCTCCAACACCGCAGTTCAAAAGCATCAATTCTTCAGCGCTCAGCTTTCTTCACAGTCCAACTTTCACATCCATACATGACCACTGGAAAAACCATAGCCTTGACTAGACAGACCTTTGTTGGCAAAGTAATGTCTCTGCTTTTGAATATGCTATCTAGGTTGGTCATAACTTTCCTTCCAAGGAGTAAGCATCTTTTAATTTCATGGCTGCAGTCACCATCTGTAGTGATTTTGGAGCCCAGAAAAATAAAGTCCGACACTGTTTCTACTGTTTCCCCATCTATTTCCCATGAAGTGGTGGGACCAGATGCCATGATCTTCGTTTTCTGAATGTTGAGCTTTAAGCCAACTTTTTTCACTCCCCACTTTCACTTTCATCAAGAGGCTTTTTAGTTCCTCTGCACTTTCTGGCATAAGGGTGGTGTCATCTGCATATCTGAGGTTATTGATATTTCTCCCGGCAATCTTGATTTCAGCTTGTGTTTCCTCCAGCCCAGCGTTTCTCATGATGTACTCTGCATAGAAGTTAAATAAGCAGGGTGACAATATACAGCCTTGACAAACTCCTTTTCCTATTTGGAACCAGTCTGTTGTTCTATGTCCAGTTCTAACTGTTGCTTCCTGACCTGCATACAGGTTTCTCAAGAGACAGGTTAGGTGGTCTGGTATTCCCATCTCTTCCAGAATTTTCCACAGTTTATTGTGATCCACACAGTCAAAGGCTTTGGCATAGTCAATAAAGCAGAAATAGATGTTTTTCAGGAATTCTCTTGCTTTTTCGATGATCCAGCAGATGTTGGCAATTTGATCTCTGGTTCCTCTGCCTTTTCTAAAACCAGCTTGAACATCTGGAAGTTCATGGTTCATGTATTGCTGAAGCTTGGCTTGGAGAATTTTGAGCATTACTTTACTAGCGTGTGAGATGAGTGCAATTGTGCGGTAGTTTGAGCATTCTTTGGCATTGCCTTTCTTTGAGATTGGAATGAAAACTGACCTTTTCCAGTCCTGTGGCCACTGCTGAGTTTTCCAAATTTGCTGGCATATTGAGTGTAGCACTTTCACAGCATCATCTTTCAGGATTTGAAATAGCTCCAGTGGAATTCCATCACCTCCACTAGCTTTGTTCATATTGATGCTTTGAGGTCTTAAACCAGTACAATTGCTCTAAGCTTCAGTGTTCGCATCTGTACAATGACCATCCAATTGACCCTATTTATAGGTGAAATGAAGACCATGTGGTCTCAGTGTGATTGATTCCATTCCCACTTAGGGGGTAGATTTTGACTGATAGAAGCCCAAAAGTATAGTCCTGTGTCCCTTACCTGGCAATGGTTCAGAGATGAACAACCCAATTTATCCCAATCAGCATAGCATTTGAAATAGATTTTGTTATGTTCAAAATATATCAAGCTCATCCCATCTACTAATGATCCTACCAAAAGATCTTATTCTCATGCAACTGACGATATACTTAGGCAGTGATTTTCTTTGCCCCATAAAATGTGGGTGGAACTTTCATATGCCATTTCCAAGTGGAAGTTTTGAGGGCCAGCTTGTAGTTCAGCTGTCTCTCTTCCCTCTGCCACAAGAGTAATATACCCTAGAAACTGGTTGCTCCTTCAGTGTTAGTCTCAGAATAAAGAGGACAAGGATGGAGTCTCAGCTCTTCCACAGCTGCCAATATGCAAGTTGGATGAGAAGCAAACTTTTATTGCCTTGTAAAACACAAGGTCTGGTGGTTATTTGTTACCACAGCACAACTTAGCCAAGGCTGGCTCATACATTATTTTTTGGACCAGAATGAGCATTTTCCAAGAGTGGGGACCTAACCTGATTTTGTCCTTTAGGAATGAACATCTGGGAGAAGAGGCTGTCTCTTTCTTCAGATGCTGTGCTATATTGTTGTGTCACCAGGAACTGCTGTAGTATTTTGTTATTATGGTAGATATCAGTCAGAGGAAAGAACAGATAGAGAGAACAACACAAAGAACTGCCGAGAAAGGGAACAAGAGCCCTAATCTTAAAGTAATGCCTGAAGCTGACCTACCTTTGAACTCCTCAGTTAAATGAACCAGAAACAATAAATTTTTATAGTTTAAGATAATTTCAGTTGAATTTTCTTTTATTTGCAACCAAAAGCATTGAAAGTGGCTGATTCAAATTTCTTTCACAGTATCCATTCAGAAGAATAGAATTTGAGAAGCTTGAAAACAGGACATTAACATGAGATGATAATTTCTGATATGTATATGAACTAATGGACTTCCCTGGTGGCTCAGATGGTAAAGTGTCTGTTTACAATGCGGGAGACCTGTGTTCTATCCCTGGGTCAGGAAAATTGTGGCTGAAAAAGGACAAAGGTAAAACTCAGAACATTTCCAGAAGATGAGCAACTCTTGAGATTAGGTTTTCCACTGTGAGATGGTAGGCAAAAACTGAGTGG
Source organism: Bos taurus (assembly GCF_002263795.3). Classification (NCBI taxonomy): domain Eukaryota; kingdom Metazoa; phylum Chordata; class Mammalia; order Artiodactyla; family Bovidae; genus Bos; species Bos taurus. The sequence continues at coordinate 60,123,166 of NC_037334.1, read as the reverse complement.
AGGATAGGATGAAGAAGAGATGGTCTGTTCTTTCACATATGCTGATTCTGTACCTTCCTGTTCCTACAGTGCTGGTAGTGCTTCTCTCTGCTTTAGCTAAACGGTGTGTGTTCACTCAGTTCTATCTGACTCTTTGCGACTCCATGGACTGTAACCTGCCAGGCTCCTCTGTCCAGGGAATCTTTCATGTAAGAATCCTGGAGCAGGTTACCATTTCCTCCTCCAGGGGACCTTCCTGACCCAGGGATAGAACCGATGTCTCTTGCATCTTCTGTATTGGCAGGTGGATTCTTTACCACTGTGCCACCTGGGAAGCCCCTTAGCTAACCTACAGGACTGCAAACACTGCCTGCTTAACTGGATATTCATTTCCACCCTACCCTGTTTTGTCACGGTCCATACTTTTAGCAGAGAGCCCTCTTCCTGTATTCATCACTAAACTGGTAGGGGGCTTAATTAATTAGCATTTGTAAGATGTTTCAGCTCTTTAGCGGATTATGGGTAATTAGGAAAGCAGAGCCAAGAGCTTTTATTATCTTCCTCTCTGCTGGTCTCTTTTCCTGCCTCTTCTGGAGAGACTGGCATTGATGTTGACTTGAATGAACTTGAACTTGTTATGCTATGTCATTTCATTTTTCATTAAATAGATTCAGAAATCTCCCAGGCCCCATGTGGGAAACACTGTCCAAGGATCAGTCATTTCTCCTATAGACCAGGCAAATTCAACATTGATAAATAATGCAGCTTAAAATCGTCATAAAGGGCAGAGTGTTTGAAAGCCACAGGCAAAACCTGCTGGATCTTGCAGCTTTCTCTTATAAGAAACCCATCCACTAGTCAGCTTGGACATTATAGTTATCCCTTGGTATTCATCTAGTAATTCCCTCCCCAGAAATGGACCATCCTCTGAAAACTAGAGACTTTTACAATGTTCTCCTTTTTTAACATCCTTATTAAATTTGTTTTTTGCTCTGTTTTTCTTTTTTTTACAACATGGAAGATGAATCAGTTAGGAACTGTATTTGAGGGCTAATAACAGAAACCTGAAATAACATGGTTTAACAAGATGGAGAGGTTTATTTTCTGTCATCCATAGGCAGTCTGGGGGCTGAATTTCTATAGTTATTACAGTTCTGTGACACAATCTGTGCCCTAAGCTTCTAACATTTTGTTCTATCATCATTAGCATGTGGCTTCCAACTTCAAGGTGCAAGGTGGCTGCTATAACTCCAGACATCAAGTCTATATTCCAGGCAGGAAGAAGGAGGAATGAGGAAAATGCAAAAGAGCCTCCTACCTAATTTAGCAGCCATCCTGAAAGCCTTATCTTAGTAGTTACCTGGCTACTGCTTTTTTAAGGTGATGCTGGAAAAAGTAGTTTTGCATCAGTGCATGCTGATGCTCCTGATAAGATCAGGTTTCATTATTAAGGGAGAAGTAACAATTGGTAATTATCAGCTTCTATCACACCACATTCCTGAAGTATGTCTTAAGTAATAAACCTTACCTCAATAATAATTACTAATGTGTGTACAGTGTGTTAGGTTGTCAAAATTAAACCCTTCAATGATAAAATAAAATTGGAAGAATAAAAAAAAAAAAAAAAAAAAAAAAACCCTTCAATGGTTATGACTTCTTGGGGTCCTGGGTGATTTAAAAGAACACAGAGATCATTTTATCTGGAAGAACACAAGAAATTTTCTTTGCTACATGGTACTCAGCCATAACCTGTCTAAAAAAGAAGCAGAGGGAGAAACCTTCTCAAAGATTTTAATAAACTCAAACATTATACTGACTTCCCCAGACACCTCCCAGTAGTTTTACCTATAATTACTCTGGCGCAAAAGGGACAGAATATGAGGTTCTAGTGCTTCCTCTGCAGGAGCCCTGTTCAATCTCTTGCTCTTCTGCTTGGATTTATGTCATTTCCAATATCCAACAGTGTGTTTTCAAAGTGAGTTACTTAATGTGTTAGGCATCAACTGGAATGTATCCCAGCTTGGGATGCAGGAGGTCATTGCAGAATTCTAGACTTGGGGCAACAACAAAAGATACTCATTGTGCAACTATCTGACCACTGACCATTTTCAGAACTGTTCTGCCCTACAGATAAAGACAGATGGTTGTGAAGGGGTGGGCAGTAGGGGCAGTACAGAGAAGAGACAAGTAGAAAAAGATTGGACAATCTTCTGAGTTTGATGTTAGGAAAATACCCAGCAGATAGCAAGATAACAGGTGCTCACTTAGTGTTAGTTTCCTGGGCTCTTTGTGGTTTTGGGACTAGGAAGTTTAAGAACTGCCAGGGAGATGATCTCACGAACATAAGTTGGCGTTTCATCTCATCTTGTGCTATCATCCAGAAATAATGAGAGAAACTGAGGCCAAAATGCTGAGATCTTATACAGACCAAGGGTTAGAATTTCCTCCACCACTTTTTTGGGATCATTTAGTATTTGTATGTTAGACCTTACCCAGAAGCTATTTCTGTCAGCAAAATGCAGCTTTCTTCTGTCCCACCACCCACTTCTTGCCCTGTCCTGCCTCTGCCAGCTGTTGTTTTCAGAGAGCAGAAAGCAGAACTAATACTCCCTTTGATTCATTTATGGTGTCTACTGACGAGGTGTGGTTCAAGTATGTGAGGATGTCATTTTTCCTATGAGATCTCTTTGTCCTTGTTTCCTGCTGATGCTATGTTAGAGCAGCCATCAGTATGCAAAGTTCAGAAGCAGTGTCATTGTTTTGAAAGAGCATATGGAATCTGAATTTCACTTCTCCCCTGGGACATATGCTGTTAATTAAAGGCAGATTCTAAAGATTGTAGTCGGCGTATGCATTGTCACACAGGAGAGAACTGAAAAATCGACTGAATGTATTTAAGCTTCCTGTCAATCATTCTATATTTGAGTGAAAGTAGTGAGTTATTTGTTATATATCACATTTAACAGAGGTGGTTGATATACTGCTTAAAATCCTCCAGTGCATTCCAACTCTTTGATGAAAGCCTGAACTCTCTAGCATAGTCTCTACTACCTTTTGTGATCTGGTCTCTGGCCATCTGTCTTTTCAGTCTCATGTTTTAACCACCTTTTAATATGTACTTCATTATCTAGCCATATCAAGCAGATAATAATAAAAGCTCACATTTCTAGGGCCATCATCTATGCTGAACACTTAACATACACACTTCATTTAGCTCAAAGTAGGAATTCTTGGAAATGGGATTGTTGAGTAAATTAAGATGTCAGGGTTATGCCCCTTAGAGATGCTTGTATACATTGTTCATTGTTGATTGATGTTCTGGTCTTTGCAAGTTCTCTGAAACCATCATGTGTCTTTCATCACAGTTTCTACTAGTGTCCTTTAATTCAGTTCCTGGCTGATGCTCCTGGGCTGCAGGGCCATTCTTCCTGCTTCCCCAGGTCTGCCCTGAATGCAGGTGCTGGCTTAGCTGCATCCTCTGAGGAGCAGCCATTCCCTTGAAACCTGGGAGGCTGTGACACTTGCATTTCAGCATGTAGATTGCCACCTGTCCTTTGTTACTCTTAGGGGTGCCCAACCCTGTTACTGCCCAGTCTTGGTCAGCTGTTACGGGTCAACATTGCTTGCCAGAATGTGAAATAAATGGCACAGAGGAAATTAACAGCAGAGTAAACTCTATATCTTGATCAATACCTTCTATGCAGGCTGTTCTTGAGCTCTCATTGGTGGAGGACAAAAGTGTGTGTATAGAGAGCACTGTAATGATTCATTATATGTAATTTACTATGATGATTTATATCAATATGCAGTACATTTTAATAAAAATATATCAAAGATGACTTTATAACAAAACAGCATTTTCAATAGGGTCTAGCTGTACATGTTTCTTCACTTAGTTCTCACAAAAACCTGTGATTTTAATTACTTAGATTAAGTACTATTATTATTAAAGATGTGGAAACTGAGGCTTAGAACAGCCTCAGTGATGTGTTTAAGGTGACATAGAGCAGAACAACTCAGCCAATGTATTGATACAAGAGGGAGTGCACTAATAGTTCTCAGGTTGCACTTAGTCATAGATTTTGCCAGAGAGAAAAGAGAAGGCACAGTAGACATCATTATTATAATTTTAAGGCATTTTAATAGACTAACAATTAATTTCACACATGCACCACAATACAGATTTGTATTTCTGTTGAGAAGTGAAGATTTGCAGGAACACGAGGTCCTGCCTGGCACTGATCACTGGAGCCATGGAGGGCTGTTCTCTTTGAGTGCAGCACACCCTCCTCAGTTTCCACAGTCTGCAGTACTCCCCCTTGTCTTTCTCAGAACCCAACTAAGTCCACTCATTCATATTATCTTTGACTCCTATGGCCATTTGAGGTTAGAACACTGAATAACACACATACCCTCTCTCTGTAGCTCCTCCAAAGCACTCTAGTTTGCCCTTCCCCTCCTTTACAACTGCCCAATGTCCCATCACTTTAACTCAGCAATACAATCAAATTCCTTTCCTGACTCTTTTATCACTCCCGCTTCCCAACACTCTCCACCCCTACTAACAGATGCCTCTCTGAGCACTCTGGGCAGTCCTCTCTCTTTGTCCTACTGTAGTGTACGGTTGTTGCTATTGTTGTTTAGTTGCTAAGTTACATCCAACTCTTTTGCGACCCCATGGACTGTATCCTGCCACACTCCTCTGTCCATGAGATTTCCCAGGCAAGAATACTGGAGTGAGTTGCCATTTCCTTCTCCAGGGGATCTTCCCAACCTGGGGATTGAGCCTGCTTCTCCTGCATCTCCTGTATTGGCATGGGGATTCTTGACCACTGAGCCACCAGGGAAGCCTGTGGTGTACTGTTATTGTCCTTAAATGTGTTGTTCACACAGCTCACTGGCAGCTGAGAGTAACATAAAGTCTTTCCCCCTGAATCTTGAGGCCCAGCTTGCCCAGTAAGGATTTGAATGAGTGGATGAATGAATAAGTGGATGTATGGATGAATGCATGATTTATTGACCAGAACTACTTTCTACTCTCCTGTCTGGAGTAGGGGAGGTGAATATTAAAAGCCATTGGTAGTGACCTGCCCTTGACTTTTGATCAGAGCATAGTATGTGCTTGAACTGCATGTTGGTCGGGTCAGCAATTGCTTCTAAACCAAAAATATCCAGAAGGAAAGAATACGATGCCTTTTTCTTGCCAGAGGAACTCAGAGCAGTAAATATTATTAAATCACAGATAAAGCTGTATGGTCATTTAGTTTTTAAGAATTAAAAAGAACAAGTCTCTAGGATATTAGCACTGAATATAGCTGAGTGTCGAATTTAGCCTTAATTGGCAGTGAAGACAATTCTAGTTCACTTAAGAGAAACAGTTATTAAACAAGACATTATTCTAGCCAGAAAGTAAAAACAACACAAAACAAAAAGCTTCTTTATCTGATCACATTGCTGAAATATTTTAGTTGACTCTTACTTCAACGAAGCATTCTGCCTTCTGCAAATAATGATATTGTATATACACTTACCCAACAGCTAGATTTCTTCCTTTGTAACCATTGCATTTGTACAATTCCCCAATCCAACATTAATTCTGAAGTCAAATGCCAACTTTGTCCTGGTCCTTTCTTAAAAAAGTCATCAAAGTAATACATTCATATGGGTAAAGATGAAGTGGAAGGCTCAGAATAAGAAGCAGCTGTCCCCTGTCCCTCCTCCTCAGAGTCTCTCTCTAGTAGCAATCATTTGAAACTATTTTTAGTTATCTCTTATTTTAACTAACTTAATATTTTGAAAGGCTTGCCTTTACTGCTTTTCTTTATTTATTTTAGATGTTATATACTTGACTCCTTGTTAAAGAAGATGGTGACTCAACTCACATCACCCCGCTTCTACTTTGTCTCCTCATCCTCTCCATATGTAAACACTGTTATTTTAAAAACAAAATCTACATCCAGTCTTTGTTACTTTTGCCTGCAATAGCTCCTCAAAGTCCCCTTGTTTCTACTCTTGCCTCCTTCATTCTAATCTTAAGAGCAACCAGAGAGCTCCTTCTGAAATGCAAGAAAGATCTTGTCAAGTCTCTGCTCACAACCTTGCGGTGGTTTCTCAACTTACTTGGAGAACAAAGCTCAAGTCCTTATAATGCCCTCCAGAGCCCGGTAGGATCTGATTCTCAATACCTTCTGATCTAGTCCCCTACTACTCTCTGCTTTGTCTACACCTTTCCTGCCATGTTGGTCTATTTGCCAAGCATCTCAGACTCATTCTTACCTTGGAGTCTTCACAAGGGCTGTGGCATCAGAATGTAGCACTCTTCTCCTAAATGTTTCTATAACCAACACCCTTTCAACCTGCCCCTCTCCTGACTCTTCTAGCATTTTTAGGTCCCTTCATTCTGTTAAGCCTTTTAATTTCTCAATAGCACTTATTACCTTCTAACCTACTGAGTTTATTTTACTTTATGTCTCAGTTTGTTTCTATATTCCTACTCCTTGCTAGAGTGTAAGGTCTGGGGCAACAAGGATCATTTTGTTTACAAGTGTATGCCATATAGCTAGAAGAGTGCCTAGCACCTAGTAACTGCTCAAAGAATTGGATAAATGAATGAATCAATATTATGATTAAATGTGACACAAGGCAATGCCAGGTATAGTACCATGGGGAGGTCATCACTTTTCTTACATAACTTTCTTTTTATCCAAGAGTTTATAACTACCCTTTTCTTCTCTTATCCCATATGTTACTCATTCACTCCAGTTTTCATTGAAACATTCTATAATATCAAAGTTTCACTTTTAAGGAGAATAATTAATGTTTCTCTAATAAAGTATAATTTTGTCTTTGGTGAAAGATTTTTTTTTATCCTGTTAAGAGAGCATTCTTATGCTATTTTAAAACAGCTTTTTAAAGATATAATTCATGGATCATACAATCAATTCCTTTAAAGTCTACAGTTTGATGATGTTATGGAAGAATTATGTCCCTCCAAATTTTATATTTTGAAGTCCCAACTTGCAAGACCTCAGAATGTAGCCATATTTGGAGGTAAAGTGTTCAAGGAGACAACTGTTTAAAGTGAGGCCACTAGGGTGGGATCCTAATTCACTATGGCTGGGGTCTTTATAAAAAAGAGAGACAACAGAAGTGCAGATGCACAGAAGGATGACCATATGTGGACAAAGAAGCTCAAGGGTGGCCACCTGCCAGCTAAGGAGAGAGGTCTCAGAGAAGACCAATCCTGCCAGCACCTTGTTTGTGAACTTCTAGCCTATATACATTTCTGTTGCTTAATTCAGCCAGTCTGTGATATTTTGTTATGGCAGCCTTAGAAAATTAATACAGGTGTTTGTTTGGTATGTTCACAAGTAGGTGTACCCATCACCACAGTTGTTAACTTTAGAACAGTTTCATGACTTCACAAAGAATACCCTTTAGCTATCATCACCTTCTGCCTTTTCTGTCTGCTCTAGACTTGGGCAACCACTAATCCACTTTGTGTCTATTCCAAAATTTCGTATTGTAGATATTATATAATATGTGGTCTTTTGTGACTGACTTCTTTCACCCAGCATGTCTTTAAGGTTCATCCATGTTGTAACATGTAAAAGTACTTCATTTGTGTGTGTGTGGCCTAACGCTATTCTTTGTATGGATATATCACTTTTTGTTTATCCATTCACCAATTGATGGATACTTTGGTTGTTTCCACCTTTTGGCTATTATGAATAATCCTCCTATAAACCTGTGTACAAACCTTTGTGTGGACATTTGTTTTTACTTTCTTGGGTATATACCGAAGAATGGAATTGCAGGGTCTAGCATATTCAAAAGCAGAGACATTACTTTGCCAACAAAGGTCCATCTAGTCAAGGCTATGGTTTTTCCTGTGGTCATGTATGGATGTGAGAGTTGGACTGTGAAGAAGGCTGAGCACCGAAGAATTGATGCTTTTGAACTGTGGTGTTGGAGAAGACTCTTGAGAGTCCCTTGGACTGCAAGGAGATCCAACCAGTCCATTTTGAAGGAGATCAGCCCTGGGTGTTCTTTGGAAGGAATGATGCTAAAGCTGAAACTCCAGTACTTTGGCCACCTCATGAGAAGAGTTGACTCATTGGAAAAGACTCTGATGCTGGGAGGGACTGGGGGCAGGAGGAGAAGGGGACGACAGAGGAGGAGATGGCTGGATGGCATCACTGACTCGATGGACGTGAGTCTCAGTGAACTCCGGGAGTTGGTGATGGACAGGGAGGCCTGGTGTGCTGCGATTCATGGAGTCGCAAAGAGTCAGACACGACTGAGCGACTGATCTGATCTGAAGGTACCTCTATGATGAACTGTTTGAGGAACTATCAGACTGCTTTCCAAAGTGGCTGTACTATTTTACATTCCCACTGGCAGTATATGAGTGTTCCAATTTTGCCACATTCTCACCAACATCTGTCATTATCTGACTTTTTTATTGTAACTATTTTATTAAGAGTGAAGTAGAATCTCTTTGTGGTTTTGATTTGCCTTTCTCTGATGGCTAATGCTGTCATGTATGCTTTTGAACTGTGGTGTTGGAGAAGACTCTGGAGAGTCCCTTGGACTGCAAGGAGATCCAACCAGTCCATCCTAAAGGAGATCAGTCCTGGGTGTTCATTGGAAGGACTGATGTTGAAGCCGAAACTCCAATACTTTGGCCACCTGTTGTGAAGAGCTGACTCATTGGAAAAGACCCTGATGCTGGGAAAGATTGAGGGCAGGAGGAGAAGGGGACAACAGAGGATGAGATGGTTGGATGGCATCACTGACTCAATGGACATGGGTTTGGGTGGACTCCAGGAGTTGGTGATGGACAGGGAAGCCTGGTGTGCTGCGGTTCATGGGGTGACAAAGGGTCGGACAGGACTGAGCGACTGAACTGAACTGAGCTGAACTGAATGCTGTCATGTATGTTTTTATGTGCTTATTGGCCATTTGTATATCTTGTTGGAGAAATGTCTGTTCAAGTCTTTTATCTATTTTTAAATTGAGTCATTCAACTTCTTATTGAGTTGAAAGACTTCTTTACATTTTCTAGAAACAAATTCCTAATCAGATATATGTTTTGCAAATATTTTATTCCATTCTATGGATTGTCTTTTCACTTTCTTGGTAGTGTCTTTTGCAACACAAGTCTTTAATTTTGCAGAACTCCAGCTTGCCTATTTTTCCTTTGTTACTTATGATTTTGGTGTTGTATTTAAGAATCCATTTCCAAATCTGAGTTCATAAAGATTTATGCCTATGTTTTTTTCTAAGAATTTTGTAGTTTCAGCTTTTAGATTTAAGCCTTTAATCCATTTTGAGTTAATTTTTGTATGTGATGTGAGGTAGGAATCCAATTTCATTCTTTTGCAGGTGAGTATTCAGTTGTTACAATGCTACTTGTTTAAAAAAAGACTAGTCTTTTTACATTGAATGGTCTTGGCATCCTTACCTAAAATCAGTTGACCACAGACATATGAGTTGTTTTTGGCTTTCAGTTCTTTCCGTTGATCTATATGTCTATCCTTATGCTAGTACTGGACTGTCTTGATTATTATTGTTTTCTATTAAATTTTAAAGTTGGGAAGTTTTAATTCCTCCTAGTTTGTTCTTGTTCAAGAGGGCTGTGAATATTCTGTGTCTGTTGCAATTCTATATGATCTTTTTTAAAGAAACTTTTAATTTGTTTTTGTCTGTGGTGGGTTCTCCTTTCTGGCCTGCGGGCTTTCTCTAGTTGCTGTGAGTGGGAGCCACTCTCTAGCTGCAGTGCGCAGGCTTCTCACTGCAGTGGCTTCTCTTGTTGCAGAGCATGGTTTCTAGGCACACAGGCTTAAGCAGTTGCTGCGTGTGGGCTCAGTAGTTGTGGCTTGTGGTCTCTAGAGCACTGGCTCGATAGTTGTGGTTCATGGGCTTAGTTGCTCCGTGGCGTGTGGGATCTTCTCAGGCCAGCTACTGAACTGGTGTCCCTTGCATAGCAAGGTGGATTCTTAACCACTGAGTCATGGAGAAAGCCCTCCATATGAATTTTAGCATCAGATTATCAATTTCTACAAAGAAGTCCAGTGGGATTCTGACAGGAATTGTGTTGCTTCTGTAGCTAAATTTGGAGAATATTGCTGGCTTGAAATATTAAGTCTTGTGATAATGAACATGGGATGTTTACCATTTATTTAGACTTTTCATGGAGAAGGCAATGGCACCCCACTCCAGTACTCTTGCTTGGAAAATCCGATGGATGGAGGAGCCTGGTAGGCTGCAGTCTATGGGGTCGCGAAGAGTCAGACATGAGTGAGTGACTTCATTTTCACATTTCACTTTCATTCATTGGAGAAGGAAATGGCAACCCACTCCATTGTTCTTGCCTGGAGAATCCCAGGGACCGGAGAGCCTGGTGGGCTGCTGTCTATGGGGTCGCACAGAGTTGGACATGACTGAAGCGACTTAGCAGCAGCAGCAGCAGACTCCTTCATATTTCTTTCAATATTGTTTTATAGTTTTCAGAGTACAAGTTTGCATGTCTTTTGTTAAACTTATTTTTCAGTATTTTATTCTTTTGATGCTATTGTAATTGAATTATTTTCTCAATTTCATTTTAGATTGTTCATTGCAAATACCATTGATATTGTTTTTTTTTCTCTGTGTTCTTTGGATTATATAATGTCTATAGATTCCTTCTGAAGGAGTCTTTGGGCCTAGAAAAGAAAACAACGGTCTCAAAGGCCCTTGCTGAATCATCTAACTTCAGAGAAAACAAAACAGAACTTTAGGTCCCACCCTGATGCTCCCGGCCAGTTGCATCTACCTGGGACTTATTACCCCCTGCCCAGAAACCTTCCACCCCCTACATCTGCCTGGGACTTATCACCCCCTGCCCAGAGGACTTATCACCCCCTGCCCAAAACCTCCCACTCCCTGTTCAACTACAAATGCCATCTCAACTAAAGAATACCCAAAACATCCTGCCTGACTAACATTTCCCTTATCGCTTCCACAAACCTCCCTTTAAATATGGTTTCCCTGATCCCTCTCACGTTCAGCCTGGTCGTTAGGCAGACTGTCACCCCTCCTTGCCTGAATTAAGGTAACCTACTTCCGTTGAGGTGGTCTCTCTTTTTCTGCCTTGGCCTGATCTATACTTTACACCTTCATGTATGCTAATTCTTTATTTTGCAGTTCATTCTGCTGTTGAACATCTCTAGTGAAATTTTCATTTCCACTATTATACTTTCAACTCTAGAATGTCCATTTAATTGCTTTTAAAAATAATGTCTTTCTCCTTACTAATATTCTCTAGTCAATGCAGCATTGTCGTCATATTTTACCTCTTTAATCATGGTTTTCTTTAGTTCTTTGAACATATTTTTGATGGCTACTTTGAATGCTGTGTATATTAAATCTGACAGTTGATTATCTCACAGGCAATTTATTCTATCTGCTTTTTTCCTCAGTGTATGTGCTGTATTTCTCTGTTTCTTTGGACATCTTTGCAGTTTTGTTGGAAACCAAATATTATAGGTAATACTGTAGCCACTCAGCACTGCCTTCTCCCCTGTTTCTTTTCATTGCTGCTTGCTAATTGACTGGCTTGATTATTTGGTGAGTTCTGTTTCCCTTACGCACAGTGTTAAGCCTCTGTTTGTGCTTCTTGGGGGCTGAAGCCGTGTACATGTCTGCTGTCATCTAGGGCTGATAGAGATTTTGGCAGGGCTTTTTTGACTATCGTTTTCTCTGTCCACAACCACTAAACTCCATTAACTACAGATTGATCACTGTGTGGTTTAAAAAAATGCCCTGGGATATAAATTACTCTACAGATGAAACCATCCAAATTGTCTCTTTTGAAGAAATAATTTGTGATTTGTTCTGTCCCTACATGTCTCCGGCTGTGCCTTTCCCTGGTTCTCTGGGACAACTAGCTGGTTTACAGTTCAGGCTATAAATCGAAGGAATCTCCAATCTCTTCCCAATTGCCTTTAACTACAGTTTCACTGTTCTTGAGAACGTCCTTAGACTTGAACTTCTCTACATTGTATTCCAAGTGAAGTCAGTTCTTTTGGAAAGAGATTAGGATCTATCTACTTTGTGGCCTGCTTCTTTCCTCAAGCAAAATATCTGAGGTGGTTCTGGACCTGAGGGTGGGGATAATGCACCTTTTTACCCTGAGTGTATGATACCACCACTTTTTAGCTGAACTCCTGGTGGAGGTGGGAGCAGTAGCCCCGGTCTTCTCAGCTTGCCTCTCCTGCATGGACCTACCCCTTAGGGCAAGGACTGTTGGGGCTCCACTATTCTCAGAGGCAACATACCCAACATAAAGGCTTCATACCACCAATGGAGGGTGAGTGGAGGAAGGAGCCCCCACCTCTCAGTGACATTTTCCTGGAACTTAGCCCTACCAACAGGTAGCTGCAGGCAGAATGAAAAGTGCCAACATGCTGCTCCTTCTGGGAAGATAGCCCTTTGGCCAGGAGCCAAGGGAAAGGGAACCCCTTTTTTCTGTCTGTGCCAGTCTGGAGCAGAGTTTCCATCTCATGATTTCAGAGGGAGAAGAGAGTATGTCTCTTTGAAATGCCAGACTTGCTATTATTATCAAACTTTAATCGATTTTCAGTAAATTTCATTTGCTGTGTTTCCTTGGGACCATTTCCAGAGACTTTAAATTGTTGTTTTTGTTTTTATAAAATCTTCACCAGTTTCATTGGAGAGCAAGTCTATGGAGCTTGTCATGTTGTCATGCTGCCCTTTACTATTTTTAAACCATCCAAAAATCAGGAGTGGGTCCAAGGTTCTGTCAAATGTATTGTTGGCCCTATCAATGTGATTTTTTGTGAAGAAGCTTTTGAAATGAAAATAGCAATTAGAATATATTTCTTTTTTGTTTTTTTCTTCTAGGATACATGTATTCTGAAGGAGATCAGCCCTGGGATTTCTTTGGAAGGAATGATGCTAAAGCTGAAACTCCAGTACTTTGGCCACCTCATGTGAAGAGTTGACTCATTGGAAAAGACTCTGATGCTGGGAGGGATTGGGGGCAGGAGGAGAAGGGGACGACAGAGGAGGAGATGGCTGGATGGCATCACTGACTCGATGGACGTGAGTCTCAGTGAACTCCAGGAGTTGGTGATGGACAGGGAGGCCTGGCGTGCTGCGATTCATGGGGTCGCAAAGAGTCGGACACGACTGAGCGACTGATCTGATCTGATACATGTATTCTTCTGGCATCTTTTAGCATGTCATAATTTATTGCTTTATTCAATTTTCTTTTTTATTGAACAGTTTGCATCTATAAGGGGAAATCTCACCATTGGTGCATGTGTATGTGGATACTCTAATCACAGTTGGGAATAAAAACGATTTTTCCTTTTATAGTAATATGCTGTTATTTTCTTCTTGGGGAATGAAATTGGTAGTTAGGTTACTATTTGCTATTTGAAAGTTTAGATCTGAACAAGCTTATCCAGTTATGTGTGTGTGATGTGTGAACAATTTTTGAACATATTTAGTTACTAGATATGAAAATTTCCTCTTCCTTATTGTGACTATTCTGATATTTAACATTTTTAGGAATGAAAACATGGGAAAGTATTAATAGCATATAGGCCTTGCAGATCTGAATTTGAATTCCAGCTGCATGTCCTAGCAGTTGGGTGATCTTGGATACATAGCTTCATCTCTCAAAGCTTCAGTTCTTGTCCTTAAAAGGAGGACAAATATTTATTTCTTGGGGTTATCGCAGTGACAAAAAGATGGAATGAACATAAAACATTCAGTGCTATGATTGGGTGCTTACTTACTGATCAGTATTCAGTAAGTGATAATTCCCTTGCTTTTGAGAAAATAATTCATTTCACATAGAATTTAAAATAATTAGCATTTAACTGTGCAAAATATTTGCTGATAATTTTTTTCTTATCCTGGATGCTCTATTTCCTGCCTCATTTCTAATTTTATTAGTTTTCAAATTAGATTTGCTGTTTGTTGGCCATTTGTTAGTGTTTTCCAACAAGTTGGCTTTGGCTATATCAATCACTTCTTTACATTTTATTTACTATTAAACTAAGTTATTGTTCATTTTATCACATTTATGACTTCCTATCCTCTTTTTTACTCTTTTCCTCATTTTATATAATAGGTGAGAAGTTAGCTGATTTTCCTTTATTTTTAAAGAATAAAGACAAGTAAAGTTACGAACTCTCTCTACATATTGTTTTGACCACTTCCCATAGATTTTGATTCATAATTATTATTCTCTTTATATTCTGCAGCTGGATTCTGAGGATGTGATTAGAACTAGACGTTCAAGGATGGACTAAAAGTAGGGACTAGTTAAAGAGGCTATCGTAACTGTGAGCTGGGAGGCCTTAGCCCACTATCTAGACTGGGGATGTCGTTGGGTGGCAGAATATCTGGGGCTTAATAATAAAATCATCCAATATCAGCTGAATGCCAATTATGTGCTGAACACTTCTCCTCATAACGGTTTTGCATAGCTCCTTAATTATCACAAGTGTTGTGACACTTATTTCACTTCTTTTTCTGCAACTGAAGATACTGAAGTAGTCAAATGACTTGCCCAAGAGCACAGAGCAAGTATAATTCATTCATCAGGAATCCTGATTAGACATTCTCTGCACTGCTATGTCCTGTCACTCCATTATAAATCTCTCACAGGTTTATTCTTAAGCCAAGTCTTATTCTCCACACTGTCAATAGTGAACATTGTTATCTTTTAATTTACTTTGTGGTGACAGACATGGGTTGTGTTTACTTTGCAGTGTTACTTAAGATGTGTTACCCTAAGAGAAGACAAGGGTGTCAATGGGAAGAGTTTTCAAATATAGGAGAAAGCTTACATGTGGAAGAGCTCACTTATCTATTTCACAAGACCCCAAAAGACCAAGCTAAGTAGAACAAGGTGTAAAACACTAGTTGCATGATAGCTCCAGTTAATTAAATAACTACTAGGTGCCAAGCATTGTACTATAAGAATATTACATGCATTATGTCAATTAGTCCTTATCACAGTCCCAAGAGGTAGGTGTTATTATTACTATTCCTTGTTTATAGATTCTTCCTTATTATAGATTCCTTATTTACAGATTGGGATATTACCACTCCAAAGTATTAAGAAATTCATCCCAAGTTGCAGAACCAGGAAGTGACACAACTGGCAATTAAATTCAGGTTATCTGCCTCCAAAATCTTAAACCTTATTTTTTTTTGCTTAATTGTCTCTCCTGGAAGCTGTAAGAAGGCAGAATTGTAATCAATATAAAGGAAAATATTAATAATGTGCTACTTCAGGGGATGATGGAGCTTTCATTTCTGGAAAGATCCAAGCAGAGGCTTGTGATCCTCTGACCACAAAAATAAGAGGGAACCTGTTACCTACAGGCCACAGTGGTACTGACCATGAAAAATACTCTACAATAATTGTAAGAAATAGGATAATATGTGGTAGAAAAATCAGACTGTCTTGTGAGGTAGTGAGACCCCTGCCAATGAATCAGGTGGGGTAAATGCAACAGTGTAGAAATAGAGTCTAAGTTTGGATGGATAATTTAATTCAATGGCCTTTTAATTTTTTTCTGAAATCAAATATCTTAACCACTAAGTCTGATTTTGCCAGAAAGAGAAGTTAGAACAGCAGTTTTCAGGTTTTTGAGTATGTGGCTTACATTCAAACACTAGAAATGTAGAGCTCCCCTCAAGGGATCAGGTGATTCAGAAGAAGGCTAAACAAGTCAACAGTGATTGCAATGTAAATACTAATTCCACATACCAGTGCCTCAGAGAATCTGTAGAAGCACCCTAGTTTGTGCTTTGTAACTTTATCACCCAGCACCATTAGGGAGCTCCTAGGGGACAGCCTTTTGTTGCTCTCTCCTGCTCCTCCTATACACACAGCCATGTGCCAGCATATATGCATCCTTTCTTAGACGCCAGCTAGACACCAAACTGTATCAATTATTCAAAACAAATTCTACCATCTCTACACTATTTCAAAAAACTATTCAACTCATTTTTATACCTGACAAACAGCCATAACAGTGTGAGCCAACAGGTTAAGTAAAATTAAGTTTACACATTGAGTAACTGTAGGAGCATACCTGTGATGAAACTATAGAACAATTGCTATATGATGAGCATGATAGAAACGGTTGTATTTTGAGCACTAATGTTGCATGGGGCACACACTGGTGGCTGAATTAAGCCTTTTACCATTACTGCCCATGATTTAGGTGTCACCAGTAAATTATGAACATATCCTAATTCAAAGGGAAGATCTGCCCCTTATTTAATTGTGGGCTGGAATAGCCTCTTATCTGAAGTCTTCAGAAGACAAGGCAAAATCTGACTGTGACTCAGTGGACATTGAGGCGCAAGGCAAACAAACTCCATGAACCCCTAAAAGCTCATCCTCTTCTGTTGACTTATTGATGTGCAATCTAGGCAAGTCAGTAAGCTGTTATGAGCCTCGATTTCTTTATCCATAAAATGGTGATATTGATAATGTTTTCTCTGTAAGATTGTACTGTGAAGGCAAAATGAAGTAAAGATCATTAAAGATCTTTATAAACTGTAAAGTGCCATGAAGGAAAAAGAGTAATTATTATTTTTAAAGTGATGTTCTAACAGAACCTGGACTGTAGCCAAAAGCAGGCTGATTCAGAAGCAGGTTTGTAGGGGAGCTGGAAGCCTGCTGGGGCATTGCTAAGGAAACCAGCAGAGAAATGTACGTCACTGAGCCCCATCCTTATCTGCCCACTGCATAGTATCTACCAAGAGCACAAACAGTGCAAGGGACTGGTCATGGATAAGTTGGGGATAAAACACACATCAGATTCCATTTAAGGAAGGAGAGAAAGTGGGAGCAGGCTCCAAAGAAGGAAACTATTTCTTTTGGTTACGAAGAGGAAAGCACTTCCTGAACATTTCTAATCGACATGTATAATGCCATCTGGAAGGCAGAGGGAGAAAGCTGGCTCTTAGGTTTCCTTTCAGAAGGGGAAGCCTTTGTCCTTGGCATCATTTGGATATTTGTAAGTAGATGAAGTTTAGTAGCATAAGCCCTGGGAGTCCCTGGGCTCAGCTGATGGGTTCCATTGTCAGCTTCTTTGTTGAGTATAACAAGTTGTGTAAAAATGAGTCTTGTGACCCTGGGAATGAAAACTGTGAAAAGTTCTCAATGTATCCCTTTGAATCTCTGCAATGTCTCTCACATGATCCCCTTGTTTGCCATGAATACTTCTGTCACATTCATGATTTCCATGATGTATTATTTCCTTGCTCACTTTATACCTGAAAGGAAGATACCTAATAAATATTCCAAATTCAACTTTCCTTAGTGGAACTCCATATTGTCCATTCTCACCCTTAAGAGTGTTTCTCCCCAGCATTAGAATTTCCTCCACTATTGAACCACTTAAGTAACAAAAGGTTATTTTGATCCTTGTCATTCTCTTACCTAGTATAATGTCAAAAAATCCTACTGATTGTATCTTCCTGGGACTTTCCAAGTTCAGACCTTCGGCATGTCTTACCTGGACCATGGATTTAGGTCTCACCTCTATTTTTCAGTCACTTTACTACCTCTTCATGAAAAGGCTAAATCTACCTTTCCAAAAGGTAGGCCAATGTGTGCTTTTTCCTTACTTAAAAGTATTTGATGACTCCCTGTTACAGAAGTACACACTCTTTTCTATGGCATTTGAATGAGTTCCTTTTAGGGGCAATACTGGGAACTATATGACCAAACAAGCAACTGTAGTATCAAGTGGGGCTTAATGCAGTGTGGTCTTGAGCTAAGCTCTTGGTATGATCAACATTCTTCAACAGACAAGAAATTGTAGGGAATACAGAGAAGCACGGATATGTGATCCAGATTGTTTTTAAAATTGTGCTTTCTGAAAATTCCACTGGTCATTAGCAGCTGTGTAGGTCCCTGAATCATTTTTGGCCTGGATAACTAGGACTAACAGAGATGTGATAAATGAGGGAGGTATTAAATAAACAGACTAGAAAGTCTTTTCCATTACAGGTTTGTAGGCATGAAAACCGAACTTGGGGCCATCATTATTGAGAATAAGTGAGTGAGGTTTATTGAAGAAAGCCACTTATGGCTTGTTTTTAACAATGGATCACACTCAAAATTTATATGTATATTGTTTATTTGCCTGTATATTCTTATTTTAATCACTGTCTCTGATTTGTGGCTTAAAAAGATATAGAAAACAAATATTCCTCTTAGAAACTTTTTTGGTGAGGCACCTTTTTCTAACCACTCTTCCATTTAGGGACAGACCTGGAAATTACATTGTAGGGCCTTCTGGGTGATGGACAGTTCAGATAGACACATTGAGAGAAGAAATGGGAACTGCAATAGCTGATCTTGGTTAAGAATAATCAAAAGTGGACAATACATACTCACATATGCTTAAAATATCCAATTGGATTACACATGGAGTGATGAACAGAGGTTCCTTCTGCAACTGAGTGATGCATTTTTACTTTGTATTTTACACCTTATAGGATTTGCTTAACCATGAAAAATAATTACACATTTATATTATTACAGATATGCAGAAGACACCACCCTTATGGCAGAAAGCAAAGAAGAACTAAAGAGCCTCTTGATGAACATGAAAGAGGAGAGTGAAAAAGTTGGCTTAAAACTCACATTCATAAAACTAAGATCATAGCATCTGGTCCCATCACTTCATGGCATATAGATGGGGAAAAATGGAAACAGTGACAGACTATTTTTTTAGGCTCCAAAATCACTGCAGATGGTGATTGCAGCCATGAAATTAAAAGATGCTCTACCTTGGAAGAAAAGTTATGACACCTAGACAGCTTATCAAGAAGCAGAGACATTACTTTGCCAACAAAGGTCCGTCTAATCAAAGCTATGGTTTTTTCCAGTAGTCATGTATGGATGTGAAAGTTGGACTATAAAGAAAGCTGAGTGCTGAAGAATTGATGCCTTTGAACTGTGGTGTTGGAGAAGACTCTTAAGAGTCCCTTGGACAGCAAGGAGATCCAACCAGTCCATCCTAAAGGAAATCAGTCCTGAATATTCATTGGAAGGACTGATGCAGAAGCTGAAACTCTAATACTTTGGGCACCTGATGCGAAGAACTGACTCATTTGAAAAGACCCTGATGCTGGGAAAGACTGAAGGCAGGAGGAGAAGGGGATGACAGGATGAGATAGTTGTATAGCATCACTGACTCAACGGGCATCAGTTCAGTTCACTTCAGCCGCTCAGTCGTGTCTGACTCTTTGCAACCCCATGAACCGCAGCACACCAGGCCTCCCTGTCCATCACCAACTCCCAGAGTCCATGCAAACCCATGTCCATTGAGTCGGTGATGCCATTCAACCATCTCATCCTTTCTCATCCCCTTCTCCTCCTGCCCTCAATCTTTCCCAGCATCAGGGTCTTTTCCAATGAGTCAGCTCTTCAAACCAGGTGGCCAAAGTATTGGAGTTTCAGCTTCAACATCAGTCCTACCAGCGAACACCCAGGACTGATTTCCTTTAGGATGGACTGGTTGGATCTCCTTGCAGGCCAAGGGACTCTCAAGAGTCTTCTCCAACACCACAGTTCAAAAGCATCAATTCTTCGGCACTCAGCTTTCTTTATAGTCCAACTCTCACATCCATACATGACCACTGGAAAAACCATAGCCTTGACTAGGTGGACTTTGTTGACAAAGTAATGTCTCTGCTTTTTAATATGCTATCTATGTTGGTCATAACTTTCCTTCCAAGGAGTAAGTCTTTTAGTTTCATGGCTGCAATCACCATCTGCAGTGATTTTGGAACCCCCCAAAATAAAGTCTGACACTGTTTCCACTATTTCCCCATCTATTTGCCATGAAGTGATGGGACCAGATGCCATGATCTTCGTTTTCTGAATGTTGAGCTTTAAGCCAACTTTTTCACTCTCGTCTTTCACTTTCATCAAGAGGCTCTTTAGTTCTTCACTTTCTGCCATAAGGGTGGTGTCCTCTGTATATCTGAGGTTATTGATATTTCTTCCGGCAATCTTGATTCCAGCTTGTGCTTCCTCCAGCCCAGCATTTCTCATGATGTACTCTGCATATAAGTTAAATAAGCAGGGTGACAATATACAGCCTTGATGTCCTTTTCCTATTTGGAACCAGTCTGTTGTTCCATGTCCAGTTCTGACTGTTGCTTCTGACCTGCATACAGGTTTCTCAAGAGGCTGGTCAGGTGGTCTGGTAGTCCCATGTCTTTCAGAATTTTCCAGAGTTTATTGTGATCCACACAGTCAAAGGCTTTGGCATAGTCAATAAAGCAGAAATAGTTTTTCTGGAATTCTCTTGCTTTTTTGATGATCCAGCTGCTGCTGCTGCTGCTGCTAAGTCACTTCAGTCGTGTATGACTCTGTGCAACCCCATAGACGGCAGCCCACTAGGCTCCCCCATCCCTGGGATTCTCCAGGCAAGAACGATGAAGTGGGTTGCCATTTCCTTCTCCAATGCGTGTAAGTGAAAAGTGAAAGTGAAGTCGCTCAGTCGAGTCCGACTTTTAGTGACCCCATGGACTGAAGCCTATCAGGCTCCTCCATCCATGGGATTTTCCAGGCAAGAGTACTAGAATGGGTTGCCATTGCCTTCTCCGATGATCCAGCGGATGTTGGCAATTTGATCTCTGATTCCTCTGCCTTTTTGAAAACCAGCTTGAACATCTATAAGTTCATGGTTCATGTATTGCTGAAGCCTGGCTTGGAGAATTTTGAGCATTACTTTGCTAACGTGTGAGATGAGTGCAATTGTGTGGTAGTTTGAGCATTCTTTGGCATTGCCTTTCTTTGGGATTGGAATGAAAACTGACCTTTTCCAGTCCTGTGGCCACTGCTGAGTTTTCCAAATTTGCTGGCATATTGAGTGCAGCACTTTCACAGTGTCATCTTTCAGAATTTGAAATAGCTCAACTGGAATTCCATCACCTCCACTACTTTGTTCGTAGTGATGCTTTCTAAGGCCCACTTGACTTCACATTCCAGGGTATCTGGCTCTAGGTGAGTGATTATGCCATCGGATTATCTGGGTCATGAAGATCTTTTTGTACAGTTCTTCTGTACAATTCAATGGGCATGAGTTTGAGTAAACTCCAGTAGTTGATGATGGACAGGGAGGCCTGTTGTGCTGCTCTCCATGGGGTCGCAAAGAGTCAGACACAGCTGAGTAACTGAAGTGAACTGATATTATAACTGACTGATAGTATTACTATGAAAAGGATACAAAATATATTGCAAATTGAAAAAAGTAAGTGCAAATATTGTATATTAATTAATTCCATTCTTGTGAACAAATATATATATATGTGCATATATTTTCCACAGTCTATATTTATATGTATATTAGTGTTTAATCTTATATGTATGTATGTATACATACATGCTAGCTGCTGCTAAGTCGCTTCAGCCGTGTCCTACTCTGTGCGACCTCATAGACGGCAACCCACCAGGCTCCCCTGTCCCTGGGATTCTCCAGACAAGAACACTGGAGTGGGTTGCCATTTCCTTCTCCAAGGCATGAAAGTGAAAAGTGAAAGTAAAGTGGCTCAGTCGTGTCCGACGCTCAGTGACCCCATGGACCGCAGCTTTCCAGGCTCCTCCATCCATGGGATTTTCCAGGCAGGAGTACTGGAGTGGGGTGCCATTGCCTTCTCCCACATACATACATATATTTGAATCAAATGAAATCTGAGTCCTCATTTTGTCAGGAGGACAAGATATTCAGTCCTCATGATTTTCAGGGTGTTTTGCCTTCTTCTTAGAGTCACATACAAATTACCTGGTCCCACTCTCCTATTGTGGCCACTGCTACCTATTTTGTCCATGTTTGCATGGGTCCTTGATTGGGCAATAAGTTGTTTTACATGCCAAGCTTGGAGGAAAATCTTTACTGAGACTAGACTTTCCCTCTGAGAAAACCCTCTGAGGTCCTGGTCTCCCCTTGAGAGTGGCCCTGGAAATTGTAGCCTAAGTTCCTATTGCTTTTGGAATGCAAAGATCTGTGTCCTCTTGCCTGTCTTGAGGATTGTCGTATTTCTAGTACTCCTAATTTTAGCACAAATCACTCCATAAGTTCAAGGTCCAGAAGCAGGTTTCATTTGTAGGCATCTTCTTTTGGCTCTAAGTCAAAGAGACACAAAAGGCCTGGAATTCTTGGAACACTTCTTAGAGTTTTGTGTGTGTACTTGTATGTAAGGATTTGTGCGTATACATTTGTCTAAATGCACATGTATAGGCTTCCCTGGTGGCTTAGTGGTCAAGAATCCACCTGCCGGTGCAGGAGATGTGGATTCAATCTCTGGATCAGGAAGATTCCCTGGGGAAGGAAATGGCAACTCACTCCAATATTCTTGCCTGGGAAACCCAATGGACAGAGGGGCCTGGTGAGCTACAGTCCATGGGGTTGCAAAAGAGCTGAACATGACTGAGCAAGTAAACAAGAACAACATGCGTTTACACTGATGCATGTGTATGTGGGGGGTTGGTCACAATAGAGTGAGAGTGAAAAACAATTTACTATTTAATAAATCACTTTGCCACACTCACTTTATAGATGAGGAAATAGATTCTGAGAGATGAAGCAGCTCATACAAGTTTAAGCACTAGTAAGTGGCGTGATAATTTTAAATCCTGATCTCTCTAGCCCCAAAGCTCATTCTAATTTCCTCAGACTTAACCATAATCACATTTTTACAGCATATACAAAGACTGGAAATTTCAGGCAGACTTTCCCAGATTTTCAGCTTTTTAGCTATTTGAAAACTTGTGGGGAAACACCAAATTGCTTGATTTTTTTCCCTTCCTTTTCAGACTTTATCAGAAGGGTAGATATTCTGGTTGAGAAACAATTTAAGTCCTAGGAAGACAGTAATTTAAAACCATGAGGTGCTAGGATTGGAGGAGATTTTAGGGGTCATCTAGGTTGTGGTTTTGACTTTTTTCTCTTCTAATAAGCTCTGTGCTAGGTTATTAACAACAGAAACCCACTCAGGTTTTAAACAGTGGAAACCCACTCTGCCTAGTATATGCCAATGAGGAATTTATTGAGAGGATCTGGGGTAAGTCACAGATTCCAAGGGAAGTTGACATACCAGACCTTAGAAAGAGCAGGTCTGGACCTCCAAGGCGCAAAGCTCTGAAGCCGTCTTTTCAGTCTTCTCTTGAAGATTAATATGTTCTACTTTTTTGTACTTTCCTTGAATTCCATGTGTTAAACTTACTTTCCCAGAGACTCTGTCCTCTGATATGGGCATGGAACCACCCTAAGTCTGTAGAGGTTAGGGGCCCTTGACTAACACCCCACGAGACCATGCAAAGTGGGATTGGGGACACTTATCTTTGGCCCAAGTTGCCACCCCCGCCTCCCACCCAGCAGCAAAACTGGGCAGAACAGAAATCACAGTCTAGACTTTCCAACTTGAACCCTGGGCAGCCCCTGCTTTTGATACTATGATTATTGTGCATTCCATCCTAAGTACATTCAAATTAGAAGCTATATTACATAATTTACTAGGGGTGTTTTTAGGTGCTAAGCACTTTTTCAAGGATTTTAAAAAAAACAACCATATCCAAACACTCAAGAAGAAAAATTGAAAACATTGTGGGAAGTGATTATCATTCATCAACTGAGATCAGACATCCTGCAAAACTGTGTTGTGTGTGGTTGATCTGTTGCCTGATTAGAACTGGATGAAACCTGGAAACCTTTATCTGTCAGTTAGAAGAAATGGAGTAGCCACATGACTTGGCTTCCTGTCAAAATCAAGTGTGGATTTCCGTAAGTCCTGGCTTTGGAGCTGTTTGACCTGGGTTGGATCCCAGCTTTGTGTCTACCCAGCTGTTTGACCATGTGAAGGTTGCTTAAGCTCTCCAAGCCTCAGTTTCTTCATCTTAAAATTCTGACAACTTTACTTTCAAATCACAAGGTTGTTGGAGAATTCAAGAAAATCCTTTGTGGATTATATTTATCATCATGGCCTGGCATAAGTGCCCCCAAAATCTTAGCAGTACAGCCCACTGGATTCTTCTTCCTTTAGTGTGGATTTTAGGCTTTGCAAAACCTTTTCACACATACACACCTCATCAATCTTCAGCAACCCAATAAGATCTCTCACAAAAGCTGGAATCCCATAAGAGCACAAAAGAGGTTTTTTCATGAAAGTAGAATTTCAGAAGTAAATTGGAATTGATCTGCTCTTAGAAATGAAAAGTGTTTGATCCAGAGGTTTACTATTATATTTAAATCAAACAGTGCTTGAAGAAGCAGTAGAAAATCTATCAAAAGCAGAGGAAGATTCCCTTCCCTTTGAGGGTTATGACTCCTTTCTGGCAGGAAAACAGCAATCAGCCAGGGAGCCACTATGTACCTGCTCCTTTTTGTGAATGAAGAGAGGCTGCAAAGCCAGGAACCAGAGCAGAGAGATGGCTAGTTGCTTTCTTCTTCCTTCCTGTTATCTAGAAGCCTCTTCCTTGTAGTATCAGGGCAAGAAGATGGACAGGCAGGTGGTAGGCCAGAAAGGCTGTGGCTGGCATGAGATACCCACAGAGCAGCAGTTCCCTGCCAGTACTTGGGGAAACCTGAGAGTTAACGTCAAACTTCCTGCAATCCTAGGAAGGGTCTGATTCCAAGAAAACAGGCTGTGATGAGTAAGAAACCAGTGTTCTGATCAAATATGCCTGCAGATTAAATAGTGAATTGTGCCAAGATTTGTGAGAAAGGTGACAACTTGTGAGCAGGTGTTTGTTTCGCCCTAGTTGTTTAGTGGTGAGGTGAAACTAGGTTTGCCTACAATATTCACGTCTTTTCTAATCTTCAGTAGCTACTAACAGTGTTTTGCTTAACAGTTTTCTTCCTCCCTTCAAGGACCGATACTTCTGAAGAGAAGAAAGATAAAATTTCAAATCCTGTTAAAATATTTTTTTTCAAATGCTCTCTCAGGTTATACTATGGGTTTTTATATTCTGATAAAGAAGTGAACTTGTGAGTTGCAGTCATTGGAACAGAATTAATAGGAACAGCCTTACTTAAGCCCTGACTAGAGTTCTTTGTCATCCAATGTAGTTAGGTTAAACACCAACAGGGAAATATTACCAGTAGATAATTCTACAAACTGAAAAAGCAAGGGAATTAACAAAAGTGGTTTTTAAGAAACCTAGACTTTAAGTTTTTAGTCTCTTGTTCAGATCATCTCTTGCCATGTAACCTAATTCCTCCCCTTTGTAAGCTAGTGGTACAAAATAACACCAATTTATTGTTTCTGATTTGGGGAGTCAAGAAGTCCAGGGAAACTTGCCTCTGCTTCACAGTGTTTAGGACTTGAGCTGGAAACACTGAAAGGCCTGTAGTGACACAACAGTTGAGGGTTGGAATCATCTCAAAGCTTATTCACTTATATATCTAGAGGTTAGCTGTCCACTGGGGCCTCAGTGGGGGCTGTCAGCAGGAACATGTCTTGTGGTCTTTCCACGTGGTCTTCCTGCTTCCTCATAGCAATCTCAGAGGACCAGGTGGAAGCTGCAACCCTTTTTATGACCTACCGAGGAATTCATGTAAGGTCACTTACAGTCACAGTCTTGCCAAGATTCAAGGGGAGGAAAGACAGACTCCATCTCTCTCTGGAGGGATATCTACTTTACACTGAAAGATGAGCAAGTGGAATGGGATATTTGCTGTGACCATTTCTGGAAAGTATAATAAGCCATATATTTCAATACCTTCAATCAATTCCAGAGCGTAAAACCCTTCCATGATTTCTGATGACACATATGATGAAGTTCAATATCCTAAGAAAACCCCACAAAATCTGACTCCAACCTCTCTCTGACCTCATTTCCTATACTCTCTACCTTGGTCTTTGAGCTCCTGCTATCCCAGGCTCCTTGCTGTTCTTCACTACATAAGCTCTTTCTTACTTGAGAACCAACAAGCATGCTGTTCCCTCTTCTTGGTATACTCTTCCCCTCATTACAATGTTCCTTCCCAAGGAAGGGACAATAGCAGGATTATTTTCTGTTTTGAACTTCTTGGCCCTGTTTCTGCAAATTCTCCAATTCACATGGCACCAAACATGTATGCTTTTTTTTTATTCACATCCTCTACCTGACCCTAACAGAGGGGTGTGGAGAATGTTAGCACTCCAAAAAAGAAAAATGCAACCTTCTTTATACTCTTCCTGTGTCTGAGCAGAAGGATGAAAGAAGTGAGGATCCTAAGCACTGGCAGCCTTGGTGTCACCAGATGCTGGCTGTCTGCTTCTGACATGGGTGATGACAAGTCCCACAGGGATTTTTTCTTTTTCCAGATATGGCACTGCTAATGGAACTCACAGGCCCCAGCCTCTGCAAGTAACTGCCTCATCCTAGCAGGGGCAAAGTGGCTTATGATATGGGAGTGAAGGCTTCAGCTGAAGCCTCAGTTATCTCTTAGGGACACCTGGGGCCAGAGAACAGGCAAGTCACTTTTCACATGGTGAAGGTACTTTTCCTGGAACCAATATGATTCCACTGCTGTAAACATTTAAATCCTTCCCTCAAGCAGCAACTTCAATACTGGCAATTTTATCTTCTGAAAAGAAACACTTTCTTATAATCCACAAAAAAAGTTATGGCAAACTTTTTCTGTAAAGGGCCAGACAGCAAATATTTTAAGCTTTGCAGGCCATATAGTCTCTGTCACAGCTACTCAGTTCTGCTGCTGTAGCATGAAAGGAGTTGTAGACAGTGTGTAAAAGAAGGGGTGTGGCCATGTTGCAATGAGAGTTTATTTATGGGACAGAAATTTACATTTCATATAATTTTCATATGTTATGAACGATTTTTCTTTTGATTTTTTTCAATCACTTAAGAAAAACCAATCTTATCTCATGAGCTGTGAAAAAACAGGCAGTAGTGCCGTATTTGGCTCACTGGTCCTAGCAATTTAACTTATTACTCTGGAATACTCAGTTCTCTCCAATTTAAGTTTAAATTATGAAGTCAAATGATTTGCCAGGAACAACCTGGCTTGATGGTAATGTCTTCTCAGTATTTATATCATGGCATTGTTCTTCTCTGCTTTGTTAACTATTACACATTCTTTCAATTTCAATTTGGTAGTTTTACTTTTTTCAAGGGACCTCCATACTGCTTTCCATAACATCTGTACCAATTTGCTTTCCCACCAATAATGCAGAAGGGTTCCCTCTTCTCTATACACTTGCCAACACTTGTTACGTCTTGTATTTTCAGTAATAGCCATTCTGACAGGTGTAAGGTGATAACCTCATTGAGTTTTGATTTACATTTCCCTGGGGATTAGTGATTTGACACCTTTTCAAATACTTATTAGCCATGTGTTTGTCTTCTTTGGAGAAATGTCTATTCAGGTCCTTTGTCCATTTAAAAATCATATTATTGCTTTATCTGCTATCAAATTGCTTGAGTTCTTTACATATTTTTAATATTTATCCCCTATGAGATATATAGCCTATACGATACATGGCAAATATTTTCTCCTACTGTATAGGTTGCCTTTTTATTTTTGTTAATGGTTTCCCTTGCTGTGCTGGAGCTTTTAAGTTTGATGTATACCCACTTGTATATTTTTGCTTTTGTTTTCTGTGCTTTTGGTGTCAAATTCAAAAATTATCTCTAAGATTTATGTCAAGT
Organism: Bos taurus; assembly: GCF_002263795.3. NCBI lineage: Eukaryota > Metazoa > Chordata > Mammalia > Artiodactyla > Bovidae > Bos > Bos taurus. The sequence goes on along the minus strand of NC_037334.1, from coordinate 60,095,475 downwards.
TGCTTACTACCTATGTTTTCTTCTAGGAGTCTTATGGTTGCACGTGTTACATTTTGGCTGATTTTGTGTATGGTGTGAGATAGTGGTCCTGTTTCATTCTTTTACACGTGGTTGTTTTTTAGCCTTGGAAAAGAAGGACACCCTGTCCTTTGCAACAACATGGGTAGATCTGGGGGATGTTATGCTAACTGAAATAAGTCAAGCAGAGAAAGACAAATACTGTATAATCTCTCTTACATCCAGTATCTAAAATAATCAAATTCAAAGAAGCAAAGAGTAGAATGGTGAGTTCCAAGGGAAGGGAAAAATGGGGAGGTGATGGCCAGAGGATACAAAGTTGCAGTTAAGCAAGATAAGTTCTAGAGATCCAGTTTTCAGTATGGTGCCTGTAGCTAGCATTACTGTATTGCATAAATCTGTAAGAGGGTAGATATTTATGTTAAATATTCTTACTACACACACACACATACACACACACATACAAAGAACAGGGGGAAAACAAGGAGTTGCACACGACTGAGGGACTGAACTGAACTGAACTGAAGCTGTTTATACTAAATATGTAAAGCTTTTTAACATGTCAATAATACCTTAATCAGTTCAGTTCAGTCGCTCTGTCATGTCCAACTCTTTGTGACCCCATGAACCACAGCACGTCAGGCCTCCCTGTCCATCACCAACTCCTGGAGTTCACCCAAACCCATGTCCATTGAGTCAGTGATGCCATCCAAGCATCTCATCCTCTGTCGTCCCCTTCTCCTCCTGCCCTCAATCTTTCCCAGCATCAGGGTCTTTTCAAATGAGTCAGCTCTTTGCATCAGGTGGCCAAAGTATTGGAGTTTCAGCTTCAACATCAGTCCTTCCAATGAATATTCAGGACTTATTTCCTTTAGGATGGACTGGTTGGATCTCCTTGCAGTCCAAGGGACTCTCAAGAGTCTTTTCCAACACCACAGTTCAAAAGCATCAATTCTTCAGCGCTCAGCTTTATTTATAGTCCAACTCTCACATCCATACATGACTACTGGAAAAACCATAGCCTTGACTAGACAGACCTTTGTTGACAAAGTAATGTCTCTGCTTTTCAATATGCTAGGTTGGTCGTAACTTTCCTTCCAAGGAGTAAGCGTCTTTTAATTTCATGGCTGCAATCACCATCTGCAGTGATTTTGGAGTCCAGAAAAATAAAGTCAGTCACTGTTTCCCCATCTATTTCTCATGAAGTGATGGGACCGGATGCCATGATCTTCGTTTTCTGAATGTTGAGCTTTAAGCCAACTTTTTCACTCTCGTCTTTCACTTTCATCAAGAGGCTCTTTAGTTCTTCACTTTCTGCCATAAGGGTGGTGTCATCTGCGTATCTGAGGTTATTGATATTTCTCACGGCAATCTTGATTCCAGCCTGTGTTTCTTCCAGCCCAGCATTTCTCATGATGTTCTCTGCATATAAGTTAAATAAGCAGGGTGACAATATACAGCCTTGACATACTCCTTTTCCTATTTGGAACCAGTCTGCTGTCCATGTCCAGTTCTGACTGTTGCTTCCTGACCTGCCTACATATTTCTCAAGAGGCAGGTCAGGTGTCTGGTATTCCCATCTCTTCCAGAATTTTCCAGAGTTTATTGTGATCCACACAGTCAAAGGCTTTGGCATAGTCAATAAAGCAGAAATAAATGTTTTTCTGGTACTCTCTGTTTCTTCGATGATCCATTGGCTGTTGGCAATTTGATCTCTGGTTCCTCTGCCATTTCTAAAACCAGCTTGAACATCTGGAAGTTCACGAAGTGGTTGTGAACTTCAGTTCTTAGAAAAGTCTTTCAAGAATCATAATGGGAATTCAATTATGTTTTCTCATATGTTCTTATACTTTTGGCCACTTATAATTTGCATTTATGTCTTTATTTGTGAGAGCAGGTGATTGCACTTGATCTCCTACAAAACTGTAAAGCATCAGAAGAGAAACCATACTCATCCTTTCGCCACCCACTGTATCCTAAGCTCTGTCAAAGTGCTTGAAACATAGCAGGGACCTCATAAATGTTTGATGAATGAATGAAATATAGTTTCCTTTTGTCTGTTTTTGTTCCTGCTTTGAAGTGAAGCAGGCCCCCTAAAAATGGCACTTGAAAAGTCAGACCAACTGTGGAGGCAATAGGAGAATGTCTTGGTTGGGTCTTAAAGTGAAAGCCGTTGGAACTGAACATAAAGAAGAGTCTGAGTTGCAACAGGCAATCACTTCCTGCATTCTGAAAGCTTGACCTCTGTTAATCAGGTCATTGTTGTTCCTGCTACTGCTACTGCTAAGTCACGTCTGTTGTGTCTGATTTTGTGTGACCCCAAAGACAGCAGCCCACCAGGCTCCCATCCCTGGGATTCTCCAGGCAAGAATACTGGAGTGGGTTGCCATTTCCTTCTCCAGTGCAAGAAAGTGAAAAGTGAAAGTGAATTTGCTCAGTTGTGTCCAACTCTTTGCGACCCCATGGACTGTAGCCTACCAGGCTCTGCGGTCCATGGTATTTCTCAGGCAAGAGTACTGGAGTGGGTTGACATTGCTTTAATTATACATTTATTTGTGTGATCATCTTATTACTGTTTTCCCTCCATGACTGGAGGGACTATGTACATTTTGTCTAAAAATTGTTAAAATAGGAAGACTTTTAAGACAAACATGGAACTGGGAAATTGCATTGGATAAGATAAATGAGCTGGAGAATGAGCTCATTAGGTACTTTTATTTTGGTCAAAAACACAATTTTTGGTCAACTTCATTTTTCAGCTTTTAATTTTGTCTACTTTTTACATTGTCAGGTTAATATAACTCTGTCTGATGCTCTGATGGGTTTTAGAGTATGTTTAACATATTGTTTTAGGGTAATAGCAAAGAAAGGCTGAGAATGTATTCATTCATTCAATGAATATTGAGAAATGCAAGATTACAGAAATATGTTCCTTGATTTAAGGAGGCACAACATGAAATGTGCATACCACTTCCCTTCCCCATTCCTATCCCATCCTTGGCTTGTTCTTGATTCTATAAATTGGCATTTTGCTCAGTTCAAATCTGGATTAATCCCCAACCAACAAGAAAGTTTGCTCTGGTTTCTGGCTGTCTCTCTGCTCCCAAGACGTTAGCATGAGTGAGGGGGTACTGTCAGTGTCTTGGAACCTCCACAGCCAGAGGGTCCCCTTTCTTTGTCCCTATGTGGAATGAGACCCCAACAATGAAATTTGGCCACAACTCTGTGGGGAATCTCCTGCCAGTGAAAGAAGGAAGTCTGAAGGGTATTGCATGGCAATTTGGAAATTTTGGTTTCATCGTTGTTTCCTCCACAAACTCACGACATAACCTGGGCAAATTACTTTTCTCCCTCTGGACTTCAATTTCCTGTAAGAACAAGAAAATGAAAAATTAGACAAATGACCTCTAAGATGTTATTCAGGGCTCACATTCTCACTTTATACTTATTATTGTACTCCTGTAGTGGAGAGACCACAACCAAGTCTGAGATGCATGGTTCTTAGTTTACTAACCATCTTGTTTTGTTCAACTTAATTTTTCAGGGTCGATAGAAAAAAAAAAATGAAGTTCAACTACTTTATCAGGTTTCTGGCTGAAAGCAGATGAAGATTAACAGGCTTTATCATATAAAGTTGCAATTGAAATTTTGCAGGAAGGAGAAAGCTTCATTTGATCTTGAGAATCCTTTCGGGCGACTTCTCTTTGGATGAGCCCCAATCTGATAGCAAGCAGAGGGAGAGGGTTTTTATAGTTCAGAACACTTAACATTTATTGAGCATCTGTTAGATGCCAGGTACAGTCCTAATTGCTTTGTGTGTGTTACCCCTATTTGGGTTTCCGAGGTGGTGCTAGTGGTAAAGAACCCATCCGCCAAGGCAGGAGACATAAGAGACACAAATTCAATCACTGGGTCCGGAAGATTCCCTGGAGAAGGGCATGGCAACCCACTCCAATATTCTTTTTTTTTTTTTTAACTTTTTAAAAATATAAATTTATTTATTTTAATTGGAGGCTAATTACTTTACAATATTGTATTGGTTTTGCCATACATCAACATGAATCTACCATGAGTGTACACGTGTTCCCCATCCTGAACCCCTCTCCCACCTCCTTCCCCATACCATCCCTCTGGGTCATCCCAGTGCACCATCCCCAAGCATCCTGTATCATGCATCAAACCTGGACTGGTGATTCATCTCACATATGAAATTATACATGTTTCAATGCCATTCTCCCAAATCATCCCACCCTCTCCCTCTCCCACAGAGTCCAAAAGACTGTTCTATACATCTGTGTGTTAGTATACTGTATTGGTGTTTTTCTTTCTGGCTTACTTCACTCTGTATAGTAGGCTCCAGTTTCATCCACCTCATCAGAACTAATTCAAATGTATTCTTTTTAATGGCTGAGTAATACTCCATTGTGTATATGTACCACAGCTTTCTTATCCATTCGTCTGCTGATGGACATCTAGGTTGCTTCCATGTCCTGGCTATTATAAACAGTGCTGTGATGAACACCTTATCTTTGACAAAGGAGGCAAGAATATACAATGGAGAAAAGACAATCTCTTTAACAAGCAGTGCTGGGAAAACTGGTCAACCACTTGCAAAAGAATGAAACTAGAACACTTACTAACACCATACACAAAAATAAACTCAAAATGGATTAAAGATCTAAACCTAAGACCAGAAACTATAAAACTCCTAGAGAACATAGGCAAAACACTCTCTGACATAAATCACAGCAGGATCCTCTATGACCCACTTCCCAGAATATTGGAAATAAAAGCAAAAATAAATGGGACCTAATTGAAATTAAAAGCTTCTGCACAACAAAGGAAACTATAAGCAAGGTGAATAGACAGCCTTCAGAATGGGAGAAAATTATAGCAAATGAAGCAATGGACAAAGAATTAATCTCAAAAATATACAAGCAACTCCTGCAGCTTAATTCCAGAAAAATAAACAACCTGATCAAAAAATGGGCCAAAGACCTAAGCAGACATTTCTCCAAAGAAGACATACAGATGGCTAACAACCACTCCAATATTCTTGCCTGGAGCATTCCATGCACAGGGAGGCTGGCAGGCCACAGTCCATACACAGGGTCACAAAGAGTCGGACGTGACTGAAGCATCTTAGCACACATGCATGCACACCCCTATTTAATCCTCTCTGCAACCGTATGTCATTCCAACAGGAAATTGAAAGAGTTCTCTTCTAACAGTACAGCAAGGAGCAGGATGCTTAGCATCATGATGAAAGTGTTAAGGGAGCAATTAAGAGTGCATTTCTATGAATTCATGGCTCTGCTGTGAATTGCCAGTGTTTACTCACTAAAGGCTTTCTAGCAGTCTTCTTGGTCCAAAACCACTAGTCATCTCATGTCACTGTAGCTTAAATCCCATGGTTAATTGTAAAAGATAATAAAGAGGAATGAGGTGAGCCTACTGAAGAGAAAAAGCCTGAACAAGTAGGTGGATGGGGAATGTATGTTTGTTCTAGATTTATTAGCCCAGAGGATATTTCATGCAGTTATAACTGGAAGAGTAGTTTGGAAGAGTGAATCAAGGAAAATTAGTAGAAGGATTTCTTCTATGATGAAGTCATTGTGTTTGTGTGTAGGGGTCTCAGAAACCAGATTATGAGTGGTTGAAAGTGACAGATATAGGAAGTGCTAGTAGGCACCCATGGAAAGAATTAGGATATAGAGCCTGTTCTGGAAAAAAAAGAGGAGGTTGGTTCAGGATAAGGAAGGCCCAGTCATGTGTGTAGGAAGGGAGCAAGTAGTGGAGGGAAGGAGGGAGAATAGATAGAGGGTGAGAGATGGAGAATTCAACTCTCTCCTTAGCTGTTCTATTGAGATTTCTAAGTTTCTTCAAAATTAGTATTTCCCACTTTCTGGAAGAAAATGAGTTCAAACCCATTTTATTCTAAACACTAACTTTATCATAGGATAAAATGGTGTTGAATTTGTTTTCATTCTATCATAAAATAAAAACAATCCTCCCCCTAGTTTTTCACATCTTGCTAAAAAGCATAACCCAATTGTTTATACCCAAAACCTGGGAGTCATTCTTGATTCCTTCCCTGACCCCCTACATTTATAAAGCAAAATTTATTGAGACCCTATCATGTAGCAGACTTTGTTCCACATTATTGCAAGAGTTTGACAATGAACAAGATAAAAAACAAAATAAGACAACATGTTAGAAGGTGGCAAGTGCCAAGAAGAACATTAAGACAGAAGGGTTATAAGGACTGACAGTGTAGGGACATGTAATCTCAAAGAACATGGTCAGTGAGGGATTTGATGAGATTCATTTGTGCAAAGGTGGAAAGATTTGAGAGAGTGAACCATGAGAGGAAAATGGTGACATCCTGGAGAAAATTATTTCAAGCAGAGGGAACAGAAGAACTGATAACATGGCTTTAATGGTCAAGAAACAGCAAGGAGGTGAGTGTGGTTGGAATGGAGCAAATGAGTGGGAGATGAGAGCAGAGAGGTGAGGAGAGGGACATCCTGCAGGACCCTTGCCCTACACTCTGAGTCATAAGAAGAGCTATCAAAGGGTTTTGAATAGAGGCGTGACACAAGAAGGCCTTTCAAAATATTCCCCAAGCACATTCACATCTTCCTGTCTCTCCTGCCATTATACTTGTCTAAACCACCATCTCTTGTTGAAATTCTTGAAAATCTCATGCCTGACTTTCACATTTTGTTATTCATCCTGTCAAAACTGTTCTCTATGGAGCAACCACAGAATCTTTGAAATATATACTGGATTATAACACACTCCTGCTAATAACACTTCGGTGACTGAATTTCTCCCCACCACGCTAGTCAATTTCCTTCTTTTGTACTCTGCTAAGGGACCCATGAAACTTCTTTGCATTCCTCAACCCCATGACTTTGCTTGTAGCTTTTTGCACCTGCCTGGAACAGTCCTCTCCCAGCTCTTCACAGGGGCTTCCCTAGTGGCTCAGTGATAAAGAATCTGCCTGCCAGGGCAGGAGATGCAAGTTCAATCTCTAGGTGGGGAAGATGCCCAGGAGAAGGAAATGGCAAGCCACTCCAGTATTCTTGCCTGGGAAATTCAATGGACAGAGGAGCCTGGCAGGCTACAGTCTATGGGGTCACAAAGAGTCGAGCATAACATGACTCACTTAGGAGTAAACAACAACAACCAGCTCTTCATAGACCAGACCCTTGGCATCCTAGAAGCCTCTTCCTGAGAGAGGCCCATCCGCACTCTCCCTCTGTCAGTTTCCATGAGAGCTCCTTGTAGTTTCTCTACTTCCCCTGGGCAGTCGGCAAGAATGTGTTTTGTTTGCTTGGTTTTTAAGTTATCTGTTTCTTCTGTTGACTGTGAACTTGTTGAAGGAAGAATTTCTCTTGGTCAGGGTTCTGTCCCCAGAGCTGACCATGGTGTCTGGAACATTATTATTAGCACTTGTTTAAACATGTCTGAATGAATAAACAAAAAGAAGAGAGATGGGCATAGATACAGACCCTGCAGGGACCTGTTTATACACATATGTATATATTTTCTGTTACAGTCACCACCGGCTGCTATAGCAGAATATCATAGGGTAGGAGGCTTAAATAACAGAAATTGCCTTCTTACAGTTCTGGAGGCTGGGAAGTCCAAGATTAAGGTCCCTGAAGTTCTGGTGTCTGACAAGAGTCCTCTTCCTAGCTGGCAGACTGCCGTCTTCTCATTCATCTTCACGTGGCTGAGAGAACAATCTTTTAGCTTCTGTCTGTTCTCAGAAGGACACAAATCCCTTTCAGGGTAGCTCCATCCTCATGACCTAATTACATCCCCAAAGGTCCCACTGTCATATTGGGAGTTAGGATTTCAACAAATAAATTTCGGGGTAGGGGGAGCATAAGTATGTGGCCCATAGCACCATGCAATAAATTGTACAATTAGGATAAAAGAAGTAAGCTCTGTAAGTAACAAAAAGTCATCATTTTATAAGCTGTCATTTCTAATTGTTGCTGTGTTTATTTTGATTGCCATGGGAACATAGAGAGGTACTTTCCTTATTTTCCACACCCCTTTGGGCTTCAGTAAAGGAAATTGGACCATAAGGGATTCTTCAAGAGCTGCTTCAAAATTCATTGTTCAACAGGTGGTTGAGAACAACAAGTATTTGCTGGGACTTGCTAAGTGCCAGATGCTGTGCCTGGCATTGTGGAAAAGGAGGTGAATGAGCTATCTCGTTCTGCTTACCAGAGAGATCTGGGGTGCATTGTACATCTCAACACAGTGTAATAAGTGATGTGATAATCTTTGCACAAGGTGCTGTGTGTTAAACAGAGATGTCAAGAGAGCTTCTAAAGAGACGATGCTTAAATTGTTTGAATATTGTCCTGGAGTTACCCCAAAAAATGGAGAGGAGAGAAGAGTGGGAGGAAATCTGTCATCATTTATCAGTTATTTTCCCATTTCAACATAAAAGCATTAAGAAGAGTTGAAACACATAAGGAAAAATAATGAAAGGAATCAGACCTCCCAAAAATAAAAAAAATATATTCTGCCCATTGGTTATGTCCTCTGCAAGGAGGGACATGAGTCTACGCCAAGAAAACTGTGAACTATATAAGAAAAGGAAATAACTAAACTTTTGTCATTTTAGGTTTTTCCCAGACCAAAAAGTCACTTTTGGGATATCTTCAATAATCTCATTTAAGAGACTACTTTAGAGTGCATGTAGGGTTGGGAGGGGTGTATCCATCTGAAAGGGGGTGAACCTGCCCAGGTGACTCCTGGCCTCTCTGCAGCCAATGGGAAGGCTGATAGTGCCACAGGTTAGAGGATGGGATGGAGTGGGGTGGTGCCCTGGTTGGTCTAGGACTGGCATTTTATCAAAACACACCCAGTTGTCTACAACCATTTAAAAACAAATTCGTAAATTTGTCTCAGTAACTGAAGCAGAAACATAAACCCTAGGGACTTTCAAATTCCCCCTTTTCCTGCTTTCTCCCAGCCACCTGTCAAACTGCAGATTCCCCTTTCCAGATTCTCTGCCCTCTCTGTCCCCAAATCCTCACATTCTTCCTGTTACCCTTACCCCACATGGTTTCCTTTTGATCCTGGATCCTATAATCCCAAGAATGATAGGGAGGATTCTCTTCCTAGGCAGAGAAGGACCTTCAGAAGATAATTATTGTCATTTTGTCAAATGCTCATTAATTGAATCTGCAGATCTCAATCCTGCCACAGACCTAGAATCCTAAGATGTGAGAAGCAGAAGGAAATGGGAGCTCTTTTAGCTATTAAAATATGAACATATGGCCTCACGTATCAGACAGTTCCTGGCCCTGAGAAACTATTCTGGCTTCTCTTCTACGTACTTCAGAAGGGGAAGCCAGAATAGTTTCTCAGGGCCAGGAGCTATCTGATACGTGAGGCCATATGTTCATATTTTAATAGCTAAACTCCCTTGAATGAGGCTCAGAACTTAATTTCCTTCTGTTGAATTCCCATCCCCGAAGATTCTCTTGTGTCCCAGTGGGTTCATAATGTTACGTTAAAGATTCTCCTCATGAAGCTAGAATACATTTTTCCCCTTCTATTTTTACGTTTGAATTTGGTTATAACGTTTTTAAAAATTGTCCTCCTTGTTGGCATTTTTATTGATTCTTTCCCCTCAACCACCCAAAATAATTAAATGCATAATATGGAGCAAAATGTATAGAATGATCCAAATGCTTATTCTTGGTTATGATCTGCCAAATTAAAACCTTGCAAAGAGGGAGTTTAGAGCAAAGTGTAATAACAACAAGATGCCTGGCTCTGAGCCTAGGGGTTTGGATATCTCGTGCAAGCCTTACATTACAACATCCCTGTAAATGACAGGCTGTCATGTTTTCATTTTAGTAAACGAGGTTTAGAGAGTTTAGCTTCCAGGTCAGATGGTAGAGCCAGACTCCAAGCCTAGGTATGGTAGAATCAGCATCTGGTAACTTAATCTGTCCATTTTACAATCAGAAGACAAAATAAATTGATTCAAAGGTATGATCATTTTACATTCCACAATCTAGTTGTCATAGATGGATGCCATGAGAATAAGCAGTTTCCACTGTGTGTAGAGCCCTGAAAAGGGTTTAATTTCAGGGGACTCTTTTGCATGGGCTGTGAGAAGGCTCGTTAGACAGCCCCTTTAGGGCAGACCAACCGAAGGATCACTGGTGACAGTTTTGATATCTTCTCAGTTCCTGATCTGAAATTCTGTCTGCTTGTTACACCCTGGGCTTCCAGTGTGTGTCTCCTAGAAATCTTTCTGGATTCCTGGGTCAACAGCAAAGTCAGTGCTTCCTGAGCAGATCGTGTGGCCCCACTGGTCATATATGCACATGCTTGCTTGCACGCTCACACACACACACACACGCACACATCATGATTGTCTCTTTTGCTTCACAATTGATTGTCAATGTTTTCTGGTTCAAGTACTAACATAAAACTATCTTTACATTCCTTTGATGCTTGCTACAATTCCGCTTGCCTATTAACTTTTAATTTTTATTAAAAATAAATAGGACACAGTCACTGTTAAGTAACTGAGCTTTGATCAGGAATGCAAGCATAATGTAATTTCTCTTGCTCTCTCACCAACCCATGGAGAAATCCAAGTAGTCGCAGCAGCCATTATTCAAGGTAATGTATTTTCCTGTAACTTTTTGTGGATACAACTAATAATGCCTTAACCTAATGGATGACCCCCTAGGAAGGATTTCAAGCTTGGTGGTGGTCATCCATATTTATGACATTAACAGTGTGAATAACTTCTTCATTTCCATTTCTAGCCTAATTTCTCATCCAAGGTCTCAGTGCTTAATCTTCAAGTAACTTGGAGGCATTGCTTTCTACATGTCCTTCAGGCAAAGCAAATTGAGTAAGTTTAAAACTGAACTCATTGTTATTCTAGAACTGTGCTGTTCAACATGCAAAGTATGACTATTGGGCACATGAAATGCAACTCGTTTGAATTGAGGTCTGCTGTAAGTGTCATCGGGCTTCCCTGGTGGTGCTAGTGGTTAAGATCTTGCCTGCCAATGTAGGAGATTTAAGAGATGCAGGTTTGATCCCTGGGTCGACAAGATCCCCTGGAGAAGGGCATGGCAACCCACTCCAGTATTCATGCCAGGAGAATCCCATGGACAGAGGAACCTGATGGGCTACAGTCGTTAGGGTCGCAAAGAGTCAGATACAACTGAGGCAACTTAGCATGCGTGCACACTAAGTGTCATCATATTATCTATCAACCAACAACACAGAACATCTACATCTCAGCTGCTACAGGTATTTTTATAGCTGACCTTCACTTACTTGAGTCACTGAATTAAGGGAAGCTCTCCATTTCCTCTGTAGAACTTCCTAATGCCCACATTGTTGTCATTTACTTGCTAAGTTGTGTTTGACTCTTGCAACCCCGTGGAATGTAGTCCCACCAGGCTCCTCTGTCCATGAAATTTTCCAGGCAAGAATACAGGAGTGGGTTACTATTTCTTTTTCCAGAGGATCTTCCCAACCCAGGGATCGAACCCACATCTATTGCATTGGTAGGTGGATTCTTTACCACTCAGCTCTAAGTGACATCCACACTCAACTTCAAATACTGAGTACAACAAAAAGAATGCAAAGTATCTCATTAATGGGTTTTATATTGATTACAGGCTGAAATGATCTTACATATATATATATATAATTAAATAAAACATATTTTAAATTACTTTTGCCTGTTTCTTCTTTTTAAAATATGGCTATTAGAAAATTTAAAATTATGTAGCTTATGTATTTCTATTGGACAGTGATATGCTAAAATATCAAAACTGGGAGGGACAGTCTAATCTTGTCCTTCATTTTATGATAGAAGAGTGATAACAATAACTCATTACTGAGTAAGTTTTGCATGCCTGATAATGAATTAATACCTTAGCACTTACATATATTATCTCATTTAATCTTTACTGTAACACCAAGAGGTAGGTACCATAGTTATGCTCATTTTAGAGATGAAGTGCATGCAGGGGAAGTAGCTTGTTCACTGTTACAAAGTTTGTAACTTGGATGCTCTCTGTGTAGCTTCAATTCCTATGAATGATGGAATACAAGAACTTTTCAAGACATAGATGCCATGGGTATACTTCTGTGGTTCTCTCTCACTGAATCTACCTTTCTCTGGAAGCCACTGTATCATGAAATAACTCCTCAACTAACTTTACCTCCAATTCTGATCTCATTTTCTCTTTGTAAAAACATACACCCAGTTTAAGGAAAAAGTCATTCTCTTGTAACAAGGATCTCTACAATTATTGCAAAATTGACTTTATTAACTACCAAAGGAAGGTGACAAAATGTTACGCTCTGTGATGGAAAGTGAGTTTCCATTCTGCCTAAACCATCTTACCTGTCACAGCAATATACACCCACGTGTCCTGGAACACACAGGAACACTCATACACATATTCACACACATTGAAAATCACTCTTTCCAGATATTGTAGACATTTTACAATGCAGTTGTATCTTAGACTTGGTCTCCAAAGTTAGTTGAAATGTGAAAATAATATATATGGGCAAAAATTGCAGTGTCGATAGAATCCTTGTAAGGGACAACATTGGAAAGCAACCTTCTATCTCAGAATAAACCTAACTCAACTGATTTCTTCTCCAGCTGAAAATCAATTGTAGCTCCTTAAGTGAGTATCAGATGACTGGTTGTTTGTATTTAGGGGATATGTTATATAAAAAATGTATCACTTTAGACAGTAAAATCACACTTAGCACAATGAGATGTTCATTTCGACAAATGTGCAGGAAAACTGAGATCAAATGAGGGAAATGAAATTCATTTCTCTCATCTCGTGTTAAGTCTAAGACACACAGTTCTTGAAGGAAATGGAGGGCAGAATTGCCTTAATGTATTTAAATTGTTGTTTTTCTCTATTTTTGACAAACATATAAAATTGAATTTGTGCAATTTAAATGAACATGCATATTACCTCACAGGCCTCTGGTAAATAATATTGGCTTCTGATGAGTCCATGATGCATAAAAGTCCTCAAGGAGGTGAATTCTGTGAGAGCAGGGATAAAGTACTTATCTTTAGTGGGCTTGAAGAATTCATGAGCTCATTCACTATTTTTACAAGATGATTGAGTGTCCTCTGTTTGCCTGATGCTGTACCAGGTCCTAGGAGTCAGTGGTGAATTAAGAGACCATCTTTGTCCTTAGCCACTAAGAAATTTTAAAAGATTTGCTCTTTAAAAAAAAAAAAAAAAGCAGAAGCATTCTGGGTTTTGTTCCCAAGGAGTCAGATGAATTGTTCACAATTTATTTATTGTCATTACTGTCATTATTATTAGAAAAAGGAGGAGGCAGAAGCTAGAAGGAAAAGGAATATTGGGAAAAGGTCCTGGCACCTGAGAGGTCTTATTGCAGAAGGCTGTGTGGTAAGAGTGGGAAAACATTTGTGCTTAGGAGAAGGCATGACATTAACCTTGTGAGAATTTGAGTAGAAAACAGAGGACATATTTTGCTGTTTAAAATTGAAGTATAGTGGCTTTACAATGTTTTTAGTTTCAGATGCATAGCAAGGTGATTCAGCCACATATATATTATATATATAATATATATATTCTCTTTTACATCTTTTCTCTGTATAGATTATTACAAAATATTGAGTATAGTTCCCTGGGCTATACAGTAGGTCCTTGTTCATTATCTATTTTACATATTGTAGTGTGTTTATGTTAATCCCAAACTCCTATTTTATCCTTCTTATCCTTCCTCCCTCTTTTGGTAACCATAAGTTTGTTTTCTGTATCTGAGTATATTTCTGTTTTGTATATAAGTTCATTTGCATTATTTCTCTAGATTTCACATATAAATAATATCATATGATGTTTGTCTGTCTCTGTCTGGCTAACTTAGTGTAATAATTTCTAACTGCCTCCATGTTGCTGCCAATGGCATTATTTCATTCTTTTTGATGGTTGAGTAATATTCCATAGTATATATGTACCATGTCTTCTTTATCCCTTCCTCTGTCAATGGGCATTTAGATTGCTTCCATGTCTTGGCTACTGAAGTAGTGCTGCTATGAACACTGGGATGCATGTATCCTTTTGGACCATGTTTTTCTCTGGATATATTCCCAGGAGGGGGATTGCAGATCATATGGTAGTTTATTTTTGGCTTTTGAAAGAGCTGTCATACTGTTCTCCATAGTGGCTGCACCAGTTTAAATGCCTACACACAGTGTAGGAGGATTTCTTTCTCTTCTCACCCTTTCAAGCATTTATTATTTGTAGAGTTTTTAATGATGACCATTCTGACTGGTGTGAAGTGATGCATCATTGTAGTTTTGATTTCCAGTTCTCTAATAATTAGTAATGTTGAGCGTCTTTTCATGTGCATTTTGGCCATCTGTATGCCTTCTTTGGAGAAATTTCTATTTAGGTTTTCTGTCCGTTGTTTGATTTTTTTTTTTTTAATATAGAGCTGTATGAGCTGTTTGTATATTTTGGAGATTAATCCCTTGTTGGTAGCATCATTTGCAAATATTTTCTCCCATGCTATAGGTTGTCTTTTCATTTTGTTTATGCTTTCCTTTGTTGTGCAAAAGCTTTTAAGTTTAGTTAGGCCCCATTTGTTTATTTTTGCTTTAAACTATTTATGACAAGTGCAGACAAGAGGATTAATGTTAATGAACTGGTGTCAATCTTACACTGGAATCATGCCTTTCCGGTAATTTTACTGTGTAACTTACCAAAAAGTGTAAAAAGGTTGATCTTACCTAATTATCTCATTTTTTAGACTATAAAATGAAGCTAGAGAAGGGCCTTCAAATTAAATATTTACCTTTTAAAAAATTTACTTCATTTTCCTCTTAAGATTATGATGATTTTGCTTTGTATTTAAAAGTCAATTGGCTAATTCATGTCAAAGGCTCCTCTTTGACTCTGTGTTCTTAATCTGGAGTTTATTGTACTTACTGGTGCCAACATGAGAGAATATCTTTATCAACTTTGTACTTTCTTTCATGTTCTCTCCCCAGGGTGCTTTATGACCCAGGCTGCCTTCTGGATCAGAAAGATACTAGAAGCCATAAAACACACAAAGCCAGGCTTTGTTATCACCTGTGTGTGCAGAAGGACACTAGCCCTAAGCATGTGCCACTTCATGCCCCTGTCACGTGCTCCTCCGTCTTCCTGACTCCACTTTCTCGGGTCCATTCCTGGCCAGAAGATGAAAGAAGCCACAGTAAAACCTGGCTGCCTGGGTCTATCTTTCCCTACATGGAGGTGAGTTGCTGTTTAGAGTATGTGGGCTGCACTCCCTGCTTAAGCAGCTTTGTCTCAGGCTAAACCTGCTGCTCTGAACCCTCAGAGTGCGGCCCTTGGCATGACTATGAGGACAGCGAGTTAGCCTTTGGGGCCAGGATGCTTCATTTCCCATCACTCTGAGACCAGGTGTGGTCATATCCCCTGCTTTAATCTCCCTCGATACAACTGATACCAGCTGGTATTCCAAAATAGCTATGTTATCAATGCTAAGGACTCCTTTTAATTAAAAATTATTTTTAAACACATTTGGAAAAAAGTATTATATGTTGCTTTTTTCTGATTATCAAATAAGATATACTCAATGTAGAAAATTTGACAAATACTGAAACGTGTAAGACAAAAAGGCAAGCATGAATTATGATTCTGCCACCCAGAGACAACCACTGCTAATATTTTGGGAAATACCAGAAAATTCCTCATAGATTTTTTAGTCCTGTATCACAGTCATTTCTACAAGTAGGATGCTATTAAATGTGCTGTTAGGCATTCCACTTTTTTCTCTCCATATTATTTTGTGAACATTTTTACATATCATTTAATAGCCTATGAGACCTGTTTGAATATATTTATGTGTGTGTATATACATGAACACAATGCTTTCTAGTTATTTCTTCCATAATTTAAAATTTCTCTTAGATGGAGAATTATCCTGGGTTCTATATAACATTAATTTTCATAAGTGGTAGCCCTAGAGCTCCCTTAAATCATGTATTTTAGTGTTTACTTCTTACTCTGTGGCCTTTCCATAACTTGTTATATTGTCTTCCTTTTTTAATTTTTTATGTCAAAGTTTCAAAAATAAAGTAATGTAGTGCTTATAGGAAAAGTGATAGTCATCTGGCTACTTTTTCAACTATCTGAGAATCAGTGGTCTCCAGAGAAGAGGATTTTTTGTTTCAGTTAATCTTTCAGGATTGTTCAATTTTTCAAATTATAGAAACACCAGCTATATTGGTTAGGAAAAGATTTACTGAATATAGTGGAAAATACAAATTAATAGAAACTTTAACACTTTATCATTTATTTTCTTGGGTAAAAGGAAGCCTAAAGATACACACTCAGTCTTTGCTATGTACGCTCTACATTCATCAGGGACCTGGGCTCTGTTATTTTCCTACTTCCTCATGCCTTCCATTTTCAAGGTTTCAAAATGCTTGCTGCTGAAGCTCCTCCATTCACACACCAGGAAGGAGGAAGGAGCAAAAGAAACACAGCATGCTCTAGCTACATTAAGAACCTTGAAGGAGTCTTCCTGGAAGTTCCTTACAGCACATCTGTTTAAATTTCATTGGCCAGTGCTGGGGGTTGAGAATATTTATATGGGATCAGTGCACCACTGAATAAAACTGAGATTTTATTGCCCATAGAAGTAGATGAAGAATACTGTGTAGGCAATCAGGAAATATATTGCTTTACATAACTAAATAAGTCAAGGTTTATCTATGGCCCCATGTACAGTTTGATACCACTGATGATGGCATCATTTGGACTTTTGTTCATTGGTCTGGCTCATCCTCCTCATGCATTGTTTTTACCCCTACACTGGCTCTGCCTAGAATGACAGAGATGGCTGGAGCATTTCATGATTTTGTAATCCGTACTTCACTGTCAGAGAAGGGCACTTTTTAATTTCTTAATTTGTGGTTATTGACCTCCCAATATCATAGTCTCGATTCCTTCTGTGGTCACCTCTACAACTTTAAATAACACAATTAAACCTTCATTTCTCATTCCGTTAATCACAGGGATTCTCTTGATTCCCAAGCTGTATGATAAGGACATTTACCACACCTGCTTTCATTTACCACACCTTCTCACTTTTACCTCTCAAACTTTGTCAGTTGTACTGTTATTCATACAATGTTGAGGTTGAGAAATACACAATCTGACCATCTTAGTTAAGTGTTCTTAACTGTCTCCAGGCTGAAAATAACACTAAAATCACTATGATATTATTTTGTCCGTGAACAATGGTATGCTTACATTATGCTTCTTTCCAGGTGGTCAAAGAAGCAAGTCTGTGCCACTCAAGTTAAAATCCCTCCTTTTGTTTTTGTTGTTTTGTTTTTCCATACCACAAGGCACGTGGGATCTTAGTTCCCTGATCAGGGATCAAATTCTAAGAAGTAGAAGTGTGGAGTCTTAACCACTGACTGCCAGGGAAGTCCCCAAATCCTTCTGTTTTTAAATACCACCAAACACTGTTACATTTCTGTACGTTTTCTAAGATCTTGTTTAAACCGATTCACCTCTTTTTATGTTTTTCCACAGAGAGATCTCTTTCATGGTCATCTAGGCCAAATTAGACCAAGTATTCCCAAGACCAGCAGCCTGGATATCTTACATTCAAGAGATATAACTGGAGCTCTGAAAAGAATTCTGGGCTGGAGTTTGGTACCTGTTAGCATACAGATGATAATTATAAAACAAACACAGTGGATAGAATAGTATAGGGGCCTACAGAGAGTGAAAGAAGAGTAGAAGTTTTGACATTTAAGTGTTAGCCAGAGAAGGTACTGGCAAAAGAGACTGAGCTTTTCAAACTTCAACATAAGAAAATCAGTGAGCTGGGGAAGTAGCAGAGGTGATGTTGAACCTTGCATCTGGAACAGGAGTTCTTGTTTCAGCATTCCTGGAAGATGGCATTCAGCCTGTGCTTTGGTACCTATAGTGCTAGACGGCTCCAAATGTTGAGACAGTCTTAACATCAAGCTGGATTGTTTCTCCATAATATCCTGGCCCCTGTTTTGCTTTCTCATGCATCAAAAATTCAGCCTGATTTTATTGTTTCTCTCTGAATAATAGTTCTTGGAATAGTATGAGATAGTTTAAGTGTTGCTGTTGTTCAGTTGCTAAGTCATGTCCAACTCTTTGTGACCCCATGGACTGCAGCACACCAGGTTTCCCTGTCCTTCACTGTCTCCTGAAATTTGCTCAAACTCATGTCCATTGAGTTGGTGATGTCATCCAGTCATCACATTCTCTGATGCCTTGTTCTTCTCCTGCCTTCAATCTTTCCTAGCATCAGGGTCTTTTCCAATGAGTCAGCTCTTCACATCTGGTCCCCAAAGCTTCAGCTTCAGCTTCAGTCATTCCAATGAATATTGAGGGTTGATTTCCTTTAGGATTGACCGGTTTGATCTCCTTGCTGACCAAGGGATTCTCAAGAGTCCTCTAGCACCACAATTCAAAAGCATCAATTCTTTGGCACGCAGCTTTCATTATGGTCCAATTCTCACATCCATACATGAATACTGGAAAAACCAAAGCTTTGACTATATGGACCTTTGTTGACAAAGTGATGTCTCTGCTTTTTGATACACTGTCTAGTTTTGTCATTGCTTTTATTCCAAGGAGCAAGTGTCCTTTAATTTGGAGATTCAGGTTCGATCCCTGGGTTGGGAAGGTCCCTTGGAGAATAAAATGGCAACTCAGTCCGATTCTAGCCTGGAATATTCCATGGACAGAGGAGGTTGGTGGGTTATAATCATGGTGTCAGAAAGAGTCACACATGACAAACACACACTTTGGGCTTCCTTGGTAGCTCAGATAGTGAAGACTCCCCTACAATATGGAAGACCCAGGTTTAATCCTTGAGTCAAGAAGATCCTCTGAAGGAGGGAATGGCAACCCACTCCAGTATTCTTGCCTGGACTATTCCATGGACAGAGGAGCCTGGACGGCTATAGTCCATGGGGTCACAAAGAGTGACACAGGACTGAAGTGACTAACACATACTTTGGGCTTCCCTGGTGGTTCAGATGGTAAAGAATCTGCCTACAGATTCCAGGTCTACAATGCTGGAGACCTGGGTTTGATTCCTGAGTTGGGAAGATCCCCTGGAAAAGGGAATGGAAACCCACTCCAGTATTCTTTCCTAGAGAATTCCAAGAACAGAGGAATCTGGAGGGCTATAGTCCATGGGGTCATACAGAGTTGGACACGATGGAGTGACTAATGCACATTGACATAGATAAATGCCCAATACATATAACACATCAACAATTAACATTGTTTATATATCATTGCTATTATTGTTATGATTTTTTTTCACAGTTGATTTGGCAAAGTCTTTAAATTCAGACAGCCTTAATTCTAACCTTGACTCTGACACTTTCCAGCCATGTCATGTCATCTTAATACCAAGTTCCTTAAACTTTCATAGTGATGGACTAGCAAATAGTAGGCACTTAATAAGTATTTGTTATGTAATAATAAAATAATAGCAATAATAAATACAATGAGCTCTATTTACCACCTATGCTTACCTTATTAACATTTACAATGTGTTGAAATTATCTGTGCCCAACCCTGTCTCCTCTGATTGGCTCTGGGTGCTTTGAAAAGAAGGATCCATCCTCTTATCTTATTCACCATATTCTCATAGTTGAGCATAGGGCCTACCACATAGAAAACTAGTAAATCATTTGTGAAACATATTTGGGACACCTAGCCAACCCCCTAGTTACGCAGGTAGCCCTTCTTTAAACATAAAATGAGAGTTGAAATCCTTCACTAACCATCCTGTTATGTGCTGTGCTGTGCTGTTCTTAGTTGCTCAGTCATGTTCGACTCTTTGCAGTTCCATGGACTGTAGCCCACCAGGCTCCTCTGTCCATGGGAATTCTCTAGGAAAGAATACTGGAGTGGGTTGCCATGCCCTCCTCCAAGGGATCTTCCCAACCCAAGAGATCGAACCCAGGTTTTCTGCATTGCAGGTGAATTCTTTACCATCTGAGCAACCAGCGAAGCCCAACCATCATATTGTAAGTGCCACCTTATTATCTGTGGGAGACCCCAAAATGATTCCACACAAGTACCTAGAATCCAGTGATCTCATCCATACTCACCTTGTCCCTCTTTGCTCTGACCACTTCTATAGCCTTCTACGCTTCTTGGTGACAGGTCCTTGCTGCCTCTACCCTTCCTGGGACTGCCAGCGTCTGTGCCAAGGGGTCTGGTTCTGAATGACCTGCCTCTTCAGGTTCAAGGACAGACAGGCTTCCTCCCTGGGTCTGAGCTCTGCTTTACTAGTTGAATCCTAAACACAGGGTCTTGACTTGTGCCCAGCCTCTCTCAAATCCTTCCTGAGGGCTCCTGTTGGTTTCTGCTTCTAATCAATCCCTTCTTGCTACAACTCAAACCAGTCCAAGGAATCTGGTGGGGTGAGAGGCCACTCCATATCCTCCATTTTTCTCTTCTTTTCACTGTAGCTTCTGCCCTCATCAGAGCCCCATCTTCTAGCTACAGAGGAAAAGCTTCCAAATTCATGAATGGGACAAACTGATATAAGGCAGGGAAGGATGAGCAGTGTGGAGGGGGAAGAGATTTGTTCACATTAGCCAAAGCTAGTTAAAAATATCCCACTAAATATAATATTTAAAATTTACCCTTGTCCATATTAAAATTTAGTTTTGCCATATCCTGAATGTGGTTACAGAACTCTATAAATTTGTTAAAATTCACAGAACTACACACCAAAAAAAAAAAAAAAAATCCCAGTAAATTTTTACTACATAGAAATTTTCAAATAAGTTGTACAATTTCAGTTGCATCAGAGTTTTACCTGGCAGATCACACTTATGATGTTTTTCTTATGACTTGGCTGTTCTTGGAAAGTTTTATTTTCCAGTTTTCCTTCCCAAAGACTAAATATTCATTTATTTGATTTTTATCAATAATAAAACATGGATTAGTTAATGGCCATAAATAGATTAAACCCAACAATATCAGAATGACTGGAGGACAAAGAACAGCAAAGCACAAAAAAGGGCCAGGAGCCTCTTATCTGGACATGATAACTCTGCTTGGCTACTTTTATTTGCCTCTGTTCTCTGCTAATTCAGGCACCCAGCTTTTCAGTGTTCAAAGCAGGTTCATAACAGACTTTGACATGTAGCAAGTTACTAAGAATAGCCTGTCTTTGAATTTTTGTGGTCTCATACTCTCTTACTTAATACTGTTAATCCCTTTTGGAATAGACTGACTTCTGGGCAGCTTTTCCTAGTTAGAAGCAACCTGAAGCTTCTCACCTCCTTCCTTGGATCGTCGTCTGCTTTCAGTTGCAGGCATAATGTCAGAGCATCTAAATCACCTTTTCCATTTAACAGCCCCTCCCACACACGAGTCTCTATCTCCCAAAGCCACATCCTCTCACAGGAGTGAGTGATCATCCTTTCATCCACAGAGTTATGGGTTCTTTTGGTCTCCTTCGTTCTTGGGCAACTCTGACTCACAGGAAAGCACAGTCTCAAATTCTAGTGTCCCGTTCGTATTTCGGGAGTGGATACCAAGGAGTATCCACTCTAACCCAGGCTCTTCCTGAAGTTCAGAGTCTTTTACCTCTAGTAGCTTATGTTTTATTGGAGAGGCAGAGAGTAAGCAAGTAAAAAATATGCCAATGAATTAGTTACAGAGTGAGACGAGGACTGTAGGTGACATACGCAGAGTGCCACAACAGAAAATAATGGGATGGGGACAGCCAGTCAAGGGGAAGCCTCTCTGTAAAAGGCCGGACCAGAGGAGAAGCATTTCAGGTTTATTAAACAGTCAGTGCAAAGGTGCCCAGGCCAGAGAGCCATGCGTGACTAGACACAATAGCCCAGGATGGCTAGAATACAGTGGGAGAGCAGAGCGTGTGAGTTGGGCCAGAAGTGGAAGCAAGCTTAAAACAAAACCTCCCTGGAGACTGAGTTGAGGAGCCTGAGCAACAAACCCTTCTCAACAGGTCTGCTTTGGGTTAGGGGATCTAGGAGATAATCATACACTCCAGGGTGTGTAGCAAAGTAAGAATAAACATAACCCTCTGTTGGGAGATTTGATTCTTACCAACAACAAATTGCAAATGTTTCTCCACTTTCAACTGAATTTAGAGGAGATTTTGTTAGAAGTTGTTTCTTGACATAGGATGATGCCACAGTGTCTTGTTCTAGGGTCTTATTTATTCTGTGGTGTTTATTAAAATGAAGGCAAAAACCCTGGCTTCATTACGGGAAAGGTATTCACAGTTTGGTTTCCATTCTTTTGCAGCTGCATTAAAACTCTTTGTTCAACTGTTTAAATTTTTAGAAGCTCTTAAGTGGATGGAAGGTATGCAGACTTCGAGTTTGTGAGTTCAAGAGAAGCATTGATTTATTTCAGTAATTTAGGTTTGGAATTTGATTTCTATCTTCTTTGTTCCTTTCTCTTTGTTCTCTGCCTACTTTCTTTCTCCCTTTCTGTCCCTCCCTCCTTCTCTCTCTCTCTCTCACACACACACACCCCTACACCTTGCAGCTAAGGAACCCAGAGCCAAATAAACTTAAAACAAGCTTTGAAACTTTGAAGATAACCCTCATGTTGTGTTGCTGAGAAGATACTTCAATCCGTGGTAGGCTGCTACGGGGTAAATACATAAAAGGACTTTTGTACCAGCCAAGCAAAGTGTGGAGAACTAGAAGAAGAAAATAGTATTTTTTTTTTCCCTGCAGACTAGAAGAAATTAACAATAGAAAATCTTCACATTTTCAAGTTTATAAGTGAAATAATAAATCAAAGCTTTCTTAAATCTCCCCCTAGTGGTATTTCTGTATCAGAGGTTCCTAGCAGGGAAAGTGAGTCTAGAAGGATGCCTGGCACATCTCAGGGGCTTGGAATGATCATTTACTATTTGGGGGCTGTCAACTTCCATTCTGCCTTCCTAACAATACCCCCAAATTACCAGGGATATGAAATTTCCCCTACTGTTTGTAGTCTTTGTGGAGGGACTGGATATTTCCTTCCTCATTCTCTGACTCAGAACAGGGGAAGGAGCAGATGCAAAGATAACTTGTGCCTGTGTGGTGTGTTTACCAGTAACTTTGGATTTGGTTGAGTGAGTCAAGGATGGAGAACTGGTAGAGGCCATTCACCGCTTCATGAGGGATGGCACATGGTCCTGACGGAATTCCTCTGTGAACCAGGGGCTTAACTTTCTTCTTTTTCGGTTCTCTGGAGCTCTCCTGGTGCCTGCTTCTCTAAGCCTGGCTTCCAGAATCTCAGCAATTCTGCATCCCTAAATAACATTCCAATAATTTCCCTTTTGCTTAACTTTTCTAGAGTCCTTTTCTGTTG
The DNA here is from genome assembly GCF_002263795.3 of Bos taurus. Classification (NCBI taxonomy): domain Eukaryota; kingdom Metazoa; phylum Chordata; class Mammalia; order Artiodactyla; family Bovidae; genus Bos; species Bos taurus. The sequence continues at coordinate 60,072,001 of NC_037334.1, read as the reverse complement.
CTTGCTGACATTAATTGAGATGGTATGATAAATGTTCCTAGAGTGAATGAATTAATGGAATGAGTTATATTTCAAGCCTTTGTGATTTTCCCCTGCTTTTGTCATAGTCAGAGAATTTGAATCTCATCTGTAGATGAGTTTTCTTGGAATTTGAAAACATATTGAAGTTTTATGCAATTTTTCTTTTGGAGGCAAAACTATTTTTTTTTTTTATTTTAAAACTTTACATAATTGTATTAGTTTTGCTTAAACCTAAGTTTTAAATATAAGCTTATTATATGGTGGCTAGAAAATAAAAATAAACATAGAAAAGAATATAAAAATATTCACAAACATCTTTCTATATAATAAATATCAGTTGACAAAATCATGTTTGATAATTGAATGGTATCTCATGGTGGAGATAATTTATTTAGATAATCCCCCATCACATTTTGGGGACTTCCTTGTGACTCAGATGATAAAGAATCTGCCTGCAATGCAAGAGACCCGGGTTTGATCCCTGGGTTGGGGAGATCCCCTGGAGAAGGGAATGGCCACCCACTCCAGTATTATTGTCTAGAAAATCCCATGGACAGAAGAGCCAGGAGAGCTACGTAGCTCATAAGGTAGCAAAGAGTCGGACCCTACTGGGTGACTACGCATTACTACAGTACCATTATATTTGGGCTATTTCTTAATCTTATAAAAGATCCCACACTAAACATGCTCTTAGGTAAACATTTGTGTAATAGGCTTATTATCCTTATGATACCTTTTTAGTAGTAGAATTGTTGGGGCAAAGAGCCTGCATGATTATAATAATTTTACTTATAATAGTAGCACCTTTTAAATAAAGCTGATAAAAAGAAACTTTAATGGTGGAAGTCTTATTTAGAAAAAGCAAAACAAAAACAAATAAAGAAAAGGAAAGAAAAGTATGTTTTAAGCTATGCATCAAAGCAGTGCCATTTAAAACCATAGCGCATTAACTGAGGTGCTTCAATTGACCAGCCCAACTAAATAGAGACAAATGGTGCAAGAAAAAATTATTGATAGTCCTGTCTGTTCAACACAACCAGACATTGCACTTGTTCTCATCATCTGTTCATTCAAGAAATAGTCATTGAATCCCTACTGTGTACCTGGCATGGATCTAGGGGCTGAGACACAGAAAGAGAGGTAAGATGTGTCCACCTTGGAGTCACTCACCGTCCAGTGGCCAAAGCATAGATCTAGGGGCTAAGACCCAGAAACAGAGGTAAGACGTGGTGTCCACCTTGGAGGCACTCGTCATCCAGTGGCCAAACAGATAAATAACTCATAGTAACACAGTGTGGTGGTAACTGCTGCAGCAGAGAGAGGAAAACAGCTTTGTGGGAAGAGAGAACCTGGAGCAGTTTCAACCTCCATGTAAACTCCATTCTTCTCTCTTGTTCCCTTCTCTCCGCTTAGAAAGCACCAATTGAAATGGAATATACCTTGAAAAATCAGAGTTCTGGAGAATCAGAGAAGGGAGAGATCACAAACAGCTCCATGGAATCCATGAGCACTGAAGAGAGGTAGGTCAGGCAGCATCTGGAGGAGGGCACTCTGGAAACAACACTGTGGGCACTGGTACAGACACGAAAAGAAAAACAAATGTTCAGGGGACAGATTGCTTGAAACACAAGGTTTGGGTATGCCAAGATGACCGAAAAGAGGTGCTATCTTGGGTTGCTGTTAATAATAAGGCATTTGTGTGTTTCTCCATAACTAAAAAGGGCTTCCGTGGTGGCTCAGACAGTAAAGAATCTGCCTGCAATGCAGGAGACCCGGGTTCCATCCCTGGGTCAAGAAGATCTCCTGGAGAAGGGAATGGCAACCCACTCTCGTATTCTTGCTTGGAGAATTCCATGGACAGAGCAGCCTGGCGGGCTACAATCCATGGGTTTGCAAAGAGTCAGATACGACTGAGCGACTAACACACACACCATAACTAAAAGAGCAGTGTTGTATTAGTTACCTATTCCTGTTGTATTGTTACCTATACCAAAAAATTACTTATTGGTTTAAAACAACCCAAATTTATTATTGTACAACTCTCTAGAGCAGAGATCTGACATGAGTCTTATTGCACTAAGATCAACGTATCTTCAAAGCTGCCTTCCTTTCTGGAGACTCTCAGGGAGAATCTCTTTGCCCCATGTCTCAGCTTCTGCATTCCTTGGCATGGGACCCCTTCTTCTTCCTTCAAGGCTAGCAACAGCTGGTCAAGTCCTTCTCACACTGCATCACTCTTGACCTCCTCTTCTGTCTCTCACTTCTACTTTCATGGAGCCTTCTAAAGGCCCACCTTTGCAACCAGGACAATTTCTCATCTCAAGATCCTTAACTTACACTTGATTTGGTCCAATGGGAAGAGGAGGAAAGAACAGTTGCCTGTGGCAGAGTAAGGAGAGACTCCCTAGGAAATGGGAAGAGATTGACCAGAAACTGGGGAAAAGGGGAGGGAAGTAGAGTTGTGAGAAATGAATCAGGCTTTGCACTCTCATGAGTGTAAGGATCATGGTGTCATTCATCAGGAATATTTGGTTTAGGGAAGTGACATAGTGGTAAATTTAAGTTTGGATCTTTAGAGAAAAAACTGACAACTTTTCCACTTTCAAATTTTGAATGGGGGATGTATAATCAATAAATATTCAAGACATACAAGCCAGGGAGAGAAACCATGGATGGGAATGACTGAGAGTGAGACCTGTTGAGATAGAGACAGGGCACAAAGAAGGTAGAGAAGAGACACCTGGGGTGGGGAGAGGGGGAGATGGGAAGAGAGAGATACAAGTGAGAGAAAGTGTACAAGTAAGATGGGGAAGAAATACCATTAAGATGGGCCAGGTTGGCAAAGGGAGGAAGTAAGAGACAGGAGTATCAACAGAGAGAATCTTAGAAAGGGACCAGCTCAAAGGTTTCTGGCATGAGTTTGTTGGTCAATTTAAATTTCCCGTTCACTTGGGGTGTGCTCACAATTGTAAGTTAATAATTTTTAAGATTGTCTGGAAAGATTTATTTGCTTTCGGAGGTTAATTACTATCACAGCTCCTCTGTTTTGTCAAGCTTCCCCGAAGACTGTGTGGTCCAGGAAGTGGGGGAGTGGGGTGAATTATCTTAGCAATAGCCCTTTGCCACTTCCCTCCCCCTATCCTCCCCAGCTCCCACCCCACCCCTCCACCCCCAACCTGTCTCACTAAAGGAAGACTTTCCCCTTCCCTTCCTAAATGACTTAATTCTTGAAATGGTTTGTCCCTGGAATTGGAGGCCTTGGAAAGACGTGTTGAGGAAAAATGTTTCTCATTCTGTCACGATTCCTCACAGATATTACTATGCACTAGTGACGCACAGGAGCTTTGGTAAGTCTCAACACAACTGGGAGTTTATGGTCCCCATTTTACGTATGGGAGCAGAGGGGCTAGTCTTCTGTCTAACCCCTCGCTCAAGGTCACAAACTGATAAAGCCAGAATAGGCTTCCTCCAGATTATGGAAGCAAAACTAGTATTGGCAGGGTCACTTGGGAAGACTAGTCAGTTGAAACACTGACCGGAAAACTTGGATGCCTTATATCTAAGGGACTACGGGTCTCACGCTGAACTCTGCTCCCAACTAACCTTGCCCTGGAGGAGTCAGAGGCTGAGAAGGAAGTAGACTGTAGATTTCCCCTGGAACGGACACCACAGGCACCTACCCTTTTCACGTTTATTATCTTTCGCTAGAGGAGTGGGTACTCAGAGAGGTTAATCAACTTGCCCAAGGTCACCCAGGAGCCAGCAGTGAGCCCAGGACTACCTTCCTCGGTTGGGCAGCGGTCTCCGGGGAAGGCGCCCGCTGGCTCGTCCCCGAGGAGTGAGGTCCCTCTGGCCCTCGCCGCGCCCACTCCCGTGCGCACCCGGCCGCGCCCCCGCCATCCCTGGCCTCCGGAGGGGGCGGTCGCAGGGAGGATGCGGGCTGGGGGCTGCTGAGCCCGCGCAGCCACCGTCGGTCAGCCGAGAGGACGACGATGCTCGGCGCGCTCAGGTGAGCCGGGGCTGGGGGCTCTCCGCCGCAGCCCCATGCGGGCCGGTGCCTCTCGCTCGCCGGCCTCCCAGCGCGGGGGCTGGAGCCCGCACCCGAGGGGGCGGCGAGGAGGGCGCAGGCAGCGGCTGGGAGCGCGGCGGCGGCGGCGGCAGAAGCTCGGCTCCGCGGCGAGGGGTGGCCGTTCCCGTCCGCCGGGCGCCTCGCTCCCTAGCCTCTGCCGAGGGTAGGTGCGGCGAGGGCCCTCGGGTCACAACCCTGCGAGCCCAAGCGTGCGCGGGGACGCGGCGGCGCGGCGGGGACGGGTTGGGGACTCTGGATTCCTGGGACCTGGCTTTAGCTCAGGGATGGGCTGCGTGGCGACTCAGACTGTAGGTGGGCTGGCTGGTTGTGTAGTACATGCCTTCAGCATGGGACCACTAGGGTTGGGGCTCATGCCCTGCACTTGGGTACGTAAGTACTTGAGAAACTGCTTGTGTCTTTGCTGACTCTGTAAGGTAGTATAACGTGTGCGTGTGTGTGTATGTATGTGTGTGTGTGTGAGAGAGAGAGACATAGCATAGGCTGTGCGTCTAACCGTGTGTGTGTGTGACAGGGTACATGTGGGGACAGTATGGATGATACTGGATGCATAACGGAGAGAGTGGACTCTGTCTAACTCTCTCTGTGCATAACAAGATACGCATATCCAGCGTGTATAACTGGCTGTGTGGCTGTGTATGTGAGTGACCATGAGTGTGTGGGCACGCTGTACTGCATGAAGTATTGGTGGTGGCTGCCAGGGTTAGCTTCCTGCAATTGTCTTTCACAGAATCCCAATCCCAATTTAAGATGCCTTTCTGTTCAGCTTGCTACCCAGTGTCTGGCACTGTGCTGTTAGTCCCCTTTGGAAGAAGTGGCTGTTGATACAGGGAAGGGGTGGCTGGCAGAGGTGGAGAAATCATGGCATGAACTCATGTTCCTAGAGTTCAATGTTGAGAAAACATTGGCTTGGCTTCCTATTGGTTCGTTAAAATGGATAAAAAATGTTTAAGGTACAGGTTCAGCATGACCCAAACAATGGCTTTTTTTTTTTTTTTCAAACAATGGCTTTTGATGGAAAGACCCTTAGGCTAGTTTGCTCTTCTTGTCTTAATATTACTGCGACGGAGTCCATGGGTCAGAAAGCTGTGGGTGACTCTGAGGGTGGTGGGTGGTGTTTGCCTAGGCTCCTGTGTGAAACCCCAGCCTCACTGATGAGGTAGGAGAAGTTGCTCTGTGCTGCTGGTAAGCCCAGGTGATGAAGGGAAAGGACACTGATGATGGATGCAGCGCCCTAGAAACAAGGAATAAGTCAGGACATGGGATGAGACTCATGGAGTTCTGAGGAGCAGCTCTCCAGTAAGAAATGACGAGTGTGGGAAAAAAAGAGTAAAAAGTATTTGCATCATTCTCGCGTCATTTTTCTGTCTTATGTAAATTTTTTCCATGCCACCCTTACCCTAAACTCACTCCTGTGTTTGTATCATTTTCCACCTTGGAAATGTCTTTATTATAATTATTATTGTACAGCTGAATGGGTCATCACTTAAACTCCAGGAGAACTGTAGTGCATCAGACAAGCGGGGGCCTCAGGGAGTGTTCAGTTCAGCACTTGCTGAGGCCCAGAGGACAGTGATGCTCTTGGTTCCTCTGAGTTATCTGGATTTTGTCCGTGAAGCTGCCCCTTCTAGGGGCCATGGTGGCCTTGTAACCGCCAAACTGAATACTTTTCTTCCACTTGAGTTCTTCCAAACCTCCCTAACACTGTTCATCCCCTCATCTCTTTCTTCAGCTTCACAGACTGAAGAACAGCACCTAAAACACAATGTAAATGACCTGCAGCCCAGACCTCTTCCTGACTTTCCTATCTTTTATTGAACCATCACCATCCTCCAAGTCTCTGTGACTGGAACCAAAGTCACTTCTTTATTTCTCCTCTTTATTCACCAGTAGCAGCCATCGCTTAATTAATAGGCAGGTCTTATTCATTTTTCCTCAATACCTATTGAGCCTATTTTTTTGTTTGTTTTTTAATCTCACTGCCAGCACCTAATCAGGTGAAACCCATGTTCAGGGATTTCCAGAGATAGAGACTGATACAGGCTGTAATCGTTGAAAAAATGCAAAATAAATGCATATAGAGGAGTACCTTGATATTATCAGTGACTAATAAATAAATTCTTTGGAAGAATCTGGACCTTTTGATGATTGTAGTGTTATGTGATCTAGATCAAATCTCTTGGTCTTTTTAAATCTCACTTTCTTTATCCATGAAATGAAATGGAAGATTTCAAGTAGAATTTATTTGTTAAATCATATCCAAGGTTTTTCCCAGCTCTAAAATTCTCTGCTTATCATTGATGTTCTTTGTTTTTGTGAGAAACTTTTAATATCTTATGGTTACCTTCCAGTATCCAACCATCTTTAAAAAAAAAAAAAATTCAGGTTATCTTCAGGGAAAAGAACTAGGCAAAGAGAAAACAATGAAAACGCACTGTTGCCTTCGTTTTGTGGTTGAGAGTCCACCGCACACATCGAGTCTTAGAGATGAAAAGGCCTTATAGGTTACCTATCCCCGCCTCCCATCAAGTGCCAGAATCTTCCATACTATTGCCTGTTTGAAAATTTTAAAAAAGTGCCAAGTCTTATTAAAGTAACTTCAAACAACTTCGTAATTCAGGGTTTCTCAAACCTCTTGTACTATTAATGTTATGGGCTAGGTAATTTTTGTCATGAGGGACTAGCTTGCCCATAGTAGGATATTTAGCAGCATCTCTGCTATTATTAGGTGCCAATAGCAACTGCCTGTTGTGACAACCAAAAACATCTACAGATATTACTAGTACCTCCTTTGGGGACAAAGTTCCCCCTCCAGCACCTATTGAAAACAATTGTTGTAATTCAAACACAAGTCTTGGGACTTTGAACAGAAAGACCTTACAACAAAGTATTTTAATAGACAGAGGAATGCTGTGTTGTTAGCTGCTTTCCCACGCACTTCCGACTTAGCCACCATCACAGTTTACCTTTATCCCTCCTGGTTTCTCACTGCCTTGTTGCTATGTCTGGAAATGCTCAAGATGCTGCTAAAGGCTGAGAAACGTTTTAGAGACAACATAGTAATAATCCTAATAGCTCACATTAATCCAGCCCTTATTATGTGCCAGACACAGCTCTAAATGCTTTACATGGATAATCTCATTTAATCTACATTAAGAATCCTTTAAGAGAGATACTTTATTTCCTCCATCTTAGAGATGAGGTAACTCAAATGGAGAGGTGGAATAGCATGCCCAAGTTCTCTCAGCTGTAAAGCGGTGAACCTGGGGTTAGGCTGTTTGCTCCAGAGTCTTTCTTCTGAACCTCCATATGAAACTGCCTTTTGAGAATGAGATCTTGATGTCACAGGGTAGAAAGGATCTTAAACATGGTGTAGTTCAATTGTAGAATCAAGTCTGATTCTAGGTAAGTTAGAAACTGTGAGGTTGATATTTGTGTTCAGTTGATGTATTTTGACTTCTTCCCTGTTATGTCTTCTCCTGTCTCTTTGAAATTGAGGGTATTCAGAAATAGCTCTAAGGCATATGCAGAGTGACAGAGGTGGTGGCAGCCTTGGTTAAATTAGGGGAGAAGGGCTCAGAGGAAAGGAAGAATGGCAGGAGGGAGCAAACAATGGATGAAACATTTCTTTTCCCATTAAGTCCTTGCTGCTGCTAAGTCGCTTCAGTCGTGTCCGACTCTGTGCGACCCCGTAGACGGCAGCCCACCAGGCTCCCCTGTCCCTGGGATTCTCCAGGCAAGAACACTGGAGTGGGTTGCCATTTCCTTCTCCAGTGCATGAAAGTGAAAAGTGAAAGGGAAGTCGCTCGTCGGGTCTGACTCTTAGCGACCCTATGGACTGCAGCCCACCAGGCTCCTCTGTCCATGGGATTTTCCAGGCAGGAGTACTGGAGTGGGGTGCCATTGCCTTCTCCACATTAAGTCCTTACTATTATCTAAACTTTAGATATCTATTTTATCACCCAAATAAAGTCTCCATACTTTTATCAGTTCCCTCCTTCTGTTTTCTTCTTGGCCTGCCCTTTCATTCGTCCATTCTGCTTACTGTTTTTATACTACGGGGCAGTAGAAAGTGGTATACATTTGGAAAGATGGAAATATAAATGTGATATAAATAGCCACTAAGAGGCTTATCGATAGGGCTAACCTTAAATACAGTCAGAGTAAGAATGATTACTTTAACAATTACCAATTACTTTACCAATTGAAGATCCAAGGCAAGTCCTAACAATTTTGAGGGTCTTAGAGGGTCTTTCCTCTAAGATCCTATATCAGTACATAGATTGCTGGTCCCTGCTCCTAGAGTTTCTAATTCAGTGTTTCTAGGCTAGGGTCTGAGGATGTGCATTTCTTACAGGTTCCCAGAAGATGCTGATGCTGCTAGTCCAAGGACCACAATTTGGAAACAACGTAGTTAAGACCTAATAACCAAATAAAGCTCATGACCCACCTATCTGAGACTTTTTAAACAAAAAGTTATCTTATTTTTAAGATAACTAAATATTTGGATTTATGAGAATCAATACAGCAAGATTAGAATAGGTACTAATTGACATCTCTCACTTAGCATTTTATTTTGAATTTCAGAAAAGCCTTTTTTTTTTTTTCAGCTGTGGTATTTCTGGGTTAATATTTCTGATCTTAGATCTTTTCTTGTTCCCTCCTTCCACTTACTGCTCAATTTGGGTGACAGAAATCCTCATTATTCACAGGATAATCCAAATAAAAAGTACGTTAAAATCTTATCTATTGCCAGATAAATTCTGATCAGTCCTTCTGAGATTAAGAAAGATGTTACTTCTGCATCCAGCTTTTGTTTCCTGTTGCTTTATACTTCTTTTCCCTTTTAAATCAGTACCAGCCCAGTGAAGAAACCCAACAGAAATTCAAGTCAAAACAGTAATAGGTAACTGATTAATTTGTTTTAAATTTCAATCAGAGAACTTTCTTTAAAACCAAATTTCAAACTCAGTCAACCCCTTCCTTCTTTTTGACTGCCAGCATGTGTTTCTTTTTGCAGGATCACACATCCTCCACCTAAACAAGGTGTTTCCAAATACTTAGAAAGATTCAGTGATTCTGAAGCTCAGATGCAATTTAAATAATGTTTATTGGATATTTACTCTGTGCTGTGGAGTTGTTACACTTATCATTTTTTATTTTTCCATCAGTCACAGAGAGATGAGGTTTTGTTTGTGTTGCTGCTAAGTCGCTTCAGTCGTGTCTGATTCTGTGCGACCCCATAGACAGCAGCCCACCAGGTTCCCTGTCCCTGGGATTCTCCAGGCAAGAACGCTGGAGTGGGTTGCCATTTCCTTCTCCAATGCATGAAGTGAAAAGTGAAAGTGAAGTCGCTCAGTCGTGCCTGACTCTTAGCGACCCCATGGACTGCAGCCTTCTCCAATGCATGAAAGTGAAAAGTGAAAGTGAAGTCGCTCTGTCATGTCTGACTCTTAGCGACCACATGGACTGGAGCCTACCAGGCTCCTCCGTCCATGGGATTTTCCAGGCAAGAGTACTGGAGTGGGGTGCCATTGCCTTCTCCAGGGAATCTTCTCAGCCCAGGGATCAAACCCGGGTCTCCTGCATTTCAGGCAGACACTTTAACCTCTGAGCCACCAGGGAAGCCCCCAATTGTATTAGTAAATATATATAATTTTCTTGTATATAATAAAGGCTACATTAGTTTGCTTAAACAAAAAGTGAAATTTATTGGAAGGATACTGGGGCTTCTTGTAGATCAAGGAACTAGACCCCAGGAAAGATGCGAAGAGGGTCATCTCCAGAGAACTCAGTTCTAGGCATTCACAATCTTTTCCTCATTGCTCTTTAGTTAATGTGACACATTCCCACGATTGTGTCTCTTGGTTCAAATTCTCAAGAGAAAGGATCTGATGGCCCAAAGTTATAGCAGAAAAGTGGTTGCCAGGGCTCACTCTTGTACTGTGGTAAAGTATTCCTAGTAAAAGTGATCTAGAAGATGCTTGAGTGAGTATCTCCTGTTGTCACATAACTAGTTGGCAGAGACTGGATTTGAACTCTGGTTTGACTCTAAATCCGATGCATTTCTCCTACCAAAGGGATAGCTGAGAGAGAAGCACGTTAATTTGGCATGTAGTAATGGCCACTTGCCTTTATTTTCAAGGTTCGCCCATGTTAGACCTTCCCTGTGTAGGGTCTTATAGCTTTCATTTGTGCATGCCTCCTGGGCTTCCCTGGGTGGCTCAGATGGTAAAGAATCTGCCTGCAATGCAGGAGACCTGGGTTCAATCCCTACGTTGGGAAGATCTCCTGGAGAAGGGAATGGCTACCCACTCTAGTATTCTTGCAAAATTCCATGGACAGAGGAGCCTGGCCAGCTACAGTCCATGGACTCACAAAGAGTTGGATATATGTGAGCAACTTACGCTTTCCCTCTGTCTCTACCCTGGTTTCTGATACTTCTGTGACTGCATCCTGGCTACTCTCTGTCCATCTGGTCTCTGTACCATGTGGCCTGGTTTCTCATTCTGCTCAGGCATGTCGTGTCTCTGGCTCACCTAGAACAGCTCTAGCTCACAGATTGTATGAGCTGAAGGAATCTATTGTCTTGTCCCATCTTCTACCTGTATAGTAAATCATTTCTAAAGTATGCCAGGCACTTACCATGAGCATTGCTGAGAGCTCTATATCTCATTCAACTCTTCTAACAACCCTGTTGTTGCCTTTTGGGGGGTTTATTTCCCAATATTTTATTGTAAAAAAATATTTAAGAGAAAAGTTGAAAGACTTGTACAGTGAATACCAAATACTTACCAAGTAGGTTCTGTAATATCATTTTACTGACTTCTTTTTTTTTTTTTGTAATTTTAATTTAATTTTATTTTTAAACTTTACATAATTGTATTAGTTTTGCCAAATATCAAAATGAATCCATCACAGGTATACATGTGCTCCCCATCCTGAACCCTCCTCCCTCCTCCCTCCCCATACCATCCCTCTGGGTCGTCCCAGTGCACTAGCCCCAAGCATCCAGTATCGTGCATTGAACCTGGACTGGCATCTCGTTTCATACATGATATTTTACATGTTTCAATGCCATTCTCCCAAATCTTCCCACCCTCTCCCTCTCCCACAGAGTCCATAAGACTGTTCCATACATCAGCGTCACTTTTGCTGTCTCGTACACAGGGTTATTGTTATCATCTTTCTAAATTCCATATATATGCGTTAGTATACTGTATTGGTGTTTTTCCTTCTGGCTTACTTCACTCTGTATAATAGGCTCCAGTTTCATCCACCTCATTAGAACTGATTCAAATGTATTCTTTTTAATGGCTGAGTAATACTCCATTGTGTATATGTACCACAGCTTTCTTATCCATTCATCTGCTGATGGACATCTAGGTTGTTTCCATGTCCTGGCTATTATAAACAGTGCTGCGATGAACATTGGGGTACACGTGTCTCTTTTCCTTCTGGTTTCCTCAGTGTGTATGCCCAGCAGTGGGATTGCTGGATCATAAGGCAGTTCTATTTCCAGTTTTTTAAGGAATCTCCACACTGTTCTCCATAGTGGCTGTATACTGACTTCTTTTTAAAAACTATCACATTTCTATCTTCATTCCTCTATCCATTCAGCAATTAATTTTTTTCGATGATTTCAAAGTAAGCTGTTGTTTCTAATTCTCATTTTTATCACTGGGAAACTGAGACCAAGACAGGTGACGTGACTTACCTGAAGTCATTCAGGAGGAGGCAGTCGATTGTCACTGGAGCTCTGACTCCCCCAAGCCATTTTCTTAACCACCAAGCAGTATTGTATTTCCTGGAAGGGCAGAAAGAAAGACTCACTCAAGATTGCTTAGTGGCAGGGCAATGACTAGCACCAGGTCATCTGATTCTCAAGCTCCCAAAATTTCCATTGCATTGAACCGTGATAAACAGCCTACTTTCCATGTAGAAGCAGGGTTTCTTCTGCTCCACAAATATCTGCAGATTTGGTGCTCTACAAAATCTCTGGAAAATCTGATTTTTGACACAGATGATTTTGCAGAACTAATACACTTTTTATTCCTTCTCAACATTTAAAAATAATTTGTGGAAACAACAGGCTGGGAAATTATCATTTTAGATAACTTTTTACAGTGTTCAGAGGACTTTCACATATGTTATCTTATTTGAACTTCATGAGTAATAGCAGATCTGCAAGACAGGTGGGCTGGATATCTAAACTACCTTGAACAGCTGGAGACCTGGAGATTGTGGAAGCAAAATGAGGAACTCAGTGTCACATACTGCTATGAGCAAAGTTGGGCTTTGTTTTAAAAAAAAGCATTCCCTTCAAGTGTCAGTAGACTTTCTTGTAGGTTTTAATAAGCTACACAAATAACTAATTAATAAAATTGAGGTGCAAAAGTTGAGGCGGGGAACTACTGAGATCTGGATCCTTCATGGGATAACTTCATGGTTGAAAGGTCTGGGCTATGCTGTGGCCTTGGATAATATCTTCTTTCTGTGCCTCAATTTTCTCATCTGTGAAATAGGATAATTGTAGTACTCCTTTGTAGCATGATATGAAGATGAAATGAGGTAATGCTTGTGAAGAATTTGGTCCTTAGTATGTGTTAAACAAGTATCAGTTACAGAAACATTATTCTTCTCCTGCTTCTTACCCTAGAAGTCTTATCTGTGTTAAGTGGGCCCCTTTAAAATATACAGTTTAATTTTACATTTTCCAAGAGGTTTGTTTGCAAACTACTGGTAGAAAACTGTGGGCAGCAGCCTTTTGGGAGGTAACATCTTATCAGTCCAGTAAAGATGCAGATTCTGCTCAAGAATTTACATCTAAGCTCTAAATAGCACATGTCCTTTGAGATTGCACTGGCATGCTTAATTATATATGCTAATCAGCACATGATATCTGGAGTAGAGAGTTCTGTATATACTGTTTTCTACTCCAAGATGTTTAGAAGAATTAGAAAAGAGTGGGGACAGAAGAGATAAACATGCTGGCAGAGATCTTTCTTTTGGTGTGCGTAGCAAATACTGTAATCTTGGTTTCTCAGCTGATGAGGTATTTAAACAGATATAGGAAAACAATGAAAGAGGATTTCAGAAGGATGTGCTCACCTGGTGGATTGCAGTCCAACCTTGATGTGTTTTCCAAACTGCTCTCCATGAATCATTTGCACCAGAATCACTGAGACATTTGTTAAAATGCAGATTCCTGGACCTACTGATTCAGAAATGCTTTGAATGAGGCACCCAAACCTTCAGTTTTGCAAGTGATTTTAAGTATTCTAATGTTTGAGAACCAGGAGAAGGCAATGGCACCCCACTCCAGTACTCTTGCCTAGAAAATCCCATGGATGGAGGAGCCTGGTAGGCTCCAGTGCATGTGGTCGCTAAGACTCGGGCACGACTGAGCGACTTCACTTTCACTTTTCACTTTCATGCATTGGAGAAGGAAATGGCAACCCACTCCAGTACTCTTGCCTGGAGAATCCCAGGGACAGAGGAGCCTAGTGGGCTGCCATCTATGGGGTGGCACAGAGCCGGACATGACTGAAGCGACTTAGCAGCAGCAACCATCAGCGACATAATACTGCAAGATCTAAAACACTAATTTGGAAGCTTAATTTTGATGGAATGCAAATTTTAGCTTGACCTGCTCCCAATTCCAGGCCTCTGAAATCAGTGGTGACAAAACCTTTTGGGCATTTCCAGGCTCAGATTTCAGGGGCCTATTTTATAGAGAAGAGGAATAATTTATGTAACCATATCCCAAAGTAGGGAAGATCAGCCCCCAGATGCTTAGCTGCCTTTGTGGAGAAGCAGAGTATGAAACATTCAGACTCCAATGACTGAGGCACTGCCAAACTGGAGTAGCTGGCTAACATTATATTGTGAAATCTCTGGGCACCTGCTTTTTAAGTATTCATCTTTACTTGTTTTTTGCAGTAACTTTGTGACATTGGTTTTACCCTTGCCCCTATTATACAGATGAAGCCACTGAAGCTAAGGAAAGTAAGCAATTCAAAGATGTAGTGGTAATTGATGCCTTGAGTCAGGGGCTTGCAAACTATGTGACTGGCTGCCTGTTTTTTGACTGGCCTACAAGTTCAGAATGTTTTTTTACATTTTGTAATTGTTGAAAAAATTCTAAAGAAGGATAATTTTGTGACACATGAAAATTGTTAAAGGTTCAAATTCAGTGTCCATAAATAAATTTTACTGGAAAGCAGTTATGCTCATTTATTTATGTATTGTCTGTGGCAGATTTTGCATTGTAGCACCAGAGTTGAGTAGTTGTGATGATGACCTTGTGCTTGAAGAAGCCTAAAATCTTTGCTAAATGGCCCTTTACAGAAAACAAAACAAGCAAACAAACAAACAAAAAGCTGCCAATTTCTGCTTTAAACTGCTATGCTAGCATTTCCCAAACTTCAGTTATTTGGGAATAACTACTGTTGTGATTACTTCTCTTGCAAGCATTTAGAGTATTATATGCATAGCACTTTTCTTTAGATCAATTAGTTTTCCTTAGATAAATTTATTTTACAAAGAAAAACAAGTATAAGTGCAAACCAGTATGAAGTTGAAAGAAATAGAAGGTAACTGTAAAAACAATGCAAAAAAACACACAAAGCAACGTATTAAATTTCAGCTAAATAGTTGGAGCAGATACTATCAACTCTTGCTCCCATTTTCCTGCAGATCCTCTCACCATTTCTGTGTATACCATCCTGACTTACAATGACGAACCAGCATGATATTTGGAGGGCTGCCCTCGGTCTGCTGAAATTAACCTTTTTTACTAGCACAATGACTGAAGGTGCCTAGGAATCCATGTCCCCCTGTGGATGGCTTGTAAGCAATACCTAATGGCTGTGGGAGTATCGGGACACCAGTTCCCTCCCCACTTGTTCAGGATAGTTCTCAGGCATATGTTTTATATTGTTTCCCAGAACTTCCCAGTGGGATTAAGCTTCAGTAGCTTAATAAGCTGCCTTTCATCCTCTCTCCTGTATCATTACTTCCCTGCCAGTGTACCTGCAACTGCAAGATCAAGCATGTGCATCTCTTTAACCCCCACTTCAAGATCTGCTTCTTAGGAGGACCCCAGAAGACAGCAGTGCTTCAAACGAAAGACTGTGAGACTCTGATCTGTTTTTTTTTTTTTGTAATTATAAAAGAAAGATTACCAAATATCAGGAAGGACTCAACAATAAGCTGTCTGTGAATCCTTTTCTTCAATGTAAGTAAAAGTAAATAAAATAGAAAACAAAAAAAACCCACATTGTTTACCACATGATCCAATGGTACTTCTGTCCTTTTTCCAGGAGATATGAGAACCATACTTGCAAAATCTATTTTCTACCTTAAGGAGTCATCTAAGAACAGTAGCATCAGCAACACCTGGGGACTTATTAGAAATGCAGATTGTTCACTCTAAACCTACCGAATCAGAAACTTGAGGCTCGTGCTCAACCATTGTGTTTTAACAAGCCTTCAGGTGATTCCTGTGCATGCTTAAACATGAGAACTACTGCTGTACAGTAAACAATCTCTTATTTAGTTCTGCTTTCATTGCATTCCCGGATTTCATCAGAATTCAGAATCATCCAAGACTTGCTCTTCCCCTCAGACGTGACTGACAGATGGTTTTCTGGCTTCTGTTGAGCCTCCCACTGAGATGGACCTTGTTGCTTGCCAAAGCATACAGGTCAATAATTGGACAGCTCTGGTGTTAAATGACCTACCTCACAGTGTGGCTCAAACTTCTCTTGAGACTCCCACTGATTCCCCTTTGGCAACTCAAAGACAAGTCTAATTCCTTTCTAATTATCAAGTGGAAGTTTCATATCATGTCATGCCATTCATTCAAGAAATACTAATCATGCACTGTGTCTTTCCTTGTAGAACCTGTGACTGTGTTGGGAGTGGGACATTAATCAAGTGATCAGAAAAGTAAATATGTAAATAAATGACCCGTGAATCTTTTTCTTTATGAAATACCCAGATCCACATTTACTGGGATCGGGTTTCTTGTAATATCAGTGTCTTTATCATATTCTTTGGTGGTGGTAGAGAATATGTGCCTTATAAAAAATATGATTTCTTGAACTGCTTTATATATACTTCATTCAGTTCTACATGAAATGGATGTTCATGTTCCTCCTTTTCATTTTCTGTAATTCATTTTTTCCCCCAAGGATAGAATGAGTATGCCTCTTAAATAGTCTTTCATTGGTTAAGGGTTGTTTTCAGTATTAGTTTTTTAATAAAAAGACTAAAGTTTCCAGCTGAGAAATGTTTACTTATCTAGGAAGAATATTTTTTTAGTTATTTTGAAAAAAATTAAAAGCCATTTTTTATGCTAATTGTATATATCAGCATGGTAGTCCCTTAAGTGTAACTGAATCGGCATCTGTATGGATTTTGAGCTATGGAAATGAGACAGCTTTTTATTTAGACCAAATCTTTCTAGATGACTTAGCACAAATAGCATTTTGACATCAAGTCCTAGAAAGAAACACTTGCAATGAAAGTCCAGCTTCTAGAATACAGACCTTTTTTTCATGGTTTATACACATTTGCACTTGTGAACTACCATCACTTACATGTCTCAGTCAGTTCAGTCATTCAGTCGTGTCTGACTCTTTGTGACCCTATGGACTGCAGCATACCAGGCTTCCCTGTCCATCACCAACTCCTGGAGCCTACTCAAACTCATGTCTATCGTGTCAGTGATGCCATCCAACTGTTTCATCCTCTGTCATCCTCTTCTCCTCCTGCCTTCAATCTTTCCCAGCATTAGGGTCTTTTCCAATGAGTCAGTTCTTCGCATCAGATGGCCAAAGTATTGGAGTTTCAGCTTCAGCATCAGTCCTTCCAATGAATATTCAGGACTGATTTCCTTTAGGATGGACTGGTTGGATCTCCTTGCTGTCCAAGGGACTCTCAAGAGTCTTCTCCAACACCACAGTTCAAAAGCATCAATTTTTTGGTTCTCAGCTTTCTTTATAGTCCAACTCTCACATCCATACATGACTACTGGGAAAACCATAGCTTTGACAAGACAGACATTTGTTGGTAAAGTAATGTCCCTGATTTTTAATATACTGTCTAGGTTAGTCATAACTTTTCTTCCAATGAGCAAACATCTAGATAAACAAGTAATGTGAATTTTTACTAAACTAATTTATAGCAAAATTCTTTTAGAGAGTATGATCAGCTGATTGAAGTAAATTTCTGAGCCAGCATCCTATAGATTCCAAACATTTTCCAGAAAACAAAGTCTTAGTAAACAGTCAAGGAGAGGACTTTTTTCTTCCATTTAGTGAGAATTTACACAGTTGCAATCTTTGAGATTATCCCTGAGTCTCTTTCACAGTGAAGGTAACTAGGAAATCATGATCATCATGGGATGCAGAAGACTTTGGGGAAAATGCTTGTTTGTTTGATCCTGGTGAGATTGACTGTTTTGGTATATGTGGCTGGTAGTGGGTTAGGGTAATGAGGTAATGAGGCTAACAATAAGCATTTGACAGCTAACTCTTAGCAAATATCTAGCTTTAGTTAATTGTACATTTCTGTGCTCTTCTTTTAGTCCTACATGTTCAGAAATGACTGGGATAACGCTCAGGAGATGGAATCTGTTTGAGACAGTATAGGTGAATTGAGCATGCATTTGTTTTAATTGGAAAATTATTCAAAACACTTGGTCTCTTGCTGGGGATTCAAGCAGAACATAGACTATCACAGTGCTACAGTTTTAGCACTGCGAGAAACCTTACCAGTCATCAGGATCATATCCTTCATTTCAGTTCAGTTCAGTCGCTCAGTCGTGTCCGACTCTTTGTGACCCCATGAATCACAGCACGCCAGGCCTCCCTGTCCATCACCATCTCCCGGAGTTCACTCAAACTCATGTCCATCGAGTCAGTGATGCCATCCAGCCATCTCATCCTCTGTCGTCCCCTTCTCCTCCTGCCCCCTATCCCTCCCCGCATCAGAGTCTTTTCCAATGAGTCAGCTCTTTGCATGAAGTGGCCAAAGTACTGGAGTTTCAGCTTCAGCATCATTCCTTCCAAAGAACACCCAGGGCTGATCTTCTTTAGAATGGACTGGTTGGATCTCCTTGCAGTCCAAGGGACTCTCCAGAGTCTTCTCCAACACCACAGTTCAAAAGCATAAATTCTTCAGCACTCAGCTTTCTTCACAGTCCAACTCTCGCATCCATACTTGACCACTGGAAAAACCATAGCCTTGACTAAATGGACCTTTGTTGGCAAAGTAACGTCTCTGCTTTCGAATATGCTATCTAGGTTGGTTATAACTTTTATTCCAAGGAGTAAGTGTCTTTTAATTTCACGATTTTGGAGCCCAAAAAGATAAAGTCTGACACTGTTTCCACTGTTTCCCCATCTATTTCCCATGAAGTGATGGGACAAGATGCCATGATCTTCGTTTTCTGAATGTTGAGTTTTAAGCCAAATTTTTCACTGTCCTCTTTTACCTTCATCAAGAGGCTTTTTAGTTCCTCTTCACTTTCTGCCATAAGGGTGGTGTCATCTGCATATCTGAGGTTATTGATCTTTCTCCCGGCAATCTTGATTCCAGGTTGTGCTTCTTCCAGCCCAGCATTTCTCATGATGTACTCTGCATATAAGTTAAATAAGCAAGGTGACAATATACAGCCTTGACGTACTCCTTTTCCTATTTGGAACCAGTCTGTTCCATGAATAAATCCTTCATTTAGATATCCTTAATTACCCATATGCTGCCTAAATGCCTCCAATGGCAAGCAACTCACCTTTTCAAAATTTCCTTTAACTTCTGAGAAGTTCTAATTACTTGAAATTTCTTCCTTTGCTCACCCTGTCCAGTACTCTCTGGCCCAGTTGGTTCTATGATTGGGAAAATTGAGACCCAGACTGATGAACAAACTTGCTTAAGAATAGGAACAGTGAGTTAGTAGTGGATCAGGCTGAGTGATTCCTGGTCTAGTGTTCTTTCCATTGTGCCAAGCTCCCCCTCTCAACTTGGCAAATAAGATAAATAATGTTTTACTTATTCCTGACACTTGTCCAAAACAAAGGTATTGGAATATGCCCTTTGATGTAGAAATTTAGTCCATGGAAGCATACTCTATAAAGAAATGTGGTCAATCCTTGCACAGTTATGCATGAATATATGCTCATGCAGCCAAAACCAAAGGAAAAAAACTAAAGTGCAACAAAGCAAGCTGAGTTATGACATTGCTCCAAGTTGGCAGATGTTGGCACTGCACCAGACTACATCGATATTTCACTCCAATAGGTGAGGACTATTTACAGGTGAGCCCTGTGCTCACACTTCTCATAATAGAGATGCAGCTACACACCTTGTGTTAACCATTAACAACTGTTCCACAGTAATCTTTCAGAGTATTCTCAGTAAATGAGCACAGGTAAAGATGAGATGTGCTTACCTTCAGGGTTTGCCCTTTAGTTATATAAAATTTGTAAGTCAGAAAACTAAGGGTTGGAATCAGCATTTGCTGGCAAGAAGAATATCACCTCTTTCTTCTCCTTCTCCTCCCCTTTTAAGGAAAGATAAGTCTCAATGTATACAACAAAGAAAAGAAGCTTCAAGGAATCTGATGGAGTTGCATGTTTCTGTATCTTTACTTTTATGACAAAGTGTTTTGAATAATTAGTGGCTTGAGCTTTTCCTACTGCTGAGATAATACTGAGACCTTCATTTATACCTCACATGGTAGAAAGGTTTATTTGACGCCCTCTTTCTCTTGTTTCCCAGGACTTGCTGTGCTTTTTTCCCCTGGTTATGACAATCTAAGACTGTTTTTCTGAAGGAGATGAGGATACAGTATGACTGTCATTAAAACACAAATATACACATGCATGTGTGCCACAGACATACATGGTCTAATTGAATTTAAATTAGAAATTTTAGAAGTGACATAGCTTATATCTGAGCATGCGAGATAGTCAGTTGACTGTGCTTTTAATTAACTAGGTAGTATTTTGTTAAGGTGTCAGAAACATGCAAGATATGCAAAGTATGCAAGATAAAAGCATGGTTCCTTACACACACCTGTCACTCTGAGCATTCTTCCCAGCAGCTGGTGTCCCTATAATCACAGCTCTGATTAGATATTCCTGGTAAGCACGACAAAAAATAGTGGACTGTAATCAATGAATCAATTTAGGATAGGTACTGATCACCATTTTCTCTTTTGTTATTCATCCTTTATCTCTAACAAAATGCATGTTCATACTGGTTTGTTAAATGGCAGTCATTTAAAATTTGCTCATTGAGTTTCCATGAGCAAAATATAATAATGTACATTGCTATGAATATATAGTTTTCCCCATGTTGTAACATTTTCCAAGTGCAGTTTCAGTGACTCAAATTTAGCTAGCTTTTAACTGTTTTTTTTTTTCAGTTCCAGCTTTTCTTCCTTCTAATCTATATACAAATACAATATTGATTTTCCTGTATATCTCTAAGAAATTTTTTTGTTTCAAATAACGGTTGGAACCGAACTCAAATTGGCTTACACACGAAGAAAGAGAACTTGTTGGCTTAGTATAATTGGGAAGTTCAAGTACAAAACTGTCATAAGACACTGCTAGACCTTAAGTCTCAAATTGTTTCATCAGGATATGGCAATCTCTGTGTTACAACTCTGCTTTCCATTGGTATTAACTTCATTCTCAGACAAACTCTCCTCACATAGTGCCATCGATGGCCACCAGCAGCTTTAAATTGAAAGTTTAGCAACACCAGGAGAAAGACAGACAGACTCTAGCAAATATCTCAGGGCTGGCTTTACAGTCTAGCCAGTGAATTAATGCATCCTTGGGGGCCAGAGAATGAACTGTTCTGATTGGCCAGTCCTGGTCATGTGCTCATCAGTGGGCTTGAGGCAGGGGAGGGGTTCCACAAAGGAAAATCAAGGCATTATTCTCAGAGAAAGAGGAAATAAATGGTTAGCAGAAAATTAAAGCAAAATGTTCCCTTTCATGAGGAGTTTCCCTTTTTAACAGCGGGGGCAAGAGTGATAGGATGAAAAGAACTATGCAAGATAAAGCTTGAGGATATTTGGCAAAACTAATACAATTTGTAAAGTTTAAAAATAAAATAAATTAAAAAAAAAAAAAGATAAAGCTTGAGTTTCAGAATTCCCAGTCCTGAATTCAATTCCTAGTTTGGTTAAGTATTAGCTATGTGACTTTGGCAAGTCAGTTGACCTCTTTGATTTTTAGTCTCTCCATCTAACAATAAATTCTCAGAGGTTGGAGGAGAAAGAAAAGGACAGTATTTGGCACTTGTTAATACTAAAGAGTGAATAAATAAGATGAACTGATTTTTAATATTTTTAAAAATTATATTTATTCTGGAGTGGTTCATATACTACCTCCCTGAGGGAAAGTCACAAACTCTCAAACCTCACTTTCCTCATTTGCAAAACAAATTAACTACTTAGTTGACTCAAGAAATATCTATGAAGGGGATATAGTATGTTAGGCATTTTTATAGGCACTGATGTTATAATAGTGATCAAGATATAACTATGCCCTCTTGAAACTTACATTCTGGTAAGAGAGATAGATCACTAATAAAGAAGCAAAGGAGTATATATAATGTATGTACTAAGAAGGAAAAAATAGAGTGGGTTACAGAAATTTTCAGAAAATGAGGCCTGAAATTTTACTTAAGTCATCAGGAAAATGGCATTTGGGCTGTGTCCCTAAGGAAGTAATGGAGTGATCTACATAGTAGCATTCCAGGGAGAGGAAACAAGTGAAAAGGCCCTGAGGTGAGAGCCTACACTGATGGTCAATGAAAAAAGCAAAACCAGCGAATACAAAGGCAGTGAGTGGATGGGACATTGGAGAGGAGCTGGGGTCAGATTATGATATGGTTGTTGTTGTTCAGTCACTCGGTCATGTCCAACTCTTTGTGACTCCATAGACTGCAGCACACTAGGCTTCCCTGTCCTTCACCATCTCCTGGAACATGTTCAAACTCATGTCCATTGAGTCAGTGTTGCCATTCAACTATCTCATCCTCTGTTGTTCCCTTCTCCTCCCGCCTTCAGTCTTTCCCAGCATCAGGGTCTTTGCTAATGAGTCAACTCTTCACATCAGTTCACTAAAGTATTGGAACTTAAGCTTCAGCATCAGTCCTTCCAGTGAGTATTCAGGACTGATCTCCTTTAGGATTGACTGGTTTGATCTCCTTGCAGTCTAAGGGACTCTCAAGAGTCTTCTCCAATACCACAGTTCAAAAGCATCAATTCTTTGGTGTTCAGCTTTATGGTCCAACTCTCACCTCCATATTTGACTACTGGAAAAGTCATACTTTTGACTATATGGACGTTGTTGGCAAAGTAATGTCTCTGCTTTTTAATATGTTGTCTAGGTTGGTCATAGCTTTTCTTACAAGGAGCAAGTGTCTTTGAATTTCATGGCTGCAGTCACCATCTGCAATGATTTGGGAGCCTCCCAAAATAAAGTCTCTCATTGTTTCCGTTGTTTCCCTGTTTATTTGCCATAAAATGATAGAACTGGATGCCATGATCTTAGTTTTCTGAATGTTGAGTTTTAAGGCAGCTTTTTCACTCTCCTGTTTCACCTTCATCACAAGGCTCTTTAGTTCCTCTTTGCTTTCTGCCATAAGGATGGTATCATCTGCATATCTGAGGTTGTGGATATTTCTCCCAGCAGTCTCGATTCCAGCTTGTGCTTCATCCAGCCCAGCATTTTGCATGATGTACTCTGCATATAAGTTAAATAAGCAGGGTGACAGTATACAGCCTTGATGTACTCCTTTCCCAATTTGGAACCAGGCGTTACATGTCTGGTTCTAACTGTTGCTTCTTGACCAGCATACAGATTTTACAGGAGGCAGGTAAGGTATTCCCATCTCTAAGAATTTTCCACTGTTTGTTGTGATCCACATAGTCAAAGGCTTTAGCATAGTCAATGAAGCAGAAGTAGCTGTTTTTCTGGAATTCTCTTGCTTTTTCTATGATCTGACACACGTTGGCAATTTGATCTCTGATTTCTCTGCCTTTTCTAAATCCAGTTTGAACGTTTGGAAATTCTCGGTTCACATACTGTTGAAGCCTGGGCTTGGAGAATTTTGAGCATTACTTTGCTAGCATGTGAAATGAGTGCAATTGTGCAGTAGTTTGAACATTCTTTGGCATTGCTCTTCTTTGGGATTGGAATGAAAACTGATCTTTTCCAGTCTTGTGGCCAATGCTGAGTTTTCCAAATTTGCTGGCCTATTGAATGCAGCACTTTCACAGCATCATCTTTTAGGATTTGAAATAGTTCAGCTGGAATTCTATCACCTCCACTAGCTTTGTTCGTAGTGATGCTTCCTAAGGCCCACGTGACTTCACACTCCTAGATGTCTGGCTGTAGGTGAGTGATTGATCACACCATCATGTTTATCTAGGTCATTAAGATCTTTTTTGTGTAGTTCTTCTGTGTATTCTTGTCACATTTTCTTAATATCTTTTGCTTCTATTAGGTCCATACCATTTCTGTCCTTTATTGTGCCCATCTTTGCATGAAATGTTCCTTTGATATCTCTAATTTTCTTGAAGAGATCTCTAGTCTTTCTATTCTATTGTTTTCCTCTATTTCTTTGCATTGTTCACGTAGGAAGGCTTTCTTATCTTTCCTTGCTATTCTTTGGAACTCTGCATTCAGATCGGTATAACAATCCTTTTCTCCTTTGGCCTTTACTTCTCTTCTTTTTTTAATTTTTAGAAATTTATTCATTTTTTAATTGAAGGATATTTGTTTTACAGAATTTTGTTGTTTTCTGTCTTTTCTCAGCTATTTGTAAGGCCTCCTCAGACAGCCATTTTACCTTTTTGCATTTCTTTTTCTTGGAGATAGTTTTGATTACTGCCTCCTGTCCATTATCATGAGCCTCCATCCATAGTTCTTCAGCCATTCTGTCTATCAGATCTAATCCCTTGAATCTGTCATTTCCAATGTATAATCGTAAGGGATTTGTATTTAGATCTTACCTTAATGGCCTCGTGGTTTTCCCTACTTTATTCAATTTAAGTCTGAATTTTTCAATACAGAGTTCATGATCTGAACCACAGTCGGCTCCTGGTCTTGTTTTTCATGACTGTATAGTGCTTCTCCATCTTCAACTGCAAAAAATATAATCAATCTGATTTCGGTATTGACCACCTGGTGATGTCCATGTGTAGGAGTCGTCTCTTGTGTTGTTGGATGAAGATGTTTTCTATGACCAGGGCGTTCTCTTGGCAAAACTCTGTTAGCCTTTGCCCTGCTTCATTTTTATTCCGGGGTCAAACTTACTTTGGTTATCTCTTGACTTCCTACTTTTGCATTACAGTCCCCTATGATAAAAAAAGGGAGAAGGCAATGGCATCCCACTCCAGTACTCTTGCCTGGAAAATCCCATGGATGGAGGAGCCTGGTAGGCTGCAGTCCATGGGATCGCTAAGAGTCCGACATGACTGAGCGACTTCACTTTCACTTTTCACTTTGATGCATTGGAGAAGGAAATGGCAACCCACTCCAGTGTTCTTGCCTAGAGAATCCCAGGGACGGTGGAACCTGGTGGGCTGCCGTCTATGGGATTGCAGAGAGTCAGACACGATTGAAGTGACTTAGCAGCAGTGGCGTGATAAAAAAGACATCTTTTTTTTGATGTTAGTTCTAGAAGGTCTTGTAGGTCTTCATAGAGCCGTTCAACTTCAGTTTCTTCAGCATTAGTGGATTAGGACGTGGACTTGGATTACTGTGATATTGAATGATTTGCCTTGGAAACGGACAGAGATCATTCTGTCGCTTTTGAGATTGCACCCAAGTATTGCATTTCTTGGACTCTTTTGTTGACTATGAGGGCTTCTCCATTTCTTCTAAGGGATTCTTTCCCACAGTAGTAGATATAATGGTCATCTGAGTTAAATTTGCCCATTTCAGTCCATTTTAGTTCACAGATACCTAAAATGTCGATGTTTATTCTTACCACTCCCTGTTTGATCACTTCCAATTTACCTTGTTTTATGGAGCTAACATTTCAGGTTCCTATGCACTATTGTTCTTTACAGCATGAGACATTACTTTCACCACCAGACATACACCACTGGGAGTTGTTTCTGCTTTGGCTCAGCCTCTTCATTCCTTCTGGAGCTATTTCTCCGTTGTTCTCCAGTAGCATATTGGGCACCTACCGAGCTGGGGAGTTCATCTTTCAGTGTCATATCTTTTTGCCTTTTCATACTGTTCACGGGGTTCTCAAGGCAAGAATGCTGAAGTGGTTTGCCATTCCCTTTTCCAGTGGACCACGTTTTACCAGAACTCGCCACCATGACCCGTCCATCTTGGGTGGCCCTATCTGTATGGCTCATAGTTTCATTGAGTTAGACAAAGTTGTGACCCATGTGATCAGTTTGAATTTTACCTATTAAGCAAAATCCAAAATGATAAGGGGTTTAAACTTTATTCTAAGTGTGTCAGGAAGCCACTAGTATTTTATATATGCAAGAAATGATCTGACTTCCATTTCAAAAATGCTACTGTGGGGAGAAGAGATGATGGTGGAGCCAGCAGGAGACCAGTTACAAAAGTTAGGAGAGTGGTTAGGACACCGGGTGGGAAAGGAGATGGTGGCTTGGACCAGGTGTGGTTTTGGAGGTAATGAAAGAAAAAGTCAGGTTGAGGAATCATTTTCAAAGTAGAGGAGGGAGTTTGCTAATAGTTTGATTGTAGGGTGTGAAAAAAAAAAGTGTAACTGGATAAATGGTGGAGTCATTTACTGTGATAGAGGATGCTAGGGGAGGAGCAGGTTATTGTGCTGGAGTGGGAAATGAGTTTAGTTTGAAATGCTTTTTTAATCATCCAAGTTGAGATGTCAGGTAGGTGGTACGAGTCTGGGAAGGGCCTAGGATGAAGCTGTAACTTTGAGAATCTTTAGCAAATAGACTGTATTTTAAGACATGGGGATGAATGGTAATCTGTTATTTTTTGCTCTTCAAAGACATAAGTTATTTATATTATCTGCGTTAGGACTAACTACTATAAATAGGTTACTGTATTATTATGATTAAAATAATATGAGTATTTTCAGTTTTTTAAGCTCTTTTTGAAGTGGGTGGTTTATCCCTGGTGGCTCAGACAATAAAAGCGTCTGCCTGCAATGTGGGAGACCTGGATTCAATCCCTGGGTCTGGAAGATCCCCTGGAGAAGGAAATGGCAATCCACTCCAGTATTGTTTCCTGGAGAACCCCCATGGACGGAGAAGCCTGATGGGTTACAGTCCATGGGATAGCAAAGAGTTGGACACGACTGAGCAACTTCACTTTCTGTCTTTCTTTGAAGTGGGTAATCAACCCTTGATGATTGTCTGCCTAGAAAAAAGTAGATATGCACACACATCATTTCACTTCAGGAATGATTCTAGATAGACTTGTACAAAGGATGGAATCCCACCACTTCAGTAGTTAGGGCTTTGTACTTAATGTATTTCAAATAAAAGATTATTCCAGATTCAGAATGTAAAAGAGATAGAGGTAGACAGAGGTGTTTTGCTTGAGGTCAGAGTAGAGGATTGAGCCGTGTAGGCTCAGCCTTCCTCACACCTGTCATAGATGCACAAATGTACATGGGTGCCCATGTTAATCTTACAGGTTTCAAAGAATAAAAACACACACAGAAATCTATGTCCTTTCCAGCTCTGGTGGCCTGTCATTTTTTTCCTGGCTGCCAGGCATATATGTTTGGTTCATGCTGACCAAGGAATCCCAGGGCTCAGGCTGAGTTTCATGGTTCTGTTATGTACATAAACAGATTTACAGTTTCTTCCCTGTAAAATTTTACTAGAAAGCCAGCAGATGGAATTATAGAATATCAGAGCTAGAAGTAAACCCAGCGATCATCTCTTCCCATCCCTTCTGTTTATTGAGAAGTATTGAATAGATGATGTCATTAGAAGAAAAAGGGTCTTGCTTAGGGTAACCTCAAAAGAAACAGACTGACCTCTGCCCCTATGTTCTCTGACTCACCATGTTTTGGAATAAATGTGGTGAGAAATACAGAAATTTTTCTGTGAACCAAAACTACACAGCCAGGTCAGAGAACTGACTTGGTGGATATCAGTGAGTGTCTGTCCATTAAAGAGAGTAAGGTCTTCTTAAGGTCTGTGCTAGAGGAACTATCAGGAGTTTGAAAGTTGACCTTCTCTTTGATTGTGAGTCCTTAGCCTGGGGTTCATGGAAAGGCCTCAGGGAATTGTGGGCTCCCCAGAAAAGGTGTATGTGTGTGTATGCACACCTATTTCTTTTTTCCTAGGAAGACAGTTCTCAAGAGTTTACTATTATAGAGTCTTAAAGAGATATGATTATCCACCCTCAAAAAGGGTTTTAAAAATAGCAACCTGAAAAATTCTCATAGGAAGCAAGATGGCTGACCATCTTAGACAGTGTTCTGTTTTAAGTTTCCACCAGCTGGTGTCCTAATGCAGACATATAAATAAGCTATGTTTCTGGGAAGAGCAAAAAGTAATAAGTAAATAGATTAAACATGGAGTAAAAAGAAATGCCTTTATGTTCTAATCTCTAGGAGATTAATCAAATGCAAAGAAACTCATTTGTGAGTTTCTTTGATGCAGCACTCATCTATGCCATATCTCAGAATGCCAATAACCTTTTAATGTAATATTGTTTATTACTTTTCCAATACTGTGCAAAAGTCTTAGTTATTAGGAAGCAATGATTATTTGACATTTTTTCCCTTAATGACTTTTATTTTTCTACATTGCCTTCTCGTCTAATCCCTTTTTTATTATTTCCCCATTATAGTACCCAGTGGGCGCTGACATCCAACTCACCCATGCCTATTTCCTGTAATGGACGAACTTGATGCTAATGTGAGGTATGTTGCATTTTTATATATGTTGTGCTATAAATTGTGGTTATTTGAACTCTCAGACTTCTGAAAAATCTGTTTGGGTAGAGTTACAAAGTTAATAAATGTGTATTTTCTACAACATTTCATATATCAATATAATCGTGAATGTGGTACTATTTATTAATTTTTTAATTTCATTTATGCTTAAATGGTAAGTATAATATAGCTGTAAATGATTCCAGATGCCTGTGCTAAAAGTTAGTGCTACAAGAGATGCTGTTGCATGAAAATATTCATCTCTGTAACAGGAAGGAAGAAATCTATTTAAATGGGGGCAAAAATACCTTAAGAATATTTATGTGTGTTTCTAAACTTGAGATACATACTTAAATAGCTTTTTGTGACAAGTACTAGTTTGCTAGTTCTTTTATCAACCAGGTCATTTTATTGTATGGCATAATGGTTGCATGGTATAGTTACATAAAGCTGAATTACTTTTGTTTTCTTTTCCTATAATTTCCCGCAACTCTTGGAGATCAAACAATAGGATGGCTTCTAGGGAAATTTTTTTCTTAAAGGCTTGCTGCGTTTTATTCAGTACAACCAAATAATGTGAAAAAATGTGTTCAATAAGATTTAAATGTTATGAATTGGCATTTGAGGCTGAAGATATCATTGATATCAATAGCTGGAAGACATGCTCAAAAAATACAGTCTTGGTGCAAGCACAGGAGCAGTTTTTCTTTCATTTGAGATCTGTAGGAAAGCATATTTCAGGTATAGATCAGGGGCACCGTGCCTCTGTGTTTGATGTAGGAGAACCCTGTTACAAAATGAAGCTGTCAAACATCTTGACAGAAACTCTAATGTAATGTGACTGGAGTTGCAAAGATGTACTATCACCGTAACCCAGGGATTCCTTAAGGGTCAAATATGTCTCATGAATAATAAAAGGCCAAAGTGAGCAATGTCAATGGCTATAAGTTTATCAAGTTGTTTTAAGTTTCAGACACTGTATTAAAGTGGATCAGTTGGTTAAAATGTACTTCTTTTTGGGTAATTCAGATAGCATGATCTCTGACATTTCTAGATTTTCAACATTTATTTACAGTGGGCTTGAATTCTAATAGCAGGATACAATTCAATTAAATTAACATTAGCCTTTCTTTTGGGTGCTGTAGAAGTGTTATGCAGGATACAAGATGGTATCAGTCCTCAGAATCTTGTCTCTGGACCATCTTCTTTGTCTGATTTCTAAACTGATCCCATCAATATATACTCACCCTTACCCACTCCCCCTTCCTACCCACAGTATTAGTAATATGCAAATGCAACAGACTTTCCACCCATTTCCTTCCCAGCCCACACTCTTGGTGTCCATGAAAGGACATTTATTTACCAAATTGTGATGTATGGATCACTAGTAATGCATGATGATTTTAGGTGGCACATGAACATCTGTTTTATTTTAAAGTAGGTATTTTAAGGTAATCTTATAGGGGCAAGTAATGGTGGCTCAGACAGTAAAGAATCTGCCATCCCTGAATTGGGAGGATCCCCTGGAGAAGAGAATGGCTACTCATTCCAGTATTCTCGCCTGGGAAAGTCTATGGACAGAGGAGCCTGGCAGGCTACAGTCCATGGGGTCACAAAGAGTCTGACATGACTGAGAGACTAACATTTAAACTTAATACTATTTTGCCACTGATAGTAGTGAAATAGAATTTTCTTCTAAAATACATTTAGTTAAAATTTAAAAGTAAGTTTTACTAAAAGAAAAGTTTTATACAACTGTATTAATTATATTTATCATGTTGTAGTTAAACTTATCCTATAATTGGGGGTTAGCATCTTTTAACTGCCTTCATTCTTGTTGAGAGTAAATCCTAAGAACTTTCATGCCAAAGAAAAGTATTTTTTTTCTATTTCTTTAATTTTTTATCTATATGAGATGGTGAAAGTGAAAGTCACTCAGAAGGACAGTCTGGATTCTGCTTAGCAGAAGGTGAAGTATGTAGTCGTGTGGTGGCTGTAAAATGTTGAGAGGAGTTAGGTGGCGTATTTTTTGTTTGTTTGTTTAAAATTCATGATGTGTGTGCTGACCTCTCCCAGCCCTGAGTTCTATAGCAGAATTTTCTAGCTTGGCTAGGAAATCAGTGTTGAATATTTACTATGTACGAGGTCATCATAAACTATAAACTTAACATGTATTATCTCGTTTAATTTTTAAAACAATCTTCCATTTTACAGTGTGTGGTAACTAAGGTACAAAGGGGTTAAGTAACTTGCTTAAGGTCATAAAATCACATTGCCTCCTACTATACTACAGATATTTTATGAGTGTGTGTGTGTGTAAGTTGGTGAGATGGCTGACATTCCTGTCTTGGTAAATGTAGTTTGGAAGAGAGAATGAATATGTGAGAATGAACACCCCAAAAAGCACAGGATGGGAGAAGAATATAAATGCCTGGGGAAATTTCAGAAATCTGAGAGAAAGATTACTATGGGATATAGAATTGAGAGACTCCATCCAGTTTTTCCCAGATATCAAAGAACAGAGAGGTCCTAGGATGACACTTAGGGCTAAATAAAAATGTCTAGCATTTAAGTATTTTGACGGGCCATACTGAACACCTGATTTTTGGTTTGTTTGGTTTCATTTAATTGAGTTTCTTATTTCATTTTGACCCTTGCTATTGTATATCTACTGTTATTGACTGTAAGCATCAGAAACTAACTTGCTAATATATTCAAAGGTAATTTTGGGGAAGCTATAATATATAGGTTCACATAATTAAGGTGAAAATTCTGGGGGTCTTGGCTTGTAAATAAAAAGAACTTTGAGAATTCTAGTAGAGATAAAAAGTGGAACAATAGCCAACCATAGGAAGAAGTGATCAGTACATTTCTGCATCATGGATGATGTCCAACTCTTTGCTCTATCAATATATGCTGTTCAAGAATCAGAATCAGACGTCTGATTGACCAGGCTAAGTCATGTGACAATTTGTTGTCCAGCATTCATAATGGGAGGTGAATATCAATCAGGAAGATGGCATGCAATGGAGGAAAGTTAAATCCCCTGAAGAAATTGGTGCTTTTTAGGAAAGGGGAATTGAGGCTTGGTAGCCAAAATATGCGGAGAAGGCAATGGCACCCCACTCCAGTACTCTTGCCTGGAAAATCCCATGGGCGGAGGAGGCTGGTGGGCTGCAGTCCATGGGGTCGCAAAGAGTCGGACACGACTGAGCGACTTCACTTTCACTTTTCACTTTTATGCATTGGAGAAGGAAATGGCAACCCACTCCAGTGTTCTTGCCTGGAGAATCCCAGGGACGGGGGAGCCTGGTGGGCTGCCGTCTATGGGGTCACACAGAGTCAGACACGACTGAAATGACTTAGCAGCAGCAGCAGCAGCCAAAATATCTTAATGTCAAACTCCATTTGTTTTGTTGCAGTTGGATTTATCTATGTTATTTATAAGTTAGTTGCTCCGTGGGTAAATAAAAATATGTAAGGGTTCCTTTGTTAGTTTAATATAATTAAGCACCTAAAAGATGTGCCAGGAAGAGTTAACATAAGTGCCTGTTCTTAAAGATCTCAAGCTAGAAGACTGTTACACAAATAGAACTTAGTAAAATGACAAGAGAGCCTGAATAGTGAGCTATATACAATGAGCTGTATTCTCTGTGAACTAACTATAAGGTACAAGCTGGAATCAAGATAGATAGGAGAAAACATCAGCAACTTCAGATATGCAGATGATACCACTTTAATGGCAGAAAGCTAAGAGGAGCTAAAGAGCCTCTTGATGAGGGTGAAGGAGAAGAGTAAAAGAGCCAGTTTAAGACTAAAGATTTAAAAAATTAAGATCATGGCATCCTCCCCCATTACTGCATGGCAAATAGAAGGGAAAAAAATTGGAAGTAGTGACAGATTTCCTCTTCTTGGACTCCAAAATCACTGCTGATGGTGACTGCAGCCATGAAATCAGAAGACAATTGCTTCTTGGCAGGAAAGCGATGGCAAACCTAGACAGTGTGCTGAAAAGCAGAGACATTAGTTTGCCAACAAAGGTCCATATAGTCAAGGTTATGGTCTTCCCAGTGCTCACGTACAGTTCTGAGAGCTGGACCATAAAGAAGACAGATGCCAAAGAATTGATGCCTTCTAACTGTGGTGCTGGAGAAGACTCCTGAAAGCCCCTTGGACGGCAAGGAGATCAGTCAATATTAAAGGAGACCAACTCCGAATATTCACTGGAAGGACTGAAGCTGAAGCTGTAGTATTCTGGTCATCTGATGCAAACAGATGACTCATTAGAGAAGTCCCTGATGCTGGGAAAGATTGAGAGCAGAAGGAGAAGAGGGCATCAGAGGATGATATGGCTGGACAGCATCACTGATGCAATGAACATGAACTTGGGTAAACTCTGGGAGATAGTGAGAGACAGGGAGGCCTGGCGTGCTGCTGTCCATGGGGTTGCCAAGTCTAACACAACTGGATGACTGAACAACAACAACAACAAAAAAAAAAAAAAAAAAAGAAGAAAGAAATACTAGGTGTGGATTTTAGAAATAGGAGAAGCATTACAAGCATTTTTCCCTTAAGAGCTTTCATTGCAGAGAGCAGTTGATGTAGGATGGATTTACTCAGGATGAAAAGCCAGCAGTGAATCAGGCCCTGCCTGGAGGGGCAAGTTCCTGATGAGTCCTAACCTTTGATAAGTAGTGTCTCAAATCTTGCAGCCATCTCTTTCCAGACAATCTGACACACACTTGATGTCAGTTTCTGGTCTCCTTGCTTCTTGTTGGGGCTCTGTAAGACAACAGCATTCTTTTTGTAGGGTTGAAGAAAGGAAAATGGAAAGAGTAGCTTTGGTGACTTTGCAGCAGATTCTTCTTGAGGATATCCCTGGCCCGCGTTTGGGCGGTGAACCTGGCAGTCCCTAACCCCCCTGCTCACCCCTGAGCTGCTGTGGCTACTTGATGTGGCTCCAAAATAGTTACTGCCTGACTTCAGACATAACCCATGCTTTTTTCCCTCCAAGTTGTGTAGCCCTTTATTAGCAACTAAAATAGAAGGTATCTGTTGTACAACATGGATAGTGATTGACTATAACTGGAGATTTTTATATCCTAAGGGCTGGAAGCTTTTTAACCCATGTTTTTTGTTTTAACTACTAGATTCTCCCCACTGACATGTGTCTCTCCTCAGCTCATGTGTGAGTCCTAAAGGTGACCCAGGTCTGTATCCTTTTCTTCCTGCTGCTTATTGCACATAAACAGTTTCTGCTTTCCAAGAATTTTTTCCCTAATAGTTTCTGATTCCACAAAGTATAGGGTTCAGGCAGCAGTTAAGTAAGAGCAGAAAAGTTCAAATATTCACAAATTTGCTCTTTGAAGATTTCTCAAGATAAAGAGCTCAGATATTGAATGGAGAGAAAATTTATTTTTAAATCTTGATTCTTTTTATTTTATTTTTCAGGTTTTTTTATTGCTTTATTTTTGTATTTTTTGTGATGGTTTTTATTTTTTATTCTGTTAATTGCTCTCTTAATTGCATTATCTAATACAATCGTCTATTTCGTTACTTATTTATTCCTTAATTTGAATGATAATAAAATTTTTCAGTATTTGGTTCTTCCTCCTTTCCCTCTGCCCTTCAAAATTATCTAATTTTAATTGAATGTATTATTTTCCTCAGTGTTTATCTTTATATCCTTAAATATACATTTTCATCTCTATGACTTGATTTATTGATTTTAAATACTCTTTTCTGAGCACAAAATATAGATTAATTGGAAAGTAGCATATTCATATATGCGGTTCCATTCCACCTTCTGTCCAACTTCCTCTCTTGGCTTCTGTCTAATCATTTTAATTCTGTATTGTTGAGGTTTATCATTTACAGATTATTCTACAGCTGTAATTTGTCTTTGACAAAGTCCTGGAGTTCAAAATACTTAAAGCTCACCTTGAATCATTTTCCTATTATTTTCCCTTCAAATATATTATTTACCCAAGAATATTTTTTAAAATTTTATTTATTTTTAATTGGAGGATAATCGCTTTACAATGTTGTGTTGGCATACATCCCCATGAATCAACTGTAGGTATACATATGTCCTCTCCATCTTGAACCTCTCTCCTACCTCCCACCCCATTCATACCTCAAATCTGGTGCTCTGCTCTGGTGTCGCAGAGCACCAGATTTGAGCTCTCTGCGTCATACAGTAAATTTGCACTGGCTTTCTAATTTTACGTATGACAATGCATGCGTTTCAGTGCTACTGTCTCAATTTGTCCCGCGCTCTTCCTCTCCCGCCCCCGTGGGTAGCCACAGGTCTGTTCTTTCAGCTGTGGCTTCCTCCCAGCCTTGACTCATCTCCCTGCTCCTGTACACTTTGCTGGTGCACTGCCTCTACTCAGTAAGAACACCTTGGTTTAAGACTCTGTTTCTCCTCCAAAGAGTAACTGTTATGCTTACTCAGTAATGTTTCTCATTAGCAACCAAAACAGCATCATACAGGAATGATGAATCGTGTAAACGGTAGCATTTCCCTCCTTTTTGCTATGGTTTCTAGCAGTCAGAACTGCATTTGTAACTACCATTAGCAAGTATAGAAGATCTCTAGGCCCTTATTGTGGCTCTAACATGCCTTTATTTTATTTTTCCAATTCTTTTTGCCACTTCATCGTGTTTCTTTTGATTTTTTTTTAACTACAACTTATATTGTTTATTTTTGTAAACCACTTTAAGAAATGAAGGGAAGAAGGAAGAGAGGGAGAAAAAACCCAAGAAGCATTTTTTTCCCGAGAGAGAATCTTTCTTTTTTCTTTGGTAGGGCTTGCCATGTGACAGGGAGCACTTAGCATCACTGAACAGAAGATCAAAATGGCAAGCTTTTATATAGAGCACAAATAAATCTGAATACATACCAAAAGCTGAATACTTAAAAATATAAAATATATACACAATGTAAATGCAGTCACCTGTTGTACACATGTCATAACATTAATTAAAAACCATGACATGATAAGTATTTGGTTGACCCTTGAACAACATGGATTTGAGCTGATTGAGTCCACTTCTGTGCAGATTTTTTCAGTAGTAAATACTACATTATTGCATGGTTTAAGGTTGGTTGAATCCATGGATGTGTAACTGTTGGTACGGAGGGCCAACTATAAGTTATACATAGATTTTCAACTGCTCAGAGAGTCAGTACCCCTTACCCCTGAGTTATTCAAAGGTTAACTCTAACTACCCAATTGCCTTAATTCTGTCATGGCACTAAGTTGCAATTTACTACTTCAAATCAGTAAATAAAATTCATTGGAAATCAATGTGACTACAGGAATTAATTGAAATGATCCAATTTTAGCAGAGAAAAAAATAGCAATTTTACAAATTAGAGTGTTGTATAACACAGGGAAGTTTAAGCTGGTGCTCTGTGATGACCTAGAGGGGTGGGATGAGGAGATAGGGTGGGAGGGAGGGGATATATGTATACTTACGACTGATTCACATTGTTGTATGGCAGAAACCAATACACCATTGCAAAGTAATTATCCTCCAATAAAAATAAATTTAAAAGATAAATAAAAATAAATTTTAAGTAAAAAAAATAAGGGAGTTGATTTCTGGTTTGATTATTAGTACTGGTGACAGTACTTGTATGCGTGTATTTAGTCACTAAGTCATGTCTGACTCTGCAACCCTTGGATTATAGCTTGCCCAGCTTCTCTGTCCTTGGAATTTCCCAGGCAAGAATACTGGAATGGGTTGCCATTTCCTTCTCCAGGTGACAATGCTTAGATTTCACTAAAGACTCAGGATGAAGTTAGAATTTTTAATGCTAAATATCCTAAAGCCTTGAAATAACTCCTAGAGTTTAAAATCAAGGTGTACAAGTTGTCAGCCCTGAAGACTTATCAATATGTAATTGATTTGGAAGCAGAGTTAATTCATATTTGTAACCTGGCAATTGCAACTGTGAGCATGTGCAACTTTAAGTCAGTGAAATGTTTTGCAGGAAATCTCTCTTCAGGCTTTGAAATTATGACATGCATTAGCATATAAGGAGAAAGTGAGTGGGTACCATTTAAAAGGGGTTATTTTTATGTTGCTTTAGACATGTAAATGAGAATCATACTCAACGTTATTACTTGACTGATACAATGGTGATTGTTCAGTCAGTTTTCTGATTATATCAGAAACCTACAAACTGGAACTTACCTTGTTTCTCATGGGGTCACAGGGGACCTTAAAGGGTAGGATGACATTTATGGTCCTAAAACAGTAGTCTCTTGCAGTGTGTGAAATTTGCTGGTTGTGGCTTGAAGCTAGCAGTCCTCTACATGATGTCACTCTATGATGTCAACTGGAACCATCACAGGAAGCTGAAAGAGTGGGGTTTTGGGAAATAAAACGGCATGGGTTCAAGTCTTGGCTTTCTTATTTACTAGCTATATGACTTTGAACTAGTTATTTCATTCTCAGATCCTTTAGTTTTGGCATCTTGAAAATGGGGTTTTTGTAAGGATTATAAATAATGTAGGTAATACTCTTAACATAGTGTCTCACACATACATACATCAAACAAATGGTGAATGTTGTCTTTAGTGATCACAATAATCATGAGATATAGGCTTTTATTACCCCCGAGGACTGCTGATTAATTGCTATATAAGTTTATTGATTGCTTAAATTTGGTATCCATTTAATTGGCTGAGCTTATTAATCACTTGTTCAATTTTTTGGCTGTTTGTCCTTGATTGTGCCCATTCTCTGCTGAGAAAACTGAGGCTCTCTGAAAGGTGATAGAAAACCTTCAGTGCTGGGTCTCACAAGTGGCATAATTGGGATACTCTTCTCTACCCTATTCAGCACTGTTTTCTCTTTACTCTGCATCTTCCGTGAACATGGATCCATTCCTGTTTGGGAATTGGAGGATCTAAGATTCAATCCTATGTCTTGTTGACTCAGTCTTATGCTCTGTTCAATAAAGCCATCTCTCTATTATATGCAATGCATCCCTTAACTGATGATTTTTTGTTTAGAGGCAAGCATCTCTGACTTTTTTCTTTCTGTTTCTATGTGTATCAGTGTCCTGTTGGGAAAATAGAGGCTGTTTAATAAATTTCAAACAAAGGTAGGTTTAATGCAGGCATTGGTCACAAAGCTCCCTGAAAGGACAGGAAGGAGGGGGTGTGAACCAGAGGTCATGAAGCTTCGGGGAACTGCCCCAAGCCCCGCTGTCATCACATTTGTTGCTTACGGACTCATTTGCTACTGCTCTCACTGCTGATGGCACTTCCAGATACTGGAGAGAAATGTTTCTTTTTTCCTCTCAAAATCCAATTTCCCATTCTTGACCTCTTATTTAGAGAACATAAGCAGAAGCTATCTAGTAAGAAGTAAGGAAAGTAGAGTTTTTAGATTTCTTCCCTCTCTGATTGGGAGCCACATTTCTATAAGAGGTGAAGCCAGTATTTTTACTGGGGTTTGCTTGATATCAGACTCTAAGTTTCACAGTTTGCTTGTGCTGAGATTTCTGTGTTGTAGAGTATCTGTTCTGTTCATTTTAAGACTTGGGTTTCCAAACTAAAGGCCTGGCACATACATTTGTTTGGCCTGTTTCAGTTTTTAAAAAATGACTGAAGCGCCTGTGGGGAGCCTGGGCACTCTCCAGTTTACCAGAGTAACAATGAATTATATTATCTGCAAACAACCATTTTGTTACCCCTACCTAGCCATAGCATTCAGTTGGTCAGGGAGTTCAATCTGCCTACCACATCCTCAAAGGCTTTTTATTTTATTAATTAAATTTTGAAAGTGGGGTAAGAACCATTTAAATTTTTATAGACCATATTATGACATTTAGTACCTGCTATTTTTCTCCCTGGAAATTTCTTTTATTATCAGTTAGCAAATAGGGTTGTGTTGAATTAAAGAACTTTTTCAATTAAGGAATTGAAACAGGTTTCTAACTAAATATCTGTTAACTGATTACCATTTTATCAGTCAGGTAATGATGTGCAGGCAATGTTCTTATTTGCATTTCTAAAGAACTGTAAGAATAATCTTTCTTTTTCCCCATTCTCCTCTGCCCACTCACTTGCTCCTGAACTTATAATGGCTTTATTAATTTCAGTGCTTGAAAAAAGTATTATAGAAAGTACTCATCCTTGAATGTTCAGTACTACCATGTATTTTGCTTAACAGATATAGATGCATATTTATTGTAAGATCTCGCTGTCTACAGTGTAACTGGCTTTTTTAGCCTCACCATATCTCAAATGTCACCATTGTTCATTATGTATAATTATTGCAATCCAAACCCTCAAAGTTGAGTTCTAGAAAAAGTGTATGTGTAGGTAATATAGCACTCCTTTGTTGGTGGTGGTCAGTCACTAAGTTGTGTCCAACTCTTTCCAACACCATGAACTGCAGCACGCCAGGCTTCTCTGTCCATCACTATATCCCTGAGTTTGCTCAAATTTATGTCCATTGACTCAGCGATGCCATCCAACCATCTCATCTTCTGTCATCCCCTTCTCTTCCTGCCTTCAATCTTTGCTAGCATAGGTGTCTTTTCAATGAGTCGACTCTTCGCATCAGGTGGCTAAAATATTGGAGCTTCAGCTTTAGCATCAATCCTTCCAATGAATTCAGTTCAGTTCAGTCACTCAGTCGTGTCCGACTCTTTGCGACACCATGAACCACAGGATTCCAGGCCTCCCTGTCCATCACCAAATATCAGAGTTTACCCAAACTCATGTCCTTTGAGTCGGTGATGCCATCCAACCATCTCATCCTCTGTCGTCCCCTTCTCCTCCTGTCTTCAATCTTTCCCAGCATCAGGGTCTTTTGAAATGAGTCAGCTCTTCACATCAGGTGGCCAAAGTATTGCAGTTTCAGCTTTAGCATCAGTCCTTCCAATGAACACCCAGAACTGATCTCCTTTAGGATGGACTGATTGGATCTCCTTGTAGTCCAAGGGACTCTCAAGAGTCTTCTCCAACACCACAGTTCAAAAGCATCAATTCTTCTGCATTCAGCTTTCTTTATAGTCCAATTCTCACATCCATACATGACTACTGGAAAAAACCATAGCCTTGACTAGACAGACATTTGTTGACAAAGTAATGTCTCTGCTTTTGAATATGCTGTCTAGGTTGGTCCTAACTTTCCTTCCAAGGAGTAAGCATCTTTTAATTTCATGGCTGCAGTCACCATCTGTAGTGATTTTGGAACCCCAAAAATAGTCAGCCACTGTGTCCACTGTTTCCCCATCTGTTTGCCATGAAGTGATGGGACCGGATGCCATGATCTTAGTTTTCTGAATGTTGAGCTTTAAGCCAGCTTTTTCACTCTCCTCTGTCACTTTCATCAAGAGACTCTTTATTTCTTCTTCACTTTCTGCCATAAGGGTGTTGTCATCTGCATATCTGAGGTTATTGATATTTCTCCTGGCAATCTTGATTCCAGCTTGTGCTTCTTCCAGCCCAGCGTTTCTCATGATGTACTCTGCATATAAGTTAAATAAGCAGGGTGACAATATACAGCCTTGACGTACTCCTTTTCCTATTTGGTACCAGTCTGTTGTTCCATGTCCAGTTCTAACTGTTGCTTCCTGACCTGCATACAGGTTTCTCAAGAGGCAGATCAGGTGGTCTGGTATTCCCATCTCTTTCAGAATTTTCCACAGAATATTATTTTATTTATCTATTATTTTATTTATGGAGTATTATTCATTTTATTTTATTCTTTATTCCACATAATATTCCAATGAATATTCAGGACTAATTTCCTTTAGTGTTAAGTGGTTTGATCTCCTTACTGTCCAAGGGACTGTCAAGAGTTTTCCCCAGCACCACAGTTTGAAAGCATCGATTCTTCGGTGTCAGGCTCTTTATAGTCCAACTCTCACATCCATACATGACTACTGGAAAAACCATAACTTCGATTATATGGACCTTTCTCAGCAAAGTGATGTCTCTGCTTTTTAATACACTATCTATATTTGTCATAGCTATTCTTCCAAGGAAAAATCATCTTTTAATATTGTGGCTGCAGTCACCGTCCACAGTGATTTGGGAGCCCAAGAAAATGAAATTTGACATTGTCCATATTTTCTCCATCTATTTGCCATAAAGTGATGGGACTGGATGCCATGATCTTAGTTTTTTGAATTCCGAGTTTTAAGCCAGCTTTTTCACTCTTCTTTCACCTTCATCAAGAGGCTCTTTATTTCCTCTTTACTTTCTGCCATTAAAGTGGTATCATCTGCATATCTGAGGTTGTTGATACTTCTCCCAGCAATCTTGATTCCAGCTTGTGATTCATCCAGCCCAGCATTTTACATGATGTACTCTGCATATAAGTTAAATAAGCAGGGTGATAATATACAGCCTTGACTCTCTCCTTTCCCAATTTTAAACCAGTCTGTTGTTCCATGTCCAGTTCTAACTGTTGCTTCTCGTTGTGCTTATAGGTTTCTCAGGAGGCAGGTAAGGTGGTCAGTATTCCCATCTCTTTAAGAATATGCCACAGTTTGTTGTGATCCATACAGTCAAAGGCTTTAGCATGGTCAATGAAGCATATGTAGATTTTTTTTTAAATTACCTTGCTTTTTCTATGATCCAGCATATGTTGGCAATTGATTTCTGGTTTCTCTGCCTTTTCTAAATCCAGCTTGAACATCTGGAAGTTCTCGGTTCATGTACTGCTGAAGCCTAGCTTAAAGAATTTTGAGCATAATCTTGCTGGAGTGTGAAATGAGTGCAATTATACACTACTTTGAACATTCTTTGACCTTGCCTTTCTTTGGGATTGAAATGAAAACTGATATTTTCCAGTCCTGGGGCCACTGCTGAGTTTACCAAATTTGTTGACAAAATGAGTGCAGTGGTTTAACAGCATCATCTTTTAAGATTTGAAATAGCCCAGCTGGAATTCCATTACCTCCACTAGGTTTGTTAGTAGTGATGTTTCCTGACTCACTTGACTTTATGCTCCAGAATGTCTGGCTCTAGATGAGTGATCACATCATCATGGTTAACTGGGTCATTAAGAGCTTTTTTGTATACAGTTCTTCTTGAATGTGTATTCTTGCACCTTTTCTTGATCTCTTCTGCTTCTGTTAGGTCCTTGCCATTTTTGTCCTTTATTGTGCCTATCTTTGTATGAAATGTTCCCTTGGTGTCTCCAGTTTTTTAAAAGGTATCTTTAGTCTTTCCCATTCTGTCACCATAGATCCAATCCACTGTCCAGGAACCAATACAACTCCTAAGTTGCTTCATAAATATGAAAAAAAAAAAACTACTTCTCAATATTTGAAAAATATTGGTAATAGTAAATGAATAAAACTATATATGGAAGGTCCAGAAATGTGATCAGTGTGCACAGAAGAGGGAAAAGTCATGTCAGGTATTGTGGGAGGATGGCTGAGTGCAGGCTGAATTAGGGTGGATGACAGGAGCTAGGGGCTCAGGGACTCCAGAGACTTGTCCAGGGAACAGTGGATGAGGACCAGAACTAAGATTGAGGGAGCAGGGATAGAAGAAGAAGACATAGATTCTAGAGGAAGTTAAGCAGTAGAATTTCCAGTAGAAAATTGAATGAGCAAGAAGAGGAAGACATTTTGAAGGTGACATGGAGGAGTAGGGTGTATGGAGAAATCAAGTATAGTTTGGAGCTGATAGAGATGGAAGAAACTGTGAGACATTCTGGTGATAAACAGCTAATAGAAAGTTGGCTAAATTAGTGTGGAGCTCAGAGGGGAAATGTTTGGGGAAAGAGTCTCGTCCCATATGATGCATGATGGATTGAATGGAATAGATATTGATCCCCAAAGCTTCAGTGATCTTCTAGACATGGGAAAAATGAATGTAGCTCTCTAGAGAGACTGCCTATATATGAAACAACTTCTTACATGAGGCTTCAGGAATTATTTCATACTCTAACTTACAAGTAATAAAGAAGTTTTGCACAATTATATGTGTGTAAAAGTTACAACTATGACCCTATTGAATTTCTAAACTCAGAAAGCTTATGGTAAAAGCTACCTGCTGTACATCTGGAAGTACTGAGTTATTTCATTTGTACTTTCATTTCTAGTCACTGTAATTGTGAGAATTGAGTCAAATATTTTTCATGGTAAATAAATTAGTGACTCATGAGGGTTATGATGTAAGAAATGCACAAGTATTTGGAAAATAAACAGTTCATTGATTTAGTGTGAGCTTTATACAAGCTATTATAATTAAGGATTTCAACAAATGTAGTACTTTAGTAGAAGATAGGATAAAATTCCCTCCTTAAAAGGGATTTTTTTGATGGCTTCTTGTGGAATTGAACTGAATTTTGTCATTGTATCACTGATAGAAGTTTTTGAAAATAAATTGAATTGCCCCCAAAGAATCCCAAGAATCAGGAAAATTTGGCAGGTTTCTGTTTTTAACTACAAACTTGTTATTTTCTGTGGTGTTGTTGACGGTTATCCAGTTTGACACTCCTAATTGATGGGAAGAAGTACCAGCCAACTAGTCTAGCTTGTTGAAAGATTTTATAGGCATCCCAGAACAGTTCTCTGGGCAATCAGCCTGAGGTCAGGGTTGTGACTTTTTACACTAGCAAAAGAGGAATTGGTTGTGGGCAAAGATCAACTTTGGAATCTGGGAAGCACATTTGTGGGAAGAAGAGCAGAAGAGAAAAAGATTCAATCCACTTCAGAGAAGAATTTTGCTTCAAAGAACCTTATTTAAATTGTTTGCAGGAACATTGATGCTGCTAATTAAAATCAGGGAAGTTGAAAGGTATTTAAAGTATCTCACCTAGTCAAAAAACCTTAAGCAGTTAGTCGTATTTTTTTAAAATTTGTAATTCATATTTGATTAATTGTGACATGCTTCTGTCCAATTATGCTGAACTGATGAGGTTTAACTCTGTGGGGAAAAAAAAAAAAAACAACTAGTAACCTTTTTACACCAGCTTAATTTTAAAACTACTTCATTTAGAATTATGTAACCTTGACTCTGCAACCCTCTTCTTCCCTTCCTGTCATTTCTGTCATTAGACCTCACCGTTTCTTTTCTAAAGTGATTGGCGTCATCACCAAACACCTTTCTTGACTACGGCTGTCCTACCTCCAATTCATTTAGCAGTTCCAGACGGGCCATCTTCTATAGCTTAAGTTTGATCATGCCTATCCCCTGTCTTTTGTAAACTTCCTATTCACACTTCAAATTGAAACTCCTCTTCTACAGACCCACAAGCCTTCCCACCCTGCCCTCTATGCTCCCAGAGCTCTGTATGTGAATTGCTGTTATCAATTGTTTTTAATTGTCAGAGTTGATTGTAGTTATTTGTTTAATAGGTCTGCCTCCTTTGCTGGATTTCATGTTCTTGTTGTTCTTTAGTCACTAAGTCATATCTGACTCTTTTGCCTCCCCTTGGACTGTAGCCTGCCAGGCTCCTCTGTCCATGGGATTTCTCCAGGCAAGAATATGGGTTGGATTGCTATTTCCTTCACCAGGGATCTTCCTGACCCAGGGCTCGAACCTGTGTCTCCTGCATTGGCAGGTGAATTCTTTACCACTGAACCACCTGGGAAGCCTGGATTTCATATAGCCAGCATTTAGTACATTGTCTAGCATATTATAGTGTTGGAGGTAAAAATTTAGCTGAAATTGAGAAAGTCTTTATGTTTCACCTTACAACTCTTTAGACAAGATCTCATCATCACTGAAGGCCTATCTTAGACAGGTTTGCACCCAGTAGATATTAACAATCTCTACCCGCCCACCCCCTAAACACTGAATTTCACTTGCAGTTATGGATTCTGAAGCTATGAGATTTTGAGAGGAGATAGGAGGATGGACAGAATACCAATTCCTATTTGAAGTTGGAAAGGCCTCTCTGGTGCGGCTCTTTACAGATTTCATGGCGTGGGATGTCTAGTGACAGGGCTCATGTCCCTTTACCTGGGATGGACTCCTGCAGTGTTGCCATCACCACCACCATTCCTTCTGTGTCTCACTAACAGGTATCAAGCACTCAATAATGTAGGTGTGGGGCTTCCCTGGTGGCTCAGTATAAAGAATCCACCTGCCAATGCAGGAGACATGGGTTCAATTCCTGGTCTAAGAAGATCCCACATGCCGAGGAGGAACTAAGCCCAGGCACCACAACTATTGAGCCTATGCTCTGGTGCCCAGGAGCCTCAACCATTGAAGCCTGCATGCCCTAGAGTCCAAGTACCACAACAAGAAAAGCCACCACAACTAGAGAGTAGTTCCCACTTACCACAATTAGAGAAAATCCACACAGCAGCAAAGACCCAGCACAGACAAAAATAAAGTAAATTAAATAAATAAAATTTAAAAAATATTGTAGGTGCTATGCTAAACCCTTTATAAGTTCTTTTTCATTCATCCCATATAATAGTTCTATGAAGGGGGTGCTCTTATCATCTGCATTTAATAGATGGTAACATTGAAACATATTTGCTTGCTTGTTGCTTGCTTGCTAAGTCGCGTCAGTTGTGTCTGACTCTGTGCGACCCCATAGACAGCAGCCCAACAGGCTCCTCTGTCCCTGGGATTCTCCAGGCAAGAATACTGGAGTGGGTTGCCATTTCCTTCTCTAATGCATGAAAGTGGAAAATGAAAGTGAAGTCGCTCAGTAGTGTCTGACTCTTAGCAGCCCTATGGACTGCAGCCTACCAGGCTCCTCCCTCCATGGAATTCTCCAGGCAAGAGTATTG
The DNA here is from genome assembly GCF_002263795.3 of Bos taurus. Taxonomy (NCBI): domain Eukaryota; kingdom Metazoa; phylum Chordata; class Mammalia; order Artiodactyla; family Bovidae; genus Bos; species Bos taurus. The sequence goes on along the minus strand of NC_037334.1, from coordinate 60,027,215 downwards.
GAATGGGTTGCCATTGCCTTATCCAAAACTGCAGTGGGTAGCCATATCCTACTCCAGGGTATCTTCCTGACCCAGGGATCGAACCTGCATCTCCTGCATTGGCAGGCGGATTCTTTACCACTGAGCCACCAGGGAAGCCCCTGAAACATATTAAGCCAGTATTATTACATTAAGTCCTAAGACCACCATTTGTCATTTACTTCTACAGCTTGTACTACTACTTCAACTATTACTTGTAATTCTATTATTTCTACTGTTTGTACTACCACAGCTTTGAGTTTCTAATACTTTCTTTGTTCTGAATACTATGCTAAGTGCTTTATGGGCAGTGCCTTGTATCACTGGGGAACAACACAAATGGGCAGCTCTGGGAAAGGCTGTGTCACCCCAGAGAGAGAACCTTGTGTGCTCTGTGATCAGAGGAAGTTAGGTCCTTTCCAGCGGGCATTCTATTTCTCTATGAGTGCCTCATTCTGTAGAATTCTTCCTCACCTCTAATAAGTTTGTTAGATGCATTACTTCTGTTTTTCTTTTTTCCATACTCAGAGGAGACTGGAGGACCTGGAATATTAGCATAATTATGGTCCTTCAGGGACCTTAAGAGAGTTGAAGTTTCTCCCATATATCAGAATTCCCACTGTGGTGTCCTGGAAAGTGGACACCTGCTTCTGCTTGAAAATTCAAATCCTCTTTTTAAATATGTCCAGGTAATTGGCTAAATTAGACTTAATCATCCATTCAATCCAGATTGTTTTATATTTCAGTGAAGAAAGGTAACCATGGTGAGACTGTGTCAAATTGCACAATATTTTGATAGTCAAGTCTGGCGATAGGTTTCATTTTATAGACTGTTAAGCATGTGGCCTCTGTCCCTTTACTCTTTTTCTCATTTCTGTGCCATAGTTCAACATCCTACTTTTTTGTTTGTGCAATTGCTGTCTCCATCTCTTCCCACAGAGCAAACATTGTCTGCATCTGCCTCACGGGGACGAGTTCGCTGGACTGGACGGCTTTCCTTAAGACAAAGTCAGGCAGGCAGTTGGAAGCCACTGGGGAGCCAGGAACCCTTTTCCACTCAGTCCCTGGGTTTCCCAAGCAGATGACTCTAGTTTAAGACTAACTGATACCTTTTCTCCTCTGTCACCTTTCCCTGCTCCCTGCTGTCTTTTCCTCTCCTCTGCTTCCTCTTCTATAGTGAGTTACTGGCAGGTCATCTTGCATGCCTCTGGCTCTGTCTCCTCTAGTTTCGTTTTTCTCTCGCCTTTCCACTCTGACTAGGACTTCTACTCTCCTTCACAGCCCATCACTTTCTACCTCAATGTTTTTATCTCCCCAACCCCTCATAGGTCATTGGCAAACGTTTCCCTTTTGTTTTACAAATGGATTTTCAGGAATACTTACATACATATTTGTAAATTGACAAGTATTCACCAACTATCCACAATATGTGTGGCTATTTGTAGTTGAAAAGCAACATGAGATAGTAGTTCTGGCTAGTGATAAGACCTCATATTTACAGTTTATTTACATGGTATTTCAGAGTTTACATTGTGGTTTCACATCCATTGTTATCTAATTCTCACAGCATCCAGCAAAATAGGGCAACTATTATTAACCTAACTTACAGATAAAAGAAATAAAAATTTGAGAGGTTATGAAAGATATTTTTAGTGCTTAAAGTCATACCACTGGTGTATGACAGAACCAAGATTAGAACTCAGATGTTTTTGTTCTCAGTCCCAGATTATTTTTAAACTATACATTGGGCAGTAAGTGCACACAAGAATATCATATCAGCATGATAACAGTAATGTTATAATATATAACTAGAGGCATGATGTAAAACCTAGGTATTTGTCCTAGGCCAGGACATGTGGAAAGGTTAACTGAAGTTTGGTGAGAAATAGCTGATAACTAAAGACAAATTATCCATCAGGATAGATTTGTTTATGGAGAAACATAACAGGTGCATGATAGAAAGGTCAGTCCATAAAATGATGTTTTAACGAGCAACTGGCATCAGACAAATCCAGCAAATGGTAATATTCATACCCAGCACTGGGGAATCTGGAAGTCAACCATTTAAAATCATATAGATAGATCATTGTCCTTAGGGAGGTTTCACAAGATGTACTATGGACTGGTGGGAAGACTGGTGAGGGAGACCTCTGATGGTGAAGTGACTGAGTTTTGGGGGAGGTTATTGCAAGAGGCTTTCAGAAACATAGGGGTGCATTTGGATACCAGCAAAGCTGGAATGTAAATTGGCAGCTGGGTCTCAGTCTCTATATTGAAGCCAAGAGCCCAGAGCTGGGATATAATCCAAATGAGCAGTAAGGATGACTTGATGTCAAGCACTGTCGGTAACTCAGCATGAAATATTGAAGTGACCTTTGAATTCTCTTCTTTATAAATGAACCAGCTCTCCATGGCAGGTTCTAATAAAGATAGTGTACCCTGCTGCTGCTGCTGCTGCTGCTAAGTTGCTTCAGTTGTGTCTGACTCTGTGCGGCCCCATAGATGGCAGCCCACCAGGCTCCCCTATCCCTGGGACTCTCCAGGCAAGAACACTGGAGTGGGTTGCCATTTCCTTCTCCAATGCATGAAAGTGAAAAGTGAAAGTGAAGTCGCTCAGTCGTGTCTGACTCTTAGCGACCCCATGGACTGTAGCCCACCAGGCTCCTCCATCCATGGGATTTTCCAGGCAAGAGTACTGGAGTGGGGTGCCATTGCCTTCTCCGAGTGTACCCTACAGATGATTTATTGGAAAGGATAAAATAAAAAGGAAATTCAGGATGAGCTTACATCAACAGGAGAGACTTAATAAGAAGTTGCTTTTGAAATACAGAAAAAATATAGATTATCCATGTAGTGGCTAAATATTTGAAGAGTGCTGTTAGAATTCTTGCAGTTTCAGGCCAATTCAAAGTTACTTCAGCAGCAATGAGAATTCATTAGCTCCCCAAGCTGAGAAGTTCAGGAGTGCAACTTGCTGGACAGGGCCTTAAGATCCTTAGAATTGCTCTCTGTGCTCTGCTGCTGCTCCTGCTGAATCGCTTCAGTCGTGTCTGACTCTTAGTGACCCCATGGACTGCAGCCCACCAGGCTCCTCCGTCCATGGGATTTTCTAGGCACGAGTACTGGGTATCCTGCTAAAGCAGGGCCTTTCAATGTAGCACTGCCTTGATATTTAGGCTTACATCCTACTAGCTTCTAATATGGATAAAACAAAGGTATTCCTTCCTAACAGAATCCCACAGTTAAGTCCCTCGGACCAGTTTGCATCCATGTGCTGTTGTATTGTTTTAGTCACTAAGTTGTGTCCAACTCTTTTGTGACCCCATGGACTGTAGCCCACCAGGCCCCCCGTCATGGAATGTTCCAGGCAAGAATACTGGAGTGGGTTGCCATTTCCTTCTCCAGGGGATCTTCCCAACCGAGGGACCGAACCTGTGTCTCCTGCATTGGCAGGCGGATTCTTTACCACCGAGCTACCAGGGAGAAGCCCTTCCATCCATGTTGCCATCTCTTAACCACTGTGGCTTGTACTGTATTTCTATTGAATTTCTAGAGGAACTAAATATGGCAGTTGGCTAGTCCTAGATTCTGGTCTGTCCCTGGAGATGAGAGTGGGGAGAACAGGCTCAGTCCTGCCCAAAGCACATGGACCAGAGTAGGAGCAAGATGCTTCCTCCAAGGAAAATGAAATTTTGTTACCAAATGAAGAGGAGATGAGTGCTGGACCACTTAAAAGTGCAGATGTTCAATATATGGGCCCAAATCCTTACTTAGAGGAGACTAAGCTCAATGGTCAGAGTTCTTTGAGGTTCCTTTGTGAAAGAAATCCTTTAGTGTATCATTATGCAAATTTTTGTATAATTGTATCATGATGTTAAATTATTGTGTCACCATGGTGGACCAAACAGAATTTAGATCAAGAGTTTGATGCAGTTGGCAGGTACTGAGAGATGGGTGTGCCAGGTGATAGGTTCCAGTGAAATTGACAAGGCTGTAAGAATCAGGTGGCTCTTAGGATTCACGAAGAGCAGAAGTCCAGAGAGACAACTAAGAGAGTGGGATCCAGTTGTGCTGGTTGGTAAATCACGCGAGAGGTTTTCATTATAAGACAGAAGCTAGGTTTTCACACTCAGTTATGTGTGAGCAGCCCTGGAACTCTGGATAATAGGTAGAAGATTTATGCTAGAATGGCCTCCTCAGTGAACTGATTTCTTGTTAGGAAATGGAAAACACAAAGTTCAAACATTCTTTTGAATTTTAAAGAATCTCTTCTTATCAATAAGCACTAATGACTCTCTTTCATTCAAACAAAAGATTTCTGTCAACAGTAGAAATGTAAATCTCACTGTAACTAATGATTCTGCTAACATTCCTTCCCTATTTATGAATATTATTCTGACACATGTAAGTATGGTTGTATACATATATGGTAAGTAGGTGTACACTTGAGGAGGTGGTGGTGACTGTTTTTCTAAGTGTATATTCCTGAGTGGATGTGAGTTGTTGTGTGGATACAGCAGCTGTCTAATCTCAATGTGGTTTTCTTTTACTTAGACTGAAATTAGGCTCTGCTTGAGATAGGAAAGACAGTGAGGGTTAAGTTTGTCTTCTCCAACATAATATCACAGAAGCCTGTAGCGAGAGGAAAGAACTTTACACAACAGCTTTGTCCAGTTGAAATTATAATGAGGACCACAAATACATGCTACATAAGTGGTTTAAAATTTTCTAGGCTCCCCTTGTGGTTCAGACAGTAAAGAATCTGCCTGCAATGCAAGAGACCTGGGTTCCATCCCTGGGTCAGGAAGATCCCCTGGAGATGGGAAGGGCTACCCATTCTAGTATTCTTGCCTGGAGAATTCCATGGATTGAAGAGCCTGGCAGGCTATAGTCCATGGGGTTGCAAAGAGTCAGACACGACTGAGTGACTAACACATGGTAACTGTATTAAAATAAGTAAAATGAGACAAGTTAATTTTAATAATTTATTTTAACTCAGTGTGTCCAAAACATTGTATCTGCATGTAATCAATATAAAAATTATTGAGATCATTCACATTTTGTTTTCATACTTAGTCTTCAAATTTTGGTATGTATTTTTCACTTACAGCACATCTGAATTTAGACCAGCCACATTTCAAAGGTTCAATAGCTATGTGTGGCTAGTGGCTACCATAATGGATAATGCAGCCCTTGAACTCATGTTCCAAGGTCAGCAAATTACTCAAATGAGCCACCACTCTCCATTCTTACCCCACCCCTCGCCCTAACTGCAAATGCTAGAGACCAGTTTATTGCTCTGTGTTCCTGTGTTATGGTCTTGTGACCTTACCATCCTTCTGGACAGGTTTTAAGGCAGACACTACCAAATGACCAGTTACTGGACAAGTGATTTGAAACCATTTTGCCAATGCACATAGTTCAGCCTCTGATTTCTTCTATTCTTCTCACTGGATTCTGCTACAGGTATCCTGTCCTTGCTTGACATTTTCCTGAGTAAACATCTAAATCTTCCCCTCTGTTTTCCCCCAATATACTCACAAGCTTAGATTCCCACACTCAGTCTGTCTATTGCCTGTTCTTGTATCTGACTATAATGGATATTTCTACCATGAAATATCTCAGAGCTTAAAAGGTTTTTTTTTAATCCATTTTAATAATATCAACTGCCTCATTCTTGAATAAACAGGCTACATTTTCCATGCTCCTTCTTCAGACCTGATATGTTTCATGTTTTTCTATTGTGTGTGTGTGTGTGTGTGTGTGTGACTCTGTCAAGTTACAGCTCATTTCTGCTTCAGCCTTTTTTTGATCTTCCTCCTACAGCTTCTATGGTCTTGGCTGGACCAGGCGAACTACACAAAGTAGTGCAGAGACTCCTTTCTTTGCAGACTTGCAGCTGTATTTCTAATCTTGCTTTGCGTCCATGGTCAGGCTGTGTGGGCTCCTGCTGGCTTCATTAGTGCTTTTCTTGGGCTTCACTGCAGATTCCTATTGATAGTCCCACATTGTCTCTACATAAAATTTGGTCTGAGGCAAGAAGCCGAACAAAAACAATTTTGTTTTGAATTGAGGTCAGTGCCTCAGATTTCCATTCCATTATTGACTTAAATGAATGCCTGGTTTTCAAAAATAATTTACTTTTCTTGGTCAGGAGAGACATTTTTATCCAACTTAGTAAAGTATCTTTATTTTCTTTGAATTGGCAGTGTTTGTAAGTGCATTTGTTTTGCAGACATTATTTATTGTAGTTTGTTAGGATTAACGAACTACAATAATTACAATAACTACAATATTATTAAAATTCCAGTATTTGACAGATCAGGACAATGAAATCCAGTGAAAGACCCAAACATCTTTGTTATAGGCAAAGTTGGGTTGAGTTTTCAGGTTTACTGACTCCAAAGTCAGAACTCTTTATCCCTATATTTTTCTTTCTTTTCCTTCTTTCCTTCCTTCCTTTCAGTTTTTATTAGGAAAGCTGGATCAACAGCATTGAAGTATAACCTTCACAAGGTGTATTCTAGATGTGCTGTGCTAAGTTGCTTCACTGGTGTCTGACTCTGCGACTCTATGGACTGTAGCCCATGAGGTTCCTCTGTCCATAGAATTCTCCATGCAAGAATACTGGAGTGGGTTGCCATGCCCTCCCCAAGGGATCTTCTGGACCCAGGTTGGCCCACGTCTCTTACTTCTCCTGCATTGTCAAGTGGGTTCTTTGCCAGTAGCGCCTCCAACAAATATGAAAGCAGGTGGAATGATTAGTATGTGTTATAATCTTCAGTGTATTTCTGTGGTTGCCAAAGCTTAGATGACAGTGACAGTTAATTGTATTAAATTGACTGTAGTCCTTAGCCTTGAACTTTCAATGTTCACATTTATTTCTTGAATGAGGATTTTAATGGTTAACCGGATTTATGGTTGATCTGAAGGAGCAATGATAAGTTGTGCAACCTGATTGGAGGCTGCACCTGCCAAGGTTCCCCAGGAAAGAGAATGTGAGTGAGGTAAAGTTGTGCAGGGTTAAAAGAACAGGGGGTAGTGGAGTACCCTGGAGCTCACACAACACGGAGCTGTTACCACCCATGTGTTTGAGAAGCAAAGGAAGAGTTATTAACAGAACCCAAAGAGGATCTGTAGCGGGTTGTAGAAGTTAATCCAAGAGGAGCTGTGATCTTTAGTATGGGGGTACAGCTACTGCCAACTGGAGACTAGCAAGGAGGGAGGTGGAGATATTCTCTGACCTGACTCTCCTGTTGACTAATCCCAACCAGAAGCCAGGGGAAAGGGAGCTGATTGATATGGTCCCTACACAGGGCCCAGTTGGAGAAAGGTGGTGAGTGGATCTGAAGGAGCAAATGGGGCACAGAGGAAAATGGCAGTGAACAGTTGTTGTTCCTAAATGCCCAGTATCTGTGCCCACTTTCCCTGGTAATGGCACCCTGATTTTGCTTTGACCCTTCCTTGACTCTTGGGCTTTGTGGTTATTGGATGTGGTAGACTTTGTCCCCAGGCTGCAGAATGGGCGTGTCCTCTAGGCCTGGCCCTCATCAGAGCACCTGGCCTCTGGCCAGAGTGTTTGGTTCAGGCGGGTACAATCAGAGTAACTTCTAGGACTAAATCAGAGGAATGCTCTTTCCCTTGGAATTCCTAAGAATGTAGAAGCCTAGAGATGTCGATTAGCCATCTGGTCACTATTGGGGGAAGCCTTTCCAAGAATTAAGCCCTTACAAAAGATGGAATTGCCAGGAGGTAGAGGGAGTGAGGCCTTGTCCCATTGATTTTATTTAAGTTCATGGATCTCACTATGCATTCAGCTAGTTCCTGCTAGTGAAACTTTCAACTGTATAGCTATTCATTTATTTTTGCTTCAGCTGCTTTGAGTTGGGGTTTCTGACATTTAGGACCAAAGCGAGTGGAAAAAGTTGCTCAGTCGTGTCTGACTCTTTGCAACTCCATGGACTATACATTCCATGGAATTCTCTAGGCCAGAATACCAAAAAGAGTCCTAAATAATTCATAATTGTAAGAAGCCAGGTAAGAGACTTGTACTAGGTTAATACTAGTAAAAATGGAAAGGAAGTAATGATGTGAGACTGGGGAATTAATAAAGCTAGCTGTGGTTATATTCAGGAGATGAACAAAACAATGCAATAAGATTAGTAAAAGTATCTGCAACTGGTCATTTATGCTGTTAATTATCCCACGTTTTATGGAAACGGTTATATTATTATGGCATAGTATGTGATGTGTGCTGTGCTTAGTTGCTCAGTTGCGTCTGACTCTGAGACCTCGTGGACTGTAGCCCACCAGGCTCCTCTGTCCATAGGGATTCTCCAGACAAGAATACTGGAGTGGGTTTCCATGCCTTCTTCCAGGGGATCTTCCCAACCCAGGGATCAAGCCCAGGTCTCCTGCATTGCAGGTGAATTCTTTACCATCTGAGCTACCAGGGAAGCCCAAGAATACTGGAGTGGGTAGCCTATCCCTTCTCTAGACCAAGGAGTCAAACTGGAGTCTCCTGCATTGCAGGCAGATTCTTTACCAGCTGAGCTACCAGGGAAGCCCAACATAGTATAGAAGCCATTAAATACTATGCTGGCTCTTGATTTTATGATTTCATGTATACAGGTGATGCAATTATGTAAGAAAAATTCTGTGTGTATAGGCACAGAAAATAATCTAGATTGATACACACTGAGATATTTATGTTGCATATCTCTCATGAATGGGATAATGGATGTTGATGTTCATTTATGTGTCTCTATTCTTCTGCTTTTTGTTAATTATTATGTACTACTTTATAATAAGAATAAAATAAACCAGAGTTAATTATAGTCAACAGTGTTATTTTTTCACCACAACTGAATAGGGTAAATGCTGATCATAGGGGATGGGAATTGCTTGTAAGGAGATAGAAAACGTCCTTGTAATTAATAAGTTAGGTGAGATGAACTGGTGTGGATGGGGAGAAAACAAGTAGGGATCAGGCTGAAGGCTGTTGGAATAGCCAGTTATCGGGAATGCATACTTGAACTTGGCAAATAGAGACAGAGATCATTTTTACCTACTTTCTCCATTTGAGCTGATAATCATTATAGCATACTGTGCGAACTTTCCATTGAAGACAATTTTTAACATATCTTAGAAAAATAAACCACCAGAAAGGATTAAAATAAGTGTGCCTTCTCCATTCTCAGGCAAAGCAGGAGCATGTATGTCAAAAAGTAATAACCCTTGCAGTTGTCAAGACAGTTCACTCATAGGCTTCTTCTATTTCTCCTTTGCGCAGATGCTCAGAATCCATTCATTGAGCTCATACATGGCCCTTGTTGCCTAGCAACATGAGTAGAATTGCATGTTTGCTTCTTAATCACTATAAAGTCTTGTCCTTTATTTTATATCAAAAAATAGAAGAAAGGGAAAGTAAAACTATGGGAAACAAAATGAAAAAGGAAATGCCCAGACTGTATCTCTCAACTGCAAATTAAATCATATGATCTGAGTAGATTTAGGCAGGGGAACATTTTACAAAAATATTTTTGGTTTCACCTGAGGGATTGATTGACAAATGAAAGTCCTGAGTCACATTTTACCTGAGCAGCTGAAAAGAAAAGCAGTCATAGAACTCATTTCTTCAGGAATATCCATCTGCAAGGTCAGGAGGGCTGCGAAAAAATCCTATTGATTCTTTTTCTTGGATAGTTGTGACGAGCGATGTTTTCTTTTTTTTGGAAGGATAATATCATATTAGCATTGTTCTGAAACCTTTCTAGTTTTTTTCATAACCTTTCTGGAACTTATAAAATTGCTATCAATTGGAATTTTTAGGTTCTACAACTTTTAGGATGGTGAATTCCATTATTACTTTTCCTTGAAGTTGAATTTCACTCAAGGGTTTTTAAGATCAGTGCCTAAGTTGTATTTTCATAGTAAAAAAAATCATCTTTAAAAATTCCTTAAGCTATAAAAGTTAGAGTACAGTATACAAAAGAGACCAAATGCCCTCTTTCAGTAAACCTACATCACCATTTTTCTTCCCTTGAGAACAATATGAAGCAATTGTCTTATATTTTGGGAAAGCATGTTCTTAGAAATTCAAAACTGTGTATTTTTGATTATCAAAATTACAACCAGAAACCAGAGTGGCAAGTTTTGTACCCAGTGTTGAACAGTGGGAGTCAAACTGATTGAATGAACAGCTGATTACCCGGCTCCCTTCTCATGCTTGTTTCGGGGCAGTGGTCATTCAGTGGAGCAGTGAGCAGAATGCCTGTAGAATTCAATGGCCCCTCCCTTTCTCTCAGAGTTAGTTAAATGAGTGCACAGTGCAACTTCATTATAAGTAGTGTGCTTTATTTTTATGTCCAATAGTTTTCCAATTTTCAGGCAACAAGGGGATCCCTACTTCTATTATCCAAGAAATTAGTGAATAAGTAATTATTTACTCTTAATCCCTGTTGCCAGCACAAAGTATTGCAGACTTGAAAGGGATCCTGAGTGATGTGAACCAGCCCCCTACCTGACATAAGAATCTCTTCTGTATTTAAACCTTTAATAAAATATATCATCTTGATTAGCCACCTAGGAGTTGATAGCTGAATATCAGGCAGGCTCAAAAACTAATACAATATTAAGTCCTACTGCTTCTGTCTTTTAGAACATTATCGACTCTCTTCTGGCTTACTGCAAAAGCCTCTTCATTGGTCACACAGAGGACTGATGGAAATGTTTTCCTCTCATCTCCCTTCATTCCATTCTGTCACTGCATCTGGAGTGACATTTCTAAACCATGAATCTTGTTATACTGCTTCCTTACTTAAAAACCGTTATCAGTTCTCAGATTAGATCCAAATTTCTTAACATGGCTTTTAAGGATTTCTGCAATTTGGCCCCTGGTCTGTCTCTCTCGCATCATACCACTCTCCCCTTTACAGATTGCATTCAGTCCCAGTGAAGTACTTCTGTTTTCTCATATATTGCATTCTATTGCTACTGAGAGCATTCTTCTCCATTTCTTTACCTGAGTAAGTTATATCACATCCTCCAGGTCTCAGCTTACATGTCGGTTTTACCAGAAAGCTTTTGCGGACCACCCAAGCCTGGGTGGTTAGATAACCTTCCAAGGTATCCCCCTAATACTTCATTATAATATTTATGATTTTATATGATAATTGCCTGTTTGTTTTCTCTACAGGGTCTTAAGATCTATGAAGGCAGAAACTGTTTTGTTTTAGCCGAATTCTTAGCGCAGTTTATGCCCAATAAATACTAGTTGAGTAAGTGCAAAGGTAAACCAGGTTTACACGTTGGGTTCCCAAATAGCCATAGTTGCTTCTTGATAAGATAGCTCTTCGTCCAGACAAGACTATATAGACTGTATTTTTGGGTGAACTTCAGATCTTGGAGTGTGATCCAGACTACCTAAGTTTCTAGTTGTAGTTATTACAGAGTAAGTGTATAGGCTTCTCAACCATTCATAATCTTAGCTGTTACTCTCCAATGTTCTGATGAATCCAGTGATCAGGGACTTGGCAGTGTAAAACTTTGTCAAGTTAACTTTGGAAGTCTAAAGAAATAAGTTTATTTTTTTTTCACTTCTACTTTAGCTCACCTAGAAACTAGTCATTGAGTACGGTAGAATTTAAACCATAGAACTTAATTATGTTTTATGTTCTAAGTATTCAAACACAGTAAGGAGAAAAATAGTCTTCTCTTGGTAGCTCCTACATATGTATCCTTATTCTTATGAATGGACCGACTTAGATCATCTGCACAATGATGAACCATTGAATCAAAATCATACTTTTAATTTTTTGTTTCATCATCATTTTCCTTTATCATTTTCACTTCATCACTGTTGCCAGAGAAATTTGGTTCTCTGACTGGGCCTGAGTCACATGCTTTATCTCTGAAGGCAAGTGGTGCCCCTCCCTCCCCCAAGCCACTTGGACTGAATGGGGGAGTGGAGAAATTTGTCAAAACGATTTAAGGCCCTGTTAGGAGAAAAATGGGGAAAGGATACTGGATAGAAGGGTATAAAAATAACAAAGACCCATCGAAAATGACTAATTTTATTTCCTTCAACTATTAATATCTTCAATCAATTATAGCCCTTGTACAACATTCATTATTACTTCTGATGGTGGAGAATTGGACAGGCGAGGTCAGTGTTGAAACTATCTCAGGTTGTCTGGTCCAATCTGTGCCCCACTACGGTTTTTGTTTATGTGGTGCTCTGAGAAAATGGAAAAGGAGTAAATAGCATATGCTTCGGTACTGTGTTAAAAACACAGGTATTTTATTTCAGTTTACAAATGAGGAATTGACTGCCTGAGAGATGAATCAACTTCTTTGAAGAGAAAGGAACAGAATTATACACTAGTCCAGATCAAGCTGATTTCAGAGTTAGTGCTTTTCCCAAGAATACCTTTTTATTTCTCCCATGATGATTAAGGTTTAACTGAGACAGTACTTTGGCCGCCTCATGAGAAGAGTTGACTCATTGGAAAAGACTCTGATGCTGGGAGGGATTGGGGGCAGGAGGAGAAGGGGACACCAGAGGATGAGATGGCTGGATGGCATCACTGACTCGATGGACATGAGTCTGAGTGAACTCCAGGAGTTGGTGATGGACAGGGAGGCCTGGTGTGCTGCGATTCATGGGGTCGCAAAGAGTTGGACACGACTGAGCGACTGAACTAAACTGAACTGAACTGAGACAGGACTGGCTTTATTCTTCAGAAATGGTTTACTGGAGCCCTGCTCAAATGAGAGGGGCCTGGAAACATTAACAGGTAGGCTTTATAGCTAGAGTATCCACATCCTTCAACTAAAAGTTGCATACTTCCAACATTCTATTATTTTTTATATGAGGCTAATCCATGGACAGGGAGGCCTGGCGTGCTGCGATTCATGGGGTCGCAAAGAGTCGGACATGACTGAGCGACTGGACTGAACTGAACTGAATCCATGAAGGTGACAACTGGGTTATATACCTCTCTTATATATATATATATATATTGGAGCTCTCTTATATATATATATTGGAGAAGGAAATGGCAACCCACCCCAGTATTCTTCCCTAGAGAATTCCATGGACAGAGGAGCCTGGCGGGCTACAGTCCATAAGGTCACAAAGAGTAGGACATGACTAAAGTGACTTAGCATAACACAGTATATGTGTATATATATGTATATATATATATATGTATATATATATATAATATATTTAAAGATAGGTTCCCACCACTGTATATTATCTACAGACTTAATCTATAGCATCACATACACAAATTATAATAAAATTTACAATACTTCAAAAGCTGATTTTTAAATATCATTATGTACAGGCTTGAGAATGTATGTTACCCTCCTTCGTAGTGGTAGCTGTGGAGTATGAGGATCAGGAGCTGTCAGATACTTGTTTTATTTATCTAGGGAAATCTAGTTTGCAGTAGCAGAGAAAGACTCAAACATTTGGAGAAAAATAGAGACCCCAAGAGAACACACAGGAACATGTCCTGGTTATGTTAGATCCGTTGGGTCCAGTTGGTCCTAATACTCAGCTGAACCAACACCCTTTATTGTGGCTATGTGAGATATTTCAGTGAGTTTCTATATTGCCTGAGCTATGAAATAGAATGGGTATAGTAATATCTTACTTTGCTTAGTGGTTTACAGTTTGCAAAATGCTTTCCTTCCTCATCTCATTTAATGTACTAGATAGCCAGCCATCTTCTCCATCTTCCTACCCAGCTGGCCTGGGGAAGTGGTAGAAAAATGTATTACTCTTGGAACATCTGTGCCTGTGATTTTACTGTTTTTACAACAGTTACAGCTATATTAGGGATGAAGTATTCTGCATTTGTAACCTTCTATATTATGTAAGTGGCATTATTATCTTGTTAAGATGTCAGTTTTGATAAAGGTGTTTCTGGAATCTTTTCAAATGAAAATTGGATTATAAAGTCAAAGGAAGAAATCAGGAGGACTAGGAAATGACTTGCATAAGAGAAAACAGATTGAGGAAGAGCCTGATGAGAAAAGCAAATATGGCTAATTATTTTTAAGTAAAATTTTTATTGAATTATAAAATGTACCTAGAAATGTACTGAGATAAGGGTACACCTTGATAAATCTTCTCAAATGAAAAGACTTATGTAACCTAAACTCAGATCAAGAAATGTGTTTCCTACACCAGAACACCCAGTTACTATCCCTCCCCATCAAAGGTATCCATTTTCCCACCATCTGACATCTTAAATTAGTTTTGAATTTCATATAATTGGAATTGTAGGTCCTGTATTTACTCATTTTATCTTTGAAATATCTTTATAATGTTTATTCCTTTCGCTGCTTGTAGAAGTTGTTAGTCCATTCTCAAGGCTGTTAAGTATTTCGTTGTGTTGAGTGTACCACAATTCATTTATTCATTTCACTGTTGACTCTTTGTTTACAAATTTAGGCTATCATGTTTAATGCTCTACAGACTTTTTATTTTAGTGGATATGCATACCCATTTGTACTGTGCATGAATTAGCAGTGAGATTGCTTGGGCCACGGATATAAGTGTATTTAGCCTCAGAAGAAATCATCAGTTTCCTATAAAAGTATATGAGAGTTCTAATTGCTTCATATCTTTGCCAGTGGTGGTATTTCTCATGAAATTTTTGTTCAAATCTGTTGCCCACTTTACTATTGAATTGACTGCCTTTTCCTTGTTGACTGTTAAGGACTCTTTCTACAATTCTGGATTAAACTTTTTTTTCTCTTGATATATGTATTATAAATATCTTCTGCCATTCTCTAAAGGGTGACTTTCGATGAACAGAAGTTCTTAAAAATGCAATCCAGCTTATCAATAGCATTTTTTATGGTTAGTACTTTTAAAATCTTTGATTACCTCAAGGTCAGAAAGATATACCTCAAGATACTTTTTAGACATTTGTTATCTTATTATTCATATTCAGTTTATAACCCACGTGGGATTGATTTTTTATATGGTATATGGCAAAAATTAAAATGAATTTTTTTCAATATAGATATTTAATTGACCCAGCACTACTCATTAAAAAAGTCATTTTTGCCCATTGCACTCTGTATTCTAAGTCAGTGATGGGGGTCTGTTTCGGGATTCCATTGTGTTCTTTTGTTAGTCTTTTGTTGGCCTATTCTTATGCCAACACCAGAGTCTTAATTACTATAGTTCAAGATATCTAATGTATGATTGTGCATCTGTTAATAGCATCATTTGAAATTTCCTATGCTAATTATTTTGTTGCTCATATATAGAAATAAAATTTGCTTTTAAATTGACCTCGTATCTAGCAAATTTGTTAAATTCTTTGATTAACTTGTTTCATATTATTTTGATTTTCTCTATATATAAAACCAGATTTCTTTGAAAACAATGACAGTTTTGCTTTTTCATTCCTATCTTTGTGTTTTATTTTCTTGCTTTATTATACTGGCTAGGACCTCCAACACACTGTTGAATAGACATGGTGAAAGTGAACATCTTTGCCTTTTTGATCTTATAGAAAAGGTGAGGTGAGGTCACTCAGTTGTGTCTGACTCTTTGTGACCCCATGGACTGTAGCCTACCAGGCTGCTCCATCTGTGGGGTTTTCCAGACAAGAGTAGTGGAGTGTGTTGCCATTTCCGGGATCTTCCTGACCCAGGGATCAAACCTGGGTCTCCTGCATTGCAGGCAGACACTTTCCTGTCTAAGCCACCAGGGAAGTCCAGGGTTTCATCTTATAGAAAAGATTTCACTATCTCCCTATTAAATATGATATTTGGTATACAATATCGTTATAGGTTATTCTTTGAGATTAAGGAAATTTCCCTCTACCCCTAGTTTGCTGCTGCTGCTGCTAAGTCGCTTCAGTCATGTCCGACTCTGTGTGACCCCATAGATGGCAGCCCACCAAGCTCCGCCATTCCTGGGATTCTCCAGGCAAGAACACTGGAGTGGGTTGCCATTTCCTTCTCCAATGCATAAAAGTGAAAAGTGAAAGTGAAGTCGCTCAGTCGTGTCCGACTCTTTGCGACCCCATGGACTGCAGCCTACTAGGCTCCTCTGTCCATGGGATTTTCCAGGCAAGAGTACTGGAGTGGGTTGCCATTGCCTTCTCCACCCCTAGTTTGCTAGTTGAGGTTGAAAGACTTGCCTACATAGGTTTCCCAGGTAGTGGTAGGGGTAAAGAACCCACCTGCAAAAGACATAAGAGATGTGGGTTTGATCCCTGAGTTGGGAAGATCCCCTGGAGGAGGAAATGGCAACACACTCCAGTATTCTTGCCTGAAGAATCCCATGGACAGAGGAGCCTGGTGGGCTAAGTCCATGGGGTTGCAGAGTTGGACACGACTGAGTGACTGAGCACACACACACAACATGTGTCTCTGATATGTTCCATATTTTATTTCTAACACTAATAACTGGTGCCTTATCTCTCTCTTTAAAAAATTTTTTAAAATAATGTCTGTCGTCTGTCTTGGATCAATTTTATTAGTCTTTTCAAAGAAGGAAGTTTGGGTTTGTTAATTTTCTGCAGTTTGTTTTAATTTAACTAATTTCTACTTTAGGTTTTTCAATTTTCTTCATTCTACTTTTTTTTGGGATTCTACTTTCTTTACCTTGTTTTTGTTTTTCTAACTTCTTAGATGAACATTTAAATTACTTAAGTTTTTATTATGTTCTGAATAAATGCTTTTTTCAACATGTGAATTTACGATTATAACTTTACCTCTAAGCACCTCTTTATTTATGTCTCACAAGTATTAATATGTCATATTTTAATTTTTATTTAGTTCAAAATACTTTCAATTCCCATTCTGATTCCTTCTGTGGCCCATGGTTTATTTAAAGACATACTGCTTGATTTCCAAATATTTTTTAAAATCTTCTAATTGTTTTGATATTGATTTCTAGTTTAATTCCACTGTGGTCAGTGGATTACTCTGTTTTAATTTTTCAAAAAATTTCTTGAGATATGCTTCTGATCCGCATATGGTCAGTCTGATAAATTTCCATGTGTACTTGGGAAAAAACTGTCATTGTTGGATACGGTGTTGTATGTGTTAATTAGGCCACATCTGTTAATTCAGATTCTCTGTCCTTATTGATTTTTTTAAAATCTGTTTTTTTGCTACTAGTTCATGAGAAGAGGTCATTAATGTCTCCTACTCTGATTGTGGATATATCTATTTTACCTTTTAATTTTGTCTCTTTTTTCTTTACTGTATATGTTTTGAAGATATGATATTAAATACATAAAAATATGGAATAAATATATCTTCTTGATGAATTGACAGTTTTACAATTTTGAAATATTTATTTTTACCTCTGAAATACTTTTAGCCTTAAGTTTATCTGTTCTGATGTTACAGTTTTCTTTTAGGTAATGTCATGTATATATGTGCATATGTATGTATGTATTAATGTAAATACAATTTGACCCTAGAACAATGTGGAGGTTAGGAATGCTGACCCTCCCTGCAAATGAAAATCTGTGTATAATTTATAGTTGGCCCTTGGTATACTTGGTTTGTCTGCATCTCCCATTCCACATCTGTGGATTGAGCCAACTGTGGATCATATTGAAAGAAATTCACATATAAGTGGAAACATACAGTTCTTGCTCTGTTATTCAAGGGTCAACTGTATTTATATTTATGTTTATATTTTACTTGTGTTCTTAAACTATATTATAAGCAGCCTGTATTTTTAATCATCTATCTTTTCCTTTTTATTGGTGTATTTAAACTATTTATTTTCCAATATACTTGAAAAATATATTAACTATTTATTATATTATTATATTAAAACTGTAATTATAGCATATTATGATTAATATTGTAACTTGTTTATTATATTTACTATTATATTAACTTTTATTATTATATTAACTATCAAATTAACTTTTATTTTCTAGTTGTTCTATTTTATTATTTTCTTTGCTTGCCTGCCTTATTTTGCAATAACACTTTATTTTTAATTATTGCATTATCTTCTTTATTAGCTTGTTAGATGTACATCCTTTTAGTCATTACCCTAGAGATTAAAATATGCATTAATGTGTTATTAGAGTTTAATAACACATTATTAAATTTGTAAGTCATAAATTTGTACTTTTACCACTTCTCAGACAACTCTAAATTTTTAAATATTTTCCCATATATTTATTCCTTGTTTTATGTTTTGCATATTATCTACATAAACATCGCATTATGTACTGTTTGTATAGTAAAAAGTAATTTAGATTTATGCATATATTTAACCTTCCCATTTTTCTTTATTCTTATCCATATTCCCTTGTTTTTCTCTGTGGTCATTTTCATTCATAAGGAGAACTCTCTTTAAGATTGCCTTTAGTGAAGGACTAATGACGACAGATTCTCTTAATTTTACTTGCATGAAAGTGCTTTTATTTTTCTTTCACTTTTTAAGAATACTTTCACTGGATACAAAATGCTTAGGTTGACACTTTTGTTTTCTTTCAGCATTGCAAAAATATTTTATTGTCTTTTGGTTTGTATACTTACTGTTGAGAAGTTTGGTATAAATCTTGTTGCTAGTATTTCTTGAATCTGGAGTTTGATGTATTTGAGTAGTTTTTAAAATGTCTTCAAATAATGCCTTTACCTCTTCATTCTCTTCACTTTTTCCTCAAATATTGATTTCATTTATATTAGGCCTTTTCAAAGTATCCTATTTCTATGCTATTTTTTTATTCAGTATTTCTAAACTCTTTAAAATTTATTTATTTTAATTTTAAGATAATTATATAATATTGTGATGGTTTTTGCCGTACATCAACATGAATCAGTCATAGGTGTACATGTGTCCCCTTCCTCCTGAACCCCCTTCCCACCTCCCTCTTCACCCCATCCTTCCAGTTTGTCACAGAACACCAGCTTTGGGTGCCTGCAAGATTCAGTCAGCGTTTTTCTATTTGCCTATCATCCTGATTTTTAAAGTTCTCTTCATTCATATAAAATCTGCTATTAAACTCTTCTAGTGTTAGTCACTCAGTCGTGTCTGACTTTGTGACTGCGTGGACTGTAGCCCACCAGGCTCCTTGTCAGTGGAATCCTCCAGGCAAGAATACTGGAGTGGGTAGCCATTCCCTTCTCCACGGGATTTTCTTGACCCAGGGATCAAACCTGTTCTCCCATAGGCAGATTCTTTACTGACTGAGCCACCAGGGAAGTCCCAAACCCATCTATTACATTCTTAATTTCAATAATTGAATTTTAATGATGTAGAATTTCCATTTCAATTTAAAGAAATAAAATTTTTTACCATGAAATTCTGTCCATCTTGTCATCTATTTTCTTGGATGTATTAATTATAGTTATTTTAGAGTCTTCATCTTTTTTAAAGTTCAAGGTCTGGATCACCCACCAGTAATTCTACCAGTTATTCATTGTACGATTCAACATGAATTTTGTTACCAGAAGGAAAGCTAATAGGCAGGCAGGCCCAAGGACATTAGCCATACTGCTGAATAGTAGGTTTATTTTAAGTAGAAGGAGATTTGGTTAGAAACTATTAAACAAATGTTTATTTAGTACCCACCATGTGCCACATCACTTTTTTAGAATGCTAAGTTACATGGCTTGATGATCTCATTGACCACTAACCTTCACTAATTTCACTTACTCTGATCTCAACTCCAGCCTTCTGAGCACCACCTTCGTATTCCAATTCTTCACCCCCCTTCCCTTCCCACCCGAATCTATTTTTCTCTCATTTTCTCATTCCTTCTGACTGTTCTATTCCACCTATATTTTTACTATATGTTTACTCTTAATCTCAGAATCTCAGAGTTCACTGGATTCAAGCTTGACAGATACTTAAGTAATCTCAAATAAACCTTTCTCTGCCTCCAATAACATTTAGTCAAGAGCTTTGAATGCCTTGGTAAGAACTGAACTTTGAATGGTGCACAGGGAGACCCAATCTAGGGTTGACATAAGGGAATGACTGAATTGAAGCTTTTTGTTTTAGGATACTGAGTTAGGATTATTTGTTAATGAGTTAGGGGTAATTGTACCATTTCAATGGAAAAAAAGTTTGCTGGGATACATTCAGAGACTACTAATAGGCCATGTCACCATGCCCTAAAGCTTTCACAAGCACATTGTCACACGTGTGGTGCTTGTCAAAAAGGATGTCAAATAACCATAATCCATACGTTTTTGGGTTGTAAGACAGCCCATTAGCATTTGCTTAATTACCATGTCCTTATTTGCTGCTCTAGGTTGTAATAGAAGCAGAAATGCCATACACTGTGTTTGATTGCCAGCCACACTTTGATCGGAAGTCTGTGGGCTGCTGATTGGTGTCTGAAGTAACTGATCTTTTGTGCTATATTTTTAACTAACTTGGAAAGATAAAAGCATAATGTTGCAATGATTATTAGTCATAGCAATAAATAAATGTGTCACTACTCTAACTCATGCAGCCCACAGTTTTATGGATTTCATCCCTGTAAATCATTGGTATCATTTTTAGAATTTATATCATTTAAATTGGAAAGAGCTTATAATTTTTTTTTTTGAAAATGCTGGAGGATGGAGTAAGTAAAGTCCAAACAAAATTTAGAAATTATCTCTCACATCTGGCATAAATGAATAGGAAAGGATTAAGTGGAATATTTCCTGCTGTATCAGTGAACAGGGATGTCACAGTCACCAGCAATTGCAGCCACCATGGATGGTGAGCTGATGAGCTCTGAGGGAACTCAGGAAGGAAAGAACACCTGTTATCTAGCAGCCATCAGACTGCAGCCACTCCCTATGGTGAGCACTCAGGAAACTCAGAACTTGAAAACAGAATATTGGCCCCAGAGAGCTAAGGTGCATATCAGAGGAATGATTTCAATAAGCCAAGCCTCCTGCATCTTCCAATACATAAAAAATTGCTAAATTCCTTAACTTGAGATATTTGGTTTTGTTTATTAACAATAGACTACCTGCCTTTTGTTGCAAAACTTCATAACCTGGCTCCTCCCTTCACCTCCTCAGAGCAGTTCTCTCAGGATTACTTGAGATGCTGTCTCCCAGGCTTGGAGTCCTAAACATCTCCACCAAATAAAACACAGCTCTCAACTTTTAGGTTGTGAATATTTTTTAAGACCACAGGACAAATGAGTTATTTTCTACATTTGGAATCAATTTTAATTGCTTTCAGCAAGGTGATTTTATAGGTCAATGTGTCAGTCTCATCAGGTTAATAATATAATGATGTCAGTATAAATTAAAGCAGCCATGAAATTAAAAGATGCTTGCTCCTTGGCAGAAAAGCTATGACAAACCTAGGCAGCATATTAAAAATCAGAGACATCACTTTGCTGACAAAGGTCAGTATAGTCAAAGTTATGGTTTTTCCAGTAGTCATGTATGAATGTGAGAGTTGGACCATAAGAAAGCTGAGCACTGAAGAATCGAGACTTTTGAAGTGTGGTGCTGGAGAAGACTCTTGAGAGTCCCTTGGACAGCAAAGAGACCAGTCAATCCTAAAGGAAATCAACCCTGAATATTAATTGGAAGGACTGATGTTGAAGCTGAAGCTCCAATATTTTAACCACTTGATGTGATGAGCCAATTCAGAAAAAGCCCTGATGCTTGGAAAGATTGAGGGCAGAAGGAGAAAGGGGCAACAAAGGATGAGATGGTTGGATGTAATCATTGACTCAATGAACATGAATTTGAGCAAACTCTGAGATTCAGTGAAGGACAAGGAAGCCTGGTATACTGCAGTCCATGGGGTCACAAAGAGTCAGACATGACTTAGTGACTAAACAATAACAAGATAAATTAAAGCAACAGAAATATATGAAAATTTCTCCTGCTACAAATGTTATGCAAGTGAAAGAGGAGAGTGAAAAATCTGGTTTAAAACTCAACATTCATGGGGAGGGAAGTGGGAGAGGTATTCAAGTGGGAGGGGACATGAGTAAACCTATGGCTGATTCATGTTGATGTTTGGTAGAAACCAACACAATACTGTAAAGCAGTTATCCTTCACAGCAGTTATCCTTCAATTAAAAATAAATTTTTAAAAATCTCAGCATCAAAAAACTAAGATCATGGCATTTGGTCCCATTTCTTCATGGCATATAGATGGGGGAAAAGTGGAAACAATGACAGATTTTGTCATCTTGGGCTCCAAAATTACTGCAGATGCTGACAGCAGCCTTGAAACTAAAAGACACTTACTCCTTGGAAGAAAAGCTATGACAAACCTAGACAGAATATTTTTGAAAAGCAGAGACATCATTTTGCTGACAAAGATCTTAAAACTGATTCTTCCAGTAGTCATGTATGGATGTGTGAGTTGGAGCATAAAGAAGGCTGAGCACTGAAGAACTGATGCTTTCGAATTATGTTGCTGGAGAAGACTCTTGAGAATCCCTTGGATAGCAAGGAGATCAAACAAGTCAGTCCTAAAGGAAATCAACCCTGTCTATTCATTGGAAAGACTGATGCTGAAACTGAAGCTCCAGTACTTTGGCCACCTGATGCAAAGAGCTGACTTATTGGAAAAGACTCTGATGCTGGGAAAGATTGAGGGCAGGAGAAGGGGGTGACAGAGGATGAGATGGTTGGATGTCATCAGCAACTCAATGGGCATGAGGAAACTCTGGGAGATGGTGAAGACCTGGTGTGCTGCAGTTCATGGGGTCATCGAGTTGGACACGACTTGGTGACTAAACAATAACAACAACCAATGTTATATCACTCTATTGTAAGATCTCTAAACAGCTCTCCTGTTTGGGGCATTTTTTGGTCTTTGTGAGTTGAGTATGTCCTGTGTCCTGGATGCTGTTAGTCAAATCCACTTTAGTGAAGTATTTGGAAGAGAAGAGTATGAGGATGCAGATGCCATGGAAATCCATTTTCTGGCTTTGGGAGGCAGTGGAGGACCTGGCTTTGGCGGGAGGTCAGTACAGGTGATATTGGTTCTAATGCCTACCCAAGACCAGAATGTGAACTGTGGCTTCTGTGCCCAGAGGTGGTCAGTCAGTGAGTTCAGTCACTCAGTCATGTCCGACTCTTTGCAACCCCATGAACCGTAGAACACCAGGCCTCCCTGTCCATCACTCCTGGAGTACAGCCAAACCCATGTCCATTGAGTCGGTGATGCCGTCCAACCATCTCATCCTCTGTCATCCTCTTCTCCTCGTGCCCTCAATCTTTCCCAACATCAGGGTCTTTTCCAATGAGTCAGCTCTTCGCATCAGGTGGCCAAAGTATTGGAGTTTCAGCTTCAGCATCAGTCCTTCCAATGAACACCCAGGACTGATCTCCTTTAGGATGGACTGGTTGGATCTCCTTGCAGTCCATGGGACTCTCAAGAGTCTTCTCCAACACCACAGTTCAAAAGCATCAATTCTTCAGCGCTCAGCTTTCTTTATAGTCCAACTCTCACATCCATACATGGCCACTGGAAAAACTATAGCCTTGACTAGATGGACCTTTGTTGACAAAGTAATATCTCCGCTTTTTAATATGCTGCCTAGGTTGGTCATAACTTTCCTTCCAGAGGTGGTAGCAATGTTGAAATTTCCCCTGAAGTAGTCTCATAATGTTGTTTGTGGCTTTCTGGTCAACTGGACTCCAACCCTAACTCTTTTATCTTCCTAGAGATTCTGAAACTTCCTAATGTCTTTTAATAAATGTCTTCTCTGTCTAAATTAGCTGTATTTTGCTATTTGCAACTATAAATGCTAGCTAATAACCCTTGTATGATACTATTTGGGTAAAAGAAATTATGTTTGCATAGAAAAAAAAATATCTTGGTTATTATTTCTGCCAGGTGGAATTTCTGGAGATCTCAATCTTTTATGTATTTGCTTGTCTTCAGTTTTGAAATTTTCTACAGTGAATAGAAGTTATTTCTTATGTCAAAGCTTCTGGATAGTAAATATATGGGGAAATATGTTATTTTATAGCATTAATCCATTTATGGACAATGAGAAATGAGAAATTCTATTGATTTTCTGAGATTAGGTTGATATTATTGTTTTTTAAAAAATAGGAGTCATAGCCATAGCAGTTCGTGAAGATTTAGGGGATGGCATTCATTGCCAGCATTATCTTTGACTAACTGTGTAATCTTGAGTACATCATCGTCTTTTTGGGTTTATGTTCTTTCACTTGCACAGTGACTGAGTTGGGGTAGATGAATGATTTTTAAATTTGGCTCTGTATAGCCTCTGTGTTTCTGGCAAAGGATAAAAGGATTACATGTGCCAAGGGCTGCAGTGCCCTATGCTTTAAATTAAACGAGAAAAGATTGACATGCATTTGTCTTGTATGTTGAATTTCAAAGTTTTTTTTTTAAAGTTTCCTGACTTGTAACAGATTTGAGAAACTATGGACCTAAATTATCTCTAAGGTCACTTTTTGTCCTGATATTCTATGATTTATTACTTTTCCCACTGAATTTCCTTTATTATAATACTAGGTAACTTTACACACACACACACATAACACTAAAGTACAGAATGCTGAAAGAACCTCACATTTTTACTCTAATAGTTTCTGATCATATCTAAGAAGAAGTTCCCTTTTAAGAGTTCACTTGTCTTAAGAAAAGCATTTATCTGTTTATGAAGAATCTATCATTATATTTGCCATTGACAGTATATTTATAGAACATAAAATACATTATTATTATTATATATTATGCTATGACTAGAATATGAACAAATGAACATAATTCCACCAGAATTACCTAAAAAGTAGACTATTGTTGCTGACTACAACAATTTAATATCCTTTCACTGTTAAGCATAATGAAGAATAACAGTCTCATTGTCAGGAAAGATATGACAAAAATTCATGCTGAGAAGCTTGCACCTGGACTTTATGGATCAGTTCATTGATTTTTTAGTATATTCAAAATACTATATTCTGGGGAACTGAAGTAGATTAAAAATTTAGGATGGTTGAGGCATTGGTCATTTGGAGGCATTGAGAAGAAATTTGTTTAAGAGATGAAAGCTTAAAAGAGAGTTCAGATTATCCATGGCCTTGAATTTCATCTTAGATTTTGGGTTTTAGCTTGAAGGCAATAGAGGGATTCTAAAGGTTTTTAAATAGAAAAGTGATATAGTTAGATTTGAGTTTTAGAAAGATCTGTCTGGCTGCAGTACAGATAATAAGTTAGAAGAAGTCAAGTCTTGTGGCAGAGGGAATAACTAGAAGGTATAACCAGTCAGTCTTAAAGGAAATCAACCCTGAATACTCTTTGGAAGGACTGATGCTGAAGCTGAAGCTCCAATACTTCAGCCTCCTGATGCGAACAGCTGATTCATTGGAAAGGACCCTGATGCTGGGAAAGATTGAAGGCAGAAGGAAAAGAGGACGACAGAGGATGAGATTGTTGGATGTCATCACCGATTCTGTGGATGTGAACTTGGGTAAACTCTGGGAGATAATGAGGGACCGGGAAGCCTGGTGTGCTGCAGTCCATGGCGTAGCAGAGTCAGACACAACTTGCCGACTGAACAGCAACAGTATTCTAGATATGAGATTTAAAAACTAAATTAGTTGCATTAGAGGTGGAGGAAAGTAAATGCATTCCAGAAAAAAATGGTAAGAGAAGCTATCAGTCAGTCAGGTCAGTGGTTCAGTCGTGTCTGACTCTTTGCGACCCCATGAATCGCAGCACGCCAGGCCTCCCTGTCCATCACCAACTCCCAGAGTTCACTCAAACTCATGTCCATCGAGTCAGTGATGCCATCCAGCCATCTCATTCTCTGTTGTTCCTTTCTCTTCCTGCCCCCAATCCCTCCCAGCATCAGAGTCTTTTCCAGTGAGTCAACTCTTCGCATGAGGTGGCCAAAGAACTGGAGTTTCAGCTTTAGCATCATTCCTTCCAAAGAACACCCAGGACTGATCTCCTTTAGAGTGGACTGGTTGGATCTCCTTGCAGTCCAAGGGACTCTCAAGAGTCTCCTCCAACGCCCCAGTTCAAAAGCATCAATTCTTTGGTGCTCAGATTTCTTCACAGTTTAACTCTCACATCCATACATGACTACTGGAAAAACCATAGCCTTGACTAGACGGACCTTTCTTGGCATAGTAATGTCTCTGCTTTTGAATATGCTATCTATGTTGGTCATAACTTTCCTTCCAAGACATATTCCTGATGAGGGAGTAAAGAAATAAGAGACATATTAAGGAGGATGTTGTATTATTTTCTTAGTTTAATGGAATCAAGTCAGAAGGAAGAGTAATTTTGGAGCAAATGATGAGAACTATTTTGTAAGGTAGATGTGAGGTTTGAATTTCTGCTACTTTACTAGTCCAGTAACTGGCAAGCCAAGAAAATATCATAAAATTGGACCTGGAAGGTCTCCTACCTGAAGAAAATTCAGATATCTTCTGGAGAGACACATGCTGAACCTAGGTTGTCTAAAATTCTCACAAAGTCCCACCAAAGATGAACTTAGTCCAAAACTTCAAAGTATATGAGGGAAAACACTGCTTTCAGTGAGTCATGCTATGCTATGCATGCATACTAAGTCGCTTTAGTTATGTCCAACTCTGTGCGACCCCATGGACAGCAGCCCACCAGGCTCCTCTGTCCACTGGATTCTCCAGGGAAGAACACTGGAGTGGGTTGCCAGTCAACAGACCCCCAAATCAATGGGATTTTAACTTAGAGAACTTGAGATAATAGACCAATGTAATAGAAGCTACAAAATAATTGCTTACAATGCATAAAACTATAAAAGAAGATATCAAAACCGTAAGACAGTCATGAAGTAATATTCAAAGAAATTATGACTGAAAATTTTCCAAAATTGTTGGAGATCAGTATTAATGTATAAGAACCATAACATATCCTAACCAGAATAAATGAAGAGTAAATACATTTGTAAACACATTTTAGTGAACTTGTACAACATTAAAGATGTATAGAAGACTATTAATAAAAGTTATCAGAGGGAAGAATAAGTTTAAGTGCAGAGCAGCAGCAAACTTTCAGCAACAATAAAGGCCAAAAGACAAAGGACTTTCAAAGAGCTGAGAGGAAATAATTATTAATTTAGATATTTGTATCCAATCAAAAATCTTTTGATTTTAATTAAAAAAAAGACATTTCAGGCAAGACTAAGAGCAATTATGAACAGTATGAACCCCATGAACAGTATGGAAAGGCAAAATGATAGGATACTGAGAGAGGAACTCCCCAGGTCAGTAGGTGCCCAATATGCTACTGGAGATCAGTAGAGAAATAACTCCAGAAAGAATGAAGGGATGGAGCCAAAGCAAAAACAATACCCAGTTGTGGATATGACTGGTGATAGAAGCAAGGTCCAATGCTGTAAAGAGCAATATTGCATAGGAACCTGGAATGTCAGGTCCATGAATCAAGGCAAATTGGAAGTGGTCAAACAAGAGATGGCAAGAGTGAATGTCGACATTCTAGGAATCAACGAACTAAAATGGACTGGAATGGGTGAATTTAACTCAGATGACCATTATATCTACTACTGTGGGCAGAAATCCCTTAGAAGAAATGGAATAGTCATCATGGTCAACAAAAGAGTCTGAAATGCAGTACTTGGATGCAATCTCAAAAATGACAGAATGATCTCTGTTCGTTTCCAAGGCAAACCATTCAATATCACAGTAATCCAAGTCTATGCCCCAACCAGTAAAGCTGAAGAAGCTGAAGTTGAATGGTTCTATGAAGACCTACAAGACCTTTTAGAACTAACACCCAAAAAAGATGTCCTTTTCATTATAGGGGACTGGAATGCAAAAGTAGGAAGTCAAGAAACACCTGGAATAACAGGCAAATTTGGCCTTGGGATACAGAATGAAGCAGGGCAAAGACTAATAGAGTTTTGCCAAGAAAATGCACTGGTCATAGCAAACACCCTCTTCCAACAACACAAGAGAAGACTGTACACATGGACATCACCAGATGGTCAACACCGAAATCAGATTGATTATATTCTTTGCAGCCAAAGATGGAGAAGCTCTATACAGCCAACAAAAACAAGACCAGGAGCTGACTATGGCTCAGATCATGAACTCCTTATTGCCAAATTCAGACTGAAATTGAAGAAAGTAGGGAAAACCACTAGACCATTCAGTGATGACCTAATCAAATCCCTTATGATTATACAGTGGAAGTGAGAAATATATTTAAGGGACTAGATCTGATAGATAGAGTGCCTGATGAACTATGGACAGAGGTTCATGACACTGTACAGGAGACAGGGATCAAGACCATCCCCATGGAAAAGAAATGCAAAAAAGCAAAAATGGCTGTCTGGGGAGGCCTTACGAATAGCTGTGAAAAGAAGAGAAGCAAAAAGCAAAGGAGAAAAGGAAAGATATAAACATCTGAATGCAGAGTTCCAAAGAATAGCAAGAAGAGATAAGAAAGGCTTCCTCAGTGATCAATGCAAAGAAATAGAGGAAAACAACAGAATGGGAAAGACTAGAGATCTCTTCAAGAAAATTAGAGATACCAAGGGAACATTTCATGCAAAGATGGGCTCAATAAAGGACAGAAATGGTATGGACTAACAGAAGCAGAAGATATTAAGAAGAGGTGGCAAGAATGCACAGAAGAACTGTACAAAAAAGAGCTTCACGACCAAGATAATCACAATGGTGTGATCACTGACCTAGAGCCAGATATCCTGGAATGTGAAGTCAAGTGGGCCTTGGAAAGCATCACTACGAACAAAGCTAGTGGAGGCAATGGCATTCCAGTTGAGCTCTTTCAAATCCTGAAAGATGATGCTGTGAAAGTGCTGCAGTCAATATGCCAGCAAATTTGGAAAACTCAGCAGTGGCCACAGGACTGGAAAAGGTCAATTTTCATTCCAGTCCCAAAGAAAGGCAATGCCAAAGAATGCTCAAACTACCGCACAATTGCACTCATCTCACACACTAGTAAAGTAATGCTCAAAATTCTCCAAGCCAGGCTTCAGCAATACATGAACCGTGAACTTCCAGATGTTCAAGCTGGTTTTAGAAAGGCAAAGGAACCAGAGATCAAATTGCCAACATCTGCTGGATCATGGAAAAAGGAAGAGAGTTCCAGAAAAACATCTATTTCTGCTTTATTGACTATGCCAAAGCCTTTGACTGTGTGGATCACAATAAAGTGTGGAGAATTCTGAAAGAGATGGGAATACCAGACCACCTGACCTGCCTCTTGAGAAATTTATATGCAGGTCAGGAAGCAACAGTTAGAACTGGACATGGAACAACAGACTGGTTCCAAATAGGAAAAGGAGTACATCAAGGCTGTATATTGTCACCCTGATTATTTAACTTCTATGCAGAGTACATCATGAGAAACGCTGGGCTGGAAGAAGCACAAGCTGGAATCAAGATTGCCAGGAGAAATATCAATAACCTCAGATATGCAGATGACACCACCCTTATGGCAGAAAGTGAAGAGGAACTAAAAAGCCTCTTGATGAAGGTGAAAGAGAAGAGTGAAAAAATTGACTTAAAGCTCAACATTTAGAAAATGAAGATCATGGCATCTGGTCCCATCACTTCATGGGAAATAGATGGAGAAACAGTGTCAGACTTTATTTTTTTGGGCTCCAAAATCACTGCAGATGGTGACTGCAGCCATGAAATTATACCTGTGGTGGATTCGTTTTGATGTTTGGCAGAACTGATACGATTATGTGGAGTTTAAAAATAAAATAAAATTAAAAAAAAAAAAAAAAAATAAAAAAAAAATAAAAGACACTCCTTGGAAGAAAAGTTATGACCAACCTAGATAGCATACTGAAAAGCAGAGACATTACTTTACCAATAAAGTTCCGTCTAGTCAAGGCTATGGTTTTTCCAGTAGTCATGTATGGATGTGAGAGTTGGACTGTGAAGAAGGCTGAGTGCTGAAGAATTGATGCTTTTGAACTGTGGTGTTGGAGGAGACTCTTGAGAGTCCCTTGGCCTGCAAGGAGATCCAACCAGTCCATTCTAAAGGAGATCAGCCCTGGGTGTTCTTTGGAAGGAATGATGCTAAAGCTGAAACTCCAGTACTTTGGCCACCTCATGCGAAGAGTTGACTCATTGGAAAAGACTCTGATACTGGGAGGGATTGGGGGCAGGAGGAGAAGGGATGACAGAGGATGAGATGGCTGGATGGCATCACTGACTCTATGGACATGAGTTTGAGTGAACTCTGGGAGTTGGTGATGGACAGGGAAGCCTGGCGTGCTATGATTCATGGGGTCACAAAGAGTCAGACACAACTGAGCGACTGAACTGATTGACTGACTAAGAGCAATTATATTTCTGTCCTCACTTAAGTATTAAGGGTGGAATTTAGGAAGAAGGAAACTGAGCCAGAAAGTAGAAATACAATGCAAAAAGCAATATTAAGCAAAGAATTTGATGAACATATGGATAATACTAAGCAAGTATCTGTTATGCTGTTGTATGAAAATAAAATAATAATAGTAACGATTTGATGAAATAGAACAAGGTGGAACTAAGGATATTTCAAAGATCTAGATATTGGAATAGGAAAAACATGATGAAAAATAGAAAAAAATGATATTGGAATAGGAAAAATACATCTTTAATGAGACATAAAATCATAACCTATAATAAAAGGTTGCTATGTTTGATTACATTAAAATTAAAGCTTCTATATGGCAAATATACTAAAACAAAATTACAAAAAAACGAGCCAAACTAGAGAAATTATTTGTAAACCATATAACCAACAAAGAATTAGTGCATGGAATATACAGTCCCTACAAAGCAAGAGAAAAAAAACTAACAACCAGAAAATGAGAAATAGGGAATTTTTTTGAAAAAGGAAACTGAATGACCAATAAATAAATGAAAGTCCACATGATCTCAGTAGGAAATACTTACTACCACACACAAGATACCATCTGATACCATCTGATACTTACTACCACACACAAGATACCAAATCAATAAGGCAGAGATACCAAGTGTTGACACATAATGTAGAGAAACAAGAGCTCTTATTAATGGGATAATTAAAAAATATAATTATTTTAAAGAGCCATTTGGCAAAATTTTCATCTATATATTTTGCAAAGTTTTAATATAACTATTTTGAAGAGCATTATAATTAAAGAACCCACACCCAGTAACTTAGCAATCTGCCTTCTAGGTTTTCTCATTAGAGAAACTGAACTTGTGCACAGGAATGTTTATAGCAGTTAGCTTATGACAAGACAGTGGAAACAAATTCTCTGTCCCTCATAGGAGAATGGAAGCTTTAGCTATACTTGGTTTTTCCTGTCGTCAAAGCCCAGTGCTATCCTAAAGTTTAACCTGTAGTCAGCTGTGATAGGGCTTCCCTGATAGCTCAGTTGGCAAAGAATCCAAAACAGGTAGCAGGAGATCCTTTGATGCGCAGCTTTGATGTCTTCTGAGAGGTGTTGAGTCTAATTTACTGACTCTCACTTCTTGGTAGGACTTT
Source organism: Bos taurus (assembly GCF_002263795.3). Taxonomy (NCBI): domain Eukaryota; kingdom Metazoa; phylum Chordata; class Mammalia; order Artiodactyla; family Bovidae; genus Bos; species Bos taurus. Next base: position 59,995,720 of record NC_037334.1, on the reverse strand, counting down.
CTCTGGAACCCAGGTGGGAGGATAGGCAAGAAAAGAGGAGAGCCCTCTACTCAGGACTGTCTTGTTTCCTCAGAGGTTTGGTTAAAGGAACATCATTCTCTCCCACAGTTTGGATCCCCACATAACCAGCTTGGAAAGAGTAAACAGTAATTAGTTATATAAAGTGACAGAAAAGATACAGACACAAATTAGTGAAGGAGGATGAAAGCACAAATGTATCATTATGTGGGAGGAGCAATCAACCTACCTTTCAGAGTGCGGCTGGGAAGAAAAGCTTGTAAAAGGTGGGCTCAGCCAAGACAGAATCTTGATGATGTTCTGAAAGCCCACGCCCCCATCACCCAGCTTCCTCTCACCTCCAGGGCCTCAAAGTACCCCTACCCTGTACCAGACCAGTTTGGTGTGATATAAGCAAGTTTGAGTTCCCATCCCAGATCTGCCAGTATGTTGCTCTGTGATTTAAGCATGCAATCTGCCTTTCTAAGCTTCACGTTCCCCATTCTCAAATGAAGAAGTGGAATCAGACCACTTCTACATTTTTTCCTACCTCTGATATTTTCAGTTCAGTTCAGTTCAGTCACTCAGTCGTGTCCGACTATTTATGCAACTGTAAATATCTTTAAGATATTTCTCTCCATGCCACAAAATTAGCCCTGAATCCTTTACTCTTGGTCATGTTTTATCTACTGCTAAGAGTTGGGGAAATTACATTTTGGCCCTGATACCAAGATGTCTTCAGGAACCAGGGAGGTAATATAAACTTCTGAAGCAGGCAGGTGTGACATAGTAGGGGGCAGTGTGGGTGTTGGGGAACTGGAGAGTGTCTGCTTACCGAAAGGCATTCACGTGCAAATGTTTCATAAACACTGTGCTGAACAAACAGTTTTCTGGGGCTGGGTTTGGGCCAAAAGCCACTAGTGTGCAGCCTCTGATTAAAAGAAAAGGAAACTCTGATGGAATTTTTGGCATCGATCACAGGAGGTTTAAGAGGACCGGGGGCAGCAGGGAGTGAAGAGATGAGAGATGTAAGGGCATATTATAGTCAGTCATCTTTTGCTATCTCATCCAGCATTTATCTAACTCTTTAGGCAGTTAGCCTGTGATAGATTTCACCCCCAACCTCATCCTCTATTACACCTTAGTTGAATTTAGTCAGTTGAATGTTTTTTTGTTTTTTTTTTTTAAGATGGCTCAGATGCTAAAGTGTCTGCCTGCAATGCGGGAGACCTGGGTTCGATCCCCCAGTGGGGAAGATCCCCTGGAGATGGAAATGGCAACCCACTCCAGTACTCTTGCCTAGAAAATTGCATGAATAGAGGAGCCTGGTGGGCTACAGTCCATGGGGTCTCAAAGAGTCGGACACGACTTCACTTTCACTTTCACTTTACAGCTGCTTTACAGTGCTGTGTCAGTTTTTGCTGTATAACAAAATGAATCAGCTATATGTATACATAGATCCCCTTTTTTGGATTTCCTTCTCATTTAGGTAACCACAGAGTACTGAGTAGGGCTCCCTGTGCTGTACAGTATACACAGCAGTGTATAAATTCAATCTCAATCTCTCAATTAATTCCACCCCCTTCCCCCTTGGTTCCATATGTTTCTTTTCTACATCGTGTCTTTATTTCTACTTTACAAACAAGGTCATTTATACCATTTTTCTAGATTCTACATATATGCATTACTGTACAATATTTGGTTTTCTCTTTCTGATTTATTTCACTCTGTATGTCAGTCCCTAGGTCCCTCCATGTCTCTGCAAATGACACAGTTACATTCCTTTTTATGACTCAGTGATTTTCTGTTGTATACATGCCAAATCTTCTTTATCTGTACCTCTGTTGTTGGACATTTAAATTCTGTGTCTTGGCTATTGTTAATAGTGTTGCAATGAATATTAGGATGCATATATCTTTTTGAATTATTTTCTCTGGGAATATGCCCAATAGTGGGATTGCTGGGTCATATGGTAGTTCCTTTTTTAATTTTTTAAAGAACTTCCACACCGTTCACCTTAGTTGCTGTATCAATTTACATTTCCAGCAATGTAAGAGGGTTCCCTTTTGTCTACACCCTTTCTAGCATTTATTGTTTGTAGATTTTTCAATCATGGCCATTTTGACTGGTGTGAGGTGACACCTCATTGTAGTTTTGGTTTGCATTTCTCTAATAATCAGTAAGTTAGTTGGATCTTGAGGCAAGTCCTGGGCTTCACTTCCTTCCTGTTCCACATGAAAGGTTGAAGTAACTTTGTTCCAAGATCTCTTCTGAATCTTATATTCTACAAAGCTAAATATGAAATCGAAAGCGTCTCTGAGTACCATGCTTTGCTGACCTGATTTATGTCGATTATGGAGTGACAGTTGAAAGAATGAAGGGCGTTAGTTTAATAGGCACAAAATGTTTTATATTCTTTTATAAGATGTGAGAGAGCTTTTGAATACCACTTGTCTCTACTGAAAGCTGAGTGAGAGGGGGTGAAAAGCTTAAAAATAAATAACAGGTAAAATTAGACAAAGGAAGTTGTATAACCAAGAAACAAAGATCAAGTGAAAATGCCAAGAGGATTGGATTTTGCACTTCATAATGCAAATTTCACCATCAAGTTGATATTAAGAAACTGGAAACTTCTGGATTCTGATGTGGTCAGTTCGGGTATTAAAGAACCAGCCAAAAAAAATGACCAAGCATCTTCCCAGAGAACAGCTGCTCCATAGAAATGCCTTACAAAGTGCTCACCATCTCCAGGGTCTTTTCCTGGCTTGTGTGAGGAATAGGTGTTTGGTAGGTGCTTCTCTAGGCTTTTAAGGTTCTCCTTTCTAATATAAGAGGCTTCCCTGGTGGCTCAGACAGTAAAGCATCTGCCTGCAATGCGGGAGACCCAGGTTCAATCCCTGGGTCAGGAAGATCCCTTGGAAATGGAAATGGCAACCCACTCCATTACTCTTGCCTGGAGAATCCTATGGACAGAGGAGCCTGGTAGGCTATACACTCCACGGCCTCGCAAAGAGTTGGACACGACTGAGCTACTTCACTTTCGCTTTCTAATATAAGAGTTATGATGGTGATGGTGGTGGTAACTAATATAAATTTATGAGCATTAATAGTATATGCCAGAGGCTGTGATAACCACTTTATAAATATTATCTCTAAGCCTCAATTTATTCATCTTTAAAATGTAGGTGTATTAGTCTCTTCCTCATTCTTTTGTAGAATGAATAATTATTAGGGACCTAATCAGCAGCATCATCCAAGGAGCTTCTATACTAGGTTTGTTTCAAACATCTGCTCAGAAGATAAAATATTGAAAACAGAGAAACTAATCCCGAGCATATTCAGTGCCTGGAAGCATTTGTCATTGTTTCTTTGTATCCCACTGATTTTTTTCTGTGTAGTGAGACCCATTGTCCCTATTGCATGCCCGAAGCTTATGGGGCCAAAGTGGCTTTCCATGAGTGTCAGAACTTGTAGATGCCCCCCAAGATTTCCTGCTCCCTGCAGTGCTTGTTCCTTCTTCTGTGTACTCAATGGAACACTAATCTATGTACTGCAGTGAAGGCATTTTGCAGATGAAATTAAGGCCCCAGGTCAGCTGACCTTAAAATAGGGAGATCATCCAGGTAGGCCTGAGCCAATCACACGAGCCCTTTAAATCTAGGGCTGGAAATAAAAGTCAAGGAAGTTGGAGAGGGAGTTGATGTGAAGGAAAATGCCTACTGGCTTTGAAGATGAAGGAGGAGGCCCCATGGCATGGAAGGTGGGCAGTCCCCAGGAACTGCGTGTGGCCCCAGCTGTCAGCAGCACAGAATGGGGGCTTCGGTCCTTCAACAGCAAGGATTTGAATTCTGCCAACAAGCATAGGATCTCGAAAGAGGACCCTGAGCTTCCCATGAGACCCTGATCTGCCTACGTCTTGATTTCAGCCTATGAGATACTGAGGAGACAATTCAGTCATACTGTGCTTAGACTTTTGACCTACAAAAATAAACTAAAGATTGAGTGTTGTTTTAGGCTGTTAAATGTGAGGTAATGTGTTATATAGCTATAGAAAACTGTGGTGCTTACCCTGAGAAACCTGACTGGCCAATGACGAGCAAGAATTTGAATTCAGGCCTGGCTGACTCTAAAGCTTTTGTTCTAAATCTCTGTTATATTGGGGAATGATGCAAATTCCAAATTTTATATTATATATTTTAAGTTGTTCGTGCAAGTTTGCTGCTGCTAAGTCGCTTCAGCCATGTCTGACTCTTTGCAACCCCATGGACTGCAGCCTACCAGGCTCCCCCGTCCATGGGATTTTCCCGGCAAGAGTACTGGAGTGGGGTGCCATTGCCTTCTCCGAGTGCAAGTTTAAACAAGTATTAATAAATGATGTGGTTGATTTGAGTAAACACTCTGAACTATAAGGACAATAGATTGCCTGAAAGTTAACATGTTCTATGAGTAACTCAACCTAAAATATTATTAAAATGAATGTGAGAGAGGAAAGTTGGCCATGACACCAGGCTTAATTAAAAAAAAAAAGAATGGTGACATATAAATACTTAAGTGTATTTCTCTAGTTGCCAAATTAACTTGGCAGTATCTGACAGCTATGAGCGAGCTGAAGAAATTCTTCTGTAAGAAAAGAATGGCTGGAATTTGGACAAATAGAACTTGGTGTGCAGAAACCCAGAGACTGAACATTGCCACGGGTTCTGTGGTGTTTTGAACGGTAACTGATTTCCAAAGTCTAGCACAAGTAGAAGAGGTAGACAAAGGAACATCACAATTGTCCTATGGAGTGGTCGTTGGGCTTAGTGTAAGGGTGTTGTTGGGAGAACCCTTCCCCATAATGTATAATAGACAGTAGCTGTAAATAATAATAGTAGTGTTTATCAAGGGCTCCCTGTGTGCCAGGCATTTCTCTAAATGCTTTTCATGAATTTCCTCATCCAATCCTTAAGCAATCCTGAGCGGTTAGTACTTGTAATTATCTCTGTTTTAAAGATGAGAAGCCTAAGATGGGAAACTTGAAAATTTACCCTAGGTAAATATTAAGCATTAACTGGAACTCAGGCATGTCTCCAAAGTCTATTTTATTAGTTGCTGGATCCTTCTCCCTGGAAAAAATGTTAAAGTTCTAGGAAAATGTATTTTTGTTAATGAGGAAAGTGTACTTATATGATTAAGAGATAATGTTAAATGAAAGTATATGTTACATTATCACATAAAAAGGAAAGACACTGCTCAAACCATGCTGTATATATTGAGTAGAGAAGAACTAATAATTAGTAACAGTATATATCTTTGGAGTATGCCCAGAATGGACATTGGATAATAGTCAAAATGAGGTTTAAGATTATTTAAAATGTTTGATTATTTTTCTAGAGTATTTACAATTTATTACTAATTATTACAATAATTAGCATTGCAATTTATTTATCTATATCATTTGATATAGCTCAAATGAACAAAGTGGCACATAGTATAATAGAAAAAATTCCCATACAGCATCATCCAGTTTAGGAAATGAGACATGATGAATATGGTTGAGTCCCTCATGTTTGCATTTCCTTACTTCCCCCAACAGAGGCAGTTGTACCCGAGAATTTGGAGTCTGTTGTTCTGTTGTATTTCCTTATACTTTTTAGTATATAAAGCATGTATTTAAAAATGTATTAAAAAATAAATTATTAATAGGTTAACGAAATAGCCATGTTTCATGTTTTTAACTTTATGTAATAATATAGTGTATGTGTTATTCTACAACTTAGTTTTTTAAACTCAGCATCATATGTGCAAAATATATTGATATTGATATGTTTATCTACTTTAGTTTAATTTTTTTCCCTCCTGTGTAGTCAGCTATACTCTGCTTTTTGGTTCTGTTGACAAGCATTTAGATAATTTCTAGTGTTCTGCTGTTACAGAAAATTATATCATCATGTCACTGGGCATATGTGTACATTTCTGTAGATTCTCTGTCTAGGAGGTGTTTGTAGGGTATATACATCTTGACTTTATTAGGCAGTGCCCATATCCTCTCCAATGTGACTGTACTTCTACCAGCAGGTCAAAAGAAACTCCATTGTTTCAGATCTCTGTTAACACTTGGCCACGACACATATTAATTATTACAAATCCAACTTTTTTTTACTAAAGAATGTACATGTCTTCTTTAGTAATTACATGTACCCATGTACTTACAAAGAAAGGAAAAGGGGAGGATAGAGGGAGACAGAGAGATACAGGCAGAGAGAGAGAGAAAGAGAAAAAGGAAATCAGGCAAGAGGCACAGGAAAGGAATCCCGTTGCTGAACCAGAGTGCAGCTTTGGTGTTTGAATAGGGCCAAACTGGAGCCCCAAGCAGGCTGAGCTGAGGTTGAGACCTCTTGGTAACTGACCAGGGCTGCTTACCTCTCCTTTTATTAAAGGCTATGTTTTGTGAAAGTGTCAGTCGCTCAGTTGTATCTGACTCCTGGCAACCCCATGGACTGTAGCCCACCAGGTTCCCCTGCCCATGGAGTTCTCCAGGCAAGAATACTGGAGTGGGCTGCCATTCCCTTCTTCAGAGGATCTTCCTGACCCAGGGATTGAACCCCGGTCTCTTGCATGGCAGGCAGATTCTTTACTGTTTGAGCCACCAGGGAAGCCCATACTAGCCTCAGAACTGGAGGTTGAGAGGAGCCGGTAGTGGTTCCAAGTTTGTGAGAAGAGAGAGGAGAGGAGCCTGTAGTGGTTCCAGGTTGGTGAGAAGAGACAGGCAGAAACAGGTAGACAAAGAGGAGATGCACTCAGAAGCTTTTCTCTGACTGGACCATAGACAGTCAGCCCTTTTATCTACAGATGATGTGGCTCATTTTCAGGGTGCTTGGTGGTTAACTCTCATGCAGACAGAGTCATTAATTATCCTATAATGCTGGCTTCTCTTGGGATACAATAATCAGCTTCACTATGAGGACATTTTAACAGCATAACCAGAGGAAATTACTTTATGTCACTTGGCGATTTATGAAAAGTAAAATGAATTCCGTGGTGGATGGAAATTTGACTTAATGTAGAATGTCAGAGATAAATAATTTCCCTGAGAACATAAGAAGGTACCTTATAGTACAGGACTCATGGTGCCTCAAGCCCAATCTTCCATCACTGACTCTGACAATGGGGAGGTGTTAGTGGGGTGATGAGATGGTTCTTTTTCCCTTATGTCAACATGTCAACTTTGACACATTAGGAAGTCTGTTTTTGGCACACACCCATTCAGAGGCTTTCTTGTGCACTACATATACACCCATAGAGAGAGAGAGAGATACTTAGATAAGAGTGAAGGAATGAAGTTCATCTTTTTGAAGCTGAGTTTCCTTATCTGAAATGTCAATTATAATAACAATCCTAACCTCTCTGAAGCATGTACATTAAACAGGAATATCCAGGGAAGTTTTGCTAACTGAAGGCTGAATTCAGATGCTAATTTTAAATCTTTTGTGTGTGTGTGTGACAGCCTTTGACGCAGTTTCTCGCATATTTTATCTGTCACTACTTAGTCTGACTGGCTGTTCATGGGCTTGGGTGAACAGCCGGTTGTTTCCTCACCTAACCACTTGCTGTCCTATCTGTAGCTGAATAGGGAGGCTTCTAGTAAGGTTCTGGTTTTTATAAGGAAATTTGGTAGAGCTACAAATCTTGCTATAGGAGTTTCTTCCAGCGGAAGTCTTCTGCCTTGTTTTTGTTTGATTTTTCTGATCATCATCTCTCCCCAAGGAGAGAGGTAATATGATTGATTCTCTTGTGAAGAAGAGAGGCAATGACACAGCAGTGATGGTCAGCCCACGTTTTCGTCTGTTTCAACTGAGTAAAATTCATGCCAGTGCTTGGCCATTTAGCTGGTTCCAGAGCTACTTATTTCTGTCTAAAGATCTGGCTGCATTTAGTACAGGGTTCCGCAATGCCCAATTTGTTTTATTTTATTGTGGTATTGTATTTATTTTATTATTTTATTTTATTTACCATGGGCTTCCTTATTGTTCCTCTAATCTTTTATAATAGATGGGGCTTTCCTGGTGGCTCAGCAGTAAAGAATCTGCCTGCAATGCAGGAGACGCAGGAGAGGTGTCTCCATCTGGAAGATCCCCCAGAGGAGGGCATGACAACCCTGGGGGAGGGCATGACACTCCAATGTTCTTGCCTGGAGAATCCTGTGGACTTAGGAGCCTGGCGGGCTACAGTCCACAGGGTTGCAAAGAGTCAGACACAACTGAGCAACTGAGCACACACGCACACAGCCTGTTAGATAGCAGGTAGGCGTTGCGGTGTTACGGACTTACAGTTCTCTAAGCTTTTCTGGCACCCTGTGGTGTTGAGTAGCTCACTACATTGAGAAGTTTTGCAGGGTAGCTCTGGTGCTTAGGGTAGGAATGAAAAGTATCGGACTTAAATGCCAGAATGTCTTAACTGGACCCATGAGGTACACCACTGCTCACTGTGCTGCTTGGGGTGCTCATCACGCTACTCACTGGTCTCTCCTGGGCACATTGTGGTGTGAATATCATATCCCCCTCATGGATGTGTGGGGACGTGTGTCTAGTTCTGGCCAGTTGTTGAGTGGAAGTGACGTGAACCAGTTCCAGGCAGGAGTATTTCATTGCCAGTTTGTGATACACACATGCACCCTCCCACTGCCTGAGTTCTCTTTCCCTCTCGCACGGCAGCTAGCAGTATTTTGAGTGAAGTGAGTGAAATCGCTCAGTCGTGTCCAACTCTTTGTGACCCCATGGACAGTAGCCTGCACCAGGCTCCTCTGTCCATGGGATTTTCTAGGCAAGAGTCCTGGAGTGGGTTGCCATTTCCTTCTCCAGGGAATCTTCCTGGAGAAGAACCCAGGTCTCCTGCATTGATAGACAGATGATTTACCGACTGAGCCACCAGGGAAGTCCAGCTTTCAAGCAGCATTTTAGATGGTGCCTGCTCTATCAATCTGGGTCCATGAGTGAAGTGATGGGCAGGGCCTCCCTGACCAACCGCCATGAACATGTACACTGAGTGAAAAAATAACCCTTTGTTATTTTATTATTATTATTAATTTTTTTGGTTGTGCTATGCAGCATGCTGATCTTAGTTTCCTGACCAGGAATTGAACCCACACCCCCTGCATTGAAAATTTGGAGTCTTAACCATTGGACCTCTAGGGAATTCCCTAAACCTTTGTTCTTTGAAACTACTGATGATTGGGAGTTGCTCATTACCAGACAGAATCTAGCCTATTCAGGCTGACACAATGTTGACCGAGGGCCCTTTCTCAGTAACCTTCCCGATATAGCGTTTCAGCTATACAAGTGGATTAAGCTTGTAATATGAGAGAAAAAAAGTATTTGTCATTTTCTCTTTGGTTGAGTTGAATTCTACCTGTCAGTATTTTCCCTGACTGGATCCCATCACACTTTTCAGAGCTATTTGACAGTGTTTCAGAGACTGCAGTTTGCCATCCCAGCACCTCTGAGCCTTTTGGCCTTTAGGCTGAAATCCCCATTTCCCCAGCTGCTCTATTTGTGATGCAAGGAATAATTCAAAGGGCTTTTTAAAATTCTGGTTAACTTTCTCTAGATAGTTTTTACATCCCTGGATAATCATTATCCAAGACAATTCTCGGGATAGCCTTAGACTTCTAGCATCTTTATCATTCCTGTATTTAAGATACCATAACCTATCAGTGGTATGTGATGTTCTAAGGTAAGAAGAGTGAGGGCTAGTGAAAAAGTGTTAGGATCAATGGATTGACTATCCTGGGAGAGTCCAAGAGTTTCTAGAGTTACACTGCTGAAGGAATGGGTTCTTAAGATAGGAAATAATGGTTGGAGAGTGAAATATTTGAAATTGAGTAGTTGGGAGTTACAACTATTGATAATAAATTTAAGGTTTGAACATTGGAGTAACTGAGGAAGTATGGAACACAGCTTACTGTAGGAGAGCAGGTTCAGAAACTGGTATTAATGGTTCTCAAAGGAGTTTCCAGGAAGTTAGAACATTTTTAAGACGTAGCATTTATACTCATCTGTATTCCAGATTATGTATTTTAGCTTTTAGATTATCTTCATAAATTATACCACTGATTATTGAATTTTCTCTAACATGTTGGAACATTTATCCTAGTACATCATAGGTTCTGGAATTAGGGAGATCTAGGTTCAAACCTTGAATTTACTGTTTACTGGTTGTATGGCTTTGGGCACGTCAGTTCGAATCTTTGAGTATCAGTTTCTTCATCTGAAAATTGGATAGATTGGGAACAGCCATCTTGTTGTGACCAAGGAATGAGTTGATGCCTTCTGCTGGCATGTGGTGGCACTAAGGTAATGATAACAACTAATATTCTTTATCCCATTATTATTAAAGTAGAGAGGCCAAAGAGGCCTGAGGTGTTGGAAAATTGCCACGGTCAACCGTCAGGGAATATCCTAATTATATTACATCACATTATGTTACATTACATATTGCAGCCTAGCATTTGTTTTGAAGTTAATAAAAAAATTAATTTTTCCAGCTCAGCAGTTTCTAGGAACAGAGAAACATTTCTACCCCATAAATTACTGAGAATGACTAACACACACACACACACACACACACACCCCAGAATGCCACAAACTTGCTTTGTCAAATTAGATATTCATAAGATAATGAAATACAGCTTTTTACAGAAGATGTGTATTATAGCTGTTAAAAACCCTTCAGGGTTGTGAATGAGAGAAACTTAAAGCTAGAGTAGATCTTTCTGATTTTCTTGGTAGATAAGTAGTGTGCTGTCTCTGCCCCTGCTCTTTTATTTCCAACCTTTGACATTCACTGATCTTCTTTAACTGCTTTTTTCCAGGACTGATAAATCAGGAAAATTTCAGTGCTTTCATTTTAGACAAGACACCTGAAGTTCAGGAGAAGAAAAGCCAGGCTCTTGAAAGTCATTACACTTTGCTCGACTAGTGATTCTTGACCATAATCAGGTCAGCCACTACCCTGCCCTATTTTAAACAAATATTTTGTAATAACCCTTGACTATACGGAAATGAAATCCAAGGGTAATATAACCTATCTACTCATAATTAAATTATGCACGTATTTCCTTAACTATAATACAAAAAAGCAATAAAGCAAAAGTTATTTATAATAAAATAATATATGTTTCATTATATAAATGCTCAGATTTGTCTACAGTATAAAATATAATAAAGCAGTCAGATACATGTCTGCACATTAAATCACTGTGAATGCACCCTACGAATGACAGTTAGCACACGTGTGCTGGATTGTCGACTCTGTTACCACAGGTGGGATCACTGTCGGTGACATTTAGAGAATCCCTGTTCTGAACAAAAGGAAAGCATAATTTCCCCTTTGTTTAGTGTATATAAATTACCATGCAAAAAATTATTAGTGTTTCTATGTAAAAGGGGTTAAGTTTTAAGTTGAGTGATTATAAATAAATTTTTACTCACACAGATGGGTGATAGGACACTCTAATCATGAAGAATGTGGGATGTGACCTCTTTAATGAGATTGTCCCTCATATTATAATGTCACCTGTCCTCTTCCTAAATGCCCATGTGTGTGTGTGCTAAGTCTCTTCAGTCCTGTCTGACACTTTGCAACCCTATGGACTGTAGCCTGCCAGGTTCCTCTGTCCATTCTTGTCCAGGCAATAATACTGGAGTGGGCCATGCCCTCCTTCAGGGGATCTTCCTGACCCAGGGATTGAACCCACATCTCTTGTGTTTCCTGTCTTGCAGGCAGTTTATTTACAGCTGAGCCACCAGGGAAGGCTTAAATGCCTATGGTGTTCCCCAGTCATAACCGCAAACCTAGGCCCCACAAGGATCTTAAAGTGCTTTGGGGGTATTAACACTTCTACTGAGAACCATGTTCTAGATATGTTGACTGGAGTACTTATAAGTTTTAAAAATTACTAAGGCCAAAGGCCTCCAAAAATAACCCTACAATTGTCCCTTTACACTCTACATTCCAGATATGTCAAAGTGTAAATCTGATCCTGTCATCCATTTGTTTTTTTTTTTTTGGCTTGTGCTGGAGCTTCATTGCTGCACAAGGGTTTTCTGTAGTTGTGGTGAGCAGTGACTACTCTTTGTTGCGATACATGGGCTTCTCATTGGGGTGACTTCTCTTGTTATGGAGCATAGGCTCTAGGCATGCGAGCTTCAGTAGTTGCAACACACAGACTCAATATTTGTAGCACATGGGCTTTAGCTGCTCCAAGGTGTGTGGAATCTTCCCAGACCAGGGATTGAACCCATGTTCCTTGCATTGGCAGGAGGATTTCCACCCACTGTACCACCAGGAAGTCCTGATCATGCCATCCTTTATGCCAACTTTCTTTAGACAGTTTGTGACTCCACAGAACTCATAATGAAGACCTAAATACTTAGCCCAGTCTGTGGTCCCCTTCTGATCTGACCCTTGTTGACCCCAGCTGCTGGTGGCTCCCCTGGATCCCAGCACTCCAGTTACGGTGGTCTTCTTTCACCTGCTAGAATACATCATATTGCTTTCACTGCTACACTTCCAACCTTGTGCTGTGCTGAGTCACTCAGTCATGTCCCACTCTTTGCGACCCCATGTAGCCTGCCAGGCTCCTCTGTCCATGGGGATTCTCCAGGCAAGAATACTGGAGTGGGCTACCATGCCCTGCTCCCTGGAATCTTCCCAACTCAGGGATCAGACCCAGGTCTCCTGCATTGAAGGCACATTCTTTATCAACTGAGCCACCAGGGAAAACTCCCTAACATTTCCTACCTGTTTTCAGTTAACTCCTGTTCCCACTTTAAATTGCAGCTCAATGACCACACCTTCAGGGAAGTGTTTGCTGATCTGGAAACAAAGTTAGCGCCACCACGTACATCTCTTCTCATAGCCTCCACTTTTATAGCAGCTGCAGTTTTACGTATACACATAGTTGGATTCATGTCTGTCTGCTCTGATAGTCTCTGAGCTTTCTGAAGGAAGGAACCATGCCTGCTCTCTCTTCTCAGTGACTGAAATAGCAAAGCCCCTCACATATTCTGTTGAATGCATACACAAATAACTGAGTAGACAAAGAGATGGCTGAATTAACAAATGAGCAAACATACGCCTATAGCTAAGCTAACATTCCTGGGCCAAGTCTAGTTGAGTCAATGAATTTATTTGTTTTCTAATCATAGCAGAGCTCACACCCAACTGCTCAGAGAAATTAATGCTGTCATGTTTGACTTATTTGGCAAGAACAATATGTTCTAGTGTAAAGTAAGAAGTGTTGTGGTTGAGAAGTACAAGATGAGATTCACAGCAGAGGGGATAGTACTTCCTTATTCTTCAGTTGAACAAGTAATACATAAATCTATTCTTGTCATTTCAAATTCCAATAATGTCCCAAAGGAAAAAGTCTCCCATTATCTTCTAGTCCTCCACCCAAAACATTTATGATTGACAATTGGTTGTATATTCAAATGGCCATAACCTCTGAATTTAATGTATTTATATGCTTACATAGCTCTCCTTCTCTCCCTGTTTTTATTTTCGTTCAAATATAATTTTATTCGGACATAAATATGTAAAGTCTTTGTGGAAAAGATAGCATGTTTGATTTGTAAGTAGATTATTAACGTATGTGAAAGCAGTAGTTTGGTCAAAATAAATAACTACATGTTACTTGTTACAGATTGAATTTTGTTTCCTCCCACTCATATGTTGAAGCCCTAACCTCTGAGTGTGGCGGTATTTGGTGATGACACCTTTGGGAAATAATGATAATTAGATTTAGAAGAGTCCCTCATGGTGGGGTTAGTGCCCTTTTAAGAAGAGAAACCAGATACCTTGCTGTCTCTTCACTGTGTAAAGACACACGGAGAAGGCAGCCTTTTGCAAGTTTATAAGAGAGTTTTCACCAGAAACTGATCTGCGGGTACCTGGATCTTGGACTTCTCAGCCTCCAGAACTATGGTAGAATCAATTTTTGTTGTTTAGTCCATTCAGCCTGTGGTATTTTGTTATGGAAGCCTGAGTGAACTAAGGCATTATTGTAGCAAGTGATATAACCATGATTTCCAAGGTAATCTTATAGCATCGTTTATTCCTTAACTTAAATATTTGCTGAGTACCCACTATGCGCCAGGAAAACAAGGGCTCTGCTTCCATGCTGCTTACAGTCTTCTGAGGGCTGGGGGGAGCAGGGGAGACACATTCAGCAGCATTATACAGCCAAGCAAAGAAACAGGCAATATGTGAGATAGATGTTATGAAGGAAAATAAACTATTGAAAGGAATTTTACAAAATTCAAGTATAAGAAATGCCTCATTTCTTGTAATCTCTAAATTGGTTAATTTTTAAATGAAGCCCTCAAGTGGGTTTCAGGGAGAAATTTAATCTCAGACCTTTGGTGGACTTCTTCCAGTTGATGGGACAAGCTGGGCCTTTTACTTTCTAGTCCCCTCTGATTACCACACCAGGCTACTTGTCCACTGTTACCTAGTCCCCAGAAGAACGGTGGTTTTGCTGCTTCCATGTGAAGTTGACATTGATTACAGACGTTGGTCTCCATGGAGGCCGAGAAGGAGTATGGTGTTCCTTCTAGCTCTTCTTGGGATCTACAAATCCCTGCTTTCTCCTTGTTATAGCTCTTCAAACCTTCCTTCCCCCGTAGTTGGATACTTCTGCCTTTAGGTCAGGTGGCTGTGCTCTCGTACTAGAAACGACTGCCTTCAACTCTGCAACTTAAAAAACCCATAACCAACGTTGCTAGTGATTCAAAACACAAATTTTAGTTTTCTTCTTGGGACAGAGGAGAAAGATAACTACTCATTCCTTCTAGTCTTCTTTTGTGTTATTAAGAAAAAGGTCACAAATCAATCTCTCAATGTTATCTTTCCGGACCTTTATGTAAAGACACATTTTTATTAAAAATGTACTTGCTTTTAGCACTGAATAATATTAATGACTCTGTGCAACCCCATAGACAGCAGCTCATCAGGCTCCCCCATCCCTGGGATTCTCCAGCCAAGAACACTGGAGTGGGTTGCCATTTCCTTCTCCAATGCATGAAAGTGAAAAGTGAAAAGTGAAGTCACTCAGTCGTGTCCGACTTTTAGTGACCCCATGGACTGCAGCCTACCAGGCTCCTCCACCCATGGGATTTTCCAGGCAAGAGTACTGGAGTGGGATGCCATGGCCTTCTCCGAATATTAATGAAAACTTTCCCCTGTTGTTAAATATTATTTTCAATCCTGGATTTTAATGGCTTTGTAAATATTAAATACATATGAAATTGTTAATGTAACTGATGCTCAAATTTAGATTTAGGTTGTCTCCAATTTTCCTAATTATAAGCAATATGGTTATGACTTATACATAAATCTTTAATAGCAGTTCTAAAACTTTCTTAAGGTTAAATTCTTAGAAGTGGAATAATTGGAGCATGAATGTCTTTAAGATTCTTTTTAAATTTGTCATAAGCATAATCTGGACATGCATTTATGAATTGTAATACAGTACGTTCTTAGGTTTGACAAGTGGGAAATCCCAGCAGTCATTTTTAAATGATCTTACTTGATAAGCTCTAGAATGTCTAGGAGTATCCAGCTGGAGAGGCTAACTCTGATCTGTCTATCCTTGACCGACACCACAGTTACTCTCTACCTGCCTTCCTTTATCCCCGTCACTGCCCAGCCTGCTCTTTTGGGTTGTGTTCATGGAGGTGTGAATGAGTGTGCTTGTGTGATGGTGAACTTGAACGCAGAATCTTTCTCTTCAAAATCCTCATGCCTATCAAGATGTTAGATATCCCCCACTTATTTTATGCTTATGGCAGCTCTGTATGCTCCCAAATTCTTACTCCTTACATTTGTCTGTCATTGTTCTTTAGTCACCAAGTCATGTCTGACTCTTTTGCAACTCCATGGAATATAACCCACCAGGCTCCTCTGTCTATGGGATTCTCTAGGCAAGAATACTGGAGTGGGTTTCTATTTCCTTCTCCAGGGGATCTTCCTGACCCAGGGATTGAACCTATGTCTCCTACATTGGCAGGCAGATTCTTTACCACTGAGCGACCAAGGAAACTTCCAAACTCTGTCTCCACGTCTGTGAACTTTCAGCACATTTTTTTCCTTCTCTGTTCAATCACATTTGCTTTTCTACTAGCTCTGTCTGGAAGAACTCCAGTGCATTCTTACTATCTCTCATCTCTGGACTCTATTTTTACTTGTTATTTCAACAGCCTCCAGCCAAATTACAACATGCTGTCATAGTGATCAGTCATCGACCAGACTTTCTTGCAGTTCTATGAGCTCGAGGACCAAGAAAAATGTAAATGCCATTTGTGCATTTTCAAAATGAACAGAAAAGAGGAATACTGATAGCTAACATATATTGGGCATGTAGTATATGCTAGGTGATATCTCAAGTGTTTTACATGTATTTTCTTAATTACTGCTTATAATAGCTTCAGTGCCTAGGAAATGACTAGAAAATATATTTAGAAGTGTTGTTCTAGGAAATAGGTTTGGAAGTATTGTTAGCCTTCAGAGCGAATTGTGGGAAAGGCTTCAATTATTCACTGGAGAAACTAGCAAACTATTTGGTAATCTGTAATGTTAGCAATTGTAAGTTGTAATTCAAAGAGATGATTGATGACCCTAATACTCCTGACTCAGGGAGTGGTTTAGATGTAGGATTAAATAGATTTAATAGATTAAATAAATAAGAACGGAATAAAAAAAAAAAAAACTTCTTTCAGATGAAAGAAGAAATTGGTTAGCATTACTCTACTGAGAAGTAGCCAAACAATGGCCAATGGACCAAATTCAGCCAATTGTCAGTTTTGTAAATAAAAGTTCATTGAAACACAGGCACACTCAACTGCTTATGTATTTTCTATAAATACTTTCCACTATAAAGGCAGGGTTGAGTAATTACAGCAGCAACAGTATGGCTGCTGGAGTTTAAATTTATAGTGATTGCTGGAGTTTAAATTTCTTTCAAGTAAGGGCTAACATATGTATTTTTTTAACTTGTTTGGTAAATATTTGTTGTGCTAGGCAACATGGATACCAAAATGAGTAAGATAGTATGGTTGTGCTGACATACATTTAAATGAATAATTAAAGTATAATGTGATAAAAGCCATGATGTGCTGTAAAGCATGTAGAAAGAACAAGTTCTTGGAGTCAGGGGTGGGATGACTTCCCAGAGAATACGTTTAATTGAGTATCAGTGGACATGAAAGAGCCTTCCAGGTAAAGGAGGGGAAAGAGAGGTGGGGCTTAACAAGTGTGTCCCAGCTCCCTGTGTGGGCGTTTGAGTACTTCCCTCTGGTAGAGTTATGGAGCAGTGTCAGAAATAATCCTGCAATGCAGGAGATACAGGAGACATAGGTTTGATCCCTGGGACGGGAAGATCCTCTGGAGCAGGTAATGGCAATCTACTCCAGTATTCTTGCCAGGAAAATCCCATGAACAGAAGAACCTGGCAGGCTATAAGTTCATAGGGTTTCAAAGAGTTAGACATGACTGAGCAACTGAGCATGCATGCACTCATGTCAGGAATAAAGCTGGAGAACTAAGTAGGGACTGGGTTAAACGAAGTCAAATTTGATACTTTACCAAAATTACAATGAGACTACTTTAAGAATTTTGGACAGGCTAGGGGTGATGGCCTAATTCCTTTTTAGCCCAAAAATACAGAAAAAAAACTTTGACTTCGGTGCTGACAATGGGTGGGAAGAGGAAGAGTCAAGGCAGAGATGACCAGTGAAAGGTGACTCCATTCATTCATTTATTCCACAAATACTTTTCTAGTACTTGTATGTGCAAGGCACTGTTTTAGGTACTAGAAATACGTCTACATCTGTAGACATAACAGACTAAGTTCCTGCTTTCAATGAGATTTCAATCAAGCCATTCTAGTGTGGGGGAGGGCATACTAAGTAACAGCTGTGAAAATCAAAACTACAAGATACAGGAATAGAGTGAGAGGTCCTGTTTTGAATATGGGAGTCAGGAAAACCCTTTCTTTAGAAGTGAGTCTGAGCATGGACCTGAATGAAGTGATACCTTGGGATAAAGAGATCCAGATGGAGGCAGCATCAAATGAGAGACCCTAAAAGGGAAGCCTGGTTGGCTCCTTTAGGGAATGATGAGGAAGCCTTCATGGCAGGAGCAGCCTGGGAAAAGGAGAGAGTGGCAAGAGCTGAGATCATAGAAGCAGCCCAGATCCAACCTTATGGAGCCATTTGGGCAAAGGTAAAAGGCAAAGGTAAAGGGCAAAGGTATTATTCTGAGTGTGATGACAAGGCATCTCAAGGGTGGTGAGTAGGACAGTGATATGTTCCACCCTAAACATATTGCAAAGCTCGATCTGTCTACTGCTTGAAGAGAAGATTATACACAGAAAATGGTGGAAACAGGAACCCAGTTGGGAGCCTTTGCCATCACCCAGGTAAGGCATGATGTAGTTTAAATTAGGGTGGCAGAAGAGCTGGAAAAGAGCCAGAATCAGAAAACATTTTTAAATTAGAGCTAATAGGATTTGTTGACATATGTGAGGTCTGAGAGAGAAACTTGTTAGGGATTCCTCCAAGGTTTGGCCTGAGCAACAATATACTTGCTGCTTATTGAGACAGGAAGCAGGTTTGAGGTGAGGGAAATCAAGAGTTCAGTTTTGAACGTGTCTAATAGACTGGTAGCTGAGGACAGAGCAGACAGTACTGCTTGTAGTAGTCTAGGCAAATGAAGATGACAGGAAGGCTTCCATTAGCGCAGGGGTCCCCAGCCTCAGGGACCTAAAGCATGATGATCTGAGGTGAAGCTGGTGCTGGAAATAAAGTGCACAGCTAATGTAATGTGCTGGAGTCACCCTGAAACCATCCACCTCCACCATGCGGTCTGTGGACAAATTGTCTTCCGTGAAACTGGACCCTGGTGCAAAATAGGTGGAGCTTAGAGTATTGACAGTGGACTGAGAGAAGTGAAGAGGCTTAACAGATACTCAGCGGACCACCCTGGTGGTCCAGTGGTTAAGACTGTGCATCCGCACTGCAGAGGGAGTGGGTTCAGTCCTTTCTGGGGGGCACCTGGGATCTCACCTGCCACAGAGCCAAAAGAAAAAAAAGGGGAGGTTCTCAAAGTAGATAACAACTTAGGTAAAGGAGAAGAAATGGGGAAAGGTGCCTAGCTTCTGGCTTGGTCAACTGAAATGATATTGTTTCTCACTTAGTGAGAAAATCCAGAGGAATGAATCACCCCCAATTAAATAGAAAGTTTCAGTGTCTCTCCTAGACCTAACATATCTCTGGTTCCAAAAGAGCGGGGTCATCACACTTGTTTCATAAAGGGTCAAAACGTAGTTTCACCTTTTGTAGGCTGTACTGTTGCTGCTGTAATCACTCAACCCTGCCTTTATAGTGGAAAGCAGTCATAGAAAATACATAAGCAGTTGAGTGTGCCTGTGTTTCAATGAACTTTTATTCACAAAAACTGACAGTGCGCTGAATTTGGTCCATTGGCCATCGTTTGGCTACTTCTGCACTAGAGTAACGCTAAGCAATTTCTTCTTTCATCGGAACATAAGATTTTTATGTTTTCAGAAGCAGAGGTGAGACAGGAAATCATAACACTTACCATGCAAGCCAGAACCATGGCAAAATGTGCAGAGCTGGATTCATTAGCAGTGAGACCCAATGACAGAGCAATGGGGAGCAAGGTGTTATCCCAGGAGGGGAAATTCCGCTTTTCCTTGAGGCCTTATCTTTCTGGTAAATGATTGACCATAGTAGAGAGACTCCATGTGGCCCATACTTTCCCTGGGCTGGATTTCTCATAACCGTAAGAATAATTTCAAGGAAGTAAATGATCAGCTAAATACTAAAAACATGCCATGTGTTTTACTCCAAAGGAAGACCTTTCTGTACCTGATGAATATTTCTATACGCTGAGCAAATACGGGCAAAGAAACTTTTGTAAAACAAACCAGAGAAGAAATAACATATGGGAAAGAAAAAAAAGAGCTGTCTCTGGAACTGTTTGCTGAGTTCCAGTTTTGGAAGAATAGGTTTTCTTAAAGTGAAACTCACCTCTAAGGTATAACTTACTGGCAACTGTCATCTAGCATTTTATTTCCTGGAAGAATGGAAGCCCTGGTAGTTAACACACTGTGCAGCAGCGAGAATCTTGTCACATCAGTTCTGGCTTGGCCTTACATCCAGACATGGCCTTGGAGCACCGTGTCTTTGATCCTGATATCTTTTGTATTCCTTGCAGCTTTGAACTCTATTATACGCTATACAGACAGATCCTCTTTGGGCTTTGAAGTTTTTCTCATTCCCAATGTGTGTGATCTTTGAGGCTCTGGAAAAGTCTATTAAGAGCTTGCCATAAGAATTTTCCTCCACGTGTTGGCATTTGAAAGGTACCTAGCCTACTTCCCTTATGTACTAACCCCCACCCTCACCCTCCCACCTTCCTGTGTAAGGTCTTCAAAAACAATCAAAAGGAGTTCTTTTAGAATTGCATAGAAAATCCATTAAGCATAATTTCCATCTGTGTGAATTTTTTCCCTGGCATTTTCTATAGCCAGCATATTTTTAAAAGGCATATTAAGCTGTCATCATCAACATGTTTGATTCTAGGTTTCTAGATACACAGTAAAACTTTAGCTTGTCTTTTTTCTCTTAAAAGGAAATTTATTCAATTTCAAATGAGCACATTTAACATTTAGTGGGTAAAGCATTGATCTTGGAATCAGAAGGTGTAGGTTTAAAATCCCAGGTCTATTACTTGATCTTAAGTAGGATCTTAAGTCTCCTTACCATGCTGAGCACCAGTCTGTTCTGAAAAAAGGGCATCATGGTATAGATTATATAGTTACTGTGAAGATGAAATGAGCCAATGCTAAAACTGTCCTTAGTGTGTCGCTTGCCATGTGATAGGAGTTTAATCAATGTCACAGTCTCCCCACTTCCAAGCAGGAAGTTCTGAATCTAGGAACAAAGAAAGCAATTTGCAGTGGAGATGTGAGGGTGAGGGCATCTTTCACGGTGCTTTTGGTCAGCTGGTCTTCAAAATGTGGTCCCCAGACCAGCCACGGCAGCATCACCTAGAAACTTGTTAGAAATGCAGGTTTGGGGCCTCATTCCAGATGTACTGAAACTCTGTTGGTGAATCCAGCCATGTGTTTGAAACAAACTTTCCTGGTAATTTTGATGCTCTCTTGTGATCCTGGAGTACCACTGCTCTGATACTCTTATTATGAAAATATTTCATATGAGTTATTTTAGTCCTTCTGTTTTTTTAAAGCATTTTTAAGAATAAAAGCACACTGTTAAAAAAAGAAGTTAACTGAGCCACCTGAAAAGTTACCATTAAAAACCCGAAGTAACATAAACCAAAATATAAAAAATTTTTTCTTCCCCAGAAAAGATTCTACCTGGTTTGAAAATATAGGATTCAGGGTAGGTGTATATCTAAAATGTGGAAAGAAAGATCACATGGATAAGAACAGAGTCTGTTTCTTCAGCACTTGCTGTAACAAGGGAGTCAGTCATCATCACTTGCATTTAGCAAAGACTTAAAGTCAGGATGGGGGGTCGAAAAGCTTGTCATGAAACAGAACTTTAGCTGTGCTCTGATCAGAGATTGTTGACCTAGGAAAGCAGAAAGTGCACAAACAAGAAGTGGGGCATCTAATGTAATTGCTTTGGGGAGTGTATTTGGCTTTCTGTGGTAAGTCTTGAGTTGGAAGCAGGTAGGGTGGGTGGTTTTTGTCAGTGTGTCCCCTAAAAGTAAGAAGGGAAAAATATGGAAGCTAGCAGTCACTGAACAAGTCCTAACCTTTCTGGGGCCGGTGCCACAGAGACTGCCAGAGTTTTATTGCTATATAGGGTCTGGCTATTGTTTGTATGTCAATCTCCCAAGAAATCTAGAAAGAAAATGGCATAAATTTAAAGGAATGCTGACAAAGGTCAGTTTAGTCAAAGTTATGATTTTTCAGTAGCTGTGTCAGATGTGAGAGTTGGACCATAAAGAAGGCTGAGTGCCAAAGAATTGATGCTTTTGAACTGTGGTGCTGGAGAAGACTCTTGAGAGTTCCTTAGACTGCAAGGAGATCAAACCAGTCAATTCTAAAGGAAATCAACCCTGAATATTCATTGGAAGGACTGATGCTGAAGTTGAAGCTCCAGTACTTTGGCCACCTGATGCGAAGTGCTGACTCAACAGAAAAGCCCCTGATGTTGGAAATGATTGAGGGAAAGAGGAGAAGGGATTGACAGAGGATGAGATGGTTAGATGGCATCACTTACTCAATGGGCATGAGTTTGAGCAAACTCCAGGAGGTAGTGAAGGATAGGGAAGGCTGACATGCTGCAGTTGATGGGGTCACAGTCAGACATGACTTAGCAACTGAACGACAACAAAGGAAAGACAAAGTAGTTTTACAACTTGGAGCAATGTGCCCACAGAAGATAGGACCATAGGTTTCTATTTTCTCACAGAGACTGGGAGATGGGGGCTTTCTCTTCCTTGATTGCACTT
Source organism: Bos taurus (assembly GCF_002263795.3). Classification (NCBI taxonomy): domain Eukaryota; kingdom Metazoa; phylum Chordata; class Mammalia; order Artiodactyla; family Bovidae; genus Bos; species Bos taurus. The sequence goes on along the minus strand of NC_037334.1, from coordinate 59,973,175 downwards.
CAAAGGGATGGCTACCATATCTTTGCAGAAGACATCCTTGCTTGAAAAACTGGCAAGAGGCTTTTAAAAAGACTTACATCCCAAAGGGCAGAGAAATAATTTACAAGTTTTCTGAAGTAAAATGCTGTAAGAAAAAGGAGGCCAGAGTCTGGAAAAAGCAGTCTATCTAAAGTTTAGTCAAACTGAGTGAAAAAGTTAAGGCCTTCTTGTTCAACATCCAGTCTTTTATCACAATAGGAAACATCATGGACCTTACACTTAAGGTTAATAAAATTCACACTGGGAAGAAACCATCCAGTTTTAGTCAGGCTCTCCCATTTAATTCAGAGTGCTTTTGCATTCTTTGTACTGACTGTTGATTGGTAAGAAAATGAACACTGTTTTCTCTAATTTACTTGCAATTATTTGACAAAGGACTTCGCAGTGGTGGGCAGGATGGGTAAAGAAAGCACTTGGTTAGGGAGTATTTTGAACTGTTTGGAATGCTTAATGGATGTGCTATGTGTATTTTCAAGAAGAGTGTTTTTTGTGTGGTTGGCATGCACAGCGGTGGCAGAGGAGAGCCTTCTGCAGAGGTCGTTGGTCCAGTGATGAAGCTCTGTGGTCAAACATAATTTTATTGCAAAGTGCAATATGTAAAAAGAAAAAGAACTACTGTTATTACCCTGTCTCCTTGTTTCCCTTCCTTCCCAGAAGGGGCCCTGCGGTGATTCCCAGGGAACTGTCAAGAAACACATTTTTTCCCCTCACTTGATATTTTCTTTGCACTTGACTTTTATAGCAGCACACTTACCTGGTGTTCCCCAGTGATCTCTCCTCTGCTTTCTTTCTCAGTTTCCTCTGCTGGCTCTTCCTTCTCTACTGCGTATCTCAGTATCAGAATTCATCAGGACTCTGGCCCTCTTCTTGAATGATTTCATCCTTCCTCAAGGCTCTAAATTGAATAGAAATGCTGGAAATCCCAAGTGTGTATCTCAGACCCAGTCATCCTTTCTGAGCTCCAATTGCCTGCTTGATATCTCCACTTGAATGTTTTATACATATCTCACACTTAATGGGTTTCCCATCTCATTTAATGGTACCATCATTTACTCAGAGAAGCAAATCAGAATTATAACATTCATATCTGCTTCTTTCTATCCACTCATGGAATATATTGTTCTTACCTATCCCTCTATTTCTCAAATATATCTTTATTCCACCCACTTCTTCTGCATCTCCAGGGCCACCTCCCTACTCCAAGCCATTGTCTTCCCTTACCTGGACCCTGGCAAGGTCCAGGGTTTACTTACTTTCTCTCACATTTAGATCCCCAATGTCATTTTTCTCCTTAAATCACTTTACTGTATTCCTGTATTCTCATTTATTGGCTAATAAAGCATGAACTTCTTACCAGCCCATCCAAAACCCTCTGGATCTGACTCCTGACTGCTTTTTGAAGTTCATCTGGATTTTTTTATTCCTTGTTCGTTCCTGTATGATAGTGAACACAAAAAACATCTTTCCTGTCTCAAGGCCTTTGTATTTGCTCTTCTCCTGGTTCCCCTAACCCTAACTCTTGGATCCTTTGTGTGTATCGGAACAACTAAATCCAGTGTTCCCTGATTGCTTAAATGTTCCCTTTAATCCAGTTGTTTTCTATTACCATCATACCAATGCCCTTGAGAGTCTTACAGCCCCACGTGTGATTCATGAACGAGTGGCAAGAGCATCACTGATGCTCTTCATGAGCCTGTATGTGGGTTTGTGAGGAACGCAGAACCCCAGACCCCATGTTAGGCTAAAATAAGTAGAATCTGCAGCCTAACAATATTCCCAAAAGAAACATATGAGCACTAAGGTTTAAGAGTGTAACTTTGAAACACTGATCACAAACTGTATTTCTTTGTTAGTTATGTACTTTCATCAGTGGTGAACTCCGTGAAGGTGGGGACATTATCCACCTTCTTTACTGCTGAATCCTAGTGCTTGGCATAGATTTTGGCATATGGTCGGCAAAAAATATATATCTGATAAATGAGAGATTTACTCTGACTTCCTCAATTGAGCCAGAATGAAACTGAGGCTCAGAAAAATTTGAAATTACATAGCTATTTTAACAAAGCCAGTGGGAGTGCAGGAGTCGGGGGAAGAGAGATGTCTGTGTATGCCCTTGAGACCAATTATTCTGGATGATATATCAGAACATAACCTAAAATTTCCTTAGCTATTGTCCCTATATGGGCTTCTGGTATTAATAACAGTGATTGCTTGTTTATATTGCATTTTGTCATTTACAATCCATTTTCATGTATAATAACCTATGTAAAAATTTACCCAGAATTATTGTCATAGATATTCATTTGTTAAGAACAGAGAAAGTGGTAAACAGAGCCAGCAAATTCATGGAATTTCCTTATTCATGGGTCAAGAGATCACTGGAAAAGCAAAAGAAGAGAGGGAGAGAAAGTAAAATTTCTCATAAGAATAACTGTCAAAGAACCGATTTAGTGGAGTGGCCAGCCCTTTGGCCAGATGAGAATTGTCTGGTGGTGGTTGAAAGTAATCTTGAAGGGTGTCAGAGGTAATCCAAGGACCTACCATGAAGTTAGTAGACATAGTTCCTAACTTATTTTAATTATCTTGACTGGACTTAAGTTTAGTTCAAAGGACAATTCTGCCTAATTAAAAATTCTGTGGTTACATTTTGCCTTGCCCTTGCAAAGTTTCACTATATCTAGCTCCTAATTGGCATGCCATAAATGAACCATAACATTGAACTTGGGGATCTCTGACCCTGACATTCCCACTTAATTTGAAATATACATTCTCTGGAGCCAAAGGTGTTCACTTCAGACTCTGAATCTGTTCTTTTCTTCTGCAAGAGGAAAGGCAGTTCAGGGGAGATGGTTCTTATGGTGAGGGTGTGGTTGATGGACAATCTATGTTCTGAGGATATGTTCAAATACTGTCCATAGACAAGAGAGGGACCTAAAATCAGTTAGCCCTACCTGCCTTAAGTACAAGAAACCATATAGCATCCTGATATAGGGTCATCCATGTATTCACTAGGAACAAAGCTAGTGGAGGTGATGGAATTCCAGTTGGGCTACTTAAAAACCTAAAAGATGATGCTGTGAAAGTGATGCACTCAATATGCCAGCAAATTTGGAAAACTCAGCAGTGGCCACAGGACCGGAAAGGGTCAGTTTTCATTCCAATCCCAAAGAAAGGCAATGCCAAAGAATGCTCAAACTACTGCGCAATTGCACTCATCTCACACGCTAGTAAAGTAATGCTCAAAGTTCTCCAAGCGAGGCTTCAACAGTACGTGAACCATGAATTTCCAGATGTTCAAGCTGGATTTAGAAAAGGCAGAGGAACCAAATATCAAATTGCCAACATCTGTTAGATCATTGAACAAGCAAGAGAGTTCCAGAAAAACATCTACTATTGCTTTATCGACTATGCCAAAGCCTTTGATTGTGTGGATCACAACAAACTCTGGAAAATTCTGAAAGAGATGGGAATACCAGACCATCTGACCTACCTCTTGAGAAATCTGTATACAGATCAGGAAGCAATGGTTAGATCTGGACATGGAACAACAGACTGGTACCAAATAGGGAAAGGAGTACATCAAGGCTGTATATTGTCACCTGCTTATTTAACTTATATGCAAAGTACATCATGAGAAATGCTGGGCTGGAAGAAGCACAAGCTGGAATCAAGATTGCCGGGATAAATATCAATAACCTCAAATATGCAGATGAAACCACCCTTATGGCAGAAAGCGAAGAAGAACTAAAGAGCCTTTTGATGAAAGTGAAAGAGGAGAGAGAAAATGTTGGCTTAAAGCTCAACATTCAGAAAACTAAGATCATGGCATCTGGTCCCATTACTTCATGGCAAATAGACGGGGAAACAATGGAAACAGTGTCAGACTTTATTTTTTTGGGCTCCAAAATCACTGCAGATGGTGACTGCAGCCATGAAATTGAAAGACGCTTGCTCCTTGGAAGAAAAGTTATGACCAACCTAGACAGCATATTAAAAAGCAGAGACATGACTTTGTCAACAAAGATCCGTCTAGTCAAAGCTATGGTTCTTCCAGTAGTCATGTATGAATGTGAGAGCTGGACTCTAAAGAAAGCTGAGCACCAAAGAATTGATGCTTTTGAACTGTGGTGTTGGAGAAGACTCTTGAGAGTCCCTTAAACAGCAAGGAGACCCAACCAGTCCATCCTAAAGAAAAGTAGTCCTGAATATTCATTGGAAGGACTGATGCTGAAGCTGAATCTCCAATATTTTGGCCAGCTGATGTGAACTGACTCATTTAAAAAGACCCTGATGCTGGGAAAGATTGAAGGCGGGAGGAGAAGGGGATGACAGAGGATGAGATGGTTGGATGGCATCACCAACTCAATGGACGTGAATTTGAGTAAGCTCCAGGAGTTGGTGATGGACAGGGGGGCCTGGCGTGCTGCAGTCCATGGGGTTGTAAAGAGTTGGACGTGACTGAGCAACTGAACTGAACTGATGTATTCTTTTTTATTGTGATAAAACATACATGACATAAAACTTACGGTTAATATATACAGGAACCATTTTACATGTACAATTGAGTGGCAAGATGATCACTCACAGTGGTGTGCAGCCATTACCATTATCCATTTCCAGAATTTTTCATCACCCCAAATAGAGATTCTATACTCATTAAATAAATCCCCATTCCCCTCTCCTCTACCTATCCCAGCCCCTGGTAAACACTATTCTACTTTGTTTCTCTAAGAATTTGCCTGTTCTAGGCTGTTCCTATAAATGGAATTATACAATGTTTGTCTTTTTGTGTCTGGTTAATTTCACAGAGCATAATGTTTTGACGGTTTATCCATATTGTAGCATGGATGAGAACTTAATATCTTTTTATGACTGAACAAAAATTCCATAGTATGTATGTGCTGCATTCTTTTTATTCTTTCACCTGTTGATTGACTCTTGAGTTGTTTCTACCTATTGGCTATTGTGAATAATGCTATTATGAACATTGGAGTGAATATCTCTATTCATGTCCATGCTTTTGATTGTTCAGAGTGTACACCTAGGACTGATACTGCTGAATCACAGTCATTCTACATTTAGCATTTTGAGAAAGCACCAAACTATTTTCCATAGCAGTTGTACCAGTTTACATTTCTATCAGAAATGCACTGAAGTTCTAGCTTATTGTCATTCTCACCAACACATGTTATTTTTCAGTTTGTTTTGTTTTTATAATAACTATCCTAATAGGTGAAGTCATATCTAATTGACACCTAGATATTCTTAAACACTTCCTGAGCCAGGGCACTCAGAACGACACTGGGAAGCTACTGTGGATCATCCTTAGTTATTAGAAAGATATTGTGCCCACGCTCAGTCGTGTCCAACTCTTTGCAACCCCGTGAACTGTAGCCCACCAGGCTCCTCCATCCATGGGATTCTCCAGGCAAGAATACTGGAGTGGGTTGCCATTTCCTTCTCCAGGGGATCTTCCTGACCCAGGGATCAAACCTAGGTCTCCCTCATTTCAGGCAGACGCTTTAACCTCTGAGCCACCAGGGAAGCCCTTCCCTCCTTTTAGCAGTGATTCTTAACTTTGGCTGCACATCAGAATCACTTGGGAGTTTTTAAAAATTCTAATATTCAGGCTGCGACCCAGAGTAACTAAATCAGAGTCTTTGAGAATCGGGTTCTAATATCAGCATTTTCTAAGGCTCTTCAGGTGATTTCCATATGCAGCCAACGTAGAGAGCCACTGTTTAGAGGCTGTTCACTGGTCCCACATAGTTACATAACCTGGAGGTCATAAGCTGTGACAATCCTATCGCTGAGCTTCACTGACAACCCCCATTTAATAACCAGGCTTTCAGCCCCCACTTGCAGTTCATATTACTAACTAAATGTATCTATATTCTTGCTTATCTATTTATTGCTCTCCGTTTTGCTTATTTCTGCTGCTCTAAGGCTACAACAATGCCTAATGCAGGGCAGGTGCTTAGAAAGTATTGTTGAATGAATCAATGCATAAATCTACTCTTATTTCAAAGGACAATCCTCAGAGAGTTAAAAATAGCTTTTATGTTTCATCCCTGGGTCTCCTCTTGTCTAGGTAAAACCTTTTCTATACCTGCAACCTGTCCAAAGACATTGAAGAGTAAACCTCACCATTATGATTCAATATCTTTCTCTCAGCAAGTGATCATGCACTTCCTATATGCTGCATCTACCTATACACAGTATAGGTTAGACACTGTGCCAGGCACTAGGAATTGTGGTGAAAAAGATAACCAAAAGTCAGCCTGTGGAGGTAGGGCACAGACAATAATAGCAGAAGTTATTATTCTGGATAACAATAAAGGTTATAAGAAAATGAAAAATGTTTGAGTGTAGCACATTAAATGGGGTGAACTTTAATCTGAGACATGAATATTGAGAAGAAGCATTCCAGGAAGAAGGCACAAGTTTAGAGACCTAGTTCAGTTCAGTTCAGTCGCTCAGTCATGTCTGACTCTTTGTGACCCCATGAATCACTGCACGCCAGGCCTCCCTGTCCATCACCATCTCCCGGAGTTCACTCAGACTCACGTCCATCGAGTCGGTGATGCCATCCAGCTATCTTGTCCTCTGTCGTCCCCTTTTCCTCCCACCCCCAATCCACCCCCAGCATCAGAGTCTTTTCCAATGAGTCAACTCTTCCCATGAGGTGGCCAAAGTACTGAAGTTTCAGCTTCAACATCAGTCCTTCCAATGAACGCCCAGGACTGATCTCCTTTAGGATGGACTGGTTGGACCTCCTTGCAGTCCAAGGGACTCTCAAGAGTCTTCTCCAACACCACAGTTCAAAAGCATCAATTCTTTGGCGCTCAGCTTTCTTCACAGTCCAACTCTCACATCCATACATGACCACTGGAAAAACCATAGCCTTGACCTAGAAAGGGGAACAAATTTCACAAGGGTTCTGAGTCAGAGCCTCCAAGAAGACAAGACAAAAAGCATTATTACCTCCTTTATTAGACACTTTACCTCAATTAACATGGCCTAAAATCGAAATAGTTTGGGGTGGGCTAAACAGCCTACTGAAGTCTTTCCTCATTGAGTTAAATCTCACCTGTGTATGATTTGTACCAGCAACAGTTGGAATTTAGGTGCAGAAGGGTGATTTAGATGGACATAACCTAAAATTCTTTTCATTTGAATCCAGCCATAAGGACTTCAGTGAAGCAACAAAGCTACTTGTGAGCTGAGTGGAAATTTCTGATTCTTTATTCCAGTTGTCATCTTGTCTTCCATGCCAGGTTTAACAAAAAGGTTTCAGACAAAGCCAGAGCCCAGACTTGGCGGGCTGCTGCCATTTCAAACTAGAAGCTATCTTGGTTTCCAATCAAAAGAGCTCAGTGAAGATATTCTTTCTTGTTGGGACCTGTGTGCCCAGTTCATTCAGTTTAGTCACTCAGTCATGTCTGACTCTTTGTGACCCCATGGACTGCAGCACCCCAGGCCTCCCTGTCCATCACCAACTCGGGAGCTTACTCAAACTCATGTCCACTGAGTCTGTGATGCCACCCAACCATCTCATCCTCTGTCATCCCCTTCTCCTCCCGCCTTCAATCTTTCCCAGCATCAGGGTCTTTTTAAATGAGTCAGTTCACATCAGGTGGCCAAAGTATTGGACATTCAGCTGCAGCATCAGTCCTTCCAATGAATAGTCAGGACTGATCCCCCTTAGGATGGACTGGTTGTATCTTCTTGCTGTTTAAGGGACTCTCAAGAGTCTTCTCCAACACCACATTTCAAAAGCATCAATTCTTCGGTGCTCAGCTTTCTTTATAGTCCAACTCTCACATCCATACATGACTACTGGAAAAACCATAGCTTTGACTAGACGGATCTTTGTTGGCAAAGTCATGTCTCTGCTTTTTAATATGCTGTCTAGGTTGGTCATAACTTTTCTTCCAAGGAGCAAGCGTCTTTCAATTTCATGGCTGCAGTCACCATCTGCAGTGATTTTGGAGCCCCCAAAATAAAGTCTCTCACTGCTTCCATTGTTTCCCCATCTATTTGCCATGAAGTAATGGGATCAGATGCCATGATCTTAGTTTTCTGAATGTTGAGCTTTAAGCCAACTTTTTCACTCTTCTCTTTCACTTTCATCAAGAGGCTTTTTAGTTCCTCTTCACTTTCTGCCATAAGGGTGGTGTCATCTGCATATCTGAGGTTACTGATATTTCTCTCAGCAATCTTGATTCCAGTTTGTGCTTCATCCAGCCCCGTGTTTCTCATGATGCACTCTGCATATAAGTTAAATAAGCAGGTGACAATATACAGCCTTGATGTACTCCTTTCCCTATTTAGAACCAGTCTGTTGTTCCATGTCCAGTTCTAACTGTTGCTTCCTGATCTGTATACAGATTTCTCAAGAGGTAGGTCAGGTGGTCTGGTATTCTCATCTCTTTCAGAATTTTCCAGAGTTAGTTGTAATCCACACAGTCAAAGGCTTTGGTATAGTCAATAAAGCAATAGTAGATGTTTTTCTGGAACTCTCTTGCTTGTTCAATGATCTAACAGATGTTGGCAATTTGATATTTGGTTCCTCTGCCTTTTCTAGATCCAGCTTGAACATCTGGAAATTCATGGTTCACGTACTGTTGAAGCCTGGCTTGGAGAATTTTGAGCATCATTTTACTAGTGTGTGAGATGAGTGCAACTGTGCGGCAGTTTGAGCATTCTTTGGCATTGCCTTTCTTTGGGATTGGAATGAAAACTGACCCTTTCCAGTCCTGTGGCCACTGCTGAGTTTTCCAAATTTGCTGGCATATTGAGTGCATCACTTTCACAGCATCATCTTTTAGGATTTTCAGTAGCCCAACTGGAATTCTATCACCTCCACTAGCTTTGTTCCTAGTGATGTTTCCCAAGGCCCCCCTGACTTCACATTCCAGAATGTCTGGGTCTAGGTGAGTGATCACACCATCATGATTATCTTGGTCATGAAGATCTTTTTTGTATAGTTCTTCTGTGTATTCTTGCCACCTCTTCTTAATATCTTCTGCTTCTCTTAGGTCCATACCATTTCTGACCTTTATTGTGCCCACCTTTGCATGAAAATTTCCCTTGGTATCTCTAATTTTCTTGAAGAGGTCTCTGGTCTTTCCCATCCTATTGTTTTCCTCTATTTCTTTGCACTGTTCACTGAGGAAGGCTTTCTTATCTCTCCTTGCTATTCTTTGGAACTCTACATTCTAATGGGTATATCTATCCTTTTCTCCTTTGCCTTTCACTTCTCTTCTTTTCTCAGCTATTTGTAAAGCCTCCTTAGACAACCATTTTGCCTTTTTGCATTTCTTTTCCTTGAAGATGGTCTTGATCCCTGCCTCCTGTACAATGTCACAAATCTCCGTCCATAGTTCTTCAGGCACTCTGTCTATCAGATCTAATCCCTTGAATCTATTTCTCACTTCCACTGTATAATCATTAGGGGTTTGATTTAGGTCATACCCGAATGGTCTAGTGGTTTTCCCTACTTTCTTCAATTTAAGTCTGAATTTGGCAATAAGGAGTTCATGATCTGAGCCACAGTCAGCCCTGAGTCTTGTTTTTGCTGACTGTATAGAGTTTCTCCATCTTTAGCTGCAAAGAATATAATCAATCTGATTTTGGTATTGACCATCTGGTGTTGTTCATGTGTAGAGTCTTCTCTTGTATTGTTGGAAGGTGTTGCTATGACCAGTGCATTCTCTTGGCAAAACTCTATTAGCCTTTGCCCTGCTGCATTCTGTACTCCAAGGCCAAATTTGCTGGTTACTCCAGGTATTTCTTGACTTTGTACTTTTGCATTCCAGTCCCCTATGATGAAAAGGACATCTTTTTTGGGTGTTCATTCTAGAAGGTCTTGTAGGTCTTCATAGAATCGTTCAACTTCAGCTTCTTCAGCATTATTGGTCAGGGCATAGACTTGGATTACTGGCTAACAGAGTTAGCTTCTCCTGGTCTAGATGCTAACACACTCTGGCAACTCAGTTCCTCTCACTGAGTCTTAGTTTCTCCATATTGAAATGTGTGTTTGGGTCTAAAAGTTTTAAGATCCTTTGAAACTTCATTTAAAAAGAACATTTTAAAAAACATATTAAAAAGCAAACATTTCCCTGCAGCTTCTGAACAATCTGCATTTATTGTGCTTTTATCGACAGGGGACACTCACTTCCAAGTTAGTAAGACAGAATGTTGAATTGACATTAGGAGGGCTGGGTTTATAGAAATGAATCAGTTGCTAAAATTCGCAAGTGCTCAAATTTGAACTGTTGTATTGGGCACAAAAAGAAATGTAGTTCAAGGCAGTGAAAGGAATCCCTGGGTTTATTGATGGATTCTGTATTTCCAGTGGGCTTCACATAATCCAAGAACAGTTTGTCCAAGTCAGCCATTTAGGAACAAACAACCTTCAAGCCGTGACCTAGTCCTTGGACAGCCCACCTGCACACAGAAGCTTCTGTGTGGACTGGGATGAGGTACTGAACACAGATGGCCTTTGTGTTCACACATATTACTGGTTCAAGTTACCTTCATTTGCTCATTTGATGCCATCATTCCTTCTTTCACTAAATATGAATGATGTATTGAAATTGAATTGTCAATGGAGAAAACAGGCAATGTCCCTGCATCATGGAGCTTACAACCTAGCTGTGTTGGTGTGCCAAACAAGAATCAACCAAATAAGCTTTCTGAGCACAAGCTAAGCTCAGTGCTCTTGAAGGAAAGCCTCCAGTTCTCTCATAGAGAATTACTGTGCAATCTCAGGGTAGTTAACACCTCTCTGAGCCTCCTCCTTCTCATTATGTAGGAGTTAACCAGAATAACATGTAAAGTGACAAGTGCAAACATTGGCATGTATTAGGTGTACAATACATGTGTGTTTGCAGCTTCGACAGTGAAGTTACTTTTCTGAAAATGAATGAAGGAAAAAACTAATTTTCTTTTTGTGTCTTAAGAGTTTCCTTCAGTTCTTCGTGTTTGTGTGTCTTCCAGTTCCAAGGCGGGTTTCAGGTCAGTGGAGAAGGTCGTGCTGCTCACATTTCTCTCAGCAGTTATCCTGATGGCTATCTTGGGGAACCTGCTGGTGATGGCGGCTGTGTGCAGGGACAGGCAGCTCAGGTGAGTCACGTGAGGCAACCTCATGAGAAAACCTGGGTGGAGTTTGGGGCTGTCCATGGAGAACTGGAGTCTGAATTTATAATTTCCACTAGAATTTATAGCTATGAAGGGAAAAAGATACATGGCAATGATGTTTGGAAGATGGAGCAGGGGAAAAAAATCACATATAATCTCATAGTTCTGACATAACAAGTATAAGCATGTAAGTGCATTTCCATCCTGACTTTTTTCCTATGTTGTTTTTCCTGCAATAGTTGTGATCACTATATGTAATGTCTGAGAGCATATCTAACCTCCTCACTTTATTAACTGATTCAAAGAAAGGATAGCTCTGTGTGTGCTTAGTCGCTCAGTCATGTCCAACTCTTTGTGACTTCATGGACTATAACCCACCAGGCTCCTCTGTCCATGGGATTCTCCAGGCTAGAATACTGGAGTGGGTTGCCATTCCCTTCTCCAGGGGATCTTCCTTACTCAGGGATTGAACCTGGGTCTTCTGCATTGTAGGCAGATTCTTTACCATCTAAGCCACCAGGGAAGCCCCAAAAGGATAGCTGACTAGTGGCTGATCTAGGATTTAAACCTTGGTCTTCTGCTCTTTCCACTTCATCCTTGGCTGCAATTAGAATCACCTAAAGACCCTTTTAAAATTACTAATGTATTGCAGGAGTGTGTCTGACATGATATCTGGAATATACTTATATTAGTATATATATTAGAATATATATATATATTAGAATATACTAAGTAATAGATCCAGGGCAAGACCTGGGCATTGATATTTAGACACATTTACTAGGTGATTCTATTGTGCAGCCTAGATTAAGATCCACCAGGCCACAAAAGGGGATGAAAGGTTCAGTTCTGTCCCATCTGTTGCTATCTTCCTCTTAAAGTAAGACATGCTCTAATCAAGAAAACATAAAAATGAAATTCTAAGCACTGTGACAAATGTGAGGCACATGGTAGTCAGTCTAAAAGTAGAAGATGGTGGAATTTGACTCTCTTTGTGAGGGGGGCACTTTGGGAGGGATTCCTGGGAATGACTAAACCAGGCTCAACGAGTTGGTAGGGTATAGCTAGGCCAACAGTAGGGAGAGAGAACACCCCATAAAGACCCTCGGAAGGGTCTCTGTGCATGGGGGAGCTCAAGTCAGGCCAGTGTGGTCATAGATGAGGGCAAAAGAGGACTTATGGTGCCAGGGGTCTGGAGAAGTCCAAAGTGACTGGACCACACACAAGACAGAAGGGGAAACTGAATCTCACAGCATATGTTGCACATCTGACTTTTCTCTCCTTTTCTTTCCTCCCTTCTTCCCTTATTTCTTTGCTTCCCTTTCCTTCTCTTTTCTTCCCTGCTCCTTTCCCCCTAACCTCTTTCCTTCGTCCTTCCCACTGCCTCCTCCCTTACACTTTTTCACCCACAGGAAAATAAAAACCAATTATTTCATTGTGTCTCTTGCCTTTGCGGATCTGCTGGTGTCAGTGCTGGTGATGCCCTTCGGTGCCATTGAGCTGGTTCAAGACATCTGGATTTACGGGGAGATGTTCTGCCTTGTCCGGACATCTCTGGATGTCCTGCTCACAACAGCATCGATTTTTCACCTGTGCTGCATTTCTCTGGATAGGTAAGGCCAGAGCTGTGTACAAAGTGTAGCTCTGTACTGGAGACAACAACCTGATGGCCATTGGGCTGTGTCTTTTTTCTTCTTTGATTCATAAGAGGAAATGAATCTCAGAGAGGTGAATCTGGCTGTTCACTTATTTATTCACTCTCCGGCTTTTGTACAGCACCCTCTTTTAGTCAGGCATTCTCTAAGGCACTGCAGACACAGAGATGAGTAAGGCCTAGAAGCTGCCTGCAAGGAGCTTACAGTCTAAATAGTGATAGGTACTGGCAACCATGTTTCCCATAGGTAAGCCTGAAATTGTATGCTGATGGCACGAAGAAAATCCTGAGGATGCTGAGAAGCAAGAATTAACCTATCTGCCCAGTAGGCAGCAGGGTAGTTCAGAGTGATAGTGTTCTGTTTGAACACGACCTTCTGATAATGCACCTGTATCATAATTTTATGTGCATATTTAGATTTGTGCCTGTGACCGGGGAGGCTCTTTTCCAAAAAATCAAAGGTGATTATTAATCCCTAATAATTGTTTGCTTTTTGGACCTAGGTTAGAATTCCATTCCTCTTGCATAGCTGGGTTCTTCTTTTTTCACATTTGACTTCAGGAGGCCTAATGATTTCCATCTTTGCCTCATTTGTTGGAGACATGTGTTTATCAGTTGTATCAGCACTTTTCATTTTCTAGTTCCTGCTTATTTATTTTCAATAATAAAGGGAGAATACAATTTAAAAGTCAGATGATTAACCGAACATATACTGCCATCACTGTAGTCATGTCTTAGGGGTAGATCCCAAAAGAAAGTATGGTGTGAAAGTCTTGTGTTATCAGAATTGCCAGGGACAATCTCTTACTGTCTTTTGATTAGTCCAGGAGACCCAACTTTCCCCCTAATCTTGGGATAGGTTACTAGGATAGGTTCCTTAATACAGCAATAGTAAGAATAGTTGACTTAAAATTAGATTGTGGTTTATCTAAAATATGTACCTTTATACGCTAAAATCAGAGTTTGTCCAGATAATTACTCATACTGGAAAAGATCCTTAGGGACTCAAATCAGTTAATTCATCTCCTATTTTATGGGACACGTGTTTATGGATTAGAATGGCATGCATAATGGCCTGCTCTGTTTAGAATGTGCATGTTCTCTGTCTCTTGCTCTGCCAAGAATATATAGATGAATGTGTGTAATTTAAATGCAATGAGATTCCACTCCACAACTAGAGATAATAACATTGGTAAAGCAGAGCTGTTGGTTGGCCGCCAGAACCAGAGTGTCACAGTTTTTGTGTTTATTAGCTTATTTACAACAATCTGACTTCAGTGCTTGAAAGGCTTTATAAGACAGTCAGTATATAATGTTAAAAAAAATCCACAATAGGAAAAATAAAATGTGAGGAAGTTGAGAATATATGGACATCCTGCAGGGTAGCCCTCATTTAAGTGTTGCCAAACTAAGTGGTGAGACTGAAAATATCATATTAATTCAGAGAAGGCAAAATTGAGGAGATGAGGGCAACTGGAGGTAACCTTGAAGGTTGGCCAAAAGCCTGAGTGGGTGGGGAGTGAAGGATGGGAGAAAGTGTAGAATCATCTTGCTGATGTGGACAGTTGTTCTGGGAGGCCTGGAGAGGAAAACTGAAGGTTTCCGAGGAAGCTTTGGCTTCAGAGTTCTAGGGTAAGTATCATGCCCTTTTGAAACCATGAAATTTTTCCTAAGTAGACCTCAGTTGTCATGAAGCAGTATGGGCTGGTAATTAAGAACCATCTGCTTTAGAGCCAAGGAAATCCAGGTTCACATCCCAGCTCAGCCAATTTTTAGCTCTGAGAATGGCAATAAATTACTAAGCCTTTCCAAATCTCAGTTTTCTCATCTCTAAAAATGGGAGCAGCAGCACCTATTTTATAGGATGGCAGTTAGGATGAATTAGATGATCCATTTAAAGCATAGCATTGACCCAGCTTGGCACAGCCCTCAATGTTAGTGGATGCTAATTTCAGTTTCTGTCCATACAACCCATGGTCTTTCTTACCAAACTTGGACCTCCTTCTCAGTGAGTAGCTTTTCCAGCAGCTGCCACACCTAGAAACCAGGTAGTTACTCTTAATGTGGTCTTTCCTTATCCACTGCATTTAAGTAATGACAAGTCCTATTTACTTTCCTTCCATCACGGATCTGAGTCTATTTCTTCCCATCTCTGTCATTCTAGTCCAGACTATATTGTCTTTCGGATATCACTGCAACAACCTCCTAATTATTTTCCCCACATTCCTTTTATCCCCTCTAATCCACTCAGTGTTTACAAGCTCTCTTCTAATACTGCAGCTCTTATCCTGTTGTTCTTTTGCTTAAAACCCTTCAATGGCTATTCATTGCACCAAAAATAAGACCAAACTCCTTGGCTTGTAGAGTTTTGCATCATCTATTTGCTACCTATATGTCCAGCCCCACTTTATGCTCCTGATGCCCTTCACCAGCCTCACTCTTGACCTTTCTAGTGCTCTGTACTCAGCCACCTCAGGGCCTTGGCTCATCCCTCTGCCCACAAAGCTCCTTTGCTCCCTCCTCTCTCGCATATGTTTCACATTTTAGCTCAATCCTCTCCTTCTTGCAGAAGTCCTCTCTGAGCTGGTCAGATCCAGTCTTCTCCTTTAAAAACTTAGTGCAATTGTGATTAAAACCACAACTGATTTTTCTTTCATTTTTTTCTCTTAAATGTCTCTGTCCCCCTGCCATGGGAAAAAGTGCGAGAGTATGAGTAAGGACCAAGCTCTTGCCTTCACAGAACTTACGTTTTATTTGGGAGACTGTCAGTTAACCAGTAATTACATAAATACTGATTTAGGAATTTTATAAATACCGTTGAACAAATGGAATGTTCAGCACATTTCTCTTTTTGAACAGTGCTGCCAATAATTCCATTTCTTTCTCTGAGAGTGGACGTCAGAAACTCCAATACCATAAGTTATTAATAAATGAAGTCAAATGATTTTGTTTTCTTCTGAGAGTCTTGGAAACTTGCCATTTATCTCCCATCATTTTCTGTCCCAAGAGTGACATTCTCATTGAGCTGGAAGGTTCACTCTAGATGTTACAGGACAGTTTAGCCTGAAAGAGTGGGATCTTATTTGTATCTAGCTTCTATTTTGCTGTGCTCCTCCCAGCCATTACAACTGGGCTGGGCCAGGCTGGGCTGAAGTACAGAATGAATGTCTCAGCGAAGTGTGATATTACTGCTCATCAAGTGACATCTAGCAGGATGTCTTGTCCTCTCTAAAGCTGCTCTGAGTCTTTGGGGTGACTGATGTAGGTAGTGCCTCTCGACCAAGAATGCTCACCTTGATTCCTAATTCCACCCAGATGGTAGACCTCTGTATCAAAGCAAAATGCAAGACTCCATTAATATATTATTAAATGCCTGTGTATGGCTGAGTTGCTCTGCTGTGCACTTGCAACCATCACAGCATTGTTAATTGGCTATACTCCAATATAAAATAAAAAGTTAAAATTATATATATATATACACATATAATGCATTACTCTAGCTATCTTTCTCTATCCACTGTGCTTCCTAGTGCTTTGAGGACTGAAACCTGTTAATGAAAGTTTATTGACTCATTAGAAATAATTTCCAAAATATGATTAAAATACATGCATCACATAATATGGGTCATGGGAGGTGAAAAACAGCATTAAAGCTTTACATATAATTGGTTGTTTTAAATCTAAGGTTTACTGTGAAAATTAAAACCAACCAAGTATTTGTAATAAAATGCTAATTTTTAAAGTGAAATATAATGCAACCATTAAAACCATAAGAAAGAGTTATGTGTGATGTCCTAGAAAGATATCACTGGTATATTATGTGTAGGGGGGGAAGAAAGTTTCAGACTTTAATGTTTAGAGTAATTTCACTTTTGGAAAATAAATATGTAGATGTTTGTATCTGGGTGTACATGAGTTAGTGTGTATGAGAGAAAGTAGGAATGAAATTGTACCAAACTATTAAAATGGTTATCTGGGAGCAGTAGAGAGTAGTGTTGGCTAGGCTGGATGGTCATTTGGATCTTGGTCATTTTTACTAATTTCTGAAATATGCACTCAGTTTTCTCTTTACTGGAAGTTAACACTTCTTGACTGTAAGTGTGTCCACAGAGGGCTTTTAGCTGGACATGCTCCTCGGATAGCACATTCCTCAAATCTCTGAGAACATTCTGACATAGGTGTGAGAAGTTCCTTCTGGGGTCAGAACAAGGTGGGGAGCATGGACATCTTTCTGACCAAAGAGTTCTCTGCTTGCTCACAAAATGCCCTAAAGTCTCCCCCCAGGGGAGCCCTCACCATCTCCTATTAGCAGATTCTTCCTCATGATGACCCTCACCTTCATCTTCATTCGTCCAACTCCAGTTCATGACCTTGTGTTTGATTTCGTTCACCAAGGTCCTTTCTAATCATTATAGTTTTAAAATATCATAACAATACTATCTGAGCATTGTAAAAAAGTCATTATTTCACAAGTAAAACATAAAAATGTCCCCATTTCTTCCTCTCCACCTCCACAACTGTATACTCTAGAGTTAACAACTGTAAATAATAGTCCCCTCTAAATGCCGATCATTTCAAATGCAATAAGCATACTTGTTATGTGAATATATTTTTAGTTTACTCAATGGTTTTATGTTTTAAATAAGACCTTGAAGAGGGCTTTCTCTGTATATGTCCTAATGAATTGCCTGAGGGTAGTGTTTTTACCAACCTGCTTCTCGGGTGATATTTTAGTAAGGTCTTTTTCATTATTGTGTGACAGAAAATAAACTGATTGATTTGTAGCTGAAAAGTCAGGCTTCAGACATGGCTCTGCAGGGTTTGACCATTATCATCTAGTCTAGCTCTCTCCCGGTATCTCTGCTCCCTCTCCTTTGTCTCCTCTTTCCTTCTCTTTCTCTCTGTCCTTCTCTCTGTGTCTCTATTTCTCTGTGTCTGTCCCTCTCTGTCCCTATGCTGTTTACTTGTTGGATTCATTCTCAGGCTGGGTTGAAGAATAGCTGTAGGCAGCATGAGTCTTAAAGCATCCTTACCTCATGAATCCAAAGAAGATAAACCTAAATGCTATTTCTCATTGAAGACTATTGACTGTGCCTGAGCCAGACACTCTCCTCTTGACTAATCATCATGGTGTGGGGCTGACACATATGGTTGCTGGGCAGAGATGAGGCCCTGTGACTGCCACCTTTACCAGAAGCATCCATCACAGGAAAATGACATTTCATTTCCCTCTGGAAAGAGGGATGTTGGGCGACATGAATAGCAGCTATCAACTTCTCTTAAGCTGACCTGAAGACTGACAGGTATCTTTATGGAGTCTCCACAACACGACAGAGGTGTGTCATCCCCAAGTCTTCTTTACACTAAGGCATATATCGATAGGTCCTTCCACTGGCTTCGCATACCGTACTTCTTGACTTTTTGCCACTGATGCTCTTTCTCTGATCATGCTGTGTATTGCCCTGTATTTAGCTCAAAAGTAGTTCCCTTTCTCTTCATTGAGGATACCATTATCTGTAGCACCGCATGAGCTTCTCTTCTATGTGTCCATCTGAATTGCCATCCTTTCTCTTGGCAGCCCAGGAATTTGATGTGTTTTATCTGCAAAACTCCTCCAGCAGATACTCAGTCACACATTTTCTTTTAAAACAGTTTTGCTTCTGAAACATACAGTTCTGAGTCAAAGATTGTATATTTCATCCTGTGCTGGAGATAAATGTGCTGGCATTTCTTAATGATCTCCCTGGAGCATAACTCAGTTTTGCAGTGTATAAATGAAAAGTGTCTGTCACTGTGAGCTTGTGTCACACAATTAATTTGTTTTCCCAACAGGATTGAAATGCATTTCTGCAAGGAGTGGGGATTACAAGTTTCCGCTTCTCACATACTCTCTGAAGTTCATGCTTTTATATAATAGTAATATTTGTTGAGTTGAAGTTCATGCTAGAGGATATGAAATCTTATTTTTATATTCATTTTATCAGCTATTTATTGAGTGCTTACTAATTGCTTTGAGTTGAGTAGAGCCCTGGGAGTACAATGGTGAACAATCAGAATAGCTCTGAATTACAGAGATTTTAGTGAAAAATACAGATAGTAGGTAGATAATTACAGTAAAATTGGTGGTTATTGAAATAGAATAAGGGGAAGTCAAAGGAGTTGTTGGAGCATGTGACCTCCTATGCAGGGACAGCTATCAGAAGAAGTGATGCTGAAGCTGGGGTCTGTAGGTGAGGTAGGTGCCAGTAGGTGAAGAGGGAGAAGGTGAGGTGTGGGGAGCAGCAGTTCTAGGAAACAGCGTGTGCAAAGCCCCAGAGGTTTTTTGGTGACACATTATTAAATATAGGCTAAATTCTTAGCTTGTATTTCAGTCCTTTTCCTCAGAATTATCCTCAGTCTATGTGTTCCTGTCTCTGTTCCCACCCGGGAGTGGTATGTTATCATTTCCTGAGTGTGGTGTGATTCCTCATAATTCCACGTTGCACCTGTGTCTTGAGTTCCTCTTCACTTCCAGGTGAATATCCACCCTTCTTCAGTACTCACCTTCTCCACTAACTGGCTGAGCTTCATTCCCAAAGAAGATTTGTTATTTCTTTCTCTGAGCTCCCATAGAATGTTAAAAAAAGACAGAGAATGTTAAATATTAACACAGCAGTTATCACTTTTTAAATAATTGGTTTATTTATCTGTCTCTCACCAGCTCCTTAAGAGTCAGTCTTTATCTCGTCTGTTTCTGTGTTCTTACAGATCAATAGTAGCTGCTCCAGGCATGTTTAGCTGAGCACAGAATGCTCTGAAATGTGACTTGTGGTTTGATATGACTTTAGTGTTAATTTTTCTACCCTTTTAGAAGTCTTGATGTATACATGTAGAAGAATGAGACCTAGGATCCTAGGTTTCCTAAATTCAAACCCAGCTTTGACTAATTACCAATTATATGGTCTTAAGTAAGTTACTTAAATTCTCTGGTTTTTGTCTTCTCATCAGCAAAATTGCATTAATAATATTAATGAGTGAATGAATAAAAGTTGCTTAGTCATGTCCAACTCTTTGCAACCCCATGGACTATACAGTCCACCGAATCGTCCAGGCCAGAATACTGGAGTGGGTAGCCTTTCCCTTCTCCAGGGATCTTCCCAACCCAGAGATCGAACCCAGGTCTCCTGCATTGCATACGGATTCTTTACCAGCTAAGCCACAAGGGAAGTCTGATAATATTAATAGTGTATTCCATTTTGTTGTTGTTCAGTTGCTAAGTTGTGTCCGACTCTTTGCCATCCCATGGACTGCCGCATGCCAGGCTCCTCTGTCCTCCACTCTCTCCCAGAGTTTACTCAGATTCATGTCCGTTGAATAAGGGTCCTTGAATACAGCAGTGAGTTGCCATTTCCTCCTCCAGGGGATCTCCCCAACCCAAGGATCAAACCCACATCTTCTGTGTCTTCTGCATTGGCAGATAGATTCTTTACCACTGAGCCACTTGAGAAGTCCCATATTCTGTTTGGAGGTTCTGAAGATTAAATTACTGAGTATATGCCAAAAAAAGGTATACTAGTTTGTGGCAACTAGTAAATGTTCAGTAAAAGTTAGCCACAATTATTATTCCATTATTGCTTCCCTGTCCCAGTGCGAATTCCTGGTGGCTATTGTGAGTGCCCTCTCTGACACTGATAGTCATCTTTTTCTTCCTGTTGCACAGTTGAGTGTCCTTCAAGGTTAGACCCTCAGCCTTCCAGCCCTGGATATCTTCTTTCTCTTTTTTTGGAGGGATCAGCCATCCTGTGGCTTTATCAGCACCTCTGCCTTCATCTCTCCTGCTGTCTTGTCCTATGTTCCATGTCCCATGCCTCTGGTCTCTGTAGAACAGGCAGCTGCCTGTTCAACATCTTGCCTTAAGCATCTTTACGTCTTCTTAATCCCAAAGTGGAAATTTCCATCATAAATATTATCCTTTTCCACTTTGTACATCAAAGGTGCATTTATTAGTTAACTTTTCATCATTTAAAGGTAATTCTTTGAGGGCATCTTTTACTTATCTACTATGACCAGCCAAATGCTGAGTCTTAGCTATATTTTCATAAATATCTTTCAAATCTATCTTCCCCATCTTAAAGTTTTTTCATCTTGTTTCTAGGTTATTGCAGTAGCTTCTTCGTTATTATTCCTGTGTATTATCTGTCAGTTTCATCTTTAAATATGTCTTTTTTCTTGTGTCCTTAGCTCAGAAAGCTTATAGGACATTGCATACAGTCCTTCCTATGTCTAGATAGGAAGGCTTGTGTCAAGCCTTGCCCTTTTGTTAGCATTACCAGGGTATGAACTTTGGCAAATGTGGGATTCAGTCCCAGTTCTACCATATCTGGCTGTGTGATGTTCAGCAAGTGTATTAAATTCTATGGGCTTCAGCCTCTTTATATTTAAAGTGTGGATGTTGAATGCTGCCTTGCAGAGTTGCTGTAGGAATTAAAAATAACATAGAATACTTCTGACACAAAGTGTGTCCTAAAAAAATAGGTGGTGTGTATAGTAGGAATGGGCTTCCTTGGTGGTTTAGTGGTAAAGAATCCACTTGCCGATGCAGGAGATGCAGGTTTGACCTCTGGGTAACAAAGACCCCCTGGAGAAAGAAATGGCAACCCACTCCAGTATTCTTGCCTGGGAAATTCCATGGACAGAGAAGTCTGGGGGACTGCAGTCCAGGGGGTTGTAAAAGAGTCAGACACAACTTGGCAACTAAACAACAGCAACATGATTTGAATAGTAGTAATTGTAGCAGAGAAATAAGTGAACAATTATAATATAGCTAGAGAAACGCTGTGTCACCCATATATACGAGGTACTGTAAAGCACCAGGGCAGAGGGATTTCCCGGGTTGTCCAGTGGTTAGGACTCAGCACTTTCACTGCTGGGGCATGGGTTTAATCCCTGGTCAGGGAACTAAGATGCTGCAAGTCATGTGCTGCTGCTGCTCTTTAGTTGCTCAGTCATGTCCAACTCTTTGCAACCCCATAGACTGTAGCCTGGGCTTCCCTGGCGGCTCAGATGGTAAAGAATTCGCCTACAATGCAGGAGACCTGAGTTTGATTCCTGAGTCGGGAAGATCCCCTGGAGGAGGGCATGGCAACCCCCTCCAGTATTCTGGCCTGGAGAATCCTCATGGGCAGAGGAATCTGGCAGGCTACAGTCCAAAGGGTTGCAAAGAATCAGACACTACTGAGTGACTAAGCACAAGACTGTATCCCTCCAGGCTCCTCTGTCCATGGGATTTCCCAGGCAAAAATACCGGAATGGGTTGCCATTTCCTTCTCCAGTGGGTCTTCCCAATCCAGGGATTCAACCCACATCTCCTGTGTCTATTGCACTGCTGGCGGATTCTTCACCACTGAGGAACCAGGGAAGCCCACAAGTCATGTGGCATGCCCCGCCCCACCCGCCCCCCCCCAAAAAAAATGCAGAGATGAAGAACCAATCCACATCTCTGACCAGGAGAGAGTCTCCCCAGAGCTTTTTGGGGCCAGAAGAGCTTTCCAGGGAATGTGACCCTTGGGCTTAGTCTGGAAGGGTCAGTGGGATAATCATCCAGTGTCTACTAACAGATTGATCAGTTCATATATATCAAAGTATACCTTGGAATCCTTTGTGTGTGTTCAGTAAACCCTTCTAAGATTTTTGCAGATTATATTTTTAGTGGATTATCCTTTTTCTTTCAGTCAATGATAACTCAGGAGACACCTTCCTAGACAACTGATATTCCCCTTCTTGCAAGTTTTCTTATCATGGTGTACAGAAGAATATTTAACCAAGAAGAACATAGTAAACATTAAATCTTCACATTGCATGTGGGATTATGTGCAAAGACTCGATCTGATGCCCTCTGCATCTCTGACAGGAAGCAGTCTTTCCCTGTCCTTCCACCCCTATAGTTTTTCCTTACTGGAACCCACAGTTTTATCTCTGCTCATGGCTGCATTCTCAGCCCCTTCTTGTGCCTGGCTCCTGGGGAACATCCCTGTGAGGTCTTCACCACAGATCCCCCAGATGACTGGCAGCTTGCCGACCCTCTTGGGATGCCAAGAAAAAGGGCTTTAGTTTCTTCTTGAGCTACTGGTGCTTTTCTGTCTTCTCCACCTCCTTAAAAGATAACTGGAGGAACTAAAATATAACACAATCAAGAGCAGAAAGATTGGTCTCTTTCTCTAAAATTCTGCCCCCAAAATATGGATCACCTCCTGGAAGGAGAATTACTGCCCAGCTGGTAAACCCCACAGTTACCTCCGACTGTATGCTACCTGATTACCTCTGTGGTTGGGTGTAACATCTACCCCAAAACTTAATGCCTTATACAACCATGCATTATTATTAGATGTCACAGTTCTGTTCATCAGGAGCTTCGGCTTGGCTGAAGTCACTTGGTGGCTTTTAACTGGAGACTGAACTGGCCTGGAGGGTCCAAGGTCATTTAGTTACATACCTGGCATCTTGGTGGGGTCATCTGGAAGGCTAGGCTCAGCCAGGCTCTTCTCTCTGCCCATGTGACCCCTATTCATGATCTCATGTTGATGCATGCTAGATTTTTTACACGACAGCTCCTGACTCCAAGAAACCAAGAGTCTTATTAAAAATTGAACCTGGGACTGTCATACAACACTTCCAATGTACTCTGTTGGTCAAATCAGTCACAGGGCAGCCCTGTGGGAAGGATGCAAATCCCCTATCCCTGGATGGGAGATGTGGCCATCTTTAATTCATTACAATTACAACCTCTTATAAAAACTCAGATGTAAGTCAATACCCTGTTTACACATAAGAAAACAGAGACACAAGATGTGTAGTGTCCAAAGATATGTCCAAAGTCAAAAGGAACACGCATCAAATGTTTGGGACTAGAACTTACCGATTTTCTTGCTAAAGGCAAAATGCACTTGTAAATCCTAAGTTTGCTGGTTCAATGAAGATCTTTAACACTTTATTCTTAAATTTTAAAGATGACTGTGGTTTATTGATTAGGAATCGTGAAAATATTTGTGGTGAAAGGTTTCTGTTTTCTTATTCCATTCCAAAATCCAGATCTTATCAGTCACCTGATACTTCATCTCTTCTCTACAGTGATTGACATTTTTTTCTTTAGCTTATCTTAATTGGAGATTTTATTTCTGTGGATCATTCAAGATGTGATCTTCAGCCATCCCAGGTAGAAAAGTTGGGCCTGGATTAAGTCTATGAGAGGATGCTACATCTAATCAACCTCACTGCTTGTAGCCAGTATGGTCTCATTGTTTCCATTCAACTTGAGGGATCAACTCATTTGCCTTTTGTTTCTTATAATCAACGACCAGGAAAGAGGTTGAACTCAATGGCTTCTATGTTATTTGTTAAATGATGTAGAGTCCCTGTTCCAAAACGTATTTAAATTAGTTTACAATAATATTTATGATATATATATATATATACATATATACATATAAGATTGGAGCTTCCCAGGTGGCACCAGTGGTAAAGAACCTGCCTGCAAATGAAGAGGATGTAAAAGATGTAGGTTTGATCCCTGGGTTGGGAAGATCCCCTGGAGGAGGGCATGGCAACCCACGCCTGTACTCTTGTCCAGAGAATCCCCATGAAAAGAGGAGCCTGGTGGGCTGTAACCATGCAGTCACACAGAGTTTGACACAACTGAATTGACTTAGAACACATGCACGCATACATATATCAGAGGGGCTTGGAATAAAAAGCATCACTACGAACAAAGCTAGTGGAGGTGATGGAATTCCACTGGAGCTATTTCAAATCCTGAAAGATGATGCTGTGAAAGTGATGCACTCAATATGCCAGCAAATTTGGAAAACTCAGCAGTGGCCACAGGACTGGAAAAGGTCAGTTTTCATTCCAATCCCAAAGAAAGGCAATGCCAAAGAATGCTCAAACTACCACACAATTGCACTCATCTCACACGCTAGTAAAGTAATGCTCAAAATTCTCCAAGCCAGGCTTCAGCAATACGTGAACCGTGAACTTCCAGATACTCAGGCTGGTTTTAGAAAAGGCAGAGGAACCAGAGATCAAATTGCCAACATCTGCTGGATCATGGAAAAAGGAAGAGAGTTCCAGAAAAACATCTATTTCTGCTTTATTGACTATGCCAAAGCCTTTGACTGTGTGGATCACAATAAAGTGTGGAGAATTCTGAAAGAGATGGGAATACCAGACCACCTGACCTACCTCTTGAGAAGTATGTATACAGATCAGGAAGCAACAGTTAGAACTGGACATGGAACAACAGACTGGTTCCAAATAGGGAAAGGAGTACGTCAAGGCTGTATATTGTCACCCTACTTATTTAACTTCTATGCAGAGTACATCATGAGAAATGCTGGGCTGGAAGAAGCACAAGCTGGAATCAAGATTGCTGGGAGAAATATCAATAACCTCAGATATGCAGATGACACCACCTTTATGGCAGAAAGTGAAGAGGAACTAAAAAGCCTCTTGATGAAAGTGAAAGAGGAGAGCGAAAATGTTGGCTGAAAGCTCAACATTCAGAAAGCTAAGATCATGGTATCTGGTCCCATCACTTTATGGCAAATAGATGGGGAAACAGTGGAAATAGTGTCAGACTTTATTTTCGGGGGGCTCCAAAATCACTGCAGATGATGATTGCAGCCATGAAATTAAAAGACACTTACTCCTTGGAAAGAAAGTTATGACCAACCTAGATAGCATATTCAAAAGCAGAGACATTACTTTGCCAACAAAAGTCCATCTAGTCAAGGCTATGGTTTTTCCAGTGGTCATGTATGGATGTGAGAGTTGAACTGTGAAGAAAGCTGAGTGCCAAAGAATTGATGCTTTTGAACTGTGGTGTTGGAGAAGATTCTTGAGAGTCCCTTGGACTGCAAGGAGATCCAACCAGTCCATTCTAAAGGAGATCAGTCCTGGGTGTTCATTGAAAGGACTGATGCTAAAGATGAATCTCCAGTACTTTGGCCACCTGATGCGACGAGCTGACTCATTGGAAAAGACCGTGATGCTGGGAGGGATTGGGGGCAGGAAGAGAAGGGGACGACAGAGGATGAGATGGCTGGATGGCATCACCAACTTGATGCACATAAGTTTGAGTGAACTCTGGGAGTTGGTGATGGATAGGGAGGCCTGGCGTGCTGGGGTCGCAAAGAGTCGAACACGACTGAGCGACTGAACTGAACTGAACTGAACTCTTTCTTAAGCTTTATGTGTCAGGAACTTTCTTTTAAACAAAAAAAAACTTTTAACAAAAAAACTTTAAAAAAGTTTTAAACATGTTGGTCATCAATTCTCACAGCCAGTCAATTAGCTGGACATAACAGTCCCAGATGAGGAAACTGAGTCTTGGAGAGGTTAAGTAACTGATTCTAAGACCACAGAGTTGGTGGTACCCAGATGCAAAAATGTAAGATGACTGGTAAAATCTCCTCTGATTCTGAAAGTGTAGGGCTCCAAGTTCTCTTTGCTCTTTCTGCCTTCACTGTGGTTGGAAGGGCAGTAAGTGAGGAGGAAGAATTTTCCTTAATTGCAAGAGGAATGGGAAAGATTAGCATGGAACATAAAAATACACGACTGCCTTCTAAAAGTTGTCAAAGTAAGTTGTGTCTCCAGAGACATTTAAAAGCAAGTTGATTACACATTTACACATGGCTATAGTTGGGGAGGGAGAAGGCAATGGCACCCCACTCCAGTACTGTTGCCCGGAAAATCCCATGGATGGAGGAGCCTGGTAGGCTGCAGTCCATGGGGTCACTAAGAGTCGGACATGACTTCACTTTCACTTTCCACTTTCATGCATTGGAGAAGGAAATGGCAACCCACTCCAGTGTTCTTGCGTGGAGAATCCCAGGGATGGAGAAGCCTGGTAGGCTGCAGTCCATGGGGTCGCACAGAGTCGGACACGACTGAAGTGACTTGGCAGGCAGGCAGGCATAGTTGGGGAAGCTAGTGACTGGTCTACCAAAGGGGATTTTAATGCAGTTTTGTGAGCAATACTTGGAAATGTTTTGCATAATATATTACTTTGTAAATATCCTTGCTACATTTTAGTTAATCCTGGCCATCTGGAACCTCATTTGTCATTTAAACATTTACTTAACCACTTTGTAAAAGTATTCTGGTTAAAAAAAAGAGTGTGAATTGTCCAGTGGAAGACTAGAGAACAGACCTAGATTAATCCAGTGGATTAACCCACTTCAGTACTCTTGCCTGGAAAACCCCATGGATGGAGGAGCCTGGTAGGCTGCAGTCCATGGGGTTGCTAAGAGTCAGACCCGACTGAGCGACCTCACTTTCACTTTTCACTTTCATTCATTGGAGAGGGAAATGGCAGCCCACTCCAGTGTTCTTGCCTGGAGAATCCCAGGGATGGGGGAGCCTGGTGGGCTGCTGTCTATGGGGTCGCACAGAGTCGGACACGACTGAAGTGACTTAGCAGCAGTGGCAGCAGCAGCAGATGAGACAGAATTGCTTTTTCTAATGAATACTATCCAGCTAGCCTGTGAACCAACCATTCTTTTTCTTGAATTTGTTGTAATTCAGTTTCTTTGGTAGAGCAGTGTTTGATTGTGATGGACATTTCCCAGTTCAAAAAAACTTTTGGTGACTCTTCCTAGCATAGCATTCAAAAACCTCTGAGACAATTGTCTCAAAGTGTGGTCACCAGATGGCCATCAACAGATCATTTGGGAATGTATCAGAAATGCAAATTCTTAGGCCCCATTCAGTTACCTGTACTTGTGTTTCAGTAAACTCTCCAGGTGATTCTGAAGCACATCATCATTGGAGAACCATTGCACTGGGATCTTCCCCTCAATCAGCTTTTTTAGGCTTACTTCCTTCTACTTCCATATAAACACTCTCCCATCCAGCTAATTGTACTCTGTTATATTTATATGTGTATGTAGAATCATGGATGTATATTTACAGATGGATGTGTATATATATATAAAATTTCTGTTCCGGGTCCTTGTCCATGCTCTTTATAACACTTGGATCATATTTTCTCCTCCACTGTCCTTGTGCTGTGTTGTGCTAAGTCGCTTCAATCCCACTCTTTGCAGCCATGTGAACTGTAGCCCACCAGGCTCCTCTGTCCATGGGATTCTCCAGGCAAGAATACTGGAGTGGGTTGCCATGCCCTCCTCCAGGGGATCTTCCCAATCCAGGGACTGAGCCTGTGGCTCCTGCACTCCAGGCAGAATCTTTACCTCTGAGCCACTGGGAAAGCCCAAAATCCAACTTAAAAGACACTTATTGGAGACAACCTTTCCTCATCCCTCTGATAGACACAGCTTTTCACATTCTCAAAACCTGGTCCCACATTTTAGTGTTATTTATTTTAATTGGTAGTGATCAAGGGTTTACTATTTATTCAGCCCTTTTGTGAGTATAACTCTATATACAGCATTGTACTAGGCATTGAGGATACCATTGAGAACTGGCAAACATCTGTGAAACGTATAAACCAGTTAGGGGTGGACTTTCTCACAGCCTGTCCTAGATCATAGCTCTGAGAAGGTGCAGGTCTCTTATACTGTACTGCTGGGTGTCCTGTAGGTTGTATTAAGTTATGGTGGGTAGAGCGGAAGGTAATATTCTAGTCTTCTCTGATCTGTATAGAATACACCAGAGAATTATGCTGTCCTTATAGCTACCATTCTTAACAGGGACTGGCACTCTAACACATGCAGAGGACACAGAGTCCCTGCTGTTGGTGAAAATCACCTCCTCTGGACCAAAGGTTTTCAACTGCAGCACTACTGTCATTGTAGATCAGATGACTCTTTGTGGTAGCGGGCTGTCTTGTGCATTGTAAGACATCTGGCAGCATTTCTGACCCCTGTTCCTTGAATGTCAGTAGCATCATCCTTTCCAATTATGACAACAAAATATGTCTCCATACATTGCAAAATGTACTTTGGTATGAAAAATCAACCTGGGTTGCATGCAACTGGGAATATTTTTACCAGAAAATAAAACTCAAGAGAAACGTAAAACCTCTCCTTAGATATCTAGGACCACTGTGCAGAAGGAGAATCAGAAATAGAAATTTTAATTTGAGACAGAGGGTAAAACTGGAAGTTACAGAAAACCACTTTTGAAGGAGACCTTTTTAACTTCGGAATAGTCTTAAGTTTACAGTGTACTGTTGTAGGACTTGGTGAATTCCCAGTCCTTCGTGCTTTCATGCAGGCTTGGATATGCTTCATTTTAGAAGAGATCTGGGGACCTGGGGATTTTGAGGATCCTTCAAGTTTTGAGATTCAACGTTTTTTATGTTTTGATTGTTTTTTAAAATGGCTAGTAAAGAATTAGAATAATCCCTTGGGGGTTTCAGGGGCGTGACAGAGTGAAGTGATAATAATGAGGTCAACGTCCTGGCCCCTGTGTCAGGCTGCCTGGGCTGGATCCCAGCTTGGTTCTCACCACCAGTGGGACCTTGGACAAATCTTGACACTTCTCTGTTTCCTCATATGTGAAATGGGTGCATTTATAGTTCCTTTCTCAAAAGTAGTTGTGAGGAGGACCAAATGAGATTATACAAGTAGGAAATTTCCTTGTTAAGGAAATGAAGAGTAGCTCTTATTATTAACTCAGCATGCTTTTCGTAAATTCCAAATAAATTGCAAATTTAAGTAGCTATTTCTGTCAATGTTGCACATGTGTTTAGGGGGCAGGTCATTATAGGAAAAATATGTTTGTTATTAACACTGGTAATATAATCCAAAAGTAAGTATTAAAAGCAACCATGATAGGTAAAAATAAGTTTTTTTATATCTATCTGGTCCTTGATCTACAAACAAAGCTAGAATGTTAAAGAAGCTCCCTCCATTAGTCAGTTAATAGTGGAACTCAATTTTTACTCATCATTTTTTTCAGTGATATTGATTTTCACATACTTAATTTACATCCTTCAAGAGGATGTTTATTTTTCTGGATCCTTTGCTAGAAAGCAAATATTGGAGAGATATGAGTAAAGAAATTAGAAGGATACGAGGTGGCTTAACAGCTGTCTCAAGGGTGTCAAGGCCTTGGTAAGAATCTTGGGCCCACAAAGTCAAGTGAGCACTCTAATTTGAGCTCCAAATAAAAACCTTATAGTTTTTAGTCTTAAAGTCTCTATTCCATGTCACTTAAAAATCATATTATTTTTATTGTAGGACATGACACCAGATTGAAAGTGTAGAGGAGAATATTTAAGTAAAACACATACATAGACACAATTTAGTATTTTTCTTACTCATCCTTACCTGTAATTCACAATTTCAATATAGTTTGGAGAAGGCAATG
The DNA here is from genome assembly GCF_002263795.3 of Bos taurus. NCBI lineage: Eukaryota > Metazoa > Chordata > Mammalia > Artiodactyla > Bovidae > Bos > Bos taurus. Next base: position 59,943,027 of record NC_037334.1, on the reverse strand, counting down.
GCACCCCACTCCAGTACTCTTGCCTGGAAAATCCCATGGACGGAGGAGCCGGGTAGACTGCAGGCCATGGGGTCACGAAGAGTCGGACACAACTGAGTGACTTCACCTTCACTTTTCACTTTCATGCATTGGAGAAGGGAATGGCAACCCACTCCAGTGTTCTTGCCTGGAGAATCCCAGGGATGGGGGAGCCTGGTGGGCTGCTGTCTATGGGGTCGCACAGAGTCCGGACACGACTGAAGCGACTTAGCAGTAGCAGCAGCAGCAATATAGTTTAGAGAAAATAAAATAAAATTCTTTTTTCCCCTTTACTTAATGTTAGTTTTTATAGTAGGAAATAAAGGATTTTTCCTAGGCTTGCTCCACCACCTAACATCAGTTTGTGTGTGTGTGTGTATTAGTTGCTCAATCATGTGACTCTTTTCGACCCTATGGACTGTACCCCATCAGACTCCTCTGACCATGGGATTCTCTAGGCAAGAATACTGGAGTGGGTAGCCATTCCCTTCTCCAGGGGATCTTCCCAACCCAAGGATTGAATCTTGGTCTCCTACATTGTGGGCAGATTCTTTACCATCTGAGTCACCAGGGAAGCCCCACCTCACATCCTGCAAGAGTAACTTTCTACAGCTGTCTGTGCTTGAAACCATCACTATGTCCTACCTTATCTCTCTGGGAAATGAACATTCCAAGCAACTTTATTCCAGGCCCTCATTGTTCAGGGCACAGACCGTGTATGTAAATGTGTAAGGGATAGGTAGGATGTGTACTGCATCCACAGGATGCCTCTTAAAGTTGAATTTCAAAAAAGAACCTTTCACCTTTATTTCTTTCACAGCAGCTCCAAGTAGCCAAGGGCAATGCAAGTTAAGTGGTCAAGAATCCACCTGTCAATGCAGCAGGTACAGGTCCGATCCCTGGGGTGGGAAGATTTCCATGGAGAAGGAAATAGCAACCCACTCCAGTATTCTTGTCTGGGAAATCTCATGGACAGAGGAACCTGGCAGGCTATAGTCCATGAAGTCACAGAAGAGTCAGATACGACTTAGTGACTAAGCAACAACAATGCAAATTAATGTATCGAACGTTTGGACAGCAGAACTTGGGGAGATCTTATTGTCCACATGATATTCATCATGCTATGAAATCAGACAATCACCTTGGCCAAACTGGGCTTAGAAAAGAAAGTGAAAGTCACTCAGTTGTGTCTGACTCTGCGACCCCATGGACTATACAGTCCATGGAATTCTCCAGGCCAGAATACTGGAGTGGGTAGCCTGTCCCTTCTCCAGGGGATCTTCCCAACCCAGAGATCGAACCCAGGTCTTCCGCATTGTGGGTGGTTTCTTTACTAACTGAGCTATGAATGAGCATGAGTATAACCATATGGTTATAGTCCTTTTCTGTAAATTCTATTGTCTTCCCAACATAATCCTCTAAACATACATATCTACTTATGGAAATCAGAAGAATCTTCATCTTGCCCCTTCAAACATACCTTTTGTCCTATAAAATACTTGATTTTGTTTTGTCTTTTTGAATTTTTGGATCTACGTAACAATGGAGATCCAACCAAATTCCTAAAGTCTCTTGTCTTTATCCAGTATCTTGGTACCTGTTCCAAACCTCAAAAATCATAAATTATTCAGCAAAGATAGGAACACACCCTTTTCCAGTTATCTTTTGATTGCCTTCTTTGGGTTGGTGGATGAAGAGATGCTATAATTTGAGCTTTGACCTGGAGGTGTAGTGAATAAAATTGAAAGCATTCTTACTTAGAACAAAGTTTCTATGAAGGACATATCTGGCATTCAGAACCATTTTCACTGAGGGAAGGTACTTTGGTTACAAGTAGCAGAAACCTCTTTTAGCCAACTTTATTAGGTTTTGCTAGAGCTGACATAACAAAGTACCACAAACTGAGTGGCTTGGAACAACAGGATATTTATTATCTAAGTTCTAGAGACTAGATGTCTGAAATCAAGGTGTTTACAGGCCCCTGCTCCCTCTGAACCTGTAGGGAAAAGATTCTTCCTTGCCTCTTCCTAGCTTCAAGTGTTTTGCTGGCACTCTTTGGTATTTTTTTGGCTTGCTGAAGCATCAGTTCAATCTTCTGTCTTCACATTGCCATTTTGTCTCTGAGTGTGTCTGTCTTGTCTAACTTTCCATTTTTATAAGGATTTCAGTCATGTTGGATTAAGGCCCATCCTAATCACCTCATTTTAATTTTATTTCTTCTCTAAAGAACCTGCTTGCAAGTAAGTCCATATTCCAAGGCACTGAAGGTTTGTATTTCAGCATACCTTTTGGGAGAGGGAAGCACATGTCAACCTATAACATCAACTGCGCAAAAAGGAATTTAGTGGAAAGATATGAGGTGGCTTGTTTAATTGAAGGAAGAACTAAAGAATTGAGAACCTAAAGGGGCAAGAGCATGACTGCCCAAATATCTAGGGGGCAGGAGCTGCTCTCAGTCCTGCTCAGAGCGGGAGGCAGCTGTGGGAATAGAGGGACCTTTGCTGACTTTCCCATCTTCGCATCACTCTGCATGACATTCAGAGTTCCAGGAAAATGTCTGATTAGATCACACCCTGGCTGGAAAAGTCATAGTCACATCATTTATTTTCCCAACTATACAACAACAAGTGAAAATAGAATTCCCAAAGGACTTTGGATGCTATTACCAAGGAAAAAGAGGGAAGATGGTAAATGTACAAAACCAACATATAATCTAGCTAATCTAGGCCCTCTAGCAGGAAGTGAGGAAGGGAGCAAATTTTGAAAAAAAAAAAAATTATGTTTTCATGTACTCCAAATTCATCAACTTTTTGTAAGTAAACCTCTGATGATTATTAATAACAGCCATTCAGAAAAATTTGCCTTTCTTATATAAGTCAAGAGTGTGAAGAGAATTCCACTTAATTGTTATTCTTTCCATTACTGAGTTAGCCTTAGTTAGATTTGGCTACCATGTCAGTTTTATAGATAAAGAAAATGAGTTCCTGAGTAATTCCCTCTCCCATTCTTTGGTTCGTTGTTCTTTGCACTTTGGTCCAGATCAGGACACTCCACTATTTTGCTGGGCACAGGGAGTTCCCTGACACAATGTGGTCAGCTACTCTTTGATGCCTTAGAGGGAAGGGTATAATTCTCCCCTCCCAGATCCTATGGCACTCTCTTCTCATGCTCCAACACTGGGCTCTCCTTCTCATTTCACCCTCTCTCCCAACTCATCCTACCACCAGCTTTTCAAAGAATATAGCCTTTGTTCTATTAGTTAGGCTTTGAATTAAGAAAAGAAAGGAAGAGGTGGTAAAAATTAACAAAGTGAATTGCATAAAATGAAGGGTATAAGGGGGTGGCTTATCATTAAATGGTATAAAATCTTAAAGAATAGACTTAGCCTCCAGGCTGTCTTTTTGCATTTTTTTCTTTGACTTTTCCAAAGACAAATGGCTGATAAGCTTACCATGATATTTTACTTGTTGTCAGATTCAGTGAACTGTCTGGGCATGGAAGTAATGGTCTCCAAGATTGGAACAACATACAAGAAGCAATCTAGGAGTTAGAGGCCCGATCATCGAGTGGGGCAAGTTGTACCTCTCTCTGGAGATAAGAAGAAAGCTAGTACCATAGGCGGGACTTCCTTGGTGGCACAGATGGTAAAGCGTCTGTCTACAATGCAGGAGACCCAGGTTCAATCCATGGGTTGGGAAGATCCCCTGGAGATGGAAATGGCAACCCACTCCAGTACAATTGCCTGGAAAATCCCATGGATGGAAGAGCCTGATAGGCTACAGTCTGTGGGGTCGCAAAGAGTCAGACATGACTGAACAACTTCACTTTCACTTTCAGTAACATAGGCAGAATCTGAGCTCTAGAAACCATGAGCAGAGAGTCCCCGGAAAAAGATAAAACCCTGATAAGTGGAAATAAGATGGTCTCTACCAGTAGGTAGGAAATGATGGAGCAGGAAATATTTGAAACTTTACTTTCTTGGCCTCAGAGAAACAATTAAATGCTTCAGTCCAGAAATAACACATGTTGATTTTATTCATGACTCAGGCCAAAATAGTCAATTGGCCCCACTCAGCCACAAGGAGGCCAGGAACTGGACATATGTAGCAAACAGCAGTGATGATTTCCACTTGTCAGAATGCAAACTCCAGGTTCCTCCCCCTCAGGCTCTATTTCAGGAGATATTTGAATTCTGCATTTTAAGCAGATCTCCTCAGGTGAGTCTAATATAGAGAAGAAGGGCAGAATCCCTGGACCAAAATTTAAAGAACACTGACTTAGAGCATCAACTCGGTATAGGTAGGTATCAAGAGGATGAGAGCAAGTTTGAGATGCTGTTCTTAGAGCTCAGATGTAGGGCCAACTCTGGGTTACCTCATGTTAAAAGGACTGCGTATATCTGGATGCAGACGCCCAGAGAGCTGGGCAGTAGCCTTTAAAATTCCTAGGCATGAGGGCAGTGTTAGGTCTGTGCCTGAGACAGAGCAAACTCTCAGGTATATGATGAGTTTCTCAGGTATCAGGAGAGGAAGAGGGATATGGGACCAATGTCTGGTAATGGTTCTCATATGTGTGATCTAAAGTTTGTATTTATAGTAGCAGAAACTCATGGACAATACAATATTTTATTGTACAATTGCTTTTTATTTTCTCTGTTCTTCTCCCACTTCTCTCTCCCTTCCTCTACTACTTACTCATCCAATTTCCCCCTTCTCTTTCTTTTCTCTTCCTTCTTTATTTTTATTCTCTACTTCCCCCTCTAATTTGCCCCTTTCCCACTATTTCCTCTTCTTATTTCCCTTCTCCTCTGTACTTCTCTCTCATGAATTATGTCTCCTCCTTCTCCCTGTCATCTATCCTTTCCCTTGGCACCCACCCCCTCTATTCTCTCTGCAGGTATTATGCCATCTGCTGCCAGCCTTTGGTCTATAGGAACAAGATGACCCCTCTGCGCATCGCATTAATGCTGGGAGGCTGCTGGGTCATCCCCATGTTTATCTCTTTTCTCCCTATAATGCAAGGCTGGAATAACATTGGAATAATTGATTTGGTGAGTACTCATGCAGACCGTATGGATTTACTGTCTGACTAACTTTGTTTGCTTGGGATTCTAAATAAACAAACAATGTCAGGTTAAGTGGGTATCCTAAGAAAGATCCTGACAGAGTAACAACGATAACAACAACAAAAAGCAGGCTAACATTTTTCAAAGTTTGCTGCTAAGTCACTTCAGTCGTGTCCGACTCTATGCGACCCCATAGATGGCAGCCTACCAGGCTCCCCCATCCCTGGGATTCTCCAGGCAAGAACACTGGAGTGGGTTGCCATTTCCTTCTCCAATGCATGAAAGTGAAAATTGAAAGTGAAGTTGCTCAGTTGTGTCCGACTCTTAGCGACCCCCTGGACTGCAGCCTACCAGGCTCCTCCGTCCATGGGATTTTCCAGGCAAGAGTACTGGAGCGGGGTGCCATTGCCTTCTCCATTTCAAAGTTTACTGTATGCCAAAAAGTAGTACAGTAAATACATGTGATCCTGACAGCAGCATCCCTTTGGGAAAATTATAATAATTTCCCCCCATTTCACAGATGAGAAAACTCAGGTTCAAAAATGGTGAAGTAATATGCCTGTGAATTCACAGCTAGTGAATAGCGGAACAGGTATTCAAAGCTTCGCAGACAAACTCCAGAGCCTGAGGGATGTGATGTATCCCAAAAGGCCTTCATCTCATTTCATGCTGAAACCCTTTGAGGCTTATGGTGACTCACGGAAAACCTGTCGGGGGGGTGGAGGTTTCCAGAGAATGTATGGGCCCGGAGTCCAGAGAACTGGACCCTGAGCCCAGCTCTGTCATTGAGCCACTTCCTGAAGGGCTGTGACGAGATCTTTGGGTCCTCATTGGGAACAGTGTCTTTGAGCAGTGTAGGAAAACACAGGTTGCAGGCATTATCTGTCAACTCCTGTCTAGATGCTCTTGGAGAGTTTCCAACTCTGACATACTTTGTTTTCAATATCAAACTTGCATTGAAGATTGAAGGCTATGATCTGGATCCATTAGCAGGGATATATATATATATATATATATATATATATATATATTTTTTTTTTTTTTCCCCCGCCTAAGGAAGTTGTCAGGCAGTCACTTTAAGATGGATCCCAGGACTCTGACCAGGGAATGGGGAGGAGAGAGTGAGAGTGAACTCTGACCCAAGAGGACCAGTCAGAATAGGAGCTGCCCCTTCCTCTCTCCATCTCATTCCTAGCCCCTAATCTTGCCTTATTCTTTGTCCAGGAAAGGATATCCAAGCCAAGACTGGGCCAGGATTTGCATGTGGTATGTCAGAACAAGAGTTCCTTGGGCTTCTGAAAGAAATGCTGGGGACAGAGGAGTGGAAAAATGAAAGGGGATCCGTACAAGGGAGACTGTATGGATATTTTTTTAAAATCCTATCCCTTTTCTTTCAAGCTTTCAGTTTTATCATTCTTGGGGGAAATGAAATTCAAATTTCTAATAATGAGTAGATAAATATAATAATGGCCAGCAAATGTTGAACACTTACTGTGTGCCGAGCCCTGTGTTAATTTAATCATTGTCTCACTCAGGACTCACAACAGTGCTGTGAAGTAATCCTGTCATCATCGTCAGGAAACTGAAGGTCAATGAGGTTAAGTCACATTGGTAGGGAGTGGTGGTGACTAGAGCTAAGCCCAAGCTGACTGGACCCAAGAGCCTATGTCCTTATGTTTGTGCTAAACTTAATCCCTAATGAAGCTTCTGTGCATCAAAATTTGTAACAAGGACTCAGCACACTAACCTTCTGACGTAGAACTTCCAAGAGAAATAACTTAGTGAGCTGTGTTCTTTTGTGACAGTGAGACAGAAGCATCCCCTTTTTAATTCATATAACTGGGGAAAGGGGCATCTCCTTACTATTAACATGCTTAGTGTTTGCTCCATGATATTGTAATTGCATTTCATATCTTTCACTCATTTGCGCATTGAATTGGCCTAGAGAGAAACTAGTGTAACCCAGGTGTTCATTATACATGTGTAGTTGATCCTTGTTATTCATGGTAATAAAGTTGCTGCAAATACTGAATTAGCAAATCATGAATCTTTGTCCCTAGGTGAAATATAGGATTAGGTTCCTGTGACTTGAGGCAAGTAATACTGAGATAAAAAGAGATTTTATTATGATAAAAATGTCAATTCAATAAGAAGGTATACTATAACCTTACAATATACTATAAGACAAAATACTAAATATGTACACAGTGAATGAAATAGCATATTATTTATCATACATATTTTTATTCACATCTCTATTCATGTGTATGTTCACACTGGATGCAGGCTGACCTCAGGAAGGGAAGTGTCATTGGGTTACACAGCTCTCTTCAACCAAGATCTATTCCTAGAGAAGACTGATAACTAAGAGCCATCAGCATGCAGAGTTTATAGGTGGAAAAAGTCTTTCAGTTCCTAAGATGAATCTAGTATATCACAGTATTCAAGGCGAGTGAGATTTACACCAGTATATAACACTATATGCCACTGTCTGAATTAAAGAAAGAAGAGAAAACCCACATGATCATCTTATTACTATCAAAAATGCATTGACAAAATTCAATATACAATCATAATTTAAAAATTTTTTCATCACAGTAGGAATAGAAGGGAGCTTTCTCAAACAGAGGACATTGACAAAAAACTGACAGCAAATGTCATACTTAATAGTAAAATATTGAAATCTCCCCTCCTAAAACTGGGACTGGAAAAATGGTGTTCACTGTTACCATTCTTATTCAGTATTGTACTAGAGATCTTATTAAGTTCAACATGCAAGGAAAAATGGTATTAAGACTATAAAGATAGAAATGAAATTGTCATTATTTGTAGATCACATGATTATTCATGGAAAACATTCAGAAGACTCTAAAGATGAAATATTAGTTACTAATTTAACAAAATTGTTGAATACATAGCCAATATACAAAAATTTTCAGAGTTCTACATATTAGCAGTGGACAGTTTGGAATATGAATTTAGCATAGTACTATTTGCATTAGAATAAAAATGCAAATATTTAGGTTAAATCTGGCAAAAGATGTTTATACAAAAATATAAAATATTATGGAAATAAATTCTGAAAGACTTACATAAAGAGAAAGAATTATCATGCTTGTGAATTGGAAATCTTAACATTGAAAAAATGTCATTTTTGCTCAGTCACACTATTCTAATTCCTATCAAAATTCTAGAAGATTTTTATGGAAATACTGAGATATAAGAAGACCCAAAGCAGCCAAAAGCGTATTCCTTTTCTACCATCATGGTTCTATATGCTGTAGGCTTATTAGAAGAAAAACAAAACTTTGCTGATAAACCTTTTTTATTTTCTTTCCCTTCACCCTTTTCTTTTATCTGTCCCTCCCTTTCATTCTTTATCCCTTTCCTCTTTCTTTCGACCTTCCAAATCCTCCTTTTCTCTTCTTTTTTATCCTTTGTGTTTTCTTACAATTTTTCTCATTCTTCTCCTGCTTCTTCCTATTCACTTTTTTATTCCTTTCCACCCACCCTACTTCTTCACTTCCTCTTTCCCTCTAACTCTCAGATAGAAAAAAGGAAGTTCAATCAGAACTCTAACTCTACGTACTGTATCTTCATGGTCAACAAGCCCTACGCCATCACCTGCTCCGTGGTAGCCTTCTACATCCCATTTCTCCTCATGGTGCTGGCCTATTATCGCATCTATGTCACAGCTAAGGAGCATGCTCACCAGATCCAGATGCTACAACGGGCAGGAGCCCCCACAGAGGGCAGGCTGCAGCCAACAGACCAGCATAGCACTCATCGCATGAGGACAGAGACCAAAGCAGCCAAGACTCTGTGCATCATCATGGGTTGCTTCTGCCTTTGCTGGGCTCCATTCTTTGTTACCAATATTGTGGATCCATTTGTAGACTATACTGTTCCCGGGCAGGTGTGGACCGCTTTCCTCTGGCTTGGCTACATCAATTCTGGGTTGAACCCCTTTCTCTACGCCTTCTTGAATAAGTCTTTTAGACGTGCCTTCCTCATCATCCTCTGCTGTGATGATGAACGCTACCGAAGACCTTCCATTCTGGGCCAGACTGTCCCCTGTTCAACCACAACCATTAATGGATCCACACATGTGCTAAGGTGAGTGCTCTGGGGCTTGTTAGATTTTGATCACTTGCATGACTCAGAAGAGGTAACTTTCAAGTTTTCTGTTTCCAGATGGATTATTCTTAAAAATCTGTATACTATTTTCAAAGATTAAAATAAACTTCTCCCATCTGTTAATGGAATAGAGTAGTGAATAAGTGCTTAGGCACTGGGGCACAATGACCTGTATTCAAATCCAGCCTCCAGAGTTCTTTGACTTCAGGCAAGTCATTTAACCATTCTGAACCTTTGATTTCATTTAAAAAATGAAAATCATAATCACAATGTCTACATCACAGTGTTTTTTTGAGAATCATATTAGCTACTTTGTATAAAGCACATAGTACAGAATCTGACACCTAGTAAGAATAGAGTGTATATTATCTACTCCTATTTACAGGTACTATTTTAGGGTAGTAATTAAAGCCATAGTAAAATAGTCTTTATTTTGATCCTCAGAGCCACTACTAATCATTTGCATAATCTTTCTTGATTTTTACTTTTTTCAACTGTAAAACATGGTAATAATTATAACACCATCATATAGGACTTTTATGACAGGGGTAATGTAGTCATATATGGCCTGACACATAGAAAGTGCTCATAATACTACTAATAATATTGTAAATATTAGTAGGAGTAGAACTAATAGCATATAACCTGATACCATAAGATGGCTATAAAATAACATGATAAGCTGAAATAAAATAAACAAAGTGATAAATTGCAATAGTAATGCCATATGATAAATGATAATGGAAGTATGGACAATGTAGACTGGGAATATGAGTGAGAAAGAAGCTGATTTGGTTAAGGGAATGAGGGAAAACTTCACAGAACAGCATTTTTTAAAGAATTTTAGAATTAGAGGAGCTGTCAAAGAAGGCATTCCAGATAGAATGAGCAGCATGAGGAAGGCATTGGAATATGAAAGAGTGGGGAAAGGTCAGGTGATTTACCCAAGGTCACATAGGTTGATGGAGGTAGGCGAAAATTTGGAGTTGAATTTCAGTGACTAGGCATGATGCCTCTTTCCAAACTCTGATAATTTTCTTGCTACCCTGGCTTACAGTTGTTCTTAGCTGTGAAAAGCCATGTATGATAAGTACATTTATCCTTTAGCAAAGATGAACCATCAACATTTTTTTTCCTTTGTCCTGAGATGCACAGGAATTTCCACAGAACAGTTCCTTCTTTGAGACAAGCATTTAATTTTTCTGATGAAGACAGTATTTAGCTGTTTTGGCAGCTGAAAATTGGGGACTTTTCATTTGCATGTGTAAGAAAAGAAGAAAAACATAGGAATTTCTATGAAATATCAATACTTTGCTTCAGAGATTTCTCAGAAACATAAATTCAATTTTCTGCTACTGGTGTGAACAGACTTGTAGTTAAATCCTAGTATGATGCTGAGATTCCAGCTGGTGGAAAGGCCTCAAACAATACTCCTATAGGCTGGCATTCTTATTTATTAATAATTATTGCGCCTTCATGAGTGTCGCAGAAAGGATCTTACAGTAAAGTGAAGTTTGTGTATAAGAACTTCTGTGTGGGTGCCAGAGAGCTTTTAGTTATTTAAGCTTAATTGCCTACTACTTGGCACCCCACTCCAGTACTCTTGCCTGGAAAATCCCATGGGCGGAGGAGCCTGGTAGGCTGCAGTCCATGGGGTCGTGAAGAGTCAGACACGACTGAGCAACTTTATTTTCACTTTTCACTTTCCTGCATTGGAGAAGGAAATGGCAACCCACTCCAGTGTTCTTGCCTGGAGAATCCCAGGGACAGGGGAGCCTGGTGGGTTGCCGTCTATGAGGTCGCACAGAGTCGGACACGACTGAAGCAACTTAGCAGCAGCAGCAGCCTACTACTTAGTCTGTTCTAGTACTGCCTTTATTAAGACAGTTGTTTAGAACTGATGCCTTTCCCCACAGTAACAGTCATAGAGTTTAGGGTTTCTAGGTCAGCCCAGGAAACCTATTTTATTAATACTGTATTATTTTATCCCTCCTGATTTTGGAAATCTGCAGCATGATTGTTAAGCAGAGAGAGCAGTTTAGAGATGGCTTATGTGTTTATTCTTTACACTTTGTTCCTTAGATTTATTTCTTCCTGAGGCCATGAAAAGTACAGGAAATTGGTATCAGGTATTTCACTGTGGAGGTGAAGAATCTTGTAAGAGTGGAGGTAGCCTATACAGGGAAGAGAAAACTATTTGAAACTTGAATCCACTAGAGTGTAAGCCTTGCAAGGACAGGAATCCTGCCTGTTTTATTTCCTATGACATAACAAATGCACAATATGGTGCTTGATGGATAATTTAACAAATCATCAAATTAATTCTCCAGATTGACTATTTTAATTCAATCTAAGAAAAATGTGTGTTTTTCCTAAAAATCCCACAAGTAGGACGTCAACAAATTCAGGTGAATGAATGAAATATAAAACCTGTAGCAATGAAAAGTAAAGTCAGCTTTTATCCTACTAACCCAGCCCCTAGACAACAATTACCACTAGTCTATAATCTTTTCAATGCATTTACAAACCTTCATAAAAACATACAGAGTCTCAGATTTTTCTCCCTTCATTTTACATAAATGGAGCCATTCAGTGTGTACTTTTCTGGACCTTGCTTTTTATTCTTTAACAATGCATTTTAGAGATCATCCCACTCAGACATATAGATCTAACTCATTATTTTTAACTGTTACATAATCTTCTGTACTAAAAACACATATTACATTTTATTTAATTATTTCCCATTAATGGATATGTAGGTGTCTCCAATCTTTTGCTATTATAAACTGTACTATTTTTAATGTCCTGAAACACATTTCTTTGTGCATGTGCCAGTATTCCTTTCAGATAACTACTGAAAGTGAAACTGCACTATTGACAATTATGTGCATTTAAGAACGTTATGCTTACCATGAAACTGACCTCCCGGAGCACCATAGTACCTTGCATTTCCATCAGCAGGCCATGAGAGTATCTGCTACTCTTTCCCCCCAATGGATATTATGCATCTTTTATTAATATACTACTTGAAATATGCTCTTTCATTTTATTTGCATTTCCCAGATGATTTGATAGATTGGCCCTTTTCAAAATTAGTTATTGAATGTACCTTCCTATATTTGGTACTTTGTCTGAAAACTATTTTCTATTTTTCTGATTAATTTCTGGGTGTTCTTTATTATATTCCAAATATTAATCCTTTGTTAGATAATTTGCAAAAACATACTCCCATGTTCTGCTTGATTTTGAACTTTGGTTAACTTTTTTCTTACAGAAGTTTCAAATTTTGAAAAAACTCTTATTTGACCTCTTGCAGTTGATTCAGCTTTTTTCTTGAAAAATTTCCTCAATTAATTTTCTTAAACACCATATTTATCTGGTTTTCCTCTTAACTCACTAGCAATACCTTCTGAGAATCCTTAACAGGTTCTTCCTTTTCTATCTGGCCTCTAAATGTTGGAATTCTTCAGCACTTGGTTCCTAATACTCTCCTCAAACTACATTCTCACTTTATGTGATTTAAGCATCCATGGCTTTAAATGCAATCATCATGCTGTCAGCCCTCTCATTAATTTATATCTCCAGGTCATAGCTGCCCTTTGAACTCCAGACCACAAGATCCAATTTGCTTCCTTGACAACCCCATTTATATGTTTCTTTGGAATATCAAACTTCATGCATCCAGAATAGAATTCTTCTATTTCTCATACCCCAACCACAAATTTCCTGAGTCTTCCCTGTCTCCATAAGTAGAGCTATCATCTACCATATTAATAAATGGCCCTGAGGGACAGCTAACATTTTAGAAGGCAGACTTCAAGGTTTTAGAAAGGAAAAGCAATCAGCCAATGTTGGAAATATGGAGTTAAATCTAAATAAATGCAAAATTTAATCATACAAGCAAAATATAAGTCACTGAAATGTAGCATGATGCCTGAACAAATTTATAGCTTTCTGTGTCAAATTTGGAACTGTGTGTCAGTTTCCTCTTCCAAGGCATCTATTGACAAAGTATGGGGCAGCCCACCAGAGACCTCCTTCCATATCATTAATAATTATGATTATGATCATGATGCCTAACATAATTCCAGAAAAGTGTGCCAGTTTTTAAGAACTGTATTTAAGAACTTTGAAATCATTGTTGCATTTAATTTTCACAACACCAAAAGAACTTGGTGTTATAATTATTGTCATTTTAACGATGAGTAAACCAAGGTTTAGAGAGGGTAAGTAACTGGCCCAAACTCATACAAGTAATAGTAAATGATGAAGCTTGAAGCTGGAATCCAGATCCTACTCTTCCTGACTCCAGAGTTCAGTCTTGTCCAGCCCACTTAGAGTCAGGAATAGGGTTACCACTTCTCATGTTCATCTTGACTCTTTGCATAAATTAGGTGAGACATTTATCAGTCTGTCAACTCTGCCATCATGCTCATGTTTCTCTATCTTGTCTGCAAACTGTAGTAGTTTGCAGTAGAAGATTAGTAACTTGTTCAAATCCAGGCCTTTTTTCCATCTTTTTTCTAAAAAGGAACTAAGGTTATATCAGATAAGTCTATTCTTTATAATCTCATATTGACTTCTTGCCTGGGCACACACTGACTATTCAAAGAAATAATATACTTAATAGAAACTGATCTCAGGATAGATACTAACCTTTTCTATAGAAAACACCCTTTTTGTGTTTTTTTCAATTGGATTGTTTGTTCTCTTCTTCCTCTGAATGGCAGTGACCTGTTTACAGTACTCTTTCTCGCATTTGTACTGCTTGAGATTATAGAGTTCCTTAGTTAACCCCTATAAGGCCAGTTATTCCTCGAGGGTAGAAACCATGGCTTTCTTTTCTCTGTATACCATTTAGCCCCTCACACAGTGTCTGCAAAATAGTATATAACCAAATGATCAGTACATTTTTGCTGATGAAATATCTTCATGCTTATCTTCAGGTTTATGAAAGATTCACATGCTCAAAACTGAAAGTTACTTTTTTTTTTTTTTTTTAATCTTCTTTGAGACTTAATGTAGAGGACTTAGTCTACAATCCAAGACTCACACTGAGGAGAGCCAGTTAATGGCAGCACTCTGAGACTCTGACCTTTTTTCCTCTTAAAATCTTTTTGAAAAAATGGAATTTTACTTTTCCAGGTTGAATTAAAAACAAGCCAATCTGGCCTCAGTGGTTTAGAATAGTAGATTTCCTATACTTGGTCCTATCTTCACAGCCCTTTGACATACATGACATTTTATTGTTAAACAAGCAGTTGGGTAGCCAGTGAAATAATACATTTTTGCAAGACATTTTTCGAGGGCTTTGGTCACTCAGCTTGTACTGACTAATGTGCCCATACTAGCAGAATAGTCTGCACTTGTGTTTGGTTGTTTTCTGTTGGATAATTATCTTCTTTGGGAATATCCAGCCCACAATCAAAATAGAAGTGAAGATACCATTTGGTTAACTAATGAAATAGTTTGTCCAGACATGTAGGTTGCATAGTCTTTTTAAAAAACAGTTTCCAAACATGAATTGTATCATACGAATGTTTCCTGGGGCAGTTTGAATTTATATGCGCACATATATAAGAAAGAGGCATAATGCTAGTAGCATGCGAGCAATGGATTCTAACAGGTTCATCCTGTGTGTAAACTGATTATTAGTGAATCTGGAGCCAGCTTCTCTCTCCTTGTCACGTCTTTAACCTGATTCTATAGCTAGGTTTTCCCCATCTGCCAATCTCTCTCTTAGTCTTCTAGAAGTCACTTTATAGGAAACTCACATCAAATATAATGGCAGAGAAAGGAAGAAATAACTTAATGAGAAAACATTGGCTGCTTTCCTACTCAAGTCAGGAAAAAGACAATGATGCCTTTTCACCTCTGCTGGTCAACATTGTGTATACAAAATTCAAATGCCAAAAGGAAGAAACATGATAATTTTATCTGATATTAACCAGTAAAATATGAGAGAATATTCCTTAGGAAGCTTGCCCCAGCTCACTCATTCTTTAAGTCAAGGGATGTTCCACACTTGGGAGGCATAGAATGGACCCATAGACTGAGACCATGCATGGGTGACAGATGACAGGAATAAGCCATGTTGGTTTGATGTGGGGTTATATAGGGATCTGATTCTGGAGTTCTTTGTGCATTGGATAAATGCCAAGGATTTTGCCAGTCTTGTTCACTACTGTGTTCTCTGAGCCTAGTAAAGTGCCCGGAACATTGTGTGATTTGACAAGGCAATGAAGGATGGTTCTGTTTCTTCTCCCTTGGTCTAGCTTCTCTTCTATTTATGTTGATTAGTTCAGATGATCCCTGGCAGAGTAGGGACTTGGGGTGCTAACAGTAACTTCAGAACAGAAATCTTTCTCTACCTGAAATCCACTGAGAATTCCAGTTTGGGCTTCTTGGGTACATAATTCCTTTCTTGCCTAACTCGCTGTGAAAATCAAACAAGATAATGTATGTGAAATTGCTTTGCTAACTGCAAAGCTCTGTCCTCATGGGGGAGATAATTATAAGAGCAGACTATTTATAAGTTAGGGAACACAAGCAGAATTTGCATGGAAAGTTTAGCTTCGGGGGTGGGTTTCTCTGCTCATGCCAGGTTTCAGTATCTTCCCTGACATTCTGCAAGATTAGATCCTAATTCCTAAGAAAGCTGAACATTCCTTCAGCACTTCCCAAAGAACTTCTTACATATCTGACTTGGCTATCATCTTCTGTTCTCCACCCTCAATCTCTTTGATGAAGTCTTTCCATTGACCTGGAGGTCTCCAGACTTGCCCTGTCTAGTAGCCACATTCCAAGAGCTCAGTGGTTACATACAGCAAGGTTAGATAGTGCAAACAAAGACTATTTCATTTATTGTAAAAAGTCCCAATGGACAAAACTGCTCCAAAGCAATTTGATCCTTCTCTCTGGAAGGAAGCAATATATATTTTTCCTCATATTATTAACTCTTATTATCCACTAGAGCTTAATAATAAATAAAATTATTCTAATGGATAGACTGTATGATCTTTGACATTTCCATGCACAAGATTATTATATTCAGATTTATATGTAGAAGCAATAAAAAGAAATGTGAAAATAGGAAAAAGTAAAACTAAGAAAGAGAATGAGTTTCCCCCAAAAAACACTAGGAGGAAAAAGTTCTTTAGGTTCATTATTGATTCCTGTTATCAGAATTTTTAATTATATTTATGTTTCATTTACTTCTTTATTATCTGCAAGCACACTGTCAGTCCCTGAGGGCTGATAATGTCCATTTTATTCCCAAAAGTTCCCACAGGGTGTAGCTCATTGTTCAGTTAATACATTTGTCTAATGAATAGATGGATACCCTTATCAGACCCTACCTAGACCCTATCATTTACCAGGACTTGTGTACTCAAATAAATTTTCACCACAAAAAGAAATTTTTTTTGGTTAACTCTTAACTGGAATAGTTGCTTTATTCACGGTGAAGCCACTTGCCAACCTTTATTTTTTTTAATTTAATTTTATTTTTAAACTTTACAATATTAGTTTTGCCAAATATCGAAATGAATCCGCCACAGGTATACATGTGTTTCCCATCCTGAACCCTCCTCCTTCCTCCCTCCCCATACCATCCCTCTGGGTCGTCCCAGTGCACCAGCCCCAAGCAGCCAGTATCGTGCATCGAACCTGGACTGGAAACTCGTTTCATACATGATATTATACATGTTTCAATGCCATTCTCCCAAATCTTCCCACCCTCTCCCTCTCCAACAGAGTCCATAAGACTGTTCTATACATCAGTGTCTCTTTTGCTGTCTTGTACACAGGGTTATTGTTACCATCTTTCTAAATTCCATATATATGCGTTAGTATACTGTATTGGTGTTTTTCTTTCTGGCTTACTTCACTCTGTATAATAGGCTCCAGTTTCATCCACCTCATTAGAACTGATTCAAATATATTCTTTTTAATGGCTGAGTAATACTCCATTGTGTATATGTACCATAGCTTTCTTATCCTTTAGTTTCATCCCGTCAGAATTCTGTATTTAAATAAAGGTTTTCATTTAGTAGATTGGAAGATTACCCACAGACGAGGAAATAATTTAGGTTTGATTTACTTTAGATCCCTAGAGGTTTCTGCTAATGTTGAAAAGCTGTTTGGCATTTAAAAGCCTTTTTTTTTTTTTTTGGCCTTTACCTTGAACTTTGGAGGCTACAATTGGATTCAACATTTATCTCATTGTTTTGAGCCAATGCAGATTTACTCCAGGCAGGTCAAAGATGGATGAGAGGTGCTTCCCTGATAGCTCGGACAGTAAAGGATGGATGAGAATGACCTCGCCTTCTCTTCCTCAATCACCTCCAGAACTGGCTACATAATTTGTAGCCCCAGTGAAAAATGAAAATGTGGGGCTTCTGGTTCAAAGGGCAGGAACAAATTTCTCTTAAAAGTATTAAAATGTAAAGCCATTTTCTTTCCTCCTCAGTCTTTCTCTTAATTTGTCATATATATTTTATTTGCTACGTACCTGTTCTCTAGTAGAAAAACAAAATGCATTTTTAAATTATTAGCAGAAAGTTTACCATCTATCTTTATGCTGTGCAATGGCCGTGTTAAATACAAAAATAAGAGCGTTTAACTTGTATGTGGAATAACCAAAATTACACAAATTGTATTTTGAAATTCAGATGTGCTTATGTATTTTATTTTTACCAGACAGTGCATAAAACTAATGCAATTATTTTTATTTTACTTCTTGATGCATACATATTCTACTAACATTCTCCCCTCAGCTTACTGAGGAGTAAAGGAGGACTGCAGAGAAAAGAACCATGACTTGCTCTATCATATCCTATCTTTCTATGTCAGTACTTTAAACATAAATGCTTGGCTAATACAGGAGAGTAACACTGAAAAAGACATGGTAGGGTTCCTTGATAGTTTCTTTTTCTTAGACAATCTCTGCCTCTTTCTGCATCCGGCAAGTTCTGGTTCAGATGGAAAACATGTACTCTCAGGGCCACCAGTCATCTGCTGGTGTTGGTAGAGGGTTGATAGGAAACATGGGTGCAGAACTGTAGTGGAACCATGTTCTGTGGAAATTCAGTGAGACTCAGCAAACACAGGGTAAGGCATGTTAAAGAAGCTGCTGACAGAAAGACAATTTGAGAATGGAAAATACTTCATATAAATTATATGTTCACATTGAGCTTGCTTTGAATCTGACTAAACTCCATATGTTTGGTGGGTCTACCAGAATTCTGTGCTCACGGGGCATCACTAATGTGATGGGCAGCAAGAAACTACTGTGTACATGCACATCGCTCATGTCTCTGCTCACGTGCATGCCTCATTGTCCCTCAGGGTTCACAAGTTCAAAGATAAAGTTATTGCAAATTCCAAGATGTGGACAAGCAGCGCAGTACAGCAAGCTCTGAGTTCCTATGTGATTGCTCTGATCACACAGCCATGAAGCTGGCCCTGTCCTCAGTTTTGTCCCATCCCTACCTGAGGCAGCTCTCACAGAACATGGTTCTTGTTGATATAACACTGGAACATAGTCAGAGTAACATTACAAGAGCTCCACTTGCCTCATCGAATACTCAGGGTTAGAAAAGTTAGTTCTGTTTGCAGAGTGTACCTGCAAAAGTTTGGTAATCAAGTGGCTTAAGCTTTCCTCCAGGATGCCCACTTCTGGGCTAAAGTGCTGAGACCTAAACATTTTCCCTTCCACTGACACGTATTGTCAAGGAAAAGTTCCAGTCTCTGACTCAGAGAAAGATGAGCTTTGGTCTGTAACCAAACAGGCATTCAACCCAATGTAGCATAATGGCTGTAGGGGCTGGAGTCTGTCACACCTGGCTGTCAGTCCTGTCTCAGATCTGTCATTTACCATCTATATAATCTTTAGCAATGTGGCCAAACATCTTTAGGCTTCTATTTTCTCACCTGTAAAAACTCCAATACTTTGGCCACCTGATGCGAAGAGCTGACTCATTTGAAAAGACCCTGATGATGGGAAAGAGTGAGGGTAGGAGGAGAAGGGGGTGACAGAGGATGAGATGGTTGGATGGCCTCACCGACTCGATGGACATGAGTTTGAGTAAACTCTGGGAGCTGGTGATGGACAGGGAGGCCTGGTGTGCTACGGTTCATGGGGTCACAAAGAGTCGGACACGACTGAGCGACTGAACTGAACTGAAAACAGGGATAATATTAGAACCCATCTCATAGGACTTTTGTTAAGATTAAATATGATGACATATATGCAGAGCTGAGCCCAGCTCCTGTTACATAGAAAAGTGCTCCATGAGTGGAAGCTGCCATAACCATTGTTACTATAATTGTAGATATAATGTTGCTCATGTCTTGGTTAAAACAAACAACTTATCCAGTTATTTTCTCAGCTTCCTGATAAGCATTTCTTGACGAATGAGTCAATAGAAATCTCTATGTTATAAACACTGCTTAAACAAGGAAGGCTGAGCTTCCTCTGTTACGAGAAAAGCCAGAAATGAATGAAATGAAATTAATCACACTGTTTATAAATAATTGTTTAAACGACATGAGACAAAACTTGTTTCCTGAGTACATGATGCCCTGTGCTGAACAGTTGGGACTGTTATTTTGAATATGACTTCTGGCTTTTAAATTACCTGTAGGCGTTTCTTTGATCTAGTGCAAAACATGCTAGCTTGTTGAACAAATTGGTTACACACTATGTGTATTTGTTTTCCCCCTTTTGCTCTGCAAGTGCTCTTGTTTCTAGGGTATTAGGGTCCCGTGTACCAGGCGTCTGAGATTGGTGCCCCACTGTGCATGTCACCCTGCAGGGCAAACCCCAAACCACACCCAACTCCAGAGGTGCTCAAGGTGGTTTATTGGCAGCAAGAACAGAGGCAGTGTGATGTGAGTCTCTGACCCTGGACCCTGGCTGCACACTAGAGGCACTGGGAACTCCTGGCTTCCACATGTAGAGATTCTATTTTAATTGGTCTGGTTAGGGACCAGAAATGCATATGTTTTAGGAGCTCTAATGTATATAGCAGGATTGAGAACCATTAGTATACTGGAACAGGCGAAGCTTGTCTTCTAATTTCTTACTGATTGCTATCATTTCTCTCTGCAGCAATAAAATGAGAAAGTAGATGTAGATAATGCTTCAAGTTTAGATCTAGCTCCATGTCTTAAGGGGCTTCCTTGGTGGCTCAGACAGTAAAGAATCTGCCCACAATGCAGGAGACCCAGGTTTGATCCCTGGGTCAGGAAGATGCCCTGGAGAATGGAATGGCTTACCCACCCCAATATTCTTTCCCAGAGAATTCCATGTACAGAGGCTACAGTTGCAAAGAGTCAGGCATAACTGAGCAACTAACACCATGTCTTAAACTATTGAGATAGTTTGGATTTAAACTGGCAATTCTCAATTAGGGGCAGTTTTGTTTGCCAGGGGACATTTAGCAATGTCTGAAGGCATTTTTGGTTTTCACAACTGGTGGATGTTGGACTTCCGTGGCAGTCCAGTGGTTAAGACTCTGTGCTTCCATTGCAGGGGGTGTGGGTTCTATCTCTGGTCGGGAAGTTACACATGCTGCATGGTATGGCCAAAAAAAGAGAAAACAAACAAACAAACTAGTGGATGCTACTGGCAGCCAGTAGATAGAGGCAAGAGATGCTACTAAACATCCAAGAATGCATGAGATATCCCACTCCTCCCAAGAACTGTCTGGTCCCGAATTTCAAAAGAAATCTGAGGTTGAGAAACCCTGCTTTAAAGTAATCCTCTGAGCTTTGCAACAAAGAAACTCCTTACCTCTGCCAGGGGATAGCAGGAGCCAAGAGTTGTGTGTACTCTTGTCTGCCTAGTACAGTGCAGCCTCTGCATCATTTGACTCCTCTTAATCCACACCCACTCCCAAGATAGGACAATAGAGTGGAAACCTCTGTAAAAGGCAGGTGTTTGTGAGAGGAAGGGCTCTGAATGTCCGTGGTTAGAGTGCCGGCAGTAAGCTTGCAGATAAGCCCTTTCTATGAGGCAGGCTCTACAAGCTTGTTCCCTTACAGCGTGTACTTGGCAGAGACACAGCCCTCCCGATTTAGTCAGAGCAGCTGTTCAGGAAGGAATCGCTTCCAAAGCACACTAAGAGACCCACTAGAAAAGCATACCACCATGTAAATGTGTGCTTGCTGCTACTGCTGCTAAGTCGCTTCAGTCGTGTCCGACTCTGTGCAACCCATAGACGGCAGCCCACCAGGCTCCCCTGGGCTGGGAATCCCTGAGATTCTCCAGGCAAGAACACTGGAGTGGGTTGCCATTTCCTTCTCCAATGCATGAAAGTGAAAGTGAAGGAGGCACTCAGTCGTGTCCGACTCTTAGCGACCCTATGGACTGTAGCCTATCAGGCTCCTCTGTCCATGGGATTTTCCAGGCAAGAGTACTGGAGTGGGGTGCCATTGCCTTCTCCGAAATGTGTGCTTAGTCCTCTCTGTAGTGACACTCGGCCCTGGTCCATAGCAGTGGTAAAGCTTCATCTTATTCTGGGTGTCCACAAACAGGAGTGTCTCCAGGAGAAGATAAACATCATGATTTTTTTTGTTGTTGTTGCAATATTCATGCCATGTGAAGAACAATGTAAGGAATGGGGGATGATGAGCTTAGGGTTCAAAGATGATTCAGGTCATAAGTGTTGTTTTTAATATATCTGAGGGCTGTTTTGGAAAGAGGGAACCAATTTGTTTTGAAGGATCCCAAGGAAAAGAGGTGGGCTTCCCTGGTAGTTCAGTGGTGAAGAATCCATCTCCCAATGCAGGAGACATGGGTTCAGTCCCTGAGTTGGGAAGATCCACTGGAGAAGGAAATGGCAACCCACTCCAGTATTCTTGATTGGGAAATCCCACGGACAGAGGAGCCTGGCAGGCTACAGTCCATGGGATCATAAAGAGTCAGACACAACTTAGCAACTAAACAACAACAAAGAAAAGAGGTAGTTATAAAGGATTGAAGTTTTAAGGATACATAGTTCAACACAAAATGGAACGGACTGCTTACTAAGATGTTCCTAATAAAGTAGAAGGATAAAATTGGATGATCACCAGTCACTGGAAGCATTGATTGATTGTTAGTCAGCTTAGTCAAGGAAAGGGTGGGGGGTCAAAGGATATGTTCTCAGACCCTTCATTTGTGATTGTGTGAGTTACAGATCCACAAAATCCTCCCACAGTGCAGTTAAACACAAAAGAGAGCAAACCTTCAACCAGCATAGTATTTTCTTTGGTTGAAGCTGGAGACCTTCTGGAAAGGTTACTTGTGGGAAGAGATGTGCCAGAGTGATGCTGTCAATTCTCTTTTCTTTATGATTCTTCTGGCTGGTAGGAAATTTAGATGCATCTGAGGCAGGAATCTGGGCTTCCCTGGTGGCTCAATGGTAAAGAATCCGTCTACAATGGAGGAGATGCAGGTTCAGTCCCTGGGTCGGGAAGATTCCCTGCAGAAGGGCATGGCAACCCACTCCAGTATTCTTGCCTGGAGAATCCCATGGACAGAGGAGCCTGGTGGGGAGTAGGAGTCCATAGGGTCGCACACAGTCAGACATACCTGAAGCAACTGAGCACGAATGCGTGCAAGAAAGGAATCCATTCCCAGCCTCTGTAGGTGATCAGAGCTGCAGCTGGTTTTATGCCTGACATTGTGTCTGAGAAAAATGTTGTCATATCCACCCATCAAGATAAATTTCTATTGTTTGAGGCTTTGATATGAAAGGAATTGCTGATAAAGATTTTTAAGGAGAAGGATTGAGATTCAAGAAACATCCCCTCATCCTGGTTTTCATGTTCTTCCTTTTTAATGTGTGAACAGTTAAGACTGTTAGGACTTCACTGGTCTGAAAGTAATAAGGCAGGATCCCAATCCAGAGGAAATCAGAACACTGGTGAAGCAGTTTGGTATTGTGGCTAAAGGAATAGGACTTGGCATTTGATGAGCCTGTCTGAATTCAGGTCCTGCCACTTTGAAGCTGTGTGATCCTGGGCAAGTTCCTTGACCTGTTGGTGCCCCTGTTTCTTTCTATGAAAAAGTGGGAGTGAAGATGATTCTTGCCTCATAACATTATTATGAGGCCGATATGAGATATTATACAGATGGAGCCTGGAATAAGTAAGTTATTGATGAATTGTGTTCTCATAATCATGATCTTAGTAGGAGAAAAAAAGGAGGAACTCTAAGTTGGGAAGACAAGGCTCCTATTTCTGAAACTGGTTCGTTGTCAGAACTGGGTCTGAGGGGAAATGGTTTGGGGTCAAATCACATAATATACTTTTCATAAGGTATAGGATAGTTCCTGAGCAAGAAATTCAGAAGGAGAAGGAAAATTACTTCAACTGCAAGGAAAGGGGAACTGTGGGGAAGGGAATGAGGCAGAAAGTTCTAGCTTCTGTCCTCCAAGAAGTGCTGTGAAATCACCCCTAACCTTTAGGGGAAGAAATCTGGTGGACGGCTTCTGGTTATGTAAACAGACATCTGACTGTGCTCCAGGTTGTGTTCAACCAAAGAGCCAAGAACCTGCTTTCCACAAGATGATTTCCGAATTATTTTCTCATCCTCATTTTTTTATAAGATTCTTCGAAATATTTCACAGTTAGAATTATTCCTGGAGAGGTTTTTATTCTCTAAGAAATGGGTGAATCTGTATTTTGATAACCCTGACAAACAAACATATTTGGTGCCTACTCATGTTCCTTTTATTCTTCTCAGACTTTTATTTCCTTTGCTGGTGTTATAATGGAATTTTTCTTCTCTTTATGAATTGGCATTGCCTGCTTTGAGTTTCTGACTGTGGGGGAAGGTATGTGTGTGTGTGTGTATGATTGTCATGTATACCAACGAGTTGCCTATGAATACTTTGGTTCCTGGTCCAGACATCACCATCTTTATTATCATTATCTTAGCATCGGCCATTTACTGAGAGTTGGTTTTATTTGCCAGGGATTAAGCTAAGTGCATTACATATGTCATCTCATGGAGTTCTTAATATAACCCATGGAGCAAGTATTATTATCCCCATTTTACTGGTGGGAAAATTGAGACTCTGAGAGGTTAAATTACTTGGCTACTATCCTATAGCTGGCAAGTGGTGGGCCAGGATTCTAACAGATATTCATCTGATTTCAGACTCTTGCTGTTAACCACTAAGCTATGCTCCTTGCTAGTTAATTGAAAACTCTTGAAATAATGGAGGACATTTGGTTCTTAGACAGGGGCTGGGCTTCAGAAGCAATATGGTCAAATATCCCAACCAGTGCAGTGATCTCCTCTATAACTTATCTGGTAGGTAGTTGTCTGTCTCTCCTCCCAGTGAGGGATAACTTACTATTACCCAAGGCAAGACATTGGCAGGGTTGCAAATTATAATTTTTTTGCCTCTGGTTTTCTTTTGGGACTATGTGTATAATATCACCATAGAGAGAGAAGCTATTTCACATGTATCATTTAAGAGGATGTTAAGGCCATTCAGGCATGTGGGATTTTAAACTGTAAATGCCAACTGGATTGAACTGTAATAGGATAACCTTGAGCAATATAGTGTGATTTGCAGTGGGCAGATAGTGAAGGGCATGTAAAGTCCTTCTTGCCTGACCCAATCTGGTTTCCCAACTCATTTCTCCCAACTCTCCCCTGACCTAACTCCCCATGCAATAAGCATGCAAGATTGATCAGTTTTCTTTAGGTAAACAGTGAATTCTCCAGCCTCTGAATTACTTCTGCGGCCCCAAATGCTCTTTCTCACTTTCTTTCCTGGTACAAGCCTACTCATTTCTTGAGGCATGGTTCCAACATGAGCTCTAAACTTTCCTGATCCCTACTCCCCCAATCTTTGAGCTAATCACTTCCTCCTCTGGGCCCTCACACCACCTGCTTCTCTTTTTCTTGGAGACTCAGCTTATCCTGTGGGATCTTAAGTACTTTTACGTATTTAAAACACTCTCTGCTCACCTGGGCAGCTTCTAGAAAGCAGGACATTTCCTACCTGCAGTGTCTAAGAGTCAAGGGTACTTACTGAGTGAAGGTGCACATTTAGCCATGCTGCTGTTGAATTTGCCTGGTTCAGATTGTGGCTCCATCTCTCCCTAGCCATTTGACTTGGACGAGTTGCTAAGCCTCGCTCAACTAGATACTGTAAAAAAAGCTCTGTGATAGGATTGTTGTGAAAATTACATGAGATAATCCATGATTAGCCTAGCACAATCACTGACACATAATAAGCATTCACTTAAATTTATACTGGCTGATTTTATCATGGATCCATACCTAAGACATTTTTCTCCTGCAGATTTTTAGGTTCTTTCATATCAAAATAGTTTAGCAGAAGAAGCAGGCAGACACTCTGATCCCCCAAAGATTAAAAGTTCTAGTCTTTTATTTGTCTTTCAAGAACTATGATAGGCAATGGAAAAAAGTCTCACAAGCAACTTGGTTTGACTTTAATTATATGTGCATATGGATAAACAGAGTAAGCTGTGTGTACTGATTTGATCTTGTACTTTGGCATGTTGAAACGTGGACATGTCTGACACTGGTGATGAAACTAAAGAACCCCTTAGAATATGTTTTGCCCAAGCTACAAGGTTAGGTGTTCCAAACTGCAAATTCAGCTAACTGGGGTCCTTTCTGCAAGCAGCACAAAATAATAAAAAGAGTGCTGTCCTAAGAGCCCAGAGTTTCCACCCTGAGGGTGCATTGCTTTATGTCCTTGTCAAGACTCTACTCTCTGCAATTAGGTTTTCACATCTGTCTGATAGGGGTTTTTTTGGTCATTTGCCTGCTATTTTCACAATTTTTACCCATATCAGCGTTCTGCCTATGCTATTTGCTATCTATCTTTAAATACATTTTTTGAAATTTGAATAGATCTATTTGTAAAGGAAACTCTCAGTTCAGTTCAGTTCAGTCGCTCAGTCATGTCCAACTCTTTGCGACCCCATGAACTACAGCACGCCAGGCCTCCCTGTCCATCACCAACTCCCTTACCCAAACTCATGTCCATTGACTCAGTGATGCCATCCAAGCATCTCATCCTCTGTTGCCCTCGTCTCCTCCTGCCCTCAATGTTTCCCAGCATCAGAGTCTTTTCAAATGAGTCAGCTCTTTGCATCAGGTGGCCAAAGTATTGGAGATTCAGCTTTAACATCAGTCCTTCCAATGAACACCCAGGACTGATCTCCTTTAGGATGGACTGGTTGGATCTCCTTGCAGTCCAAGGGACTCTCAAGAGTCTTCTCCAACACCACAGTTCAAAAGCATCAATTCTTTGGAACTCAGTTTTTTTTGTAGTCCAACTCTCACATCCATACATGACTACTGGAAAAACCATAGCCTTGACCAGACGGACCTTTGTGGACAAAGTAATGTCTCTGCCTTTTAATATGCTGTCTAGGTTGGTCATAACTTTCCTTCCAAGGAGTAAGCTTCTTTTAATTTCATGGCTCCAGTCACCACCTGCAGTGATTTTGGAACCCCAAAAAATAAAGTCAGCCACTGTTTCCACTGTTTCCCATCTATTTGCCATGAAGTGATAGGACCAGATGCCATGATCTTAGTTTTCTGAATGTTGAGCTTTAAGCCAACTTTTTCACTCTTCTCTTTCACTTTCGTCAAGAGGCTTTTTAGTTCCTCTTCACTTTCTGCCATAAAGGTGGTGTCATCTGCATATCTGAGGTTATTGATATTTCTCCCGGCAATCTTGATTCCAGCTTGTGGTTCTTGCAGCCCAGCATTTCTCATGATGTACTCTGCATAGAAGTTAAATAAGTAGGGTGACAGTATACAGCCTTGACGTACTCCTTTTCCTATTTGGAACCAGTCTGTTGTTCCATGTCCAGTTCTAACTGTTGCTTCTTGACCTGCATACAGGTTTCTCAAGAGGCAGGTCAGGTGTTCTGGTATTCCCATCTCTTGAAGAATTTTCCACAGTTTATTGTGATCCACACAGTCAAAGGCTTTGGCATAGTCAATAAAGCAGAAATAGATGTTTTTCTGGAACTCTCTTGCTTTTTCCATGATCCAGCAGATGTTGGCAATTTGATCTCTGGAAATTGGAAACTCTATCATGACCTTAAATGCAAAGTCACATACAGAAGATGATTTAAAAAACAAATACAATGAAAACAAAACAAATTATTGTTATTTGCATAAATTTTTATTAGTATTAAAATTTAATAATATTGCTTGCCAAAAACTCTGAGCAAAGGCCTACTCTCCATTTTATTAGGTACTAGAGACTTGTTAAAGCCAGAGTGGGGCCAAACTAAGTATTTATGTTTAGAATAAGCAGAATGAGTGAAAGAAGTATTGAATCTCCTTACTGCAATTCAGATTGTTTAATGCTATGCCTCTTTGTTTGGTATATCATCTGTGGAAAGCACTGCATATTTGGGAAATACTGGATCTTCCAGCATCAATATTCTGTTCTGGCTGATAGTGCTCTAAAGACACTAGTCTGTCACCTTCTGAGCCATTAAACTTACTAATAACTCAGTACAAGTTTATATGCTCACCGTTTATAAACAGTTCTATTAGTTTTTATCAGTTGTTGTACCCAGTCATTGTTTTTTTTCATCACATAAAAAACACCTTAAAAAATATTGCTTTGTGCAACTCATTTTTTGTGCATTTACATTTTTTGCTATCTCATTTTTATGATTCATCACCAAATCTTTCCTCATTTCATCATCAATGTCATAGAAGCCAACAAATACCACTTGTCTACCCAGCTAAAATGAACTGTTTGCATGCAATTCAGTGCTTTCTTTCTGATCCTTTGTGAACAATCACTGAATGCCTCAAACTCTTGTTCTTCCTATTCACATGTCTTTTCTCTTCCTATGTTTCTGTTGCTAAACTCTGCTTCAGGTGTAAGTAGAATAACGGGACATTCACCTCCTCGGGGAATCATGCTTCCATGTGCCCAAGAATAATATGAAAGCACCTTTTAAAAATGCAGATTTCTGCTCTCCCCTCCTCACCTCTGCCCTCTCCCTACTCCCACACTGTCATTAGAGGTCTGGTGTGTGGGTCCTAAGAATCTGGATTTGTTATGGGTATTCAAGATAACTCTGATGCACGTAGTCTCTGGACAGTTTTGTAAAAGATGACTTAGTGATCTTTCTCCTCTTTTCCTCTTTTTCCTTCTCTTCCTCCTTCTCCCCCTTCTTCTGGAACAAATGTAATTTTAACTCTGTCTCATCAACTGATTATATTAAACTTCATCACAAAACTCTTCCCACCGTACAATGATTTCCATGTTTCCCAGTGGACAGAATTCCTAATTTGGAAGGCAGGCCACCTGATTTATAGCACTAGATCCACTATTACCTATCAGTCAATCCATGCCCCTACATTGTACCTACCTGCCTTCCTTACAGAGTTACATTGAAGGTTATATGTGGAATGATATAAGAATGTTTCATGAATTGTAGAGGATTTTACTAAAACTATTAAAACATGAAATTGCATTTTAAAAATTCATCTGTTAAAATATCAGAGATTCTTTTTTAATGGTGTTTTGCACCAGGGGTTTTGAGTGGCTCTGCCAATGTTTCTGATTAAGCATATGTTTGAGGAATGACAGTTGTGATCTCACTGCATTTTAAGTTGCAGCATCTCCGCCCCTCCCTGTCCTATCCTAGCCAGATACATTTAACAGCTTTGCAATGTGACTTCACAGATTCAAAAATTGAGGTATTTCAGATTCTTGAATACAAATCCCAAAATTATCTTCCTGTGTTTCCAGAGAAACCTCCTCCCTCCACACAGAATATAAAGTATCAGATACTAACAATAGAATATTAAAAGCCAAATTCAAATACCCACAGCTTTGGAGAACAGTCCCACACACAGCTGGTGCCCAGTCAGAAGGTCTGTATCTGTCACCCACCATCTCTGCTACTCATAGAACCAGAATGTCAAAGCTGCAAAGGATCTCATAGATTATCTTTCTGGTTTAACGCATGAGGAAAATGAGGTACAGGAAAGGGACTCAGTCATCAGAGGCATGCCATGATCGAAGGCTAAAAAGACATCAGAGTCCAGGTTCCTGTCTCCTGGTTTACTGTTTGCATTGCTTAGTTAATAGGGTGGCCTTGCAGTTGAAAGCAAAAGGTACTCACTGAATGATAAAGTCATGTTCCCATTGTATGAGGCTTTCCAGTGGCTCAGTGGTAAAGAATTCACCTGCCTATGCAGAAGATGCAGGAGATGTGGGTTCAATCCCTGGATTGGCAAGATCCCCTGGAGTAGGAAATGACAACCCACCTCAATATTCTTGCTTGGAAAATTCTATGGACAGATGTGGGAACAATATCTCTTGGGGCACAGCACACTGCACCATGATTCTGTATCTTGAACGAAGACCTAAAAAGAAGACATTAAACTGTTAATTGTGATTCATACAATAGTGTCAACTGAGACTGACAGGCCAACCAGGATGCAAGATCACCCCATCGTTATTCTCAGGTCTCCTTTTCTCCTGCTGAGAGGGAGTCGGTTGTGAGTTCTCCATGGAGTTAGGAGACTGGGATATTTTCCTTTCTTCTCTCCTCGACAAGAGCTATATTGATATTGTCTGGATAAAAAGGAGTGGTACCAGCAATTCTGCAGAAGTCTCAATCATTAGTTGACTATCTGGAAGGATTATATGAGAGAACCAGTGTAACCTCTTGGAGATACTTCTCAAAGAACCTCCTCCCAAGCTCTGCAACTGCTCTGGAGCCGTCCACACACCCAACTCAGTGGTTCTGTTTATCCCAGGTCTTCCCGCTCTGTCTTCCATCCCCTCTGCTCATTCTTTGTTATGTTTACTCACTTAACCCCTTCCTCTACTGTCTCTGCTATCCTGACTTCACACTTTCTTTTCCTTTTTCCACCTAGTCTCCCTGGTTCTGCATCACAGAAAATATGTGCACCTCTTGGCAAAGATTCTCCTTTAGTGGGCAAGAGGAAAGAGTTCCATGCTAGTGTCCCAGTCACACTGTGTTTCAGTAAAAGAAGAAGACACATCATACTGTAGGCTTCCCATAGGAGGAGTAGATGTAATATACACCCATGTACATATGCCTTTTGCCCTAGAGTCCATCATAACGGGACATGGAAATGCTGGGGACACAGAACCTGAATACTGAACTTAGCAGTAATGGTTCCTAAGATGATGAGTGACAGTGTATCAGGACAATTCAGGGTCCAGATTTTGGAATCAAAACTGACCAGAATTTTTAAGGTCTGATTTACTTATTAACTGAATAAATTTGGGCAAATTATTTAACTCTGAAACTCAGTTTCCTTGTCTGTTAAGTGGGTTTAAACTATACTAATTAATGCACATAACACACTTATCCCAGGCCCTGACACACAGGCGCTACCCTAATGAGTGATTGTTTTTATTGTTGCTAATGATAATAAAAAGTATGATACAAAGGGAATTTGGCCAGTGAGAAATGAGAAACCCTTCCTTCTCCTCTTTCTCCTCCTTCCCCTCCTTCCTCTCTCCCCTTCTTCTTTCCTTCTCTCCTTCTTTCCTTTCTTCCTTCCTATTCAGTCATTCTTTTAATAGATATGTTCAGTGAATAAAAACAGGGGAAAATACAAGGGGTATGTGAAGACATGAGGTTGCATTTTGAGTTTTTCTAGGGAGCTCATGCTTGAAAATGGCATGTGAAAAATCTGAACGAAGGAAAATATAACTAAGGATGAATCAATAGCTATGTTCAGAGCAAGTAGAAAACCCAAAAATAGTTAGCTCTCATTATTTAGGGAAGAAATCTTACATATTCTGCTTCAGTAAGAATAGTCTTCCAACTGGAAAGAAGAGAACATCACAGGGAGAAAGTTGCTGCCTGAGATTTATGGAAAGCTTTTAACTGTCTCTGAGCCAAGATGTATTATTAATATTTCTCAGGGGATTAAAGGAACTGGTTGATGAGACCTCTGACTGGTGCTCTTTTGTGGACTCAGGGTTTTATAGCAGCCTGGAGATCAGTAAATATTGCCCTAGTTCTTAAAGAAAGAATAAAGTAGACTCCAGAAACTGTAGCCTCACAACTTGAAATATACCTTACCAAAAATTGAAAAGTTATTACACAAATGGTATGTATGCAAGAGTCAGTGTTGTTTCATTAAAACAAAAAAAAAAATTAATGTCAACTCATTTCATTGTCTATTAGGACAGACTTACTGCTTGACAGGACATTTCAGCAAGGCATTGCACAAAGCCTTCCATGGGTAGGTCCGTTCTCAGGCACACCGATGATTACCCATTTGCTGGGAGGCTAGTCTGTGTTGGGGTACCATAGGTTCTGGTTTATCCCTGTGTGATCAATAGTTTTTTTTCTCTTGACTGAAAATTGAAGATCTAAAAGGCAAATGATACTAAACTGAAAGATCTAGGTAGCAATAGTTATCTGATCTTCTTTTTTCATGTTTTTAAAAATTAATTTATTTATTATAATTGGAGGCTAATTACTTTAAAATATTGTGATGGATTTTGCCATACATTGAAATGAATCAGCCACGGGTGTATATGTGTCCCCCTGTCCCGAATATCTGATCTTCTTATGTGCTTGTGGAAGCCTTAAAGTCTCACTTGAGTCAGTGCTAAATAATCCTATCTTGAATGTTGAAATTGTTATGATTTAGAGTGATTTCAATTGACTAAAATGATACCAAATCAATAAAATGAAATTAAACTGAGACAAATGTAATGTCCTATATTTTGGCAAAATAAGTGAATGAGTAAATAAATAAATATACATATAAATAAAAATTGCACCAGTGTAGTAAAGAACCACAGGAATTGACAGCTATTTGTATGAAAAAAGATAAAACCTGGCAATTAACTGAACATGTAGCCAATAGAATATTATCATTGTTGGAAATGAACTTAATCACATCCATAGAAGTAAACTAAATTGATGATGAAAAGTTTGTGACATAAATTAGATTTACTATGTAGATTTGGGCTCTTTCCTGGTTCTGTATTCCATAAGAGATAATTTTAATAAGGATTGTGTTTAGAGGACAGTGACCATTATGGGCAATCATCTGGAAACCATAATATATAATGAACTATTAAAGAAAATGGAAATGTGTAGCCTGGAGAAGAGAAAACTTGGAGGATATAATTAGCAGAGAGAAGAATTTTGAGTGAGCCTGGAGGGCATAGTAGTTCCACTGGATAGAAGCTGTAGGAAGGCTCATTTTGGCAGTTATTTCCAATAACTAAAGCTGATCAAAAATAATATGGCCTGGTGGGTCAGTGGAGATTTCTAAGCAGGGGCCAAATAACCACCTGTCTGCATGGCACAGGGGGCTTTCCTGCAGTGGGTGGGTTCTTGCACCAGACTCTCTGTCCATTCCAACTCTGAGGTTCTGTGATCTTCTCCCCTCTCTAGGGATGCAGTGGAGTGTGGTGGCCAATGGGAGAGTCAGTCCCACCCCCCAGCAAGTTCTCCTTTGGTGGCTGCGCAGCCCAGTGACACTTAGGCCCCTGGGGCAGTGACCCTGAAGACAGCCATCCCTCCGAGAGAGGGCCAGGTCCTAAGCTGCTGCTTGTGCATGACTGCACCTGGTGTTCTCTTCACCCAGCATTCCGTCTGTTGGTGCAGGCACCCTGTGCTCGTCGAGCTTTTCTTCCAGGATTCCAGCAGGTGGCAGGGGACAGGGTGGTCCCCTTGTTCACTGGGAGGTTCTTCACCAGAGATCCCCCTGGAAGGGATCTTTTTATCTCCTAGCACTCCCTCTTTCTGGCCTCATAGTCACCCTTGCCTCATAGTCTCTGTTGTCCCCGGTTTATACCCTTTCTATGCCTGGTTTGTCTTGCTCATGTTCCAAACAGGATCACTCACTGTGTCCTATCTCAATCATAGACGTTTCCAAATATTCCTTCTTTGCTGTGCCTGCTCACATGCACTGCCAAAACACATCCTCCCTGCGCCTGCCTTGGTCAGAGTTCTGTTCCAAAAGCACACATCTCTTGCTTGTTCGTGTCTGTCACAGCCATGTTCAGACTGCTCACTGGCTCATCTCTGTCCTGCTCTGTGCCAGACACTAATACACTTTCCACCCAGAGTCTGGGTCCAACTGTGCGTCCTCCCGTGTCCATCACAGACTTCTACTTGCTCTTCCTTATGTCCTTGTCAGTCCTTCTCTTTAGGACATGCTCCATTTATTTACCATGAAAGAAACAGGGCAACGATCTTTCAGAGGAAAACCATTTCTGCAGCAACCTCGGAGGGAAGCAGAAGACAGACAGCTCCCAACCAGTGCCATGACCTCAAGCCCTCCTGCTCTGAGATGTTCACTTTCCTAGAACAAATAATTTCCTCGAGAGCCTTGGGCAGGACCAGCGGCATCATCGTGTTTATTGAAAGATTTTGGAATCTTTCCCATGAGGTTGTGGCAAAGTCCATGGTACCAATTTATAACCCTTGAATCTGACCTTGCTGCTCCCAAAGGAGAGAACTGTTGGAGGCTCACGCTGCCAAGACTTGTCACTCACTGCAGTTTCCCCAGGTGGAGGAGCAGGACCAAGCAGTGCTCAGGGTGGAAAAACAGCACTTCACTCGAAGCCAAAGGACCTGGATTCCAGCCCTGGCTCCACTTCTCACATGATGTGAGATCGCGACCCATGCCCTTCCTTCCCTGTACCTTACTTTCTTCATCTATCAACTGAAGTTTGGACCAGGGGATCTCTAAGATTCCTTTCTGTTTCTATGACAACAGGATGCTGCTATAGCCATCAGCTACCTCGAAATGGTGTGACCTGCCTGCCTTTTGACTTTGTTTCAAAGGAACTAGCCACTTCATCGCCACTTCATCTGGGCCTTCTAGACTTTTGACTTTGCCAGCTTTGCCCTTCAGATAAACCTGGATGTCTTTCATTCAAAACCAAGTTCACAGCTCTTGCACATGTCCCAGAGTGAAGGTCCCAGGGAAGTAAACACTGCCACATCCCAGAGCCCTGTGAGGTTTCCACTTTGGTCTTGGCTGTGGTTTGATAGCATCTCAGGACTTCATCATACTGTCCTTGTTCCTGCTGTTTAAGAAGTCAGATGTCATTTCCACTGATGTTTACTTTATTTCTAGAATTGCACCAGCCTGGAAGAGACTTTGGAATGAGAAAGAAAAGATTGCTGTCAAACAATCCAAATGCCAAAAAAAAAAAAAAGAAAGAAAAAGAAAAGAAAAATTCTGAGTCCTGCTAAGGCTTACAATTTTTTTGTGGAGAAAATCACTTGTTAGGGAACGGGAAAAGACTCTAATGAGAAATGTGACTTGAAACTCCCAAATGTTGTTGAGAAAGATGCACCATGCTGAAATGCTCCTGGTGTAGCCTGGGGTTGTCACTGATCAATGGGAGCAGATTCGTCTGGGGACCTATTCTCATCATATATGAAGAAAGTTTATCTAAGTCCTGTCTTGTACATTGACTCTGGATGGACCAACTGCCTGTGCGTTTTTGAGTCACTGTCCCTGTGCCATTAACAAGATTGGAGCTTAGGAGATAACCACCTTTATGAGGATGATCCTCCTCTAATACAAAGGAGAGATCAGCAAAGTTTTGAACTGCAAGGCCCTGATCCTGGCAGTGAGACTCACACTATATCTGTTGGGCTGCTGCCCACATTGTCCACAGCTTCCATGAATGTGCAGTAAGGATGAGGGAGAAGAGAAGCTTCACGGGCCCTGAATCAATTGCTGTGACTTACTGTGTGACTGTGAACTAGTAACTGGACCTCTCCGGCCTCAGAAACAATCTCTCCTGCCTACTTCATGAAGCTGTTGTGGAGATAAATTAGATAATTTTTGTGATGATGTTCTGTAAATCATAAAATGCCATTTTGTTTACTATGACTTTGAATTACTTTGAGTGCTCCTGGGTAGTCAAAGGCTAAGAATTTCTTCACTAAAAAGTGGACCAGTTTAGAGAGTGAGCTTCCTATACTGAAAAACAATACCAAGGGATCATCTTTTGGGGAGTCCGTTCTCCCAAATTTACCCCCTCTGCATTTGATTATTCTAAGCTCCCCAAAACACACCAACACTGCAAATTTGTACATCACAAACACTCTCATTTGAAGGGATTTTGTTCTCAAAGTAAAGAGGTAGGTAGAGAGAGATGAGGACTACAGTCTAAATTTTGTGATAATGAGCCTAATTTTTCATGTAACCTCAGAGTCACATGGAATAAATTCAAATACCTTTTTGCCATGAAAACATTTATTTAGACAAAGATTTGGGTCATCGAAATTGTCCCCACCTTGTTAATTCTCTCTCTCTCTCTCTATATATATATGAAAAGAACCCTCCAACATGAATTAGATCATGAATGATAAGCTAATAGTTATATAAAGAGTCTATTGAGATACTGAAGCAAATAATTTGAGATTTTAAAAAATCTGATAGTTTATGTAAATTATTGTTAATTGTCACTTAGTGTTGTCTAGATAGCACCTTCATTTTGTTTACATTTTTAATAAAGCAGAATTACAAGTGGGGCCACTCATGAATTTTCTAGCAAACTAAATCCCCTTGTGTAATGGACATATAAAGTACATGTGTGCCCATTATACACAACATGGGATTTAAATATATATCTTCAAAGGCTTGCAAGTTTTAATGATGGTTATATTTTGGTTTTATGAAATTGTTAGTTATACATATGATTTATTTGAAGCTAAAGTTTTGAAGTACTAGGACCCCTGATTCTAATTTGTTTCTATACCCTTGGCTTTATGATGCAATCCACTTTTTGACACAGGTCCCAAGAATGTGTTCTAGGAAAAACAGGAGCCTTGTTTTCTTTATTGATAAATTCTATTTATTGATAAACATTAATAAAATACATATGTTTATATTTGTGCATTCTTTACATGTTATAGAAATTATATATGGAGGGAAATCTAATGTCTTAAAACTATTAGGAGAATTTTGACTATACAATAAAATGCCAAAGTCAATCCTGTGCCTCAGTTCTCTGCAGCTTCTCTGTTATCTCATAGCCCAACTCAGCCCTCAGAAGCTTTGGGTGTTTGATGCTGGAGAATTTTCTGTCTCCAGCATCAGGCTCTCTTCAAGGTAAAGACAGAAGCTCAGGACTCCTAAATAATGTGATTTTGCCTGTCTTCCTGTTACCTTTGTCAGCCTCAAGTACTAGACATCTCTCTCTTACATGGGTCATCCCAGGAAGGGCATAGGGAAGGCTTCAGCCCAGCCACTCTCAGGGCATACACCATAGGCGTCATTCAAGTCAGCATGGTGCTTGTACTATATACTCACTGGTCTTGAATTGAGGTTGCTAATCATGTGCCTCCTCTTTTTGTGTCACGAACAACTCAGGATTCTGGAGTTCCTGGAATTTGAGGCCCAGAATACATGTCAGTGAAATTCAAGTCCCAGGTCTTCTGAGAATGGGGTGATGGAAAGACCCCCATCAGCAGGCGGGGGCAGTGTGCTCACCCAGTTCTTCTGTTTAATCCTTGGGCCACCATCATCTCACATATGACATGCAGCAGGTGGGCAAGAATTAGGTTTTCAAATCAAAGCTCTTTCTTCATACACAAGATTTACCTGGAACTCCATTGCAGTAGGTTCAAGTAGGATGGAGAACAGGTATATCTGGGTTCCCTCATCTCTACTCATTATGATCCATCGCTGGAAGGAGATTTCTTGACATCTAAAAACCTTAAGCAGCTGGAAAAGGCACTCTCCACTGAAAGTCTGTGATGGTGCTTGGCTTTTCCTTCCTTATTTTTCTAAAGCATTTGTAAGATTCCTGCAAGACATTTTTCCTGATGACTTTCCTCAGAATCACACTTGTCCACTTATTTACAGAACCTCTTCCTCCATAAAGAAAAAGCCTCATCTCCTGAAACATCCATCTAGAATGACCACCTGAGCCTTCACCTCCTGTGAAGCATCTGCTGTGTCAAGGCAGAGAACTAGACCTCAAAACCTGGGCTGACCTAACCTTGGACAAATCTACCCTCTTTTGGTTTCCTTTCATCTTGTCTTTCTTCACTTTGGAGCAGCCATTCTCTGGACCCATGCACGGGGGTGGGAACTAACATTGATTTAATAGTCGCCGTGTTCTGGGTAGTTTCTGTGTGTTACATAGTTTCTGTCAATAGTCAGAGAAACATATTTTAAACACCTACTATCCGGTCCCATCACTTCATGGGAAATAGATGGGGAAACAGTGGAAACAGTGTCAGACTTTATTTTTCTGGGCTCCAAAATCACTACAGATGGTGACTGCAGCTATGAAATTAAAAGACGCTTACTCCTTGGAAGGAAAGTTATGACCGACCTAGATAGCATATTCAAAAGCAGAGACATTACTTTGCCAACAAAGGTTCGTCTAGTCAAGGCTATGGTTTTTCCTGTGGTCATGTATGGATGTGAGAGTTGGACTGTGAAGAAGGCTGAGCGCCGAAGAATTGATGCTTTTGAACTGTGGTGTTGGAGAAGACTCTTGAGAGTCCCTTGGACTGCAAGGAGATCCAACCAGTCCATTCTGAAGGAGATCAGCCCTGGGATTTCTTTGGAAGGAATGATGCTAAAGCTGAAACTCCAGTACTTTGGCCACCTCATGTGAAGAGTTGACTCATTGGGAAAGACTCTGATGCTGGGAGGGATTGGGGGCCAGAGGAGAAGGGGACGACAGAGGATGAGATGGCTGGATGGCATCACTGACCTGATGGACGTGAGTCTGAGTGAACTCCGGGAGTTGGTGATGGACAGGGAGGCCTGGTGTGCTGCGATTCATGGGGTCACAAAGAGTCGGACACGACTGAGTGACTGATCTGATCTGATCTAATGTGGTGAGCTACAGTCCATGGGGTCGTAAAGAGTCAGACACGACTGAGCGATTTTTCTTCACTTCACTTCATGTGCTAGGGCCTGTTGTCAAAGATCCATTAAAAAATAATACTGATGAGATTCCCTCATTGGGAGCCAGGAAATAAGAAAGGAGTCATATAAAACATGAATGAGACAAGTTTATATACACACAAGTGCTATGAAGAACAAAAAAAAAAAAAAAAAATGAGATGAAGCAGGGGTGTGGACATTGTTTGAGGTATTCAGAAAACATCAAGAGATCAGCCCCCTATGACCTGGGAAAAGAATATTGAAGAGGAAGGAGTCTGCGTGTGTTAATCTGGGGGAATATTATGTCAGGCAAAGGAAACTGCAACTGACAAGAATCTGAAGCAATAATGAGCCTGGTAAGTGTACATGGCACTGAGTAAATGTGGGGAAAGTGGTTGGAGATGGGATCACAGAAGTAAGTAAAAACTGACAATAACAAGGACATTTTAGTTACCATTCATCAGTTAGTTACTATGGGCCAGGCTTTATGGGAAGTATTTTAACTGAAACTCTACCAGGTAGGTATCATTTTTCCATCACATAGAAGTTAACCTGGAATTTCCCCAAGAACAAAGAGATTATTTGGATCCAGAAATGGGGAAATTGAACCCTGACCCTGCCAAGTGTAGCCTTTCTCCCCAGTGTCACTAGCTGAGGGGACTTGATCCACCTGATACCTGTTCTCTTTAGCAACAAGAACCATCCTTAACACAGATAATCCTCTTCTTGTCTTTTTCCTCTTGTCTCCCTTATTTCTCCATGAAGTGTTGCTTACATTTGTAACGATCCTTCATTTATTTTACGTATGCTAATTCCAGTGAAAGTGAAAGTGTGAGTCACGCAGTCCTGTCTGACTCTTTGTAACCCCATGGACTGTAGCCTGCCAGGCTTCTCTAGCTATGGGATTCTCTAGGCAAGAATCTCTTCTCTAGGGAATCTTCCTGACCCATGGATTGAACCTGGGTCTCCCGCATTGCAGGAAGATTCTTTACCATCTGAGCCACCAGGGAAGCCGTGCTAATCCCAAATAGCACATAACTGGAAGTTCAGTTCAGTTCAGTTGCTCAGTTGTGTCTGACTCTTTGCGACCCCATGAACCGCAGCACACCAGGCCTCCCTGTCCATCACAAACTACCAGAGTTTACTCAAACTCACGTCCATTGAGTCGGTGACTCCTTCCAACCATCTCATCCTCTGTCGTCCCCTTCTCCTTTTAGCATCAGAGTCTTTTCCATGAGTCAACTCTTCGCATGAGGCGGCCAAAGGATTGGAGTTTCAGCTTCAGCATCAGTCCTTCCAATGAACACTCAGGACTGATCTCCTTTAGGATGGACTGGTTGGATCTCCTTGCAGTCCAAGGGTCTCTCAAGAGTCTTCTCCAGCATGACAGTTCAACAGCATCAATTCTTCGGCACTCAGCTTTCTTCACAGTCCAACTCTCACATCCATACATGACCACTGGAAAAACCATAGCCTTGACTAGACAGACCTTTGTTGGCAAAGTAATATCTCTGCTTTTGAATATGCTGTCTAGGTTGGTCATAACTTTCCTTCCAAGGAATAAGCATCTTTTAATTTCATGGCTCCAGTTACCATCTGCAGTGATTTTGGAACCCAAAAAAGTAAAGTCTGACACTGTTTCGACTGTTTCCCCATCTATTTGCCATGAAGTGATGGGACCAGATGCCATGATCTTAGTTTTCCGAATGTTGAGCTTTAGGCCAACTTTTCACTTTCCTCTTTCACTTTCATTAAGAGGCTTTTTAGTTCTTCTCCACTTTCTGCCATAAGAGTGGTGTCATCTGCATATCTGAAGTTATTGATATTTCTCCTGGCAATCTTGATCCCAGATTGTGCTTCTTCCAGCCCAGCGTTTCTCATGATGTACTCTGCATAGAAGTTAAATAAGCAGGGTGACAGTATACAGCCTTGACGTACTCCTTTTCCTATTTGGAACCAGTCTGTTGTTCCATGTCCAGTTCTAACTGTTGCTTCCTAACCTGCATACAGGTTTCTCAAGAGGCAGGTCAGGTGTTCTGGTATTCCCATCTCTTGAAGAATTTTCCACAGTTTATTGTGATCCACACAGTCAAAGGCTTTGGCATAGTCAATAAAGCAGAAATAGATGTTTTTCTGGAACTCTCTTGCTTTTTCCATGATCCAGCGGGTGTTGGCAATTTGATCTCTGGTTCCTCTGCCTTTCTAAAACCAGCTTGAACATCTGGAAGTTCACGGTTCATGTATTGCTGAAGCCTGGCTTGGAGAATTTTGAGCATTACTTTACTAGCGTGTGAGATGAGTGCAACTGTGCAGTAGTTTGAGCATTCTTTGGCATTGCCTTTCTTTGGTATTGGAATGAAAACTGACCTTTTCCAGTCCTGTGGCCACTGCTGAGTTTTCCAAATTTGCTGGCATATTGAGTGCAGCACTTTCACAGCATCATCTTTCAGGATTTGAAATAGCTCCAGTGGAATTCCATCACCTCCACTAGCTTTGTTTGTAGTGATGCTTTCTAAGGCCCATTTGACTTCACATTCCAGAATGTCTGGCTCTAGGTGAGTGATCACACCATTGTGATTATCTGGGTCGTGAAGCTCTTTTTTGTACAGTTCTTCTGTGTATTCTTGCCACCTCTTCTTAATATCTTCTGCTTCTCTTAGGTCTCTTGGAAGTAAAAAAGCCAATTATTATCTAGCCAGAAAGTGATTTCCTATAAAACTATTCATTTCATCAGAAATAAATGGAAATTGAAATTGGTTATGTAATCAGTAAATTTTTTCTCATGCATTTTTTAAAATCTACATCCTACTTAACATCATCCTTCTACAACTGATGCTGTCACCTTCTGGCCTGGGGAGTTAGGCTATAAACACAATTTTGAGCATGCCGTTTCTCAGATCAAAACCTCCAAAGGACTCCTCCAATGGACTGTCCGTGGAATTCTCTAGGGCAAAATACTGGAGTGGGTAGCCTTTCCCTTCTCCAAGGGATCTTCCTGACCCAGGGATCGAACCCAGGTCTCCTGCATTGCGGGCAGATTCTTTACCAACTAAGCCACAAGGGAAGCCCAAAGGACTCCTCATTGTTAACCAAATCTGGGCTGCCCATAATTTTCTACGTCTACCAGAGTTTTGCCTCCAGTTATTTCTCTTTATACATAATTATATCCCTACAAAGCAAGCCATCTGCTCTGTGTTTCCCTAACATGCTCTTCACATTTTCATCCTCAGTTTACTGATTCTTCCATTCTTTCCCTTGGGCATACATCTCCTAGCATCTCTTTTATGGTCTATCTCAAATACCACCTTCTACTTGAAGTCTCTTCCGGCCTCCAAGACAGTGTGAGGTTTTTTAATCTATTTCAGTCCCTGAAGCACTTTATTTGTTCTCCTAAAACTTTTTCCTGTGCTTTTCAGTGTGG
Source organism: Bos taurus (assembly GCF_002263795.3). Classification (NCBI taxonomy): domain Eukaryota; kingdom Metazoa; phylum Chordata; class Mammalia; order Artiodactyla; family Bovidae; genus Bos; species Bos taurus. The sequence goes on along the minus strand of NC_037334.1, from coordinate 59,901,486 downwards.
TTTGTATTGTTAGGTGCTCAGTTGTGTCCTACTCTTTCTGAATCCATGGACAGTAGCCCACCAGGCTCCTCTGTCCATGGGATTTCCCAGGCAAGAATACTGGAGTGGGTTGCCATTTCCTTCTCCAGGGGATCTTCCAAACCCAGGGATCAAACCTGGGTCTCCCGCATTGCAGGCAGACCCTTTACCATCTGAGCCACCAGGGAAGCCCTCATGGTTCGTTAATGATTCCTGGCCTGGGGAGTTAGGCTATAAACACAATTTTGAGCATGCCGTTTCTCAGATCAAAACCTCCAAAGGACTCCTCCAATGGACTGTCCATGGAATTCTCTAGGGCAAAATACTGAGCCCTTCCAGAGCTCAGATTTTGTGCTCCTTGAGGACAAGAGCCAATTCTTATCAATCATCATTTTTTTGCCTTTTTCTTGTGCCCAACACAGGTTTTTATGCACTGAAGCTTTTCAATAAATTCATTGAATTTACTTATTTGGAAGAACTTGTTTTTGTTTATAGCATCTGCACTGCACATCCTGCTTAGCTCTTTCAACCCTCAAATCTCACTGCTCCTCTGCTATTTAATTCTCCATCCACTGCAGTAGCTGCAGCTTTCTGATAAGAAGAAAATTTTCCTGTGACCATTTTGAATAAAATCAAGATTTTATCATATTTATTGCAAGTAGCAAAAGATTAGAGTTTTAAAATACCATTATTTCCATGGTTTATGCCAAGCTTTCCCCCCCTTTTTTGGTTCATGTCTGCCTGTCGAAAAATAACTTAAGCTTAAATAAAGTTTTGTATTTATAGAACATGGTGGTGAATCAGACTGATGTGTGAGTTACTTGACATAGTATAATCCTAGAGAGTATTGGCTACCGTTTCACCTGTAATGGTGTTACTGACACAGCACAGAGAATGGAGTGAATGTTGGATGGTCCAGGCCAAGGATGTAGGAGTTGCCCAGGCTAGGGTATGATACAGCATGCTCAAGAGATGTCAGGAAATGTGTCCTTTTCCCCCAGCATCCTAACTTACTGTATGACTCTCCACATGTCCCTGCCTCTCTCTGCCTTCAGTTTTGCATATACAAATTGAGAAGCATTTCATGGTTAAGAGCTTGGGCTTTGTCATTAGATAGACATGGGTTTAGGTTCAGACTTCTCCAGTTACTGACTGTGCGTCACTTTGACATCACTGTTTCTTCTTAGTGGAGGGATAATCATAGCCCATCCTGTAGAGTGTTGTTGTGAGATTCAGTGGGTTAAAGCTCACAAACAGAGGAGCATAGTCCCTGGCATACACACTCACTGAAGTGTACCTGTTACTATTAGTGCTCTGATTCCATGACATTTGAAATTCTGAAGCTGCGTGTAGAGACATATGGCAAGGAAATTGAGAAACCAGGGGTGGGGAAGTGGTGAAAGTGGCAAGCAGTGGTTATTTCTCGCCAGGTGTCTAATCCAGAAAAGGGCAGGCTGTGAACACTATTCAGGGGAAGCTGGAGATGGTAAGATATTTGGTTACAGAATCAGAGAAGATTTATATGATGTGCGTAGGCAAGAAACAGAGTTGAGTTGATTCAGTGTCTTATTATGGAAAGCCTAAAATGTCTCTTCACTTTCTCCAGTTCATGAGTTTCCTAAGCAGTAGCTGCACTTTACCTTTTAAGATGGTAAAGGGACACAACTTTATTGAGCACCTAAGATATGTCAATACTACTTTGAGGCTTTACATGTATTATATCATTTAATTCTCAAAAATAGTATTGATTATATTGACTCTTTCTCAAGTTGCCAGCTAAGTTGCCTTGGGCAAGTTAATTCTCTGAGTCTCAGTTTCTTCATGAGTAAAATAGAAGTGTTAATGCTACCTGACTTATGAGGTTATATAATTTAAATTAAATTTGTATATGATAGCAATTATAATACCACCAGGCAGATAATTGGTATTTTATTATTATTTTCATTGTCATTTTATATAATAATCCATTTTATGGATAAGTGAAATGAGGCTGAGGGTGACTAAGTTTCTGAACCTAGGTTATACAAGTAATAAATGAGCAAAGCCAGGATACAAGTGTAGAGGTGTCTATCCTAAGAGTTCAGAGTTCACACTCTGTTTTTTTGCCTGTGTAGAAACAATGTCATCAAACTTTAAAGAGGCACTCCTTCCAAAATTAGAAGACGTTTTATAATATGTCTGGATATCTTGGTAGCCTGGATGGATAGTCTTTTAAATTGGTCTAGAGCCTTCGATAAAAGCTCAGACATTATCCGTGTTTTTAGAATACTTGGTGGAGATCACATAATTCAATTTCAGTTGAGTCTTTCTCAGTACTGAATGTCATTGAAGGATTATATTATTTCATTCCAGCCTTGGTCCCCTGAATTAGCATGGTAATCATTAGGATATGGTCTTCTTGTCAACCGGGTCCAAATGGGGGCCCATACGCCATTGCTTGATGATGAAATTCTTGGCCAGAACACAGAACCACCCCCCCCCCCATACCCCATATTCATTCTCTGAAGCCTTATAGCAATCTCTCTTTATCATCCTCAGGAACTTGCCATGGAGAAGACTGTGAGTCATCCATTACTAAGGCTTTGTGAAAGGGAAGTCAAGCCAGGGATTCATAATTTCCAGCGAAAAGCCCCTGGATGACTGAGCCAAGGCACCATTTCTAGTGAACCTTTTGTACCAGCTGGCCAGAGAGTGGGCAGTTGGTCAAGGGGATGTGAGTCAATGGAAGGAACCAGGAAAGAGTGGTTTTATCAGGGTTACTCTTATTAGTGCATCTCCTCATCTCAATGCAGAGCCTTCCGGAAACATTGAGTTATAAAAGTAAAATGCCAAAGTCATTCCAGAATTCTGTCTCATCTAATAGAAGCCCTCTCAGTGGGGAGCAGTCTCTGTTTATTTTCTAATTTCCTGGCATTTATTTTCTATTTAAACCTTCCTTTGTAACTGATGGTTTCACTTGTGATAGCCTATATGAAAAAAAAAAAAAAAAAAAGCATGAATTCTGATCCCACTGTGAGTCACCAGCTGGGTGACTTCTGGCAAGCCACTTCCCTTCTGGGTCCCAAATTTCTCATGAAACAGATTCCGTAGCCCACCTCACAGATACCAAACTTTATTTATTCACTGGGCAAAGGTTTTTGTGCTGCTGGAGGAGAGAGAAATAAGTCTATTTTTTGGGGGTGGGGGCATGGGCCTTTAATGGCTATAATATTAGTAGTCAGGGAAAGATACAGTTACAAAAACTAGAAAGCCAGGCAAAAAGTGATGTTTGGTGAGGTTAATTAAGACACAATATTCTATCTAAAATATATAGGAATGGACAACAAATGCAAAGTAGTATTATTATTACTAATCCAGTACTAAGTGCTAGCTAAGTTCTAGCAATGGGGGGAGAAAAAGAGCTTCAGGCTTGTTATGACACCCTCTGTGGCCCTGATCTCAGGGGCAAAGGTAAAAATGGAAGAGACCCTGTTGCTGCATTTTGTAGCTGTTTTTACCCTGCTGGTTTCCCTGAGTGTTGGTCACTCACCCAGCATGGATGGTTGATTAATCTTCTGGATGGATTCCAGACCCAAACACCTGTGCTAGAGGGGAACTGGGGAGCTGCTGTAGGACCCTAAGTGGGTATCTTGAGAGTATAACAAAGCATCATACTGTCAGGGACATCTGGAAAACCTAGCACTGATCACTATGCACTGGCAGGTTCTATCTTTCCCTTTTCCTCATCAGGTGGAAACTACACTGCATCAATTTTATTGTAGCTCTAACAGGGTATAATAAAACTCTTTTGAGAGTCTGACAAATTCTATAGCCTTTCCCTTAGAAATCTGGAAAGAATTTTGAATACATTTCCAAGAAGTTCACTTGTTCCTTGAAGTGAGAACCCAAGGTTAAAATAAAAATCGCCGCTTTGTTATAAGACTGTATTGGTGGATACGACAGTATTAACTTGATGAAGTCACAGACTCATCCTTATTGTCCTATTTCTAGCTATTGATGTATGTATCTCAAAGTCATAAATAGAGTCTTCAAGTGCCATTGTTGTCAATAGAACAATTCATTGTGAAGATCATATTTCTTTACATACTATTTTTCTGCCAAATAGTTCTATGGAAATGATCCCATAAATTGTTATAGATTTCCTATGAGCTAGACCAAAGAATATGTCATTGCCTTCATTTACAGACTCAAACACAAGGTCTAGAGAATTGAGCAAATGGTTGAGATCTTGGTTAATTGCTGAATCTAATCAGAAATCTTTCACTCAATAGAGATTTATGGCATGCCTACTCTGTGTCAGGCATTGTACACAGCATTGGGTCTGCTAAACCAAAGACTGTTTTCTTGTCCCCAAGACAAGATACAGGGAATTTGTTCAAATAGGGAAAAGCCTGTTCTTTTTGGAAATTGACTGGGATGAGTATAGTGTCCCTAACTCAGCGATAATATCTTACACTTTAACAGTATATGTGAAAGCAATTGGAGAAGGCAATGGCACCCCACTCCAGTACTCTTGCCTGGAAAATCCCATGGGCGGAGGAGCCTGTTAGGCTGCAGTCCATGGGGTCGCTAAGAGTCGGACATGACTGAGCGACTTCACTTTCACTTTTCACTTTCATGCATTGGAGAAGGAAATGGCAACCCACTCCAATGTTCTTGCCTGGAGAATCCTAGGGACGGGGAAGCCTGGTAGGCTGCTATCTATGGGGTCACACAGAGTCGGACACAACTGAAGTGACTTAGCAGTGAAAGCAATAGAGTGTGGGTTAACACACTTTATGAAAGCCAATAAAAATAAATTAGAATCCTGATTTCAATGACTTAAGTACTTGAGTTTTTGAGCATTAGTTTCCTTATCTGTAAAATTGAAATTATCTCTAGAGCAAAGGTCATCAAGTTATGGTGGGCCACGTCCAGCCATAGGCCTATTTCTGTGTAACTCTTAAGATAAGAATGATTTTACATTGGTAAAGGGGTGTGAAAACTCAACAATAACAAGAACTAAATAGACTTCCCTCTTAGAAAAAAACAAAAAGGAAGAATATGCAACAGAAATGGCATGTGGTCCCCAAACCTAAAATTCTTACATCAAGCCCTTTATAGAAAAAGTTTGCCAACTCCTGTTGAATCAGAATGCCTATGTTTGGATCCTGTGGCCTCTTTCCACCAGCTTAATCTTGAGCAGATCACCCAACTGACGTATCCAGTTTTTCTCATATGTGTCAGTTTGTTGTGGTTCAGTCGCTCAGCCATGTCCAACTCTTTGCGGCCCCATGGACTGCAGCATGCCAGGCTCCCCTGTCCTTCACCATCTCCCAGAGCTATATCAAACTCGTGTCCATCGAGTTGGTGATGCCATCCAACCATCTCATCCTCTGTCATCCCCTTCTCCTCCTGCCCTCAATCTTTCCCAGCTTCAGGGTCTTTTCTTTTCTAATGAGTTGGCTCTTTGCATCAGGTGGCCAAAGTATTAGAGTTTCAGCTTTAGCATTAGGCTTTCCAGTGAATATTCAGGACTGATTTCCTTTAGGATGGACTGGTTTGATCTCCTTGTAGTCCAAGGAACTCTCAAGAATCCTCCAACACCACAGTTCAAAAGCATCAATTCTTTGGCACTCAGCCTTCTTTATGGTCCAACTCACACATTCATACATGACTACTGGAAAAACCATAACTTTGACTATACATGTGTCAATTAGAGATGATAATAAGTACCTATTTCACATGATGTAACATGTATAAAATGCTGACACTGGAGGCCAGTATATGGTAAACACTTAAGAAATGTTAGCTATTATTATTAACATCATTATTACCACCATCATCAATTTTTCAAAAGATTTTTGTAGGTATTAAATGAAATGGTGTCTATTAAATACCCACTAGGGTGCCGTTTCCAATAAGTCAACTCTTCGCATGAGGTGGCCAAATTACTGGAGTTTCAGCTTTAGCATCAGTCCTTCCAATGAACACCCAGGACTGATCTCCTTTAGAATGGACTGGTTGGATCTCCTTGCAGTCCAAGGGACTCTCAAGAGTCTTCTCCAACACCACAGTTCAAAAGCATCAATTCTTCAGCACTCAGCTTTCTTCACAGTCCAACTCTCACATCCATACATGACTACTGGAAAATCCATAGTCATGGCATCACCGACTTGATAGACGTGAGCTTGGGTGAACTCCGGGAGTTGGTGATGGACAGGGAGGCCTGGTGTGCTGCGATTCATGGGGTTGCAAAGAGTTAGACACGACTGAGTGACTGAACTGAACTGAACTGAACTGATAGACTGATCCTAAAGGAAACCAGTCCTGAATATTCATTGGAAGGACTGATGTTAAAGCTGAAACTCCAATACTTTGGCCACCTGATGTGAAGAGCTGACTCATTTGAAAAGACCCTGATGCTGGGAAAGATTGAAGGTGGGAGAAGAAGGGGACAACAGAGGATGAGATGGTTGGATGGCGTCACCGACTCAATAGGCATGAGTTTGAGTAAGCTCTGGGAGTTGGTGATGGACAAGGAGGCCTGGCGTGCTGCAATCCATGGAGTTGCAAAGAGTCAGACACAACTGAGTGACTGAACTGAACTGAACTGAGGGTGCCCTTTCATGATAGGCTCTCAGTAAATGTCAGCTAACTTTGTTATTATCATCATCAGCAGCAGCAGCAGTATTATAGTTTTCAAAGCTCTTTCACATACAACATCTCATTAAAATCTTCCAACAGCCCAGTGGTTGGTGCTGTGATCTTACTCTAATAAATGAGAAATGAAAGCGCAAAGAAATGAAAGGAGAGACACTGAGCCAGAAAGAGGCAAAATATGGAATCACGTTAGATTTTGTGTTCTGGACCAGTGCATCCTCTTTCCTCACCATGTTGCCTTTCCATCAAAACATCTGAGGGTCTGTTGTTTATTAGTTTTCTGCAAATGATATACTTTGAGTCTTGGGAGCCTGACAAGGCAGGCAAACATGACTGTGTTCTTCCCTGGCAGGGCTCAGCAGACAGGAAGCTGGGATAATTGGATTCCAGCCTTTCAATCTTAGGGCTGCATTTGTAACCAGCCAACCGCTGATGACCAAACCTAATGGAAAAAGCCCTGACCAAACAAACACAACCCCCCTGCAGGACCTCATTGTTAATGCTACAGAGAGTGAAATTCATCAACAGCAACCAGATCCCATCTAATAGTTCCTATCAAGGGCAGAGGTGGCTTCAGAATGTGCCAGAACTTAGCCTCCCACTAGGGACAAGCAGAGGTCCCTAGCACAGGGAAGAGTGAGGTAAGGAGCCAGGACATTTTTGACAGCAGGGCTGATGTAGTCACATCAGAACTATATTTTATTTGGCTTTGGCTAAACTTGATTTGAGCAAAGTGTGCCCTCAGAGTGATGTTACAGCAAGTTGTTAAGATCGTTAGTAGTGGAGCCTCAGAGTGAGTTAATGACTATAAAAATAGGTGATATTTCAAAGTTAGCTTATGGAAGGAGTGCCAGTCATTTCCAATCAGCTTTAGCTTAGAACAACTTCAGGTCAGATGTTTCTAAGGCAGTAGATTAAAAACACACACTGTTGTTGGGCAGTATGTAAAGTTGTGTTTCCTGATATTGTTACTGCAAAAATAATGAAAATTACCCTTAAGAAATTTCATCGTTGTCCCTGATGTATAGGGCAGAATATATAAAAGTACACTTTGTAGGGATTTGCCATGCTAGGGGAAGCTGTCTTTGGTTATGGCATTAAGCTTTGCTTAAAAACAGCCTTGAGACTTGGTCCTCAACTGTTGTCCAGGAGACATAAAGCCCTCAGTCTAAGGAAGAGGATGATATGACCTCCCTTCCCAGGGAGGATACTGCTGTGGGTCCCTACCTCGGGCCAGATACAGGCTTCTCCTCTGAGCTTATGGCAAATGATTTTAAGGTATTAACTCAGTATTTGTGGATAAGACCCTGTCTAGTAGCAAAGAATTCCTCCAAGCGTAACAGGGATTGAGCTAATCGGGAAAGCCAAGGTACTTAGTCACAGCAGGTGGCAGGAGCTATCCAGGTGTTCGAAGCACTCCCAGCCATTATCTAGGATGCCAGCTCTCTGTCTGACCTCTTCCCTCTATCTGCCACCAAACATTGTCTTTTGGGGTATGAGTTTATCTAACACCTGCTGTCAGGCCGTTGGCTAACCACCAACCAATCCCCAGCCTGTCACATCCATATCCAAACTGTAGCCAAGGCAGCCTGTACAGTGCTGTTTCCTGGCTTTGTGACCTGCCCCAGCTCTGTCCCAAGCTGCCAGGCCAAGGCTCTGCCTGGACCAAACATGTCTGAATTTAAGAAAGGTAAGGCTGATCAGTTAGCATGGTCTTCTACATGTCTTGTCTGGGCAAGGGAAGGGATGTGTGATTTCTTTTCTGCTCATACTTTCACAATACCAACCTCTTGGGTTCATGGTGGGTAAAAAGTAAAATGATGGATGTCAAAGGCTTTGTAAGATCATGGTCTACAGTACAAATGTAAGGGAAAATCGTTGTATATAAAAACATAGATTCAGCTGGGAGAAATCTTACATTAACACTCCAGCCAGTAAAAATTCAAACAGCCAGAGGTCACAGGAAAACTATTCAGCAAGGCTGACATGGACAAGTGATAGGGAATAAGGTCTTTAAAACATTTTATAAAATTTATGAAAATCTAAATTTTTATTTTATACAAATATTTTAAATTTCATCTTAACATTTCTGCAATGTGTAATTTTAATCTCATCCCCCATGTTTAAGTATAGTGCAGCACAAAAAAAGTGTTTGTAAGGTTATATCTTCTTCTGAGATTTTTATAAGGAAAGTTTTTTCCCCCTAGAATTGCTCACTATTTCAGACATGTCTATAACTTACCTATACATTGCACTCCCAAAATTTGCTCATTGAACTCGTTAAGGGTTATATCCAAGAAAAACAATATTGTTACTCACATTTAAAAGGATGTAAGAGTAATTACAGTAATTAAAAGGAGTAAGAGTTATGTAAGAGTAATTAAATTTTAATTAAGTAATTATTAAGGTCTTACATATATTTGTAGTATTAGTTATTTATAGTAGTTTGTATTATCCTATGTGTAATCTCAGCCCCACACAAATACTGGGAACTATTGAACTGTGGAAGCTCAGAGCCATGGAGTGTCTCAGCTCCTCTTGCACTCAGAAACATCCTGGCTCCTACTGTTTGAGTAGCCAAGAACTAATTGTCTGATTTCCAGGAAAGCATATCATACAAACAGACACTCAGATATTTAAATCTTCAGCTGATGGTTTATAGCTCACTGAAAGTTTCTGAGCTTCTTTCTTAAATTTTCATACCATATATGAGTTATTGAAATTGAAACTTTTCATAGAATCGACATAGTATTTGTTATGGCAACCCTTAGGAGAGCCTTGATTGTGAAGGATATTAAAAGCATGTCATCAGGCTAATGAAGGGCCAGAGAGAACCAATTGAAGGAAGAAAAAAGATGTGGGTCCATGTCACTGTGAAATCTTGTAGTTAATATTTGACTAGTGCAATACTGGAGAAGGAAATGTCAACCCACTCCAGTACTCTTGCCTGGAAAATTCCATGGATGGAGGAGCCTGGTAGGCTACAGTCCATGGGGTCGCAAAGAGTCGGACACAACTGAGCAACTTCACTTTCACTTTTCATTTTCATGCATTGGAGAAGGACATGGCAACCCACTCCAGTATTCTTGCCTGGAGAATCCCAGGGACAGAGGAGCCTGGTGGGCTGCCGTCTCTGGGGTCACAGAGAGTTGGACATGACTGAAGCGACTTAGCAGCAGCAGCAGCACAATACTGGCTAATAGTTCATGAGCACCATGCCAGGCACGATGAGCAATATGATCATGTCTCACCATAGCTAGCTGAGGGAGATACTGTTTTTATCTCTGTGGCAGATGAGGAAACCGTGGTATAGGGAGGTCTGAGGTTGTGAGGCTTCTAAGTAATGAAGTTGTGATTAGAATTCTGAACATTTGACTCTCAACCACCATTGTTTGGCTAATGGTCAATAAAGTAAACACCACTAGATGAATGAGTCATAGTTCCTTCCCACAAGAGGCTTGTAATTTATCTGGAAACACGCTAAGTGTATATACAGCTGTATTTAACAAGACACAGTAAGGGCTATCACACGGGCAGTTTATATTGTTAAGTAAATTATAGAGGCAGAAAGGGCTATGTTTGTTTAAAAGAGGGAAAGGTGTTAGGAAGTGGTCTAGTTTCATTCTTTTACAAGCGGTTGACCAGTTTTCCCAGCACCACTTGTTAAAGAGATTGTCTTTAATCCATTGTATATTCTTGCCTCCTTTGTCAAAGATAAGGTGTCCATATGTGCGTGGATTTATCTCTGGGCTTTCTATTTTGTTCCATTGATCTATATTTCTGTCTTTGTGCCAGTACCATACTGTCTTGATGACTGTGGCTTTGTAGTAGAGCCTGAAGTCAGGCAGGTTGATTCCTCCAGTTCCAGTCTTTTGGACTCTGTGGGAGAGGGAGAGGGTGAGATGATTTGGGAGAATGGCATTGAAATATGTATAATATCATATATGAAACGAGTCGCCAGTCCAGGTTCGATGCACGATACTGGATGCTTGGGGCTGGTGCACTGGGATGATCCAGAGGGATGGTATGGGGAGGGAGGAGGGAGGAGGGTTCAGGATGGGGAACACGTGTATGCCTGTGGTGGATTCATTTCTATATGTGGCAGAACCAATCAATATTGTAAAGTTTAAAAATAAAATAAAATTAAAAAAATAAAAATAAAAAATAAAAGAGGGAAAGGGAATATCATGTTGAAATGGCCAGAGATGGCTGAAAGGAGGAAGTGGCCCTACCCAACAACATTTTCAAAGATTCCTCAGCACGGACATACCATAGGAAGTTAGCTAAAGAAGAGGGAAGAAGGGCAAAGAGGGTATGGTCTGTGCTTTTTCATCCTTATGATGAATTATTTTGGGCTTCCCTGATAGCTCAGTTGGTAAAGAATCCGCTTGTAATGCAGGAGACCCTGGTGCAGTTCCTGGGTCGGGAAGATCCGCTGGAGAAGGGTTAGGCTACCCACTCCAATATTCTTGGGCTCCCCTTGTGGCTCAGCTGGTAAAGAATTTGCCTGCAATGCGGGAGACCTGTGTTTGATCCCTGGGTTGGGAAGATCCCCTGGAGAAGGGAAAGGGAATTGTTTTAATCAGCTTGCCCTTAACAATTCTGACTCCAGGATCCCGGCTTTCCACCTGGTCTCTTGCCTCATGAAAAAGTGAAATTTGATGTCTTGTTGAGGGAAGAAGTGGGCAAAGCTAGGAGAGCCTTTTAGAACCTGGGGCCCTGAAGGTATGAAGGAATATTTGGATGGGGTTTCCTAATGCAGGGATTGGGGTAGCTCTGGGAAATATAAGAAAGCCATGCATGGCTTTTCTTTCTTGGAATGGGACCCAGAGCTCAAGAGGAGCTTCATTCCTTGCCTGATCCAGAATCTACTGGGGGCTAGCTGGATGGGGATGGGGAATAGGTTGCTCTAGCCTTTAGAAGGGAGGCTCTGTGATCAAGATGCTCGCTTTAAATGTGTGTGGTTTTGTCAGAGGGCCTTGAGGTCAGATCAGGGTTTTCCCTCTTGTGGTTTTCCCCCCACAAAACCATTTTAACTTTACTCAACATTACACAACAATCAACATGACTTCCAGTGTTTTCTCAGTCTTCTCTTGGTTAAGTCTTTCTCCTTGAACTGTTTTCAAAGATCATAGAACCGAACCCCCCATCTCTCTTACTAACCAGATTATTTTGGTCACATTCAATCCTGCTTCCAAGCCTCAGGTTCCACATTAGGAAATGAGAGTTAATAGTGTCTACTTCACAAGGTTGGTTTGAGTATTATGTGCAACATTATATATGGGGATGTTGTATATGGGAATACTACATGGGATGATTCAGGTATGGAATACAGGACGAGGCCTGGCTAGTGATAAGGAAGAGGAAGGGGAAGGAAAAAGGGTGGCTTTCTGTACATAGCTTGGCCATAATACCATAACAGGTAATTTAGGGTACTGAGCCTTGCTTCTGCCTCAGATGCTAACTACCGGGTGCCCTCGGACAGGTAACTTTCCTCCCGGTGCCTGTTTTCTGACTTGGCTAATTAAGATAGAAACCTACAATGTAAACCTCCCAAGCATTTCTGTGACTCAAATGAGATTCTAGCTATTAAAGTGCTTTTCAGAGGTACAGCATGGTATAACCGTGTTGTGCAATAATTATGCTCCCTTCCTTACCCTCCCCTAAAGGCACTTTGATTCTAGTAGAATGTTCACTTGGGCTAAGATCACCTGTACACTAACCTCTGCATTTTTTTTTCCCCCAACTTCTGTGGCTGTTTTCTGTTTCAACTAAAAGTGGCTGCTCCTCTGTCTCCAGCTTTTTCCTGCTCTTCTGCAATAGACCGGTTCCTGTATAGCTCTGAACGTACTCTGTAAGTCTGTCACTGTCTGTGTTGTGAGTATGCCTGCATCTGTTCATTCACTTCTTCCCACAAAAGGTCCTTGATTTTTCTTATTCTTCGGCCCTTTTTGGGCCACGTTGAGTCCAGTGGACACATCACATATCATGGAAATGTCACAGTTGTTGGCTGAAGCCTGTGCAGAGGTCCTTCTGGACGTTGATTGCTGTTGACCTGAAGGCCAAAGATTCATATGGTTCGAGAGCTTTATTTTATTTTCTATTATGTAATTTTAAATATTGTTTTGGGCTTCTTCCCTGTTCTGGGCGCACAGTCTTCTCAAGCCCTCTAGGAGATGAGCACTTGACCGAACTGAATTCCACCAGTGTTAACTGTGGTCCTCGGAGGCTTTTCCCAGGCCCCAGTTCATCCTGTGTCTGTCTCCTTGGCTGTAAGTGGTGAACTCCATCTTTCTCAAACAAATGATTGTGATTAAATTTTTTTTCTTTCAGTTTTTAAAAAGTCCTTTTGTTTTGAAATACTTTTGTATCTGTAGAAGAATAGTAGAGGGTCATCCCTGGTGGTCCAGTGGTTAAGAAACTGCGTTGCAATGCAGTAGCACGCATGCGTGCATGCTCAGTCATGTCCGACTCTTTGCAACCTCATGAACTGTAGCCTGCCAGGCTCCTCTGTCCATGGGATTTTTCAGGCAGGAATACTGGAGTGTAGGAGATGTGGGTTTGATCCCTGGCCACAGAACTGAGGCCCCACATGCTGCAGAGCAACTAAGGTCACGAACCACATCTAGAGAGTTTGTGTGCCACAGTGAAAGACCCTGCATGACGCAACCAAGATCCCGCGTGGCACAACTAAGACCCACCACAGTCATAGAAATATGTTACTTAAAACGAATAGTGCAGTGATAGTACACGGTGTGCATATACACCTTGCGAGCAGCTTCCCCTCATGCTAACAGTTTATATAACCTTGGGACATTCATCAAAAGCTAGAAAATTAGCATTTATCCAATACAATTAAGTGAAACACAGACTTTATTTGGATTCCCCTAGTATCAAATCAGATTTTGAGTAACTTTGTTCAGTCATTATTGTGAATTTCCATCATTAAGTTATTTTACACTACTGTAATGGTCTTGAGGGATGTTTGAAATGTTTTCTTCTGGCCTGTATGGTCCCAGTTGGTTCTGCCGTGTTGATTTTTGTAGACATTCTTGTGTTTCTGTTCTCTCTGCACATGTTGCCTATCCTTGTTTCCTGTAATCAGTGTATCTACAGTAGCATCACATATTTCCCTTCTCATCCTGGTTTCCAGTCTTTGCTCTGCTGTGTGTAGAAGGGTGGAGCTTTCTAGAATTGTATGCAAACTTACATATTCTCTGAGTGAAAAATGAGGAAGACTGCAAGAAAAGTCCACACGTTTGGGACAGCTACTCTGATTATTCAGAGACCTTTGAAAAGAACAAACAAACCAAAGTTGTAGGTTTCTGGATAATTAAGGTCACTGGATACTGACCTTTGGATAAATGAAGTGAAGGCAATGGCACCCTATTCCAGTACTCTTGCCTGGAATATCCCATGGACGGAGGAGCCTGGAAGGCTGCAGTCCATGGGGTCGCTGAGGGTTGGACGACTGAGCGACTTCATTTTCACTTTCACGCATTGGAGAAGGAAATGGCAACCCACTCCAGTGTTCTTGCCTGGAGAATCCCAGGGATGGGGAAGCCTGGTGGGCTGCCATCTATGGGGTCGCACAGAATCGGACACGACTGAAGCGACTTAGCAGCAGCAGCTGTAAAAGATTCACAGGAACACATACATACAGATGTCTCCCTGATGGTTCATTTTCTCTTGATGCCTTAGGTTTTCCTGAATTAATGGCTAGCAGTGAAAAGTCCTGTCTCTACAACATATACTGTTGTTTTCTTTTCTCTCCATCCACATTCTTTCTTTGACTCCTTGAGACCTCCTGTATTAGTCTGCTCAGTCTGCCATAACAAAATATCATAGACCAGGTAACTTAAACACCAGACATTTATTTCTCACAATATTGGAAGCTGGGGAGTCCAAGATTCAGGTAAAGGCAACTTTGGTTCCCAGTGAGAATCCTCTCCCTATCTTAAAGACAGATGTCTTGTGACTCTCCTCACATGGCAGAGAGACAGAGACAGATGGTGTGGAGGTGGGGGATGGAGAGAGAGGACTCAGCTCTTTCTTCCTCTTCTTATAAGGGTACTAACCCCATCATGGATGCCCTACCCTCATGATCTCTTCTAAACCTAATTATCTCCCAGAGGTTCCACCTCCAAATACCATCATATTTGGGTTTAGACCTTTAACATATTAATTTTTGAAAAAATAAAAACATTCGGTTTATAATACCTTTCCATCCTGTACCAGCTGAGAGATATTCCTTTTTCAATCTTCAGACTCCTAGCTTCTTTGCCAGGGGGTTTCCATGGAGGTGACCCAACCCATGATGTGAGTTTTGTCTTTCTCAGTATCCTCCTCATGGAAGGATTGAATGACACAGTGCCCACAATCCCTGTATTCCATGTCTACAATGACTTCCCACATTCTACCATGTACAAATCTTACGCACCCTTCAAGATCCATTCAATGCCACCTCCTTCCAGAGCCTTCTACACCACCCATGAGCATTTATAATCTGTAGGAACATAAATTATCTGCTAATGTGAGGTGTCTGATTGGACATATGTCTGGCCTCCTGACATGAAATACCCACAGCCAGAAATACCCTCAGCCTGTTTTTTTCCAAAAGAGGAATGTGTGGAGGGGATTACATCTCCCCACTCCATCCTCTGGAAGATCTGGCGTAGTACGTGAAAGAATGGAAAGTGCCATCACTATTGCAGAGGTAATCTGAGTGGTGAACACACAGGGCTACTGCGAAGATCAGTGGGAGAACAGTTGTCAACATACTTTGTAATCAGTATAAATTCCAGGCAATGTGGAGGAGGATTGTCTCATTCTGTAATCCAGTCAGTAAACATTTCTGTATATTATATGATATTCTGCACTATATATTGTGAGCTATGTAGCAAGTATTAAAAAGAATAAGGCTGCAAGTACTAATAGCAAAAAGGGCTTGGGATTCTAGCATGCCTGGGTTTGAATCCTGGCTTTGCCATTGCTAGTTGAGTAACCTCTGGCAAATCTTAACCTCTCTGAGTTTCAGTGTTCTCATCTGTGAAATGGAAATATGTAAAATAACAGTGCTAACATCATAGACTCATTGTTAGTATTAAATGCAATAACATTTTAAAGTACTCAGTGCAGGGTCTGGTACAGAGGGCTGAAAGAATGATTCTTCTTTTAAAAAGATGCCGGCTCTGCCTTCCAGGAGTGTCAGGAGGCCAGACATATGTCCAATCAGATACCTCACATTAGCAGATAATTTGTGTTCCTACAGATAATAAATGCTCATGGGTGGTGTAGAAGGCTTCTGGAAGTAGGTGGTATTGAATGGATCTTAAAGACTGGGTAGAATTTGGATGTGGTAGAATGTGGAAGTCATTGTAGACATGGGATACAGGGACTGTGGGCATTGTGTCATTCAGAATACTTTGGCCTGTAAGTGCTAGAATTCCTAACTAAAATTAACTTAAAAAATAAGATTATCCATTTACATGATAAAAAGCTTGGTTTGGTAGAGTTTGGTATTTTAGGATTGGTTATTTCAGTGATTGAACAGCACTGTGAAGGACCCAGATGCTTTTCCTCTGCTCTTTTCAGCCTGTTAGTTTTCATTCTAAATGATACTTTTGTGGTCACAAACTAGCTGCAACAGTTCCAAACATTGCATCTTCCTCACATAATCATAACCAAGTGCTAGAAGACAAGGTAGACTCTTACTGTACTTGTCTGTTATTCAGGAGGAAACATTTTCCATCCCCCAAGCAATGGCACCCCACTCCAGCACTCTTGCCTGGAAAACCCCATGGACAGAGGAGCCTGGTAGGCTGCAGTCCATGGGGTCGCGAAGAGTCAGACACGACTGAGCAACTTCACTTTAACTTTTCACTTTCCTGCCTTGGAGAAGGAAATGGCAACCCACTCCAGTGTTCTTGCCTGGAGAATCCCAGGGACGGTGGAGCCTGGTTGGCTGCCGTCTATGGGGTCGCACAGAGTCGGACACGACTGAAGCGACTTAGCAGCAGCAGTCCTTCAAGTCTTGTTAATCGGAAGACGATCACAGGCCAAGCCCTTAGCTGTAATGCACCTGGTATTTTTGCCTATACTCAGAGACAGGCTCTGTTAGAAAGAAAAAAGAATGTGTGAGACTTTGCTTTAAATAGCTCACAATGTTTACTACAGACTATAAACCCATTTATCCTTCCTGAAAAAAAAACAGGGAGATTTATTGAAAAGAGATGTCTCATGGGTCCCCAGAATAGCAAACTCACTGGCCTTCCTGGTGACAAATAAGGAACATGGGTGCTTTTAAGGATTAAGTTCCTCTTTCCATCTCTCTGAGACCATAATCTATTTCTATTTTTCACTGAATATCAGCTTTATTCTTTTCTCTTTCTAGATCACCTTTCTTTGCTTCTATGAACACATGAGTCAAACCTGGCTCCCCTAGGCAGCCCTTCCCATTCTCAGTTCAAGCACTAAGACCATGATATATCCACATTCCCCAGTCACATATTTCCTGGAGATAGAAGCAGAGTTAACTTTGGATTCTGCTATGACCTGGAGGTGGACTTTCCTATAGCTCAGATGGTAAAGAATCTGCCTGCAATGCAGGAGACCTAGGTTCGATCCCTGGGTCAGGAACGTCTCCTGAAAAGGAAATGGCAAGACTAACACATGACCAAGAGGTAGAGCCTCCTGACTAACACATGGCTAGGAGGTAGAGCCTCCTGCAGGGGTGGGGACTGGTCCTTAGATTATGGAAGAAATGGCTGGAGACCACGGCCACAGCTCTGTGCTGTGGTAAAGAAGCACGTGTAAGAAACCATGAGCCTGTGATAGCATGGGGTGGAGAGACCAAGAGAGGAACACAGTTAAAGGAAACATTTCCTGTTTTGGAGTAGTTATAAATTCCTGTGTAAAAACAAACAGCTGAATTATAGGTGTGGACTTTAATCCCGGCTCCACTGATAATCAAAGAGAGGACCTGAGGCCAGGGTCCCTTAGCAAGAATATCTGTGTTCTAATTACAGAAATAAGCTAGTGCAGAGGGGAACAACCAGGGAGCCAAGGGAGAATAGGAACCCTGGTCTATGAGGAATCCTGAAGGACTTGGAGGTGTTTCTCCTAGAGAAGAAAAGTCTCAGCACAGGTGATTGAGAGCTCCATCATTAATGACATTGGAATCCCATTAAGTTTGCAGGCTAAATTCAGACCAGACACTCTTCTCAATCGGTGGGACCAGTGAGGGTGTCCTGCTCCCCGCTCTCTACAATGTCCTTTTCTCTCCTCCCACTTACTGCTCCTACGTGTTCTTATGACCTGTCTTATCTCTTCCTGAGGAACGAGCCTGCACACTGGTCTCAGTGTCCCCATTGTCCCAGGTATTTCCCGCAGTGCAGCCTGTATTCATTTCATTCTCCTTTACCGCAAGATTCAGCCCAACTTCCTTATCCCCAGTCATGGAGCCTCAACTTCCTCTAAGCCTCATCTCCCAGCAACCTCGTCCCTACCATGTAGGATGCTTTTAGAACAATCAGCATTCCACAAACTAAGGATGCCACTCTAAGCTCTTTCCTGCCTCCGCCCTTCACCTAGCCCATGCCAAACCTTGAAAGCCCTCATCGTGCCCATGTCCAGTGCACCACCAGTCCTGTGAGCCCTACCTTCAAGGCAGAACCTGAATCTGACTACTTCCCAACACCTCCACTGCTACCATCCCAAATCTCCGATCACTGATATCTCATCCAACCATCTCATCCTCTGTTGTCCCCTTCTCCTCCTGCCTTTAGTCTTTCCCTGCATTAGAGTCTTCTCAAATGAGTCAGTTCTTCCCATCAAGTAGCCAAAGTATTGGAGTTTCAGCTTCAGCATCAGTCCTTCCAATGAATATTCAGGACTGATTTCCTTTAGGATTGACTGGTTGGATCTCCTTTCAGTCCAAGGGACTCTTAAAAGTCTTCTCCAACACCACAGTTCAAAAGCATCAATTCTTTATAGGCGCTTAGCTTTCTTTATGGAGAAGGCAATGGCACCCCACTCCAGTACTCTTGCCTGGAAAATCCCATGGGCAGAGGAGCCTGGAAGGCTGCAGTCCATGGGGTCGCGAAGAGTCAGACATGACTGAGCGACTTAACTTTCACTTTTCACTTTTATGCATTGGAGAAGGAAATGGCAACCCACTCCAGTGTTCTTGCCTGGAGAATCCCAGGGACGGCAGAGCCTGGTGGGCTGCCATCTATAGGGTCGCACAGAGTTGGACACGACTGAAGTGACTTAGCAGCAGCAGCAGCTTTCTTTATAGTACAGTTCTCACATCTATACATGACTACTAGAAAAGCCATAGCTTTGTCTTGACAGACCTTTGTTGGCAAAGTAATGTCTCTGCTTTTTAATATGCTATCTAGGTTGGTCATAACTTTTCTTCCGAGGAGCAATAATCTTTTAATTTCATGGCAGTGATTTTGGAACCCCCCAAAATAAAGTTTCTCACTATTTCCATTGTTTCCCCATCTATTTGCCATGAAGTGATGGGACCAGATGTCTGACATCTCTAGACACCTTAAAAATCACCTGTGATATATATGTATAAAGACTCACTTTACTGGCACCTGGAACTAGCACAACATTTTAAATGAACTATACCACAATAAAAATTAAGAAATAGACTAAAAATAAAGAGTGCCAGTCCACACTGCCTACTCCCCCAACATAAGCATAACAACGATGTTAAACTGAAGTCAGCGTGTTGCTGTGCTCAGTTGTTCAGTCGTGTCAGACTCTGACATGTTACCCTAACATGTTACTCTAACAGCCCATGTTACCCCATGGGCTGTAACATGCCAGGTGCCTCTGTCCATGGAATTTTCCAGGCAAAAAAAAACTGGAGTGAGCTGCCATTTTCTACTCCAGGGGATCTTCCTGACCCTGGGATAAAACCTGTGTCTCCTGCATTGGCAGGTGGATTCTTTATCACCCGGGAAGCCCCTAAAATCAGCATGTGCATGTGTGCAAAGTTGCTTCAGTGTATACCATCTTACAAAACAGAAAAGAAAGAAAATCACCTGTAACAGGCAAAATAGTGTCCGAAGAGGCTCACATCCTAATCCTCAAAACCGATGAATCTATTACCTTAGATGGCTAAGGGACTTTGTGGATGTGATTAAGCTATGGTATCACTACCATAGTAGAGATTTTCCTGGATTATCTGGATGGGCCCTCTGTAATCATAAGCATCCTTATAAGGATCAGGGTCAGAGGAAGAGATGTGATGGTGGAAGCAGAGTTCAGAGCAGTGAGGCCACGGACCAGGGGATGAGGGCAGCCTCTAGATGCTGGAGAAGGTGAGGAATGGTGTTCTCTCCTGGGGTCTCCAGAAAGAGTGCAGCTCTACCCAGAACCTTGACTTTAGCCCACTGACTTCCATTTTGAACTTCTGACTTCCAGAACTGGAAGATAATAAATTAGCATTCTTTTGAGCCAGTAAGTTTATAGTAATTTATTATAGAATCAATGGGAAGCTGAGATAACTCCTGATTTGCCTCTGGCCCCCTCTGCAAGCCCACCTCTTCCCACTCTACACATCACAGCTAGAATAGTCTTCCAAATCATAAAGTCCTCATGAGCCCACTCTCGGTCCCTTGGCCAGCTTCCCACTGCTCTGAGGATGAGCAAAACGGCCTTTGGCAAGGTGAGCCTTGGGCCTTCACCCTCCTGCTAGACTGCTGAGCACCCTGTTCTGCGGTCACACCTGCCTCAGGACTGTGGTCCTCTACTCTTGCTGGCCCTTAGCCAACATCTTCCTCCTCTTTGCCTGTTTAACCCTTACCCATCTTTCAGCTCTCATCTCCCTCACCTCCTCAGTCATGCTACCCTGACACACTCACCTCGGCCCCATCCCCTATGACATGTTCTCACGGCACCACCAAGTACCTCTCATCCCTAACTCTTCTCAGGCTGGCCATTTTCCATCTCGCTGTGGGTCTCCCACACTGCCCTGCGAGCTCCTTGCGGACAGGGACTGTAGCTTTTCCTCACTGCCCTGTTACCTTCAGGGCATGACACAGTGGTAAGCACTCACAATATGTTTTTAAACAAATAAGTGGCCGAATGAATAAATACCTAAGAACTTTAAAATCTCATATTCCCCTGAACATCAAACAAGCACCCAGTATGAGATCTTTGTTTCCAGGTGATGGTGCTCTGGCTTCCATGAAACTTTGCCTTAGGGTTGAATCTCTTTAAACTCATGCACCTTGCATTTTTAATTAAATCATCTTCTCTCAAGTGCCCCCATGTGAGCACTGCCATGAGGGGGAGGGCCGCATGTGTAATAAAGTCTAATCATTTCCTTATAATACTAAGTTGGGCAGGCAGAGGGGGCTATTATCATGCAACTAATTATTGCATCCAGGCTGCTCTAAGTGCGATGCTAATTGCTCAGTGAATAAATTGTAGACTCAGGTAATTACCAAAACTAATGTAGCTTCAGTCATGTTTGAGTAAATTAATGCAGAGAGTGAAAGCAATCCAGCTTGAAGGGAGCTGCCTCCTGCCTTCCTGTTGCTTGGGAGACAGCAGTCGAGTTTTTTCATCTGGACTCAGAGCTGTCCAGGTACACTCACACATATGGGGTCTGCTCTCCACAACTCAGCTGCAAGATTGCAGCTCTTACATCAAACATATCTTACACCAAACTGAGCCGGAGACTTTTGTCACTCAGAACAACCTCTCTCTGGGGCTGTTTCTTTATCTGTAAATCCATCTTGAAGGTTTCCTTCAGCCCTATGATCAGTGACTAAGTGAACAAATATTTGATTAATTATTAAAGAATGGATTTCTGCAAATCAGCCATCAATTACTGGGTTCAGGTCTTACTTCTATCATCAAATAGCAACAGTTCTCATAAACACTTATGGAGTGCTTACCAGCTGACTGGCACTGTTCTAATAAGCATTTTATGTGTGTTATTTCACTGAATGCCCACAGTGACTCAGAACATTTTGAGTAAATCACAGAGCTAGTCAGTGCTAGAGGTAGGATTAAACTTAGGCATTTTGACTCAAAAGCCTATATTCCTAACTGTCTCATACATAACTACTTCTCTAACCCTAGGAGTGTCATATTTTTTGCACCTTGGTTTCCTTACCCGTGAAGATTTCTGCACCCACTACATGTCCAGCCTTTTGCGAAGGTCTTTACAGTTGTTGATTTTATCACAACAAAGCTGTGAGGTAGGTAGATCTAAGCTACTTGATCAGGTAACACACCTAGTAAATGGGAGAGTCGGGGTCTGAATGCTGTTTGGCAGCATCGTGTGCTTTCATGCACCCTCGTTAGAGAAATGCTGCCCAAAGCCAGTCACTGTCACCACATCAGGCGGACCTGAACTCACAAAGCAGTATGAATTCATAAGATAACTTACCATACCATCCCAAATCTGCTCAGGTTACTTATTTACTATCAAAGTGAAAATACCAAATTGAAAAGAGGTCTCATGAGATTTGGAGAAACCTCTGCACGTCAGACAACCATGTAAGACACACCACCCTCTGCTAGAGTCCTACTGAGGATACCTCAGACTGGCCTCTCCTTCCTGGGTGTACCACCCACGATGGTGACAGGACCATCCAAATGTTCTAACAGGAAACACGCCCATGTATAATAGGAGCTTTTGCCTTTCCACGGAACTCTGGAGCCTCCACTTGTTATTCCTAAACAACTCACTCATTAGCACACGAGAAACAGATACTCAGGAGAGACATGTTAAAGGCTGCTGTGGAGGTGTGCCTGATTCCATGGCAGCATATCTTTTTATATAAATACAAAAAGATGCCTCAAGCAGGACACCCTCTTCATGTGGACTTGATTGATTGCCAATGAGCAAGGCTATTGGCCATGAAAAGGGCAAAGGTTTGGGAATGTGTATTGAGGTTAAGAGTGTGGTTGTCATGGACACTGTGGCCTTAAATAAATTGCTTGACTTCTCTGAGTCAGTTTTCTCATCTGTAAAATATGTCCTAGTATAGTTTCTACTTGGGTTCCAAAGCCACTGTGGATGATGACTGCAGCCACAAAATTAAGAGACCCTTGCTCCTTGGAAGGAAAGCTATGACAAACCTAGATAGTGTTTTATAAAGCAGAGACATCATTTTGCCAATAAAGGTCTGAATAGTCAAAGCTATGATTTTTCCAGTTGTCATGTATACATGTGAGAGTTAGACGATAATGAAGGCTGAGTGCCAAAGAATTGATGCTTTCAAACTGCAGTGCTGGAGAAGATTCTTGAGGGTCCCTTGGACAGCAGGGAGATCAAACCTGTCAGTCCTAAAGGAAATCAACCCTGAATATTCATTGGACTGATGCTGAAGCTCCAATACTTTGGCCACCTGATGCGAGGAGCCAACTCATTGAAAAAGACCCTGCTGCTGGGAAAGATTGAAGGCAGGAGGAGAAGGGGACGACAAAGGATGAGATGGTTAGATAGCATCACCGACTCAGTGGATGTGAATTTGAGCGAAAAGGTGGGCATCTGACTGTGATCTTGGTCAGGCTCTGCCACTCACTTACCACAATGCTCATTACTCACTCGGATGCACAAAGTTTCACTTTTTTCTCCATATAATGTTGGTCTTATTGCCTACCTTGCCTGGCCTGAAAAGCTACTTATGAGGTCATGGGTGGGAAAATCAATTAGTGCTGCTTTGGTGCCCATGCTTGCCAAATGAGAGCTTGTGTTTCTGATAAGGGAGAAAGAACAAGATCTGGGAGCCTTCAATATCTTGAGTTCTTTTAAGTTTTGCCTGTAAAGGAAATAAAGGAGGAAAATATTTTTAAGCCTAAATTATATATGCTGTGCATATATAATTATTGTCATTATTATATACTCACATCTAAATGAGATATTGAGGAAAAGAAGTAAATAGAATAATTTAGCTTCAATATTTTGAGATTTTGTTTTGTGTCAGACTCTGTGCTCCTGTTTTTCATGCATGATGTAATTTGGTCCATACACCAGGACTGTGAGGTGTCTCTGTCACTCTGTCACACTGGAGGAAAATGAGGCATAGTGACATTGAACAACTTGCTAAATATCACAAAGCTGGTAAGTGGTAGAGCCTGGTTTGGGAAAAGGTCTGCTAACTCAAGTCACAGGTTTTATCACTGTGCTGCATAACACAGCCTCTAGTTGGTGAGACAAGGCCAGGGAAACACCAGCACACATACAGAGTCTGAGAACAGTTGTAGAGGCTGGATCTTCTGGTAGAATTAAGTATAATAGCAAACTACTCTCTCACTCAGACTATTGCTGTAACCCCCTGAATCCCTGTGCTCATGGTCAACTCCATTCCATCTATACTCTCCATAAAGCAACCAGAGAGAGCCAGCTAAGAAGTCATTCAGATTATGTCAGGGCACTGCTCAAACCTCTCACATGTAGTAAAAGTCAAAGCTTTGCAGGAATCTGCAAGCCCTGGCCCTCCCACCTCCACTCTGGCCCCAGCTACCTCACTGACTTCAACTCTCAACTCCTTCCACTCTTCCCCTCACTCTTTCTGCCTTGGTACCCAGCATTTTTGCTTTTCTTCAGACCTTCCAGACAGAATCTAACCTCAGGACCTTTGAACCTGCTGTTCTCTCTACCTGGAATGTTTTTCTCCCTGATATGCACCTGTCTCCATTCTTCATTATATTTCATAGAATTTAGTCAGAAGACAGAAACCACACCAGCTATTTAAACAATATTTTAATAGGTAGCAACTGTAAGAAGCAACTGCTCCCTCTAGGGCTGAGAGAACAAAAGGAGTAACCACCTCCCCCCCCCCAAAAAAAAAAAAAAACAATGTAGAAACTTACATCCCACAGAGCAGAAACTTGGACCTCTGAGGAAAAGGAGGCGCTATCTCTGAGGGGCTGTTATGAAGCTGGTTATGTAAGAGTTGGAAAGACTAAACAAGACTTTCTGCTGCTGCTACAAGGCAGCGCTGCTGCTGAGGAAGCATGGGTGGGTGATGCTCACGAGAAGCAGGAGTGGGTAGGAAGCTCACAGGAGGAGTGAGGCTCTTCTCTTCCATCCAGGCCTCCAGCCCTCTGCTGGAGGAGCATGGGAGGAGCCAGCTCACAAGCCAGCATTTGATTTGCAGAACCACAAAGCCAAGCTTAGAAGAGTGGTGTTGAGGCGGAGAGATTAGGACTCTATAGCTGGAATGCTGACCACCCTAAAGCCTGTACTCACATATCTCACTGGGACCTGTCCTGGCCACCCTCATGAAGACTGTGTGGTCCAACCCTCTCTATAACTCTTTCCACTTCGTTTTTCTCCTCAGCACTCACCTAGCAGGTGCTTGTGGCTCTTCAGGTCACAGCTCTGCTGCTCACCTCTCCGTTAGCGCCATCTGCAGTGACAGTTCTGTCACCGAGCAGACTCATGCCCTTCATCTTGTGTTCCTCAGCTAACACCTGCTTCTGTCCAGCTAGGAGGACATTTTACTCTAGATCAGGGCACCATGGACATTTTGGGCCAGTTAATTCTTTGTTGTGGGAGTAGATTCTGTGCACCGAACAATATTTAGCAGCATTTTTGATCTCTACCCACTAGATACCATTAGCATCACCCCTGCCATGACAAGCAAAAGTGCCTCCAGATTGTTTCTGTTGAGACTCAATATTCTAAATTTATAGCTGGTCCATGACTTGTGTGTGAGCCAGTTAAGCACATGGGTGCTGGCATCAAATAGACCATGTCTGATAGGTTATATCTTTACATATTACTTGTACTCCTTTGGGCAAGTCACTGAGGCTACGTGTAATTTGGCTTAAATGAAAAATAGAGATAATCTTATTTCATGGGGTTGTTGTGCAGATTATATAGAGTGGAGAGAGTTTATTATGGTACCTGCTATATACCAACCAGTCAACACAAGTCAACAATAAATTAATATAATTCAAAGGAAAGCATCAGTATAAATCTTGAGAAACCACCACCAAGTTGGTTGTCAACATATGATGCCAAGTAACTTGTGTGTGTTTATTGAATGGACTTGACACTGGCTGTGAGAATGAGAGGTAATAGTCCTTCTAAACTGTAGAAATGTCAAAAAGAATCACTGCCAGATGCTGTAAACTGGATTACTGATGACAAGACCCACTTGTGATTGAGACTGATTTAAATGCAATTAACATATTGAGTGCAAGTGTGTGATACTGCAGAAAAATAATAAACACTTGTAAAATAGTAAAGTTCACTCTGATGCTTGCAGTCAACTTGCTGTTGGATCCATCTAATTGAGTTACTGTCCCCAATGTCACCAGAAGAAATCCAACTAAAAAGTATAGCTACATTGTCTTTCAGGCTCTGAGTGGTTTATGAATCTCAGTTCAGAACTTGGGTATTGCTGAACCCAGAACCACCCCTGCTAAGCTGTTTGTAATAGACACTGCTTGAAGTGGCACATAGGGTCCATTTTGATGAGTAACACGAGAACTCTAGGTTTTGTTGCAGGGAAAGAAATCTGAGTACCAATGCCAGTTCTACCCTCACTCTATATAACCCTGGATCTGTCCTTTCCTCTGGGACTTCAGTTAAAAGGAGCAGTTCAGATGCTCTTCCCTCTTGCTGAAGTGCCAGCCCTTGCCCAGCCCTCGCCAAGCTCTCAGAAGCGTGCAGGGAAAGGACATCAAGAGTGATGGGAATGCTCTCTTTGGTACACTTGAAGAATGCCTGTCAGATTCTCAAGCCTTCTTTTTTTCCTCCTTAGGTACACAGTTCTGCACAGTGGACACCAGGAACTCGAGAAACTGCCCATACACAATGACCCGGAATCCCTGGAATCATGCTTCTGATTGAGGACATGGCTCACAACTAAGCCATTCATTCCCATTCATGTCTGCATGAACAGGACACCCTGGCATTTCTCCTGATCCTCATCACCACCTGTGAGGCATGGGGCCATGGGGCCGAGGGCCCAGGGAAGGCATGTGGGTGACCGGGTTGGATGGGACCCAAGGGCCGAGCATGGAGGACCTCAGAGCTGAGAAGAGGCTTCAGGTGCCATCAGATGCAGGCTCCCAGCCAACACAGAAGCGGCATCCTCCATTGCATCCTGGAGGCTGGTCAGGCTCTGCTTGTAAACCTCCAGGGACAGGAGCTCACTCCCTCCTAACACAGCTCCTTCTATTGCGGAGAAGATTTAGTTATAAGGAAGCTCTTTCCTTTGTTGGGACACAAATTTGTCTCTGTTGTAGCTTGCATCTGGGACCAAGCAATTGGCCCCCTTCTTCCACTGAGAGCTCTTAAATATTGGAAGACCATGATCTGCCACCTTTTAAAGTCTTCTCTTTGAACTCAACAATTCCATTCTGGCCGTCTTCTTCTGGATGTGCATTGGTGGGTGAATTAATCAAGGCTCTCACAAAGGAAGTAGGTTGATGTTGGTGCCAAGATGTCTGTCCAGAAGCACTGAATTTTCTTAAGTGAAGCATCAGTGTTTATTGGTTCATAGACATGAACATTTTTCTTTCTTTTTTTTTTTTTTTCCTTGGGGATACACTTTGGAAACTGTGCTTAGGTTTTGGTTTGAATCCATTGTCAAAAGGCCTCTTTACAGCTGGTCTAATGTGTGTATGTATATGTGTGTGTGTTTAAAGATATTTTCTCATTGGCAGACTTGCTGTGAAGTCATTGGAAATAAATCTTGATTCACTCCCCTTCCATGACAGTGGGAAAAGGACTTACACCTTTACCAAGAATGTTGACTGAGAATTGTCCTACAATTCGGATTTTGGGAGGGAAACTCAGTTGCTCCTATAAGCCCCTCTTAGGGGCTTACTTTCTTGGGAAACTTCATTGGCCTCCTTCCCATGAAGTTCCTGGGCTACCATTTTCTACATCTTTTTAGGTATCCTATTTCCTCCAAGCTCCTAAGGAGATGCTTCCCTGATGTCAAAGCCAACACCAAACGACTTTACGTTGGGCTGAATTATCCCCTCAGCTGGAGGCTCTGTGGTTTTTCAGTTGCTTCTCTTTTGGTTGCTGATAAAAACCCCACTGAGAGTGTTCACTGCTGGTCCTTATGGGGATGCCTAGGGAAGGGGCAACGTGGCGGGTAGTTGGGAGTGTATAGAATGCGAACTACAAGATAAAGAAGCGCCAGAAGTTCCTAACCTCACCAGTTCTCCTTGCCCTTTTACTTGTCTGTTGTCCCCACTTTCCTTCCTAAGTGATCCCAGAAGCCACAGTTGCCTCCTTATCAGCCGTTTCATCCACAAGGGAAGGACCCATCAGATTGGGGGAGGGTGGTCAGATGCAACATAAGACCTGGGTGAACTACACCCTGGTTTTAGCACCCAAAGCCCCACATTCTAGGAAACTTTTCAATCTCACATAAACTAGGCTGAACGGTCACCCCGTTGATGGGAACCTCCCTGTGCTGAGGGTTAATATGCCTCCTCAGAATTGCACGTCCTTTATTTCACTTTTTCATGGAAAAGGCAGAAATAAGTGAATTTGGGAGTCCAGACTTTTCCACATGCTATCTAAATGTGGTCTTTGTTCTCCTCAAAGGATAAAGGACTTCTTAGGAAAAGACTAAGACAATCCTAGCTTTGAGGCAGCTGGTACACTTTAATGCCTCCCAAAGTAAATAATTTCTACTATATAATACATATGTGATACATGCATACACAAATACAGTAGGATTTCTTCCCTATGAAATGTTTCTTTTCCCAGGAGCATAGCAAGCATATCTGCTTATGCAAAATATTATTTCTCAGTGGTGGTCTCCCATATTAAGTGGCAACTTGAACTCATCAGGGATCCAAAGATTACAACATAGATGGGAAAATGAGACCCTACCATGTCACGGGTCCGTATCTTCTGGACTCTCTGGATATGCTTATGTGGGCCAGCCCATGAGTGGGGTCTGTAGAGGTCACATGCACCCCGGGTCAGGGAAAGAACAGTAACTGCAGGAACAGGAGCCCTTGCCATTGTCAGGAAGATGGTCCCTTTTGCAGAGAGAGTCTCACAAGCATCTTTTGCTGTCTCTTTGGAGGAGGGCTGGGATGATGTGGGTGATACACCAAATGCTCACATTGGAGCCTCACAAAACAGAGGCACACTTGCTCTATCTGGACAGCTGCTGGCATGGTATTACTTAAATCTCTGGCTTCTGGGAATCTAGGTAATATGGCATGTGTGTGGAAGAGTCAGAAGGAGAAGAACTGGAGCTTTTCAAGGAAGAGGTATTTTGCTGTCTTCTCTGAGGTCATCCTTTTCCAGAAAGCCTGCAACATCATTAAGGGATGCTCCCAGGGACGAGGGCACACGACCCCAGCCACATCTGCCAGATTAGCCTTGACAGCCAGACCGCCCCATGCTTGGGATAAAGGGGGTTCACCTGTGCTGCTCTGCACCTTGACTCTCCAGCCCACAGGGCTGTCCAGGTAGAGGCCCTGACACTCCCCATCCAGCTTATGATCAGCAGCTAGGAAGTAAAAATGATAAAACGCCAACTTCAGTTAACACTCAAGTATGTGTCTGCAAAAAAATCCTTTCTGAGACTTCACCTTTCATCTCACCGTTTCCTCTTCATGCTGCTAACTTGCTCTGTGCTGTAGCAAATTGCTGTCTAGCTGGGGGTTGGGGGGTGGGCATGGGGTGGATGAGGGAGGGAAAGGGGGTGGGCTGCTGGGGAGTGGCTATAACTAAATTCCTTCATTATTGTCTTCAAGTAAGAAACAAAATAATGTCTTTTTGGTGCCTTGTTGTCTATCCGTTTTTCTCTTTGGTGTTCTATCTCTCTTTGAGATGTTTGCTTTGATCAATATTGCTTTTCTCTTTTTCTGTATGACTCTGGTTTCCTCTGGTTAAAATCCTTACTGTAATAGCTGGTCTAGAGTGGGGGGAAAAAGACTACTGCATTTACTTCTTCTAGCCATAACATGCAATCTCTTCTCCATTCAATCTAGAAAACTGAGGCCGAATATTTGATTTGAATGTAAACAAATCAGGGATGGATGTGAAGGCTCGAGTTTGAGACACCGTGTCACTTGGGGCCTTCCTTAACCAGCGCTTGCCTCACATATCTCATTTATAAAATGCAGAAAGTCTCTGAGCTGGTAGGATTGTTGAGTGTTCTAACATGTGTCACCCAAGGATTTTTACCAAACATGTGTCCTGCCTGTAATTTATTTAATATTTTTATTTAAGTCAATTCAAGTTTTTTACATAGATTTATTTTAGAAAGAAACATTCTGTCAGTACCCCAAATAGAAAACCAGTATTGCCATAAATAGAAAGCAGCCATAGAGAGAAATAAATGAAAACAAAACAAGGTTATTAAGATTTAATAGAGCCTGCTCTCTGCTTCCCAGTTTGAAGGGGAAACAGTGAGTACCAGAGAGCTGTTAGGGCACCCGCCTCCCATGAGGTGTCTTTAAGCTAAGAAGAGTTGAAAGGGGTCTTACCCGAGAGGAGCTTCCAAACTTTGAGTTAATGTGGTTTCATGACAAGCTGCATTCCTACAGTTTGGCAACATGGAAGGGAAGTGAAACTGCTTATATTTTCTGCTTAACCGTTATACTAGGTTCAGATTAGGTTTCTTCTTTCCATTTCTTTTTCAGCTCACCCCAGAACATGTCTTAGGTAATAATAAAATGATAATAATAATAATAATATAATGTATCAATAATAAGAGAAGGAACATCTAATGAGCTCCTTTCTGCTAGGCACTGTGGTGAGTGCTTTACATGGATCATCTATAACCCTCATAAAGTCCTTACAAGATAAGTACCAGATTTTGCCCTGCTTTCCAGATGAGCACACCTCCACTGGGAGGTCTGGTGACTAGTCCACGGTGATAGACCTGGGAACTGTGGATTTGGAGTGGGAATGCTGGCAGTCAGTCTGACTCTAAACCCCACAGCCCTGCATGTGTGCGACACAGTCCCTTGTTGGGACTGACTGACTGACGTCCCCATGTTGAGCCCTGTTCCAGGACAGAGCCGTGAGCAAGCCGAGGCTGGCCCCTGTCCTATGCTGCCTGAGAGTGTCCCTCCCTGTAGGCCTGGGGCCTGGATAGCAGCTAGGGACATGTCTATTCCAGAGTGAAACTCTGCCACGCACTTGCTGTATCTTCTGCTCCCATTCACTTTCTGAGCCTCAATTTCCATCTTTAAACATTGCAGGGATTCAGACTGAAGATTAATCAGAAGGAAAGACCTTTCCCTACTGATGTCTGTCTTCTCAGTATTCAACAGCCGGGAGTCACTGAATAACCAGCAATGGACCTTGGGGATCAGGTGTGTGAGCCAAAGAGATTAGTCTCTTGTTCCTGACCATCAGCAGGGGTGGCCCCACAGCAGGAGTGGCCCCAGTGGTAGGCAGTTTGACTTCCTCACGTTTCTAGCTGGAACCTGAAACACCACGCAGACAGGTTCCCATTCGTCCCGTTAGCTCAGCACCGCAGGCCCTTTACAGCTTCTCTGGACTTTCACAGTGGGATCTCTGAGCCTCTCCCAGCAGCTTGGGGAAAGGGATTCATTTTCTAGAAAAGGAAGCAGACTTTGTCACGGAAATTGATTTGCTCAAGAACACAGCATAAGCATATAAATGCGGCAGAAATGGGGGCTGAAAATATGCCAGGTCACTCCATCCTAGCTCAGTGCTTTCTTCCTCCTCTTCTTAACATTTACTTCTAAATATGCAAATTATGTTTAAGACTACATAAATGATGGGTTGTACAGATAATGTATTTATGCATGCCATCCCCATCTAATAATAATAAAATAATAAAAATCTAATAAGTAAAAATAATCAAATAATAAAGATACCACAAAATACCACTTGATACCAACTCAGTTCCACTCCCCTCCCAAGAAGTTACTGCCCTCCTCATCTGGCTTATATAATTTAAGAACATATTCTGTGTATTTATATGTGTCAAAATGTACATATACAAATGCATGGTTTTGGTTTGTTGTTATATATAAGATGATGCAGTGTATAACTGCAACTTACCTTTGCTAAGGTATAGCTTCATGTCACAGCAATACGTGATTCCTCATCTTTGAGTTGCTGTATCTCATACGATAGACATTGTCTAGTTTGCAGTGTTGTTTATGTTCTTACTGCATCTCACATCTGAGTGGGGCGTTTGAGGCCTGCATCAGAAAATCAGCAGCCTTTATTCTTCTGGGGCTGTGCTAACATATGAAGGTCAAGAAATTGCTTCAGGTTTAAGTGGCAGCAGGAACTCTGATAGGCATCTTCCCTGGGCGGGGGTGGAGGGTGGGGATGGGGCTGTCTCAGATGGGCCTCGCGTGGTCTCCTTCCCTTTGAGGAACTAAGCCACTTTGCTCAGTTGCATGGGCTTTAGAGTCAGATTGCTTCCATCACTTCTTAGCAGTCTGTTTGTAAGCAAGATATTAAACCTATTGAACATGTTTCCCCAGCAGTAAGTAGGGAACTAATGATCATACATATTTTAAAGTGTTGGTATA
Source organism: Bos taurus (assembly GCF_002263795.3). Lineage (NCBI taxonomy): Eukaryota > Metazoa > Chordata > Mammalia > Artiodactyla > Bovidae > Bos > Bos taurus. The sequence goes on along the minus strand of NC_037334.1, from coordinate 59,869,332 downwards.
AGGATATATATGGTCAGCACTTGGTAAAACATTTTAAAAATGTTTTCATCATATTGTTGTTATTGTTTAGTCACTAAGTCGCATCAAACTTTTTTATGACCCCATGGACTGTAGCCTGCCAGGCTCCTCTGCCCGTGGGATTTTCGCAGACAAGAATACTGGAGTGGGTTACCACTTCCTCTTCCAGGGGATCTTTCCAACCCAGGGGTCAAACCTGTGTCTCCTGCATTGGCAGGTGGAGACACTGAGTCACTAGGGATATCATCTTGGTATCATTGCTTCTTCATAATGGCCTCACCAGTTCTATCTCTGCTTCTTATCATCCTGGGATCTGGTCTAAGGAACAGGTTATAGTATGATTAGGTTAAAAAAAAAAAAGATAACCCTTTCACAATAAAGTGGATTATGGTGGAAGCATTACTTCCACTTGCATCACATTGTCCAGTTTACTGAAAGCTCTCATTGGACCTTCACATCTGCCGTGTGGCATGGGTGTTAGTCCTTTCTACACGAGGAAACTGAAGCTCCAGTCTAAGGGTTTTGACCAGCCACAGCACCCAGCAGTCATCTGATGGAGTCAGAATATGAGCCTGAGTTTTTTGATTCCAATATGAAGTTCCTGGAAGAATTGTGGCATCAGCTATTATTTGGAGATTGTTAGGACTCACACACCTGGCCTGATTCTCTAAAAGTGACATTAATTCAGTAATCCATCCATGAAAAATTTTTTTAATAAATTTTATTTTTAAACTTTACAATATTGTATTGGTTTTGCCAAATATCGAAATGAATCCGCCACAGGTATACATGTGTTTCCCATCCTCAACCCTCCTCCCTCCTCCCTCGCCATACCATCCCTCTGGGTCGTCCCAGTGCACCAGCCCCAAGCATCCAGTATCGTGCATCGAACCTGGACTGGCGACTCGTTCATGAAACATTTCTTAAGGTCTTTAAAATATCTGCCAGACACTGCACCAAGAGCTGGTTACACACAACTGAATGGACCAACAGGCAACTCTGCTATCGCAGGAGGTACAGGCAAAGAACTTAGGGACTAAATCCTCCAGCCTGCAAACCAAGACTGGTTTTTACTTTTTAAAGTGATTGGAAAACAAGATATTTTGTGACACTTTTGTGAAAATTATGTGAAATTCAGATTTGTTTCCAAAAATAAAGTTGTAACACAGCCATACCCGTTCCTTGAGGTTTCCTCTATGGCTGTTTTCACACAACAGCAAAACTGAGTGGTTGTCATATTTGTTTGTCGTTCAGTTGCTAAGTTGTTTCTGACTCTTTGCAACCCCATGGATTGTAGCCTGCCAGGATCCTGTCCATGGGATTCTCCAGGCTAGAACACTGGAGTGGGTTGCCATTTCCTTCTCCAGGGGATCTTCCCAACCCAGGGATTGAACCCAGGTATCCTGCATTAGCAGGCTAGTTCTTTACCACTGAGCCACCAGAGTGGTTGTCATAGTTGAACCTAAAATATTTACTCTCTGGCCCTGAACAGAAAAAGTGTGCTGACAGCTGCTTTAGGGCAATCACTATCCAGCCTTTCATTCTACAGACAATTTGCCTTCGATGGTAGGCATCTTCCAAGTTTCATTTTTCAGTTGTTCCAGTCTGGGGATCTTTAATGATTTAAGCGCTCCCTGCTGTACGTCTGCTTGTTCTAAGAGTGGATCAGGTGAGACATTGAGACAACAGTAAACCAACAAAAGTTAGAGAGCAGCGGCCTCTAGTGGCTTTAAATCTAAGCATTTTACTTCAGTTCAGTCCCTCAGTCGTGTCCAACTCTTTGTGACCCCATGGATTGCAGCACGCCAGGCTTCCCTGTCCATCACCAGCTTCCGGAGCTTACTCAAACTCATGTCCACTGAGTCGGTGATGCCATCCAACTGTCTCATCTTCTGTTGAACCCTTCTCCTCCCGCCTTCAGTCTTTCTTAGCATCAGGGTCTTCGCAAACAAGTCAGTTCATTGCATCAGGTGGCCAGAATATTGGAGTTTCAGCTTCAGCATCAATCCTTCCAATGAATATTCAGGACTGATTTCCTTTAGGAAGGACTGGTTGGATCTTGCAGTCCAAGGCACTCTCAAGAGTCTTCTCCAACGCCACAGTTAAAAAGCATTAATTCTTCAGCACTCAGCTATTCTTTATACTCCAAATCTCACATCCATACATGACTACTGGAAAAACCAAAGCTTTGACTAGATGAATATTTGTTGGCAAAATAATGTCTCTGCTTTTTAATATGCTGTCTAGGTTGGTCGTAACTTTTCTTCCAAAGAGCAAGTGTCTTTTGAGCAAGTGTCTTTTAATTTCATGGTTTCAGTCACCATCTGCTGTGATTTTGGAGCCCCCCAAAATAAAGTCTGTCACTGTTTCCATTGTTTCCCCATCTATTTGCCATGAAGTGATGGGACCAGATGCCATGATCTTAAGTTTTCTGAATGTTGAGTTTTAAGCCAAAAGCATTACTTAGATTTGGTTATGTTTATGCTTCCCTGGTGGCTCTTGGGGCTTCCCTTGTGGCTCAGCTGGTCAAGAATCCACCCACAGTGCGGGAGACCTGGGTTTGATTCCTGGGTTTGGAAGATCCCCTGGAGAAGGGAAAGGCTACCCATTCAGTATTCTGGCCTGGAAAATTCCATGGACTGTATAGACCATGGGGTTGCAAAGAGTCAAGACACGACTGAGCAACTTTCACTGGTTGCTTAGATAGTAAAAGAATTCGCCTACAATGTAGGAGACCTGGGTTCGATCCCTGGGTCAGGAAGATCCCCTAGAGAAGAGAATGCTACCCACTCCAGTATTCTTGCCTGGAGAAACTCCATGGACAGAGGAGCCTGGCGGGCTACAGTCAAGATGGTTGCAAAGAGTTGGAAATGCCTGAGAAACTAACATACACATACATATGTTATGGTCACAGTGAAAAAACAGGTTTAGATGAGTCTTGGCTGAGTTGGGGGCTCTGTATTACTTTGAAATCTTTAGAACGTCCTGTAATTTGTTTCCCACATTTTAGTGGTCACAGGTCTCACCTGGAGAGTGGAATACACTCTTAGAAGAGAGGTAGATGAGTTAAAAACAAGGTAATGAAGAGATGACTGAATGCCGCACCATTCTTGTAATATATGTAATAAATATAAATGAAAAATAAAAAAATAAATATAAATAATATGTAATAAATATAAAAATTAAATATAAATTTAATTACAGTCTTAAGAAACTGATTTAACAGTGTTAGTAAATACTTGCCAACACCTTGTCTTTAAGTATTAACGATGAAGACAGAGGCAGCCTGGTAGGAATCAGACACTAGAATTCTTGTCCAGCTTGACCTTAATCCGCCCCTGACCATGGGAAGCCATTTTCCCTCTAGGCTTCAATTAATCCCCTGTAAATGAAGGGGTTGGACACTTAACACCTCATACAGACTGTAATTACGTATTCTATTTGGAAAGAGATTATAAAATATTCCCACAGACCTTCAGTTTATGTAGTTTGTTGCGGTTACTCAGCTAGAAACTGGCAAAGCCAGCACCCAAATGCAGGTGTTGCTCTAAAGCTTTTTTTGCCTTCATCCTGGACACTGTGATACTACTGCATTTATCACTGCTGTGTATCAGGTAAATTTCTCTCCTCGAGAAAGGATATTTCCCGAAGACAAGGCATCTGGGGAAATTCTGCTGCTCTGTGTTCTATCAAAAACAGGTCTGTGAGTTCAACATTTTGCAGCCACAGAACTTTTAAAAAAGCGATCAGAAATTGGATTACACTAAAATGTTACTTAGACACAACTCTACACATTCCTTTGCTGTATAGTATTTGCTCCTCTTCTTTAAAATGAGCGATTCAGTTCCAAGGCAAGAAAAAAAGTTTTAATAAGCTTTTATTTTTATATTCAAGATAAAGCATATACACAACTGAATATGGAAATAAATAACTAGAAATGCTTTGGAAACTTTTCCATTTCCCCCTCAAACTCATGAGTCTTTTTTTAACTTCATTTTAAGAAATACGGCAACTATAATACCAAGAGAAAAAAGAACCACAACTTTGTACAGAAACATATAGCCGCCTCTGACTATAAGGTTTAGCTGGAGTTTTAATAAACACAAAAGAGCACAAGACAAAAAGACTCTTCAACAGATTTACTCAAACAGCTTTGCTCGAGAAGAAAAAGGCACAGATTTAAGGGGATGACAGTGATTATTAAGAATATAGTAAATGGGGGCTCAGCCAAAAAGTGATACTTTATGAACTAAGTCTGGAAAAATGAACAAAATGAACTCTTTCCAATTACCTGCCTTCATTAAAATGAACTTTTAAATTAAATTGTATAAACATATGATATAAAGCTGGTACTTAGGAAGTATCTTTGTATATCTCCTCTATGTACAAATCTTTGTATACAACTTCAATGTTCCTGATACATTTTCTATACACCAAAATGAGCCCAGGCCTCCCAATTGAACACCCCCAAGTCTCTGTGGGGCTTGTTGGCAGCTGGAGGGCCCTAGCAGCACTCCCAGGCCAGCTAGAGAGAAGAGGGCCAGTTAAATGTAGTCATCTTCAACAGGCTCTCCATTGACGTCACAATAGTGGATAAAGATCGCCACTACTCGCTGAAACACACCCTTCTTCATCTGACGCATCTCTGAAATTTCCTCTCCTATTGTTTCCATACAGATGTCTGCAGACAGCTGCCCTTTCCTTCGAGGAGCATAGATGGTGCCTTGGAAAGTAGAAAGCAAAGGGGAAACAAGATTATCAAAATCATTTGGGAAGCTACTCTGATTAAGCTGGTCCATGAGATATGCCTGTATACTCTCATGCAGCGTACTGATGTATGTTTAGCTCATGGAATAGGTTCCCATCAGTGTGGTTATAATACTATTTTTGATGCCAAAAACAGTGCATATGGTTAAAGGCCCAAGGAGAAAATGCACCAGAGACGTAAAATATGTACATAAACTAAATATGTACATTTAGTTTATGAAATCTATTTCCTCCAAAATCTACACCTAAACTGTTAAGTTCCCACATGCTACCCAACAAGCAGCAGCTCATAATTAGCAGAATAATTAGTATAAGTGGAACAATTTTGAAACAATATAATTGACCAATTCTTTAATAAAAGAGTAACAAGATCATCAACATTTAGGTTAAAAAAAAAAAAAAAAAAAAACTAGGCAGGAAAATCTGTCTGAAGGGCTCCTTCCTACACATCCCTAGTTAAGTCAATGATTCCCTATTGTACACATTTAGAGCTATTCTGTTTTTTGAGCAAGGGGAGAACCAAATAATAATAAAAAGCAAAAACATTCATATGGGAAGTGATTAAAAGCTGCACTGCTTATAACGCAAACAAAATACTCAGGATCTAACTCTCAAACTAGAGAATAAAAATCAAGTCAGGTCATAATTACTTTCTTCATCATCCTCAAAATCGTATCTGGCAAAGCTGTTAGGTTCTGCTGCCCGTAGTGATCTCAACCAAGGGAAGTCTGAAATCATGGAATACGGTGCTCCATCCACAACACCTAGAAGAAGACAGATCAACAGTGCTACTGGTGGGGAAGGAAGGATAGGGCCAAATGCTGTGCATTTCGAAAGCAGCACCAGAGCTATGGATTCCAATTCTAGCTCTGCTACTACTTGGTCATGTGATTTTGATCATCCTTGGCTTTCATTAAGCCTCAGTTTCTCTCCCTTTATGTGTGTGTGTGTATGTTTATACACAAATAAAGAGGCTAACACAGGTTCCCTCAAGTCACTGCAACTCAAGCTGTATCAAGTTTCAATTTCTTTTACTTTTTGTTTCAATACTGTTGATTATTTTAGAGATGGCAAAGACTCATACAGGGAGAGCAATATTTATCTCAGCCCTGCTACCTGCAGATATTTAATATTCCCATTATTTTGACAAACTGTAAGGCTCCTACTCCTATCTTCCCTAAGACATGTCTCTCCATCTAGTTAGTTAACAGCTATTTAGCTTTCCAACCATTTACAAACAAATGCTCACCTTCTAATGTATAGATTTCTCTACCCCAGGGATACTTAGGGTACTTCTTTAAGTCATCTTCACTTCGTGTGGCTTCAGGGAAGAATTCATACTTAATGAGCTCTCTGGAGGCAACAAGAAAAATTAAAAAACTATAAAACTGAAAAAAAAGTTGGGATATAAGTTAGAAAGGAAATATCAAAATGTGTCTTGCCTCGATTCTAATGAAGACCTCAAACAAAATATTAAAATAACAAATGCATAAAGACTGATGGATATATTCTGATGATATAAAACATCACAGTTTTGGACTTGCCTGGTGGTCCATACTAAGTTGCTAAGTTGTGTCTGTTTGCTACCCCATGGACAGTAACCCATCAGGCTCCTCTGTCTATAGGATTTTCCAGGCAAGAATACTGGAGTGGGTTGGCAAGTCTAGTGGTTAAGAATCCGTCTGCTAATGCAGAAGACACGGGTTCAATCCCTGTTCCAAGAAGATTCCACGTATCATAAGGCAACCAAGCTGGTGGGCCCCAACTACTGGAGCCGACATGCTCTGGAGCCCGTGCTCCAGAGTGAAGAAGCCACCCTAAGAAGAAGGCTGTGCACCACAGTGAAGGGTAGCCCCTGCTCACTGCAACTAGAGAAAGCCCATGCACAGCAACAAAGACCTAGTGGAGCCAAAAATAAATCATTTTTTTTTGTTTTTAAATGCGAATTTTTTAAGATCTTTAATTTGACCTCTTTTAAACATGTTGTGGGGCTTCCCTTGTAGCTCAGTTGTTAAAGAGTCTGCCTACAATGCAGGAGACCTGGGTTTGACACCTGGGTCAGGAAGATCCCCTGGAGAAGGAAATGGCAACCCACTCCAGTATTCTTGCCTGGAGAATCCCGTGGACAGAGGAGCCTGGCGGGCTACAGTCCATGGGGTCTCAAGAGTCGGACACGACTTAGCGACTAAACCACCACAACCAACCAAACATGCTGTAGGCTAAAGGCGTGAAACTAAAGGTACATGCACAGCCTGTTCTTGTGGTTTTTAAGCTTGGAAATAAAATGTTACAAACACACATGTATGCATTTTAGTTTTAAGTCTTATTTCCCTTATTATTTTCACATATTTCATGTGTGTCAGTGCCTGAAAAGCCTGGATGAAATCATTTAAAATAACAAACAATTAGGATTTGTTTCTGGGTGTCCTTGCTCCACAGAATGATACAGAAGGCTGTCAGGGCTGCAGATTACTTACTGGTTAATGTTTGCTATCGTGTCCATCCAGCTGCGAATGCGCACCTTGTTCCGGACATTGGGAGGGTTACTGAATTCATGGATAATACAGATATGATAGGGGTAGGGACCACTAAACAGCTTCTGCTCCAATGTTAGTGTGTCCACCTGTGGAAAATACCAGAGAGGATGTGGAACCAAGGAAGAGAATGCCTTAGCAATCTATCTCCTCGGCTTGAACAATCTTTCCTTGGGACCTCAGTTTTTGAATCTTTGGCTGATTTGAGAATCAAATAGTCACATTCTGCCCTGAACACAACTTGCCATGCTAGGAATAAGGCTAAGCAAATTCATCTGTCTAGCAAGCTCAACAATTTACATCTCACTGTTGTATAAACGCACATTAAACCAGAGAATCTGGATTTAGGTAACTGATCCCAGCAATTCACTTCTGAGTATGTCCTTTAGAGGTTTAAAGACAATATATTATAGAACTGTGAGTGTAGAACCATACACCTCATTCTAACTGGACTACTGTCCATCCCTAAAGACAGAACACATTTCCTTGCTTCCCTGTAGCTTTTGTTCGCACTGCATCCCTATTATACTTATGAAATCCCACTTTGCCATCTTGATGACATCCATGTCTACCTCCTTCATGGAAAGGCAAATTTCTCAAGGGAAGGATGATGATCTGGGTATTTTTCAGCCCCAGCAAATTATAAACACTCAACAAGCAATCTGTGTACTGAAACGACTCTTTTCAGGCCAGGTTCAAACACTGACTGAAAACACTGATTGTTTAAAGGTTACTATTTCCTTTAAACGTTCTTTTGACATCAAGCAGTTTTACATGCAGTGCTACTCTTTTTCCCTCAGTTTTACTGAGAAATAATTGACACACATCACTGTATACACTTAAGGTATATAGCATGATGATTTAGTAATATATACATTGTGAAATTTTACCACAAAAGGTTCAGCTAACAGCCATCATCTCATATGGATACTATAAAATGTTTACTCTTAATAATGATAATGGTAATAACAGCAACTATCATTTGATTGTTTGGTATATGCCAGAAACTATGCTAGCACTTAACATGTATTAATTTAACCATTACAGGAACTGCAGGTTTTTATTCTTCTAATTTTAGAGATGAAGAAACTAAAACACAGAAGTCAAGCAATCTGCTACAGATCAGTGAACCAGAGCTGGAACCAGGAAGTCTGAAACCAGAGTCTGCTCTTTATCACAGGCAACTTTTAGTAAGTATAAAAACTTGTTGAAAAACAACTCTCTTCATCATATAACTTGCTAAAAGCCTCACAACGATCTATTAGAGAAGCCCTGATGCAGAAAACTGCAAGATAGTCTAGGTTGGTTAAAAAACTAGAGAATCCAAAGAAACATTACTGTGGATTCAGCAAATGAATAAAAGCCAATTTTAAAAAGGCTGAAGACTAAAAAAAGGATGAGTGCAATATGTCATCACCAAAAAGAAGCAGAGCTCGTTACCTGCTGCATGGGGCGTAGGTATATGATACGGTTTCTCTCAGGAGGCATCCTTAGTATCTGGTCTAGTACCTGATCCATATTCAGTTTCTTGCACTGTGCATAATCAAATCGGTTTACGATTGGTGCATTTTCTACTTTTAAATGTTTCAGTACCCTGCATCTTGTAGCTACAAAATGAAAACAAAGGTAAGATCTACAAATAATTCATACAAAATAACAGAGCAACGAATATAGCCTATTTGGAATCCTCTTTGGAGGACTGGCACATCTTTCATTAGCATAAAATACTGCAGATAAAAACATATTTAACACAGGCCAAGTATTATTATACAGGACAAGTGACTGTCATCAAAATAACTTGAAAATATGATTCTGTCCCATTCAAAGGAGGACTGTCACCCTCATGCTAGAAGGGAGATGAAGGTACCTTTTCCTATCTAAGATGTTACTCACAAGAAATTCAAGTCTCAGAGAATGACTTGCTTAAATACAGGAATTGTTTAGGAAATGTTTATTGAAGAGGATGAATGATAGCAACTATTGACCTATACAACTTTATGAGTAATGGTTCACATGTTATCTTTCATTGGCCCATAGGGAATAAGCAGTGTTGATTTCAATTCTTATCACAGTATAAAACCAGAACCTTTAAAAAAAAAAAAAAAACAACTCAGAAATATTTGGATACTTTGGTCTAAAGTTGTACAGTCCAGTATGGTAGTCACGAGATACCTGGAGCTATTTAAATTTAAATTAACTACAATGTAATAAAACAATTTAGTTCTTCAGACACTAGTCACAGTTCAAATGTTCAAAAGTCACAAGTAGCTAGTGGTTACATATAAAACAACAGAGATACAGAATATTCCATCACTGCAGAAAGTACTACTTAAAGTGCTGCTCTGAAACATGATTAAATATTCTTCCCATTTTTTTTTAAATTTTATTTTTAAATTTTACATAATTGTATTAGTTTTGCCAAATATCAAAATGAATCCGAGGTTATAGAGAAAAGTAAATGTGACACATTTAACTACAGTAAGATACCAATTTCAGAAAAATACCCCCTTCCTTTTTTTTAATCTCACATATCATATACATATATGTAAGCATGTATCAATCACTCCATTAAACCTTGGCAAATGCTTTATAAAGTATAATTATGTACACTTTACAGACCGAAAAAAATCAATGCAGAATACATAAGTTGCACAAAGCAAGAAACAAGTCAGTTCTTAATGATTTTACATGGATAGTATCAAAAACAATTTTGAGTATAATAGAAAAATAAACAGATAATGCACGAGGCGTACTATGTATCTGAAGCTTTTAACTCATACATTTTCAATTTAAAAATTTTAAACTTGTAATAACTCACTTATTTGCTCAGAGATAAATATGTATATTAAAAAGACATGAGAAATGTACTGGAAGGATCTATATTAAATAGACAACCAGAGGTAATGGGAGCCAAAGGGACTGGCAGTGAGGGACAGATGGGACTGGAAAGAAAAGTAGGGCCTGGACTAAGGGTGATGTGCCTCGAACTGAGGTTATGATTGATGGTATCACATCCAGAGCAGTCAAGCACTTAAGGCCCAGTCACCACTCCCTCTGTAAACACACACGTAAAGACATGTCCAACACCACAGCTAGAAAATAGCAAAGAAGGATTCAAGGTGAGGCCTACTTGACTCCAAAGCCCAAAAATGCTGTTGACTTAACCTCTGTCAGATCAAGTTGCAATTATCTTGAGGAGGAAACTGGAGGAGAGTCTATATTAAAAGATAAACTAAGTCTCCACACAGGACCCCTTGCAAATACTACAGAGTTGAGAACTACAGAATGAGGACAGAATTAGAAAAATCTAACTGATTCTTTTGAAAAAGCAATACAGTAATGTTATCATAGCATTTATGAGACTTTAATCCTTTAAGCTCAGTCAGATGCTGTAGTATGACGTGGGCCTAAGTACATACCATGGATGAACATCATCTTGGGACAGTCTTTCAGCACTAGATCTGTGATTCCACAGTTGGTCATAGTGACTCCAACAAGATTTTTGGATTTTAATACAAGGACCTACAAGGAAAAAAATTTAAAAGATGTACCTTCTAGAGTATGTACTTTTTCTTTAAAAAAACAAAACTAAAATGTTTTCACTGGCACAACTGAGAAGCAACTACTACCAATCTCTTCTCTATAGGGCAAAGAAAATATGTAAAGACGGACACTTTATTCAGGACTTGGCAGGACTGAAAGGTGAGTGAAGGTGTTCCCCTTCACCTGTACATGGTCATCCTCAATCACAGGATCACTGGTACTGGTGGACTTATCCGCTGTCCGCTTCCGCTTCATGGCATGACGTGGCTTTGTTTTGGCAACTTCTAAAAAAGGCGAGAGGAAATTAAAGTTTTAGCTTTGTTGTCTTTCCTTCAAAGAGAGCACATTCAAATGCATAGGTATAAACTCCATTAAGGCAACTCTCAATTCTACTACTTGATTCTCAAAGGAATACAAACAGACTGCCATTTCCAAATGACTTCCAAAATAAGATAACCTTCCACTGTCTCAAACATACCAACATCAAATATACACCGTGCTCTTCACACCTGGGCCATTCCAACAGTCTAATCAACATTCTCGTCTCTAGACACTCAACCCATCCTAAATACTACTGGTAAGATTAAACTCACTGATTTCCTGCTAAACAATTTTAAATCATTGACTGCTGCTTAGGGAATACATACTGATGCCTGACATTTGGAGCTATACTTTAGCCCCAACCTTTCTCAATTTTACCCCATACCATATCCTAGTCATCTCCTATTGCCAATGGCTCTGAAGTCATTGATCATTTTAGCTTTTCCTGCCCACCTTTCCTGACTTCAATTTATGAAATACTATCCATCCCTGAAAGGTCCAGCTTAAATGCTACCTGCTCTAATAAGTCACCTGGATCCCCAAACATCTGGTTCTATAATTCCCTGTATATGTTTTATGTCTCCATTTAAACTAAAAGCTCCTTGAAGACAACAACATTGTCTTATTTCATCTTCGTATCAACGTCAGCTGCTAACGATGAGCTAAAATGAACATTTATTGAATGAAATGGCAATCAGCATTCACTGAATGACTGACAGCATCACAGATACACCAATGGAGCAACAATAATAGAAAATATTTACTGAGCGCTTACTGTGTGTCAGGCACTTTTCTCAGGGTTTTACTTACATTAACTAATTTAATCCTGTTAACAGCCCTCTGAGATAGATTATTCTCCTTGCTTTACAAATAAGTAAACTCAGACATGGAAAAAGAAAACAGTTTACCAAGGTATTTAAGACTGTGCTAGAAAACCTGCAATTACTCATCTGCCAAAGCCTGCCTGCTGCTGCTGCTAAGATGCTTCAGTTGTGTCCGACTCTGTGCAACCCCATAGATGGCAGCCCACCAGGCTCCCCCATCCCTGGGATTCTCCAGGCAAGAACACTGGAGTGGGTTGCCATTTCCTTCTCCAATGCTTCACTTTCAAACCCTGCCTAGTAAGGCTCTAATTCATTTATTAGTATTGTTCTAAAACATTATCGTTTCGTTATATAATCATCAAATATCATGTTGATATTATTTAAGTACAAGTTCGAAATTCATCTCAAAAACTTAACAAGCACATATATTTTCCAAGACAAGACACTAAATCACTGTCTTCATTTAGAGTCATTCTGTAGCAGAGCATATACTGAATGAAGGTTGACATTAATTAATTAAATCCCACCATATTGCATACTACTACTAGATTATAAACATTCCACTTGGTAACTCTCTCACTTCTAACTTGAAAGACCACAAAGAAAGGGAAACAAGGTACAAATACCGAAAATTCCCAAAGGCCTGGGGTTATATAGGAACTCTATACAACCAGTTCAAGTGGTTTTTTTCTCTTTTCAATATACCAGAACTCTTTCCTCTACCACTCAAAATCTTTGTGAAATATTACACAAAACAACTGAAGACAGCTACTTTGGTTGAAGCCTAGAAGGGAGTACAAGAGTTTTTACCTATCAAACTTCCTCCGAGGACTTTGAACCCAAGCAAAAAACCCCGGGTTTCTGGAAAAGAAAACTACTGATACACTGAAGGCCGACTTACACAGTACTCCTGAAGGAGCTTCATGAATAATCTAATCATCTTCACTGACAGGAATCTAACAGCAGCACCATTTCATACAACAGCCAAGTTTCACACACCTGTTTCAACCAATAGTAAGTCCTGGTTCCCTCTCCCAGCACCACAAAAGCAAAACAGGGTTGCTTTCACTCCTTCATCACAGCGTCCAAATAAGGCTCTTCTATCAGCACTCTCCTTTCATGCTCCAGTCTTCAGCCTCTCACCATCATGGATTGTTTCCCTCCCCTACTCTTCAACTGATCAGAATATGGTGCTCAAAGTTAAATTTCCTATTCTCCTGAGTACCCAAATTGGCAGTTTGTTTTCTAAGAAAAATTATAAAACTAAGTCACATTTTATATGTAGATAATTTTGAAAAACAAATGCTTCCCAATGTAAAAAGAAAACAGAGTTCATTGTGCTTTTTCCTTATGCCTCCTTTGTTTAGGGACAATCTTTAGTGATTTTATACATCCACCAGCATCAACATACCTCAGATGATGGCTCCTACCACTTATTAAGTTCACAATTATTCACTCAAGACCCATACCATGTAAGACATGTGCTAGAAGCTGGGAATATTATGGTGAGCAAGCAGACACTGTCCCTGCCCTCTTGGAGCTCATAGTCTATTGGAAAAATAGACAGTAAAACATGGAATTACAATACACAGTGTAATTGACATTAGTCGAGATGCTACAGAAACACAGAAAAGCAGACCAATGCGGTTATGGGTGTTAAGGAAGAGGTTAGTATTCATGAGAACCGTATCATACTCATCTTAAATGCCATTCTTTGACAATCCAGTTAGTTATTTTTATGATATTTATTTTATAAAGCATTATACAATGAGGAGAAAAAGAACAACTTACAGGCATTTATTCCTAATGTAGGAAATCACAAGACAAATACTACTTCTAACATGGTTTTAACACTACATAGGGCCATAAATAAAAAACAAAATTAAAAACTCAAATATTTTCTTTGAAGTGATTTTAAAAATATCTGTAACACTCAGTCATGTTTGTTCCTTTATTGGTTTGGACTTTTCTCCTTAAAACTTTTAAAGCAGAATGGCCAACAGATATAAAAAAACATGCTAGATTAAAAATAGCAAACTGAAAGTCACCCACATAACTTGTTCTTCCCAAAAGAGATATGGATAATTTAAAAATCAGCAGTTTGAAATTTCCCCAGAAAAGCTGTTATTGAAAGAAAATGAACATTTGTATTGTGTTTAAAAATATTAAAAAGTAATTTACCTACCATATACATTATACACATTAAATATAGACATTATAAGTCTTCCCAAATTGGAATTTAAAAAAATCAATAAGACAATAGATATAATTTACCTAAAAAGTAAAAAGCACTATATAATTTAATTCTAGTAAATTATTTAACCTAAGAAAAAGTTCTAGTCACGAAACAAGTCAGAAGAAAGTGGCAAAGGGAATAACAGAACATAAGGCAAAGAAGTCAAACCCCCTCCCCTAAGATGGTTAATGTGAAGGACCCATATTAAAAACACAGGCAACACCCCCCGCCACCCCCGCCAAAAACAGTAACAACTCTTAAAACTTTACCAAGGCACAGGAGACAAAAATAGTCCCTAAATAGGAAGACTCAAAAACTGATCATTATCTTTTGTCCATCAATGTAAAGGAATTACAAACAAAACATAGGAATGTTTGTTTCTGCAACTTGACAAATTATAAAACTATAAAAATAAGTGATAAATGCATGACTAACCAAGGAAATTTTGCAACGAGTATGAAAGAGGACAGAACACTGGAATAGGACCTCATGCCAAGAGGTAAACTGCAACAGAGGCAAAGTACATGATAAAAGAGTATTTCAAAAAATGATGAGGATGGATGTCAATAAGTAGTGCTGAGACAATTAGGTGACAATTTGTAATTAAAAAACAGTTCCCAAAGATTATAATAAAGATTTAAACTAAAATAAACAAATATATGAATAAAAGAATGAGAAGATGTGAACAATTATCTGAGCCAGGTGTACGGAAGGCTTTCCACAGCATAAAAATAAAGATATCACAAAACTAAACATGTAGATCTGACTTTACAAATATGAAAAACCATACAACAAAGAGTGTCCTAATGAGGTGCTTCTGTTTAACAGGCAGAGACTTTCAATGTGGGACGATGAAAAAGTTGAGCTGGATGGTGGTGATGGATGCGTAACAATGTGAATATACCTAATGCTAATAAGCTATATACTACAAAATGATTAAAATGGTAAATCCATGTTATGTATTAAAAAAGATAAAAAGCATTTAAAATTCAAGCTGGGAAAAGTATTTTCATCATGGCCGAACTAATATTTGCAAAGCATAATAAAATCTTCAAATAAAACTCATATACTTTGAGTTTATGACTGATAACAGTACATAAGTAAGGTCTCATATTTATCTTACGAAAGCTTGCTTTTGTTAGTTTAACTCCACATGATTTAATCAACTCTACTTAGTATATAAAAAGGTACTTTGTGCTGGGTGTTGATGTAAAAATTTTAAAATTGAGTGAGACTTAGAGAAAATAAAATGTATTATTATTCATTGACAGCTATATACAACTTAATAAAGGCAGCAGAGAGTATTTAAAAATAAGATCAGAAATATAAACAGAACTACAATTAAGAAATGTGCTTTACCCCTACCAAATTCAATGCCTTGGCATACAAATAAATATTAATGAAACTGTATACATATGTACATCTTGAATATTTCTTCATCAAAATAATTCTCAGCTAAACCACTTACTTACCTGCTTATCTCCTGGCAAACCTGACTGGAAACAAACTAGACTTTGGAAAAAATTACTAAATACTGCAGAAGCAGATATAGGGGTATACCCATATGCTGTGCTCCCCCAGCTCCAACAACTTACAGTCCTTACCTTTTGGCTAAGGTTTTAAAACTTAACTAGTTAAGTCTTAAAAGTTAAGACTTCTGAATGTGGAATGGGAGCAGAGTTTATATATTGGGAATAACACATCAGAATCAGTACAGTATTTAAGGTCAATACATATACACAATTATACTTTTTTTAGAAGCATAACTATCTAAGCTTTTCGTGCCTGGATATCTTACAAGCTGTTTTACATGCCACCCCCACTCCCCACTCCCATCCCACTGCTGAAAATTAGCTCAAGATCTATATGATCATAGAACCCAAACACAGAAATCAATTTGCCAAACTGGCTTTATGTAAGAAAACCTTTAGAATGAGCAGATGCTCTTCTCTGGTGCTAACCTGCAGTAGCTAATCCTGGCAGCATTGTCATACCTGACTCAGATACCAGCGGTACATGGGAGAGTCTGCTCCTGGCCCTTGTTAGGGGCCTCCGAGGGTAGTCTTCATTAGACTGCACGTCACAGCGCTCAGGCTGGGAGCTCCCCCTCCTGTCCTCACCTGTAGCCCCAGAGCCACTCCCATTAGTCCTCTCATCATGTGCTGGGCCTGAAGACCCCCCTTGTGGCAGAGTCCTAAAGGAAAAGGCGGATCTCGTACCATCCGGGCCATTCACAACACAGGCTCGGCTGGTTGAAGGACGTTCCTCATCAGAACACCTGCTAGTTCTCCTTTGGGATTCCTGGGGCCTGTGACAGCAGCATCTGGGGCAGACAGAACTCTCTGCATCTCCCTCCTCCATGGCCTCAGAGTCCTCTGACCCACCGGGGGAGCAGACACACTGCCTGGACACATCCACTTCTGTAGGGCTAGGCTCGGAAGAGCCGCTGCTGTTCACCGTCCTTACAAAGTCGGGGCTTTGAGAAGCAGTGCTGTGTGAGCTGGAGTTTCCCACTGTGCTGGCGGTGGTGCTGCTGCAGCTGGGATAAACATCCTTGTTTTTTTTCTTTTCAGGTATATCCCTAGCTGCTTTCATATCGGCTTTGATCTGCTCACTGGTGACCTGACAGCCTTTCTCACAGCTGCTTTCCTCGAGAGGAAACTGCTTCGACTGGCCCATCTGATGGGAGTTGTACCTCTTTCGAAGTGGAGTCTTGCCTTTTCCACTTACTGCTTACAGAAAAAGAAGAATGGCCCGAGGAAAAGAAAAGATTTCAGTACAAATTCTGGACAAAAGGTAAGAGTAAATCTGGAACAGGAAACAATGTACACTAATTTTCCTAAGGCATAATGGTGACCACATCACTCAGCTGCTCAAGAGTTCTTTATGGCTCTCTACTGCCTACCTGATTAATACTCTTGAGATCAGCTGTCAAGGCTTGTCATGACCTAACTGCAAACTAACCTTCCATTCCTGTCCCCTCTATAAACATTCTATACCCCCACCCAAACTTTTCTTTGAATATACCCCTGTTTTATTACCTAGGAGCCTTTATTCTCACCAGTTTTTTTTTTGAGGGGGGCTTTGGACATCTGTTCAGTCTCTTCAGCACTCCCACCCCAGAGCCACCATAGTACATGCCCTAAAATATAATCTGTTTCTGACCTGACTCTTCAACCAGACTAGAGGTTCCCGACAGTGGGAGGGAAATACAGAGAGGTCAAGACTTATTCATCTCACCCCTCACAACACCTAACACAGTACCTTGTGGGCACAGTAAGGCTGAATGAATATACAAAAGCATACTTATATTAGGTTTTGTCTGGCTGACACAAAATCTGGTTTCTAAATTCAGAAATTAAACTTTCTAGGAAACATTAGATTAGTCAGCTGGTCACATGACTTTTCCTAAATGTCAGTGTCCATAAAACTCCTTTAAATAAGTGTAAAGATAAATCTGAATTTCTTAAAAGGAATAAAGTAAAAAATGAGTAATCAGTTAGTGGTTAGTAAGTTATTCCAAGTCTAAAGAACTGAGCTTACCATACACAGAAATGTGTGTATATTTCAGATTCGGTGTTAAATGTATACACATACATACTAAACATTCAGATACATTAAGGAATAGGGTCTTCAAGGAAAAATGAGTGGAAATTTAAAAAAAACCTCATCCTTTGCAGAAAATGGTAAGCATATGGTTTTAAGAAATAGAAGGGAAGACCAAGGAAAGAAGTATAAACCTAAAAGTTAACAGAATTAAAGTTTCTTGGTGAGGCAAATGGCAGAAGGTTGTAGACTGATTTAAAGGGAGACAAGGGATTATAAGAACATACTTCAGAAGTTCCTCAAGCACCAAGCTAACCACCAACATTTGCTAAATAAGCACAAGTGGACAGATGACCACCTGGGGAATGGTTGTTCTTCACTGCTCTAGATGACTCGGTTGTCATCTTTTACGTGAGGCACAGGCCCCTCACTAATCCCTGATACTCTGATGCCACACCTTCCTAAAGCCTCCACTGTGGGACTGACAACCTCACATCTTCTCTTCCCCAAGCCCCAATTCCACAATATTCTTGTGCTGCACTCGCCCCTGGCAGTGCCACCCAGATTTTCCTCTCTTGCTTGCTCTGCTGCTTTTCTTGCCCCCTGTCACATTTCATAAGGTTATGTCAACTGTACCACAAGCTGTGGTAGGGACACAGTATGTAAAGACCAGTGTGTCCGTTCTCATGGTGACTCCCTAATAGGTCAGAGTAAGACACAGTCTCTCACCTGATAATTCCCTAGACTGTACAGACTCTCCGGTTTTTTCTTCACGCTCAGAGAAACGCCGGGCACCATTCTTAGGAATCCAGACTTCTTGGAGTTCTAGACTGTCTTCTTCATCATCACTCTCTGAGTCATGAACAGTAATTGGGGTTGGTTTCACTACACGCTGAAGACCACTGGGTCCTAAAACAAACAGCAAAGGCTTAACAGTCAATTTTTGCCCAAGAAAGGCTTTCACTCAAAATATTGTTCCAGTATTTTGGGATCAGAGAGATGCTTTGGCTCTATGAAACCTCCCTGATCACTCATTTTCATGCACATATACTTGGATGAGACACTGTGAAAACACTTTAACTCTAAAGCATTATGTAAACATTAAGTATGACTAATATACCACCCAACATTATAAAGGAAAATTAAAGTAGAAGAGCATATGGCATCTCCCTTTAAGATCTTCACTGCTGGAAAGAGTCACATAATTATCCTAAAAATAATACTCATTATAATGATTTAAAAAATAGGCTAGATATTTTCCTAATTTTGCAAATGTCTGAATGAAAGCAAGCCTCTGACACTTATAGACTGGTGAGAATTCTGCATTCTTTAAGTACAGGTCTAATGCACTGGATGTCACAGATATGCTCTTGAAAGGCTGGATGCATGCTACACTTTGGGTCTTTGATTATTTATATAAAAAATGTTTTGGGCTTCCCTGGCGGCTCAGTGGTAAAGAGTTCACCTGCCAATGCAGGAGACGTGGATTTGATCCCTGGGTTGGGAGGACCCCCTGGAGGAGGAAATGGCACCCAGTGCAGTATTCTTGCCCGGGAAATCCCAGGGACAGTGGAGCCTGGCAGTCCATGAGGTCACAAATAGTCAGACACGACTTGGTGACTAAACAACAACAAAAAATTTTTTGTCTGCTTGGCATTACACATTGTAAACCTTCAGCTCTCACAACCCACTTTTCTCTGACAAGTGAGGGAACTTTCCTGTCTTTTTCCTGTCATACTGTATAATGCCTGGCACAAGGTAGGCACTCAAGTATTTGTTGAGTGAGCGACTGCATCTGTAAGACACTTAAAACAAGGGTAGTTAAAGATTTTTTCAATTCAAAGGCAAGGTAGCATTTGAACAGACCAGGAGTGAGAAAAATTTTAGTTCTCATCTCAATTCTGTTCCTTGATCAATGGCTGAGTGGTCTTGAGTAAACCATTCAAACTTTTGAAAGAATATTAATTTCCCTATCTGTAAAGATGAAAGATTATATCAGGTAATCTTTTGGATTATATGACTGCTATAAATGACCCAGTGCCAAACTGAGACTAGATCTTGTTCTGTTTATTATACCAAATCAACCTCTCCACTGCTTCTTCTCCCCACCAAAATGAAGGGAGAGAATAAGCAGAACATTTAATCAGGTTATTTTCTTACTTATAACTTGAGTGTTTTTTTTTTCTCTACACACACACACATGTGTGTATACCAATAAAGAGGAACTGCTGCCACAGTTACAAAAAAATAAAAAACAAACTAATAAGATAAACACACACATACACAGAGAAAGAAATACCACAAGTCTAGTCAAAAATAAATAGCATGTAACATATCATTAGCTGTCATGTCAAAAAAAAACATCATTCTCAGTGTTTTCCTTTCTTCATTAAAGTCAGGCCCTAGTTTTTAGAACCCTGAATGTGGGAAGTCACAAGATTACCTGCTTGTTCCTCGTCAACATCCACAGGAACAACTGCCTGACTGTGAGCTGGAGTCTCATGTCCACTCTCGGCCATCACCTCTCCATCTTCTTGCACCATGTCTTCCATCTCATTCAGTGCTTAAACAAAAATAACCACAGTCAAAGCAAAACCAGGAGATGTCTAAGAAAACCACAATGGCAGGAAAAACTGTGGCACCATTAAGAAATGAGCAGTCTCATGAGCACTAGGCCCATTCTAAAAGAATGTCATGTGAATGTGCTTCATTCTATCGACATCAACAAGAAGTGTCCCATTCTATAGGAGGGGGGGACCACAGATGGGAAAAGCATTACTTGGTAGAGAAAGCCCACCATTTTAAGGTGAAAGGATGGAGAAAGGAAGAGTGGAAAGAAGAAAGCACTTATTCATTCCTGAAGATGTTACCAGGGATGGCTATATGAGGCAACTGTTTGTCTCCTTCTAAGCTGTTTGTTTGATGGCAGTGATAGCCAGCTACTGCAAGATCTCATGATCATCTTGTAAGCAGTTAGTCTTGTATCTGCCACCTGAACCAGGATGCACTGAGCAGGCAAGCTCAAATTGTTTCTTTTGCTGCTCTCTAGAGAATATGGTCATATTTTCAGCTCATGTGTAGCATGGATTATTAAACACAGGAAGTACATTTTTAACATTTTAGCATCATTCAAATGTTTAATCTGCATCTGAGTCTTCTAAGGCTATTAGTGCCTATCAGTAAATGGGAATGTTTATATTTTTCCGGATGATAAGCACATTGAATAACTTCAGACTGATAAGCTTCAAGATTTTAAAAGATTAAATTCAAATCCCTCAAGTCTGTATTCAAAGCACTCACCCCAGTACCCTCTTACTCCCGACCCCTAAGCTAGGTGCCTGCTCTCAGTCTGAATCAGGACAATACCGGTAGTGTCCTTTACGCTTACAGCATGGCCAGGACCCAGATGGCGGCAGGCTGTGTCTACCCTGTGAACCACTCAACACCTATGGGTGTACAACACTACTGCTATCTAATCAAACAACCATTTGAATGAAATGAAGACACCAACACAGAAGAAAACAAGATACTGTTCCTGAAAGAACTAAAGAATCTATTTAAGGAGACAAGAAAAATTCATACAGTCAACAAAGAAACAAGGTAAAATATGAGTATGCCAGAAACATACTATTTAGATAAATGCTACTGGAATATACAGCAGAGAGGTCTGAGATTTCAGAGGGACACTGGGGTTTGCTTTGGTTTTGAAAATACACAACAGCACATTTCCCCTCATGTTTAGCCTCCCATCCCAAACTCTTGCCCAACTCTAGCTTCTACACTTCATTTAGGGCCAAAAAAAAGGACTGACCTTGTCAAGAAATACTATATGATAAACGTCAATCAATTTGCTTCTTTCATTCAATTCTCAAGAGCAATTATAAATAGCAGCTAGTAATTACTGTGTACATATACTATGTCTGGCTCTGTGTTAAATGCCCTCAAATACGTTAGTTATTTCTTACAGCAATCTTATGAGGGTATTATTACTAGTCTCATTTTTGCAGTTGAGGAAACTGAGGCTTAGAAGGGTTAGCAATTTAAGGGGATTTGAAATGAGGTCCATTTCCAAAGACTGATAAAAAACACGGACGATGAGTAGGTAGAAAATTTATAGTCCCTGCTCTCAGACAACGCACACCTTCTAGCAGAAATGTTAAGATGTATAAAATAAGGTCAAGGCAAGGCAACCTACTCCAGTATTCTTGCCTGGAGAATCCCATGGACTGAGGAGGTTGGTGGGCTGCAGTCCATGGAGTTGCAGAGAATTGGACACGACAGAGTGACTAAGCACAGCACAATACATACTCATTAAGTGCTAGAACAGTCCAAGTAAAGGGAACATGGACAAAAAAGCAGTTGTTAAGTCTCCTGTTGGACAGAGAAGGTTTCACTGAGATGGAGTGATATTTCATATATCCTAGGAAGCATGTAACATTTTCCAGAAGAGTAAGTAGGTCAGTGATAAAAAGAACAAGAGTTTGAGTTGAAGTAAGGGTGTGAAAGAGGAAAGGAAGTTAAAAAGGTAGCCTGGGTCCCAGACTGTGAAAAGCTTAAAACTGCCTCTTATGGGCCGAAGAAAACCACTAGGACAGAACTACATTCTTCTATCTATGTGGTAAGATTTCCAAAGCTGTTCAGCAATTGCTTTTTAGGTTGCCACAATAACCTGTGGAAATACTATAAATACCCCAAGGTTATTTTAAACTTCTTTAATTGCATTCACTCACTGAATATTTATCTAGAGCTTACTACAATGTGTTACTGTTCCTAGGTTGCTAAAAGACAGTGGTTGTAGTCAGTATCTCTAATCTCATGGAGTTTAGTTGGGGAAGAAAAAAATTTTTAGTAAAATTATTTTTTAGTCAACAATAAAAACATCAGAAAATAAAATTAAAAGAGGGTGATATAAAAGAGAACGAATTAGTGGCACTTAAAGTGGGAAATTAAAAGACTTTTACTCCTTGGAAGCAAAGTTATGACCAACCTAGATAGCATATTCAAAAGCAGAGACATTACTTTTCCAACGAAGGTCCGTCTAGTCAAGGCTATGGTTTTTCCAGTGGTCATGTATGGATGTGAGAGTTGGACTATGAAGAAAGCTGAGTGCCAAAGAATTGATCAGCCTTTGAACTGTGGTGTTGGAGAAGACTCTTGAGAGTCCCTTGGACTGCAAAGAGATCCAACCAGACCATTCTGAAGGAGATCAGTCCTGGGATTTCTTTGGAAGGAATGATGCTAAAGCTGAAACTTCAGTACTTTGGCCACCTCTTGCAAAGAGTTGACTCATTGGAAAAGACTCTGATGCTGGGAGGGATTGGGGGCAGGAGGAGAAGGGGACGACAGAGGCTGAGATGGCTGGATGGCATCACTGACTCGATGGACGTGCGTCTGAGTAAACTCCGGGAGTTGGTGATGGACAGGGAGGCCTGGTGTGCTGAGATTCATGGGGTCACAAAGAGTCGGACATGACTGAGTGACTGAACTGAACTGAAAGTGGTAAGGTGATCAAAAGGTTCAATAAGTCATGGAAATGTAACACACAGCATGCAGACTATATTTATTAATACCCTATTGCATATTTGAAAATTACTGAGAGAAGATCTTAAAATTTCTCATCACAGTAAAAAACTAATTATGTATGGTGATTGATGTTTACTAAACTTATTGTGATCATTTTGCAATATGTACAGTGTCAATTATACCTCAAGTGAAAAAAAAGAAGATTAACGTGGTAAGGAAAGACAGCTCTGAAATTACTATTTAAGCTAAGACCTACATATCAAGAAGCAGCCAGCCATGCAAAGATGGAGGGGAGGACATTCTATTAAGAGGCAGCAGTTAGTACAACAGTTGGTGCCAGTTTGGCACATTCAAGCACAGCGTGTGAGGTGGGGAGTAGTACAAGGTGAGAACAAGCCAGATTATGTAGCACTTTATGGCCCAAATCAAGAAACTAGATTTATTCTAAGGCAGAGGGGAGCTGTCAGAAAGTTTTACAAAAGGAAGTAACATTGCCTGTTTTTGTTTTTTAAAAATTGCCCTGCCTACTCTAAGAACTAATTTTGCTATAAAAGCTATTAAAACATTTAGGTAAAAAAAGGTCTGGTACAATGAGGAAGAAGAATGTAGATAGACTGGGGAGATGTTTTAGAGACAGTCAACAGAACTTACTGAAGATTCCTTGTTGGAGAGAGCAGGTAGGTGCTGGTATAAAGCAAAGAAAGGATAATATCTTGGGAAAGACAGGCAAGATGGCAGAGGAATCGGATGGGGAGACCACTTTCTCCCCAACAAAATCATCAAAAGATCATTTGAATGCTGAGCAACTTCCACAACACAACTTCTGAACGCTGGTGGAGGACACCAGGCACCCAGAGAGGCTGCCCATTCTCTTTGAAAGGAGATAGGACAAAATATAAAAGACAAAAGAGAGTCCAAAGAGTTAGGGATGGAGACCCGTCCTGGGGAGGGAGTTGTAGTGAAGGAGAAGTTTCCAAACAGCAGGAATCCCTCTCACCGGAGGGTCTGTGGGCAGTTTTGGAATCTCACAGGGCAATATAACCAGGAGGATAAAAAAAAACAACCCACAGAATATGCGCCTAAATGCAACTCCCAGTGGAGAAGTAGCCCAGACGCTTGTGTCTGCTACCAGTGAGCGGGGGGCTACACAGGGAGGCTTGGGCTGCATGCTTAGGGTAAGGACCAGGCCTGAATGCCCTGAGGATAATCTGAGGGAACTAATGTGAGACAGCAACCCAAACTGTGGGATAGCCAGAGAGAGAGAGACAAGAAAAAAAAAAGAACTTCCCCATGAACATCTCTAACCTGGCCCTCTCACAGAACAAAGGACTGAATGACTACCAAAGGAGAGCTAGCTGGCTGTATACAGACCCACCCCCTTGCCAGAAGCAGAGAGGCAGGTATGCAATAGCCAGAGCTGGAAGGCAAGGGGCAATCTCGACCCCAGATACGCATCCTCCACCAAACTGTGAGCAGGCTCCCAGTTGCTAACCACGTCTTCCTAGGATCCTGGAGGACTGACATCTGCCAGTAGGGTCACAGCCTGAGATCAGCTCCCCAGAGGAGATACAAAGCACATCTGAGACAGTGCTCTCGCGGCACCCCCGGGAAACTGAGTGGGGGGCACCAGGGAGGTGATTAAGATGCACAGTCCACCTGGGACAGTGCGCTCACCAAGCACCTGGTCACCTGAGCTGTTGGGACCTGGGAAGGGCATAAAACGCATGCCCAAGTGAGTCTGTGCCTTTGCGGAGTACCCGAGAACCTGAACCTGAGCAGCTCAGACCTAGGAAGTGCATACAACTCAGGGCCAGCTTTGGATAGTATTCCTGCAGAGCAACCTAGAGTCTGAGCAGTGTAGACCCGGAAAGCACAGGCCACAGTGAGCTGGGGCAAACCCAGTGTGGTCCATACACTGTGAGCACTCCCCACACATGCCAGTGATACTTGTTTGCAGTGTTCCTCCTCCGAACAAGTGAGCCTAAATAAGTGAACACCTTTGCCCCCTTGTGTCAGGACAGAAATTAGACACTCAAGAGACTTACAAACAGGAAGCCAAAATAAATAAAGAGGTGGAAGTGACTCTGGAAGTGACAGATGCAAAAGATTAAAACCCTGTAGTAAACATCAACAAAGCATTGGAAGGGGCTTATAGAGACTTTGAGAAGTACAAGGTGGAACAAGGAACTATCTGAAACTGAACTGACTCCACACTGCCCACAACAGCTCCAGAGAAAATCCTATAAATATTTTTATCATCAAAAAAAAAATTTTTTAAGTTCTTTACTATTCCTTTAATTTTCATTTTTATAACCTACTATTACCTTGCAAAAAAAAGAAAAAAGGACCTTATTTTTAAAGCAAATTTCATATATATATATTTATAATTTTTGTGACTGATTTGTTTTTTCTAAATATTGTATTTTTGAGAGTTTAACCTCTATCTAGATTCTTAATCTTTGCTTTTTGGTATTTGTTATCAATTTTGTACTTTTAAGAATCTAATCTTCAGTATCCATTTCCACTTGGGGGTGTGATTACTGGCTTGATTGCTCTCTCCGCTTTGACTCTCCCTTTTCTCCTCCAGGTCACCTCTATTTCCTCCCTCCCCCTTCTCTTCTCTACTTAACTCTGTGAATCTCTCTGGGTGCTCCAGGCTGGAACACTTAGGGAACTGATTACTGGCTAGACTGCTCTCTCCCCTTTTGACTCCCTGTCTTCTCCTCCTGGTCACATCTACCTCCTTCCTCCCTCTTTTCTTCTCCATGTAACTCTGAACCTCTTGGGTGTCCCTCACTGTGGAAAATTATTTCACCATTAACTTAGATGTTTTATCATCTGTGCTGTATGGATGGAGAAGTCTTGAGGCTACTGTAAGAACAAGACTGAAAGCCAGACGTAGGAGGCTTAAATCCAAAACTTGACAACACTAGAGAACTCCTGATTCCAGGGAACATTAATAGACAAGAGCTCATCCAAAAGCCTCCATACCTACATTAAAAACCAAGCTCCACCCAAGAGCCAACAAGTTCGAGAGTAAGACATGCCACACTAATTCTCTAGCAACACAGGAACATAGCCCTGAGCATTAAAATATAGGCTGCCCAAAGCCTTGCCAAATCCACAGACACTTCAAAATTTACTACTGGACACTTCACTGCACTCTAGAGAAAAGAGATCCAGCTCTGCCCACCAGAACACAGACGCAAGCTCCCTTAACCAGGAAAGCTTGACAAGCCACTAGTCCAATCCCACCCACAGGGAGCAAGATCCACAATAAAGAGGAATCATAAACTTCCAGCCTACGGAAAGGCCACCCCAAACATAGCAATCTAAGCAAAATGAAAAGGCAGAGAAATATTCAACAGGTAAAGGAACATGATAAACGCCCACCAAACTAAAGAGGAGGAAATAGGGAGTCTACCTGAAAAAGAATTCAGAATAATGATAGTAAAGATGATCCAACATCTTGAAAACAAAATGGAGTTACAGATAAATAGACTAGAGACAAGGATTGAGAAGATACAAGAAATGTTTAACAAAGACCTAGAAGAAATAAAAAAGAGTCAATCATTAATTAATAATACAATAACTGAGATCAAAAGCACTCTGGAGGGAACCAACAGTAGAATAACTGAGGCAGAAGACAGGATAAGTGAGGTGGAAGATAGATTGATGGAAATAAATGAAGCAGAGAGGAAAAAAGAAAAAAAGACTTAAAAGAAATGAAGACAACCTCAGAGACCTCTGGGACAATGTTAAACACCCTAACATTCAAATCAGGTGTCCGAGAAGAAGACAAAAAGAAAGGGCATGAGAAAAAACTTGGGGAGATAATAGTTGAAAACTTCCCTAAAATGGGGAAGGAAATAGCCACCCAAGCCCAAGAAACCCAGGGAGTCCCAAACAGGATAAACCTAAGGTGAAACACCCCAAGACACATATTAATCAAATTAATGAAGATCAAACACAAAAAGCCAATATTAAAAGCAGCAAGGGAAAAGCAACAAATAACACACAAGAGGATCCCCATAAGGATAACAGCTGATCTTTCAACAGAAACTCTTCAGGCCAGAAGGGAATGGCAGGACATACTTAAAGTCATGAAAGAGAAAAATCTACAACCCAGATTACTATACTCAGCAAGGATCGGATTCAAATATGAAGGAGAAACCAAAAGCTTTACAGACAAGCAAAAGCTGAGAGGATTCAACACCACCAAACCAGCTCCTCAACAAATGCTAAAGGATCTTCTCTAGACAGGAAACACAGAAAAGGTTTATTATAAATTCAAACCCAAAACAACAAAGTAAATGGCAATGGGATCATACAAATAATAACTTTAAATGTAAATGGGCTGAATGCCCCAACCAAAAGACAAGGACTGGCTGAACAGATACAAAAACAAGACCCCTATATATTCTGTCTACAAGAGACCCACCTCAAAACAAGGGACACAAACAGACTGAAAGTGA
This sequence comes from Bos taurus, assembly GCF_002263795.3. NCBI lineage: Eukaryota > Metazoa > Chordata > Mammalia > Artiodactyla > Bovidae > Bos > Bos taurus. The sequence continues at coordinate 59,841,545 of NC_037334.1, read as the reverse complement.
AGGGCTAGAAAAAGATATTTCATGCAAATGAAGACCAAAAGAAAGCAGGAGTAGTAATACTCATATCAGATAAAATAAACTTTGAAATAAAGGCCATGAAAAGAGACAAAGAAGGACACTACATAATGATCAAAGGATCAATCTGAGAAGAAGATATAACAATTATAAATATATATGCACCCAACATAGGTGCACCGCAACATGTAAGGCAAATGCTAACAAGTATGAAAGGGGAAATTAACAGTAACATGTTAATAGTGGGAGACTTTAATATCCCACTCACACCTATGGATAGATCAACTAAACAGAAAATTAGGAAGGAAACACAAACTTTAAATGATACAGTGGACCAGTTAGACCTAATTGATATCTGTAAGACATTTCACCCCCAAACAATGAATTTTACCTTCTTCTCAAGTGCACACAGAACATTCTCCAGGACAGATCACATCCTGGGGCACAAATCTAGCCTTGGTAAATTCAAAAACATTGAAATAATTTCAAGCATCTTTTCTGATCCCAATGCAGTAAGATTAGATGTCAACTACAGGAAAAAAACTATTAAAAATACAAACATATGGAGGCTAAACAACACGCTTCTGAATAATCAACAAATCACAGAAGAAATAAGAAAAGAAATCAAACTATGCATAGAAATGAATGAAAATGAGAACATGACAACCCAAAACCTGTGGGATTCAGTAAAAGCAGTACTAAGGGGAAGGTTCATAGCAATACAAGCTTACCTTAAGAAACAAGAGAAAAATCAAATAAATAACCTAACTTTACACCTACAGCAACTAGAAAAAGAAGAAATGAGGAACCCCAGAGTTAGCAGAAGGAAAGAAATAATAAAAATTAGGGCAGAAATAAATGAAAAAGAAACAAAAGAGGCTATAGCAAAAATCAACAAAACTAAAAGCGGGTTCTTTGAGAAGATAAATAAAATAGACAAACCATTAGCCAAACTCATCAAGAAAAAAAGGAGAAGAATCAAATCAACAAAATTAGAAATGAAAATAGAGAAATCACAACAGACAACACAAATACAAAGGACCGTAAGAGATTACTATCAGCAACTACATGACAATTAAAAGGACAACTTGGAAGAAATGGATGAATTCTTAGAAAAGTATAACCTTCCAAAACTGAACCAGGAAGAAACAGAAAATCTTAACAGACCAATCACAAGCATGGAAATCAAAACTATAATCAAAAATCTTCCAATAAACAAAAGCCCAGGGTCAGATGGCTTCACAGGTGAAGTCTACCAAAAATTTAGATAAGAGCTAACACCTATCCTACTCAAACTCTTCAAGAAAACTGCAGAGGAAAGCAAACTGCCAAACTCATTCTATGAGGCCAACATCACCCTAATACCAAAACCAGACAAAGATGCCACAAAAAAAGAAAACTACAGGCCAATATCACAGATGAACATAGATGCAAAAATCCTCAAAAACTTCTAGCAGACAGAATCCAACAACATATTAAAAAGTTCATACGTTATGACCAAGTGGGCTTTATCCCAGGGATGCAAGGATTCTTCAATATTCACAAATCAATCAATGTGATACACATCAACAAATTGAAAGATAAAAACCATATGATTATTTCAATAGATGCAGATAAAAACCCTCCAGAAAGCAGGCACAGAAGGAAAGTACCTCAACATAATAAAAGCCATATATGATAAAACCAGAGCAAACATTATCCTCAATGGAGAAAAACTGAAAGCATTCCCCACTAAAGTCAGGAACAAGACAAGGGTGCCCACTCTTACCACTATTATTCAACATGGTTTTGAAGTTTTAGCCACAGCAATCAGAGAAGAAAAAGAAATAAGAGGAATCCAGATTGGAAAAGAAGAAGTAAAACTCTCACTGTTTGCAGATGACATTATCCTCTACATAGAAAACCCTAAATATACCACCAGAAAATTACTAGAGCTAATCAATGAATTTAGTAAAGTTGTAGGATATAAAATTAATACACAGAAATCCCTTGCACTCCTATACACTAACAGAGAAAACAGAAACAGAAATTAAGGAAACAATTCCATTCACCATTGCAAGGAAAATAATAAAATACTTAGGAATCAATCTACCTAAAGAAACAAAAAAGACCTATATATAGAAAACTATAAAACACTGATGAAAGAAATCAAAGATGACACAAATAGTTGAAGAAATATACCATGTTGATGGGTCAGAAGAATCAATGTAGTGAAAATAAGTATAAACCCAAAGCAATCTATAGATTCAATGCAATCCCTATTGAGCTACCAACAGTATTTTTCACAGAACTAGAAAAAGTAATTTCACAATTTGTATGGAAATGCAAAAAACTTCAAATAGCCAAAGCAATCTTGAGAAAGAACAATGCAACTGGAGGAATAAATCTGCCTGACTTCAGACTGTACTACAAAGCTACAGTCATCAAGACAGTATGGTACTGGCACAAAGACAGAAATATAGATCAATGGAACAAAATAGAAAGCCCAGAGATAAATCCATGCACCTATGGACACCTTATCTTTGACAAAGGAGGCAAGAATATACAGTGGAGTAAAAACAATTTCTTCAACAAGTGGTGTTGGGAAAACTGGTCAACCACTTGTAAAAGAATGAAACTAGAACACTTTCTAACACCACACACAAAAATAAACTCAAAATGGATTAAAGATCTAAATATAAGACCAGAAACTATAAAACTCCTAGAGGAAAGCATAGGAAAAACACTCTCTGACATAAATCACAGCAGGATCCTCTATGACCCACCTTTTAAGCAAAAATAAACAAATGGGACCTAATTAAACTTAAAAGCTTCTGCACAACAAAGGAAACTATAAGCAAGGTGAAAAGACAGCCTTCAGAATGAGAGAAAATAACAGTAAACCAAGCAACTAACCAAGATTTAATCTCAAAAAATATACAAGCAGCTCATGCAGCTCAATACCAGAAAATTAAACAACCCAAACAAAAAATGGGCCAAAGAACCAAACAGATATTTCTCCAAAGAAGACATACAGATGGCTAGCCAACACATGAAAAGATGCTCAACATCACTCATTATCAGAAAAATGCAAATCAAAACCACAAGAGGTATCATCTCACACCAGTGTGAATGGTTGCCATCAAAGTCTACAAACAATAAATGCCGGAGAAGGTGTGGAGAAAAGGGAACTCTCTTATACTGTTGCTGGGAATGCAAACTAGTACAGCCACTATGGAGAACAGTATGGAGATTCCTTAAAAAACTGGAAACAGAACTGCCATACAACCCAACAATCCCATTGCTGGGCATACACACTGAGGAAACCAGAACTTAAAGAGACACATGTGCCCCAATGTTCATCGCAGCACTGTTTATAATAGCCAGGACATGGAAGCAATCTAGATGTCCACTGGCAGAGAATGGATAAGAATGCTGTGGTACATATACACAATGGAGTATTACTCAGCCATTAAAAAGAATACATTTGAATCAGTTCTAATGAGGTGGATGAAACTGGAGCCTATTATACAGAGTGAAGTAAGCCAGAAAGAAAAACACCAATACAGTATACTAACACATATATATGGAATTTAGAAAGATGATAACAATAACCCTATATGCGAGACAGCAAAAGAGATACAAATGTACTGAACAGTCTTTTGGACTCTGTGGGAGAGGGTGAGGGCGGGATGATTTGAGAGAATAGTACTGAAACATGTCTATTACCATATGTGAAACAGATCACCAGTCCAAGTTCGATGCATGAAACAGGGCACTCAATGCCAGTGCACTGGGACAACCCTGAGGGATGGGATGGGGAGGGAGGGAGGTGGGAGAAGGTTTCAGGATGGGGGACACATGTACACCCGTGACTGAGTCATGTCAATCAATGTATGGCAAAAACCACTACAATACTGTAATGTAATTAGCTTCCAATTAAAATAAATAATTAAAAAAAAAAAAAGAAAGGATAATATCTCAATAGATGTCTTTGGTAATTAAATGAGATGATGGTACTTTGGGGCTAGGGAAGTTCTAAGTGATTCTTGGTTTTGATTTTTTTGTTTCAAAGTATTTTATCATTAGGAAGTACATATTTTTCAGAACAATTTTAACTTACAGAAACTATGTAAGCTATCTTTTAATCAAATATCAATGCTTAACAAACATTCTGTTCAGGTGAAATGTTGTTTCAGTTATAAAAAAAATCCTGTTACCTAATATAATCATAAACCTTGATGGAGCTGAGCGATTTTACATATACACTAACTGGTCTCTTTCATATATAAATTTGAGAACCACTGTCTAAAATAAATGCTGCAGAGCAGTTTCACTTAGTGGTTAATTTGCAGGGGTGGTGGTGAGGGAATGGAGTGGCACCCCACTTTTGAAAGCAGTAAGTACATGGGATTTATTTTAAATCCAGATAGAAAAACAGTTGATGATATATAAATAAAACTATGCTTTACAGTTATAATTACTTCAAAAGTAATCATATCTAAATAACTTGGCAAAATGCTTTAGCAATTACAGAAGCATGATTTTGACAGATGGTAATATTGTTAGACAATGAGAATTGTTAAAAAATATGGCTATCTCCTCCTGTTTTACAGTGCTGCAAAATGAAGGTAATGAACTGAGATTTTCAGTTAACATAAGTAGTTCACAATAAAGCATTCTAAATCTTAACAGTTTTGGAAGTGCAAATCTAAGATAATACCGTAACCAAATTATTGAATCTTGGTAAATTAAATAGTACTCTGTATAACAATGAAAACATATTTTTGTTAGAGTCATCTATTACTTTCATGATAATGTTCACTAAAAAAACACCAAATTTTATTTCAGTGGTTTATTAGCAAAGACACTTAACTTATATAAATTAAATGGTCTTTAAAATTTTACAATGCCCTTCTTTGACAGGCAATTACTTCATGCAAGCTGATTAAGTTAAACAGGGCAACAGAGTGAAATCTACTTCATTCTAGCACTAATCCAAAAGTACATTTATGAAAAGTTCTAAAATTCTACAGTAAGTAAAGTAGACATGTGACTATCAATTTCAAACTGTTTAAAATATTGTTATGTTGGTACTTAAGGAGTACAAGCATTAATATTAGTCATTTCAGCTAACATTCATTCTTCATGATCCCTTTTATTTTTAATCCCTATACCACTCTTTGTTTTTTTTTTTTTTTTCCTGTTGTTTCTTTTACTTGAATTCTTTGTACTTGGAATTTTGATCAACAGTCACATGCCCTTTCTCCAGATCTTTTTTTTTTTTGGCTGTGCCTTGTGGCTTGTGGGTGCCATCAAGGGATGGAACCTGGGCCATGGCAGTGAAAGTGCCGAGTCCTAACCACTAGAGCGCCAGGGAATTCCCCATGTCCTTATTTTTTATTTAAAAGAATTAACCTGACGTGTATGTAATAATAAAAATACACAAAAATATAGCATGAAGTTGGAAAGACCCATGGAGCCTAATGTTTCATGCCAATATTCACTTCTCTAAAGTGCTGCCACCATCTTTGGTATTCTTAGGTTTCCTCTTGTTGAGGCTGTCTAGTTCCTCAATCTTGGCATTTTGTCACTAACCTCCTTTACTTCTCAGCATTTGAAGATAACACATCTGACAAATTCGGTACCTCATTTGTTTTGTAATTATATCTCACATCTACTGAACCTTAATTTCAAATGTTAGTGGATGTAAGTTTCATTGTTCTCTCTTAAATCGAATACAGTATTCTTGCATATGTTTTGGTTCGTGCTGCATCAATATATGACTTAACAATGAAGGGCACCCCCCATTCTATACCGAGAAGCCAATGGCCATGTAACTTTCTAGTGGAGTCTATACTCTGTCTAGCACATCAACTCCAAACACAACTGCGTTCGGAGGATTTGGGGAGTGCTGCACTTCAAGTGCTGCACCAGTTTCCTACAGATGGTCAGTGTTCTCTGAAGTCCAGATCTTTGTGATGGCACACAAGGACAAGAAGGCAAAGAAACAGCAGACTCCACACTCCACCCCTTAACCCCTAGCACTTGCTGGCTCTGCACTTTTGTTTTTGTGTTTTAGGAGGAGAGATTTAGCCAGAAGTTTGAAATGCCTAAAAGTACTCCTGTGGAAATCAGAAGTATGAAGTTGGATATAACTGCAATTACTTTAAAAAAACAGAAATATCAAAGCTGAAAATAAAGGTTTAGAATTCAACTGTATATAGTTGGCACTGAAGCCATGAGACTGGATAAGCTTATAGAAAGAAAAAGGGAGAGCAAGGACAAGAGTGGAGGACAGGAGATGGTACAAGTGAAGGAACCTGAGGAGGTGTGTCCAGTGAGATAGGAGGAAAAATCAGGAAAATGGTTTCAGAAAGGCCAAGAGAAGCAAATACCTCAGGAAGATAGAAGTGGACAACAGTGACAAATGCAGCTAAGACGAGATGTCAGAGAAGATACAAGTGGAGAAAATATCACTAACCTTTATAAAAGAGCCACTGGTGACTTTGCCAAGAGCCAAAATGGAGAGTTCTCTATAGAGAGAACATGTAGGGCAGGGAAGTGAAGACAATGCCTACAAATGATTCTTAGGTCAGGCCCTGCATATACAGAGTGATCTTAAAGGAAATTATACACAGAATACTTTCATTATGAAAGTAATGAATACACCAGGGCACCCTATTTTCATTAATTACTCTGCCCAAGAGAATAAGTGAAGGGGCAACAACCAAAAAAGTGGCTAGAAGAGATTCCTTTTCCAGTTCTTAAGTGTCAACTGAGAAACTGGAACATCTGTAAGGAAACAATTTCACTCCATTCTCACTCATCAATATGGGCAGATGAAGCCTAATAATAGCTGGGGTGGCAGAGAGCAGGAGTTCAGTCAGTATCAAAGAACTGGATGGATAGTTACATAAGTTAAATCCCATAGGTCCTTATTAGCTTATGTGCTTAATTTTCTCGGTGGCTTTGAAGACTTAATGGCGAGAGGTGTGTGAAGGGTATCCAACACAATCTCTACACATATCTGGTATTCATTTTTCCAATTCTTGGTACATCCAAAAATGATCTCCACACTCAAGTTCAATGGTGAGAGAGAATATCTACTGTTTAGCAAGATACCGAAAGATGCTTCTTCACCCAAATCCTGACAGCTAAATCTCCATTAAGCCAGGCTTCTAAGGCTCACTGCACCCTAATTCTCATGGCATCTGAGTCCTTCCCTTTCTGTAAGTACCTCCAATAGATTCTATGGACAAGAGACGTCGCAAAGACAACTTTAAAACAAGCAAGTAGACAGGCAAACTCCATCCACCCATCAGCTGCTTTGTTAGCAAGGTTCCTCAATGTATAAAGTGACAAACTGAAATGGAGGAGAAGGAAACAGGAAAGTCAGAGAAACATGACCCAAAGTAAAAATCATCTCTATCTGGAGCTCACAAAAGATCTGGGTTACCGTCGGCTGCAAACTGCTGCTCTCCTGGCTGCAAGTCTTGCCGGAAGTCATTCTCTTCATCTGAGTCATCTGGGTGATGGTGATTGTTGTCGTGGATGTTGGCATTATTCTGGGCATTATTATCATTGTCATTGTTGGAGTTCTGATTGCTAACAAGGGCCGAGGAAACCCCAATTCCCGTGCCTGCACTCAGACCAACCCGAGCACAGCCCTGAAGCAAGACAAAACCACATGTTTATTAATTTGGGTTAGAATTAAACACTGCAGTTTTAATATTCCTTCATTTCATCTTTACATAGAATACTTATATAGCACTTTAAGAAATACTTTCACCTATTCATAAAGAACCTCATTTAAGGCCCATAACACCTCAAGCAAGACAAAGTTATTAGTCTTAATTTACAGATGATGACATGCACAATGGGAAGGGATCTGCCCAACAGTGCATGACCAGTATGTGTTACACCTGAGACTTGAAACCAAATAATTTGTCCTCAAACCCTGAGCTTTCCCTACTATGCAGCACCGCTGAGCTTTCCCTACTATATGGCACTGCTTTAACAGTGAGGGTATAACCATTAAGAACTGACAAGAGAGAACCTAATTCATTGAAACATTAAGTTTTTATTACAATAAGTTAAGTTTCTGTATACATTAAGAAGTTTTAAAATAACATTTTGTACAACTGGGCAACTTCAGATTTCCCCAGATACGCAACTGAGTAGAAAAAGTAGCAGCAAAAGAAAACATCCAAAATAAGTTCCTAATCCTTACTTATATTTTGGGTTGCTAATTAGAGATCTAATCTTTCAACTAACTACTCTAAGTAATAATTTTTGCTTTAGCTCAAATTTCCACCTTTGCTCTTACCTTAACTTTATAAACCTGATGGAGACAGCTTTCCACTTACTTTTTTATTTATCTGGAAACCCCTTAGTATTCACTCACAAGAACATATGGCCATCCATTATTATAACCTTTATGCCTTCCTTCACTGAGGCTGGCAGTAAAAAGTCATATTATATCATTTGTAAAGGCATATCATTAGGGAAAAAAGTTACTTAGGTTGTTTTCTTGAGTACAAAACTCTCTCAAATGTGACTTACTTTGGGTGGTTCACGAAACATTTGGTCCAGTGAAATAAACTCCAGGCTGGGCAACAATTCAATAAACTGGCCGAAGGAGTCCAGCTTCAAAGCGTGGCAACGCACTAAGTTGATATCAACCAATCGAGTCCACCTTGAGTGGTCTGTTGAAGAAATGACATGGCCAGAGAAAATATTAACTAACACTTTCTCCATTACTCATGAATTTTGCTATAGGTCACAAAGACTTTCAAACCCATTTTCTTTGTGTAAATTTTATCTTATTTCATGATCTCTAATACTTAATGACTCTAAACTATGATGTCTCCTTACCCAATTTCATGAGAACCAGATGGACTGGAAATCGTTAACTTGAAAGTAAGTCTGTCTTTGTTTAAATGTGATTCACTTAAAACCTACATGCCTATTTAACAACAGGACACTAGTTAAAAGAAATGTTGGTGTATTCCTTTAATAAAACATTATGCAGCTACTAAAAGAATGAAGAACCGAATAAGCCTGCTAATATGGAGAGCTCTCCAAAATATTCTCAATGCAAAATACAAGTTACAGGACAATGTATATACATAGTAAGGTCCTTCAGTATACATAAATCATTTTTAAATGCTATACATGTATAGGCTGCAAATGCACAAAATAACCTGTCCAGAAAAATATACAAGAAACCATTGATGGTGGTTACCTTTGAGAAGAGGAGGCCTTTCATTTTGTACCTTTCTGTACTGTTTGATACTGTTTATCAAGTGCATGTATTACTTTTAGTTTTTAAGTGTTAACAGGAGTTCTGAGTGATGGGATTATAGGCCATTTTTTATTTTCTTCTTTATACTCTTCTGTATTTAAGAAAACAAACAAACCAAAAACCCAATAAATGTTATTTTTTAAAAGTGATCTATGCCAGCTACAACCTAAAGCTTGTACTTTCCAATAGCTTCCTGGTGCAGCTGGGCAAGGGGTAGAACTTCTCTTCCCATGGGTGAGACATGGCCATTCTAACAACTGATCTTAGCAGAGGCTCAGGAGCCCTGCAATAGGCCTGGAGGTGGGTTTTGTGTGGAGCTGTAGTATCCCTGTGTGGTGGCTCAGACAGCTGTCAGTGTTGGTTTGCAGCTGTCAGTGAGAGGGCCTGTTTGGTACGAGGATGTCAAAATGAAAAGTCTCTAGCTATGACTTTATTAAAGGCTTGTGAATTTAGGTATCTAAGAAGTGCCTTAAAAAAAATAAATAGCATTACTCTCTTGGGGTGGCGGGGGGGGGGAGGGGGGGCAGCGCGCGGAATAAAACTCCTCTCATAAGGGAAAATACCAAGTGCAAAAGTCACACTTCTGTACCCAAGGTATCAGGCAGGGAGATATCATGTGAAGTAGCCTAAAATTTTAAGGTAATAGAAAATTTCACTACGTGTTTAGTATGTCATTTAATTGAAGTTTTTAAAATACATACATACCTACTTTGTCTGTTCAGATGATATGCCATTTTAAGGTAACACAGAGAAAACAACCATAATATCCCAGGCAACAATTCCTAAGCTTAATTTTACATGCCCGGCCCAAAGAAAAACACATAATAATTAGTGCGACTGAATCTATAATCTCGACAAGTGCAAATTTCTAGGCAGAGAATCTCAGGAGTTCAAAGAGGCACTGAAAGTGTTTCTAACTCAGTTATCAAAGGCTCCCAGAACTTCTATGAACAATCTATATAAAAATCTACATTTTACATGAGGAATGTTAATGCCATACAGAAAACAAAGATATGTATTATTTTGACATCAATAAAATATACCTGTACTTAAGATATAGTACCTGAGATCCAATTGTATGGGTTATGTAGATGGGGGCAATTATAAATTGCCAGATATTTGATACAGGAGAAAACTTCATTGACTGCCTTCATCCCTATATCAGTGATAATACCAGGATTTTCCACCACATCAGCCAAACCATATTTCACCAGATCTGCATTAGCCATTCTGCCTAGAAAAAGATTTAAAAAACAAAAGATTCTTTAGTGTCATGGAATCTTGACAACTTAAGCTGTCAACTATTTAACATCCAGTATTGAAGAAAGTAGGGAAAACCACTAGACCATTCAGGTATGACCTAAATCAAATCCCTTATGATTATACAGTGGAAGTGAAAAATAGATTTAAGGGCCTAGATCTGATAGATAGAGTGCCTGATGAACTATGGAATGAGGTTCGTGACATTGTACAGGAGATAGGGATCAAGACCATCGCCATGGAAAAGAAATGCAAAAAAGCAAAATGGCTGTCTGGGAAGGCCTTACAAATAGCTGTGAAAAGAAGAGAAGTGAAAAGCAAAGGAGAAAAGGAAAGATATAAACATCTGAATGCAGAGTTCCAAAGAATAGCAAGAAGAGATAAGAAAGCCTTCCTCAGTGATCAATGCAAAGAAATAGAGGAACACAACAGAATGGGAAAGACTAGAGATCTCTTCAAGAAAATCAGAGATACCAAAGGAACATTTCATGCAAAGATGGGCTTGATAAAGGACAGAAATGGTATGGACCTAACAGAAGCAGAAGGTATTAAGAAGAGGTGGCAAGAATACACAGAAGAACTGTACAAAAAAGAGCTTCACAACCCAGATAATCACGATGGTGTATCAATGACCTAGAGCTAGACATCCTGGAATGTGAAGTCAAATGGGCCTTAGAAAGCATCACTACGAACAAAGCTAGTGGAGGTGATGGAATTCCACTGGAGCTATTTCAAATCCTGAAAGATGATGCTGTGAAAGTGCTGCAGTCAATATGCCAGCAAATTTGGAAAACTCAGCAGTGACCACGGGACTGAAAAAGGTCAGTTTTCATTCCAATCCCAAAGAAAGGCAATGCCAAAGAATGCTCAAACTACCGCACAATTGCACTCATCTCACACGCTAGTCAAGTAATGCTCAAAATTCTCCAGGCCAGGCTTCACCAATACGTGAACCGTGAACTTCCTGATGTTCAAGCTGGTTTTAGAAAAGGTAGAGGAACCAGATATCAAATTGCCAACATCTGCTGAATCATGGAAAAAGCAAGAGAGTTCTAGAAAAACATCTATTTCTGCTTTATTGACAATGCCAAAGCCTTTGACTGTGTGGATCACAATAAACTGGAAAATTCTGAAAGAGATAGGAATACCAGACCTCCTGATCTGCCTCTTGAGAAATTTGTATGCAGGTCAGGAAGCAACAGTTAGAACTGGACATGGAACAACAGACTGGTTCCAAACAGGAAAAGGAGTACGTCAAGGCTGTATATTGTCACCCTGTTTATTTAACTTATATGCAGAGTACATCATGAGAAATGCTGGACTGGAAGAAACACAAGCTGGAATCAAGATTGCCGGGAGAAATATCAATATCCTCAGATATGCAGATGACACCACCCTTATGGCAGAAAGTGAAGAGGAACTAAAAAGCCTCTTGATGAAAGTGAAAGTGGAGAGTGAAAAGGTTGGCTTAAAGCTCAACATTCAGAAAACGAAGATCATGGCATCTGGTCCCATCACTTCATGGCAAATAGATGAGGAAACAGTGGAAACAGTGTCAGACTTTATCTTTTTGGGTTCCAAAATCACTGCAGATGGTGACTGTAGCCATAAAATTAAAAGACGCTTACTCCTTTGATGGAAAGTTATGACCAACCTAGATAGCATATTCAAAAGCAGAGACACTACTTTGCCAACAAAGGTTCGTCTAGTCAAGGCTATGGTTTTTCCTGTGTTCATGTATGGATGTGAGAGTTGGACTGTGAAGAAGGCTAAGCGCCAAAGAATTGATGCTTTTGAACTGTGGTGTTGAAGACTCTTGAGAGTCCCTTGGACTGCAAGGAGATCCAACCAGTCCATTCTGAAGGAGATCAGCCCTGGGATTTCTTTGGGAGGAATGATGCTAAGGCTGAAACTCCAGTACTTTGGCCACCTCATGCGAAGAGTTGACTGACTGGAAAAGACTCTGATGCTGGGAGGGATTGGGGGCAAGAGGAGAAGGGGACAACAGAGGATGAGATGGCTGGATGGCATCACTGACTCGATGGATGTGAGTCTCAGTGAACTCCGGGAGTTGGTAATGAACGGGGAGGCCTGGCGTGCTGCAATTCATGGGGTCGCAAAGAGTCGGACACAACTGAGCGACTGATCTGATCTGATCTGATCTGATGATTACTCTCTATGACCGTCCTGCTTCATCTGTCCATTGTCAGGTTCAGATACAATCTTGGGTTAGGTATTCTGTACAAATGGTAGCCTTTATTTTGCAAAATAAAAATTTATGTTAAAAGTTAAGAGACAGCTAGCAGATTATTTTCAATTGTCTAGAAAAGGAAAAAAGAATGTGAAGTCTTAAAGCAAAACTGACGGATACATTGTACTGGTTTACATTTATGGTAAAGTTTTATTAGCTTTTAAAAAGAAAAATAAAATCTTAAAAATATAACTCTCTGGGACTTGCCTGGTGGCCCAGTGGTAAAGAATCTACCCTGCAATGCAAGGGATGTGGGTTTGATCCCTGCTTGGGGAAATAAGATCCTACATGCCATGGAGCAACTAAACCCACACACCACAACTGCAAAGTCTGTGTGATGCACTAAAAGATCTCGCATGACACAATGAACAACAATTTAGACCCGATACAGCCAAATTAATTAATTATTTATTTAAAATGTAACTCTTTTGCTGTATAAGGATAATGTTTTTCAAGTCAGGTGTGGCCATGTGTAGAGAAGAGTGAACTTTGAGAATCTGGATCCATTTTTAGAACTACGGTATTGGTTAGTAAATATTTATACCTTAGAGAGTGGACTTTTAACTCAGACACTCCCGTTCTCTCTGTCTGGGCTTTAGGGTCTACTGTCTTGTCAGAAAGTAGGGGCTGGGTTTAGTGATCAGCCAGTCTAGATTATGCCACTGGATATCACACTGTGTCTCCTGCTTCCTATTATTATTCCTGCCACCTGCCTGACCTTTACTCTATAGGATGGTCCACTTTACTATGAGCAATTTGAAGGAAAACTAGACTCTGCCTAGTTTACAGTTACATTTTCAATGTCCAGCATAATACTGGGATATAGGAACCCAATAAATGTCTCTCACAATCCCAGGGATCAAAACTGACACAAACTACAAAGAAAACACTGTTGCTCTGGTGAAGCTGTCCTGCCCATTACTGGGATTTACTCCCACCTCTTTAAATTTCTTTCCATACAATTCATGGTCTCGCTCCTAGGGTCCCTTTTTTTTTGTATTTACTGGCATTCTTGGACATTTTACCTTAACTAATTCTTCATAATTTTGCTGAGAAATACTCTTTAATCTCCTGGTAAAAACTTTGTTTTTGCTCTGTGAAGCATAATTTGCCTTCTCGCTTATGATCATCTTGAACCTGAGTGGGTGTTTCCAGCATTACTGCTGCAGCCTAGCATGATAAATCCATGTCTTACATTCATTCCTTTGATATCTGTTCCTATTTTTAGGGTCTCCTGATTGTCACACTTCTTCAGAACCCTGATTACATCACCTAGGACTTAGACTGTTTCTTTTTCCTTCAGCCCAGAGGTCAGCTAGAAGTAAAAGCTACCATTTACTGAATTTTTTTTTTTTTTTTTTTGAGATTTATTTTACTTATGGCTGCACTGGGTCTTCTTGCTGCACACAGGCTTTCTCTAACTGTGGTGAGCTACTCTGTTATAGTGTTTTGAGCTACTCTGAGTGGGGGCTCCTCTCTGTTGTGGTGCACGGGCTTCTCATCACGGTAGCTTCCCGTAGAGCACAGGCTCCAGGGCACTTGGACTCCGGCACTTGTGGCTCGAGGGCTCCAGAATGCTGGCTCAGTAGTTGTGGCACACAGACTTAGTTGCTTAGAGGCATGTGGGATCTTCCCAGACCAGGGATTGAACCTGCATCCCCTGCGTTGGCTCTTTACCACTGAGCCACCAGGGAAGCCCTACTGAATGCTTTCTAAGTGTAAGAGATTATAAAAGTCCATGTTTTCTCACTTGTCAAATGGATATAAGACCGTTTTCTACTTTTTTATTGGGTGATTTGAAGCCAAGAAATGATGTGCCCCAGGTCCCATGATTAATAAAATTCCATCTCACTCCTTCTTTCCAAAGTCCCAACACTAAAGACTATTCTATACTTCTCCTGAATCTGAATGAGTTTTACACCCCTAGCACTTTCCCACAAAGCTCTGAAATCATGAATCCACGTAAACAAAGAACCCCTCTCTGAGTGTTCATCCTTGGATCACTTTTCTTACATTCCTAGTACACAGCATCTACTTTTCAGCACATCCATTTCCCCAACCTGGCACTGCCACTTTTACCGTAAGTGTATGGGGACAAAGGTTATATTTCTATATTTTGCCAGAATCTCTGGAACAAAGAACTGATGCGAGTTTTACCAGGAGCCACCCCAACCTCCTGGAAAGATATTTCAAAATCTAAATGGCTAAGAGGCAAGAGATTAGTGACAGAGTATAAACAGTGACCTGTAATCTCTCCATGTTTGTTGGAGGCAATTGGCACCTATTCCCATACAGAGAATCCCAGACTTATCTTTGGAGTAACGGAGGAAAGTACATATATAAGAGAAATGGGTGAACTGTAGCAAATATGAAGAATGACTTATAAAAAGATAACTAATAGATTATTAAGTATAAAGAAGACTATGAAATAAGCTATGTTGCAAACATAAGATAATGGTAGTCAAAAGGTAAAGTGTTTTCAAATGAAAATGTGTGTTGAGGGGAAACAAACACTATTGAGAAATAGTTGGTTATAAAGACAATTCTCAGTGGACCTAAAATATAGTCATCATGAATATACAAATCCATTAAGTTTTTAGCTCTTAGGAAGAACAAAAAACAAGACTGCAGAAAAAGCACCAAATTACCAATAATAATTTTAACTATTACTATTAACTTAAAATTTTAAGTTATTATGTAGTAATATATATAACATATTTTCAGTTACTATACAGTAAACTTAAAATTATTAGCTTAATAAAATTAAGCTAAAGCTAATAATTTTAAGTTACTATATAGATACTGTAGAAACAGAGAATGTTAGCAATTTCACTGAAAAAGGAAAAACAACAGTCATATTGTTTGATCTGGACTGTCTTAAGAAATCAAGGTTGCTGGGAGAAATAACCTCAGATATGCAGATGATACCACTCTAATGGTAAAAAGGTGAAGAGGAACTAAAGAGCCTCTTAATGAGGGTTAGAGAGAGTGACAAAGCTGACTTCAAACTCAAACGTTAAAAAAACTAAGATCATGGCATCTAGTCTCATCATTTCATGGCAAATAGAAGGGGAAAAAGTGGAAGCAGTGACAAATTTTATTTTCTTGGGCTCCAAAATCACTGTGGATGTTGACTGCAGCCCCAAAATTAAAATATATTTGCTCCGTGGAAGAAAATCAATGACAAACCTAGAGAGTGTATTCAAAAGCAGAGACATCACTTTGCCAACAAAGGTCCATATAGTCAAAACTATGGTTTTCCCAGTGGTCATGTACAGACATGAGAGGTGGACCATGAAGAAGGCTAAGCACTGAAGAACTGATGCTTTTGAACTGTGGTGCAGGAGTAGACTCTTGAGAGTCCCTTGGACTACAAAGAGGTCAAACCAGTCAATCCCAAAGAAAATCAACTCTGAATAGTAACTGAAAGGACTGATGCTAAAGCTCTAATAATTTTGGCCACCTGATGCAAAGTGTCGACTCACTGGAAAAGACCCTGATGCTGGGAAAAACTGAGGCAAAAGAAGGGGGCAGCAGAGGATCAGATGGTTAGACAGCATCAATGAATTTCAGCAAAACTCCAGGACATGAATTTGGCCAAACTCCAGGAGACAGTGGAGGACAGAGGAGCCTGGTATGCTGCACGCCATGGGGTTGCAAAGAGTTGGCCATGACTGAGCGACTGAACAACATAAACAACAAAGCTTTCTTACGTTCTTTTACAATGCAAATTAGATCCAAAGAAAAAAAAAAACACCACCTGGTGACACCCAGAGTTTAAGAAAGACTTGTTATAAATTACATGAGTAAGAAACTAATTCTTGCAAAAATAAAAACATGCTGATGGTGTAAATGTTCTTGCATGTCTGACTACTGTCATGTGGGAAAAAGTTTGAATAGTGAACTGACATGCATTCAAACCCAAAGGATTGAATTCCCAATTTTAAATACATTCCAGAAAATGGTGTGAACAAGCCTTCCAACAGCAGTTATTATTAAATAAATACTGACCAAAATATGCTAACACTATCAGAAAATCCAGAACCCCCAGCAGGCTTATTACAGAAATGAAGAGCAGGGGTAGGGGCTGGGACCTCATCTGAGAGGACCAGCAAAAGCTTCAAGAAGTGTGGTAGGTCAAATTCAGCAAACAGAAGCAAGGGTGACATCCTGTGAAAACAATGAGGCAGAATGGGAGAGAAACTTGGGGAGCAAAGCGGAGACAAGATCAAATGTAGGTAAGGATCTTTTTTTGGGTAGACAATCACTTCATTTTCTGTAATATGCTAAAATCAGAGGCAATGTAGAAAACAAAAAATCACTGGCTCTTCAAGTTCAAATTTTTCAAGAAGTGAGAGCACCTGAGATTTGAAGTATTTTTATGTCTAGGAAAATAATGGTACATCCAAATTTAGGGTTCACTTTGTCAGGTAACTTTCCAACAATAATTTTAGGGCAGTAAATGAGCTAATTCTTACTCTGCAGCAAAAACTCATCTACATATCCCAGATGAAGGGTTTCAAACTGGGGGAATTCCAACTCTGCCATCTTTAGGGCGGAAAAGACGCCATCTTTGGTTAGGGAAGGCTGGATCCGAACTTCATGTAACCTACGAATGAGAGACACATAAAGGAATAAAATGAAAGCCATCAAAATAAAAGGTTCTTCCTAATGTAACGCTCTGAAAGAAGTTTATCGTACTGAAGTGTCAAATGCAAAAACACTGCCTCCTCCACAAAAAAATATCAGAGATGCTTCCTTTAAAAGAGCATTTTATAAAAGTGTGGGCACATCTAATGTGTACACTAAAGTCACAGTAAGAACAAATTATAATAATCTTATATCCTTTTTGGTACTTTCCTGAACCTGATTAAGTCAAGGCAAGAATCTGGTATTTCTTCAATACCTTTTAGAGGTTAATATTAAGTCCTGTTTTTAACAGAGTATAGTCCTATATAGTAGGTAACAATATCTATTCACTTAAATACAGTTTTATTTATACTCTTCATATTCTATGATGGAAAGGAAGTTTCCTTTTTTAAAATTCAATTTAAATATTATAAAAGTAAAAGCAGAGGTAGACTTTTGATATGTAGGAAATAGTAAATGTGGCATAAAGTGATGTGAAGATAGGTTAAAAATTTAAGGGTTAAAGGTCAGGATGCTGAAAAAGCTGACTTAAAACAGTGATTTCTAAATAGCAAGTATCACCAACTAAAACAATTCAGAAAACTGTCCAGAGGACGAAACAATGGCTCCTGAGCAAGTATCAGTACTGACTTCTGTTGGAATCTCAGGCACTTCCAGATAACTGACAGCTTTTTTCTGATGAGATCATGCGCATTTTAACACTTGCTGGGTCTGGACTGCAGCTCAGTTGGTCATCAGTTGTATAGAAGACTTCCCCTAAATGATAACCTACTGCTATTTAAACAACTTCTCTGTATTTTAAATCTGAAAAAGGCATGATCAAACGTCATATACATATTCTGCCAATTTTTATAGCACAGATAAAAACATAATTCTGACCCAATGTGAAGAGAAAACATACCTACGGGCAGCAGTGATGATGAGGTAACCAAGATCTACTTCAAGTGCATTTTTACAAGCTCCCAAAACAATAGTGTGCAAATTTCGGAAACCACCTAGTTAAAGGAAAAGAGGAACAAAAACAATTATCCCATTTGACCATAGCACTTTCAGTAAAGCATTTATATACACTTTCAGTGATAACTGTTTAGGTATAATCATTTTAGTGCTTGTATATAACACTGTGGTTTTAATTTTCATTTCTCTATGATCAGTGAAATTTACCGTATTTTCATGTTTGCTGGCCGTTCAGATATCCTCTTTCATTAAGATCTTCTCTACTCAAAATTTTTTCCTATTTTTCCTCTTGTTTCTGACTTTTTCTCACTAGTATTAGTTCTTTTTGTATTCTAAATACATAAATTAGAATATATGTATTTTAAATTCTTTCAGTTCAGTTCAGTTGTTCAGTTGTGTGCAACTCTTTGCGATCCCCTGGACGGTAGCACACCAGGCCTCCCTGTCCATCACCAATTCCCAGAGTTTACTCAAACTCATGTCCATTGAGTTGGCAATGCCATCCAACCATCTCATCCTCTGTCATCCCCTTCTCCCGCCTTCAATCTTTCCCAGCATCAGGGTCTTTTCAAATGAGTCAACTCTTCGCATGAGGTGGCCAATTACTGGAGTTTCAGCTTTAGCATCATTCCTTTCAAAGAAATCCCAGGGCTGATCTCCTTCAGAATGGACTGGTTGGATCTCCTTGCAGTCCAAGGGACTCTCAAGAGTCTTCTCCAACACCACAGTTCAAAAGCATCAATTCCTCAGTGCTCAACTTTCTTTACAGTCTAACTCTCACATCCATACATGACTACTGGAAAAAACCATAGCTTTGACTAGATGGACCTTTGTTGGCACAGTAATGTCTCTGCTTTTTAATACGTTGTCTAGGTTGGTCATAACTTTTCTTACAAGGAGCAAGTGTCTTTCAATTTCATGGCTGTAGTTACCATCTGCAGTGATTTTGGAGCCTAAAAAATAAAGTCAGCCACTGTTTCCCCATCTCTTTCCCATGAAGTGATGGACTGGATGCCATAATCTTAGTTTTCTGAATGTTGAGCTTTAAAGCAACTTCTTTACACTCCTCTTTCACTTTCATCAAGAGGCTCTTTAGTTTTTCTTCACTTTCTGCCATAAGGGGGGGTGTCATCTGCATATCTGAGGTTATTGATATTTCTCCCGGCAATCTTGATTCCAGCTTGTGCTTCAGCCAGCCCAGTATTTCTCATGATGTATTCTGCGTATAAGTTAAATAAAGCAGGCTGACAATATACAGCCTTGACGTACTCCTTTTCCTATTTGGAACCAGTCTATTGTTCCATGTCTAGTTCTAACTGTTGCTTCCTGACCTGTATACAGATTTCTCAAGAAGCAGGTCAGGTAGTCTGGTATTCCCATCTCTGTCAGAATTTTCCAGTTTATTGTGATCCACACAGTCAAAGGTTTTGGCATAGTCAGTAAAGCAGAAATAGATGTTTTTCTGGAACTCCCTTGCTTTTTCAATGATCAAGGGGATGTTGGCAATTTGATCTCTGGTTCCTTTGCCTTTTCTAAAACCAGATTGAACATCTGGAAGATTGAACAACATTCACGGATCACGTATTGTTGAAGTCTGGCTTAGAGAATTTTGAGCATTACTTTGTATTCTAAATATTTATCTGATAGCTGTACTGCAAATAGCTTCTCCCAGTCTGTAGCTTGACTTTTTTACTCAAGCTCTCACTTATGCCTTTTGATGAACAACAAAAAAAACTCTTTAATTTAGCACAGTTTACCAATTTTTTTCTTTATGGTAAATGCTTTTTGATGTACGAATCTCTGCCCAACAATGTTAAAGAAAACATTCTCCAAACTTTTCCTTTAAAAAGTTTATTTTTTATATTTGGATCTATGATTTTTCTGAAATTAACTATTGTGTGAGATATTCTGGCTCCTTAAGTAAAATTAGAGTTGTTCTTAAATACTTATTAGGGAAGAAGAGTCTCTGTTGCTCTTTTAGGCCGTTTATGCAAATTCTTGGCTTTTGGCACCTCTCTCTAGGTCTTCTAATGAACGATTCCACTGTGGTCTTCTTTTCCTTTCTGACTGTAATCTTGTTAGCTATAGACATGGAGTAAAAATTGCGCTGTTCATTTTGAGGGAGTCTCCATTCCCTTCACAAAATGTAATGAACTACACTTGCACCAGACTTGATTAACTGACAAAATGTTAAAAATGCACTGCTTACTCATTTTAACAGTATTAATGATAACATCTATTTGTTACCAATGATACTCTATGATTTTCCATTTACATTTTGGACATTCAAGGTTACATTTTCTGTTCCCAACTATTAATTATCTATATAACTATACTTCTTGGTCTTTTTCTTACAATGAGGAGATAGTTTACATGGAGCACATTCTACTTACACATGATCATTTAAAATATAATTATGGGTGCTAGGCAGTAAAATCTTTTTTTCTTTTAAAAGCCATCATCTGATGGGTATGGGTGATCTAGTATCCAACTGACAAACTTTAAAACATTTTATATACTATAAAGTATCAGACAAACATTAGGTTAACATTTCTAATGCCTGAGTTCTTTTGTAGACCTAATTTGTCTAAGTCAAAAAATATCTCTTCTCAGCAATAGACACTAGGATATTTCTGTTAACATTTCTCAGAAAGATTTCAAATATACCATGAATTATTAACTAACTGATAAGTATTAACAAGCCAGAAAATATGACTTATCATTTTGAGAAGGTTTAACACTGCATAAAAAGGAAATGAATACTAGCCACACTCATAGTTACTTATTCTTCATCAAATATACTAGATAGAAAGTAAAATTACTAACAAGCATTTCTTTTATAAAGACTCTGTAGAAAAGCTAAATAAAAGCTTAATAATTTTTTTAACAGATTTTTAAAATATTTAGTAACTAAAGGAAAATGAATACCTGATCTCCAACTGTCTTCAACTACATGCTGAATAAGACCTCCAAGGAAAGGAACTCGAACCATTTCTAAATGTTCCAAGTTGCGGGCAGAGGCTAGGCCTGTTACTAAAGGGACATATTTCAAGGAGTTTGTGGGTCCTGAAGAAAAACAATTTCAATGGAACAATGTAAATTGCCAAGATGATTTTTCAAATCAGCAACAGAAATGAATAACATAAATTCTATGTCTGAAAATGATAGCCGAGTGGCTGGCTCTCTACAATTTATCATTGGAAACAAAACCATTAGTAAGTCAACCACATACTGATTCAGCATATGGATTTTCAGTAACATTGGAGATATAGTATTTTTTTAAATTCCCTGGAATCTCAATAGTTTTGAGCTGAAAATAACTGAGGGGGGAAAAGGCAAGTTGAAAATTTGATCTTTCATTAAAATAAATAGCTCAATGACTTAAACATCTCTCTATGTGACCAGTATTATATTAGGTGTTATGGAAGATCACAAGATAGGAGCCTATCCATCAAAGAGTTTGCAACTGACATGGACATAAAACATGAATAATTATAAAAAGATAAAAAGGCAGAACATATCAAGAACAAAAATCAAATCTGGTGTACTACATAAAAAAGAGAAGGAAGTAAGTTGATGAGGCAAAACTTGCATAAAAGATGCGTACAAGTAAAGAGGAGGAAGGAAGTGTTAAACCTCAGGACAAGAAAACAAGAATAAGAAGACACTCAGGTGAGAGCTGGTATGGCTGTTTGGGAACAGTGAGTAGGCAAGCCTGACAATAAAAGGGGTACTTTGGAAAGGACTCTGAAATAAGGTATCAAGAACAGCTCTGATTGTTATGAACTCTGAAGCAGAACAGTTCCCACTTGACACACTAGGACAGAAGAAATACTTAAGGTTTTGAAACAAAAATGTAGTATCATAAAAGCAATGTTTTATACTTTAAGGTATATTAAGTCAGACAACATTTACATGCAAAAAGATCAAGAGACCAGAGACAAAGAAAATGTACAACAATTTATTAAAACAAACCTATATAAAAAGTGTCCATAAGAAATATGTAGAGACATTTTTGACACTTTGTGAAGGGTCAAAGATAAATCATATGTCTACTGTCTTTAAAACAAAAAAAAGTACATTTATATAAGGTAAGTTACAAACATAAATAGTAACAGCATAATATAATTTCACTTACAATGTATCATATCTATGCAGTTTGCTTTAGGATATTTTTAGAATGATACATGTATATTTCCACTACAATTATAGACCCTTACCTGCACAGTTCCTCATGACAAAAGTTCGTAAACTGATGCAAAGAAAATCTTTGAACGGTTGTGGTTTAGTGAGTCTTACCCACTTCATGTAAAGGTGCCTTAGCATTGGGATACAAGGAATTTCAGGAACATTCACCCCTAAAGCATATACACACAAAAAGAAAAAAAACAAGAAAACCACTAAGACACTGTTTGCTGTGTACAGGTCCAACAGTCTATTTTTCAAGTTGACAATATATCCCTCCTGGATATTTTCATCAGAACAAATTACCTAGTTAGCTCCTATGAAGATAAGCTTATATAAAACAGGCTTGTAAAGAACAATTTAAACAAACAATAAACAGACTACTTTGTAATTTCTTTAGAAAAGGAAAATGGAAAGATGGGATTTATAAAGTATTTCAACATTTTATACACACAAGCTTTTCTCTTAACTCTGTAACTCTTCAAGAGTTACCAAGAATCATACTTGCAGAGGACCATTTCTGAAAGAAAAGGGGATGTACTGTAGGAGGATAAGTCAAGAGATATGGAAGAAGAGAGAATATGGGTAACTTGAAAATTCTTATGGAAGGACGCAGTTTGAGGAACTTGCCCCAAAGTCTAAACACTGTAGATTAGGGAACAGCAAAGAAGTGACAAATTCTCAGAAAGAAATTCAAGGATCCAGAGTGATGACATTTAGAAAGCAACAGCTGGCAAAATCAGTTTAATATAATTTTTAACCTTGAGTCAGTAGAAGCCCTGCTAGCAACAGCAACTAGAGAAAGCAAAATTGGGAGTACTTAAATCGGTGGTTCTTTGAAAGCTAAATTCTACACATTCTACTGTAAGCATTACTCCTTAACCTGGTCCACCCAAAAAACCATAGATAGCTTTAGCTTTGCACTATGCGTAAACACTGGACTCACTGGTGATTAGTCCAAAGGAAGAAAAGCAGAAGTAAGGTACAGACTGAGACTCAAGACGCAAAACTCACAAAGGTATATTTAGCATCTACCATTATGGTGGTAGTTCTGATTAGGAAACCCAAGGGCAGCAAGGGTGAGACAGACCCAGACAAGACAGTTATATTCTACGCCCAATCCACATTTTATCCCAAATCCATTCTATAAACAAAGGACACAATTACCTGTCTTCCCCAGCATGTTCATTAATTTACTATACACGTTTGTATCACCATCACAGTGTTAAACTGTTGAATTAATCAAATGAATTAATGCATTTCAACAAAATTTACCAAGTATTTATATTTGCAATGAACTGGAAACATGGAAAATATAGATATAAAACCACAGTCTCTGACTTTAGAGAGCTTATATTATAAACTTCAGATATTATAGAATTCCTTTATTATCTAAAAATCCAAATTCAAACTAGATATCCAAGTCTTTCATCAGAACCACTCATTCATCTTGTAAAGGAAGGACTGCTAGAGAGCTTTGCATGTCTCCCATAACTGCATCTAAATAGTTTTTAAGACCTACTCTTTATCATTCTTGCTGCTCTCCCTTCCCAGTTTCAGAAATATTCAGTTCTTCAGGACCATCCCCAATATCTGGAAGAATGCTTGGAACACAGCAGATACTCAATATGTACAAGTTAAATAAAATACTTAATCAGTATTAAAGGTCAGACTATAGTAACAGGAGTCCTCCCCAACCACCCTGAAATTCCTTTCAGCAATCTAAGCCAAAGACAACAAATTAAATTTGTAAAATATCTGTCCTTATCATTTATTTAGGTTTGAAATTATTGGGACACAATTTCAGAGAATATTCAGATGAAGAATGTACACCATGATGACTGCAAATAAGGTGTCTTTGGAAAAAGACCACTCCCTCCTTATTTCTCAAGAAAAAGAGAAGTGGCAGTTTTCCAGAAGCTCTGGGTTAAAGAAATGGGGGAGTTTTCTGCTTAGAGAAGATACAAGTAAATTTAAGAGTTTTACCTAAGATTTTTTATTCTGTCATGTTCTAGAACTGAAGAGGATAATAAAGTAGCCACTAGCTACATGTGGCTATCTGATACACTACAATAAAATTTAAAAATTCAGTTCTTCTGTTTCACTGGCCACAGTGGGTACCATATGTGATACTACAAACACAGGACATTTCCATCATCACAGTAAGTTGTTCTAGAGAACTATTCTCTAAACTCTCCTCTAAAGGGTAGAACTAGGAGCAAAGGGTGGGTATCAGAAAACAGGGGCAAGCTTCCAGCTCATTCAAAAAATCAAAAACACAAAAAGCCCAACAACTTTCCAAACTACTCAAACTGTCTATTTAAATGAAAATAGACTAATTCTGAAATAGTAGTTTTCTCACCTACCCACCAGGCCCCTGGCCCCAAAGGCTCTTTAGTGGGAAATCTAAATTTTTATGCAAGTCTCACAAACATTTCTTTTTCTTTTTCATATATGTACTTTAAAATAAAAATATTTAATTAAAAATTAAAGAAAAATTTAATTGGAGGATAACTGCTTTACAATATTGTTTCTGCCACACATCAACATGAATCAGCCATAGGTATACATATGTCCCCTCCCTCTTGAACCTCCCTCCCACCACCCACCCCATCCTACCCCTCTCGGTTGCCATCAGCAATCACCAAGCTATTTCTAAAATCCCCATTATTCCCTTTCCACTAATATTCAGCTGTATGGCATTTAAAGGAGTCACAAGCAACCCAAGAAACATGTACTCACCAACTAAATGTAAAGTTTGAATTTTGGCTCCTATAGGAATTTTCAGTTTATTTTCAGGAGGAATTGGAAATGCTCCATTACGGTTACGAAATTTCCCCAAAATATGAACATGTGGCATGTATGTCCAAATGGATTCTACTAATTCCAAGTGAGAAGTTTCCACACCCTACAAAATAATGCCAAAGCAAGCATAAGAAAGGCTTTTATTTAGCATCCAAAGCTTCTATTTCTATATCATAAGATCCTAAGTATGGAGTGGAACTTAAAAGTTCGTTATGAATGAAATTTGCATGAACATGTTCTACCATTCTTTTAATTTAGTGCTTCATTCATCAGTTGATGTCAAATGTTCAACCAAGTGCACTCACCACTAAGTTTGGGCATGCCTGCAAAGCTTCCAGAACTCCTGGAATGCTAAAAGCCTCATGGCCCCGTACCCTTCGCCTCTCAAGGTATCGAGGGTGAAGGCCATATAGCTGTTCGACATCTGGCATCTTCTTTAGTAGTGTCAGAAAACTGGAATCTGTGAAGCCTAAGAAGTTCACAACTATTTAGAGCCAAGTTTATCGCCACTTGTAATTTTTATCAAATGTTAACAACAACAAAAAGATTTCCTTTTTAAATTTTCATAAGGCTAACATTACAGTTGAACAAACAGTTAAACAGAAAATATTTCCCTTAGGAACAGAAAATATATTAGAAACACCACCTATTTTGAGTTGATACTTCACAGTTGAGGCTTTTTATTTTCTTGTTGTTGTTGCTGCTGCTGCTTTTAAAGAACAGACATCTTCAACTAGGAACACCATACTTTCAACACAGATGACTTGGACCTGGTGGTGACGAAGGACAACCTACCTGACCACCACTCTCCTTCCCCAAAGGCACTTTCTGGTCCATAAAACCTTTATGCTCTACAGAGCACACAACCAAAAAATAAGACAGACAGGATCCCCATTTTCAGGAAGCTCACAGTTCTAACCGAAATCCCCTCTCGAACTGGGTTCTCTTAGGTACCCATGTCACGACAATTGCTCTATCCTGTGTTTAACATCATTCCCAGGATATTTTAGACAATTCATTCTTTTGAACAAGACAGATGCAAATTAGCTAAGAGAACATAAGCGATCCAAACTATGAGGATGCTGAGCTGACAGAAAACTATTTATCTCAAAGGCCAGTTGTGCGCCATTGTGGGAATCCACCAGACTGGGAAGAGAGAAACACTTCCATAGTATGAGCTGCTAGTGCCTGGTAAGTAAAGAGATAAGTATCTTAATTTCTGTTTTTAATGGAGGCCATCAGTAAGGCAACTGTTTATTCACTAATAATAAAAATAATAATTTTCAAGAATAAAAGTTCCAAACCATTAAGTCTTACTACAGTTTTCAAAAGTTGTTCTAGTTGTACAGGGCTAGTCAAGATGTTGTGTAAACTCCAAATTCACAAATAATGAAGATTAAGAAGAGACCTCAGAGATTACCTGGTCTCTCTAATTATAACAATAGTCCTCATTATTGTTCTGTATAGTAACTCTACTGATTAAGCCATTCAATGTGTTAATCATTTCACATATCTACTCTCACAACCCAATAAAAAAGTTTATCACCCCATTAAAAAATATAAAAAATGAAATTACCTTTGCCAATGGCCATCCTCTTTTGTTGTGTATTACACATTGCCTCCCACCCAAGAATGGGTAAAGTTCCACATTTACACATTTGGTGGGAGAGTCCAAGAATATCACATAGGTAAACCATAAAATGCTATATAAAAACCTTATTTAGTATTATTATATAGAGAATCAGGGTATAAACTCCAGAGACTAGACCCAAGTGGCACTAGCAAAGCAGGGTTAGTGAGATCTTATTTTAGGCTAGAGACTTTTGATTTCACTTTTTTACATTTGTTACACTGATGGAAAGCCTTGGGCTCACAGGTATTTATCACAGTCTAAAAGAAGCCAGCAATGTAAAAACACATTCTTCTCTAGTTTGATAAGGGGCAGAGATTTTCATTGGAAGACTGCACCACATGGGAGCTCTGCTATCCTGTCTCTTTAGTGCATTAACCCCATCTCCACAATTCCTACTGGCCTGCTGCTGCTGCTGCTAAGTCACTTCAGTCGTGTCCGACTCTGTGCGACCCCATAGACGGCAGCCCACCAGACTCCCCCGTCCCTGGGATTCTCCAGGCAAGAACACTGGAGTGGGTTGCCATTTCCTTCTCCATCCTACTGGCCTAACCTCTGTTAAAGCAAAATAATAAAACAAATAACAGCCCTTTTCACATTGCCCCTAATTTTTTCTTTTCTCTATCTCTGCAATATGATAAATCCTCTTCCCTTACAAGAGCTTCTTTAAAGTATCTGAAGATAAAAACATCACACCAAGCTAGGTTCTAGCCTCAAGTCTTTGCAGTGTTCTTCAGAAAAAGATATAACTCTGATCAAGTGACAAAATTATCAGTTGACTGATGAACTCTTAAAAGGCCTTGTAGCAACCCAAACTGAACAACATCTCAGTATTTCAGAGGCAGTCTGTTCTGTTCCTCATAACAGAACAGAGCAAGACAATAATCTCCTCAGCCCTTCACTTCTATTAAGCTCCCCACCACTCCAATTTGCCCAGCACCATGGCTTTAGCACATTTTCAAAATATCAAGATATGAATATTGTTGATCAAAGGTAGTTTAAAAAGACATTCAAAATTGCTAAGCATTAAAGTGGAGTACTTAAAGGACCGCTGTTAACTGAAAAGAAGCCTGATTAGCTCTTAATATTAATTCTTCCCTTTTAGGTGTGCTCCGCTTAACTAAAGTCATTGACTTTTTCCAGTGGTCTCTTTACCTGAGGTCCATTTTTTAAGGTTAGGCTACTAACTTTTTTGAGTTCTTCACGTGCAAGGCCAAGGCATAATTTGAGAAAATTCCAAGACCTAGTATAGACCTTCTAAAAGTGTTAGACTATCCCAAAGCAACAAGTAACTTTTGATACGAACACTATTATTAGTTTCCAGTGGGGCTCCACTCACTGTACATTACAGGCTAAATTTACTTACCACTTGGCATGTATTCCCACCATCGCCCTGCACAGAGATCTACAACCCTCACAACTCTCAGATACAGGGTGACTGCTTCCTTTAGCTTCCGGGAAAGACACTCCATACACATGATATCCTGCAGGGGGAGGTACCTTTGTAAGAGAAAGAAACCTGGATTTATCAAGTGGGTAATTACTTCATCTAACTGACAGGCTATTTTCTTCCTTCCTCCATTCTCCTGCCTCAAGTTAAATACAACCCTAGGAATATTTACCAGGTTTTAAGATTAAATACATAGCATTTTACTGAAAAAAAAAAAAGAAAAAAATTAGCAAATACTTAAGCATACAAAAAAACTGTTGAGCTCCCTCCATATAGCATTGTATAAATCCTGCCTTTCTCCTTATAAGAACAAAGAAAATCTAAAAGGAAAAAAAAAGTCAGTACATTTCAAGGTACGGTGATATGGGAATATTAAAAAGATTAGAGAGAAATGATTAATTTAAACCTAACCTATATTATTTTATAGTTTTATAGAATCCATTTCCTAACGTGGCTAAAAATATTCCTTTCTGCTCCCGTTCACCACCTCAAAGAATCTCTACTATCTTCTTCATCAACAGATCTGTATACTAAGTTTACAGTGTACCTTTTTCCCTAGATCTTTTACCTTATAATCACATATTCTTTAAGTACTGCATAAGCATAAACTCATCTGAATTACAATTTTCTTTTTCCAACCTCCCCTGTTATCTGGTTCCTTCATGAAACATTTCAACTAACCTCTACTTTTGTTCTGTTTCCAGTAATATGAATATATTATATATTTTGAAAGATCAGAAAAATCTCATCTCTCTTTCTCAACAGACCCAGGTTAATTTAAGGGAAAAGAAAAAAGGCAAAGCTCCTCTTTATTGACCTGGTGTTGCATCACAGACACTGTACTATAGCCACTGTTTCATTTCACAACTTTGCAAGCTACGTTCTTTTCCTGTTTGCAACACAGCCCTCCCGCAATCCTTTTTCTTCCCTTCTCTGTTCTGCCGTGTTCCCCAGCCCCCCACCCATCCCTTTATGAATTGACTGGCCAGTGGAAGGCAGGGCAAAAGCTTTATGCTATTGTTAATCCCCTAGCTGAATGAATCCTTTAACATCTCTTACGTGTTCCCTTAACCCTACCTACACATCTCTGAATGATTCCTTCATTATCTTCAAATTCCAGCCAAGTATACCTTGCTTTCTGCTAAAACTCTCATTGATATACTAGGTGCTACCATTATTCCACTTTACAAGTAGTGAAATTCATCAAAAAGCTAACCAGAAAAAAATGTCAACAGTTAGATAAGAGAGTGGAAGAGCATGGATGTCAACAGGTACATCTATTTCCTAAAAATTAAGCTAATTCTAAAGGAAAATCCAAGTATGCCTGCTGAATATTTCTCTGCTCTATTTCCCCCCACCTATACCTGGCCCCTTTGCTTTCTCCTTTATAACTATTTAAATAAAGCGAATAAAATAAAGTCAAATTTTCTACCAAAAAAAATTATTGCCAACTTAATCTACAGTTTCTATTTCTCAGATATGCAAATAATTTTCAGAAACTACATTACCATGCATTTTATAAACAATGAAAAATTGAATTTGTTTTCTAAATCAACTTTTGCCACTAAAATCTTCCCCCATATCACTAATTTTTACCCAAAGTATTTGCCTTAGTTAATATTATTTAATATTACACTCCCTTGAAATAGAAACATTAGCAATTTTATGAAGATTAGATAAACAATGTATTTTTACTCCACAGATACATGGTTAAAAAGCTGGAGTTCAAAAGACAGATCAAACATGTTTTAGAAAAGATGTGTTTAACATGGCAGGTACAGCAAAGATTGGGTTTCTTTTAAGGAAACCATAGTTTTTTCTTATTTCATGAAAATATACTCAACAGTTAGTACAGGGCTACAAAAAGAATCTTCAAATAAAAACTTTAGAAGCCTAAAAAAATAAATGTTTATTTTTAGAATAAACATCTCAGACCAAATTCAAGCACTCAGCTTAGTTCACAGTTATCACTACATTCTGCCAATCTGCTGCATGTTTTTTTCATAAAAACTAGGGTACATCCTTCTACTTGATTCCACTCCTTCTACTGCCATATCCTGTTTGAACTGCAAAATCAAATCCACTATCAATTTATAATATGATCAAATAACTAGGGTACATCCTTGATTCCACTCCTTCTACTGCCATTTTGTGTTTGAACTCCAAAATCGAATCCACTATCAATTTAAAATATGATCAAATTTGTTCATAATATGTCCTACCATTAGTCAACAAACAACAAACACAAATCCCTATTTACCTATGCTCTCCTCTAGAATTTTAATAGTTTCATTGTTTAATTCAGTGAAACATTTAGAATACAGTTGTCAGCACGTACACCCATGGCTGATTCATGTCAATGTACAGCAAAAACCACAATATTGTAAAGTAATTAGCTTCCAATTAAAATAAATTAATATTTTAAAAAAGAATACAGTTGTCAGAGAGATAAGAACATGTTTTATTATTTTCTTCAAATAGTTTTTAGGCTGTGACATCATCACTGAATAATCCACTCAGCTTTTCTTCACTGACGTGAATACCTAGTCTGTCATAAACTCGATCCCCACATATATTTGAATCCACATATGGAGCCCATATATGGAGTCTGTTTTACCCAACTGGCTGGCTATCTTCTCCCATACCAAATCTTTAATTATTTTATAATTTAGAATACATTTGAACATCTGCCAGGGTCAGGCTATTTCTGGAAAATTTTGGCTATAGGATTTTTCCTGCCAGATTAACTTTAGTATCATCTTGCTATGTTTTTTTTTTTTTTTTAAAGGTCTATTAATTGGGCCTTCTATTACCAGACAGAACTGAACAAAAACTACACTGACAGAATAACAAACTGCAGAAGACAAAGACTGAGGCAAATTTATACTGAAAAAAAAAATAAAGTGCCTAATGGTTCCCCAAAGTAACTCTATCACTATTTTATATAATCTGCAAATATTTAATAATTTTTTATAAATTGAAAACCTTTCTAGGAATTTCATATGTGGAAATTTCCCCTAAGTAAATAATCTAAAATAATCGAAAATTCAAATGTTTAGAGAAGTTAATTGCATTATTTAAGAGAAAAATTAGAAGTAATCCAGATGAAATATAAGAATAAAGGTAATTACATCATAGTGGAATAGAAAGCAGTGACTGAAATGATAAAGGCCATGTAGTAATATGAAAAAGAGGAACAACACAGTCATAATCACTAACATTTGCCAAGTATTTGTGTCATGCAGTGTATAAAGTGCTTTAAAAAATTATCTCAGATGGGAGGGAGGTTCAAGAGAGAGGGGACATACATATATCCACGGCTGATTCATGTTGATGTTTGACAGAAAACAAAATTCTGTAAAGCAATTATCCTTCAATTAAAAAATAAACAAATTAAAAAAAATAATTATCTCACTGAATCCTCATAATAACATCTTTATATCTATCATTGGTCCACAGCTAGCAAATGAGACTCAAGAGTCAAACTTTGGTCTCTCATTCCAGAGACAAAATATGTTAAGAAGAACAGAGCAGGAGAAATTATGATGACAGAGTTTTTTGGTTGTCTTTTTGGATTTGTTTCTGGTTTTTGTAACAGTTGTTAAGTACAGTTTAGATAAAAATATAATTTTTAAAAAAGGTTTGGAAAAAAATTTGTCAAAACAATCTTAATGTGTACACTGCATATAGTGGTTATTATTTCACAAAACTTTTTTTTTCCATTTACTTACATATATGTGCACACTGAGCAAAATGTTGTTTCTTACTGTGGACTGTAATCAAAAAGTCAGAAACACTGTCTTATGCTGTACACAAATGGTACTGTAATAATAAAAGTCAACAAGTCTATCAGTCAATAGGAATTCTAAGAAGCCTGGAATGTTAACCATCTAGATAATTTCTGCCCAACAGAACTTTCTGCAACAAAGGAACATTCTTCACTGTCTGTGCCATCCTATACAGTAGCCACTAGCCACACCAGATCTGTAATTTAAACACCACATGTAGGTAGTGACTACCATACTGGACAGACAGCTCTAGGATTTGCTTCTACCTATAAATTCCAGGTAGGTGAAAATCAACCAAACAAAACCTTACCTAAAAATATGGCAAAGCACTTCATGTGAAAGTTGATTCATATAATCCTTTGTTTCATCGGATACTGCTTCCTCAGGAATTTCATTATTCACGAGACACGTTTTAACACTTTTCTTTCGTGGACCCATTGCTGTGTTATCTCCAGGATCAAAGAGCAAATCTCCCCTCTTGGTTACTTGATTTCAAAGCACCTGAAAGCAACCAGTGATTAGAGGAGACTAAAACATGCCAAACCCAGACAGAAATTATCCTTATAAAACACAGATAAAACAATGTCTATTCTAGAATACAGAGGGTGCTATTACAATGATACAGGCTACATTCAAATTAACAAAAATATTACACAAAAGGCACAGAGTATCTTTTTTTCTGAAGAGAAGTAAAGGTTAAAAACTAATTATTTAGAATGAGCAAAAATCCAAAGAGTAGGGAGTCTTGAATTCTATTTGTACTGTTGCTTCCTAGCTAATTCACTCAATTTCTCCGCATGTGTAAGGTAAGATCATTAAACTAGATACAGGTGCTTATGATTCTAGGATTGCCCTTAACAGCAGAAAGTAGAAGACTCTTAGATTCTAGTCCTGGGTCAGCCCAGATTATTTCTATGAACTTGGAACCACTGTTTAAATTCTCCCACCAGTAACAGTGAGGGGATCCAATTCCACCAGTGGGTCACATATCCCTTTAAGAACTTAATTAAAAAATAATAACCTTTTCCACAAAAAACAAAACCCCCAAAAAACTGCTTAATTTTATATGCAGCTTCAGAAGAAGAATAAAACTACCCTTCTCCTCTCTCTCTCCCATAAATATTAAGGAGCAGAAGTTAATTCACTTTTGTATTAAACGCATGTATGGTTTGTTTGAGGGAAGGAGGAGGTGATGCAAGGGACAAAGGAGGAACACCACAGTGGGGGAAAAGAGGAAAGTCAGATGAGCGAACTTCCGCCTAGAGGTTTGTTTTATTTTGTAGGTTAGGTTAAGAGAGAACTATGTGAAAAGTGTCCTTTTTTTTTTATATAAAATCTTTATTATTTTCTGATTATAAAGTTACTGTGTGCTCATTATAGAAAGTCTGTAAAGTACAGAAAAGTATAAAGATGTAGAAAAGTTACACCACTCAAGGCAACCAGTGTATTTCCTTCTAATCATTTTTTCTGTGCATGTTTTAACCTGGTTGAGCTCATATATATATATAGTTTTACTTGTTCCCTGGTGACTCAGACGGTAAAGCGTCTGTCTACAATGCGGGAGGCCTGGGTTCGATCCCTGCGTCGGAAGATTCCCTGGAGAAGGAAATGGCAACCCACTCCAGTACTCTTGCCTAGAAAATCCCATGGACGGAGGAGCCTGGTGCAGACTACTGTCCATGGAGTCGCAAAGAGTCAGACACGACTGAGCAACTTCACTTCACTTACCTGTTCATGTAAAATAGTCACTCAACATGAGAAAAATTTCCTGTGCTATTAAAATCCTATTTTTTAGTAACTGAATTTGAATAGAAAGTGAATATATAGCAAAATTTACTGAACTGTTCTTCTATTACTGAATATTGACTGTGCTGTGCTCAGTCACGTCCATGTGGTCTCTTGTGACCCCGCTGGACTGCAGCCCACCAGACCTCTCTGTCCATGGAACCCCCCGGACAAGAATAATAGTGTCATTTAAATAGTATTATGAATTATCTCTGGTAAAATTCTGAAAAATTAGCTGCACTCAAAGTGAGAGAACTCTAGAGTTCAGAGCTTAAACTTAATCATGTTACAGTGATGCAAAGAATGGCTGCTGCAAATCTGTCAGTCTCTCATTTACAGTGATTGCTCCCTTTTATGCACCAGTGTTTTTTCTTAATTATATTGGTATACCAAAAGTTTCTGAAGTGGACCACGTGCTTCCATTTTCTTACAGAGATGAGTCAATAAAAGCATCCCCTTTTCTTGATGACCTGAAGTGATCAATATGAATATACATGATATTCTGCAATATATTCTCAGGGATTAGTGAACCATATGGAGTTCCTGGGGTTCCTTTGCTTCAGCAATGGGAGAAAGCTACAAGGCTAAGTGAATTCTTATATTTTTGTGTGTGCATGTGTGTGTATACTCTGGTCTCTTCTTCTCTCACTGAATGGCTATGCACTGTGAATTATGGCAGGTGTCAGCATGCTTGCTTCTCTCTGCACTCCACCCAAGCACACACACAAACCTCTTAATTTGCTGCTTCTAATCAGCTATGGCCTGGAAAACCAAAGAAATAAATTTTTAGAATTGTGGATGGATTAATATTAAAATGAACTTAGTACTATGGCTTGAAGGAATTCTACAGAGTAGGTACATGAGCTACAGTTGACTGAATTTGTTTTTAAAGAAATATATACACATGATCAAACAGAAACCAAATCAGCCTACAAGAAATCCTAGTTTCCAGAGTATAAAGTCTTTCCAATCTGATCAAGCACCTTTCCAATCTCATCTTTCAATTTTTACCACTTGCTCATTCCAGCCACACCAATCTCAGTTCATGCATTTATTTAACATTCATCTTTTATTCCTAATAAGCACTAACTCCAGCTATAAAGTCCTTCCTTCCCCTTTCTTTTTCTTTTTGCTAGAAAGGCATTATTCTAAAGGCATTATTCAAAATCTAGTTTAAACGTTAGGTTCTCTGAGAAAATGTCTCCTACTAAAACTTCTCTTCTGAGGTCCCTGTAATACTTCACTAACATATGCTTCTCCCATAGCAACTTGGATAGTATTTTACTGATTATGTCTCTGCCAGGAAAAGGAAAAGAATCTCAATCTCCTGCCACTGGGTGATGACAAGTCCTCGTTCGTAGTAAATCATACATCTAATGTGTAACTATCCATCATCTTTCCATTCTTCCATATGTGTTCAGCAGCAAAGCTGCTAAGAACCATTTCATGCTCCTATGAGCATTCTATTTGCCACCACAGCACTCAACGATCTCAGCAACAAGCCTGTAACCCTGGCAAAAATATAATCACACTCCAGTAAGAACACAAAATAGCTACCCCTGAGGCATTCAAACACAGTGACAAGACTATTAATCAGTACAGACCCATCCAACCATGGATTAATTCTCCAGTTATGTTATTTAGCACCTGCATGTATGGATGTGAAAGTTGGACTGTGAAGAAGGCTGAGGGCTGAAGAATTGATGCTTTTGAACTGTGGTATTGGAGAAGACTCTTGAGAGTCCCTTGGACTGCAAGGAGATTCAACCAGTCCATTCTGAAGATCAGCCCTGGGATTTCTTTGGAAGGAATGATGCTAAAGCTGAAACTCCAGTACTTTGGCCACCTCATGCGAAGACTTGACTCATTGGAAAAGACTCTGATGCTGGGAGGGATTGGGGGCAGGAGGAGAAGCGGACGACAGAGGATGAGATGGCTGGATGGCATCACTGACTTGATGGACGTTGAGTCTGAGTGAACTCCGGGAGTTGGTGATGGACAGGGAGGCCTGGCGTGCTGCGATTCATGGGGTTGCAAAGAGTCTGACACGACTAAGCGACTGATCTGATCTGATCACCCTTTACACCCTCACCTTTGCTAACTCTAATCATGCATGGATACCATGTTCTTGACTTCATCCTTTAAGTAAAAATCTTTCTTGGCTCTTCATCCTCCTTTTACTAAGTGGTGTAGATCTGCTACCCTCATCTTATGATTCCACTTTTTATCGCTCCTTATTTTGCAATACTGAGGTTTTGTGTGAATCAGATTTGGTAGCTCCAGTGCACAACATACACTTGAAATTTTAAACAAATAGACTGCTCCTTAAATATCACAGAGTTTATATAATTTCCCTCGTTTAGAACTCAGAAAAATATTTACTCAGATATGACATTATACATTATAGAAAGGTCAGGTTAGGTCTCCAGCAAGCCCACAAAGATCCATTTAACCTAATATGCATTAACACTAACTACCAAAGAGCCTAAGTTAGTAGGACTGTAACAAAACTTTAGGTGAAATTGTATATATAGTTCCCATATCAAGTCTAGAATTGAAAACTTGGTCACAGAGCTACTTATTTGTCAGCAAGTGGAGTAGTGATGCCCCTGCTACAAACCTTCAGTGGGGAAGGGACTCGTGGAGATGAACACTGGGGTAAAGGATAAGACTACCATCCTCCACCTAGGGGCTTAAAGCTCAGGACCCATACCTAGGGGAAATCGCCAAGTCCTCTCCAGTCCCAGTAGTGCTCCTGGCAGTGTTAAGGACATTAAAGACTTCTTCAAAGACTCAATTCTTTCCCCTCACCACCACTCAAACTTTACTGAAAACAAACAACAACAACCAAAACACCCCACACAACTGTTTCAACTGAAGCTGGCTTCATCATCACTTGAGTGAAATACATGACTAGACTATGCTGAGAGCATTTAATCCTAAGCACTGAGTACATGGG
Source organism: Bos taurus (assembly GCF_002263795.3). Lineage (NCBI taxonomy): Eukaryota > Metazoa > Chordata > Mammalia > Artiodactyla > Bovidae > Bos > Bos taurus. The sequence continues at coordinate 59,804,524 of NC_037334.1, read as the reverse complement.
TCTGGTATCCCTGTTTGAGAAGAAAACACTATGAAAGACATAGAGACCTAGTGATGATGAAGTCTCTTATATGTGCACTCTCTCTCTCTGCTGCTTGTCTTTCAGTGGAATGAAGGATAAAAGCAGGTGACAGCAGAAAACTACGATGACTAGCCTTCTATGTCTTGGTTTCCTCCTACCCTTCTCTCCAAAATATCACCACTTGTCACTTGAGAAACTCAGCAACGTAGGAGCGGTCCAAAACAGCAATAGGCTGAAAGGGGAAAAGAGGGAAATTCCAGTTATCAGCAGTAGATAAAGATGACACATAGGAAAAGTTTAGCAGAGGAGTTATGGAGGGTAAGAAAAGGTGAGTATAAATAACGAGTACAAATATATAGAGACTATTATTTGCAGCAACAGGTGTTATTTGGGGAGGATTCCCAGGTGGCACAGTGGTAAAGAATCTACCTGCTAATGCAGGAGACACAAGAGATGCGGGTTTGATCTGTGGGCCGGGAAGATCCCCGGAGTAGGAAATAGCAACCCGCTCTTGTATTCTTGCCTGGAAAATCCCATGGACAGAGGAGTCTGGCAGGCTGCAGTCCATGGGGTCGCATGCAGCCCCTAGGTGGAAGAGTCAGTCACAACTGAGCACACACACACAAGTTCTGGAGGCTAAGACTCTAAACCTCTAAGAAATGTCATTCCGAATGACAAAACTCATTTTCAAGGAAAGTTAAAAGGTGAAGGGTCCCTCAGAGATTAGTCACACAGTTCTTAATTTTTTGTGCATCATAAACCCATTCAGGACTATGACAACAGTTGTACATCCCCCAAAGAAAAAAACAAAACACTTTGAGACTCATATACTTTCAGGGGCTTCACAGCGACACGCAAGCTCTTTAACAGGATGCTATCCAAACTTGGTTCCTCAATTTTTAGATGGACAAACAGAACTAGCGGGTATAAGTCACTTTCCAAGGGCATATATTAAGCGTCAGAGTTTATGCTGGGATTCAGATTTTTCAGCCTACACTGTATAACCTGTCATCAAGGCAGTCCTCTGCACCTCAGCTGCCTGCCGCATTCCAGAACTATGCCCCAGTGCTTGGAGACGCACTTCTTGATGCTGTGATGAAACTGCTGACCACACCTTCCTTCACAAATTAGAGCCTGTGGTCCATCTAATTTGATTCCTACACAATAGCCTACAGAAGCCCTGGGTCTCTACAGTCATCCTGTAAAAGCTGTGTAGCAGACTTTAGCCAAAGGAAGCGTCGTTTTTGTTCTAGTGATCCAAGTACATTCTAACTAACGATAAGTCTGAGTTGTTTCTGAGTATTCTTTGAATTTGAGAAACTCGACAAGGGAAGGAAGGTCCTTTTCATTAACACAGTTTCTTAGGCTGCTTCGTTCCTTGCAACCTGCCAGTTCAAGTTTCCCTCTATCCCAAACTAGACTACCTATCCTCTACTAATTTAATTCACTCTGGTTGCTCCCAAATTTATCCCTCTCTTTTAAACCTTAACCCTCAAGGCTATTTCTACCACTTGCTGAGGAGCACCAACATTTCCTTGCTTGCAAAAATCATTTCCCTTTTTATTCTCTATTCCCATTAGAGAAGTTTTAACACTTATTGTACACAATTCTATCATTGATACCTATAAAAAGTCCTACATAAATCCACTCCTTTACTCCCTAAATGTCCAATTTAGAAATCTTCTTATACCTGTTCCATCTTGTCAACATCCTCTTCCATCTCTCTTATTCTAATTACTCTCTTCCTCAGGTCACACTGGACCCTCCAAGGTACATGTTTGTCTCTTACTAACGTACTTTATAAGGAAGAGATAAACTGACTTATCTTACAATTAATTAGAAAACTTAGGGACCTCTGCTTTTTCAGACTTTCACAATACTGAATCAATTTCCCATTCTGTATCTAATTAATAACAATTTTTTGGAGAAACTCCTTTTTTAAAACTTGCTATTATCAATCTGTCCATCCATCCAACCATCCCCTCACTTGATTATTTTTTTATTGCCTACTAGGTGCTGCTGCTGCTGCTAAGTCGCTTCAGTTGTGTCCGACTCTATGTGACCCCATAGACGGCAAAGCCTTTCCTCCCATGAAGCTCCACCGTCAAGGGCTCCTCTGCCCCTTAGGTTTCTAACACCTTTCTTTAGTTGTTGTTTTGCTTCAGTTTGCTCATATCAAAGTAATATTGTATGTCACTTAATCTGACACCATTCCTTACAGATCTTCCGTCTACCACCTAGGACAGCCTCTCCTGCCTAAAGAAATGCTGCACCACATCCACCACGCTGCTCAGATAAAAAACAAACAAATAAGAAAAACAGAATTACAGTGCTGAAAATATCTAGGAATCATCCAGTCGAATCTTTCATTTTCCAAATAAGGAAAGTGAGAACCAGAGAGATAAGCTGGCTTGCCAGAAAGTATCAGTGCTGTAACAAGGTACCAGTACCGGTGCTGTCTGTATCTTTAACTCAAGTCCAGTTTTATTTCACTATGTCACTTTACTATAATCTGGCTTTTCCTTTTTCTTCTTTTCTATATCTTAGTATCTTTTTTTTAACTAAAGAGTATACCTCCAGGGACACAGTCATTTAAACAAACACACACAAAAGTTTACGCAAAGAGGACATACGAATCACAGCATGACAAATTTTAAAGAGAAAGAGCCCTGGTGATAACAACCTAGACCAGTAATTGTCAAAAATGAGATTTAAAAATTAGAAACACAGATTTTTCTATCTATATAGCTACATAATATGTACCCTCCATATCTCACCTTTCCCCTCCCCCAGAAAACCATGGATCTATAGTTATTATTTTATTCATTTGTGCAGTTGTTGTTTTGTTGTTTAGTCACTAAGTCCTGCCGGACTCTTTGTGACCCCATGGACTGTAGCCTGCAATGCTCCTCTGTCCACGGGATTTCCCAGGCAAGAAAGAATACTGCAGTGGGTTGCCATTTCCTTCTCCTAGGGATATTTCTGACCAAGGGATCCAACCTGCGTTTCCTGCATTGGCAGGAGCGTTCTTTACCGCTCAGCCTGCAGAGTATGAGAAAGGGGATTAAGAACCTGTGACCTAATCTAACTAATTCATTTGTCTGATGAGAAATCTCCAGTCGAGAGAAAGGAAGGTATTTGCCCAAAGTAAGTAAATCAGCAATTTAAGAGCAGTTTTAAGACAAAGGTCTGTTTTTCACATTTGCGTGTTTTACACTGCTGATATAGGTTCAAAAAACAGTCTTCAGGACAGAGCTTTTCAGAGCACAGGAAACACAGCAAGCTTCCTAACTGCCCAGGTGCCCTTGGTTGGCTTGGTGTCTGGAAACAAATATGGTAGACACCTCTGATAAATCATCTCCTGGTTACCCAAAAATGCAAAAAAGAGATGCTTTCAGGCGTGTTTCTAAGGAAAGTCTCCTTAAAAGAGAGTTGAGATTCTGACTTTTGAGTTCGGAGGGGCATCAAACGCACCCAACACCCTCATTTTACAGATATGTAAGCCGTGCCACAGAGAGGGTAATGGAAATGGGCAAGGTCAGAGTGAGTCGGTGGACGAGGTAACACTAGAACTCCGGGCTCCCTATCCCCCGGTTGGCCGCCTCTCACAGATGTATTCACCGCCTCCTGCTCGGATAATCCCCTCAGTAAACTGACTACTGGCTTTAATTCACAGGTTAAAACACTGACTTAACATTAAAATCGTGGAATTTGTGACGCCCAGAGTACGACGGGGTCCCAGAAGGTAGCCAGGCCAAAACTCCCATTTTGTTCAGGAAATCGAGATTCATAGAGAGTGCTATATGCCGGGATCTTGGGCAAAGTTCAGGCAAGGTGGCAAACGCCGCCACCAGGGCCTCGAAGACCAACCACTACAAACCCAATCTACTACAAACCCAATCCCGGCTTTTCGAGGAGCTCTAGGCCCGAAAAGGGCCGGAGACCGAGAGCCCAACCGGTCGAGGGCCCTAGAGCCCGATCCAGCCGCCTCCACCCGCTGTATGCACCCCGGGCTCTGTAGTTCGCCGCCCGCCCCATGCCCACCCGGCCGCCGCCTCACCTATGCCAGCCCTCCGTTTGTTGTACTGGTGAAGGGGGAGGGAGAAACGCGACAAACACTTCCCGCGGACCCCACCGCCGGGACACTTCCGCTTCCGCCGCCCCTCGGGCACTTCCGGAATGTTGGCATCCGGGGCTTGGCCCATTCCCTGTGCCCATGTTGGGTGTGAGGCTCGGGCGTCCAGGCCTGGCAGCCATGTTAAGCGTGGCTTTTGGGTAAACTCTCGGCAAGTCCTTCATTCACGTGACAGCGTTACCACGCCCGAAGTGTGTAGCGTCTGCCGCCGGATAAATAGTCCAGGTTCTGCGGTTTGCTTCTAGGTGGCTTTGGTGCACTTTTCAGGGTTTCGCGTTTTTCGGTTGCAAAGTAGCTAAATTCCGGTAGAGACTTTTTCCCAAAACTTACTTACCTGAAAAACAGAAAAACTTTTTTTGGCGAGGGTGAGGTGGGGTAAAAACGTCAATGTTAAGTCTGCTTTTCTCTACATTTGGGACATTGTGTATGTACGTACTTTACAGTATTTTATAGTTTCCAAAGGATTTCCTCATCATTGTCTAATTAAACACTCGCCACGACCGTGACGTATTGGTAGGAGTTAATTTGACCCGTTTTTTTCCTTACAAAAACTACCTTCAGAGAGGGTGTGGACTGAAAAAAAAGAAAACAAACCAAAAAAAAAAAAAAAAAAACCCCACAGCCTAGAATTAGGGAATTACTTTTTATTCAGCGCACTGGCTGAGGACTTAAGCTGTGGAGATGGCCTCTCAGATGTCTGCGAGTGACTGTTGTGAAGAGGTAAGGCATGCAGATGTGTAGGCGAGTTTGAAAAAGAAAAAAAGCAGGTAGTTGAACGTGAAAATATTACTTCTCGTTAAAGAAACAAAATGTCAAATAAATGAATTTAGCTCTTTTTTATGTATGAGGTAATATGTGAATCTGGGCTTTATGAAGTCATTCTCTTGATATGTACCTTAGGTTTCTAGGGTCTATAATCCTGTTTTTCTCCGAACTGAATCTCAGTAGGATGCACCTTCAGGCACAGCTGCAGTGACTGATGGCTCCATGACCGCAACAGTCTTTAACCGAAATGACACGAACCATTGTATGTCTGCAGAGATAACTGCGCAGTGTCACACAGCTAGACTGAAACCAAATTTTTTTACCTTCCAAATGCCTTGCCCCTAAATATGGGTGACCCTTGATCAACTCTGGGGTTAGGGGTCAAAAATTTGAGTATAAGTTTACAGTAGGCCTTCCCTACTGCAGTCTACATCTGTGGGTTCAAGCAACCACAGAGTGAGTACTCATTCTGTGACATTGAGATGTCAACTCTAAGCTTCGGGTTTGTTAGGAAAAAAGGGATGTCGTTATGGTAAGTACATACAAAACCACCGCAGAATTTAGTGGCTAACCATAATTTGTTAGGATTCTGGGAGTTGACTGGGTTCAGTTGGGCAGTTGTAAATTGGGGTTACATGCATTTGATGTTAAATGTCGGCTGAGACTTTTCACTGCAAATTCAAATGAAAGTTGCATCATGGACAATTTAGTCTGCAAGCCCTCTAGGGCCTCAGCTTAAACTATCTGTCAGAGTACCTACACGTGCTTTATCCTTCTGGTTTGGATTTCTCACAGCAGAGCGCTGGGTTATGATAGCGAGCACTCAGAAATAGAGTAGAAAGTGAGCTGTTCCAAGCAGTACAGGAGGAAACTCAAGGACAGGACTTCAAATGATTCAGCCTTGGGAGTCCCAGAAGTCATTTCTGTCACATTCTGTTGGTCAAGGAAGCCACCCAGATTCAAAATGAGAAGGGTAAGATTCCACCTCTTAATTTAATGAGTAGCAAAAGATTGAGGGTCCATCTTTAACTGTTTTTTGGTGGGGGAGAGAGATGTAGATTTTATTAGCACAGGCTTCAAAAAGGAAGGCTAGTAGCCCCACCAGTACAGTCTTGAGGGTGTACCTTAGTGATTCCTTACATGATTTATTTTTAATTGTAAAATATACATGGCTTCCCTGGTGACTGAGTGGTAAAGAATGCACCAGCCAATGCGGGAGTCACAGGTTCCACCCCTGGATCTGGAAGATCCCTTAGGGAAGTAAATGGCAACCCACTCTAATATTCTTGCCTGGGAAATCCTATGGACAGAGGAACCTGGTGGGCTCCATTCAGTCCATGGGGTCCCCAGAGTCAGACACGACTCAGGAACTAGATCACCACCACCAAAATATATGTAAAAAAATTTAGTATTTTTAACCAATTTTGAGTGTACAGTGGCATTAATTCATTGGCTGTTGACTATTTACATTGTTATGTGACTACATCACCATCCACCACCAGATTTTTTTCATCTTCCCTTCCATATGTCCTAAACAATTCCCACCTGCTGCAGCCCAGCCCCTGGCAACCACCATTCTACTCTCTCTCTGTACCCATGTAAGTAGGCTCATACAGTATGTCCTTTTTGTTTGTTTTTTTCCACTTAGCATAATATTTTCAAGGTTCAGCTATGCTGCAGCATGTGTCAGATTTTTTTTCCTTTTTAAGACTGAGTTATATTACATTGTATGCATATATCATATTTTGCTTGTTCATTCATCCATCAACTGACATTTGGATTGCTTCCCACATGTCTGTTGTAAATAGACATTGTGAATAATTCTTCAATGATTATTAGTGTGCAGGTGTCTTTTCTTTCTTTCCATTATTTTGATATATATCCCAAAGTGGGATGGTTATATCATATGGAAATTCCATTTTTAATTTTTCCATAGTAGTTACACCATTTTACATTCTCAGCAACAGTGCACAAGGGTTCCAATTTCTCAACGGCCTTTCTTTCTTTTTTTTTTTTGTGAGATAATGTTCGTAATCCACTAAGAAGAGTGCCTCAGTTCAGTTCAGTCGCACAGTCATGTCCAACTCTTTGTGACCCCATGAATCGCAGCATGACAGGCCTCCCTGTCCATCACCAACTCCTGGAGTTCACCCAAACTCATGTGCATCGAGTCGGTGATGCCATCCAGCCATCTCATCCTCTGTCGTCCCCTTTTCCTCCTGCCCCCAATCCCTCCCAGTATCAGAGTCTTTTCCAATGAGTCAACTCTTTGTGTGAGGTGGCCAAAGTACTGGAGTTTCAGCTTTAGCATCATTCCTTCCAAAGAACACCCAGGACCGATCTCCTTCAGAATGGACTGGTTGGATCTCCTTGCAGTCCAAGGGACTCTCAAGAGTCTTCTCCAACACCACAGTTCAAAAGCATCAATTTTTTGGCACTCAGCTTTCTTCACAGTCCAACTCTCACATCCATATATGACCACTGGAAAAACCATAGCCTTGACTAGACGAACCTTTGTTGGCAAAGAAATGTCTCTGCTTTTCAATATATTATCTAGGTTGGTCATAACTTTCCTGCCAAGGAGTAAGCGTCTTTTAATTTCATGGCTGCAGTCACCATCTGCAGTGATTTTGGAGCCCAAAAAGATAAAGTCTGACACTGTTTCCACTGTTTCCCCATCTATTTCTCATGAAGTGATGGGACCAGATGCCATGATCTTCGTTTTCTGAATGTTGAGCTTTAAGCCAACTTTTTCACTCTCCACTTTCACTTTCATCAAGAGGCTTTTTAGTTCCTCTTCACTTTCTGCCATAAGGGTGGTGTCATCTGCATATCTGAGGTTATTGATATTTCTCCTGGCAATCTTGATTCCAGCTTGTGCTTCTTCCAGCCCAGCATTTCTCATGATGTACTCTGCATATAAGTTAAATAAGCACATAGCAAATATTATGAAAAAGTTAGCTGTTACTATTTGATTGTTCAGAGGCTCTTCTTTTCCCTTTTTTCTCAGCAGTGTTTGAAGTTTCAAGGACTGAATTCTTAGCATGTGGTTTTTCTGAAGTTCACTTTCAAAGCATCTTAAAATTTTCCAAGTTACATAAGGAAATACTGTGAAAGGATGTTGTAAGTAGGTGTATGCTTAGTGAATTGCACTATCAAAACCAAACACAAGGTGGTAGATTAGGCGTGTGCACATGCGGACACACACACATACACAAAAGGAGAAAAGAAAAAGTTTCATGGGTAGCTTTTATAAACATAAGGCCTGCTACTGCTGCTAAGTCGCTTCAGTCGTGTCTGACTCTGTGCGACCCCATGGACTGCAGCCTACCAGGCTTCTCCATCCCTGGGATTCTCCAGGCAAGAACACTGGAGTGGGTTGCCATTTCCTTCTCCAATGCATGAAAGTGGAAAGTGAAAGTGAAGTCGCTCAGTCATGTCTGACTCTTAGCGACCCCGTGGACTGCAACCTACCAGGCTCCTCCATCCATGGGATTTTCCGGGCAACAGAACTGGAGTGGGGTGCCATTGCCTTCTCCCAACATGAGGCCTAAGTGAGCATAAATAAATAAGGCTGTTTATTTCATTTTTAATTTGGACCATACTGTTCAAGGTTACATCTCAAGAAAGTGAATAGATTTAGAAACTTCAGAAACTCAAAAAGTTTACTTTAAGTAATAAGTCTTACTGTGTTTTCCCTGTCAACTGCATTGAGTGCTGATCTTTTAGCCAGCTCTCTAGAGATGTGAGAGTAAAGAAGATATTTTTTATAAAAAGAGATATTTGAAATGCCAAGAACTATTTACCATGAGCCAGCATTTACTAAAAGGCTGTGTGGGGCCTGAGAATATGTTAGACTGTTAGGGCTGCAGAGATGACTATGTAGCAGTTTCTGCTCCTAAGCAATCTGGGAGACATCTACAAAGAACACTTAAGTGAAGTTTGGGAACCCCTGGCCCAGTGGAATGTCAGGATACCCGAGCAGTACAGAGAACAGAGTCCAGGCTCTGTGCAGCTGTGCTTGAAATAGTAATTACAAACACCCAGTTCAGCTCACTTTTCCTTCCCCCACAAGCTTGTGTCACTACTTCTTTTTTTTTTTTTAATTTTATTTTATTTTTAAACTTTACATAATTGTATTAGTTTTGCCAAATATCAAAATGAATCTGCCACAGGTATACATGTGTTCCCCATCCTGAACCCTCCTCCCTCCTCCCTCCCCATACCATCCCTCTGGGTCGTCCCAGTGCACTAGCCCCAAGCATCCAGTATCGTGCATCGAACCTGGACTGGCTTCTCGTTTCATACATGATATTTTACATGTTTCAATGCCATTCTCCCAAATCTTCCCAACCACTCCCTCTCCCATAGAGTCCAAACTACTTCTTAATTAGGTCTCTCTGTCTCATCATCCTGGCTCTAGTATCTCACTTGCAAATTCTTAATGTTTTGTTTTTTCATTGTTTAATCTCAGTGTCTCTCTACCAGTCATTTTAAATACATCATTATGTTTAATCCCTATGAATTCTGTGAGGTAAGTGTTGTTTACCCCATCTTACAGGTAACGTAACTCAGGTTCAGAGAGGTTAAGTATTTTGCTAAAGTTCACACAGCTAGCAAATAAAGAGAATCACTGTGAAATTTTAGCTATCTTACTTCAAAATCCATATTCCTCCTGTGCAGTCTTGTAATTTTTCCTCCAAATAACAATCTGATTAATTTTCTTAAAGCACACAAGGAATGTGTCAATGGCTCATTTTTTCTTAAACTTTAAACCTTAAAGCATACATTTATTTCTTGTTGATCGGAATTCCAAGGCCCAGTATGCCTTGGTTGCAGTCTAGCATTTCAATCTCCTTTTGCTGCATATAGGACACACGGGAATCAGTTTCCCCTCACATACTCTATGACTCTCCTGACCTTGACTAAATGAGCAAGTTGCCCCCCGATTAGTAGAAGGTGAATTAACCTCATTCAGCTGTCACAAGGAAAGAAATGAAAAGTGCTGAAGGACTGGGCCCACCCAAATGAGCCTCATACTGGGATGGAAACTGATGGTCCTTACATTCCAAAAGTAACAGGTAGAAAGCAGGTGTAGTTTTTGAACGCTGGTTGTATTTTGAATCTGACATGGTTCATTAATTCATTCAACAAATATTTTCTGAGTGCTTGCTCTCAGGGGAGGCACTGGACTAGTCGCAAAGAAACAAACAATGATAAGTGGATATATTTCTTCCTGCAGTTTGGTCAAGGGAGTCAGGCAAACATCCAGATGAATCAATTTCTCAAACATAAACAGATAGGGGGGTGGGTATACAGTTAAGCTTAGTTGATGAAGGAATTAATGAAAGGATAATTGTACTCAATTTTTGCTTTTAAGTACTTCAGTTATAACAAAATTCTTTCCAAATGTTACAGCTCTATTCGGTTAAACATAAATGTGGCAAATGACAACTTCTCAAAGCGCCAAATAATACAGACTTAATAAAATTTTTATTCTCTTAAAATTATAAATTTAAATCAATAGTTAAAGATTTCAAATTGGAATCACACAATTCATCCATCATATTCTTTACTGTTATATTTTCTTAAAATATCTATATTTTAAATTATAATTATTTGTAGACTATTTCTTAACCAAAACTACAATATAGATGTGATTTATTCCTCATTTCTATGCTTAAATTTAATATTTTTGTGGTTATAATTACTTAAAAATTTCAACTCCCCATATTGGCAGATTGTAGTTGCATATTGATGGGGAGTAGCTAAGCCCCATGATTTCCCTTCTTCCCACCCCAACCCTTTTCCTTTTGGCTCTCAAGCTATGAGGACACATGACTAGGGTGGTAACAGCATTAAATCATCATGTAGATGGAATCTGTATGGGAGATGACAAAACCAGCATTCTGTGCAATCCATAGACTAGCAGAGGTCAGAGGTGGACAGTAAGACTCCTTGCGTTACTTAAGTCAGGGGATACTGCTGATCTTGAATTAAGACCATGGGTCCTCTTAATTGCATGAACCCACCCATTTCTTGTTTGACCTAGGCTCAGTTCAGTTCAGTCCCTCAGTCATGTCCGACTCTTTGCGACCCCATGAATTGCAGCACGCCAGGCCTCCCTGTCCATCACCAACTCCTGGAGTTCGCTGAGACTCACATCCATCGAGTCAGTGATGCCATCCAGCCATCTCATCCTCTGTCGTCCCCTTCTCCTCCTGCCCCCAATCTCTCCCAGCATCAGAGTCTTTTCCAGTGAGTCAACTCTTCACATGAGGTGGCCAAAGTACTGGAGTTTCCGCTTTAGCATCATTCCTTCCAAAGAAATCCCAGGGCTGATCTCCTTCAGAATGGACTGGTTGGATCTCCTTGAAGTCCAAGGGACTCTCAAGAGTCTTCTCCAACACCACAGTTCAAAAGCATCAATTCTTTGGCGCTCAGCCTTCTTCACAGTCCAACTGTCACATCCATACATGACCACAGGAAAAACCATAGCCTTGACTAGACGGACCTTTGTTGGCAAGGTAATGTCTCTGCTTTTGAATATGGTATCTAGGTTGGTCATAACTTTCCTTCCAAGGAGTAAGCATCTTTTAATTTCATGGTTGCAGTCACCATCTGCAGTGATTTTGGAGCCCAGAAAAATAAGTTTCAGTTAGATTTCATCACTTTTACCAAAAATATTCCTGATAGTATTTCCTATGCTGTGTTAGCCATTAACCTCCTCTATTATCCTCAGTTCAGTTCAGTTGCTCAGTTGTGTGTGACTCTTTGTGACCCCATGAACCGCAGCACGCCAGGCCTCCCTGTCCATCACCAACTCCTGGAGTTCACCCAAACCCATGTCCATCGAGTCGGTGATGCCATCCAACCAATTCATCCTCAGTTGCCCCCTTCTCCTCCTGCCCTCAACCTTTCCCAACATCAGGGTCTTTTCAAATGAGTCAACTCTTCTCATGAGGTGGCCAAAGTACTGGAGTTTCAGCTTCAACGTCAGTCCTTCCAATGAACACCCAGGACTGATCTCCTTTAGGAGGGACTGGTTGGATCTCCTCGCAGTCCAAGGGACTCTCAAGACTCTTCTCCAACACCGCAGTTCAAAAGCATCAATTCTTTGGTGCTCAGCTTTCTTTATACTCCAACTCTCACATCCATACATGATCACTGGAAAAACCATAACCTTGATTATTATCCTAAACCTTCAGAAAACATGTTACTTTGAGTAGCCTTGAACATGCTTGAGGAATGAAGCACCAAAGTGCTGCACCAAAGTGGTGGATAATATTAAAAGGTCAAATGAGGGGCTGATGTCGAGAAGTCTGCAAAATTAGGGATATGGAGCAAGAAGTAACCGTGAGAACAGAAGTGCCCTGGGGTCCTTTGAAGTTGAGAGGCCACCAGACTGCCCATGGTTGTGGGCCAGCACATCAAATGATTTTGTATGGGTATGAAAGTGTATTTTCCAGAAGGTTTAGCTCTCTGGGTGATATTTCCTTGCCTTCTACTAAGATAGTAAAGTGTTTCAGGTCCTGGCAGTACCATAACTTATGATACAGATAAGTGTGGTAAAGGCAGGAAAATAGCAGGGAATTGAAATTTGGGCAGGCCTGAGGACAACCTCAGATTCAGAGGAGGGAAAAGTGGAATCCCAAAAGGGTAGTATCAACATGTAATTGTAAAGAAGTATAAAGAAGTACACTTCTTTACAGAAGTAATTTTACAGAAGTAATTACTTCTTTCATTTTCCTGGCAATAGTGCCTTAATGTGGAGAAGGCGATGGCACCCCATTCCAGTACTCTTGCCTGGAAAATCCCATGGATGGAGGGGCCTGGTGGGCTGCAGTCCATGGGGTCGCGAAGAGTCGGACACGACTGAGCGACTTCACTTTGACTTTTCACTTTCATGCATTGGAGAAGGAAATGGCAACCCACTCCAGTGTTCTTACCTGGAGAATCCCAGGGACGGGGTAGCCTGGTGGGCTGCCGTCTATGGGGTCGCATAAAGTCAGACATGACTGAAGCGACTTAGCAGCAGCAGCAGTGCCTTAATGTTCCTTTGGGGAACAGTTCTTCATCCTCATCTCGTCCATTCAGGAGGGCTGCTTCACCCCTGGCTCCTGCAGTGCCTTGTAATTTAGTCTATTTCAATAAAAGTTAAAGCACACTTGTGGCCCTAAAATCTGATTCAGCAATCTTATCCCAACTAATGTATAAGCTTCAAATCTTTTACTAGAAGTCTTAAGAAAGGAAAGTTCTCTTCTACTGAAATTGTAACTCTGGAGCTGCCAGGGTTTACCTCTGGGATGGGTGAAGTGGTCAAAGCCTGAGAATGAAGACAATGTCAAGGAAAACATGGATGGATCGAAAAAAGGAGACCCAAAAAAACACCTGGCAACAATTTTTGAGACTGGGTTGAGCCATGCCTGAATTCAGAGATCCCTCTGGATTTTTCAAGTACAAATGCCGTGGAAATCCTCCCCACCTCCCCTACTTTGCTCCCACCTCCCCCCACCCCATTTTTTTTTTTTTAATTCAGTATCTGAGATGAGTTTTCTTTTGGGTGTTATTCTTCGAAAGAAGTTCATTATACTACATGTGTTTTCCCCACTAGAGGGTGTAGCTCACTCACTGCATAAGGAGCAAAACTGTAGATGCTTCAGTCAGATCTGTTGGGATGGTGCAGAGTCCCAGCCACAGAGTTCATATCGCTGATGGTGCCCTTAGAAGACCTGGGAGAACAGTCATATTGCCAAGTCCAAGCTCATACTGCTCACTGCATGACAGAACAATAAATCAAGAGATAAAGTGTTTGGACAAGGAATAACCACTTTATTTGGAAAGCCAGGAAATCATGAAGATGGTGGAGCTAGTGTATCCAGAATTAAAATTCAGGCTTCTTTTATATTAAAAGGGGAGGGAGTGTGATCAGTTATTGCAAACTTCTCGGTGCCAGAATCATTTGTGCTTCTAGCTGTCATGACGCTCTAGGTCATGACATTCCCGTAAACTTCTAACAAGCCAACTGTTACTCTCTACTCTGCAAATTTTTATTTCTATATGAATGAAAAATGTTCTACCTTTAAAGGTCAAACTTGAGGGGTAGAGCCTTGATAATGGGCTTATCATATGTTTCAGGTTTTTTCTTCTCTGTTACAGATAGATGATCAAGGCAAGGAAATGGAAGAGGACCCAGGTGCCACATGGAGACTTCATCTCAAGAACAGTGAGGCTTCCTTTGTCTTAAAAAAGTAAGGGCCAGAATGGCAAATGGGTTTTGTCTTCCATGCCAAATCTGATGGACACAACATGTTTTGATTGCTATGTTGAGAAAGATTTTGAAACCATGTCCAACTCAGTGGAGTGTACTCTCATTGATTACCAATACCTGGGGTAGGCATGGGAAGAAGCAGCAGGGTTGGATGCAATTGATACTTTGCCTCTATGGGTGAGATGTTTCTCAGTAGGCATTTTGGGTTTTTGGGGTTTGGCATTTTGGGTTTTTTGTTTGTTCATTGTTAAAGCAGATGTTTTTAAAATTTTTAAATTCTAGTTATTTATTGATGGCTGTGCTGGGTCTTGACTGCTTTCACCAGTAGTGGCAAGTGGTGGCTACTCTCTGGTTGCGGTCCACAGGCTTCTCTTGCAGTGGTTTCTCTTGTTGTGGAATATGGGGTCTAGGGCACACTGGTTCAGTAGTTGTGGTGCATGGGCTCCACTGCCCTGCAGAATGTGGAATCCTCCTGGAGCAGGGATTGAACCCATGTACTCTGCATTGGCAAGTGGATTCTTAACCACTGGACCATCAGGGAAGTCAACTCTTGGCATTTTGGATGGGTCACTTCTTTATTGTGTAGTGCATTGAAGAGTATTTATCCACTGAATAGCAATAGTACCACTCCAGTCACTGTGACAAACAAAAATAAAATCGCAACATATTTTTAAAAGCGTCTTATGAGAGCAGTCACTTGAAAATCATTATGTTTGGCTGAGAGTGACTTGACGTAGACTTACTTGAAGATTGCTCTAGAGCTTCTTATGTTTTTGAAGACTAACAGGAAAAAAGAATGAGGGTTTTTCTTATAAAACCTGAGAACCAATTTTCCACCAGTAGTGAATAAGAATCGACAATGGAGATGGGAATGAAGAGTGTCCAGTAAAGGGAAGAAAATGCTTATAAGGACAGGGAGTCAGCTATCAACTGGCAGCAGGTGATTAATATGGTTGAGGAAAGGATAGAGGGAGCTTCAGCTTTTGGGGAAGGGGTATCCTATTAAACATCAGGGTCATTGGGGTACTTTCATCCCACCTTAGGGTTCCATTGTCTCTAGGTGTCCTGTTAGGTCAGAGTGTTGTCTTTATATAACAGTTATCAGGGAGCTGCCCCCCTCTATACCTCTGAATCCACTGAATAATATCAGCCTCCTTAAATTATTTTTTGGAACAAGTTAGCATATAAGCCAATGAGTGAATAAATAGATGAATAAAATATTCCTTACCCCTTCGTTTAAGAGTTCAGTAGTACCTCTTTCATATTTCTTATGCCCCTGAAGAGAAAGGCCAGAAAGAGGGTTTGAACAACAGGCATGGTATTGTTGCCACTTTCAAGTTTTGCATTTGCCCAAGACCACACATGAGCAGCACCTTAGTTGGACAGGTCGGATGTATTATTCATCTCTGTGAGAGAGAAAACAATGGAAGCCATAGGGTACCTCAGTAAAAGGATATTAGGAAGGATTTATTGTCCAGATTTGGGATTATTAGGTTGATTTGGGGAAATTTTAATGGCTTTGCCCTGGATTGGGTACCCTCAGGACGTGGTAATTCTATGATTGGCATCTTGAAAAGTCTTATTTAGAAGGAGGAAATAATAGGCTAAAGTTGTAATTGGTAAAGAAGCAACAGTCACTCATATTAACCTAAAATAGGGGATGTTTGCTAGTTTGCATGATGTTTGTTTTGCCTGAGTTCAGGCTTAATTATAGAGTAGTATTGTCTTCGTCTTGATTCATCACGGTTGCAGACCAACTTTGTTGGATGTTAATATTCTGCAAAGTTGTTTGCTAAACAGGAGAACATCAAGGCCACTTGTTTTTTATTTTTCATTTGGACCCATGAGTGCTATGGCAATGCCAAGGTTAGCTCCTGGATGTCATGGGTTGTTTTCTTCTTTTCACATTGTATTATATCTTTTATAATCTTGTTTTCTTGCTCCCTCCCTGGATTGTAAACTGCACAAGGAACAGACTTATTTTGATTACTATTAAGGACCCAAACGTAGCCAAGTCTGTCAGTTCATAAGTTCTTAAAGAATATTTACTGAATAAATGAATTGTCCAATTAGCCTATCAGACTGAGTTACTCAAAGGCAGAGGTCACTTCCTACTCAGCTCTGTACTTTTAGAAACAAACACAATTCTGGTGTGTCTCATTAAATATATCTTGAATTAAAGAGGAACTTTCCATAGCATAAGATTTATTGATTTTTTAATAAGAAAATATAATGAATTTTGCTTTTTGAAGGAAAGATGATGGTTGGTTCACTTATGACGAATACAGGAAAGTCACTTCACAGTCAAGATTTTTTGAACTTCTGACATTTTCCAAAATGTTGAACTGAAAGAGTGAATTCCAAAGCTCTAAGAGAAATTGATATAAGTATTTAGTGACAATTCATATGAAATACAACCTTTATTTCTCCTCCTCTAGCTTTACTGTTTTGGGGATTTTAAGCGAAGACAAGTCTTGATTTGTAAACTCTTAACTTACAAATAACCTATAGCTACAAAGATTTGCCTCTCCTCTCAATACTCCCTTCACTCTGGAAACCACTGTACATTGTAATCACGGTGAATTATTAGGGCTTTTAACAGATGTATAAACTTGTATTTTAAGTAGGGAGAGGGAAAAACAGTGACTCCCTGAAGAACCATGGGAAAATCTTTTCAGTATTCTGAACCAGAATTATTTATTTGTAAAATGACCATAATTATGGGTACCTAACAAGAAAGGCTCTTTGAGGATCCTTGTAAAAGGGCTCTATGAACTACAAACAGGGAGGATTCTTATTGTGGGGGGCAAAGAGCATAATTGTCAAGAAAAAGATAAATACAGCAGTGCAGAAAACACAAGTGAAAATATTTGTCATCATTAGCAGAAATGTAATAACAACAGCAAGCCAATTACTACATTTTGTGATAAATTATAGTCAATGGACTTTTGTTATTGCATTTTTCATAAAAAAGTGGTCCATTTAAAAAAAGTAACAATAGCCTCTTAGGAAACAAAAAAACATTGTTCATCTTCCGTAAATCCTTCCAATTTGACTTGAGCAAAGGAATTAACTTTGGAGTCTTTTCTTATTATGTATAAAAAGGGAATAATCTCATCCTTGCCTACCATCCAGTATTGGTATGGCTTTCATAGGTGCCCTGTTTAGGAAAATACTTTCTAAACTATAGCAGACTATTAGTTATATATCTGTGTGACATATAGTAATAGCCTGAGAATAATAGTATCTTATTCTTCCCCACTCTTTCCCTGCACCTAGCACAGTGTGTAGAACTTACTAAGCATTTATTAAAGATTCATGAAACAGGTAAGTGTGAAAGATTGTTTTTAAATATTCTAAAACTCTGGTCAAACATAAGATTCTAATCAAAGTAATTCAAAGTTAAGCTTGAGGGCTCTGGATGTTAGATTCCTGGAATTGTTTCTTGGCTTCTCCCCTAACAAGCTGTGATATTTTGAATGAGTCCCTAAATTCCTTCCATTTTTACTGATAGTCTAGAATAGGCAAATACATAAAGGTAGAAAGTAAAGTAGTGATTGCCAGATACTGAGGGGAATGGTCGAATGGATACAGGTTTATATTTGATGAAAACTATTCTGACCTTTAGATAGCTATGATGGTTTCATAACTCTGTGACTATACTAAAGACAATTGTATACTTTAACAAAGTAAATTTAATATTCACCCTGCTTTTAAACTAAAACCCTAAGGGTAAAGTCTTAGCGCTGAGAAGTTATTTTTCAATTCCCTGAAACCTTGAGATCCTAGGAAAGTGGGTAGATAGTAAATTTGAAGAAAAGATGGAAGTGAAGAGCTATTAATAAATTTGAGAGAAGAGATAGCAATCATCTATACAGTTTCTCTTCCCTCTAAGGCGTCTCAGGGTGTTCCATGGAATTATTGTGATCAATACCTTGGAGGCCTGTAAGATGAGGGTTGAGATTGTCTGAAAGATATTGTTGTACTAGCCGAAGATGACTGTGATATAGTTTTTATGGTCTGAGTGAAGAAAAGAGTTGGGAAATGTAGAAGGAGAACAAGGGGTTGGTATGAAAGCATGTTGATGGTAAGATGACTGTTTTGGTCAAGACTGTCCTGTTTTAGCACTCAAAGTTTTCCCATCCCAGGAAAACCATCAGTCTCAGGCAAACTGGGATGGTTGGTCCTCTAGTTAGAAACGACATAACAAGAACACTAATGGCCTACTGTATGACAGGCATTATGCTAGGCTCCCTTTATGCATTATGCCTTTTAATTCTCATGACCAGCCTCTCAGGTAATTACTGAGGTTAATTATCTGTCCTAGATCATAGTTTAAATAGAAGAGGTGAAATTCCAATTCAAGGCTATAAGGATTAGTCTTTACTCTTAACCACATGCTCAAGTCTGAAAGATTGAGCCAATACAACAAGTGATAAAACTTAAAAATACATAACCTGTAAAGGGTTAAGTTTAAAAATGCTTTTTATACCCATTATGTTCATTCTCCTCAAGAACTCATTCATTCAATAAGTATATACTTACAGTGCTTATGTGGTGCTAGACACTGTGCTAAGTATTATGAATAAATAAAAAAACCTGCCTTCTGACTTAATGGAACTTAAAATTAGGAAATAAATAGAAAATCTGGGTGTTAGAAGAATTATAGACAGAGGCATATTAATATGGAAAATGTCAGAGATAAATCTATGTTAGGTAGGATGGTCAGGGAAGGCATCTGTAAGAAAGAAATACTTAAGCTGAAGCTTAAATCATGAGGGAGAACTAGTTCTATGAAAATCAAGGGGCAAACATTCTTATAGGAGAGGATAGTTTGTCCTAGGGTCTTGAAGCAAGAAAGAGCTTTGTACATTTGAAAATATCAGGAAAGAAGGTCACTGTAGTCAAATGATATTTAGCAAGTGAAGCAGTAAATATCATAAATACAATCTCAGATTTTAAACAGGAGCTCAAGGTTTGGAGTAGTTATGAGATTTCTCAGTATCACTTAACCACAGGGGCGGGACTCAATCCAAGGTCCTCAGACTTGTTGATTTGTTATCTTGAAAAGAGTGATTTGTCTTACAACTATGGTTTTCAAACATTTTAGGAACAAAACCTTTTCCCCATAAAACCATATTGAAATCCAATATTCAACGCTGATAAAGGAAAGGTTCTCTGCTAGAGTTGGAGGTGGGACTCAAAAATCTCAGTTAATCTCAGTTACCCCACACGCCTTGGGTTCAATAAGTACAACAGAAATTCCAGTAACATTGTTTTTAGTTTAGAGAATCACATCTTAAGGAGTTCACACACATTTTCCAAAATATGTAGAAGTGTTATCAGTTAGCTACACAATAGATTTTCAAAAGAGGGTTCTGTTTGGGGGTTGGTGTTTTCACTTACATTTTAGCAAAGCAGTACACGCAGGAGTTAGAATATGTAACATTATTAGAGGCACATATTGGGCTGACTCTTATGGAACATGTGTGTTTCTGTTGTACAGTCTTCTTTTGATAATAACTGCACGAAATGTCCTAAAACAAAACTCACAGGTCAAACTCTCTACCCAACAAGTTCTCTTAATGGCTTCTACTATAAGTACTTGGGTGTTTAACTTGGTGCACAGAGGAGATAATGATAAATTATGTCTTCTTTTAAAATTCAAACATGAAAACTTTCTTATCTTAAATTTAGCAGTCAGAGTCTGCAATTTTTACTCTGAAAGGCAGTTGAGGCTATGCAGCCCTGGTCCTTGACTGTCTGATATCTGTAACTTCTTGGAGAAGTAGATTATTTTGAGGAGTAGCAATAATGACTGTACCCACTCTCTGGGAATAACTGACTACAACCATTGTTCACGTGACTCCAGAGTTATTTTAGTTCATCCAAACCCACTGTCCATTAACTCTTATGCCTAGATTGGGACACCCTGAGTGGTCCCACTCTGGCACTGGCTATAGTTCAGTCTTTTGGAGATTTGGAAGCTGGAATAGTGAGGGAAGAAGTTACCAGGTTCAAATTTTACCAGTATCTCCCCCATTTTATTTTGATTTCTTCAATATTACCAGAGTTGGAGTATGTGTAGAGGAACTTGAGTGACAGAACAATTTGTCTGCAGGCAACAGGGAGACTTGTAAAGTTCATGAGAATTCTGTAATGAGCAGATTAGGAATGAGCTGTCCCAATTCCCTACTCCATAGGTTCAGATCACAGTCTATCCATACATCCAGTTTTTCCGGCTACTGCTCTGTGTACAAAACTTCCGTCGCTCCCATTACTTACAGTAATGTTTCCCAAATTTCAGTCATTTGGTTCATGACTCCTTCTGAATTCAGGTGCCATTTTTTTAAGTTTCCTTGAATTGGCTGCCTTTTTAAACTTGACTATTCACCTTAGATTTGTCCTAAGTATGAATATCCATGCTGTCTTGAATTTGAAGTTATTATATTCTAACACATTAAAAAAGCTATAATTATTGTAATACATGATAGTCATTAGATATTAACTAAAATCATCACTAATACTCAAATCACTGTGGGAAACAATGTTTATGTCTTCTGGCTCTTCTTTTAATGATTAAGCCCATATAATATGTTTGGGAAAAATTTACCAAAGAATTGATTCTTTATTGGGTTCCTGTCAGACTTTATTTTTTGGGGCTCCAAAATCACTGCAGATGGTGACTGCAGCCATGAAATTAAAAGACGCTTACTCCTTGGAAGGAAAGTTATGACCAACCTAGATAGCATATTCAAAAGCAGAGACATTACTTTGCCAACAAAGGTTCGTCTAGTCAAGGCTATGGTTTTTCCTGTGGTCATGTATGGATGTGAGAGCTGGACTGTGAAGAAGGCTGAGCGCCGAAGAATTGATGCTTTTGAACTGTGGTGTTGGAGAAGACTCTTGAGAGTCCCTTGGACTTCAAGGAGATCCAACCAGTCCATTCTGAAGGAGATCAGCCCTGGGATTTCTTTGGAAGGAATGATGCTAGAGCGGAAACTCCAGTACTTTGGCCACCTCATGTGAAGAGTTGATTCATTGGAAAAGACTCTGATGCTGGGAGGGATTGGGGGCAGGAGGAGATGGGGACGACAGAGGAGGAGATGGGGACGACAGAGGATGAGATGGCTGGATGGCATCACTGACTCGATGGACGTGAGTCTGGGTGAACTCCAGGAGTTGGTGATGGACAGGGAGGCCTGGTGTGCTGCTATTCATGGGGTCGCAAAGAGTCGGACACGACTGAGCGACTGAACTGAACTGAACTGAAGAATGAAAGGCATTTCTGAAGTTGAATATAAGTATAAAAAAGAAGGATAATTTAATTAGAAGGAATTATAATACAAAGACACACTGAAATAGCAAGGACCCCCAAATAGTTAAAGTTAGCTAGAATCTAAAGTGAGAGAAGGGAAGTTCTCCTTTTAGGGAGAAAGAGGCTAGGATAAGGAGGATATACAAAAAGTTTACTCTAAGGGTAGTAGGAGCCTTTCTTTAAGGAAGGTGGCATCTTAATCAGATTTGCATTTTAGAAGGCCCATTCTTATGGTTGTGGAGATTAGTGCACAGATTGGCAAACTTCCTATTAAGATCAAGGTGGTAAATATTTTCCTATTTAAAAGCCATACTACATCTTCCTTGCTTTGTTGTTGAAAGCAGCTAGAGACAAGATGTAAACAAATGAGTATGCCTGTGTTCCAATAAAACTCTATTTTCTAAAACCCTTGGATCAAACTAAGTGCAAGGAGATCATTAGATGGCTCTTGTAATAATATGAGCAAAAAGTGAGAAGGACTTGAATGAAAGAATCAGCAATGACTTTAGAAGGAAAAAGTGAAAGTCGCTCAGTTGTGTCTGACTCTTTGCAACCCATATACAGTCCATGGAACTTTGCAACTCTATATAGTCCATGAAATTCTCCAGGCCACAATACTGGAGTGGGTAGCCTTTCCCTTCTCCACGGGATCTTCCCAGCCCAGGGGTCGAATCCAGGTCTCCCACATCGCAGGCAGATTCTTTATCAGCTGAGCCACAAGGGAAGCCCAAGAATTGTGGAGTGGGTAGCCTATCCCTTCTCCAGAGGATCTTCCCGACCCAGGAGTCGAACCGTGGTCTCCTGCATTGAAAGCAGATTCTTTACCAACTGAGCTGTCAGGGAAGCACTTAGAAGGAAGAAAGATATTTAAAAAATTAAAATGAGGAGCTTTAATATCTAGTGGTCAATAAAAAGGTGAAGAAGCAGTAAGAGACAGGGATGAGCCCTGGTTTTCCTCAGCATTTATTTTGACAGAGATGTTTAGCTTGAACCACTGATCTGCAATTCTATAGATAAACAATGATCAAATATTAGCAGTTTCATATGGGTTAATATGGTTCAATCTAATGGAAATGCTACAAGCTTAAGATTGTAAAAATCATTCTTATGCAGGAAGTAGCAAACTTACCTTATCTCCGATGTTAGCAAAAATATCTGAAACAAAATATTCAGAAAAGGATCAAGAAATGTAATGTTGAGATGTAAACAGCTAATTCACCCATTAAGTAATCCCATGGAAATTCATAGCCATGAAACTCACAGAAAAATATGTGGCTTCTTCACGCAAGGTTTGTCTGGTCAGGCCTGATCCCTGAACACTGCTCCCTTCCTCTCCTCGTGCCTGAGACACAATGTGCCACTTGAGAACTCAGTCTTAGCCCATACCTAGCTCTAATGCTGACCTTAAGCAGGAGAGATTTGAATCTTGGACTCAGCATATCCTCCACTACTGGGCAGTTCACACATTGCTAGATCCATTTCAGAGTCTAATTCTTGATAGTCATCCTGGCTACCTGCTGACAGAACTCTTACATACCTGCCTCCATTTAAAAAAATCATTTCCTGTCCTTCTGAATATACTCTTTCCAAACTCTATCTGCTTCTAAGGAAACATCTTCCGTTGTTTGGCCTCTGTGTCAGCAACTGCTTACCCAAACTTTTAATGGTTCCTATTACCTTCATCCTTCATGTCTACTTCACACCCTTGACTTCTTTCAGCTGCTGAGACGGAAGCTCCTCCTTGCCTCCCCCTCTATCTGAGCCATCCTGCCAGCAGATTCACTTTCCCATCATGGACTTCCCTTATTGGTGACATTGGTATCATTGGCTTGTGCTCTAAGAGTAAGCCACATCAGAAACTGACATGGCTTTGTGCAGAAGGCATTTGTGTGTGTGCACACAAAAAGTACAAGTTTGTGGAGGTTTCTGGCTGGTGTGCAAGTATTAGGAAGAAGAGGGAGGAGAGATGAAACTGATTATAAAGTCGAAGACCAATTACTTGTCAAACATTGGTTATACTTCTTAGGATCATCCCTTAAAATATCTTGAGTCTAAACCTGTCTATGGGTGAATTCTTGGGATACTAAAAAATGGATTCAACCACCATTAATTATTTTAGTCAAGGTAGTGAATTTTTTAAATCCAAGAGAAATGTCAAAATTTCAGAAATTCCTTCATCTAGAAAACGATTATCATTGGCTTGTTACTTCCCTTAGAAGATCAATTGTTTACTCCCTCCCTGAGGTTCTTTGATAAATCCTTACATGAGAAATAGCCAATAACCATGAGAGCCACAAAGAAAGTTTTCATCTTTTCCATAAAGAACAATGTAATTCATCCACGGGCGTTCCTTCTGTTGAAAGTTTCATTGCAAATCCTCAAGGCCTCAATTCTCTTGATGATTTGAGAGCAGTGGCCCCATTATGAGAACCTGAGATTCCCATTATGAAGTCACTTAGCAAATAACCCATTTACATGTGACATCAAGGATAAAGTCATCAGGTTACTAAAGAACAAGACTTCCAGAGAAAATGTTTCTTCTAACAGTCTGTGGAGCTAAGGTTCTGACAGCATGACTTAACATTATCGTGATTATTAAATTATTCAGTTCCATAGAAGTATATTCTTTTTTTAACTAGCAAGAAGAAACAGATGTGAAAAAAAGATGAACTTGGAATGAGTAATTTGGAGAAACTTTTTAAAAATTTACATGTCTTCCTTCGACACTTGGTCCCCTCAACTCAAAGATTCTAATTCAGTAGGTATAGAGTGTGACTCAGACATATGATACACATACATTTGAATTGCATAGTAGAATCTGATTAGTCTCTTTGTGGAACCAATGGATTAGGAGACTATAATATTCTACTAAGGGTTGATTTTGGGGGAGCTTTCCTCTCTTACTTCCTAAAGGCAGTTGTCTGTTTTGTTAGAACAATCTCCTTTTTAAAAAAAAAAAATTGAAATATGGTTGACTTGTACTATTTTGTTATTTTTAGGTATGCATCAAAGTTAATCAGTTTTATATATATATAATATATATATTTCAGATTATTTTCCATTATAGGTTAATACAAAATATTGGATATGTTTCACTGTATTATACAGTAAATTCTCTTTGCTTATCTATTTTATGTATTCTAGTTTGTATCTGTTAATCCCATACTCCTAATTTATCCCTCTTCACCTCACTTTCCCTTTGGTAACCATAAATTTATTTTCTATGTCTGTGAATCTGTTTCTGTTTTGTAGATACATTCATTTGTATTTTTTTTTTTAGATTCCACATATAATTGATATCATATATGTCTTTCTGACTTCAGTTAGAAATATTTTTCTAACATATATATTATATTTTTCTAACTATATTCTCTAGGTCTAGGTCCTATATTCTCTAGATCCATCCTTTTTGCTACAAATGG
The DNA here is from genome assembly GCF_002263795.3 of Bos taurus. Lineage (NCBI taxonomy): Eukaryota > Metazoa > Chordata > Mammalia > Artiodactyla > Bovidae > Bos > Bos taurus. The sequence continues at coordinate 59,779,592 of NC_037334.1, read as the reverse complement.
CAATATTTTATTCTCTTTTATAACTGAGGAATATTCCATTGTGTATATATACACACACACACATGTGATACGTATATACACAGATGATTGGTTTAAGAAAGTGTGTGTATGTGTGTGTGTGTGTGTGTGTGTATGTTATTATTTGATGGGCACTTGAGTTCCATGTCTTGGCTATTTTACTGTAAGTGGTGCTGTTATTAGTATTGAGGTACATGTTTGTTTTTGAATTAATTACATATTTTCTGGTATATGCCCAAAAGTGGGTTTGCTGGATCATATGGTTGCTTTATTTTTAGTTTTTTAAGGAAATTCCCTAATGTTTTACCTAGAGGCTGTGCCAGTTTACATTCTCACTAATAATGTAGGAGGGTTCCGTTTTCTCTGGCCTTCCTAGGTGGTGCAGTGGTAAAGAATTCACCTGCCAAGAAGGAGATGCAGAAGACGTGGGTTCCATTCCTGGATCAGGAAGATCCCCTGGAGTGGGAAATGGCAATCTACTCTGATATTATTCCCTGGGAAATCCCATGAACAGAGGATCCTGGTGGGCTACAGTCCATGGGGTTGCAGAGAGTTGGACACAGCAGAGCATGCGTGCACGTACACACACACACACACACACACACATGCGCGCGTGCGCGCGCGCACACACACACACATACACACACACATACATGCATTGTAAAATGATAATCTTGCTGGATAGAGTATACTAGGTTGCAGGTTTTTCCTTTCCGGATTTGGGATATATCATACCTCTCTCTTCTGGCCTATAAAGTTTATGTAGAGAGATAAACTGATAGCCTTATGGGGGTTCCCTTGCTATTGACTCTGTTTTTTCTCTTGCAGCATTTAAAATTCTGTCTTTAACTTTTGTTGTTTTTAATTATATCTTTGTGTGGGTCTGGTTTGGGACCCTCTATGCTTCTTGTACATGGATATCTGTTTCTTTTTAGATTTATGAAGTTTTCAGCCATAATTTCTTCAAATACATTTTCAATTCCTTTTTTATTTTCCTTCTGGGGCCCCTATTATGCATAGGTTAACACACTTTATATTACCCCATAGCTCTCATAGTTTGCTTCTTTTTTGTCTATATGCTGTTCTGATTGGATGATTTCCATTATTCTCTCTCCTAGATCACTTATTCATTCTTCTGCATTATTTAATCTGCTATTCATTGTATTTAGCTTGGGTTTAATCTTGGCAAATGAGTTATCCAATTTTGATTGATTCCTCTTCATAGTTTCTAGTTCTTTGTTACAGTGATAATCTTTCTTAATTCCTTTAGCATTTTTATTACCTCCATCTTGAACTCACTGTCTAGTAAACTGTGAGGTCTGCTTCATTCTTTGTTCTTTCAGGTGATTTCTCTTATACTCTTAATTGGGAATAGTTCCTCTGCTTTTTTATTTTATTTAGCTTTTTCTGATTCGATGAGTTTATGAGAAACTGTTATCTACTGTGCCCTTGAAGGGGTGATTTTACATGAGAGTGTTCCCGCGTAGACTGTGTAAGTCCAATATTTTTGGTGCCAGGGCTATTTTTGGAATGGATGCCAGCCATGTCTTTCCTCAGAGTGTGCTGTCTGTTACCACCTTAACAGGGAGTGTAATGATATTGTGGTGTCCAAAAGCTGCACTGGATGTTCAGTGGGGCATCCTTTTTGCCCTGTGCCTGTCACAGCCCTTTTGGGTGCCCTCTTGGCAGTCTTGCACAACTGGACTGAATTTTCTCCCAGGGCCCATCTCTCAAAGATTCAGGGCCTACATGCAATTCATACCAGCAGCCTCGTCTAGTGCATATTTTGGACAGGGAAGTATAGTGAAGAGGCAGCCGTAAGTGCTGTTTTCTCCCCACCTTGATTGTTAGCAAGCCAACAATGCACACTCCTAATGAGTGGAGGCCAGACCCCTCCACCCTTCTCTTTCTGTCTTGGTGGACCTCCCAGCAAGCAAGGGGGCCTCCCAGGCTGAGGGGTCACTTGTGAGAACCTTCCACCCTTTATAGATTCCTCCCAGAGACACTGGTCCCATCCTGATGCCCCTTTTCCCTCCATTATACCCTGTTAAATAGGGATCTTTCTTGCAGGTTTGATTATATAACAGATCTTCTGCCTCTAGTTTTCTGTGAGAGCTGTTGAATATGTAGATATATTTTTGATGTGTTTGTTGGGGGAAGATGAGCTCCACGTCCTCCTACTCCGCCATCTTGTTCATTTCCTAGAGTGATCTCTTTACCCTTTATTATTACCAGACCCATTCCTACTTCACTACTCATACCATGTGCTATCTCATATTTGACATAAGACATATTAAATAAATAACCAGGGTGCACGCATGAAAACTCAGGTCCATTATGTGTGATTTCTATTATAATATGTAGCTTGCATAACAAGGCAGCATCCTGGAGTTCATGAAGAAGCAGTAATTCTGTGCTGAAGGTTGTGTTATGGCCAAGCGCAATGGGGCTTAATTCATATTGTAACCAGAACAAACATATGAGAAAAATCAGGCCTATTTCTTAAGGAAAGAAGTCTTATTTTTAAAATGCCATCAGTTCTCAGATTTACCCAGGACACCCCATTGGGAAATTTGACTCCAGAGCTCATCAACTTAACCACTGTATTATTTAGCATTTTGGTTCAACATAAAAGAGTTCATACAGATGGCTAACAAACACATGAAAAGATGCTCAACATCACTCATTATCAGTGAAATACAAATCAAAACCACTATGAGGTACCATTTCATGCCAGTCAGAATGGCCACGATCCAAAAGTCTACAAGCAATAAATGCTGGAGAGGGTGTGGAGAAAAGGGAACCCTCTTACACTGTTGGTGGGAATGCAAACTAGTACAGCCACTATGGAGAACAGTGTGGAGATTCCTTAAAAAACTGGAAATAGAACTGCCTTATGATCCAGCAATCCCACTGCTGGGCATACACACTGAGGAAACCAGAAGGGAAAGAGACACGTGTACCCCAATGTTCATCGCAGCACTGTTTATAATAGCCAGGACATGGAAGCAACCTAGATGTCCATCAGCAGATGAATGGATAAGAAAGCAGTGGTACATATACACAATGGAGTATTACTCAGCCATTAAAAAGAACTCATTTGAATCAGTTCTAATGTTATGGATGAAACTGGAGCCTATTATACAGAGTGAAGTGAGCCAGAAAGAAAAACACCAATACAGTATACTAACACATATATATGGAATTTAGAAAGATGGTAACAATAACCCTGTATATGAGACAGCAAAAGAGACACTGATGTATGGAACAGTCTTATGGAGTCTGTGGGAGAGGGAGAGGGTGGGAAAATGTGGGAGAATGGCATTGAAACATGTATACTATCATGTATGAAACGAATCGCCAGTCCAGGTTCGATGCATGATACTGGATGCTTGGCGCTGGTGCACTGGGACGACCCAGAGGGATGGTATGGGGAGGGAGGAGGGAGGAGGGTTCAGGATGGGGAACACATGTATACCTGTGGCGGATTCATTTCGATATTTGGCAAAACCAATACAATATTGTAAAGTTTAAAAATAAAATAAATTTAAATTAAAAAAAAAAAAAAAGAGTTCATTAATGACAAGGACAACCTTACTCACCATTGCATCTTGGGCCCCTAGCCCAGTGCCTGGATATGATACATCAATATGAGTAGTTAAAATATTACAAGCAGACAATTTTCTGCTGTAAGGTGACAGTGTCTGAGAATTCTTTGGGCAGAAGATAGTCATGGGGCTGCTCTTGTCTCGGGCACGCATAGGGCAGTGCTGAAAGGGAAATACACACTGAAGATGGATGGAAAGCAAAAGCAAAAGACCAGGAAGCAAGTTCTATTCTCATTTGCTGAGGTGACCGAGGGCAGTGAGGGAGCGGCAAGACATATGGGCTTGCAGTGCCAGCCAAGCCTTCTGTACCTGTAATATTTTCATCAGGATAGCTCATCTTGATTATTAAATCATCTCTTAGTGATTTGAGATGGTAAAAGCATGCTAGAAGTTTTTGCTGAGCTGGGAGAAGTTTTCTTCTCACTTAGGAAAAGAAAGCTTAGAGCCAGAAAGTAGAAATGGGATACAAGACTCAAACTTCTCAGGGATACTACCTATACTGCTGGTCTGGACTTTAAAGTACTTCAGAGCAGAAGAGTTTCTTCAGAATAACAAGTGTAGATTGTTAGTTCAACATAGTTCATAGTTCAAACTATGACAAGTGTAGATTCTCCTTGATATTTTAATTAATGACAATGTCCTATAGAGTCCAAAGGAGTCAGCATTACCAGTATGTTCCATGTGTTCCTGTAGCACCTAATGGTTTTTCAAGCATATTCTAATAACAATAGGAATCATAGCTACAACAATGTTTATATATTTTAGCATTGATAGCATTTTTATGTTCGAAGTACTTCCCTTCTGTGCATTAACTGCTAATTCTTATGGTAGTTTTGAAAATTAAGTATCATTGGTACCATCTTAGTGTGTGTGAAAGTCACTTGTCATGTCCGACTCTTTGCAACCCCATGGACTGTAGCCTGCCAGACTCCTCTGTCCATGGAATTCTCCAGGCAAGAATGATGGAATGGGTAGCCATTCCCTTCTCTAGGGGATCTTCCCCATCCAGGGATGGAACCTGGGTTTCCTGCATGACAGGCAGATTCTTTCCCATCTGAGCCACCAGGGAAGCCCCAAACCTTTGTAAAAAGGACTTCTTTGCCTCTCCCAACAGGGATAGGAGCTTGTAGATCAAAGGCATGCCCTGGAAACACTTGTAATCTCCTGAATTCCCATCCCAAGAGGACTTTATCCTGCCAACAGGAACTACGTAGATGTCTTCTTCAACTCCACTCTCCAAGGCAGCTTGTGTTCTTGGGATACAAACCCTTCACCTTAAAATGTCACCTAGGTGTGACTGTTTGCCAGGGTTTGAGTGAAGTTTGGACATACATGCTTTGGTGTGCAAGTGTGTGTGCACAGGGCTCTTCATGAGGCATGACAGGATGGGAGTGGAGAGAAGAGAACTTCTGCAGGTCAGGAGAGGGACCAATGACCAATTTCTCCCATGCCACCATATTCCAGGAAAGAATTCTAAGGAGTTTGAGAATTTTACATTTCAACCTGGGTTTTCATATTGCAGTAATGCTATTATTTGCCAAGGTAGGAGGATATAATTTTATTTAAATGTGTCTTAGCTATAAGTTTTAAATAGCTGGGCTGAGTAAATTATGGCTTCCCTAGTGGCTCAGATGGTAAAGAATCCGTCAGCAATACAGGAGACCTGGGTTTGATCTCTGGGTCGGGAAGATCATTGGAGAAGGAAATGGCAATCCACTCCAGTATTCTTGCCTGGAGAATCCCATGGTCACAGGAGCCTGAGGGGTTACAGTCCATGGGGTCGCATTATATACATACGGTATATGGCTTCTGTTTTAATTTTTGCCTTCAGCTCCCAAATGTAATGCATGGGCCTAGATATTACTCCCATTTAAAAAATGTGTTAACAACTCTGAGAAGACAAGTGACTGGCTTATAATCATGAAGTGAGACTAGATTTGAGACCAGCACTCTTTAATATGAATGCCTGTGCCATTTCCACCACATGTTTCCTCTCACGTATATTCTGACAGTCCTCACTTTAACTGTATGAAGTGGGGTTACTTCTGTCTCCACTTTTGTCAGCTGATGTGGACTCTGACTAAGCAAAAATGACTGATCCAAGGTCCCATGATACAGCCAGTCCTTAACCCATCTTTTGACTCAGATTGGTAAGTATCATTGGTAAGTATTAGATGATGAGAATATTTTCCAAGAATGTTTAACTTGGAAAAGAGAAGACCGAGCATGATCCATAAAAGTCATTTAAAACCTATGATAGTCTGTCTGTGAAAAGAAACAGACTTGGTCTGTGTAGGCACTACCAGACAGAACTAAAACCCATGGATAGAAACTAAAGGAAGATATAGGGGTTCAGTATAAGGAAGAACTTTCCAACCATTAGAATCTTTCAGTTGTGTCCATGTTAAGTTGATGAACTGTCCATTGCTAGAGGTGTCTAAGCAGAAGCTGTCAGGGATGTTGTAAGTAGGATTTCTGTATTCGTTATCTGGATGCCTCTGATGTTCTCTGAAGTCCTTTCTAGAGATTCCAAATTCCAATACTCTGATTCCATAGTCAAATGGTCTTCAGTTGAAAACCACCTCCAGGATAGGTGGAAAAATCCAAGCAGCCTGAGGGCCTGTACCTGGTGTCTTCCATTCACTTCTCCCTTCCTCACCCTGCTCTGTGCCCTGGGATGCGAACTGCTGTGGACTTCATCACAGGGCTCTTTGCCCTGTAGCTACTGGTGAATTCATCTAATGAGCAGTGCAAGCAGGAGACGGAGGAAGGAGATGCCCTCCCTGTAGGGTCTCCACAGACTACTTTTCATTCAGTGTGTCAGGCCATTTTCTCCACAGAACACGGCCTTCTTCTTTCTAGGTTTCTTCCTGTTTCCCCTGCAGGCCTAGGAATGGTAGTGTGCACTTCTGCTGTCCCTGGCTGCAAGCCACTGGAGCATTCCCAGTGATTTCTGTACACTCTTCCCACAATTTAGTAAACTGTCCCCTAATCGGCTCTTCTCAAAGTGAGCAATTTGAATGTCTTCTTTCCTGCTCGACCCCATGTGATTCAGTAAGCCTGAGGTGACTACTTTTTTGCTAAGGGGAAATCTTGGCTGTTGTCGATATAGAACAACCACAGAACCTGTGTGTCAATATATAGGACCCTCCTAAAAAGGAGGGCCAAAACCCTCTAGGGTATTGAAGGAGGAGGAGAAAGCCTGAGAAAGGAAACAGCCCATCAGAAAGCTGGCAGTTGCTATAGGTAAGTGTATATATTTGACACTTCAGAAGTGTTTCCCCCTTATATACCAGATGCAGCTATGGTAAATATTGCCCATTCTCAAGTTTATGCACAGACTTAGCTGGTTAAGAATGTGGGTTCTGGAGTCTGACTCCCTTAAGTAAAACCCTGACTGGGTCACTTGCTGGTGTTGTAACTATGGGTAAATCTCTTCTCTGAAACTCATTTTCCTCATCTAAAAATAGGGATAATATCTCCTGGAATTGCTGTACAAATTAAATAATTTAATGGGTGAGAAGTATTTATATGCATAGTACCTAAAACATGTTAAGAATTAAATAATATTAGCTATTTTTTTATTAGTCCTACTGTAGTTCTGGATACCTTACCTTATCACAGACTCTAGTATCAGTTTCTTGACTGTGGGGAAATCAAATAAAAACATCAAACTCTCAGTCATTTTTAGCAACTAATGCTTATTCCTTTAACCCAATCCAGCATTTAAGAACCCATTATGGGTAGAGGTAGAAATCATTTTATCAAGATATCGAATGCATAGCTGAGTTCAATGTGGCAAATAACATAGAAATATATGTAATATGTAAACAGTAGCATCAAAAATGGAGACAATAGATATTGCTGGAGGAGAGTCACCCAAGAAATCATCAAAGAAGAGACTCTAGATGAAAGCTGACTAGGAAGTCCTTAGTCAGATTTACAGGATAAGGCCCAGGTCCTTCAAAAGCATTCTCACAGTGGTCCAGCCTAGTAATCATTTCATACTCTGATCACCTGTGGTACCTAGTGTCTGTTCTTTTGTATTTATCCTGTGGATTCTTGCATTATTTATTTGTTGTAGCAAGTACCCTCTATATACTTGTCTCCCAAGTCCAGATGCAAGCTCCATAAAGTTAGGAACCATTTCTCATTTCTTTAAATTCTCAGAGTATCCGTTGGAAATTTTTTTTTTCTCTTTTTCATGGAGGTAATTTTTTTTTTGAAGATGATAATATTTTATTTAATTGGCAATCAATCTAACCAATTGTATGGAATGATAAAAATCTTATGTAGTTCCATTGGAAATTTTTAAGTGTTGAATAGCACAATGAAAATGCTGATGCTGCCTAAACCCAGTTACTGTTTAATCAAAAGTTATTTATTGAGTGGCTCTTACATTTAAAATACTGCATTAAGTATATCATATCTCCCCAACTTCAAAAAATAATAATAATAAGGTCCACCTGTAAGAGCAGAGACAAAGTCAATAACAAAGTCAATTCCATTTATGATTATTTTCCCAGTTTTTGTTGTTTAATCACTAAGTCGTATCTGACTCTTTGCAACCCTGTGAACTGCAGCATGCCAGGCTCCTCTGTCCTCCACTATCTCCTGGAGTTTGCTCAAGTTCATGTCAGTTGAGCCGGTGAAGCCATCCAACCATCTTATCCTCTGTTGCCCAGAGCCTAGCACAATACCATGCGTTTAGGAATTCAGTGGTTGATTGGTTGATTAATGATAGATGAAAGAGTTTCAAAGATGATCAAGGCATCCTCCTGTGATTACTAAGCTAGCCAGAAACAGTTGAACCAATGCATTGCTCACAGATGACACTGATGGCTGTGGTCATAATTATGAGAAGTAAAATTTAGCCTTTCATTTGGTGATGACTATTTCACTTCAACATTAACAATCCAGATTGTCTAGAGAAAAACCTCCAAAGACCAAATAAGGGTATAAGATCAAATAAGGGTATAAGATACTTCAGATAGGGTCTTAGGGATCAAATACAGTAATGGAAGGACAGAAGCTGACCCACTAGAATATGCATAACTTTATATGGATTCATTTCCTAGATGCTTCATCCCAGTCTACTAGGGATGAAGGGAACACTGAGAGAGAATCCTAATCCAGGGAGGTTCTCCATGTTATATTTGAGGGGATACCTGCAGCTCCTGGTAAAAGTACACTTTACAGGTATCAGAAGTCAAGGCTGTAGTCTTCCCATGAATTCTTTCATGTTTTCAGGTTTTAGTGTTGAATCCACATGAATCAAGCAAAACCTAGGGTTTATTTACTTGGTGTGGGTTAGAAAAAAGCATGTGTCTTAAATTCTTGGAGCTGTTAATTTCCATTGTTGGCAAGGAAAAAAACTCTAGTACAAAGAGACTCTGTAATGATCTATTAGCTATTAATTGTGACTTAAGTAAACCCTAAAGATTTAAATTCTATACCAGAAGTTTTGGAAAGAATTTACTGTAGGTCTATTTTACTTAAAAGCAATTAAATTTATTGTGGTGCCCAAGGCATGGCATCCTTTTCCTGGCAAATAAATGACCTCTGTGCTTAGAATGCACTATAAACTATTTTAGAACTTTCCCAACTGTAAAAATTCAGATTTATTATTACTTACTTCATGGAGAGGTTATAAAGACAAATGATTCATATTAAATGTGTAAGTATTTTCTTAGCATCAGACTTCACCATAATGATTGAAGAAACTTATTCCTATTTGTCAACAATTTTAAAGGGAAGGCTGCAGTCCAAGGATACCTTAGTGACTGATGTAATGCAGTGAAGAAAATCACCATTTCAAGTTATTATTAATTTTTGTTTTAAAAAGTGTCAAATAGCTTGTAAATGTTCTTTCATTCTGGATTTATTACTTTAAAAAAGTGGCAGAGGATGAGGAAACCTAAACAAACATCCAGAAACATTTTATGCTTCTTTCCTTAATAAATAATACATTTTGGAAATAATTAAAATGAAACATATGTATATCTTAAGGTCAATTGTAATTCTGTTCTATGTTTCTTTCAGTAGTACTAATAGGTTCTGTAAGATGATCACTTTGAAATTATTAGACTGTTTTAGTCCATATAATTTATTCTTCAAATCTCCTTTGAGGTTTATAGAACAACAGAACTGTTTTAGGTTTAGCAAAACATTTGTGCCATTTGCCAGTTTTAAATGGCAAATATAGAACAAAAAGCACAATCTTTTTTTAGCTGTTAGCATTGTCCTAGAATGTGTTGTATAAACTAACAGGGAATGAGTTTCCTGCCAATAGAAGTATTCAGCATGGCTGGGTGGGTCACCTGGTGGGCTTCCTGGTGAGAGAAGTTAAGCAGTGGCTGTGTGGATGGGATATTTTATGATTCTCTGGCACAGCTTATACTGTGAGAAAAAGAACATAATAGATCTGAAAATCCTATACATCAGCAGAATACTGTTCTTTAGAGCAAATGTGTAACACTTTAAATCCCCTGAAACACCTTTCAATTATAAAGGAAAGCTGTTTATATATTTAAATTTGGAATTAAAATGTTAATTTTTGGAACAGGTTTTGCCTACAGGTTCATCACTTTGAAATATAATTACTCCTGGTGGCTGTTTCTTATAAGAAAGATATTTTTATATTTTAAATAATATACTAGTGTTATTAATATTATAATATATTAATATTAACTTTTGTGAGCTATTCCTGATTTCATGCCTTTGGCTTTTTCAGTTAAGTCTGATAGATTCTAAATACAAAAACCTGGTCCGTGTCTGTCTTCTGTGAAATATAAGAAGGAAATGGACCTCTGAATTACAGAATTGCACATAGCTCTATTCATTGCCTGTAAACGGGAGACAATCACACAAACTCTGCATTTGCAGTGATGAAAGATGAAAGCAATCATCCATATTTAGTTTATAGTATAATGTATTATGGGCTTTCCCTGATAGCTCAGTTGGTAAAGAATCCATCTGCAATGCAGGAGACCCTGGTTCAGTTCCTGGGTCAGGAAAAGCTGCTCGAGAAGGGATAGGCTACCCGTTCCAACATTCTTGGGCTTCCCTTGTGGCTCAGCTGGTAAAGAATCTGCCTGCAATGTGGGAGACCTGGGTTTGATCCATGGGGTTGGGAAGATCCTCTGGAGAAGGGAACGGCTATCCTCTCCAGTATTCTGACCTGGTGAATTCCATGCACTGTATAGTCCATGGGGTTGCAAAGAGCTGGACACGACTGACCAACTTTCACTTTCCCTTTTCATAGTTATTACAAATAGTTTGGGGATAATTTTAGGGATTATGTTTAGCTGTGACTTCATTTATACATCCAGATGACATAAAATATTCATCAATATCTCCTACTATCCCAGGGTTTCCATTCTGAATTTCTAATTAATTTTTGAACACCTCTACCTGAATATTCTGCAGTACCTTCAACTTATCACGTATCCAAAATTAAACTCATCTTCTTCCTGTTGATCTGCTTCTAGCGTTTATTTATTCTGCTGCCACATGTTGTGTCTCTATAGTTTTTTAGGTCTTAGGATGGATGCTGGAGTTAAGTAAAACATTATGCTGGCCAAGGAGAGCTACAGACTCTGCTCGAGACAAGAATTACAGTATTTCTTGAAAAATATAACATTAAGTTCAAAGGGTTGAGGTACGCTGAGAACAACCAATTTTGCACCTGGTTTTATAGAAGACTGTGGCTGAGAAGTAATCATCAATATGTCCTTCAGAAAGGGAGACCCAAACAGAGAAAGTTAAATAAAATTTCTAAGACCATACAGCTAGTAATTGATGAATATATTACTTGAACCAAAGTTTGTGACTTCAAAGAACATATTCTTAACTTCTATGCTAATGTATTATTCTCTTTTACTTATAAGGCTTAACCTCAAAGAGAGTTAAGGAAAATACTTTTTATTACCACATACATGTATACTCTAAAATATATTAATAATTTTCACTCTGAATCAAAATGAAAATTTAAATCACATTCTTCATCCTCTAATGAGTAAGTAGATAAACATGGCATTTTATAATAATACTTGCTAAACATCCTAGAATTCTTATTATATAGGAAGGGCTATGTTTAGCCCTTTACAAAAATTATAGCATTTAAGCACATAGAAATTCAAATAGGTAGGTACTATAACACTTCTTACAGTATAAATGAGAAAGCTGAGGTCCAGAAAATTAAAGTGATCTGTCCTAGTCATATAGTGACAAGGCTGAGAACCAACAGAATTCTGTCTGACTCTAAAGCCAGCACACTTAACCACTGTTCTCTATTGACTCCACTTAATAATGGTTTGAATTTAAAATTCTTTTAATAGAACCAGGTTTGACACTTGAAGGGGTAAATACTCAGCTTCATAGCAAAACTATATTATATCAGATTTATCTCTGATTCTAGAAAATTATGCTAAAACATGTCAAGATACATGGAAGACCTTTTGATTTTTGAGAAAAATTCATCCCAATTTTGAGATAACATAAAAGTAGTAGTTCTATAGCACATGTTGTGAAGTGACCACTTTCTATAATGAAAATCGATTATTTTTGGAAAAATATGAGTTTTACTTCAGTTTTTAGTGTGTGCCAGGTGACATGAAGTTCTCATCAAGGCTTTGAATCAGTATAATACTCAGGTTCCATTACTCAGCAGAGGTTTGAATACTACGATCGCTCTTTTGGATTAGGAATGGAGTATGAGGAAAAGGACCCTGAACAGAGACTCATGAGTGGTTTTTCTAGTAAGTGATGCCAGGTCATATTCGGTATTCAATAAATATGGAGTAGATAAATAAGTGATATATTTTTAAATTCTTAAAATTTTATATCAGTCATGGATGACTGAGTCAATTGAATTCTACTGAATAAGGTGAGAATATTGACTCAGGTCATGAATGGGCTGGTTTGGGCTGTTTTTTTTTCCCCTTTTGAATAGAGATTTTTTTTTTTTTTCCATCAAATCAGAAGCCAGATAGATGATTTTCACTTTTCAGGGATCTCCTGGTATTTCTTATATAGTCAGGAAGTTGGTTTATATGAATTTTATGGTCTACTCCCAAGCTAAGATTATATGATTCAGTGATTTCCTGATGGAGAGAGAAAAATGCTTTAAAAGAAAAATGAAAAGAAAAAAAAACACAAAAAACTTGCTCTCTTCTAAGATGAAAGAATCTCAATTTCCTGGACACAGGTTCTTAGTTGAGATTCTGATAATAAATGAATGTTCTAGTACCAAGAGAGACTGTTGCTCTCACGATGCTGAAAGTGCCATAGGGCAGTAAGGTGGAGTCAAGAGGAGTGAACTGCTATTATCAGCCTAGCCCATTTGAGGTTTTCATTATATCCTAGCCAGATGTGTCATCTCTATTAAGAAATAGCTGCTTCCCAGAACAGGACCTTAGAACAAGTTCAAAAGACTTAATGAATCATGGGAAATATTTCCTTGTAAAATATGATTACATAATATGACCCAGATTCTACTTTACATTTGGTGCATAAACAGTTGGCTTATGCAATTGGATGGTGTATAAACAATTCTTCAGTGCTTTCACATATATTTTATTTGATTCACGTGTAAGACTGAGTTGGCTATTACTGTCGTCTCCACTTTATAGAAGAGGAAATTGGGTTTTAAATAAGTTAACTGGCTTAAGATATTAGAACTAGTAAATGTCTGAAGTAAGTCTTAAAGACAGCTTCCTGGGTTCCTCATTTTCTGCAACAGTGCCATTTTCGTTCATTGATAAAGTGATTAGTGCAGCTATTAAGACCAGCCGTCTTGGCCCTTTACACAGAGTCCTCATCAACTGGAAGCCTGCAGGTCTGTTCCATACTGGACGCAAAGCAAAGAAATTCAGTCGTTGTTGTCTTTGTTGATTAGGCTAAAGTAGAGATGCATGCCCTACAGTAGAAAATGGCTTTCTCAAGAGCCCCATATTTTGTGATGGAAGTGGTGCTAATGATGGAACTAGCTGAATAACTATTGGGGATATAGTTACTCTTTTTTGGAAGTTATTTATTCAAGTTTCTAAAGGAGAAGATCACTGGCATCTTCAAGCACCAGTATGAGGGTCAATGTGGATGTCTTTAAGAATCCCATGGTGCGTAGGCTGGGCTCTCCCTCATGTTTTGACCATGACTGCTTTGTCTCCAAATAGGGCTGACCTGAAGAAATCAAGTATAGTTTAATGTATCAAGAACTCTTCGCACCCAGTATCAAGGGGTTTACTTAGCTTGTTGTTGTTGTGAAGTTGCTTAGTCATGTCCGACTCTTTGCAACCCTATAGACTGTAGCCTGCCAGGCTCCTCTTTCCATGGGGTTTTCCAGGCAAGAATACTGGAGTGGGTTGCCATTTCCTTCTCCAGAGGATGTTCCCGACCCAGGGATTGAACCTGGGTCTCCCACTTTGTAGACAGACGCTTTTACCATCTGAGTCACCAGGGAAGTCATAGTCTTAGTCTTACTTAGCTAGTAATATCATCAACTGCACTGACATTTTCCAAAGGAAGAGAAGCATTTGCACTTCTCACTATGCCAAATATTAGGAAGTAACTTACTTATCTTGACCAATATTTCAACAAAACATTCTTCATTTATGATGTTTGCTAAGTGCTACAAGAAAACTCTTGACAGTGGAAAATGACGATTTCAAAGAGCTGTTGCATGGCTCTATGGCAAGACCACTGGTAAGTGGAAAGGACTGGTAGCTGCTCTTGCCTTTTGAGTTCAGGAACTAGAAAGTATTCTGCATAACATTAATGGACATGGTTTCTTTGGCGTGGAAGGGCTGTGCCAAATAGAACTCAAGTTTGTCTTCCCAGAAATGAATAACGATTCCAGAATCTGGTGATATGAGCTGCTATAGGAATGGGGATTATGATGTTGACTAGAGAACATGGTGAGGCAGTGTTTAAGAGCTTGAGCTCTGGGGTCAAGCAGAACTCTTGTCGATCATAACCCTACCATTTCCCGTTTATGTTGGACAGTGTATCTGTCATCTGTAAACCTTACTTTTCTTAAGTGAAATAAAAAGCAGATTTATTCATTAACTTATTGTTCTTTTTAGCTCCTGTCATGCTTCAGAACTAGATTAGAAGCTAGACTTACCATGATAAATATTATAAACTTTTATTTATATAAATTTATTATCAGAGTTGTTTTGTGAATTAAAGGAGGTCGCTATGTACAGCATTTAGCATAAGACCTGTTTGAAGGTTTTCTTCAAGTAATAATATTAAACTCAGGAAGTACAAAAGAGCTATCTTTAAAATACTAAAAAGTTTCCCAGTTAGACTTTTTATTTGTGGCTCCAAGGGACAAGTGAGAAGGTAAATAATATACAGTAAATCTAAGCATGATAAAAATAAGAAGTTTTGATAGTAAGAGTTGCCCATTAATGATTGTCTCAGAAAGGTGGGAGTTCCTTCTCACTCAAGGGGACCCAGCCCAGAAGAAACTGCATGAATATCTGTTAAGAATCTTATAATGGCAATTCCTGCATTGAGTCGTGATGATTGTATTATATTCTTTTTCATATATTATACATTTTAAACAGTAACAATACTTATTATTGAGTGTTTATACCATGCTATGAATATTCTAAGCACTTATCATTCATGAATTCATTTAATCCCTACAAAAATTACATGAAAAGGGTACAAACAGAATGCCAACATAACTAATGAGAAAGGAAGTTGAGTCATAGAAATAAAAAACATGCCAAAATTCAAACAGCGTTCCAGTGATAGAAAATATTTCTGTAACTTTCTCGCCGTGCTCCTTTTGCTCACTCTCTGATATAAGGCTTCATTTTGTGTCCAGTTGGTAAAATACATGATACTTCAGAAGCAGAAACTCAGTCCCTATCCTATAGTCGCCTCAGGCATTCTACTAGCATTCTTTAAGGATTTGCTTTCATGTCATTCCTTTGGTATTTAGCTTACCTGAAGAGTCAGCAAGCTGATGCGTGCCTACTAGTGATTTCCTATTAGCCAGGTACCTTAAGCCAGTTTTATCAGGTTTTTTAATGGGAAATAAGCCTCTGCTTCATGGGTATTTTTCATGTGGAAAAATACCAAACCCTCAGGTTGAGCACTTACATTAATCTCCTTGGGGATTTTTAATCTCATACCTTGTTTCTAAGTTAAAAAAAAAAAAAAAAACCACATTGCTTAGATGGAAAAGTATGAAGATGGTTCTTGCCTTCTGAAATGGCACAGATGAAGGATATTCTAGCTATAACTGAAGTCCTTTTTTGGCAAAGAAATGACTTTTCTTTCCCACATGCATCTGTACTTTTCTCCAAGTACAGAATTGCCTTCCCCATTGAATTGTATTCCCCCAAATGCATTTTTCATAAGCTATAAGATACTCAATAATGACATATATTTCAGTAGCATGGCATAAAGTTTAGGAAAACTCTTTAGGAACTAGTGTGCTCAGTGGGGGTAGGGGGAGAGGGACCTTCCCGTGTGGCTCAGTGGTAAAGTATCCACCTGCCAATACAGGAGACCTGGATTCGATCCCTGGGTCAGGAGGATCCCCTGGAGGAGGAAATGGCAACCCACTCCAGTATTCTTACCTGGAGAATCCTATGGACTGAGGAACCTGGTGGGCTGTAGTCCATAGGGTCACAAAGAGTTGGTCACAACTAAAGCAACTTAGCATGCATCCATGATTCACCTGTAGCCCCTTCTCTTTGGGAGAAGTGATAACAGCTAGCTTAAAGACTACATTCTGGAGTCTATATTTCCTAAAGAGACCTTTTCCCTGAGAAAAAGAATATGTTTAAGCTTATTGCAAATCTTACAGAGGTATGTGTTACAATTGGCATCTTTGTCTTCAAGATGTTATACATTGTTATGTGCATCATGGAACAGCTCCATCACTGGCCTCCAGTGCTGTATGGCTTCAAGTCTGCTCCAGCTAAAGATCATTATGAAGAAGAGATTAGGAAATATATGGCCCTTTTCCATGAAGATGACATTTCTTCCCAAGAGGAATATGCATTCTAATTAAGTATCTATTATTATTTCATTGCTCTCCCAAAACTAAGCCCTAGTACAGCATTTTAGAATCTTAACTGAGACTTACTTCTTTACCCCTTAACTTCTGCCACCAACTTGCTAAAGTTTCACCTGCTCTTCTGCACAGACACAAATTGGTATATTTTTGAAAAAAATTGAAGCCACACATAGTCTTCTGAGTCCTTCATCAAAATTCTTGACTCCTGCTTTTTGCTTACTACCCATATTCTTAGAAAAAGAAAAATCCTCTATAACCCAATAAAAAAAGAAAGAGGAGTGGGGAGGGTGGTGTGAGGAATAAACTAGGACGTTGGGATTAAAATATACACACTACTATATATAAAATAGGTAACCAGCAAGGACCTATTATATATCACAGGGAACTAAATATCTCAATATTTTGTAACCTGTGAGAGTGCAAGTTGCTCAGTCATAACCAACTCTTTGCAACCCCATGGACTATACAGTCCATGGAATTCTCCAGGCCAGGTTGCTAGAGTGGGTAGCCTTTCCCTTCTTCAGGGGATCTTCCCAACCCAGGTCCCCTGCATTGCAAGTGGATCCTTTATCAGCTGAGCCACAAGGAAAGCCCAAAATTACTGGAGTGGGTAGCCTATCCCTTCTCCAGTGGATCTTCCTGACCCAGGAATCAAACTGGGGTCTCCTGCATTGCAGGAAGGATTCTTTACCAACTGAGCTATCAGGGAACCTGTAAGGGAAAAGAATCTAAAATATATGTGTGTGTGTGTGTGTGTGTGTGTGTATGTGTACACATAACTGAATTGCTGTGCTGTATACCTGAAACTGACACAACATTGTAAGTCAACTGTACTTCAATATAGATAAATAAAAGGCAAATGTATCAGAATTGACGTCAGAGTAGAGGATTCCAAATCACTGGGCCGGCTTTTTCTTTACCGCACTGTTCAGGCCATGCCAGGGACTTCCAAGAGTTCCTTAGAATGATGTTTGAGGACCCTTGGTTTTCATGAGTGGTTCTTAAATGCTAGTACCTGATTCATAGGAGACTTTTGGCCATTCCAAGGCAAAATGAGAAAAAAATAAGAACCAGTAAGTAATAAAAAGAATGCAAAATTACAACTATTATTTGATATTAAGAAACAGTTATGAAAGTACATTGTAATTTTTATCAATGTCTTTATAGAACAAAATTGGCAATGCTACATTAGATTACCCATTTTTTTTCCCAGTTATATATTTTTTTTAAGTTACTGTTTATACTGGTTATTTTAGGAAGTTAGGAAAGAAAAAAGAAACAAGAAAAATTAAAAAAATATTCTTATGATATAACATTAAGCAAAATAGAATACAAACAAAACTGTATTTATGATATTATTACTGATATAGGAAACTCTATATCCAGATAAGTGATAAAAATGATGTTTTCTAAATATTGTGGGTGATTTTTTTGTCTTAGATTTATATTGTGCTTTTTACTTTAATTTGCAATAAATAATTATGAAAAAAAAATTTAACTGGTCTGTGAAACCCAGAAATCTCTGTATCACTGGATCAATATTTGAGGTCCTTTTTTTGACCAACAATTTCTGTCACAAAATGTCCTTAATTCTTTGCTTTGCTTTTCATGGGAACTTTCATAGAGATATTCAGGCCATTGCATAATGTAATGCACTATTACATTAGTGCATTACTAGTGTAATGCACTGTGCCAGTCTGCATCCCTTTCTCCATAAAGTGGGCCTCTGTATTGGGTTAGTTTCCTAGTCTACTTAGGACTATTTTTGGAAAGGAGTAAGTCTCTGTCCTTGAGGAAAAAGGTGTCAAAGAGACCTGTGGATA
Source organism: Bos taurus (assembly GCF_002263795.3). NCBI lineage: Eukaryota > Metazoa > Chordata > Mammalia > Artiodactyla > Bovidae > Bos > Bos taurus. The sequence continues at coordinate 59,761,101 of NC_037334.1, read as the reverse complement.
TTGGAGAAGACAGGATGCCTTAAAAGTAAACATACTGATGCTTTGCACTTAGCAAATCCTCTCAAATTCAGGGCCAATTTATACCTGAGAGCATCTACTTTTTTTTCCCACTTTTTCCTCCTTGTCTTTTCTCTATTTCATCATGTATAGTACATGCAAGAGTATATTTATTAATAATACACAGGTACAGTTTAAACAATAATCATAATATCAATAACCACAGCACAAATGCTCATATACCTATCACACAATATAAGAAATAGCACAAGCTGTATCTTTGATATCTTTTATGTCTTATATAAAATCATATAAATTTTATATGCCCCTTCCCTAATTCCCATTCTTTTTTTAATTGCTTTGAAATTTAGAGACAGATTTTGTTTAAAATCTGAAATACAATTCCTAAAATATCAACTTCTCCAGAAAACTGTGGCTATACAATAGTGCATCGCCTCTCTCATGTTAGAACGTGCATTAGACTCAGATGCAAAAACTATGGACCAAACTACCATCCTTCAACAATTTGAATGATATTAGCAGAATGTTCAAGCAACACAAATGAACTTTCAGAGGATGGGCTCTTTTACTTCAAGCACTATTAAAAAAAGCACAAATGCTTGGGTTTTCAGGTATATATATATTAAGTTGAACCTTTGGAACTGGGAATCAGGGCATTTTTTGCACACAGTTTTAACACAGAAAATTGTGTAGTGTCAAAGAGGTAGAACCACAAGCATTCAAGCAATGTTGTCAAGTAGGCAATAAAATGTTCTAGTCAGTGTTTCTTCTTTGTCTAATTACTGCCTGCACTGGTAGGAACTTTGAAATGAGAAAAGGAGCCTGTACTGCTTTTATTTTCTGTTTAGAACAAAACAGAAAACTAACTGAAGCATAAGCCCTGTTATACATTAGCAATTTTAAAGAACATCAGTTATGCAAGAGAAAGACTAAGAACAAAAAGAGTGTTTACAGATACCAGACATAGCAGTGAGTATTCAGTAGACCCTCTCAGGGCTTTGTGGTGGTTCTCAGCAGAAGCCACTTTGTAACCACTGGCAGTAAACAGAGACAGCATCTTTCACCAGGTATTTTAGGAAACCATGCAAACAGCCCAGAGATCATGCAAGACTCTTCTCATCAAAGGGCGTATGTGCCAACATTGCTGCAGTTCTTACAAATAATCTCAGTAGGTGTGGTGCTGCCTAAACCTGGGACACTGGCACATCAGGGTAAGCCAAGAGGATTTTGGCATACTGGAGTCTCTAAAATGTGGAGAGCAGCTGAGTGCCCAGTATCACATTGAAATACTCTTCTATTCCTGTCACAACTTTATTAACCACATACTCCTTATCACCAACATTTCCCAGCAATTTCTTGCAATTTTAATACTCTTTATAGCTTTTGTAAATGCTGTGTAGAATACCATCTACATTTTTCTTAGCAGAGAGTTGAAACAGCTGCTTCTGCCTAGTAACTTTTGGAAGGAATGATGCTAAAGCTGAAACTCCAGTACTTTGGCCACCTCATGCGAAGAGTTGACTCATTGGAAAAGACTCTGATACTGGGAGGGATTGGGGGCAGGAGGAGAAGGGGACGCCAGAGGATGAGATGGCTGGATGGCATCACTGACTCAATGGATGTGAGTCTCAGTGAATTCCGGGAGTTGGTGATGGACACGGAGGCCTGGCGTGCTGCGATTCATGGGGTCACAAAGAGTCGGACACGACTGAGCGACTGAACTGAACTGAACTGAGTCCTCAACAAGCCATGATTTTAATTCTTCTGGAATCTTTATTTTCCGTTCTACTGTTAAATGCCTCCTAACTTTCAACAGTGAGCCCTTTTCTTCCAAGGTGGTTGAAGTGCTTCACTAGTGTTGCCACCATCTCCATTTCCACAAGGCTTCTGTTTGTTCATTCTTGTCTTCTTCATGGATCTTGAAGGGGGGTTCTCTGCAGAGCAACAACGCCCCCACCCCCATCTGCCTGGGAGTGCTTCTTCAGATTCTTCTTCTGGGGACCAGCTGTCTTCTTTCCTGAAAAGACCCCTCTCATCTTCTATGCCTGTTGCTTCTAGTTGATTTTTGAAAGTTATGTTTTGCATATTGTCATCCACAGGTTTAAACACCCTGCTTTCCCAAGCTCATTCCACCCTGTTTTCATTCTATCCAGTAATCCTCTTCCTTCCTTCCCTTCTAAGAACTCCTGGTGTTTTCACAGGTAGAATCTTACAGATCTTCTGGTGTGGTCTGGAGAGATGAGGTGGGAGACACAACCCAAGACACAACCCATCCCTATAATCAGGGATATTCTGCAATTAGGATCAGACCTTCTGATCATCACTGTACAGCTAACTTAGCTTTTCTGGTGGTAGTCTTTTTGTCCTGACCTCCAAGCAGAGTGTTCTTCAGGCAAGTATTCAGTCAGTTAATTTTCTAGAAAGTTGTCTGAGTGAGGTTTTTACCTTTTGAGTTTGCCACTGCTGCTGCTGCTAAGTCGCTTCAGTTGTGTCCAACTCTGTGCGACCCCATAGGTGGCAGCCCACCAGGCCCCGCCATCCCTGGGATTCTCCAGGCAAGAACACTGGAGTGGGCTGCCATTTCCTCCTCCAATGCATGAAAGTGAAAAGTGCAAGTGAAGTTGCTCAGTCGTGTCCGACTCTTAGCAACCCCATGGACCGCAGCCTATCAGGCTCCTCCATCCATGGGATTTTCCAGGCAAGAGTACTAGAAGCCCCTAATTCTCATTCTTTACTGCATCTCCTGCTGCCAGCTCCCACCTAATTCAACCAGTCTTCCTCTCCTCCGGCAAAGACACTTATGCAACCACAGACTCTGGAAATGTTTTTCTGTCTGTGGAGGAATTCAGTTCTCTTGTTCTCTGCCCTTTGCTAAATATTGGTTTCTTTTGTTATTTTCTGGCAATGCAGAATTTAGTGTGGGACCCCTGATGCCATTAGGATGTTGAAAACATGGCCTTGATTATATTCACCCTGTTTATTCTGATGTTTTCTTTTTTGACAGTTAAAAAATTATATATATGATGTTTGTCAGGCATTGCCTACTATTTTTCAGGCAGTGCAGAAACAGATAGACCAATACCCATTTTAGATACAAATATAAACAGGACCAAAGTTCTTGCTCTTGAGCCTCAAAACCAGAAGATATATATACAGATATAGATATATATATATAGGTATAGATATATATAGATATAGATATATATTTTTTAAACCAAACGTGAGGACCATCTTTTCAGAAGTCTTTGTAAAGTTCCTGATAGAAACTGTGTGTTTTTATTTCATTGCAGTCAAACTACTCTGCTGACTTCTGTGGCTCTGCTCTGACAGGAGGTTCATAGTTCTGTCTCTTAGGGTGGGGTCAGACATGGGTAACAGGGTGGGGCTGGAAAGAAGACAGGGAGGGGCCAGAACCTGAAATAGAACCATCCATTGTGTTTAGGATACAAATTTAGGGCAACCACAAGTTTTTGTTCTGTTATTTTTAAATCATTTATTAATTTTTTGGCTAATTATATGCCAGGCACAATAGTATATGCTGTATGTATAGTGGTTCATACCAGTTCATGAGCAGCTGCTTTTGCCCCCATTTTGAAATGCAAGAACTGAAACTCAGAGGTTAAATCACTAACTCAAGGTTTCTCAGAAGTAGCAAATGTAAATTTGACCCCAAAGTTCTCTTTCTTCAAAATCCCTCGTCTTTTTTTTCAGCTTTCTTAGAGTTTTTTAATCTGTGTTTTCTTTAAAATTGAGATGTAATTGATGTATAATATTAGTTAATGTATACAACATAATGATTAGACATGTATATATACCATTTTGCAAAATGACCACCACCTTATCCATTGTATCACAGATAATTTCAGTCTGACTGGGGGACATGTTCATATCTAAAGAGCGGCAGCAAGCAGATGGTAGTCCAGGCAATGTGTAGGCCTCATAGATAAACTGGAGCCCAGACAAGCAGTCTAAAAACAGGCAGACAAGGGAGGTGAGCACCACAGCAGAAGTCTGCCAATATATTGGGGGTGTCAGCCACTGGGCTTCATTTCTAGGAGCAGTAAAGCAGAGAGGAAGAGAGAAACAGGGAGCACAACGTGGAAGGGCAGAGAGCCAAACGGTCTGGCTGCTGGGCCAGTTATAGAGGTGGGGCTTCAGGTGGGATCTCCCACATGAAGAATGAGATTCAGGAACTGGGATTAGGGAGCGTGAAACCCCAAAACTGGGCTTGTTGATGGATGAGCCATGGAGGACTTGGCTGGGCCTGGCCGTAGTTCTTTTAACCTCAGAACCTATTTTTGAGTGTTAAATGCCTTACATCCCAGGAAGGAAGTGCCTAGGAGTCTGGCAACTGGTAAGGATCCAGTAGCTTTCAGATCTCTCCAGAAGCATTTTTCAATACTCTAGTAGTTCGTTTGTAGAGTTTTATTAGGCACTCTTAAAAAGCTTAATTTTCTGTGAACTCAAAGTTTCTTTTCTTCAGAAATTCTGAAAAGTTTTCAGTGTGTGTCCATGTAGATGTTTTGTTGAGGTGTGTTTTTCTGGCTCTGGCTTACATTTCCTTGATCTGTACTATTATTGTTAATTAAAATTCCAAAGTCAAAGTCAGTGCTTCCACTTAGCTTAGTTTTCGGAGAGAGACAGGAGTTACTTGTTCCAGGAGGACAGGTTTATTGGATGTAGTAATACCTGCTTTGCTTAAATATGAGGAAGAAAAAGAAGCAGAATGAGATTTCTTAGAATTTGAATAGGGAACATGTTTTGACAATGTATTTAATTTTTACTTTATTTTATTTGGTAATCTTTAAAATTTGATGGCAGTTTTCACGCTATAAATCATAAAGATTGACTTACAAGACAGTGTTGCAAGATATGAATATAGAGAACAGGAACATAATGGAGAGTTTTAGGCTGTGGGTGCGCAAGGTAACCACCATCTCTGTCTTTATGTGGCAGTCTCTAGGAAAACAGTCATTTGCTATTATTTGTGTGTCTGTGGATTCTGTTTGTAGGTACTTGACTAACCATTCAGAGCTTCGGTTGATATAGAATGCAAACAGATGCAAAAATTTCAGGTGAATCAGGAAGTGACATCTGACTTCAGGGTTATCTGGGATAAGACACCATGGTTTGCTTCCTTACTTGTTGATAGAAGTAAAATTCAATTAATTTTAGTTTAATTAAATTAATTTATAAAGCATTATTTGAACACCTGCAGTGTGCCAGCTGTGAGCTCACAATGTAACAAAAGAGATAGATATTTATTAAGCTAATGAGAATATAATGTGAAACATGCTGATCTAGCAGGACTGAATACATAGGAGGAGATTTTTAGAGAAGATAACCCTGGGGCTGAATCTTTAATGAGTGAAATTGGTATTGGAAATTGAGAAAGAGAAGTACTGGAAGAGGGAGCAGCATGTAGAAAATTGCAGAGTTCACGCAAGGTTCTAAGAGTGGTAAGCAGTTCATATCAAAATGTGGAGTGGAGAGGAATGCAGATGGAGAGCGAGGTGGCCAGTACTAATGGAGGATTAGGCAGTGATACTCACTAAAACAGTTTTTGCAGGAAGATGACAAGATGAGATCGGTGTTTCAGAAATACCACTTTGGAAGTAATTGGAAAATAGATTGTGGGGAGTGGATTATAGAAGGGGCTTGGGAGGAAGAGTGGTTTAAAAATATGAACTCACCAATTGTTGGTGTTAGTTACTTTGTTCTCTCTGCTTGTAGTGATGCTTCTTGCTTCTTAGCACCATGACTATTGCCTCCCACTCTACCCTCAACTCCACTCCTGCACCAGAGATCATTTTCTGCTTAACTAGTCTCAAGATTCGCCATATACTCAAACACACACATATTTGATTGGTATCTTATTAATATTATTATTCCTATGTAATCTTAAAGCTTCAAAAAAAAGAATGAATTTTTATATTTGCTTATTGATGCATTTCTAGCATCTAACAAAATGTGGATATTTAATCAGTATTTGGTGAAAAGATAAATGACATTCAAGTCAGTATTTTCAATTTCTTTAAAGAGTTTCTCTAAGGAGTGTTTTTTTCAAAACACTCAGGAAAACCAGAAAATAACCACTACAACAAACAGTATCCTACTTGAGTTCCTACTTCATGCCATCGTGGTGGACAGTCTCAGTCCCTAAATTTCGGATGGATCTGTGAAATCAGACCACAGTTCAAAAGAGTTTAACTTTTTCTCCCTCTTTGCAGAGATTTCTCCTTTTCCCTCTTTGCAGAGATCACATAGTTAGATTTTCATATGTTATATACTTATATAATGTGACTCTGTTATAATACAATTGAAATGTTGCTTAATTTTGATTCAGTGTTACTAAACATATTTGTATAATATCACTTTTGTACAGGATGCTGTACTAAGCATGGAAAATAATTTTTCCACAGAATGTAAGCTCCAAGAGGATAAGACCAAATCAATTCTATTCACTATTATATGCTACCAAGTCTAACACAGACTCAAAGTATAATAGATAGGCATTAATAGATATGTGTTCATTGAATAGATGTACAGATAGATTTAAAAGTTTTGCAAGGCACACTCTGTTTTGGGGAACAAATAATATGATCTTTGAAATAAATAATAATATAATTTTGGGGATACATAATGTATTAGTAGGATTTCAAGTTTCAGGTCCTGGGCCTGAGATCAGACTTTAAAGAAAGAAAAACATGGGAGACATCAACTAATTCATGGGAACTTGCACAACTTTCCTGGATGTGTTTACTTGAAATGTTTTACAGACATATTCTCTGGGAAGAAGTAGCAGTCTCAACCCAGGGTTGCTTTCAGTGTCTTAAACACAAGAGACATATAGCAAAACAGTATTTCCTGATTGTTGTGCTTGAAGTCTTCCTCTTTATGTGTTAAGGAATTTTTCAGGAATAGGCCAGAACTAAGTTATGCACAGAGAATGTTTTCCTGGCCTGGGCAAGAGAAGGCACCAGCTTTAGCTCCTTTGATTTTTCTGGTTCCTACTTTGTTGTTGTTCAGTCTGACATGACTGAGCAACAGAGCAAAATAACAGCATGCTGATTTTAATTTAATATTGTTGTTATGCTTAGTTGTGGGGGGCAGTGCGGACTGGCATTCTTTATTTTTATTTTATTCTTTAATTTTTATTGGAGTATTTGTTGCCATTCAGTCTCCCAGTCATGTCTGACTCTTTGCGATCCCATGGATTGCAGCATGCCAGACTTCCCTGTCCTTAACCGTCTCCCAGCGTTTGCTCAAACTCATGTCCATCGACTCAGGATGCCATCCAACCATCTCATCCTCTGTCATCCCCTTCTCCTCCTGCCTTCAATCTTTCCCAGCATCAGGGTCTTTTCCAGTGAGTCAGCTCTTCGCATCAGGTGGCCAAAATATCGGAGCTTCACTGCTGCTGTTGCTGCTGCTAAGTTGCTTCAGTCGTGTCTGACTCTGTGCGACCCCATAGACAGTAGCCCACCAGGCTTCCCCGTCCCTGGGATTCTCCAGGCAAGCACACTGGAGTGGGTACTACTAGTCTTAATTGGCCCCTTTCCCCCAGGATGTGGCCCTAAAGTTGTCTTATAGAGATTACACAAAAGTGAAACAAATCTAGAAGATTCAACTCCTAAACAAAAAGTCAGACATATATTTATTTCACTTTCTTTATTTTACAAGCAAATCAAGACATAATAGTGACAAGATGAGGTAATATGGTATAGATTATATGGGAGAAGAAATGTGTCTCTTGTGTTTGTAATCATAAGACTGATTCAACATTTTCCAAAGTGTACAAATTTAAGTTTGTTGTTAGTTTTCCTGTGGAGACAAAAATAGCAACAAATGAGAAATGCTGAGGCCATAGGCATTTCATTAGCATCCGCATTTCACCAGTGAGCCCCTCAAAATGTAGCCAAGTCTCTCCATTTATTGATGCTTTTAAAAGGAGTGACAGCAGTTTAGGGATTTTTTAGCAGCTGGTGCTGATTACATAAGGATGAGGCTCATAATACATCATAGTCAGTTTATGTCCCTAAAAATATATTTTAATGGATTTTTTATTTAAAGAAGATACATGTAAGCCTTTTTTATAAGAGTTCGTAATTTTTTCTTAATAAAACAGAATCAGAACAATATGCCATATATACTAGATGCTAGTTTTCATTCATGTTTGGTTTAAAAGTACTTAAAGGGAACTGTAAGTTTCTAAATACACTCTAGTATATTAGTCATCATTTCGTGCTTTTTGAGCTGATACTAATATATCTTTTGGATGATTACTTTGTAATCTTTAAACTGCTTTTGGTTATGTGATTTTCTAAATTTAAGTTTATTATACTTCCAGCATACAATTTTTTTTTTTTTTTTAGAAATCATACTCAGAACAAGTTCTTTAGGTTTTTCTTGTTAAGGAGCTCTAACATATCCAGACTTAGTTGTTGAAGCTGAACAATAAATACAGCTCATCCTAGCAGTTGTGGACTGGCATGCCTAGATGGAGGGATATTTCTTTTTCCCTGAAAATAAACAAAGCATTGGCTGAGAGCCAAACTGGTGAATTTTTCATGGGAAGAGTTTAAGCAATAGATTAATAGGTGGAAGTTGAACTGGATGACCTTTAAATTTCTTTCCAAGATTCCTTCTGTCTAAGGTTCTCTGCTCTTACTGCCAATATGTAGTGACACAGTAATACCAGTGACGCCCAAATCCTGTAAATTATGAGAATTCTATTCATCAGAGTCAGCATGGATGACTCACATATTCTATACCATAAACAACTCCTTCTGTTTCAAGTACATTGGTCTTAACACGTAATTATTAACCCTTAAATGTAGGAAACTATTTCAATACTTACTCAACTTCATAACAAAAGTAGCAATCATTGTCATAAGTTTTGCCATCAGATCCACAAATTGGTGCATATATTTCATAACAAAATCTTTCTTCTGATGGTAACATTTTATATTTACTACAGTCAATCTGGAAATACATATAAAAAGCCTTGAATTCCTTAAGCAAAATTTTTATTCTCAGGATTTAGGATTTTCCAAGCAAGTTCAGAAAGCTCTCAGTGCATTTGTATCTTATTCCAATTGTCTTTTCTCATCTAACCCCAAGATACAGTAAGTAAAAAAAAAAAAAAATTATATCGTATATATAATCACTCATGATAAACTTCTTTATAATAACTGGTAACTGAATCGTTATTTATTTTAAAATAGAATCTTTTCCACCATACTGGTTGATGCATCTGTTCTCAACACATGTAGCATATTCACAAGTACAACCATTCCCATGGGATCAGTTTTCTACATGTCTCATGTAGTACAGTTTGCTACTTCTTTCTTTCACTTCAAAAGTTCTGCCTGAATGTAAGTATGAGATATATTATGATAACTACTATAGTTATAAGAACTACTGTATCATAGCAACATTTGCCATTAATTATTGGTAGCAAGGTACTTGATATACACTTCACTAGCGCATAGGCAAACAGATGTATTTTAACATTGTAGTTGAGATCCACTAATCTCAGTTTCTGGAGCCAAAGCCAAGGTGATCAGTTGCCTGCAGGAGCAAGTAGGCAATTACCAAGAAAGAATTTTCTAGGTTTTTAATCTTTGAGCAAATTGTGGAGTGTGGACATTAAAGTCAAACATGTTGGAATTCAGATCCTGACTATATAACCCTGGGACAATTATTTTCCCTCTCTAAGCTTTAATTTATTTATCTGCAAAATGAAGGCAATAATAACTGTATTGTAATATTAAAGTAAAACATACATAACTGAGAAGATATATATGAAATACTTAGCAGTACATGGCATGGTAAATAGTGAATACATGATAGCTATTAATTTTGTTCTGTGGCTTTACTTCTAATTCTACACTAACTCCAGTTCTTTACCAAAGACTCTACATTTCCAGCTCCTTCTGTCCCAGAGTTTCAGACATCATATTTTTCTTTTTTTTTTAATTTATTTTTATTGAAGTATAGCTGATTTACAATTTGCAATGTTGTGTTAGTTTCTGGTATACAGCAAACTTTAAGTTATATAGACATTGAATATAGTTCGCTGTAGTGTACAGTAAGACCTTATTGTATACTCATTCTGTATATATTAGTTTGTATCTAGTAATCTGCCCCCCACCCCTGGAAACCTGTCTGTTCTCTATGTCTGTGACTCTTATTTGGTTTCAAAAATAAGTTCACTTGCAGACATGATATTTTTCTAATGTTTGAATATCTCCACTTGGATAACTCAAAATATGCTTAAGTTCATGTTCCCCTTCAGATATGTTTCATTAATTCATCCACTCCTTCAGTTACTATACTTTATGAACCTTCTAAATTTAGAGCTGAGGTGAGAGCTGCCAATACAAAGATTACTAAGCATGACATGATGGGAGAGGACTTCAGGGGCTAGTACAGCTTGGTGGAAAATGGAACTGCAGTGTCCCATGTCAGGTATGGCTGCCCTGTGGTTTGTCCTGGGACAAAAACAAATTTCCTTTTCATTACAAGGGACTGGAATGCAAAAGTAGGAAGTCAAGATATACCTGGAGTAATAGGAAAATTTGGCCTTGGAGTACAAAATTAAGCAGGGAAAGGCTAACAGTTTTGCCAAGAGAACGCACTGGTCATAGCCAACACCCTCTTCCAACAACACAAGAAATGACTCTACACATGGACATCACTAGATTGTCAATACCAAAATCAGATTGATTATATTCTTTGCAGCCAAAGATGGAGAAGTTCTATATAGTCAGCAAAAACAAGAGCAGGAGCTGACTGTGGCTCAGATCCTGAACTCCTTATTGCCAAATTCAGACTTAAATTGAAGAAAGTAGAGAAGACCACTAGAACATTCAGGTATGACCTGAATCAAATCCCTCACACTTATACGGTGGAAGTGACAAATAGATTTAAGGGATTAGATCTGATAAACAGTGCCTGAAAAACTATTGACAGAGGTTCATGACATTGTACAGGAGGCAGGGATCAAGACTATCCCCAAGAAAAAGAAATGCAAAAAGGCAAATGGTTGTCTGAGCACAAACAGCTGAGAAAAGAAGAGACATGAAAGGCAAAGGAGAAAAGGAAAGATATAGCCATTTGAATGCAGAGTTCCAAAGAATGGGAAGGAGAGATAAGAAAGCCTTCCTCAGTGAACAGTACAAAGAAATAGAGGAAAACAATAGAATGGGAAAGACTAGAGATCTCTTCAAGAAAATCAGAGATACCGAGGGAACATTTCATGCAAAGATGGGCACAATAAAAGACAGAAATGGTATGGACCTAAGAGAAGCAGAAGATGTTAAGAAGAGGTGGCAAGAATACACAGAAGAACTGTACAAAAAAGATCTTCATGACCCAGATAATCATGATGGTATGATCACTGACCTAGAGCCAGACATCCTGGAATGCGAAGTCAAATGGGCCTTACGAAGCATCACTATGAACAAAGCTAGTGGAGGTGATAGAATTCCCGTTGAGCTATTTCAAATCCTGAAAGATGATGCTGTGAAAGAGCTGCACTCAATATGCCAGCAAATTTGGAAAACTCAGCAGTGGCCACAGGACTGGAAAAGGTTAGTTTTCATTCCAATCCCAAAGAAAGGCAATGCCAAAGAATGCTCAAACTACCACACAATTGTACTCATCTCACATGCTAGAAAAGCAATGCTCAAAATTCTCCAAGCCAGGCTTCAGCAGTATGTGAGCTGTGAAATTCCAGATGTTCCAGCTGGTTTTAGAAAAGGTAGAGGAACCAGAGATCAAATTGCCAACATCTGCTGGATCATTGAAAAAGCAAGAGAGTTCCAAAAAAATCTACTTCTGCTTTACTGACTATGCCAAAGCCTTTGACTGTGTGGACCACAACAAACTCGAGAAAATTCTTCAAGAGATGGGAATACCTGACCACCTGACCTGCCTCCTGAGAAATCTATGCAGGTCAGGAAACAACAGTTAAAACTGTACATGAAACAACAGACTGGTTCCAAATTGGGAAAGGAGTGAATCAAGGCTGTATATTGTCACCCTGCTTATTTAACTTACATGCAGAGTACATCATGAGAAATGCTGAGCTGGATGAAGCACAAGCTGGAATCAAGATTGCTGGGAGAAATATCAGTACCTTCAGATATGCAGATGACACCACCTTATGACAGAAAGTGAAGAAGAACTAAAGAGCCTCTTGATGAACATGAAAGAGGAGAGTGAAAAAGTTGGCTTAAAGCTCAACATTCAGAAAACTAAGATCGTGGCATTCAATCCCAGCACTTCATGGCAAATAGACGGGGAAACAGTGGAAACAGTGACAGACTTTATTTTTCTGAGCTCCAGAATCACTGCAGATGATGACTGCAGCCATGAAATTAAAAGACACTTGCTCCTTGGAAGAAAAGCTATGACCAACCTAGACAGCATATTAAAAAGGACAGAGATTATTTTGCCGACAAAGGTTCATCTAGTCAACACTATGGTTTTTCCAGTAGTCATGTATGGATGTGAGAGTTGGACTATAAAGAAAGCTGAGTGCCAAAAAATTGATGCTTTTGAACTGTGGTGTTGGAGAAGACTCTTGAGAGTCCATTGGACTGCAAGGTGATCCAACCAGTGTATCCTAAAGGAAATCAGTCCTGAATATTAATTGGAAGAACTGATACTGAAGCTGAAACTCTAATACTTTGGCTACCTGTTGTGAAGAACTGACTCATTTGAAAAGACCCTGATGCTGGGAAAGATTGAAGGCAGGAGGAGAAGAAGGTAACAGAGGATGAGATGGTTGGATTGTATCACTAACTCAATGGACATGAGTTTGCATAAGCTCTGAGAGTTGGTGATGGACAAGGAGGCCTGGCATGCTGCAGTCCATGGGGTCACAAAGAGTTGGACACGACTGAGTGACTGAACTGAACTGAACTGATGTCAAGTATATGCCAGCATGATTTCACTTCTTGCCTGTTCAAACCACAGTGCCAGAATTTATATCATATGTAGTGTAAGCAGGAAACTCCTAAGGTTTAATATTAATTAACCTTTAGTGCCTGATGAACTATGGACTGAGGTTCATGACATTGTAAGGGAGACAGGGATCAAGACCATCCCCATGGAAAAGAAACACAAAAAAGCAAAATGGCTGTCTGAGGAGGTCTTACAAATAGCTGTGAAAAGAAGAGAAGCGAAAAGCAAAGGAGAAAAGGAAAGATATAAGCATCTGAATGCAGAGTTCCAAGGAATAGCGCGGAGAGAAAAGAAAGCCTTCCTCAGCGATCAATGCGAAGAAATAGAGGAAAACAACAGAATGGGAAAGACTAGAGATCTCTTCAAGAAAATTAGAGATACCAAGGGAACATTTCATGCAAAGATGGGCTCAATAAAAGACAGAAATGGTATGGACCTAAGAGAAGCAGAAGATATTAAGAAGAGGTGGGGTGGCAAGAATACACAGAAGAACTGTACAAAAAAGATTTTCACAACTCAGATAATCACAATGGTGTGATCACTCACCTAGAGCCATACATCCTGGAATGTGAAGTCAAGTGGGCCTTAGAAAGCATCACTACGAACAAAGCTAGTGGAGGTGATAGAATTCCAGTTGAGCTATGTCAAATCCTGAAAGATGATGCTGTGAAAGTGCTGCACTCAATATGCCAGCAAATTTGGAAAACTCAGCAGTGGCCACAGGACTGGAAAAGGTCAGTTTTCATTCCAATCCCAAAGAACGGCAATGCCAAAGAATGCTCAAACTACCGCACAATTGCAGTCATCTCACACGCTAGTAAAGTAATGCTCAAAATTCTCCAAGCCAGGCTTCAGCAATACGTGAACCGTGAACTTCCAGATGTTCAAGCTGGTTTTAGAAAAGGCAGAGGAACCAGAGACCAAATTGCCAACATCCGCTGGATCATCAAAAAAGCAAGAGAGTGCCAGAAAAACATCTATTTCTGCTTTAGTGACTATGCCAAAGCCTTTAACTTTATGGATCACAATAAACTGGGAAAATTCTGAAAGAGATGGGAATACCAGAACACCTCATCTGCCTCTTGAGAAACCTATATGCAGGTCAAGAAACAACAGTTAGAACTGGACATGGAACAACAGGCTGGTTCCAAATAGGAAAAGAAGTACGTCAAGGCTGTATATTGTCACCCTGCTTATTTAACTTCTATGCAGAGTACATCATGAGAAACGCTGGGCTGGAAGAAACACAAGCTGGAATCAAGATTGCTGGGAGAAATATCAATAACCTCAGATATGCAGATGACACCACCCTTATGGCAGAAAGTGAAGAGGAACTCAAAAGCCTCTTAATGAAAGTGAAAGAGGAGAGTGAAAAAGTTGGCTTAAAACTCAACATTCAGAAAACGAAGATCAAGGTATCTGGTCCCGTCACTTCATGGGAAATAGATGGGGAAACAGTGGAAACAGTGTCAGACTTTATTTTTGGGGGCTGCAAAATCACTGTAGATGGTGATTTCAGCCATGGAATTAAAAGACACTTACCTCTTGGAAGAAAAGTTGTGACCAACCTAGATAGCACATTAAAAAGCAGAGACATTACTTTGCCAACAAAGGTCCATCTAGTCAAGGCTATGGTTTTTCCAGTGGTCATATATGGATGTGAGAGTTGGACTGTGAAGAAAGCTGAGTGCTGAAGAATTGATGCTTTTGAACTATGGTGTTGGAGGAGACTCTTGAGAGTCCCTTGGACTGCAAGGACATCCAACCAGTCCATTCTAAAGGAGATTAGTCCTGGGTGTTCATTGGAAGGACTGATGCTAAAGCTGAAACTCCAATACTTTGGCCACCTGATGCGAAGAGCTGAGTCATTGGAAAAGACTCTGATGCTGGGACGATTGGGGGCAGGAGGAGAAGGGGACGACAGAGGATGAGATGGCTGGATGGCATCACTGACTCGATGGACATGAGTTTGAGAGAACTCCGGGAGTTGGTGATGGACAGGGAGGCCTGGCATGCTGCAATTCATGGGGTTGCAAAGATTCGGACACGACTGAGCAACTGAACTGAAGTGAACTGAACCTTTTCATTCTCACACATCTAAAAAATCATGAAGGATGGCTTGAACTCAATCCTGACTCCAAAATTTACAGTCTTAATGTCTTATTTTCTTTAACAGGGAAACCAAAATTTTTGACTCAAAGAAGTGGAAGGGACTGCCTGGGCCAAAGGGTCATGCAGCTAGAAAGCAGTAAAGCTAGTCTAAAACCCAAATTGCCTGGTAGCTAGCTTAAGTTTTTACTACCACACCTAGATTTTCTCAACAGTAGTCATTATTTAATGAGTAATGAAAAAAAGGTTAAGTTAAAATCTTCATTCTTTAAGATAGAGAACAAAGATGTATGTGACCCATTTAAACATTTTAAGTCATGACTTGTCCTTCCTGAGCTTTACTATGTGTCAGGTACTGTGCTAAGCCCTTTTTAAATATTACAGCTTTAAATTTCACACTATTGTGAAATATGAGGCAAGTATTGTTTCGCATGGGCACACTATCAAACAGCTAGAATTTAATCAGCACCTATTCATTCTCATGCTAGGTGTCTAACCACTCTGTTCTGCCCCTTCCATTTTAGAAAGGTCTACCTACAGTTTTTAAAAGAAACAATTTTTGAAACTTAAAAAATAAACCTTTAAACATGTAGAAATTTAATTAATATATAGTGTTGAGTATTTCTTTACTGATACTGGCCTTTAAAATTATACAAAAGTAGTACTTTCATGTCAAGATGAGCATACAGACCTGTTCATGGTGTTTGACGCAGTCTACATCTGTAAGATACAGACAAAGAAATTTAAATTCTGGAAGCATTAATCTTATTAGAAAACTAATCTTTGATTTGTTTCAGCTCTCAGACTGTCATCAAAATATAAGATTCACTTCAAAGCTGTATAGCATAATATTAAAGGTTGAAGCTCTTCACACAGAACTTTTCATTTTCTTTTTTGAAGTAGGTTTAGAGTGTAGCCCAAAAGATGATATAACTATTATAATAATGAGTTTGTGCTGTTCTTTCCTACTTCATAATCTGAATTTAGGAAAAAAAATCCACAAGTTTTATATTTTGAAAGTGTCTGCTGTTATGTAACAAGCCTAGAGGCAGAAATTGGACTAGCAGTGGAAAATTCTAGGGAGGCAGATTTCAGCTCAATAATGGAAGAAGAAGTAAAGCAGTTCATGCTGCCAAACTATAGATTGCCAGTCATGGATTGAATTGTTTTATGATTAAATGAGATCCCAATAAAAAGTGATATTAAGTCCAAGGATACATTGGATAGACATTTCCCAAAGAAGTTATACTAAATGTTTATATGGATAGCAATTTGGCCTTGGTTGACCATTTAGGTCCACTTGCACCCTGATGATATAATTTGGTCATTTATTGGTACAAAGAAAAAAGTGCATTTCAGAAATTTTCCTTTATTATGTGTGTTGTATATATTTCAGAATTATATGGATAGAAGATAACATGAACTCTCAATATCAGGGCAGGGGCAGGGTTATGAGGGAGATACTCACTGAGGATGGTTGCAAGCATCAGGGCTGAGAGCAGGACAAAGGCTGTTGTTCTCATACTGCTGAGGTGGTCAAGGGCAGTCCAGTGGAGGAAAAAGAAGTGACTTTCTGGTGTCTGCACAGCCCGAATGGGTTCTGCCTTATATATTGTCAAGAGTTCTGTCTCAGTTGTGAAATAGCTATTTCCAGAAACAAGCCTGGGAAGAGGGCAGAAACATCTGCTAAAGAGGAATGTTTTTTTTGTTGTGAAAGACAGATGATTATATATGACATTTTAATAGATGATAGGACCCAATAAAGTTGGCATTGTTTCCTCACCTCTTTAAGTTTGTGTGCTTTTACACCTGTTACACAGTCTGATCTTCATAACAGATAGTAACTACCGTTTTCTTTGTTCTACAGATAAGGGAATGAAGTCACAAGGAAGTTAAGTAATTTCACTGGGTTTACTACATATTCTTTGGTGTACTGCTTTTTCTAGGAAGAGTCATCAGTATGGCAGCTTTATAGGTTTTAACATTTTCTCAGGTTCCCCTCTTTCCTCTTCTCTCCTCTAGAACCAAAGGGGGAAATGTTGGCAGTTGAGACCCTGGACTGGGAACAGAGAAAAGGTATCAGCATCCAAGTCTTGATTCAGCACAGACAGGCAATAATTCCTGACTTTTAGGAAGAGGGTAATTTCCCCCCAAATCCCATTTTGGGGAGATGGTATAATGGGTGGAGCTGGTGAGCACTCACACTTCATTTACCCATCAGATCTCTGGTGAAAGCTTCTTTATCAAGAGCCCTTAGGAGGAGGATTTCCCCAGAGCCGATAATAAAGAGGTATATAACGATCGTAGCAAAGAACAGAGCTAGTGGATGCAGTAGCTAGACTTTCCCTGAAACTCTGGCCATGATTATCCGGTCCCCAAATGCAGGCTGATGGTTCAAAAATGACATGTTAACTTGCCCTGGCATGTAGTTACACAGTGATGGTGGTTTAGTTGCTAAGTCATGTCCAACTCTTGCGAACTCATGAACTGTAGACTTCCAGATTCCTCTGTCTATGGGATTCTCCAGGCAAGAATACTGAAGTAGGTTGCCATTTCCTTCTCCATGGGATCTTCCTGACCCAGGAATTGAACCTGGGTCTCCTGGTGATTGCAGGCTGATTCTTTACCAATTGAACTGTGAGGGAAGCCCTGCTAATAAAATAACTTTCAATAGATAAGCCACCAGCCATTTAATCATGATTTAAATAAGCTTAATTGTGCTTTCATCAAACCATGCTTCACTTGAAGTCTTTGATAAAGCCTACAAGAACACTTTTTGGAATGTGCCATTTTTGAATAAAGTGCCCCTGTGAGAAGACCTCAGAAGCAATTCTTGCAGTTTTGGTAGATAAGTGTTGGAAGACATGGTCTATACCACTAATGGAGGTAGTGCCAAAGGCTGAGAGACTAAAATTCATATTTGTTTCCCTTCAGAAGGATAAAACAACTGGAAACTGTGCTGAGATGGTTTGGAGGGCAGGCATCATAATGTTATATGAATTCATTGCCACCTCCACCATTCCTGACTTTCCTGGTGGCTCAGACGGTAAAGTGTCTGCCTACAATGCCGGAGACCCGGGTTCTGTCCCTCGGTTGGGAAGATCCCCTGGAGAAGGAAATGGGAACCCACTCCAGTATTCTTGCGCCTGGAAAATCCCATGGACGGAGGAGCCTGGTAGGCTACAGTCCATGGGGTCCCAAAGAGTCGGACACGACTGAGTGACTTCACTTTCACTTTCACTTTCCACCATTCCCTGTGTGACCTTGTGCAAATTATTGAACTCGTAGAAGCCTTAGTTTCTTTATTTTCATTTGCTTACTAAGTGACTATTAATGACGATTCACTCTGTCTTAGAGACTATAATACAACTTGGGTATACCATGAATAATGAGAAACTATTGCCAGTGTCTTCATTGTAGCTTGACAAAGATTCTCTTCTTTATCAATCTTGAGTTAGGCTTCTCTGAGTTCTCTTGTCAAATGGACCTTGACTTCCCTACACCTCCCTTCTCTCGGCCTCCCCTCTACTTCATGTCTTTGGCCTTTCCAGGCATGTCTTAGCATAGAATTCTGCTAAGTCATCTCCCTACTTTTGATATCTGATCACTGTTTATATTTGATCAAGTTTTTCATACCCCACTTTTAATATATAAGTCCTTGGCCTGACTTTAACAAGAATCCCCTTAGTATCTCTTATTAGTAATTTTCCATCTACTGAGTACTTAACCCAGCTCCTTGGCTAAAATATCCATTTGTTGTATTTAGAGTTAAGCCCAATCTTTTCCCCATTGCCATAGGCGTATTACAGTAAGGATATTCAAGACTATACCTTGAATAATGCTTTCCTTACCATTTTGACAAGTGTCAAATAACTTTTCTTTAACAAGCTTTCAGAATACAGTTAATCATGGCACCATAGCACAAGCTGATTATGATTTTCAAATGAGATTGTAAAAGCACGTATATACATCCTGTTAATGAGGGTGAAAGAGAAGAGTGATGTGCATCCAGTTTCTTAAACTTACTCTGCTTCTGATGAAGGCTGTCACCAGTTTGGAGCCTATTAGTGTGCGCATATGTGTTAAGTGTTCACCTCTGAAAAGAATAATGTTGCAGAATCTGGGAACCAGGAAATCCTGGACAGAAAGTCCCTTGAATATCTCAGAAATCTCTTTCAAAGCAATGGCAGTCCTTTCTTCTTATGTAAACAAGATCTTTTAGGCAACTCTGATTTATACTGAAAAACGACTTAAAATGTCACTATGAAATTGAGATTTCTGCACAATTGCACTCATCTCACATGCTAGTAAAGTAATGCTCAAAATTCTCCAAACCAGGCTTCAGCAATACATGAACTGTGAACTTCCAGATGTTCAAGCTGGTTTTAGAAAAGGCAGAGGAACCAGAGACCAAATTGCCAACATCCGCTGGATCATCGAAAAAGCAAGAGAGTTTCAGAAAAACATCTATTTCTGCTTTATTGACTATGCTAAAGCCTTTGACTATGTGGATCACAATAAACTGTGGACAATTCTGAAAGAGATGGGAATACCAGACCACCTGACCTGCCTTTTGAGAAATTTGTATGCAGGTCAGGAAGCAACAGTTAGAACTGGACATGGAACAACGGGCTGGTTCCAAATAGGAAAAGGAGTACATCAAGGCTGTATATTGTCACCCTGCTTATTTAACTTCTATGCAGAGTACATCATGAGAAACGCTGGGCTGGAAGAAACACAAGCTGGAATCAAGATTGCTGGGAGAAATATCAATAACCTCAGATATGCAGATGACACCACCCTTATGGCAGAAAGTGAAGAGGAACTCAAAAGCCTCTTGATGAAAGTGAAAGAGGAGAGTGAAAAAGTTGGCTTAAAACTCAACATTCAGAAAACGAAGATCAAGGTATCTGGTCCCGTCACTTCATGGGAAATAGATGGGGAAACAGTGGAAACAGTGTCAGACTTTATTTTTGGGGGCTGCAAAATCACTGTAGATGGTGATTTCAGCCATGGAATTAAAAGACACTTACCTCTTGGAAGAAAAGTTGTGACCAACCTAGATAGCACATTAAAAAGCAGAGACATTACTTTGCCAACAAAGGTCCATCTAGTCAAGGCTATGGTTTTTCCAGTGGTCATATATGGATGTGAGAGTTGGACTGTGAAGAAAGCTGAGTGCTGAAGAATTGATGCTTTTGAACTATGGTGTTGGAGGAGACTCTTGAGAGTCCCTTGGACTGCAAGGACATCCAACCAGTCCATTCTAAAGGAGATTAGTCCTGGGTGTTCATTGGAAGGACTGATGCTAAAGCTGAAACTCCAATACTTTGGCCACCTGATGCGAAGAGCTGAGTCATTGGAAAAGACTCTGATGCTGGGACGATTGGGGGCAGGAGGAGAAGGGGACGACAGAGGATGAGATGGCTGGATGGCATCACTGACTCGATGGACATGAGTTTGAGAGAACTCCGGGAGTTGGTGATGGACAGGGAGGCCTGGCATGCTGCAATTCATGGGGTTGCAAAGATTCGGACACGACTGAGCAACTGAACTGAAGTGAACTGAACCTTTTCATTCTCACACATCTAAAAAATCATGAAGGATGGCTTGAACTCAATCCTGACTCCAAAATTTACAGTCTTAATGTCTTATTTTCTTTAACAGGGAAACCAAAATTTTTGACTCAAAGAAGTGGAAGGGACTGCCTGGGCCAAAGGGTCATGCAGCTAGAAAGCAGTAAAGCTAGTCTAAAACCCAAATTGCCTGGTAGCTAGCTTAAGTTTTTACTACCACACCTAGATTTTCTCAACAGTAGTCATTATTTAATGAGTAATGAAAAAAAGGTTAAGTTAAAATCTTCATTCTTTAAGATAGAGAACAAAGATGTATGTGACCCATTTAAACATTTTAAGTCATGACTTGTCCTTCCTGAGCTTTACTATGTGTCAGGTACTGTGCTAAGCCCTTTTTAAATATTACAGCTTTAAATTTCACACTATTGTGAAATATGAGGCAAGTATTGTTTCGCATGGGCACACTATCAAACAGCTAGAATTTAATCAGCACCTATTCATTCTCATGCTAGGTGTCTAACCACTCTGTTCTGCCCCTTCCATTTTAGAAAGGTCTACCTACAGTTTTTAAAAGAAACAATTTTTGAAACTTAAAAAATAAACCTTTAAACATGTAGAAATTTAATTAATATATAGTGTTGAGTATTTCTTTACTGATACTGGCCTTTAAAATTATACAAAAGTAGTACTTTCATGTCAAGATGAGCATACAGACCTGTTCATGGTGTTTGACGCAGTCTACATCTGTAAGATACAGACAAAGAAATTTAAATTCTGGAAGCATTAATCTTATTAGAAAACTAATCTTTGATTTGTTTCAGCTCTCAGACTGTCATCAAAATATAAGATTCACTTCAAAGCTGTATAGCATAATATTAAAGGTTGAAGCTCTTCACACAGAACTTTTCATTTTCTTTTTTGAAGCAGGTTTAGAGTGTAGCCCAAAAGATGATATAACTATTATAATAATGAGTTTGTGCTGTTCTTTCCTACTTCATAATCTGAATTTAGGAAAAAAAATCCACAAGTTTTATATTTTGAAAGTGTCTGCTGTTATGTAACAAGCCTAGAGGCAGAAATTGGACTAGCAGTGGAAAATTCTAGGGAGGCAGATTTCAGCTCAATAATGGAAGAAGAAGTAAAGCAGTTCATGCTGCCAAACTATAGATTGCCAGTCATGGATTGAATTGTTTTATGATTAAATGAGATCCCAATAAAAAGTGATATTAAGTCCAAGGATACATTGGATAGACATTTCCCAAAGAAGTTATACTAAATGTTTATATGGATAGCAATTTGGCCTTGGTTGACCATTTAGGTCCACTTGCACCCTGATGATATAATTTGGTCATTTATTGGTACAAAGAAAAAAGTGCATTTCAGAAATTTTCCTTTATTATGTGTGTTGTATATATTTCAGAATTATATGGATAGAAGATAACATGAACTCTCAATATCAGGGCAGGGGCAGGGTTATGAGGGAGATACTCACTGAGGATGGTTGCAAGCGTCAGGGCTGAGAGCAGGACAAAGGCTGTTGTTCTCATACTGCTGAGGTGGCCAAGGGCAGTCCAGTGGAGGAAAAAGAAGTTACTTTCTGGTGTCTGCACAGCCCGAATGGGTTCTGCCTTATATATTGTCAAGAGTTCTGTCTCAGTTGTGAAATAGCTGTTTCCAGAAACAAGCCTGGGAAGAGGGCAGAAACATCTGCTAAAGAGGAATGTTTTTTTTGTTGTGAAAGACAGATGATTATATATGACATTTTAATAGATGATAGGACCCAATAAAGTTGGCATTGTTTCCTCACCTCTTTAAGTTTGTGTGCTTTTACACCTGTTACACAGTCTGATCTTCATAACAGATAGTAACTACCGTTTTCTTTGTTCTACAGATAAGGGAATGAAGTCACAAGGAAGTTAAGTAATTTCACTGGGTTTACTACATATTCTTTGGTGTACTGCTTTTTCTAGGAAGAGTCATCAGTATGGCAGCTTTATAGGTTTTAACATTTTCTCAGGTTCCCCTCTTTCCTCTTCTCTCCTCTAGAACCAAAGGGGGAAATGTTGGCAGTTGAGACCCTGGACTGGGAACAGAGAAAAGGTATCAGCATCCAAGTCTTGATTCAGCACAGACAGGCAATAATTCCTGACTTTTAGGAAGAGGGTAATTTCCCCCCAAATCCCATTTTGGGGAGATGGTATAATGGGTGGAGCTGGTGAGCACTCACACTTCATTTACCCATCAGATCTCTGGTGAAAGCTTCTTTATCAAGAGCCCTTAGGAGGAGGATTTCCCCAGAGCCGATAATAAAGAGGTATATAACGATCGTAGCAAAGAACAGAGCTAGTGGATGCAGTAGCTAGACTTTCCCTGAAACTCTGGCCGTGATTATCCGGTCCCCAAATGCAGGCTGATGGTTCAAAAATGACATGTTAACTTGCCCTGGCATGTAGTTACACAGTGATGGTGGTTTAGTTGCTAAGTCATGTCCAACTCTTGCGAACTCATGAACTGTAGACTTCCAGATTCCTCTGTCTATGGGATTCTCCAGGCAAGAATACTGAAGTAGGTTGCCATTTCCTTCTCCATGGGATCTTCCTGACCCAGGAATTGAACCTGGGTCTCCTGGTGATTGCAGGCTGATTCTTTACCAATTGAACTGTGAGGGAAGCCCTGCTAATAAAATAACTTTCAATAGATAAGCCACCAGCCATTTAATCATGATTTAAATAAGCTTAATTGTGCTTTCATCAAACCATGCTTCACTTGAAGTCTTTGATAAAGCCTACAAGAACACTTTTTGGAATGTGCCATTTTTGAATAAAGTGCCCCTGTGAGAAGACCTCAGAAGCAATTCTTGCAGTTTTGGTAGATAAGTGTTGGAAGACATGGTCTATACCACTAATGGAGGTAGTGCCAAAGGCTGAGAGACTAAAATTCATATTTGTTTCCCTTCAGAAGGATAAAACAACTGGAAACTGTGCTGAGATGGTTTGGAGGGCAGGCATCATAATGTTATATGAATTCATTGCCACCTCCACCATTCCTGACTTTCCTGGTGGCTCAGACGGTAAAGTGTCTGCCTACAATGCCGGAGACCCGGGTTCTGTCCCTCGGTTGGGAAGATCCCCTGGAGAAGGAAATGGGAACCCACTCCAGTATTCTTGCGCCTGGAAAATCCCATGGACGGAGGAGCCTGGTAGGCTACAGTCCATGGGGTCCCAAAGAGTCGGACACGACTGAGTGACTTCACTTTCACTTTCACTTTCCACCATTCCCTGTGTGACCTTGTGCAAATTATTGAACTCGTAGAAGCCTTAGTTTCTTTATTTTCATTTGCTTACTAAGTGACTATTAATGACGATTCACTCTGTCTTAGAGACTATAATACAACTTGGGTATACCATGAATAATGAGAAACTATTGCCAGTGTCTTCATTGTAGCTTGACAAAGATTCTCTTCTTTATCAATCTTGAGTTAGGCTTCTCTGAGTTCTCTTGTCAAATGGACCTTGACTTCCCTACACCTCCCTTCTCTCGGCCTCCCCTCTACTTCATGTCTTTGGCCTTTCCAGGCATGTCTTAGCATAGAATTCTGCTAAGTCATCTCCCTACTTTTGATATCTGATCACTGTTTATATTTGATCAAGTTTTTCATACCCCACTTTTAATATATAAGTCCTTGGCCTGACTTTAACAAGAATCCCCTTAGTATCTCTTATTAGTAATTTTCCATCTACTGAGTACTTAACCCAGCTCCTTGGCTAAAATATCCATTTGTTGTATTTAGAGTTAAGCCCAATCTTTTCCCCATTGCCATAGGCGTATTACAGTAAGGATATTCAAGACTATACCTTGAATAATGCTTTCCTTACCATTTTGACAAGTGTCAAATAACTTTTCTTTAACAAGCTTTCAGAATACAGTTAATCATGGCACCATAGCACAAGCTGATTATGATTTTCAAATGAGATTGTAAAAGCACGTATATACATCCTGTTAATGAGGGTGAAAGAGAAGAGTGATGTGCATCCAGTTTCTTAAACTTACTCTGCTTCTGATGAAGGCTGTCACCAGTTTGGAGCCTATTAGTGTGCGCATATGTGTTAAGTGTTCACCTCTGAAAAGAATAATGTTGCAGAATCTGGGAACCAGGAAATCCTGGACAGAAAGTCCCTTGAATATCTCAGAAATCTCTTTCAAAGCAATGGCAGTCCTTTCTTCTTATGTAAACAAGATCTTTTAGGCAACTCTGATTTATACTGAAAAACGACTTAAAATGTCACTATGAAATTGAGATTTCTGCACAATTGCACTCATCTCACATGCTAGTAAAGTAATGCTCAAAATTCTCCAAACCAGGCTTCAGCAATACATGAACTGTGAACTTCCAGATGTTCAAGCTGGTTTTAGAAAAGGCAGAGGAACCAGAGACCAAATTGCCAACATCCGCTGGATCATCGAAAAAGCAAGAGAGTTTCAGAAAAACATCTATTTCTGCTTTATTGACTATGCTAAAGCCTTTGACTATGTGGATCACAATAAACTGTGGACAATTCTGAAAGAGATGGGAATACCAGACCACCTGACCTGCCTTTTGAGAAATTTGTATGCAGGTCAGGAAGCAACAGTTAGAACTGGACATGGAACAACGGGCTGGTTCCAAATAGGAAAAGGAGTACATCAAGGCTGTATATTGTCACCCTGCTTATTTAACTTCTATGCAGAGTACATCATGAGAATTGCTGGGCTGGAAGAAGCACAAGCTGGAACCAAGATTGCTGGGAGAAATATCAGTACCCTCAGATATGCAGATGACACCACCCTTATGGCAGAAAGTGAAGAGGAACTCAAAAGCCTCTTGATGAAAGTGAAAGTGGAGAGTGAAAAAGTTGGCTTAAAACTCAACATTCAGAAAACGAAGATCATGGCATCTGGTCCCATCACTTCATGGGAAATAGATGGGGAAACAGTGGAAACAGTGTCAGACTTTGGGTTTTTTGGGCTCCAAAATCACTGCAGATGGTGACTGCAGCTGTGAAATTAAAAGACACTTACCCCTTGGAAGAAAAGTTATGACCAACCTAGATAGCATATTCAAAAACAGAGACATTACTTTGCCAACAAAGGTCTGTCTAGTCAAGGCTATGGTTTTTCCAGTGGTCATATATGGATGTGAGAGTTGGACTGTGAATAAAGCTGAGCACCAAAGAATTGATGCTTTTGAACTGTGGTGTTGGAGAAGACTCTTGAGAGTCCCTTGGACTGCAAGGAGATCCAACCAGTCCATCCTGAAGGAGATCAGCCCTGGGATTTCTTTGGAAGGAATGATGCTAAAGCTGAAACTCCAGTACTTTGGCCACCTCATGCGAAGAGTTGACTCATTGGAAAAGACTTTGATGCTGGGAAGGATTGGGGGCAGGAGGAGAAGGGGACGACAGAGGATGAGATGGCTGGATGGCATCACTGACTCGATGGACATGAGTCTGAGTGAACTCCAGGAGTTGGTGATGGACAGGGAGGCCTGGTGTGCTGTGATTCACAAAGAGTCAGACACGACTGAGCGACTGAACTGAACTAAACTGAAGGAATTCTAAAATGTTTTTAGCGTATATTAGAGGTGGAGGAGATAGAATCTTATGATTTATTTGAAAATTTACTTAAAAACTCAGCGTAGATAGCATATCCTTTCCATATTCTCTTGATATTTAACATTTTGAAGTCACTACTGTGCTTTGACTTTTAATTCTTGTAAGAACAATTTTATCAGATTACTAGTACCTGCTTTTCATAGCAGTTAGGAAGCACACATTTTTAAATTTTAACTTTTTATTTTGAAATAATTGTTGCAAGAATAGAACAAGTAACTTATTGTGTGCTCTTCACCTCAAGACTCTAATTTAAATTTTACCATCTGTGCCAACAGTGCCTTTGTTGATGATCCAATCAACAAAGATTGGATGATCCAATCAACAAAATGACCCAATCCAACAAGTTTTTATATTGTTAAGATGGCAGTGCTGTCTATCAAGCTGCCCTTTTTGGAAAATGGATGAGATAATCCTAAAATTCTTATGGGAAATACAAGTTAGCTAAAAGAGTCTTCAAAAAGAAAAAAGGTGGAGGGTTCACACTAAACATTTTAAAATTTTACTGTAAGCTTATAGTAATCAAAACAGTGTTTAATAGAATTGGGAATTCAAAAATAACTTCTAATATGTATGCTTAATTGATTTTTGGACTAGAATGACAAAACAATTCAGTGAAGAAAATAATCTTTTAAAAAACTTTGGGACAACTGGATATTCACATACAAAACAAATGAGATTGGACCCCCACCTCATTTCGTGTTAAAAATCATAACATAAATTAACTTTAAATACATAAATGTGAGAGCTAAAACTATAGAATTCTTAGAAGAAAATATAGGTGTTCATCTTTGTGACCTTTGATTAGGTGATGGTTTTTTAGATATGACACTAAATTATAAGAAACAAAAGAGGAAATAGATAATTTGGATATCATAAAAATTAAAGACTTTTGCATTTAAAAGGAGAGACCACAGAATGGGAGAAAATAGTTGAAAATTATATATCTGATAAGGAAATAGTATCTAGAGTATATTTTAAAAAATTACATTTGCAGCTTACAATGACCAAATAATTTATTTAAAAACAAAGCAGAGGGTTTGAATAGATATTTTCCAAAACAAAACATGAAAATATGCTCATTGTCATTAGTTATTAGGTAAAGACAAATCAAAACCAAAAAGAGATACCATTTCCTATCCATTAAGATGACTAAAATTAAGAAAACAGACAGACAAGTTGTTGGTATGGATGTGAAAATGTTGGAACTCTCATACATTGCTGGTGGGAATATATTATAAAATGTTGTAGCTGCTTTGTGAAATAGTTTGGTAATTCCTCAAAAAGTTAAATGTAGAGTTACCATATGACTTAACAGTTCCATTCCTAGGTATTTGCCCAAGAGAATTAAAAACATATATCCACTAAAGACATTAATGTTCATAGCAGCTTTATACATAAAGGCCCCAAATTGGAAATAATCCAACTAGTCATCAACTGATGGATGATTAAATGCACTACATCTGTAGAATATAATATTATTCAGTAAAAAGGATAAGGTCCTGATACATGCTATAGCATGGAATAATCTTATAGACAAAAGGTCACATACTTTATGATTCTATTTTAGTATAATGTCAAGAATAGTGAATTTATAGAGAAAAGTCAGGTTAATGATTGCCAGGGGCTACAAAGATAGAGCTTCCTTCATAGCACCAACAAGATGGCAGAGTAGAAGGATCGTGCGCTCATCTTCTCCTGTGAGAACTCCAAAACTGCAACTCGCTGCTGAACAGCCGTTGATGGGAGACTGTTGGATCCCACCAAAAAAAGATACCCCGTGTCCAAAGGCAAAGGAGAAGCCGCAACAAGATGATAGGAGGGGCGAAATCACATTTAGAATCAAACCCCATACCCATCAGCGTGTTCAGAAGGCTCAAACAAAACATGTGCACCAGGGCCTAGAGACCCCAGAGAGACTGCCTTTGAGTGTTTGAGTGTCTCCTGTGGCAGCACAGGTCAGCAGTGGCCTGTCGCAGGGATGGGACTCTGTGTGCAGCAGACCTGGGTCACCAAGTGTGTGGCATAAGCTCTCTTGGAGGAGGTCGCCATTAGCCCCACCATAGAGCCACAGAGCAGACGACCCACAAACTGCAGAACAATTATACCAAAGAAATTCTTGGACTGTTAAGAAACTTCTAGGACCCACAACAGATCTCCCAACCTGGGGATCTGGCAAAGGGACTGAGAACCCGCAAGGAATTTGACTTTGGAGGACAGTGGGAGACTGAGCCAGACTTGCCTGTGAGTGTCCAGGAGTCTCCAGTGGAGGTATGGGTTGACAGTTTGGCCTCAGGCCAAACAACAGGGAGGGGACACAGCCCATCAATAGAAAATTGGATTAAAATTTTACTGAGCACCCAGTTTCTCCCACAGTCTCTCCCATCAGAAAGCTTCCATAAGCCTCTTATCCTTATTCATCAGAGGGCAGACAGAATGGAAACCACAATCACAGAAAAACAACCAAACTGATCACATGGATCACAGCCTTGTCTAATTCAGTGAAACTATGAGCCATGCTATATGGGGCCACCCAAGATGGACAGGTCAAAGTGGAGAGTTCTGACAAAACGGGGTCCGCTGGAGAAGAGATTGGCAAACTACTTTAGTATTTTTGCCTTGAGAACACCATGAACAGTATGAAAAGGCAAAAGAATAAGCACTGAAAGAAAAGCTTCCAAGATGGAGAAGCCCTATAAAGTCAGCAAAAACAACTGTGGCTCAGATCATGAACTCCTTATTGCAAAATTCAGACTTAAATTGAAGAAAGAAAGGAAAACCACTAGACTATTAAAGTGAAGTTGCTAAGTCGTGTCCTACTCTTTGCGACCCCATGGACTGTAGCACACCAGGGACTGTAGCACACACACACTCCCTCCATGGGATTCTCCAGGCAAGAGTATTGGAGTGGGTTGCCATTTCCTTCTCCAGGGGATCTTCCCGACCCAGGGATCAAACCCGGGTCTCCCACATTCCAGGCAGACACTTTAACCTCTGAGCTACCAGGGAATCCCTCACAGTTATACAGTGGAAGTGACAAACAGATTCAAGGGATTAGATCTGATAGACAGAGTGCCTGAAGATCTATGGACAGAGATTCCTGACATTGTACAGGAGGCAGTGATCAAGACCATCCCCAAGAAAAAGAAATGCAAAAAGGCAAAATGGTTGTCTGAGGAGGCCTTACAAATAGCTGAGAAAAGAAGAGATATGAAAGGCAAAGGAGAAAAGCAAAGATATACCCATTTGAATGCAGAGTCCCAAAGAATAGCAAGGAGAGAAAAGAAAGCCTTCCTCAGTGATCAATGCAAAGAAATAGAGGAAAACAATAGAATGGGAAACACTAGAGATCTCTTGAAGAAAATTAAAGATACCAAGGGAACATTTCATGCAAAGATGGGCACAATAAAGGACAGAAATGGTATGAACCTAAGAGAAGCAGAAGATATTAAGAAGAGGTGGCACAATACACAGAAAAACTATACAAAAAAGATCTTCATGACCCAGATGACCACAATGGTATGATCACTCACCTAGAGCCAGACATCCTGGAGTCCCAAAGTCAAATGGGCCTTAGGAAGCATCTCTATGAACAAAGCTAGTGGAGGCGATGGAATTCCAGCTGACTATTTCAAATCCTAAAAAATGATGCTCTGAAAGTGCTGCAGTCAATATGCCAGCAAATTTGGAAAACTTGGCAGTGGCCACAGGACTGGAAAAGGTCAATTTTCAGTTGCCTTTCAGAAAGGCAATGCCAAAGAGTGCTCAAACTACTGCACAATTGCACTCACCTCTCACGCTAGCAAAGTAATGCTCAAAATTCTCCTATTGAGGCTTCAACCAGTATGTGAACTGAGAATTTCCAGATGTTCAAACTGGATTTCGAAAAGGCAGAGGAATCAGAGATCAAACTGCCAGCATCTATTGGATCATCAAAAAAACAAGAGAGTTCCAGAAAAACATCTCAGTTCAGTCACTCAGGTGTGTCCGACTCTTTGTGACCCCATGAATTGCAGCACGCCAGGCCTCCCTGTCCATCACCAAATCCTGGAGTTCACACAAACTCATGTCCATTGAGTCGGTGATGCCATCCAACCATTTCATCCTCTGTCGTCCCCTTCTCCT
This sequence comes from Bos taurus, assembly GCF_002263795.3. NCBI lineage: Eukaryota > Metazoa > Chordata > Mammalia > Artiodactyla > Bovidae > Bos > Bos taurus. Next base: position 59,730,650 of record NC_037334.1, on the reverse strand, counting down.
CCTGCCCCCAATCCCTCCCAGCAAAAGAGTCTTTTCCAATGAGTCAACTCTTCGCACGAGGTGGCTAAAGTATTGGAGTTTCAGCATCTACTTCCGCTTTATTGACTATACCAAGGCCTTTGACTGTATGGATCACAACAAACTCTGAAAAATTTAAAGAGATGGGAATACCAGACCACCTTACCTGCCTCCTGAGAAATCTGTATGCAGGTCAAGAAACAACAGTTAGAACTGGACATGGAATAATGCACTGGTTCCAAATCAGGAAAAGAGTACATCAAGGCTGTATTTTGTCACCCTGTTTACTTAACTTCTGGCAACCCACTCCAGTATTCTTGCCTGAGAAATCCTGTGTATAGAGTAGCCTAGGGCTACATTCCATGAGGTCACAAAGAGTCAGACTGAGCGACTAACGAGTGAGCGGCTAACAGTACCCTGGTTTTCAAGTATGTTAACTCATAACTATATCTGCTTGTTTTAGCTTGATAGTCATATAGGTTCAGACACATTCTAAAAGATCTGCATTTTTTTCTCCCATCTTCACATTACGATTTTGATGTTCTATTTTACATGTTCTTGTTTATCCTTTTGCTATTGATTATAGTTTTATAATTTAAAATTGCTTTTATAAAATTTTTGATGGTTTCCTAATCTACTGGCTTATGTAATAATCTTCAATCCTTTCATATATTTGCCTCTCCTGTTGTATTTTTTCCTTTCCTATAATTTTTTGTTTCTTCTCCATTTAGAGAAGACCTTTAAATACTTGCTGTTAGGTTTAGTACTGTTGTATTCTTTTAGTTTTTGCTTCTCTAAGAAATTTTTTATCTCTCTTTTGTTATAAATGATAATTTTACTGAATAGAGTATTCTAGGTTACAGATTTTTCCCTTTCAGCACTTCAATTGGTCATACGTCTCCCTTCTGGCCTACATATTTTCTGCAGAGAAATCAGCTGATAACCTTATGAAGCTTCCCTTGTAACTTACTCTTTGTTTCCCTCTTGGTGCCTTTAGAATTATCTCTCTAAGTTTTCCCACTTCAATTATGTTTTGGTGTGGGTCTGTTCATCTTGTTTGGGACCCTCTGATTCTTGTACCTGGATATCTGTTTTCTTTTAGGTTTGGAAAGTTTTCAACCATAATTTCTCCAAATATATTTTTGATACTCTCTTCTCCTTCTTCTGGAATCTTAATTTTACATAGGTTCACACACCTTTATATTATCCCATACATCTCATATGTTGCTTTTATTTTCTTTTTATTTGTTTTTCTGTCTGGTGCTCTGATGAAGTATTTCCATTATTCTGTCTTCCAGATCACTTATTTATTCTTCTATGTTAGTCTGATATTCATTCCTTTTATTTTGGTTTTTATCTTTGCAACTGACTTGTGTAATTATGATTGGTTCCTTTATAGTTTCTAGTTCCTTGTTACACTGATCTGCATTGTTATTGATAATCTTTCTTATTTTTTCATCATTTTTACTACCTCCTTTTTGAACTTGGGGTCTGGTAGACTTGAGAGGTCTGTTTAACCATTTGTTCTTTCAAGGGATTTCTCTATTCTTTTAATTGGAAATAGTTTCTCTACTTTTTCATGTTATTTAACATTCGTTGTCTCCTTGAGTTTATGGGAAACAGTTATCTACTGTGGTCTTCAAGGGATGTTTTAATGTGGGACTATCCCTGTGTAGACTGTGTGAGTCTGGTGTTTTCAGTGCCAGGGCTGTTTTGGTATGGATGCCACCCCCTTCTTTCCTCAGCATGTGCTGGTTTTTATCTCCTTTATAAAAGGTGTGATGGTACAGTAACCAGAACCTGAACTGGATAATGGAAGGGGTCTCCTCTTTGCTCCATGGCTGTCACAGCCCTGTTGATGGTGATATCTCCTCCCCAGTTTTTAGATTAGAAGCCCTGAGGGTCAGGTTCACTAAGGATCTGTTGCCTTTGTGTGTTCTGTCGCCAAGGAGGTGAACACTGAAGCGAGTGAGGCCCACGTGGTCAAAGTGAACTTATGGACTGCATTTGTGGTTCTGTCCAGATGCAACCAAAGTTTGTGTCCCTTTCTCCATTGTGTTTGTCCCAGACTACTGCTCGGCATTGTAGCTCCAGGAATGAAGATGGTTTTGCTTCTTCTTCGGACCTGGCATGCCTTTGTTTAGAGCTCCCCCAGGATCTCTTCACCCTAGATCTGGCTCCAAAATGTGGTATTAGTTGGGTGGAACTTGAGTGCTCCTGCCTAGAAAGGGACCTCTGAGTACTCCTTCCCAGGTGCTGGACACTGGGACCCACCCCTGATGTGCACATACATGATGTTGATTTGCCTCATCACTAACAATGCTAACTTTAATCACTTGAGTAAGCTGGTAATAACTTCCAGGTTATCCACTACTAAGTTACTCTTTTTAGTTTAAAAATTAATAAATATTTTGTAGTGATATTCCTTGAGATTATGCAAATATCATTTTTATTGCGGTTTTGCTCATGCTATTGTTCTAAGTGAGGCCATGTTCAAATGGAGCAAACTATATAAGTAAATGTGTGCAATCTTACATGTTTAAACTACACATTCTCCTTTTCTCTTCCTAGTATCAATTTCTAATGAACAGAAATGTTACCATTTCTCAAACCAAGAAAAATACATGAGCATTTACTGGTCATGAGTATTTAACATGGCAAGCGTATTCCAAAAGAATGTAGTATATATTTTTATGCCTTTGTAAGTGATGGAGAAGAATGGGGATACACATTATAATCATCCATTTTCACTTCTATAAGACTTTATAATTTACAAAACACGTTCACATGCATATCTCATCTGATTCTCACAATATGTGTTAAACAGTAAAGGAAAAGATACTGCACACCTGGAGTACCTACTCACAGCTACACACCTGGTAAAAGTTCACGTTGGGGTAAACACACAGTCTTCTGTTTAAAGTTTCCTTGTGTTCTCCTGAGTTGCTTGGTGGAGTTTTATAATGAAGACAGTGATGATGAGGATGATAAAGACCTCAGTGATGCAAATGTTGACAAGTACAGAGAAGCGAGTAAAACTAAATAAAATCATGTCTTTGCCAAGGCCTAAACTTGGAAATTTTAAATTTTTTAAATAAATTTAAAATAGGAAAAGCAGTATGTCAAGGCTGTATATTGTCACCCTGCTTACTTAACTTATATGCAGACTACATCATGAGAAATGCTGGGCTGGAGGAAGCACAAGCTGGAATCAAGATTGCCGGGAGAAATATCAAGAACCTCAGATATGCAGATGACACCACCCTTATGGCAGAAAGTGAAGAAGAACTAAAGAGCCTCTTGATGAACGTGAAAGAGGAGAGTGAAAAAGTTGGTTTAAAGTTCAACATTCAGAAAGCTAAGATCATGGTATCTGGTCCCATCACTTCATGGCAAATAGATGGGGAAACAATGGAAACAGTGACAAAGTTTATTTTGGGGGGCTGCAAAATCACTGTAGATGTTGATTGCAGCCATGAAATTAAAAGACGCTTATTCCTTGGAAGGACAGTTATGACCAACCTAGACAGCATATTAAAAAGCAGAGACATTACTTTGTCCGCAAAGGTTCGTCTAGGCAAGGCTGTGGTTTTTCCACTGGTCATGTATGGATGTGAGAGTTGGACTATAAAGAAAGCTGAGCACTGAAGAATTGATCCTTTTGAACTGTGGTGTTGGAGAAGACTCTTGAGAGTCCCTTGGACTGCAAGGAGATCTAACCAGTTCATCCTAAAGTAGATCAATCCTGGGTGTTCATTGGAAGGACTGACGCTAAAGCTGAAACTGCAATAATTTGGCCACCTGATGCAAGAGCTGACTCATTTTAAAAGACCCTGATGCTGGGAGGGATTGAGGGCAGGAGGGGAAGGGGATGACAGAGGATGAGATGGTTGGATGGCATCACCAACTCAATGGACATGGGTTTGGGTAGACTCTGGCAGTTGGTGATGGACAGGGAGGCCTGGCGTGCTGCGGTTCATGGGGTCACAGAGTCGGGCACGACTGAGTGACTGAACTGAACTGATTTGACATTTACATTTATGATTGGATGTCTGGCTTTCCTGAACCAGAGATAATCCAGAGCCCCAAGTATGGGGGCAAGACTGATCCATTCTTCCACAAAGTTTCCAAAGAACAAAGAGGTCCAGGTCATTGGCTTAAGGAAGTCAAGTGCATCGTGTCTTCACTGGTACAGGCAGAATAACTGTGGAACATGAAGAACCCATTCGCTTACCCCACCTCTCAGGCAACTCTGTGAGACTGCTTGTAGACATGGTAGGAAACAAATAAGATTGTTAGAAAGGATACTACTGTCAGCTTTATAGCCACAAACTAATAACCAGAAGGAGATCCAGACTGAGACATGCAGTGAGTTGCTGCTGCTGCTAAGTTGCTTCAGTTGTGTCCAACTCTGTGCTGTCCCATAGACAGCAGCCCATCAGACTCCCCCATCCCTGGGATTCTTCAGGCAAGAACACTGGAGTGGGTTGCCATTTCCTTCTCCAGTGCATGAAAGTGAAAAGTGAAAGTGAAGTCACTCAGTCATGTCTGACTAGTAGTGACCCCTTGGACTACATCCCACGAAGCTCCTCTGTCTATGGGATTTTCCAGGCAAGAGTACTGGAGTGGGGTGCCATTGGGCAAACTCAATTAAGCCTCAATAGAAGCAGCTTGTCACAGAGGCACAGAACTGGTTTGAAATCATTTAACTCAAAGCAACTGGATCAAAACAACAGTTCAGGCTGAAAAATTATTTTGTTATAAATGATTATGACAAAACATTTATAACAAGTGTTATAAATTCCTTAGCCATGTTTTATTTTTTCTGTTAGTTTGTGGTTTAGCTTTTTACTTTAATTCAGTTTTAGCCTTTCATTACTTGGGGAAACCAACAACAGGAACTGATTTGTCATAGTGTAAATAGTCAACAATAAGATACTAAATGAAACAATCTACATGTTTATTAACTGAAAATGAGTTAACTCACTATATTTTTGTACATATTGACTTTCAAACACAGTTCTTAAGGTCAGGTTACTGGGGCCACCAGTCATGACCTGGTCATCTATAAAGAGAGTCACATGTGAACATACACCTATGTAGTTACTAGCATACAGTGAGATTGTAGTTTCCCATGACGTAATCACACATACGCAGAGTGCAACATGCATATAAACATAGGCATTTCAGTTCAATCAATGAATAGAAATAAGACCCAGAGACAGCAAAACATTAGGATTACAGTTTTTAAAGTTTAGGACTGAGTTCGGTGTTGGTTCTCAGATTCATTTATATGAAATGAATTGCATGAAGATTAATGTTAAAGATTTGTTTTGAATTTTGATTTAAATGATAGAATAAAGAGTTGGCCTTTGAAGGGAGTGGTTAAGCCTTATGCTATAGAGCAGTTGTGAAAGGTAAAAATTGGGATTTAGATGTAAGGTGAATTTTGGGTTTATATGAAATTAGAATTTATTTTTAAATGTTGAGGTGTAAGCTATCAATTAAGCTATAAGCCTAGATAAGGATTTGACTGTAGAATAATATACGTGGTAGACATTTTGGAAGTGAGTCCCCAGGTCTCTTCATTTTGAGACAAATGTCTAATAACTTAAAATTTCCCCAAGTGTTTATACGGGCATATGTGCTTATCTGACGATTGCTACAAAGGGATGTACAGTCAGACCTTGAGATATGGAGGCTGGAAGGCTTTGAATAAATAAAAGATGCTTATAGAAACTATAGAAAGTGAGGAAAAGGTAATGAATTTAAGGAAAAGTTTGCAATAAGAGATAACAGGGAAGGACTATATAGAAAAAGAAAAAAATAGTATAGAGAAAAGGAAAACTATTTGAGAGAGAGGAAAAGGGAAATGAAAAGAAAGGAGAAACGATGAGGTTTTGTTTTTATTCACTACTCAGCATTTCTGGACCAGGGTTTCTTCTCTTTTGTGCATTTAGACACTGGTTCTTCATGTTTACAATTTGGTTGAGAAGGTGTGTCACGAAGATCAAAGACTGAGAAATATTAGATTTGAATTAAGCACTATGAACTATCTAGGATTATGGATAAATTAGGCATTTAACATTAGAATTAGGGGATTGAGAATCTAAAATCATGGGTCAGGATTTATTCATATGGAATAGCTGATGTTTGTGGCACAATTAGATTGATAATTAAAATGATAAAGATGGTTCAGAGCTGTGTTAAATTTGAAGTAGGATTTGCAACTGTTCCTTCCTCCCTGAGTAGAATCACACAGCATCCTTGTTAAAACAGACTGGTATGTCAAGTAAAGAAGACTCAATTAGGAATTAGAGTTTCATTAGAACAATTAGGAAATTAATTGCCCAAATAGGGTCCCTATTGCAAATTAAAAATTTTTGTCAATTTATTTTAAACATATACTTTTTAAAAACCTTAGGAATAAGTTAGATTGTTTAAGCTATGTCAGAGAGTTCAGTGGTTTATTTTGATAATTTTTGCTATAAAATGTGTTTATGAAATAAATTTGTAGTTGTGAAGCCATGTCATTCCTGAAAATATTTATGACTGTGCTATAGGCATTACAAAGGGCTTCCTTGGTGGCTCAGTGGTAAAGAATCCACCTGCCAGTGCAAGAGATGTGAGGTTGATCCCTGGTCTGGGAAGATCTCCTGGAGAAGGAAATGGCAGCCCACTCCAGTATTCTCGCCTGGGGAACCCCATGGGCAGAGAAGACTGGTGGGGTGTAGTCCATGGGGACACAAAGATTCGGACTTGACTCAGTGACTGAACAACCACAGTAGGCATTGCACATATTTTGCTCCTTATGTTCCATTTAAAGTAGGTTTTTATCTTTTGATCTATTGAAGTTACTAGGTAGATAGTAGTTCTGCAAAGTTTTTAATAAGTGTAATTATTTTGATGCTTAGAACTCAACAATGAGCTGTTACAATTTCGTTGTACTTTTTAGTTTATTTTGACATGTATTTGTCAGTCAGTGAGACAGAAGTCTGAAGGAGAGCACAACTTTCCCCACCCAACAAAGATGACTCTGGGTCTGTCTCTGCCCCCTCCCTACCAGTTCCCCCCTCCTGGAACCAGGAATGATGATGATGGCAATGATGATATCCTTGCTCTGTATCCACGTCTGTAGGGAAGTTAACATACTCCTTCATGAAGAAACTGAACTTTTCCATAACTCTTCCTATGGGAAGACACAATTAAGAGGATCATTAACACAGGAGGAAAATTTACATTATCTTAGAGCTGAAAGGAACTACAGAGATTGCAGCCATAGCCTAATTTTACACATGAGGAAAATGAGTCCTTAAAAAGGAGTGTCCTTGCTACAGGCAGTTTCTGACAGAGCGAGTAGCAGAATGTCCCTAGTCCAGTGATATTTTCATCCCACCTGCTCCCTCTACCGATCCTAGAGCCCAGACTAATCACCCAGTGTCTTAAACCAGCAAAGAAGGAGAACCTCTGACAAGGGAAGTTGGGGTGGCCGGCCCCTCGGGCTTTCCTGGTCCGCAGGGCCCGTGGTGAGGCTGGGCCCTGCACTAGTAAGGGGAACGTCCACCACGCGTCCTCTTCAGTGTCCTTGGATGCAAGCTGTTTTCTAGGTTGAGGGCCCAGTGTCTGTGCACATTAGAGAATCTTCCCTTCTGTGAAATAAAAGCCCCTGAGTAGGAATCAGTGTGTAGACATATCATTCTGGGCTCAGACCCTAATGTGATATTTTAACTTGTTAAGATAATCACAAAGATGGGAAAAAAAAAAAAAGAAAAACAGAAAAACACAAGAGCTAAGTGGCCAAAACCCAGGGGTCTAAAAGAGAGTTAACAGTGAGCAAAGGGAACTGGTTGTTACCACTCCTGAGTTGCCTATTTTGCATGAAAGAAGTGTCTTCTGCCTGATTATATTGCCTTCCAAAACATTGAGTAAGCCAAACAAAATAGTTAAAGCATGTCCATGAGGATTCTAGCCCAAGTCCTGACAGCTTGGACTTTATTGTATTCCTTATTTCAGATTGAAGAAAAAAAAATCTTTGTGGTAGCCTTATCCTCCCTACTGCCTCAGGCTACAGATATTTACAGCCACCAGGAAATTGAGGAGGATAAAGACCTTCTGGTCACAGTTTATCTAAGAATAATCTATTGGCCATTAAGTCTCTGAGAAGTAGGATAAGAGGCTTCTATTCTACATGATAGGATAGTAGTTTTGAATTATTTTTTAGTGTGGGATTCAGAAACATTTCTTCCAATAAGAAATTATGTGGAGCTCCACTACTTAAAAGAGTCCAAAGCTGGTTCGAACTGGAGACCTCCCCAAATGAACTCTGTAACCTCTTGGGTGACTCCTAACTTCCCTCTACAGAACCTCTGGGCTCTAGAGACAGTAATTTGAAGGCTTCTGGTCTTGTTAGACTTTCAGCTGACAGATGGGAATTAAAGGCTCTGTCATGGAGGGACCAGTCCAAGCTGGCAGAGCAGGTGGCTCATCCTTAATCCGACTGTGAGGCAGCAAGTTTTCTCTCTCCCAGACACTCTTGGTGCGTAAGTACAGTTTTTAGAGAACTGAGCATTCTAGTGGAAAGAGGAGAAGATTGCAGTGAAGGACGGTGCCCTAGCTTTTTTTCCTTCCCATGAGATACTCACAAATTCTCAATACACAAGTGGCATTCATTCCCATAGGTGATGTAGTCAGAACCACAAACAGGCAGGTATGTGATGGGGCAGGGGATGGCCACCACTGGGTACTTCTTGTAAATGCTGCAGTTCACCTGCAACATACGCAAGAGAATGTCCTGCTTTTCTCCTCATCCTTAAGCTAGGCTACCCTGGCCTCTATCTGACAGGAAGCACAGTACCATCCGGAAGTTCCAGCTCTTATACTCTGAAACTGGTGTGCTACTTCTATTGATAATATTGTGACCACACTGACAAAAGCTAGTACCACCAGTATCACTTCTATTACTACTAGTACACACAGTTAACAGCTCCTGCGTATTTCCTTGCCAGGCATTAAACTTAAATCTTACATGGATTTTTTGTTTGTTTGTTTAATCTTCAGAAAACTGAAGTGGATAGGTTCTACTATTACCCCTATTTATAGATGAGAGAGATCTGGGCTTAAAAAAAGAGGGAATTTGTATAATATAAAAGCTAGCTAGGGTAGGGCTGGGATTTGAATCCAGAATCTGTGCTGTTAACCAAGGTAACTGTCTTTTGCCTCTCACATGTTGCCTTTTCCATGGAGACATCACCAGCTTCTCAGCTAGAAGTACCCTCTCTCTTTTTTTAAATTCTGGAACATTTTCTTTACACTTAGATTATTTGCTTATATGTATATCACATTTCTACAGCTGCCTTCTGAAAAGTAGAGGCAACTTACCTACAGCTGCCTTGCCTTTCACCTGTCCACTCACCCCACCACAGGCATACTGAATTAACCTTTCATATGTATTTCTCAAGTGTTTGTTGAGTAAATACAGTAAATATAAAATTAAACTAAGTAGGAAATTAAACAAATTAAATTGTGGTTCAGTATACTCACTGTTTTCAAAGGCAGGCTAGCAGCTTCTGAAAGAGAGATTCAGTTGGAAATGTTAAAAATAAAGCAGAGTTGTGAGGTCTCATTAATTAATGTAAAGTCAGTCTGTCGAATAAGACTCTGTGGTTCCTCTGGTAATTAGTTTCAGCACCTACCCTGTCCCTTCACAAAACCCAACTGTATTCTGAAGAAGCCAGATGGCCACTGTGTTAGGTAATCCTTGGTTCAAGTAAGAGAATTATCCAAATTTCCTCCCTTTATATACCACAGGATGTTTTCTGGAGCTCATTGTGTCTCTGATAATGTTTTAAATCAGATAGCAATAAAAGTATTGCACTCACTGTTTCTAAGAGCCTGAAGCACCATCTTTGATAGTCTTCCCCTCCTAATTGATATGAAGAAAAGTAGTAGAATATCTCTAAGGTATTATAATTTTATTTAAGTAATTTTTCACTATATAAAAGTTTAATTGTTGACTCCTGGGTTTTGGATAATTTTTTTTCCTATTTTCCTGGATTAATTTGGAGAGAGATTCAAGTTTTTCTGCATCTTTGTGATGAGAAGTAGTATCTCATAACACCGGCAGTTTCCAGGTCCTAATAAAATGGGCTTCCCCAGTGGCTCACATGGTAAAGAATCTGCCTGCAATGCAGGAGACTCAGGTTCAATCCCTGGGTTGTGAAGATCCCCTGAAGAAGGGAATGGCAACCCACTCCAGTATTCTTGCCTGGAGAATTACATGGTCAGAGGAATGTGGTGGGATACAGTCCACAGGGTCACAAAGAGTCAGATATGACTAAGCGACTAACACACACAATAAGATGGTAGACTTATGAAAAAAGTAATGAGTGTGTGTTTTTGGTTTTGGTCCCATGAATGGAAATAAAAATCCTTGAAAGGGAATGTTCTAGATTCAAACCCTTCAACTCCAAGTGGGACTTAAGATTCTCCCTTTCCAGGCCAGGGCTGTTTCTATTACAAACTGCTGCTGCTGCTGCTGCTAAATCGCTTCAGTCATGTCCGACTCTGTGCGACCCCATAGACAGCAGCCCACCAGGCTCTGCCATCCTTGGGATTCTCCAGGCAAGAACACTGGAGTGGGTTGCCATTGCCTTCTCCATTGTGTGAAAGTGAAAAGTGAAAGTGAAGTCGCTCAGTCGCGACCGACTCGTAGCCACCCCATGGACTGCAGCCCACCAGGCTCCTCCATCCATGGGATTTTCTAGGCAAGAGTACTGGAGTGGCTTGCCATTGCCTTCTCCGCTATTACAAACTAGTATCCTTTAAATCCACATGACCAGACATTTCTCTGAGATGTTCATATCCTAGGAGGGGCTATGTCAGAGAACAAGCTTATGGCTATTAAGGGCACTATCTACCCTTAACTCACCTGAGCAAGAGCAGAGATGGGCCACTACACAGAGCAGAAGGAGACCCCCAGTAGTCTTCATGATGGAGACTGCTGTGATGCAGAGGTTACTCAGGATGGTCACAACAACTGCATCAGCCATACTCTAGGAAAGGGTCATGTTTATAAGGCAATGTTTGATTTCTCCGCCTTTCCTGTGAGGTCATGCAAAGTCAGGGTTGGCTCTGAGAGGCTCTCAAAGCACAATGTCACACCCTGGGTGGTGTTACAGTCCTTGCCACTTAATTGCTACTTCCTGTTTGATCAACAAATTGATTATTCAAGGTGAGAAGTATTTTTCTGCCTGCTCTAGGGGTGGGGAATGTTGTTCCTTTAAATTCTAAAATTCAGAGTAGAAGAGATTAAGTATAGGCTACTTGACACAGTTATAGAATAAATGAAAATATCAAACTTTCTGTATTTCACCAAAATAGAGACTATTACCCTCAGATCAGTCAGATTACACTTTGTACTTGTGCTGTGTTGCTCAGTCATGTCCAACTCTTTGCAACCCCATGGGCTGTAGCACGCCAGGCTCCTCTGTCCATGGGGATTCACCAGGCAAGAATACTGGAGTGGGTTGCCATGCTCTTCTACAGGGGATCTTCCCAACCTGGGGATCAAACCCAGGTCTCCTGCATTGCAGGTGGAATCTTTACCATTTGAGCCACCAAGGAAGCCCAAGAATACTGGAGTGGGTAGCCTGTCCCTTCTGCAGGGGATCTTCCTGACCTAGTAATCAACAGGTTACACTTAGGTTTATATTTTGGCTCCTGGGAAAATGTTGTTTTACTTTCGAGGCAACAAGTCCATGAATCAAAGAAAAATAATAGTGAAAGGAATAGTGACCTTAGCCCTTTTGAGGCTTGGAGAAAGGCATTGACGTTTTCTGACAGAATGTGGTCCACTGGAGAAGGGAATGGCAAACCACTTCAGTTTTTTTGCCTTGAGAACCCCATGAACAGTATGCAAAGGCAAAATGATAGGATACTGAAAGAGGAACTCCCCAAGTCAGTAGGTGCCCAATATGCTACTGGAGATCACTGGAGAAGTAACTCCAGAAAGAATGAAGGGATGGAGCCAAAGCAAAAACAATACCCAGCTGTGGATGTGACTGGTGATAGAAGCAAGGTCTGATGCTGTAAAGAGCAATACTACATAGGAACCTGGAATGTCAGGTCCATGAATGAAGGCAAATTGGAAGTGGTCAAACAGGAGATGGCAAAAGTGAATGTCAACATTCTAGGAATCAGCGAACTCAAATGGACTGGAATGGGTGAAATTAACTCAGATGACCATTATATCTACTACTGCAGACAGGAATCCCTCAGAAGGAATGGAGTAGCCATCATAGTCAACAAAAGAGTCCATAATGCAGTACTTGGATGCAATCTCAAAAACGACAGAATGATCTTTGTTCATTTCCAAGGCAAACCATTCAATATCACAGTAATCCAAGTCTATGCCCCAACCAGTAATGCTGAAGAAGCTGAAGTTGAATGGTTCTATGAAGACCTACAAGACCTTTTAGAACTAACACCCAAAAAAGATGTCCTTTTCATTTTAGGGGACTGGAATGCAAAAGTAGGAAGTCAAGAAACACCTGGAGTAACAGGCAAATTTGGCCTTGGAATATGAAATGAAGCAGTGCAAAGACTAATAGAGTTTTCCCAAGAAAATGCACTGGTCATAACAAACACCTCTTCCAACAACACAAGAGAAGACTCTACACATGGACATCACCAGGTGGTCAACACTGAAATCAGATTGATTATGTTCTTTGCAGCCAAAGATGGAGAAGCTCTATACAGTCAACAAAAACAAGACCAGGAGCTGAGTGTGGCTTAGATCATGAACTCCTTATTGCCAAATTCAGACTGAAATTGAAAAAGTAGGGAAAACCACTAGACCATTCAGGTATGACCTAAATCAAACCCCTTATGATTATACAGTGGAAGTGAAAAATAGATTTAAGAGCCTAGATCTGATAGATAGAGTACCTGATGACTATGGACTGAGGTTTGTGACATTGTACAGGAGACAGGGATCAAGACCATCCTCATGGAAAAGAAACACAAAAAAGCAAAATGGCTGTCTGGGGAGGCCTTACAAATAGCTGTGAAAAGAAGAGAAGCGAAAAGCAAAGGAGAAAAGGAAAGATATAAGCATCTGAATGCAGAGTTCCAAAGAATAGCAAGATAGAGATAAGAAAGCCTTCCTCAGTGATCAATGCAAAGAAACAGAGAAAACAACAGAATGGGAAAGACTAGAGATCTCTTCAAGAAAATTAGAGATACCAAGGGGACATTTCATGCAAAGATAGGCTTGATAAAGGACACAAATGGTATGGACCTAACAGAAGCAGAAGATATTAAGAAGAGATGGCAAGAATACACAGAAGAACTGTACAAAAAAGATCTTAATGACCAAGATAATCACGATGATGTGATCACTGACCTAGAGCCAGACATCCTGGAATGTGAAGTCAAGTGGGCCTTAGAAAGCATCACTATGAACAAAGCTAACGGAGGTGATGGAATTCCAGTTGAGCTATTTCAAATTCTGAAAGATGATGCTGTGAAAGTGTTGCACTCAACATGCCAGCAAATTTGGAAAACTCAGTCCACTCAGCAGTGGAAGAGGTCAGTTTTCATTCCAATCCCAAAGAAAGGCAATGCCAAAGAGTGCTCAAGCTACCGCACCATTGCACTCATCTCACACGCTAGTAAAGTAATACTCAAAATTCTCCAAGCCGGGCTTCAGCAATACGTGAACCGTGAACTTCCAGATGTTCAAGCTGGTTTTAGAAAAGGCAGAGGAACCAGAGACCAAATTGCTGGCATCTATTGGATCATCGAAAAAACAAGAGAGTTCCAGAAAAGCATCTATTTCTGCTTTATTGACTATGCTAAAGCCTTTGACTGTGTGGATCACAATAAACTGTGGAAAATTCTTCAAGAGATTGGAATACCAGAACACCTGACCTGCCTCTTGAGAAATTTGTATGCAGGTCAGGAAGCAACAGTTAGAACTGGACATGGAACAACAGACTTGTTCCAAATAGGAAAAGAGTATGTGAAGGCTGTATATTGTCACCCTGCTTATTTAATTTCTATGCAGAGTACATCATGAGAAACGCTGGACTGGAAGAAGCACAAGCTGGAATCAGGATTGCTGGGAGAAATATCAATACCCTCAGATATGCAAATGACACCACCCTTATGGCAGAAAGTGAAGAGGAACTCAAAAGCCTCTTGATGAAAGTGAAAGAGGAGAGTGAAAAAGTTGGCTTAACGCTCAACATTCAGAAAACGAAGATCATGGCATCCGGTCCCATCACTTCATGGGAAATAGATGGGGAAACAGTGGAAACAGTGTCAGACTTTATTTTTCTGGGCTCCAAAATCACTGCAGATGTTGACTGCAGCCATGAAATTAAAAGACGCTTACTCCTTGGAATAAAAGTTATGACCAACCTAGATAGCATATTCAAAAACAGAGACATTACTTTGCCAACAAAGGTCTGTCTAGTCAAGGCTATGGTTTTTCCAGTCGTCATGTATGGATGTGAGAGTTGGTTGAGCACCGAAGAATTGATGCTTTTGAACTGTGGTGTTGGAGAAGACTCTTGAGAGTCTCTTGGACTGCAAGGAGATCCAACCAGTCCATTCTGAAGGAGATCAGCCCTGGGATTTCTTTGGAAGGAATGATGCTAAAGCTGAAACTCCAGTACTTTGGCCACCTCATGCGAAGAGTTGACTCATTGGAAAAATTCTGATGCTGGGAGGGATTGGGGGCAGGAGGAGAAGGGATGACAGAGGATGAGATGGCTGGATGGCGTCACTGACTTGTTGGACGTGAGTCTGAGTGAACTCCGGGAGTTGGTGATGGACAGGGACGCCTGGCGTGCTGAGATTCATGGGGTCGCGAAGAGTTGGACACGACTGAGCGATTGAACTGACTAACTGACTGACTGAACATACAACCCCAACATTTCTGTGATTTAAAGCAATACATGTTTATTTTTATTAATACATACAAGCTATACATGAATGGTGGTCAGCTGATGGTGCACCATTGCTTCAGTGGGTTCTAAGTATACAGGATAGTCACCATTTGGAATGTTGTTAACTGTCAAGGTGAAGTGAAGTAAAGATGTATTGCTAAGGATTTGCATTTACAGCAATTGAATATTCCAGCTCAGAATTGGCACCTATGTCACTTTGCCTCGCCATCGTTTACCCGTGTGCAACCATAGGCCTGGCGTGCTGCGATTCATGGGTCGCAAAGTGTCGGACACGACTGAGCGACTGATCTGATCTGAACCATAGAGATTACGGAATACAGTGTTACCTTGTCTATTGAAAACCAGAATGGGGAGAACTAGAAATAATTGGCAAATGATGCAGACCCCCACCCTCCCCGAGCATTAGTTTCATGTCAAGTGGGACCTGTTACTAGCCCCAGTAGAGTTCACATAATTGAAGTCTTTTACATGAAAGTCTGTTCTAAAGTGCAGTGCATGTAATTGTTGCTATGAGTCTTATTATTATTGACAGGCCAAGAGAATCTGCTAGGGTTGCTGATGTTAGATTGTAAACCGTATTGTCCAAGTACAGTTGTCCAAATGACCATTGTTTTTGTCTTTTGGGCCTGGAGACATAGGTATGAAAACCCTGGGGGAAGGCAGTAGACTGTTCCACCAGTGCTTTGCTTTCAGATTTATTGTAGTCCATTCCAAAGCATAGCACTTACAAAAGATAATAATAAATGACATTGCATGCCTCTCCAAATATTGACTCATATTTGTTTGGGAAGCAATATAATCTTAGTTAAGAATATGTGCTTTGGGACTTCCCTGGTGGTCTAGTGGCTAAGGCTCCATACTCCCATTACATGGGACATGGGTTTGATCCCTGGTCAAGGGACTAAGATCCCACATACTGCACAGTGCAGCCTAAAAAAATTTTTCTTTAAATTTTAATACAGAACGTATGCATTGAGTCCCATGGATCTTTTGTTTCTAATAAATATTGGTTGTGTGACTTTGAGTGAGTAGATTAAGTTCTGGATATTTAGTTTCCTCATCTGTAACATAGAAACAATATTTACCTCAGAGTGGTTTTGAGTGTGAAATGCAATTATACATATATATATATATATATATGCATACATATAGTCTATATATATATACATGTAAAATCTCTGGTGTGTGTGTGTGTGTGTGTGTATGTATCAGATATCAGTATCATAATTAGAACTTGATATATAGTAACTAATTATAGGGAATATGATATTAATCACAACTCATTGAGGGAGGAATTTTTATTACCCTAATTTTATCAGTGAGTAAGTCGAGGCTCAGAGGATTTAAATGATCTTCCCAAGATTATAATGCCAATTAATTTAGGAAACTATTAAGTTCAGTCATGGAAAAAAGGGGGAGTGAATGTTCTAATAGAGTTAATTATAAGCTTTATTGTTTGCTATGAAAGTTTGAAGAGAATGAATACTAAGAAAAAGCCATTATATTTCAAGAAAGTGTTTTGTTGCAGTTTAAAATGCAATATTAGCTAAAAGGATTGGGAATGGAATCAAAGAGTGATTAGGATGAAGTGGAAAGATAGGGTTATTTTTTTAGATGTTTGATGGTCAAAGGAGGAGAATGGAAGAAGCGAAGGCAGCAAAGTCTCAGATGGACTAAGCATGTTTTAAAGTGAAAAGGAAGATGAAGAAATTTAAGATTACCTGATGAAAAGGGGCTAATTAGAGGAGTCTAGAAAAATAAGAAATAAGACTAAGAGCACAGGTGTAACACCATTCCCTGTGACAGGAAGGCAGAGGAAAGCAGATGAGTGGAAAGACAGATGTTGTGAAAAGAGAGAAAAAAAGATGAAGGGGAACCTATTGTAAGGTTGACTCTGACTGTTATGTTCTGGGATTGCCTTTTGCAGTGGAAGAATCAAGTTTGTCTGAAAGCTGGAGTAGAATGAAGAAGGCTTGGCATAGAAATTGATGGGAGCAAGTCAGAGAATCAACAAAGGATATGAAATTGGTGGCCACTAGACAAAATTAGTACTATTTTTTAGCAGACCCAATCAGTACCATGCTTAATATTTCTCCCAAAATATGACACTGAATCACTGGAAAAAAATGATGTTATGGATAGGGAGTGTGTACATCAGAGACTTGAGGGTGGCCATAAAGACTATAGTAGATTTGCAAGGGAGTCAACTATTTCACAAGGTATTGATGAACTATGCAAGGTATGAGCAGTGTAGGTTTAGAGGTCAAGGTTCAGGCAAAGTTTGCACTCAGTAGGTGTGGCGAATAGGAACAATTGTTTATGGAAGCTGTAGCTGATAAGCAAAGTGTCCTATTTAATTGCTCAGGGCTGGGGCTGAGATAATGACCTTCAAGCTGTGTACAAAGATAAAGTAGATGAAGATCGGGTGGAGGTAAATGTCTGTAGATTCAAAAAGGTCAGGAAAAAGTAAGTTCAGGGGATCAGTGTAGGGTTGCTTTGACTTTTGGTAACTGTATACATGGAGAAGAAAATTTCAAGCTGCACAGTGAGCCACAGATTATGGAGACTTCTTTGGGGGTGAAAGATGAAGGCTCTGAAGGTTAAAAAAAAAAAAAAAAAAGTAGTCAGTGCATTTTAGGCTGAAGGCAGTTTGCTTATTCATCCCCATAGTCCTGGGAGGAGTGGAAACTTGAAGTCTCACAGAGGATCATGATACCCATCCTTCCATTCTAGGGAAGGCAGGATAGAATTAGTGAAGAAAAATATAAAAATGAAATGAGAGAAAAGATTGAGTATCAGGATTCCTTCCCTAGTGGATTTTAGATGTCATAGGGAGGGGAAAGGCAACCTATTAGTAATTTAGAGAAGGGTGAGAGGATTAAATTGGAACTGGGCCTGAGTGAAGAGTTCCTGGGACAGTTGTTGCTGTCACTAGGTCGTCTGACTCTTCGTGACTCATGCACTATAGTGTGCCAGGCTCCTAGTCCTCCACTATCTCCTCGAGTTTGTTCAGATTCATGTCAACTGAATCGCTGATGCTATCTAACCATCTCATCCTCTGTCTCCTCTTTCTTCTTTTGCCTTCAATCTTGCCCAGCATCAGGGGCTTTTCCAATGAGTTGGCTCTTCGGATCACATGGCCAAAGTACTGGAGCTTCAGCTTCAGCATCAGTCCTTCCAATACATATTCAGGGTTGATTTCCTTTAGAACTGACCGGTTTGATCTCCTTGTAGTCCAAGGGACTCTCAAGAGTCTTCTCCAACACCACAGTTCAAAAACACTCAGCCTTCCTAATGGTCCAACTCTCACATCCATATATGACTACTGGAAAAACCGTAGCTTTGACTATATAGACCTTTGTCAGCACAATGATGTCTCGGCTTTTGAATATGCTGTCTAGGTTTGTCATAGCTTTTCTTCCAAGGAGCAAGTGTCTCTTAATTTAATGGCTGCAGTCACTGTCTGCAGTGATTTTGGAGCCCAAGAAAACAAAATCTGTCTCTGTTTCCAGTTTTTCTCCATCTATTTGCCATGAAGAGATGGGACTGGATGTCATGGTCTTAGTTTTTTGAATGTTGAGTTTTAAGCCAGCTTTTTCACTCTCCTCTTTCACCCTCATCAAGAGGTTCTTTGGTTCCTCTTTACTTTCTGCCATTAGCATGGTGTTATCTGCATATCTGAGGTTGTTGATATTTCTCCTGACAATCTTGATTCCAGCTTGTAATTCATATAGCCTGGCATTTTGCATGATGTACTCTGCCTAGAAGTTAATGAGCAGGGTGACAATATACAGCCTTGATGTACTCCTTTCCCAATTTTGAACCAATCATTTGTTCCATGTCTGATTCTAACTGTTGCTTCTTGTCCTGCATACAGGTTTCTCAGGCAACAGGTAAGCTGGTCTGGTACTCCCATCTCTTTAAGAATTTTCCATAGTTTGCTGTGATCCAGTCAAAGGCTTTAACATAGTCAATGAAGCAGAAGTAGAATTTTTTATGGAATTCATTTGCTTTTACTATGATCCAAGGGATGTTAGTAATTTGATCTCTTGTTCCTCTGCCTTTTTGAAATCCAGCTTGTACATTTGGAAGTTTTCAGTTCATATACTGTTGAAGCCTAGCTTGAAGGATTTGGAGGATAACCTTACTAGCATGTGAAATGAGTACAATTGCATGGTAGTTTGAACATTCTTTGGCATTGACTTTCTTTGGGATTGGAATGAAAACTGAACTTTTCCAGTCCTGTGGCCACTGCTGAGTTTTCCAAATTTGCTGGCATGTTGAGTGCAGCATTTTAATAGCATCATCTTTAAGGATTTGAAGCAGCTCAGCTGAAATTCCATCACCTCCACTAGCTTTGTCTGTAGTAATGCTTATTAAGGCCCACTTGACATCCCACTCCAGGATGTATGGCTCTAGGTGAGTGATCACACCATCATGGTTATCTGGGTCATTAAGACCTTTTGTATAGTTCTTTTGTGTATTTTTTTTTCCCCACCTCTTCTTAATCTCTTTTACTTCTATTAGGTCCTTGCCATTTTTTTTTTTTTTTCCATGCCCATCCTTCCATGAACTGTTCCCTTGGTATCTCTAATTTTCTTGAAGAGATTTCTAGTCTTTCCCATTCTGTTGTTTTCCTCTACTTCTTTGCATTGTTCGTTTAAGAAGGTCTTCCTACCTCTTCTTGCTATTTACGGGAATTCTGCATTCAGTTGGGTATATGTTTCCCTTTCTCCCTTGCCGTTTGCTTTTCTTCTTTCCTCAGCTATTTGTAAAGCCTCCTCAGACAACCATTTTGCCTTCTTGCATTTCTCTTTCTTTGGGATGGTTTTGTTCAGTTAGCTGGAGGGAAAGAGGGAAGCCAGTATCTCAGCTGGGCAGTAATTAGGTGTGGAAGATTGGCTGTAGGAAGGGAACCTTAAAATAAGAAAACCCACCAAACACTAAGCACTTACTTGTGCTGGAACTGTGCTATACCTTCTGTGTGCTTGAAATAGTTTAAGACCATCTCATGAGATGGGTGTTGCTATTTGCCCTGTTACTTAGCTGAGGCAACAGGGACTTAGAGAAGTGAGTTTATGGTTAAGGTTAAGAGTCCATGTTTTTAATCACTGGTATATTGCCTTTAAATCTAAGAGGTAGCCTTGAAGACATGTTGGAAATTGGAGTAATAGGAGTAAAACTGGCCAAATCAGACTAGTCAGGAGGGATAGCTGATGTCTCAAGTGAGCAGGCAGAGGGGGCTGAGCACCAGGTCATGGTGCATGGCATTTTCATGTGTGAGGATCATCTGGAAAGGAAGAGGATTCCAGTGGGAGAGGGGATGATTGAGAACCAGGGGACAAAGCCTCCTTCTCTGTCCCCCACCTTCATCTGTCAAACATGCAATGCTGTGACAGTCCTTTCACCATTTGGTACTTTCTGCTTCGGCCACAACTAGAGAGATTAGACTGGTGCTTCAAGTTTTCAGGTTAAAACCCCTCCAAGGAACCCTAATGTTTTCAAGTGATAAATAAGGCTGTGGATTGGGAGTGGCTGGAAGAAGTCAGAAGTCTACTACTTGATTCTATTTTTCTCTCCTAATTACTTCACCAGCTCGCCCTCAACGCCCAGTGCCTTTCTTACTGGCATCCGTCACTTTCAAGGCCTTCTTGTGGAGTTTGCAATCAGTGACCTAGATCTGGCTGAACTAACTGTAACCTTTCATCTGTCCTCTTTTCCCTTCCCTATGTGGCCCCTGCATGCTTCAGCTTTTGTTGTTGTTGTTGTGGCATGTGGGATCCTAGCTCCCTGACTGGGGGATCAAACCTGCATCCCCTACATGGAAGCATGGAATCCTAACCACTGGACTGACTGGGTATTCTGCTCCAACTCTTTTTCCTTTCCCTTCCTTTTTTCCATTGTGATCATGCCTCCATGCACTGGGCACAGTGACCCAGAGATCTGAATATTTGCATTTTGATCTTGCCTCTGATGGGACCTTATACCCTACTTTTCATGGGAACAGGAAGTTAGTATATCTAGTAATTCTATACTTTGGTTCTATTCAGTTTAATTGCATCACCAAGGCTTAATAGTTTCAATCATGGGACAAGATGATGTTAATTAACAGTAAGGACTATTTTGTCTTGTTGGTTCATGTTTCTTCTAAGTAAGCTGACACTATCTGGATCTAGATTATATACACACACATGCACCTCCTGGCTCCTGTTAGTAAAATCACGTCTACTGTGCTCAGTGCTGAAGGGAATATCTGTAACCCCAGAATTAGCCAACATTAGAGAATGTGTTAGTCTGCTAGAGCTGCCATAACAAAATACCAAAGACTGGATGATTTAAACAACAGGAATTCATTTCTCACAGTTTCAGCGACTAGAACAATATCAATGAGCCAGCATGGCTGGTTTCTCCTGAGGCCTTTCTCTTTGGCTTGTAGACAGCCACCTTTGCACTGTGTCTTCACAGGGACTTCACTCCGGGTATATGAGCCCTGGTGACTCTTACTCTTCTAATAAAGGTACAAGTCCTATTAACTAGGGCCACACCTTTATTATACCAGTCATACCTCAATTACTTCTTTGAAAGCACTTTTCCAAATACAGTTACATTAGGGGTTGGGACTTTATCACATGGATTTTGGAAAGGACACCAATCAATCCATAACATTTACCCCTCTGTACCCCCAGCCCCACCAATTCATGCCCTTCTTCGGTAAAGAGAACCATAGACCTTTGATCTTTAAGACACTGGTATCCCATGAAATGTTATCTAGTATTTCTTGAAAAAGGAGCTCTCTGGTCACTTAGATTTGGGAAACCCGAGATACTATTTCATTTGGAGAGATGGAGAGAGTCATAATGCACTTTATTTTATTAAAGGCTCTATTAAATTTTATACAGTACAGATTTTTTTTTTTACTTTAACTTAATTTCCCCCCAAATTAATTTGCCACAGTCTAACTTATTATGTTATAGAATACTTAATAACATTGGAGAAGGCAATGGCAACCCACTCCAGTACTCTTGCCTGGAAAATCCCATGGATGGAGGGGCCTGGTGGGCTGCAGTCCATGGGGTTGCTAGGAGTCGGACACAACTGAGCGACTTCACTTTCACTTTTCACTTGCATGCATTGGAGAAGGAAACGGCAACCCACTCCAGTGTTCTTGCCTGGAGAATCCCAGGGACGGGGGAGCCTGGTGGGCTGCCGTCTATGGGGTCACACAGAGTTGGACATGACTGAAACAACTTAGCAGCAGCAGCAGCAGCAGTGAGATGTTGGTGTTTTCCTGGACATTAAGAAATAAGGATTTACTCCAATTTCACATAAAGTCATAATGATCAGTATCTGGACTAGTTACCAAGGAAGGTCACTGGATTTCTGGTCTGTTTGGACTGCTCAGAAGTTCTTTACCATATTCAATAGAACTGCACCTCTATCTGGCTTTCATACATTCTGGTTCTTTACAGTGGAGATCAAGAGAATGTGTCTGCTCTCTCATTCCAAATGTGCAAAGGCAGCTAGCTCTAAAGTGCCTAGTCAAGGTCTTTTTTCTCCAGATGATACAGATCAGCTTCTTTAATACTTATTGCAGCATATAATCCTGTAAGTCCTCCCTACCCTGACATATCAACATCACTTTACTATTAAAACACAGGTAATAATCAACCTCACCATTTCCTTTATCTGTCCCAGGTAGTGTTATTGTCACAGAGATAAATAAGACAGATGAGGGCTTTACTTCTTGGACTTTACTTTCTTGTAGAAAAAGAATTGATCAAAAATAACATAATATTGAGATGATTTCAGGTTCTGACAAGTATTTAAAAATATATATATCATGGTATTGGGATAGAGAATAACATGGATGTGGGGGCCAGATTTGACTGTTTGATCAAGTTTTATAATGGAGACTCTAAAGGAAGAAGATGAAAAGTGTTAGCATTGTAAAGAGACCCAATCTGGAAGAGCACTGAGGATGAGAGGAGGTTTAGCAGGGGCTAGGAGTGATCAGTAGCCAAAATTTGAGAAGCTATTGGTTTAGAAGGAAAGAGCTAGAAGATAAAAATTAGAAAGTATCAAGTTATGAAGAGGGAAAGTAGAAGGGATACCACTTATTTTTTCTAAGTGACAGTAACTTGAACAGTGAAAGAATTTAAAAGTTTTTTTTTAGTGTAACCCCTATCAAATTACCCATGGCATTTTTCACAGAATTAGAACAAATAATCCTAAAATTTTTAAGGAACCATAAAAGATTCAGAATTACCAAAGAAATCCTGAAGAAAAAGAACAAAGTAATCAAAACAGCATGGTATTGGCACAAAAACAGAAAATACATCAACAAAACTGAATAGAGGGTACAGAAATAAAACCACACACTTAGAGTTAATTAATCTTCAACAAAGGAGGCAAGAATATACAATGGAGAAAAGATGATCTCTTTGGCAAATGGTGTTGGGCAAGCTGGATAGCCACATGGAAATCAGTGAAGTTAGAACACTCCTTTAAACCACACAAAAATAAACTCAAAATGACTTAAAGACTTAAATATAAGATAGGACACCATAAAATTCCTAGAAGAGAACATGGGCAGAACGTTCTCTGACACAAATTGTAGCAATAGTTTCTTGGGCAGTCTCCCAAGGGAATAGAAATGAAAGCAAATATAAACAAATGGGATCTAATCAAACTTAAAAGCTTTTGCACAGCAAAGGAAACAAAAAGACAATGTGAGAACTGGGAGAAAATATTTGCAAATTATGAAACCCACAACAGGTTAATTTCCAAAATATTCAAACATTTCATCAGCTTAATATCAAAAAAAAAAAAAAAACCCAATCAGAAAATGGACAGAACTAAATAGACATTTCTCCAAAGAAGACATACAGATGGCCAACAGGTGCACAAAAAGATGCTCCACATTGTCAATTATTAGATAAATGCAAGTCAAAACTACAGTGAAGTTATCACCTCATACCAGTCAGAGTGCCCATCATTAAAAAAAATCTACGAGAAATAAATACTGGAGAGAGCATGGAGAAAAGGAGCCCTTCTACACCATTGGTGGGACTGTAAATTGGTGCAGCCACTGTGGAGAACACTTAAGGAGGTTCCTTAAAAAACTGAAAATAGAGTTACCATATGATCCTGTAATCCTGCTCTTGGGCATATATCTGAAGGAAACCATAATTTGAAAGATACATGTACCCCAGTGTTCACTGCAGCACTATATACAATAGCCAAGACAGGGAAGCAACCTAAATGTCCATTGACAAATGAATGGATAAAGAAGATATATATATATATAATTATATATAATATATAAATATTAAGATATAAATATATAAAACATAGAATTGTATATATATCTTCCCTGGTGGCTCAAATGGTAAAAAATCTGCCCACAATGTGGGAAACCCAGGTTTGATCCCTGGGTCAGGACGATCCCCTGGAGAAGGAAATGGCAACCCACTCCAGTATTCTTGCCTGGAAAG
The DNA here is from genome assembly GCF_002263795.3 of Bos taurus. Lineage (NCBI taxonomy): Eukaryota > Metazoa > Chordata > Mammalia > Artiodactyla > Bovidae > Bos > Bos taurus. The sequence goes on along the minus strand of NC_037334.1, from coordinate 59,706,166 downwards.
TCCCATGAACAGAGGAGCCTGGAGGGCTACAGTCCATGGGGTCACAGAGAATTGGACACGACTGAGTAACTAGCACTTCCACTTTTCATACATATATATGTATATATACATATGTATATTCATATATATATGCATGAAATGGAATATTACTCATAAAAACAAATGAAATTATGCCATTTGCAGCAACATGGATAGACCTAGAGATTATCATGTAAGTGAAGTAAGTCAAAGAAAAACAGGTATCATATGATATCACTTACATGTGGAATCTATGGATCTATGATACAAATATACTTATTTACAAAATAGGAACATACATAAAAAAAGACCTGTGGTTATGAAAGGGGAAATGGTTGAGTGGAAGAATAGATTGGTAGCTTGGGATTAGCAAATACAAGCTACTATATATAAAAAAATAGACAAACAGCAAGATTTGACTGTATAGCATAGGCAGATATATTCAATATCTTATAATGACCTGTAGTGAATAAGAATATGAAAGAGTAATTCTAAAATATGAAAAATTCTGATCTACACAAAATTCTGAAACATTACATTGTCAACAGATGTGATCTTAAACTAAGGTTTTGCCTAGTTGTATTTTCTGATACTAAACCTCTAATGCAGAGAAGGCAATGGCACCCCACTCCAATGCTCCTACCTGGAAAATCCCATGGATGGAGGAGCCTGGTAGGCTGTAGTCCATGGAGTCGCTAAGAGTCGGACATGACTGAGCGACTTCACTTTCACTTTTCACTTTCATGCATTGGAGAAGGAAATGGCAACCCACTCCAGTGTTCTTGCCTGGAGAATCCCAGGGACGGGGGAACCTGGTGCGCTTCCATCTATGGGGTCGCACAGAGTCGGACACGACTGAAGTGACTTAGCAGCAGCAGCAGCAGCAGCAGCAGCAAACCTCTAATGACAAGAAAGCATGCTTAATGATTCTATAGATTAAAGAGGTTGAACTAGAATATAAATCGCTCTACCCTTTATGGAGAAAGTTTCACTATGAAAAATACTCTTAGTAGTTGAACTAAATATTCTTAATGACATCGTAAGAAATGTGAATTATATATGGCTAATGCACTACCACTTGGATATTATTGTCTTTTTTTATATGATAATACGGATGTTGATCTTAACCATGGTTGTTCTCTGTGGTTGTCAGAAAGAAATGATCTGTTGAATATTTTACCACAGAATATACTCCCACTGTTTCTGCAAGACCTGAAACCAGTTTGATCTCAAATTTTAAAGATATGAATAAGCCAGACTTATTTGTCTGATATGTTGAGTATTTTTAATGATTTTAATATATCAATTCAAAGAAGGCGTGTAAATTTTTTTTTTTTAATGAGCAAATGTGAAAAACAAAAGTTAGATGTTTGGATGAAAAGAGTATCTACAAATTATTATGACATATATGATGATTTAACAATTATCAATAGCTAGTAAGGTTGGAGAAAGCAATGGCACCCCACTCTGGTACTCTTGCCTGGAAAATCCCATGGATGGAGGAGCCTGGTGGGCTGCAGTCCATGGGGTCGCTAAGAGTCGGACACGACTGAGCGACTTCACTTTCACTTTTCACTTGCATGCATTGGAGAAGGAAATGGCAACCCACTCCAGTGTTCTTGCCTGGAGAATCCCAGGGATGGGGGAGCCTGGTGGGCTGCCGTCTATGGGGTCACGAAGAGTCAGACACGACTGAAGTGACTTAGCAGCAGCAGCAGCAGTAAGGTAGGCTGCAGTCCATGGGGTTGCTAAGAGTCAGGCACGACAGAGCGACTTCACTTTCACTTTTCACTTTCATGCATTGGAGAAGGAAATGGCAACCCACTCCAGTGCTCTTGCCTGGAGAATCCCAGGGACAGGGGAGCCTGGTGGGCTGCCATCTATGGGATCGCACAGAGTCAGACATGACTGAAGCGACTTAGCAGCAGCAGCAGTGATAAATTTGGTGTTGAATGTCTGTGAAAAGTTAACACCAAAATCTTACATATTTGTATCTAATTTAACTTTTCCTTCAAAAGAATATTCATGCATAGGAAATTTTTAAATTAATTAATTTATTTTAATTGGAGGCTAATTATTTTACAGTATTGTAGTGGGTTTTGCCATACATTGACATGAATCAGTCATAGGTGTATATGCGTCCCCCATCCTGAACCCCCATCACCCTCCCTTCCCATCTCATCCCTCAGGATTGTCCCAGTGCATCAGCTTTGAGTGCTCTGTTTCATGCATCAGACTTGGACTGGTGATCTATTTCACATATGGTAATATACATATTTCAATGCTATTCTCTCAAATCATCCTACCCTTGTCTTCTCCCACAGAGTCCAAAAGTCTGTTCTTTATATCTATGACTCTTTCACTGTCTTGCATAAAGGGTCATTATTACCATCTTTCTAAATTCCATATATATGTGCTAGTATACTGTATTGGTGTTTTTCTTTCTGACTTACTTCACTCTGTATAATAGGCTCCAGTTTCATCCACCTCATTAGAACTGATTCAAATGGGTTATTTTTAATAGCTGAGTAGTATTCCATTGTGTATATTTACCACAGCATTCTTATCCATTTATCTACTGATGGACATCTAGGTTGCTTCCATGTCCTAGCTATGGTAAACTGTGCTGTGATGAACACAGCACAGTACATGTGTCTCTTTAAATTCTGATTTCCTTGGTGTATATGCCCAGCACCAGTAATTGCCCAATTACTTCTTTTACCTTACATTTCTATTAACTCCTCTAATGATATACAGACAAATGAATTAGAAAATACAGATCAAAAACAATCCTTATGGACATCATTGGTATCTGAATATACCTGACCAAATATAAATATCAAAATTAATGGTAAAAGATTTTCTGGTCTCCTAGATACTGGATCTGATATCACTATTATTTCCAAACACTTGTGGCCCAAATCTTGGACTATACAAAAAATTTCTTGCCAAATTACAGGAGTTTCTCAAACCAAAATACAAGAAGCCTATCAAAGTATTCAAATTTATCCTTGTGAGAGACCAAAAGGCCAGCCTACAACATTAGAACCTTATGTGATAGATGTACCCCTTAATCTAATAGGAAGGGATTTACTTATGCAATGGTAAACTCAGATATACATTCCACATTTTTCTTAGAGGCCACTGCTCATTTAACAAACAATGCAATTATTAAAATAACTTGGAAAAATGACGAGCCTATTTGGACAGAGCAGTGGCCCCTTACAAAAGAAAAATTACAAACTGCTAAAGAACTTATAGATACACAATTGAAATGAAAACATATTGAGAAATCTTATTCCCTTTGGAACTCTCCCATTTTTGTTATAAAAAAGAAATCTGGCAAATGGCATCCTTCAGTTCAGTTCAGTCGCTCAGTCATGTCCGACTCTTTGCGACCCCATGAATCGCAGCACACCAGGCCTCCCTGTCCATCACCAACTCCCGGAGTTCACTCAAACTCACGTCCATTGAGTCGGTGATGCCATCCAGCCATCTCATCCTCTGTCGTCCCCTTCTCCTCCTGCCCCCAATCCCTCCCAGCATCAGAGTCTTTTCCAATGAGTCAGCTCTTCGCATGAGGTGGCCACAGTACTGGAGTTTCAGCTTTAGCATCATTGCTTCCAAAGAACACCCAGGACTAATCTCTTTTAGAAGGGACTGGTTGGATCTCCTTGCAGTCCAAGAGACTCTCAAGAGTCTTCTCCATCTCTTACCAGACCTTAAAAAAGTTAATGCATCTATAATACCTATGGGTACATTACAGCCAGAAATCCCATCACCTACCATTATTCCTCAAAACTGGCATATTATTATTATAGATTTACAAGATTGTTTTTTAAATATACCTTTGCACCCTCTAGACCGAGAGAGATTTGCTTTCTCTCTTCTTTATCCTAATCACACCGGGCCTCATAAACGGTACCAATAGACTGTACTACCTCAAAAAATGATAAATTCTCCCACCATGTGCCAATACTATATAGCCAAAGCCCTTAAACCTGTAAGAATACAATTTCTTGACTTTCTTGTTATTCATTACATGGATGATATATTGTTTTCAGCTCCATCTGTTTTAGAAACTCAATACATGTTTAATATAGCTCAACAATGCTTGAAAGACTGGATTAATCATTGCCCCTGAAAATATTCAAACCTCTACACCTTACCATTACTTAAGATTTGTTGTTAATAGACAACATATTACTAACACAGATTCGTACTGATAAATTATCAACCTTAAATGATTTTCAATTTTAGATGATATAAATTGGGTTAGATCTTCTTTAGACATTGCTAATTATCAACTGACTAATCTATTTAATACTTTGAAAGGAGATCTCAATTTAAATAGCTCTCGTTTACTTTCACAAGAAACATGAGAAAAACTCTATTTAATACAAAATAAATTGCAAAAGTGATTTCTTACACATATTAGACTTAATTTACCTCTAAAATTATTTATACTCCCCTCTCTTCATTCTCCCACAGGACTTCTTGTCCAACAAAAACACCCAATAAAATGGATCTATACCCATTTTAGAGGGATAAAATCACTTACATCCTATCTTAATTTAATCATTCTAATCATTATCAATAAAAGAAATAAAACTAAAACTTTAATTGGCTCCAATCCTTATAAAATTGTAATACCTATTAATAAATCTTGAGGACACATTACAAACTTCTACTGATTTCCAAATAACTTTTCTGGAATATTTTGGAGAAATTTCGTTTCATTATCCTTCTAACAAGCTCTGGAATTTCTTCAAAAATACTGAGTTTATTATCTCCCACATCGTCAACTCACAGCCTATACCTCAAGCTGATGTTTTCTATATAGATGAGAGTAAAAACGCCAAAGCATCATTCTGGTCTCTCAAAAAATATGAAGTCTTTTATACTAAATTTCATTCTGCTCAACAAAACAAATTATATGGTCTTATTCAAGTTATTCGCCTACATCCTTAATCTATTAATATAGTCTCTGACTCCTTATATTGTTTTTGTATTATAAAATATAGAAACTTCCACTATAAACTCCAATCAACCTATTATTCAATAACTTTTTTTCAAACTACAATCTATTATTAGAAACCACACTCTTTCCATTTATATTACCCATATTTGAACACATTCCTGCCTTCCTGGCCCTATGACTCATGGAATAAACAAGCTGATAAACTTTTTACTTTTTACTTTTGCTACTCCCAAGAAACAATATGCTTTATTACACAATAGTCCTGGGTCCTTACACCAAATTTGAAAAATTCCATACTGCCATACCAAAAAAAAAAAAAATCATTAAAAATTTCTCTACTTGTAGGCCCCTACATCTTTAACCCATTACACAAGGTATCAATCCTTGAGGACTACAACCCAATGAACTATGACAGATGAATGTAACTCACTGCCCTGAACTTTCTCCCTCTTCCTTCCTACATGTCTCAATTGATACAAATTCTTCTTTTATATGGGCCACACCTCTCCGAGGTGAAACTACACAACATATTATAACCCACCTGTTAACTTGCTTTACAGTAATGAAAACTCCTAGTTCTATAAAAACAGACAATGGCCCTGCCTGTATTTCTAGACACTTCAAACAATTTTTACACTCATTTTCTATTAAACATGTTACAGGTATTCCTTATAATCCACAGACACAAAACATAGTCAAACGGACACATCACACACTGAAACTAAAAATAATAATCAAAATTTAAAAAGGGGGAATACACAGGAACACTACTATCTTCCTTATCTAAAGCAGACTTTACTAGATTCCAACATAAGTTATTTTCCTAAAGCTATAACTATTGTTAATACAGCTTTATTTGTTTTAAATTTTTTAAACTTACCACAAGGAGATATTTTGACAACAGCAGAAAAACATTTTGAGACATTGAAAGATACCTCCCTTCCTCTGCCCATTTGGTATCAAGATGGGTTGACTAAACAATGGAAATCTGAAAAATTAATATTACAGAGAAAAAGATATGCTTATATTTCTCCAGATGGATCCAACGAAGTCAGTTGGCTCCTTCTTCGAAAGATCTGCCCCCAGGGAACTACCGGCATTCAAGATAGGAAAAGGCAAAATCCCCAGAAAGAAGAGGTTCCAATACAAGCCATAGTGGCTTTAGAGATTTCCAAAAAACACCGCACTCAGCGTCATCTACCTCATGATCTCCCTGCTTGGAAACAGATTAAAAACCCTTGCTAATCAAGCTGAAAATCTGGTTTCTCAACAGGAAATGCCTCAGAATCCAGAAAATATTTTTGTCGCTATGCTTGCTTTGCTTGCTTTTGCTCCCCCTGCTCAAGCTGAATTAATTAATCATACTTATTGGGCTTATATACCCAACCCCTTTACTGCAGGTTGTAAAATGAAGACAGAAAGAAGGATGCAGGGGACCCAAGTCTCTAGTGGAACAAGGGTATTTCATTAGCAGAAATGCATGCTTATATATCTTCAGTAAAATAATTATTCAGCCATTACAAAGAATGAAATTCCACCAGTTGCAACAAAATCTAATAAACACAAGGTCGCTGAAGAGAGTCACTGAAGGGAGTGACTAAAAGGAATCCAAGCAGGTGCCCTTTCCCATGGTCTCAGTCCTGAGAACTGCATGCAGCTCTACTCGTTCCTGTATTCCAGGAACTGCTAAGGAACACAGAGTCCTTGAGAAATGGCACACAAAGGACAATGCAACATATTGGATCCCTTAAAGTTGAATGTCCCCTGACAGTATGGCAGTTCTATTTCCAGTTTTTAAAGGAATCTCCACACTGTTCTCCATAGTGGCTATACTAGTTTGCATTCTCACCAATGGTGTAAGAGGGTTCCCTTTTTTTCCACACTCTCTCCAGCATTTATTTTTAGTAGACTTTTTGATAGCAGCCATTCTGACTGGCATGAGATAGTACCTCATTGTGGTTTTGATTTTCATTTCTCTGATAATGAGTGATGTTGAGCATCTTTTCATGTGTTTGTTAGCCATTTATATGTCTTCTTTGGAGAAATGTCTGTTTGATTGGGTCACTTATTTTTCTGGTATTGAGCTGCATGGGCTGCTTGTATACTTTTGAGATAAATCTTTGTCAGTTGCTTTGTTTGCTGTTATTTTCTCCCATTCTGAACTCTGTCTTTTCACCTTGCTTATAGTTCCCTTCATTGTGCAAAAGCTTTTAAATTTAATTAGGTCTGTTTATTTTTGCTTTTATAACTACTCTGGGAGGTGGGTCATAGAGGATCCTGATATGATTTTTGTCAGAGAGTGTTTTTCCTATTTTTCCTCAAAGAGTTTTATAGTTTCTGGTCTTACATTTAGATCTTTAATCTGTTTTGAGTTTATTTTTGTGAATGGTGTTAGAAAGTGTTCTAGTTTCATTCTTTTACAGGTGGTTGACCAGTTATCTAAGCACCACTTGTTAAAGAGATTGTCTTTATTCCATTGTATATTCTTGCCTCCTTTGTCAAAGATAAGGTGTCCATAGGTGCATGGATTTATCTCTGGGCTTTCTATTTTGTTCCATTGATCTATATTTCTGTCTTTGTGCCGGTACCATACTGTCTCGATGACTGTAGCTTTGTTAGTAAAGTCTGAAGTCAGGCAGGTTGATTCCTCCAGTTCCACTCTACTTTCTCAAGATTGCTTTGGCTGTTTGAGGGTTTTTGTATTTCCATACAAATTGTGAAATTATTTTTTCTAGTTCTGTGAAAAATACTGTTGGAAGCTTGATAGGACTTGCATTGAATCTATAGATCGCTTTGGGTAGTATACTCATTTTCACTATATTGATTCTTCTGACCCACGAACAGAGTATATTTCTCCATCTATTTGTGCCATCTTTGATTTATTTCATCAATGTTTTCTAGTTTTCTATATATAGGTCTTTTGTTTCCTTAGGTAGATTTATTCCTAAGTATTTTATTCTTTTCCTTGCAATGGTGAATGAAATTGTTTCCTTAATTTCTCTTTCTGTTTTCTCATTGTTAGTGTATAGGAATGCAAGGGATTTCTGTGTGTTAATTTTATATCCTGCAACTTTACTATATTCATTGATTAACTCTAGTATTTTTCTAGTGGTACCTTTAGGGTTTTATATGCAGAGGATCATATCATCTGCAAACAGTGAGAGTTTTACTTCTTCTTTTCCAATCTGGATTTCTCTTATTTCTTTTTCTTCTCTTATTGCTGTGGCTAAAACTTCCAAAACTATGTTGAATAGTAGTGGTGAGAGTGGGCACCCTTGTCTTGTTCCTGAATTTAGGGGAAATGCTTTCAGTTTTTTTCCATTGAGAATAATGTTTGCTGTTTATCATATATGGCTTTTATTATATTGAGGTATGTTCCTTCTTTGCTTGCTTTCTGGAGGGTTTTTATTATAAATAGCTGTTGAATTTTGTCAAAGGCTTTCTCTGCATCTATTGAGATAATTGTATGGTTTTTAATCTTTCAATTTGTTAATGTGGTATATCACATTGATTGATTTGCAAATATTGAAGAATCCTTGCATCCCTGGGATAAAGCCCACTTGGTCATGATGTATGATGATGTATGATCTTTTTAATATGTTGTTGGATTCTGTTTCATGCATAGAATGGATCCAGATCTATTTCTTTCGTGCATAGGAAACTTATGCATGAAATGGATCCAGATCTGTTTCTTTCATCAGATCTAATTTCAATTTAACTGTAATTTTACACAACTCATTTTAGAACTGGTTACTGATGAAAAATTAAATGTCAGTTTTAAAAATACAACATCACTTTCTTTATATCCTATAAAAGTTAAGAGTGAATATCCTGAGCTTTGTTGAAATTGCTTTAAATAGCTTCTTAAGAAACTTAAGTAAATATTGTTTGGGTTGTTTTTTATTTAAATAAAACAACAGAAAAAGTTTTAAACATACATTATCCTCTGAGGCAGCTTTATCCTCTGGAGACAAGATTAGATGAGTTAACCAGCAAGGGGCATATTAAAACCTATAAAACTACAGGAACACAATTCTTTCAAAATAATCAGGTAGGTGTTTCTTACTGGGAATTGTTATTTTACTCAATTATAATTGCAAAAACAATACCTTGTGAGTGAAAAAATAACAATTAACTATATTAATCACCTATTTGCTCAATTTCAATAAACAAGTACAGTTTTCTAATTTTTTCTTTTTTATGTTGTATTTGCATTTACTTAATTTATTAAAATTAATTTTATGAGAAATTTTTATCATTTAATTTTCTAGTAATGCATTTTTCATTTTATAAAATTATTGATCTTTGAAGGGTTGAACATTAAAAAAATAATTGGTCTTTAGATAAAAGTGGTTAAAGAACTCCACTTGAGAGTTTGGTGACTTTATGGCTAAAGGTGGAGTCACTAGGGAGATAAAGGAAGAATAGCATTGTTGAGCCTCATAACAAAATAAATCTCCTTGGACTAAAACTGGGCCATCGGGAAGAGGAGTTGGCTTGTGTGGAGAGGTGCTTGGTTGAATTTGGACCTTTCGATTGTAAGATGATAGAAAATTCAGATACAGGGTCTAGCAGGAGATTGGAGAGAAGGGACTGAAGCTCAGGTCATGGAAAAGCACAAGAAATCATTTGCACAGATGTTGTAGTTGGGTCATGAAAATGACAAGACATTTAAAAGAACGAATATCCTATGAAAACTGAGCATGCAGATTTTATCACAGAGTGACTTTCAATAAAATTGGTTCACACTTTTCACAAATGTTGTTATTTTCCAAACTGATTTAAAGTTTTCTAAAGAGCTGGGCTTAGAAAAGAAAGGAACTAGAGGTCAAAATGCCAACATTCATTGGATCATAGAGAAAGTAAGGAAATTCCAGAAAAACATCTACTTCTGCTTCATTGACTATGCTAAAGTCTTTGACTATGTGGATCACAACAAACTGGAAAATTCTTAAAGATGGAAGTACCAGAATATCTTACTTGTCTCCTAAGAAACCTGTAGGCAGGTAAAGAAGCAACAGTTAGAATTGGACATGGAACAATGGACTGGTTCAAAATTGAGAAAGGAGTCTGACAAGGCTGTATATTGTCACCCTGCTTATTTAATTTCTATGAAGAGTACATCATGTGAAATGTGGGGCTAAATGAACCACAAGCTGGAATCAAGATTGCCAGGAAAAATATCAGCAACCTTAGATATGCAGATGATACTACTCTAATGGCAGAAAGTAGAGAGAAACTTAAGAGCCTCTTGCTGGAGCTGAAAGAAGAGAGTGAAAAACCTGGCTTGAAACTCAGCATGAAAAAAATGAAGATCATGGCATCCAGTCCCATCATTTCATGGCATATAGAAGGGGGAAAAGTTGAAGCAGTGATAGATTTCATTTTCTTAGTCTCCAAAATCACTATGAACAGTGAGTGCAGTCGTTAAAGTAAAAGACACTTGCTCCTTGGAAGGAAAACTATGAAAAACTTCGACAGTGTATTAAAAAGAAGAGACATCACTTTGCTGCCAAAGATCTGTATAGTCAAAGCTATGGTTTTTCCAGTAGTCACGTATGGATGTGAGAGTTGGACCATAAAGAAGTGCTAAGCACTAAAGAATTGATGTTTTTGGATGGTGGTTCTGAAGTCTCCTGAGAGTCCCTTGGACTGCAAGATCAAATCAGTTGATCCTAAGGAAAATAGCCCTGAATATTTATTGGAAGGACTGATGCTGAAGCTGAAGCTCCAATACTTTGGCCACCTGATGCAAAGAGCTGACTCATTGGAAAAGACCCTGATAATGGGAAAGATTGAAAGTGAAAGGAGGAGGGGGTGGCAGAGGATGAGATGGTTAGATAGCATCACCAGCTCATTGGACATGAATTTGCCCAAACTCCAGGAGATAGCGAAGGACAGGGAAGCCTGGCATGCTGCAGTTCATGGATTCACAAAGAGACATGACTGAGCAACTGAACGACTATTCTCCCTCCAGCTCTGTACTCCTGCACAAGGCCATCTGAATGTGAACTCCTTGAGAATAGAGGCTTTATCTGCCTAGTACCTGGAACGGTGTCTGGCATAGTATGCTGCTGCTATGTCGCTTCGTGTCCGACTCTGTGCGACCCCATAGACGGCAGCCAACCAGGCTTCCCATCCCTGGGATTCTCCAGGCAAGAACACCGGAGTGGGTTGCCATTTCCTTCTCCAATGCATGAAAGTGAAAAGTGAAAGTGAAGTCGCTCAGTCGTGTCCGACTCTAGCAACCCCATGGACTGCAGCCTATCAGGCTCCTCTGCCCATGGGATTTTCTAGGCAAAAGTACAGGAGTGGGGTGCCATTGCCTTCTCCTCTGGCATAGTATAGGCACCCAATAAATGTTTGTTATACAAATCAATAGGTTTTATTTGCCTGTGCTCTGAAAAAAAAAAATCTTACTGTTTTATAGACAATAAGTAGATCTGGAGATCAGAAAACAGAGGAATTGCCAGATTATATCTAAAAGGTTGATACAAAGTGAGTATCAGCTAATTTAAACATCTGAAAAAATAAGCAGGAAAATTGGCTCCCATTTGAGGAATCGTTTTCTAATTTTGCAAATAAAATTTTATTTTGATACATTATTTGTCCATGAATGCTTCTAGGCTCTGTTATTTCTAGTCCCTTCTGGGTTTGTAGACAACATAAGGTTGTGGTTAGGAGCAGGGTCATTGAGTCTAAATTGCAACCCTCCTTTGTAAACTACAAGGTTGCATAGTTTACCTTGTCTAAGTTTAATTACCTCATTTGTAAAATGGTGATGACAATGGTAGCAGGCTCATAGGACTGTGGAGAGGATTCACTGAGACTAAATAAAACACAGTACTTGGCATGGAGCATGTCCTCACTGAACACGGGCTAGTTATTGTCAGTACTTACCTCTGCTTATAAGACTGGGCCAAGGTGTAAGTGTTCCCCTTCCTTTTCTGGAATACTTGTATTCTCATCTAAAGCTTCAGATGGGTATTTCCATTCTCAGTTTACTTTTCATATGAGCTTAGGTACCATGTGTTTTTCATGTCCTAGTCAGCCCAGCATTTTCATACTACAGAGAAGCTACTTATAAGTCAGAGATTTCTAACTATTCCTATTTATTTCCCTACTAAACTAGAATAATTGTGGACTCTCTCTTTTTTGAAGAGGGGGAAAATTAAAGAATTTTTCTGGTTCTCTCTTTTTTATTCTATAGCAGCACAAGTTGTACCTTTCACCTCCTTTTTGGGGAAAAGATTCTGCTTTTGTTATTTTTTGTGAGGTAGAGATGGAAAGATGAAATAATGCAGTAGTCTTCAACTATAAAAGATGATAAAAATTAATAAGAGAAGGTCAGTATTTTAAGAGCCTCTTTACTTTGAGGGGCCCAAGAGAGCTGAAACTTTATCACCCCAGCTCCAGAGAGCCACCCAGATGGACCCTACTGACCAGGGCACTGGAGACAGGAGGGAGAAGGGTATAAGAGGATAAAGGTCTCGCCTATTAGCAGAGACGGACTGTGTATATACTGAAACGGTGATGAAGAGACTTGTGTGCTCTTTTCTGAACTTTGCTGACTCAGTTCCTCAGAGTGAGTTAGAACAGTGAGGCTGGCATCTAGTGGAAGCAACAGGTACTAGGAACAGAGCACAAAAGTCTAAGAAGAGAGCTCCTCATTTTTCATTTCTCCAGATTCAATATAGTGATTTCATCTCTCTGTATTAGTTGAGATCTTTCAGCCATAAGTGAGAGATTATAGACCAGGTTAAGTAAAAAAAGAAAAGAGAATTTATTGACCAGTGTAATATGAATGATGGGATGGAGTGAGAATTAGGCATGCCTGAGTTGAGGGTCAAATGATAAGCACTCTTTCCCTTTCTCTCAAAAACATGCTTGTTCCCCAAAGCTCTTAACTCTTTTTCTTTCCTTCTATTAATATTCCCTTCTTTTCTACACTACTGAAGGTGGGCTTCATTCATGAATTTGAGGTAGAAATTCTTAAACAATTGTATTCAAGTGTAGGGGGAATATTTTCTGTTTTGTTCATGTCTTTAAGTGAGATTAGCAGGACAGGGACTGACCTTGCAGATAAACCAGCAATTTTGGATAAATTGACTCAAGGGAGTGTTCATAAACATATTTGATAACAGACCCAAGCAAAATGAAAGGTGACTTGAAACAATCAGTACCCAGAGTTGAATACCTCCCTTTTCAGTATTGTGTTTATTTGTAATAAATGTGATACTCAGTTCTCCATTAGTTTTCTTTTGTTTCCAATTTTGTTCCAAATTTGGATGAAGCATAGAGTTCTGTTACTTAATTAATATACATCTTCAAATTTCAAAAGAAATAATTTTCAGAAGTCATGAAAAGAATAAGCAAGTATAACATTCGGTTATCCATTAATCACATTTTCCATACTTTTCAAATTTAATATGAGGACCAAATTCCCTAAAGGAAAGAGAAAAAAATAGAGATTAGTATCATAAAGAAAGAGGGCTTTGCTTCACATTCCTTTCTCTTCCAAATGAAGTCCTGAGAAGGAAAGCTGCTTCTATAATTCCCTTTACCCCATCTCTTTTCCATTTCTGTTCATGATCACCACAGTTGGCACATTCCCCACCCATGTCTTAATTATTCAAAAAATGTTCTGAAGTTGACGGAGGAGTAGGTGGATGTGGAGTACATCTCTCCCCACAAATACATCAGCAATGCACCTTCAGACACAGAAGTGTATGCAGAACACAAGCTGAGAGTGGACAGGAGTACCTGACCAGTGGAAACAAATATATAGAACCACGCAAAACTCAAGATCAAGCCCTGAGCTTTTGGAATGAGACCACTGACTCAAAGACCCTAGACTACCAGAGAACTAACCCTAGGGAGGATCAAATAGTGAGAACTCACACAAAGGAAACCACTTGAATAAAAGACCCAGCATCACCCAACCACCAGTAGCACCCTGTGCATAATGCCTCATCTAAACAACAAACAAAACAAAAATACAAATCCAGTCATCAGCAGGCAGGATTACCACCTCCCTCAGCCTTGCCCATCAGAGGAAAAACAAACAAACAAACAAACAAAAACTAGTACAAATCTCACCCTATATGAAGCTTACACAAACCATTGGACCAACCTTAGGAGGGCAGAAACCAAAAGGAAGAAAGACTTCTACCTTGAATCCTGGGAAAAGGAGACCTCAAACACAATCACTTAAAAAAAGTGAAAAGGCAGAGAAATACTACACAAATGAAGGAACAAACTAGAAACACAGAAGTCCAAATAAACGAAGAGGAAATAGGTAAACTACCTGAAAAAGAATTCAGAATAATGATAGTAAAGATGATCAAAAACCTTGAAAACAGAATGGAGAAAATGAGAGAATTAATCAACAAAGACCTAGAAGAATTAAAGAATAAACATACAGAGACAAACAACACAATTACTGGAATTAAAAATACTCTGCTGCTGCTGCTGCTAAGTCGCTTCAGTCATGTCCAACTCTATGCGACCCCATAGATGGCAGCCCATCAGGCTCCCCCATCCCTGGGATTCTCCAGGCAAGAACACTGGAGTGGGTTGCCATTTCCTTCTCCAATGCATGAAAGTGAAAAGTGAAAGTGAAGTCGCTCAGTCGTGTCTGACTCTTAGCAACCCCATGGACTGCAGCCTACCAGGCTCCTCCATCCATGGGATTTTCCAGGCAAGAGTACTCTAGAAGGAGTCAAAAGCAGAATATCTGAAGCAGAAGAACAAATCAGTGAGCTGGAAGATAAAATGGTGGAAATAACTTCTGAAGAGCAGAATAAAGTAAAAAGAATGAAAAGAACTGAGGATAGTCTCAGAGACCTCTGGGACAATATCAAATGCACCAACATTCGAATTATAGGGGTTCCAGAAGAAGGGGAGAAAAAGAAAGGGTATGAGAAAAATTTTGAAGAGGTTATAATTGAAAATTTCCCCAACATGGAAAAAGGAATGGTCAATCAAGTCCAAGAGGTGCAGAGAGTCCCATACAGGGTAAACCAAAGGAGAAGCACACCAAGACACCTACTAATCAAAGTAACAATGACTAAACACAAATAAAGAATATTAAAAGCAGCAAGGGAAAAGCAACAAGTAACATACAAGGGAAACCCCATATGTTTAACAGCTGATCTTTCAGCAGAAACTCTGCAGGCCAGAAGGGAATGGCAGGATATATTTAAAATACTGAAAGGGAAAAATCTACAACCAAGATTACTGTACCTGGCAAGGATCTCATTCAAAATTGATGGAGGAATAGAAAGCTTTTCAGACAAGCAAAAGTTAAGAGAAGTCAGTACCACCAAACCAGCTTTACAGCAAATGTTAAAGGGACTTAAATATTCAAGAAATACAAGAGAAGAAAAAGATCTACAAAATCAACCCCAAACAATTAAGAAAATGACAATAGGAACATATATATCAATAATTACTCTAAATATAAGTGGATTAAATGCCCAACCGAAAGACATAGACTGGCTGAATGGATACAAAAAGAAGACCCATATATATGCTATCTACAGGAAACCCACTACAGACCTAAAGACACATATAGACTGAAAGTGAGAGGATGGAAAAATATATCCCATGCAAATGGGAAGCAAAAGAAAGCTGGAGTAACAATCCTCATATCAGACAAAATAGATCTTAAAGTAAAGATTACAAGAGATAAGGAAGAATACTACATAATGATCAAGGAATCAGTCCAAGAGGAAAACATAACAATTGTATATATCTATTCACCCAATATAGGAGCACCTTAATACATAAGGGAAACATTAACAGACATAAAAGGAGAAATTGACAATAACACAATAATAGTAGGAGATTTTAACACCCCACTCACACCAATGGACAGATCATCAAAACAGAATATTAATAAGGAAACACAAGTCTTAAATGATACATTAGATGAAACACAAGTCTTAAATGATACATTAGATGAGATGGATCTCATTGATATCTTCAAAACATTCCATCCAAATGCAGAAGAATACACCTTCTTCTCAAGTTCACATGGAACATTCTCCAGGATAGACCACATCTTGGGTCACAAATCAAACCTCAGTAAATTTAAGAAAATTGAAATCGTATCAAGCATCTTCTCTGAACACAATGCTATGAGATTAGATATCAATTACAAGGAAAAAAAAAACTGTAAGAAACACAAACACATGGAGATTAAACCATATGTTTCTGAATAACCAACAGATTACTGAAGAAATCAAAAGGGAAATTTAAAAAATTTCTAGAAACAAATGACAATGAAAACATGACAACTTGAAACCTATGGGATGCAGCAAAAGCAGTCCCAGAGGGAAGTTAATAGCAATACAGTCCTACCTCAAGAAACAAGAAAAACATCAAATAGACAACCTAACTTTACACCTAAAACAACTGGAAAAAGAACAACAACAACAAAAACCCAAAAAATTAGTAGGAGGGAAGAATTCATAAAAATCAGAGCAGAAATAAATGAAAAAGAAATGAAAGAAACAATAGTAAAGATTAATAAAACTAAAAGCTGGTTCTTTGAGAAGATAAAATTGACAAACCTTTAACCAGACTCATCCAAAAAAAGAGAGAGAAGAATCAAATCAACAAAATTAGAAATTAAAAAGGAGAGGTTACAACAGACAATGCAGAGCTCTTGCCTATCCTTCTAAAACTCTTTCAAAAAATTGCAGAGGAAGGAATACTTCCAAACTCATCACCCTCATACCAAAACTAGACAAAAACAACACACAAAAAAGAAAAGTACAGGCCAACATCACTGATGAACATAGATACAAAAATCTTCAACAATATTTTAGCAAACGGTATTCAGCAACACGTCAAAAAGCTCATACATCATGATCAAGTTGGGTTTATTCCATGGATGCAAGGATTCTTCAATATATGCAAATCAATCAATGAGATACACCATATTAACAAATTGAAAGATAAATACCATATGATCATCTCAATAGATGCAGAAAAAGCCTTTGACAAAATTCAGCACCCATTTATGATTGAAACTCTTCCAAAAATGGGCATAGAAGGAACCTACCTCAACATAGTAAAGGCCATATAAGATAAGCCTACAGCAAACATTATTCTCAGTGGTGAAAAACTGAAAGCATTCCCCCTAAGATCAGGAACAAGACAAGGGTGTCCACTTTCACCACTGTTATTCAATGTAGTTCTGGAAGTTCTAGCTACAGCAATCAGAGAATAAAAAGAAATAAATGGAATCCAGATTGGAAAATAAGTAAAGCTCTCACTGTTTGCAGATGACATGATACTGTACATAGAAAACCCTAAAGATAGTATCAGAAAATTACTAGAGCTCATCAGTGAATTTAGCAAAGTTGCAGAATACAAAATCAATACAAAGAAATCACTTGCATTTCTATATAATAACAATGAAAAAGCAGAAAGAGAAATTAAGTAATCAACCCCATTCACCATTGCAACAAAAAGAATAAAATATCTAGGAATAAACTTAGCTCAGGAGACAAAAGAACTGTACACAGAAAATTATAAGACAATAATCAAAGAAATCAAAGATGACATAAACAGATGGAGAGATATTCCATGTTCCTGGGTAAGAAGAATCAATACTGTGAAAATGACTGTACTATCAAATGCCATCTACAGATTCAATGCAATCCCTATCAAATTAACATAGGCATTTTTCACAGAACTAGAACAAAAAATTTCACAATTCATATGGAAACACAAAATACCCTGAATAGCCAGAGCAGTCTTGAAAAAGACGAATGGAGCTGGAAGAATCAATCTTCCTGACTTCAAATTATACGGCAAAGCTACAGTCATCAAGACAGTACGGTCCTGGCACAAAAACAGAAATATAGACCTATGGAACAAGATATAAACAAGAAATAAACCCATGCACACATAGGTACCTTAATTTTGACAAAGGAGGCAAGAATATAAGTGGGGCAAAGATAGCCTCTTCAATAAATGGTGCTGGAAAAACTGGACAGCTACATGTAAAAGAATGAAATTAGAACATTCTCTAATAACTATATTCAAAAATGGGTTAAAGACCTAAATGTAAGCCCAGATACCATAAAACTACAAAGCTTCTAGAGCAAAATATAGGTAGGACAGTCAATGACATAAATCGTACCAGTATGTTTTTGGATCTGTCTTATAATGGAAAGAAAAACAAAAACAAACAAATGGGACCTAATTAAACTTAAAAGGTTTTACACAGCAAAAGAAACCATAATGAAAACAAAAAGGCAACCTAAAGGCTGGGAGAAAATATTTGCAAACGTTGAGACCAACAAGGGATTAATTTCCAAAATATAAAAACAGCTCATCAGCTTAATATAAAAACAAACAAGGAACCCAATCTGGGCAGAAAATCTAAATAGATATTTCTCCAAAGAAGACATGCAGATAGTCTATATACAGAAGAAAAAATACTCAACATTCCTAGTTAAAATAGAAATACAAATCAAAACTACGAATTATCACCTTACATCAGATAGAATGGCTATTATTAAAAATCTACAAATAATAAATGCTAGAGAGGCTGTGGAGAAAAAGAAACCATTCTACACCATTGGTGGGAAAGTAAATTGGTAGAGCCTCTATGGAGACTAATATAGAGGTTCCTTAAAAAACTAAAAAATAGAGTTACCATATGATCCTACAATCCCACTCCTGGGCATATATCTGGATATAACTAATTTGAAGAGACCCAAATACCCCAAGTTTCACTGCAGCACTATTTACAGTAGCCAAGACATGGAGGTAACCTAAATGTCTATCAACAGATAAGTGGATAAAGAAGATGTCGTGTGTGTATGTACACACGCACACACACACACACACACACAACGGGACTATTACTCAACCATAGCAAATAATGAAATAATGCCATTTGTAGCAACATGGATGGACCTGGAGATGATCATATTAAGTAAATCGGAAAAAGACAAATATCATATGATATCACTTATATGTGGAATCTTAAAAATGATACAAATAAACTTATTTACAAAACAGAAATAGACTCATAGAAGAATAATTGATGCTTTTGAACTGTGGTGTTGGAGAAGACTCTTGAGAGTCCCTTGGACTGCAAGGAGATACAACCAGTCCATCCTAAAGGAGATCAGATCTGGGTTTTCATTGGAAGGACTGAGCTGACTCACTTTAAAAGACCCTGATGCTGGAAAAGATTGAGGGCAGGAGGAGAAGGGGATGACAGAAGATGAGATGGTTGGATGGCATCATTGACTCGATGGACATGGGTTTGGGTGAACTCTGGGAGTTGGTGATGGACAGGGAGGCCTGGTGTGCTGTGGTTCATGGGGTTGCAAAGAGTCGGACACGACTGAGCGACTGAACTGATATGTGGAATCTTAAAAATAATGCAAGTAAATTTATTTACAAAATAGAAATAGACTCACAGACATAGAAAAAGCTTAAGGTTACCAAAAGGGATAGGAGGTTTGGGGAATAAATTAGGAGTTTAGGATTAACATATACATACTAATATATATATAATTATTATTTTATAATACTTTTAATAATATTTATTATAGTATATAATATAATTATATAATAATAATTATTAATTTTGGATTGGTTCCAAATTGGGAAAGGAGTACATCAAGGCTGTATATGGTCACCCTACTTATTTAACTTATATGCTGAGTACATCATGTGAAATGCTGGGCTGATGAAGCACAAGCTGGAATCAAGATTACCGGGAGAAATACAATAACCTCAGATATGCAGATGACACCATCCTTATGGCAGAAAGTGAAGAGGAGCTAAAGAGCCTCTTGATGAAAGTGAAAGAGGAGAGTGAAAAAGCTGGCTTAAAACTCAAGATTCAAAAAAGTAAGATCATGGTATCCGGTTCCATCACTCCATGGCAAATAGATGGGGAAACAATAAAAACAGTGACAGACTATTTTCTTGATCTCCAAAATAACTGCAGATGATGACTACAGCCATGAAATTAAAAGATGCTTGCTCCTTGGAAGAAGAACTATGACCAATCTAGACAGCATATTGAAAAGCAGAGACGTTACTTTGCCAACAGTGGTTTGTCTAGTCAGAGCTATGGTTTTTCCAGTAGTCATGTATGGATGTGAATTGAACTATATAGAAAGCTGAGCAGTGAAGAATTGATTCTTTTGAACTGTGGTGTTGGAGAAGACTCTTGAGAGTCCCTTGGACTGCAAGGAGATCCAATCAGTCCATCCTAAAGGAAATCAGTCCTGAATATTAATTGGAAGAACTGGTGTTGAAGCTGAAACTCCAATACTTTGGGCACCTGATGTGGAGAACTGACTCACTAGAAAGACCCTGATGCTGGGAAAGATAGAAGGCAGGAGGAGAAGGGTACGGCAGAGGATGAGATGGTTGGATGACATCACCGACTCAATGGACATGATTTTGAACAAGCTCTGAGACTTGGTGATGGACAGGGAAGCCTGGTGTGCTGCAGTCCATGGGATCACAAAGAGTCACACACGACTGAGTGACTGAATTGAACTGATATAGAAAATAGATAAACAAGGACCTACTGTTTAGCACTGGTAACTAAACACAGTATCTGGCCTAGAGAATTCCATGGACTGGTATAGTCCATGGGGTCGCATAGAGTTGGACATGACTGAGTGGCTTTCACTTTCACATAATAGAAAGGAATCTGAAAACACACACACACATACACACACACATATGGGGAGTGGGAGGAAGCTGAGAAAGAAAGGAGGGGAGAAAAATATCTGTGGAAAAAAAAAAGAAATTCTATCCTGTAACTGCCTCTTCCATCAAATGACTCTCCATCCTAATCCCCATATTAGGCTTACATTTGATATATATTTGATTTTATCTCCTGGTTCAGGGGTTGCAAACAATTGTTTGTAGGAGCCAAGCTGGTAATATAAGTAAGTGAGTTGGGCCACCTTCCCACAATAGAGAGAGGTGGGACTGTGGCTTTCTGAAATGCCTGGACTCCATTTGGACGGAGAGTTGCTACTAGATAACTGTTGCTTTTCTTGCAAGTGAAGTCCTAGCTTCACTTTGTATTTTTTAAAATAAATTAGAAATCTGTATTTTTCAGTAAAATCTGATTTTAAAAATACTGTCAACCATAAAAATTTAGTGATACACTGTTCCAGTTAAACAGAAGCAATACTGTTTTCTATTGCCATGAATTTTCTTATGCAATATTTTCTTCTTGGCACATAAGACCACAAATTTATGAAGAGTTGGGGATGTGTTTCATACAATTGTGTTTTCTTGGTAGTTATTATTAGGGCCCTACACTGAGTAGGCTTGTATTCTCCAGTTTTCTTTTTTCTTTTCTTTTTCTGAGGGATTTACATTGTTCTTAAATGGTGGATATCTCTCAGGATTATGATTCCAATTTATCAGAATTTTTCTTCAAAACACTAGCTAAGGGCAAAGACAGCCTTAGTGTTTTGACCTCACTCAAAGAACATCAGGACTGTTCTTTTTGCCCTGAATACAGAAATGGCATAAAGGCCAAGTTTATACATGCAAGTCACAGTGAGAATTAAAACAAATACACAGTCTCCTGTACCATCCCTGCCATTGGCATCAATATTCTCTGGCACACTTATAAAATGGAAAAGAAAGAAAAATGAAAAAGAGAGGGGGAAGGAAAGAATGAAAGAAGGGAGGAAACAAAGAGAGAAAGAGCCAGAATAGATCGGAGGCATGATCTTAGAACTTCTAAAACTTTCTCAAGTCTCCTAGTTGAGGCTGAAGAAAATCTCAAAACCATCTTTGAGAAGTCATTAGGTTGTAGCCCACAACCTAATGTAATGTAGTCATTAGAATCAAGCCCACAATGTAATTCTGTGTCAACCTATTCTAATTTCCAAAAGCCCAGGCCATTCTGGGTAGGTCCTTCTTATGCTGGTCATTGTAGTGGTGTGTACCCAAATACCAGCCAGTATGAAAAAAGCTTATGTGTAAGAACTAAGAAGACACTTCCAAGTTTCTTGCCTAATTAGCCCTGCCTGAGAAAGTGACAACCACCACATTATGTAATTTAATCTTCTACATAGTCCGATAATATTCACGAACTCTCATTCTTCTTTCTTAGAAATCAGTGGTAGATACTTGTTTAATTCACATTTTTCAGTTTCCAATTCTTTCCTTTAAAGTCATCCTCTGAGGCTACTACTTGCTGTGAAGATGAGCCAGTATTACTGTTATTGGACTAATTTCTACACCTTGTTTCCTTCAGTGCTCAGAAATAATTCTCTTGGCATGGTAACATGATGCCAGAAATCCATGAAGTTTCTTCTCAAAGAAAGATAGGGATAAAGAAGTTAGCTCAGCAGACTCAAGATGCTCAAATCAAAGGAAAGTGAAGTCACTCAGTCATGTCCGACTCTTTGTGACCCCACAGACTGTAGCCCACTAGGCTTTTCCGTCCATGGGATTTTCCAAGCAAGAATACTGGAGTGGGTTGCCATTTCCTTCTCCAGAGGATCTTCCTGATACAGGGATTGAACCCAGGTCTCCCACACTATAGGCAGATGCTTTGCTGTCTGAGCCACCAGGAAGTCCTATAAACCCTTGGGATATTCTGCCTAAGAATGACTTTGTAACCTAGGGCCGTAGGCCATGCCAGATAGTTTACCCTCAGGTGAATGTTTTTATTTACCTGTGGTGCTAAGTCACTCTGTATCAGTTTAACTCCTGAGGGGAGGGGGCTGGAGACTAGTAGTTGTCAGTCAGGTAGGTGTTGCCTGTCCCCATTAAAAAGCCTAGACACCAAAGCTTTTGTGGGTTTCCTAGGTTGGCATTACTTTATACAAGTTATGACACATCATAGCTGGGAGAATTTAAGCACTACCTTTGTGACTCCCCTGGTAGAGGACAACTGGAAGATGGTGCTTGATCTCCCAGACTCTACCCAATGAGTTTTCTGCCTTTGCTGATTTTACTCCATATCCTTTCATTGTAATAAACTGTTACCATGCATATAATGGCTTTTCTGACTTCTATAAGTCCTACTAGGGAACCATCAAACTTGAGGGTAGTCTTGGAAACTCCCAACAGAGAGGATCTCGTAGGTTATGAAAGAGTTACTTACAAGACACAACAAGACTGATTTGTAAAAACAATTTCAAATAGAGCTAAAACATATTACAAGGAATATTATTTTTAATCTAAATTTCCCATTGAATTTATTTGAAAGGCAAAAAAAGTTTTAAAAGTTGACTGTCAATTTTTATCCATGTAAGACCACATAACCACTTTGTTACTCATGTGTATATCTACACCTGTGTTTTTGTCTATGTCTGTATCTATGTCTGTATCAGTACCTGTATTTATTTCTTCCAAGCTAAGGTATGGGTGCTATTCATAGGTATGTCACTGTAAGTTGTTAAAGAAAATTTGATTTTTTTTAAAATGAATTTCTATTTATGCAATCTATAGACTATCTACTAATATAATCTCTGTACAATTCTGCCAAAACATTGTGTAAGCTTTTTATCTTTTGTTTTTAAATGAGTCAACTTTGAATGCTAACTACATTTTTTTAAAAAGACTTTTCTCTTTACTATATGTGTAGTCTATCTCCAGTATTCCAGTCTTTTGTGAGCCAATGGAGGCTATTAAAGAAGAAAAAATCCATGAATCAGCAAATCCAGTTCCTTGCTAAAATTATTGGAAATTTCTGTGAAGAAATATAGAGAGAAAATAATGGTATCTTATTTTGAACTTACCACTGATCAACACAAAGGAAACACTCATTCTTGTAAGTGAGGCCATTTGTCCCACAAACATACGCTGTCACTTCAGGACAGTCTGCATCATAAAGAGGATCCAGTGGGTAATATATTTTACACGGGGGCTGCAAACATCATAAAATATCATATGAATAACTGATCGATTTTACCTCATCCATTTCTGGCCTGTCACTTCTGCCCCACATAAAAGTAATATCAGATGTTACTTGTTAATGGATCTTTTTCAAGATTTCATCTCCTTTGGGCTTTAGTTAGGCAAGTTCCTTTTCTGACTACAAAGTCCTCACCCATTCATCATCTGTTGAAGCCATAAACAGTGTAATAACTCAGTTTAAACCCCAAATGAAAAGTTTTTCTTTAAACTTGGAGTCCCCATGCCAATAACTCAGAAGTTTGTAAGTAGAGATAGGTATGTGAACTCCTAGAATACAGGGGTTTAAATGTAGTTCTTAAGAGTGAGGGTTCTGTATTGAGACTGGGATTAAATTCTGAACATGTGCTTAGCTTCTCAGTTGTATCCAACTCTTTGCGACCCTTTGTACTGTAGCCAGCCAGATTCTTTTGTCCATGGGATTTCCCAGACAAGAATATTGGAGAGGGTTACCATTTCATTCTCCCGGGGCTCTTCCCAATTCAAGGATCAAACCGCGTCTCCTTTGTCTCCTGCATTGCAGGTAGATTCTTGACCCCCTGAGCTATTGTACCACTGTTAAACTTTTTGGCCTTGGTTAAGTGACAGGGATTATTTCATTTAATATTCAGAGATGCATTTTATTATTATAATGCTTATGCTACATGGGGGTAAATTTAAGCCTGACGAAGTTAAGATACATGCCCAAAGTCACACAGAAAACTTCCATTCTACTTTACCACTATGCAGTTTGAGATCCCTCCAAGAGAGTGATCAGATTAAAATCAAAATTCAAAACTGATAGGAATTTAAATTTACCGCAGGCCATTCAGAGTAATCATGTGGTTTGAAGAATTCTGCAAATAAAGAACAGACACAATAGGTTAGTAGTTCTCCATGGAATTTGATTTCACTCACTGAAGTTACTGATTGAATAAAGAAATCTAATGTAATTACTTATTTGCACAAAGTGTAGAAAATAATTTATGGCAATAAAATTTGTAGGTGGTCTGCCTTTGTTAATTACTTCATCCATTTATTTATTCTCTAATTCTTTTTCACAGTCCTGACTTCATTTATAAATGTGCTATGTCATTGAAGAAAGAGTAAAAACTATTTGGGGTTATATGATCTGAACATTAAAAATAAATATTCAAAGATCAAAATATAACACAACTGAATTGCTCTTTAATCTTAACATAGGAAAGACTTTCTGGTAATGGTTCATTGATCTCTGTCCAATAACAGAAAGAACTGGTACACTTTATGACATTCAAATAAAAATAATTTTTTCATGACAACATATAAACTAAAAAATTCTGATAAACTGGAAAAATATTTGCAACACCTATCATAAAGGGATCGTATATACACAGAAACCCTGAAGATAGGGAAATGACACTTAAATTTGTAAAAGATATTCAAATGCAGTATGATAAGAAAAATGCTATAAAACTATATTGAAATACCATCTATTACTGGTGGGAATGCAGATTGGCACAACTTTTATGAAGTGAAATTTGGCAATGTTGAACAAAACTACTTTGCATTCATATCTGATCATGATTCAGGGAATTTACCCTGAAGATAACCTTCCAACAATAGAAAAATATATATGCATAAGATTATTTATTGCAGCATTGTTTTTATTGCAAAATATCGGACACACACTAATTCCCGTACACCTAAAGACTGACTGAATAAACCTTGGTATATTCATCCAATAAAGTTTTATGCAATTGCATAAAAGAATGAGGAAATCCCTGTAAACTGATATGCACTGGTTTTCAAGACATTCTTAAACTGGGAAAAGCAGGATGCAAGTAGGTACCTATACTATGCTATCTTTTATGTAAGAAAGTAGGAAGAATTATAAAATATACGTATGTATATTTGAGCAAGAAGAAACAGAAAAAATAAACTAGAGACTAATAAGTTTGGTTACATAAAGAATAAGGATGGAATTTCAGTAGAAGCTGAAGGGTTTGAAGGTAATGACACTCTTTGAATCTAAACTTTTGTTCATTTTGTTTCATTTTTCTCATGTTCAAAATAATTTTAAATTGCATTTCGATTTTTCTTGACCCATGGGTTATATATAGAAATGTGTTATTTATTTGATTTCAAAATAATGGAGGATTTTCCATAGTAACCCCTTTTCTAATGTGTGTGTGTGTGCTCAGTCACTCAGTCATGTCTGACTCTGTGACCACCATGGACTGTAGCCTGTCGGGCTCCTCTGTTCATGGGATCATCCAGGCAAGTTGCCATTTGCTACTTTAGAGGATCTTCCCAACACAGGGATTGAACCTGTGTCTCCTGCATCTCCTGCTTTGGCAGCAGATTCTTTTACTGCTGAGCTACCAGGGAAGCTCTCCCTTTCCATAGTGCTGTGCTAAGTCACTCAATCATGTCTGATTCTGTGTGGCCCCATGGACTTTAGCCTGCCAGGCTCCTCTGTCCATAAGGATTCTCCAAGCAAAAATATTGGAATGGGTTGCCATGCCCTTCTTCAGGGGATCTTCCCAACCTAGGAATCGAACCCAGGTCTCCCATATTGCAGGCGGAGTCTTTACCATCTGAGCCACCAGGGAAGCCCCCCTTTCCGATAGTGATACCCAATTGATACCCAATTTGTATTATCAAGCCTAAAGGCCTGTGTTTCAGCAAAACTTTCCCCATCCAGTCACAAATGACTTTTTCTTTTTTACAATGAAAAGAAAAAAACAGGTGTTTCTCTTCTAATTTTGCTTACCTGAAAAAACAATATGTGCCAAAGTAGAGGATTCCAGGAAAAATATGGTCATACAGGGAAAGGCAGTCATTTGATCTCACCTAATGCCCTGCTTGGAGAGGCCTGTGGAAATGCTCAAGACAGTTTATTCATCATTTCTTGCACAGCTGTCTTTCCAAACCTAAGATAACCCACTACTCTGAATTGAACTTGATCATGGTGGTCTCAAACTGGCCTAGTCTCTAAGGATTCAGACCTAAGAAGGCTCTTCTGCCCTGAAGAGGGAAAGAAAACCATTAAAATAACTTTTTCCCCCCAGCCAGCAAGCATTGTGTTATTATAATCTGTTTTGACTTGGAAGAGAAATTAGCCTCAAGGCTATCACCAGGACTGACCCCAGGCATGTTACATATAAATGAATTTATCCTACAACATAAAGTAAGGTTAATGAATATGGATACTTTAAGAATTCTGAGAAAAGAGGTATGATCTGAGGACTATCTTGTACAATCAGGACTATGTCACTTTATAATGCACATTGTTTAATTCCTTCCAGTTTTTCCCACACTGAAATGCTCCGTTTCCTAGCTAAGTTTCTTCATCCAGGCCATTTACATGTGCTCAAATACAAAGAATAGATTGAAAATGGAATTGTTGGTCTGGGGATCATAAAAATTGTGTATACCTTTCCTGATAGATGAATCAAGATAGTTGATATTATCATTTTTTTTGATTCATATATAGGTACACATGATTTTGATGACATCTGTCTATCAGTGAGATCCAAGTTCAAATTCTAGCTTCAGCAGTTTTTAGAAGTGTGAGCCTCAGAAAAAGTGTGAACATCATAGGATATTGAGAATATCAACTGATACTAGTATCAATATACATGGAGTTTCTTTTGTAAGAATGGACATATGTAGCCCAGAGAGAAGATAATTTCCAAGTTATTTACACTCAACTTCCTTATGCCCTACTCTATTCATTCTGTCTCTTCTCCAAATTGCAGTTAGTGGGCACATAGGGAAGTAAGGGAGGTCTATATTAGCCTTACAGAGGAAACAAAAGCGGATGCTGGAGGAAAACAAACATAATGACAGAGAAGAGAGAGAGATACCATCACTGACTTAGACTAGGAATCTGAAGAGCTGTTTACCTGAATGGGCTTGCTGCAAAAGTCTACTGTAGTTACCCTGAGGTTACAGCTAGCCTTGAGCAAAGTTACTGTTCTGTGAGTCCATGGCCAGGGGCATGTTGAGCAGAGGAGGCTGGCTCCCTGCTCAGTTGAGCGACCAATTGTTTGGCAAGAACCACCTCCTCTGATGTTTCAGGCTCCAGCAGGCAGGAACACACATGGATGTTCTGTACTTGTGGTTTTTGATTGTGGATCATGAGGACAAGATGACATTTGCAAAGCAGATTAATTACCTACCTCATTCCAGACAATCTGGTTTACATTTTACTAGATACAAGTCTGGTTCTTTTTCCTGGTGTCTGCCTCCAGAGGTCGCTTAGCCCATCCTGCTTCTCAGAAGGTTTATCTGTTTTGTTCTTTCTAGGACAAGATTTCTGACATCAGCCAGGGAAAGTCCAGTATCACAATTAATAATCTCTGCAAAACCTTAGTCTTCTGATGTTTTCATTTGTTTCCCTCCACTCCACCTTAATGTTGGCAAGCATGAAAGTTTGCCATTATGTGGAAAATTTCTCTCTCACACACTTTAAGCTCTCCTAGAGTAGTCAGTGTACCTTCTGCTGTTTGTCTTCCCTTCTCAGCCTGAGTCCCATAAACTGACATTTATATTAGCCCCTTGGCATGACCATATTTTCTTGACATCCTACTCTTGATATTTCCCTCCTTCTTCCAAGCTGGGATAAATTTAGCATCCTGTTTTCCTGTCCCAGACCTTGGCTGTGGAGCAAGTAGAAAAAATTCCATACAATGAACTCTACAATCCTGCCATCATTATTACTCATCCAGGCCCTCTAAACTCCTAAAGAGGCCTCTTATTTAATGTCAGATTGCTACCTATGCCACCCATATCCATACGATTTCCTTTTTTTATCTAATTTTTTTTCAGCAAAACACACCTCCACATTACTTTGAATAGTAAATTTCACCTCTTCTTTACAGAATAGGGAAAACGCAGGATGAACTAGCTCCACTTCCCCCTACCCCCACCCCCAGCCCCTGCCTTATAATTCTGGTAATTTATCATCTACATTTCTGTATTTATCCTTCTTCCCACATCAGCTTACCTAGGGACTTACACATTCATCCATTCCTTTCTTTTTGCCAGTACCTGGCTATGTGTTTTACATTTTCCATCATATTTATTCCTCACAGTAATCACATGAGGTTTACATAGTTCTGCAACTTATAAGGGAAAAGGAAACTGAGGCTGAAAGGACTAAATTCATGTGCTGAAACTAACTACTAACAGTTATGAATGGACAGAGATGGGATTCAAGCACAGGTACCTTTGACTCCAAAGTCCATGTTCCACTACTTTTAAGTTTTCTTTCATTTTAGAGAATGAATTTCCCCTTTAATTTACTGAGACCAGTACCATGAACATCTTGTGTGACACCCTGTGCCTTTCTTGGCAGTATCTTTGCTTCTAACTTCCTCTTTCCACAGTCAGTACTCTTAATCTCTCCACAATACTATCCGTCCCCAACACCACCCTCCCCAAGTAATTAGTTTGCATGCTCTGGGATGGAAAAATTCTATCTTTACCCAATTTTTACCTTGTAACTGCAGTATATTGCAGGGTTTTATTTTTTAAATCAATTAATAAATACACAGTAATATGTACAGAAGGAAGGAAGAAAGAAATCCATCCATTTTTTTAAACTGTGTTCTTAGATATTCTTGGGAATATCATCACAGATATATTTTAGACACACTGTATCTAGTCCACAAAGACATAATCTTACTGGAATTTTTATTAATCACTTAAATTTGGTAAAAGTAACATCTTTATAATAGTTTTTTTTACACTAATATGTTTTATTACAAAAGGTTCAAACAGACACAAAAATATAGAAAATAACATAATGAGCTCATATATACCTATCATATAGATTCAGTAATTATCAAGATCGGCACTTTTGTTTACCTATTCCATTTTTTAGAAAAATTCTAAAACATTATAAAGTGTTCCAGGCTTTGTCATTTCTTCCCTACAACTTCAACTGGCATCTCTCATACAGAGAATTATTTTCTCAAATAATCTTACTGAGATTCACACATTTAACAATTTTACATTGAGTAATTCTTTCATATCATCTGAAATAATGCCTTTTTGTAATCAAATTGCCCTATTACCTCAAACTTGTTTAGAGTTTGAGTAAAAATCCAAAGGAGGTCCACTTGACACTTGTCCCTTACAACTCTTAATGCAGAGCAGTTTCCTTCTCTTCTTGTTTCTCTGTGCCCTTGACTTGTTTGAACTGAGTCAGTTATTTTCATAGACACACATTTTGCATTTGCCACTTAGCTTCCCTGTGATATTTTTTAACTCTTCCTCTGTATCAAAATACACTTCTGAATTGTCAGTTTTCTACTTGTAAATGCCTTTCTTGAACAAGATGAATAAGTTAGGGAATTTCTTGGGGTGAACATAAGCTTTATTTTTCTCGGATGAGCAGAACTAAAATTTAAAAAACATTATTGGATTTTAGTTGATTTACAATGTTGTGCTAAGTTTCAGATGCATAACAAAGTGATTCAGTTATACATATACATGTATTTATTCTTTTCCAAATTCTTTTCTTATATAGGCTTTTTACAGACTATTGAGTAGACTTCACTGTGCTATACAGTAAGTCCCTGTTGGTTATCCATCTTATATATAGTAGTCTGTATGTGTTAATCCCAACATCCTAATTTATCCCTGTCCATCCATGTTGCCCCTCTGGTAGATATAAGTCTGTTTTGAAATTTGTGAGTCTGTTTCTGGTTTGTAAAGAAGTTCATTTGTATGATTCTTTAAAAATTAGATTTCACATGTGAGTGATATGTCTTTCAGTTCAGCCACTCAGTTGTGTCCGACTCTTTGCGACACCATGAATCGCAGCATGCCAGGCCTCCCTGTCCATCACCATCTCCTGGAGTTCACTCAAACTCACGTCCATTGAGTTGGTAATACCATCCAGCCATCTCATCCTCTGTCGTCCCCTTCTCCTCCTGCCCCCAATCCTTCCCAGCATCAGAGTCTTTACCAATGAGTCAACTCTTCGCATGAGGTGGCCAGAGTATTGGAGTTTCAGCTTTAGCATCAGTCCTTCCAATGAACACCCAGGACTGATCTCCTTTAGAATGGACTGGTTGGATCTCCTTGCAGTCCAAGGGACTCTCAAGAGTCTTCTCCAACACCACAGTTCAAAAGCATCAATTCTTCAGCACTCAGCTTTCTTCACAGTCCAATTCTCACATCCATACATGATGACTGGAAAAACCATAGCCTTGACTAGACGGATCT
Organism: Bos taurus; assembly: GCF_002263795.3. Taxonomy (NCBI): domain Eukaryota; kingdom Metazoa; phylum Chordata; class Mammalia; order Artiodactyla; family Bovidae; genus Bos; species Bos taurus. Next base: position 59,675,025 of record NC_037334.1, on the reverse strand, counting down.
TTGTTGGCAAAGTAATGTCTCTGCTTTTTAATATGCTATCTAGGTTGGTTTGGAGAAGGCAATGGCACCCCACTCCAGTACTCTTGCCTGGAAAGTCCCATGGATGGAGAAGCCTGGTGGCTTGTGGTGCATGGAGTCACTAGGAGTCGGACATGACTGAGCAACTTCACTTTCACTTTTCAGCTTCATGCATTGGAGAAGGAAATGACAACCCACTCCAGTGTTCTTGCCTGGAGAATCCCAGGAACGGGGGAGCCTGGTGGGCTGCCGTCTATGGGGTTGCACAGAGTCAGACACGACTGAAGTGACTTAGCTAGGTTGGTTATAACTTTTTCGTCCAAGGAGTAAGCGTCTTTTAATTTCATGGCTGCAATCACCATCTGCAGTGATTTTGGAGCCCAGAAAAATAAAGTCTGACACTGTTTCCACTGTTTCCACATCTATTTCCCATGAAGTGGTGGGACCAGATGCCATGATCTTAGTTTTCTGAATGTTGAGCTTTAAGCCAACTTTTTCACTCTCTTCTTTCACTTTCGTCAAGAGGCTTTTCAGTTCCTCTTCACTTTCTGCCATTCATTTAGCTAATAATATGTTGGTCCATCCATGTTGCTGCAAATGGCATTAGTTCATTCTTTTTTATGACTGAGTAATACTCCATAGTATATTTGTAATAGCTTAGCTTACAGTGAATGGTGCCAGTATCTGTAGTCTCTGAAGGAGAAAATTTCACTCCAGTATCCAAAATATGTGGTCTCAGTAACTCAGAGCTTTGTGTAATAAGCTTTTATTAGAGTGAAAAGTTGGAGAAGGCAGTGGCACCCCACTCCAGTACTCTTGCCTGGAAAATCCCATGGGCGGAGGAGCCTGGTAGGCTGCAGTCCATGGGGTCGATAAGAGTCGAACACGACTGAGCGACTTCATTTTCACTTTTCACTTTCATGCATTGGAGAAGGAAATGGCAGCCCACTCTAGGGTTCTTGCCTGGAGAGTCCCAGGGATGGCAGACCCTGGTGGGCTGCCATCTATGGGGTCACACAAAGTCAGACACGACTGAAGTGACTTAGCAGTAGCAGTAGTAGAGTAAAAAGTATAGAGGAAGCCTCCAGCAAAAGACACTGGCAGTGGGTAAGAGAGTACCTACCTCACTAGTTTAAACAGGGCATTATATGCTTTTCAACTGGCTGCTGAGGACAGATAAAAAGAATGCCTCAAGGTTGTTAAAGTTCCACTAGACCCTTTCCCACGGCATACATCCTGAGATAACTTTGACACATATTAGCCAGGGATAACAGGTTCCAGGCAACTTCTCTGGACAAGATGTACTGTTGCTGTGTAATTAGGGGTACAAGTCTTGAGAAACAGATTCCCAGGCAAGATTTGATACAATTATAATCATTAACATAGAGACATAGAGCCTAAGAAAAGCATTCCCACAAGCAAGATATATTATACTTAAAGAAAGGCCAGTTTTCAAATGAAATATATTGTTACAAAATTTACACAGAGCTTTTTTTTTTTCTTTTAAATAAGCATGTCCTTGAGCAAGAGAGTTCCAGAAAAACATCCATTTCTGTTTTATTGACTATGCCAAAGCCTTTGACTGTGTGGATCACAACAAACTGTGGAAAATTCTGAAAGAGATAGGAATACCAGACCACCTGACCTGCCTCTTAAGAAACCTGTATGCAGGTTAGGAAGCAACAGTTAGAACTGGACATGGAACAACATACTGGTTCCAAATAGAAAAAGAGTATGTTAAAGCTGTATATTGTCAGCCTGCTTATTTAACTTCTATGCAGAGTACATCATGAGAAACGCTGGACTGGAAGAAGCACAAGCTGGAATCATGATTGCCGGGAGAAATATCAATAACCTCAGATACGCAGATGATACCATGATTATGGCAGAAAGTGAAGAAGAACTAAAGAGCCTCTTGATGAAAATGAAAGAGGAGAGTGAAAATGTTGACTTAAAGCTCAACATTCAAAAAACTCAGATCATGGCATTTGGTCCTATCAAACAAAGGTAGTGGAGGTGATGGAATTCCATTTGAGCTTTTTCCAGTCCTGAAAGATGATGCTGTGTTGTGAAAGTGCTGCACTCAATATGCAAGCAAATTTGAAAAACTCAGCAGTGGCCACAGGACTGGAAAAGGTCAGTTTTCATTCCAATTCCAAATAAAGGCAATGCCAAAGAATGCTCAAACTATCGCACAATTGCACTCATCTCACATGCTAGCAAAGTAATGCTTAAAATTCTCCAGGCCAGGCTTCAGCAATACGTGAACCATGAACTTCCAGATGTTCAAGCTGGTTTTAGAAAAGGCAGAGGAACCAGAGATTAAATTGCCAACACTGAATCATCAAAAAAGCAAGAGAATTCCAGAAAAACATCTATTTCTGCTTTATTGACTATCCCAAAGCCTTTGACTGTGTGGATCACAATAAACTGTGGAAAATTCTTCAAAGAGATGGGAGTACCAGACCACCTGATGTGCCTCTTGAGAAACTTGTATGCAGGTCAGGAAGCAACAGTTAGAACTGGACATGGAACAACAGAATGGTTCCAAATAGGAAAAGGAGCACATCAAGGCTTTATATTGTCAGCCTGCTTATTTAACTTCTATGCAGAGTACATCATGAGAATTGCTGGGCTGGAAGAAGCACAAGCTGGAATCAAGATTGCCAGGAGAAATATCAATAACCTCAGATATGCAGATGACACCAAGCTTATGGCAGAAAGTGAAGAACTAAGAGCCTCTTGATGAAAGTGAAAGAGGATTGTGAAAAAGTTGGCTTAAAACTCAACATTCAGAAAACTAAGATCATGGCATCCGGTCCCATCACTTCATGGCAAATAGATGGGAAAACAGTGGAAACAGTGGCTGTTTTATTTTTCTGGGCTCCAAATCACTGCAGATGGTGATGCAGCCATGAAATTAAAAGATGCTTACTCCTTGGAAGGAAAGTTATGACCAACCTAGACAGCATATTCAAAAGCAGAGACATTACTTTGCCAACAAAGGTCCGTCTAGTCAAGGCTATGTTTTTCCAGTGGTCATGCATAGATGTGAGAGTTGGACTATAAAGAAAGCTGAGCGCAGAAGTATTGATGCTTTTGAACTGTGGTGTTGGAGAAGACTCTTGAGAGTCCCTTGGACTGCAAGGAGATCCAACCAGTGCATCCTAAAGGAGATCAGTCCTGGGTGTTCATTGGTAGGAGTGATGTTGAAGCTGAAACTCCCAATTCTTTGGCTACCTGATGCGAAGGGCTGACTCATTTGAAAAGATCCTGATGCTGCGTCAGATTGAGGGCAGGGGGAGAAGGGGATGACAGAGAGAGATGGTTGGATGGCATCACCAACTCAATGGACATGGGTTTGGGTGAACTCCTCAGTTGGTGATGGACAGGGAGGTCTGGCGTGCAGTGGTTCATGGGGTCACAAAGAGTCGGGCATGCCTGAGCGACTGAACTGAACTCCTTGGAAGGAAAGTTATGACTAACCTAGACAACATATTAAAAAGCAGAGGCATTACTTTGTCCACAAAGGTCCATCTAGTCAAGGCTATGGTTTTTCCAGTATTCATGTGTAGATGTGAGAGTTGGACTGTAAAGAAAGCTGAGCACAAAAGAATTGATGTTTCTGAACTGTGGTGTTGGAGAAGACTCTTGAGAATCCCTTGGACAGCAAGGAGATTCAACCAGTCCATCCTAAAGGAGATCTCTCCTGGGTGTCATTGGAAGGACTGATGTTGAAGCTGAAACTCCAATATTTTGGCCACCTGATGAGAAGAGCTGACTCATATGAAAAGACCCTGATGTTGGGAAAGATTGAAGGCAGGAAGAGAGGGGAATGACAGAGGATGAAATGGTTGGATGGCATCACAGACTCAATGGACATGAGTTTGGATGATGATGGAGTTGATGATGGACAGGGAGGCCTGGCGTGCTGAGGTTCATGGGTTCGCAAGGATTTGGACACGACTGAGTGACTGAACTGAACTGAGCAATTACAGGGCCTAGGTGACTAAGACAAAAGAAATGAAGAAAAGTGTTTGCCTCCTCTTCCTTCTTGTGGGTCCCTGGACTCCCTACCAAACTGCCTAACTGTAACTTTCTCATATGTACTGGACTTTATTCATTACTCTGTTGATGGATATTTAGGTTGTTTCCATGTCTTGGCTATTGTAAATAGTGCTGCAATGAACATCTTGAACATCTCAGGGTACATTTATCTTTTCAAATTATGGTTTTCTCCAGATGTATGCCCAGGAGTAAGATTGCTGGAGAATTTGGAGTTCTATTTTTAGGTTTTTAAGCAGCCTCTGTTTGTTCTCCACAGTGATTGTACTGATTCACGTTCCCACCAACCGTGCATTTGTTGTTTTGTAGACTTTTTGATGATGGTCATTCTGATTGGTGTGAAGTGATACCTCATTCTAGTTTTGATTTGCATTTCTCTGATAATTAGTGATGTTGAGCTTTTTTTTTTTTATGTCCTATTTTGGCCATTTATATGTCTTCTTTGGAGAAATGTCTGTTTAGACCTTCTGCCCATTAAAAAAATTTTTTTGGAAGGGGAGATATTGAGCTACATAAGCTGTTTGTATATTTTGGACATTAATCCCTTGTTACTTGTTTCATTTGCAAATATTTTCTCCCATTCTGTGATTGTCTTTGCACTTCTGTATGGTTTCATTTGCTGTGCAGAAGCTTTTAGGTTTAATTTGACCCCCTTTGTTAATTTTTGTTTTTATTTTCATTAATCTAGGAGGTAGATCAAAAAAGATATTGCTAAGATTTATATCAAAGAATACCATATGTAAAATAAATAGCCAATGGGAATTTGCTGTATGGCTCAGGAAACTCAAACAGGGACCCTGTATCAACCTAGAAGGGTGGATAGGGAGGGAGATGGGAGGGAGGTTCAAAAGGGAGGGGATATACGTATACCTATGGCTGATTCATGTTGAGGTTTGTCAGAAAACAGCAAAATTCTGTAAAGCAATTATCCTTCAATAAAAAATAAATAAATTTAAAAATAAGAGTGTTCTGCCTATGTTTTTCTGTAAGAGTTTTATAGCATCTGATCTTACATTTTGGTCTTTCATTCTTTTTGAGTTTATTTTTGTGAATGGTGTTAGAAAATTTTCTAGTTTCATTCTTTTACATGTAGCTGTCCAGTTTTCCCAGCACCCCTTATTGAAGAGACTGTTTTTTATATATTGTATATTCTTGCCTCCTTTGTCATAGATTAATTGACCATAAGTGCATGGATTTGTTTCTGGGCTTCCTATCCTGTCCCACTGATCTATATTTCTGTTTGTGTGCCAGTACCATGCTGTTTTATTACTGTAGCTTTGTAGTATATTCTGAAGCCAGGAAGTCAGAGTCTTGTGTCTCCATACAAATTATAGTTTTTTTGTCTTAGTTCACTGAAAAATGTCATTGGTAATTTGATGGAGATTGCACTGAATCTATAGATTGACTTAGGTAGTATAATCATTTTGACAATATTGATTCTTTTAATCCAGGAACATGGTATATCATTCCATCTGTTGAGTCATCTTAGATTTCTTTCATGAGCATTGTATTGTTTTCAGAGTACCAGTCTTTTGTCTCCTTAAGCAGGTCTATTCCTAGGTATTTTATTCTTTTTACTACAACAGTAAATGGACTTATTTCCTTAATTTCTCTTTCTAGTATTTTGATGGGATTATTTCATTAATTTCTTTTTCTAATATTTTGTTGTTAGTGTATAGGACTATGAAAGATTCTTGTACATTAATTTTGCATAGTGCAACTTGACTGAACTCATTGATGAGCTCTGGTAGTTTTCTGTAGCATCTTTAGGGTTTCCTATGTGTACTATCATGTCATCTACAAACAGGAACATTTTTACTTCTTTTCCAGTTTGGATTCTTTTTATTTCTTTTCTTCTGTGATTGCCATGGTGAGGACTTCCAAAACTGTGTTGAGTAAAATTGATGACAGTGAATATACTTGCCTTTTTCCTGGTCTTAGAATGCTTTCGGCTTTCTTTTCACCTTTGAGAATGATAATAACTGTGGGTTTGTCATATATGGCCTTTATTGTGTTGAGGTAAATTCCCTCTGTTTCCACTTTCTGGAGGGTTTTTTTCATATGTGAATGTCAAATTTTATCAAAAGCTTTTTCTGTATTTATTGAGGTGATCATGTGGTTTTTATTCTTCAATTTGTTAGTGTGTTATATCACACTGGTTGATCTGCAGGTATTAAAAAATTCTTGCACCCCTGGGATAAATTCTACTTGATCCTTTTAATGCATTGTGGCTGCAGTTTGTTAATTTTTTTGTTGAGAATTATTTTGCCTGTGTTCATCAGTGATGTGCTGTGCTTATTTGCTCAGTCATGTCCAACTCTTTGCGACCCCATGGACTGTAGCCCGCCAGGCTCCTCTGTCCATGGAATTCTCCAGGCAAGAATACTGGAGTAGGTTGCCATGCCCTCCTCCAGGGGGATTTTCCCAACCCAGGGATTGAACCCAGATCTCCTACATTGCAGATGGATTCTTTACCATCTGAGCCACCAGGGAAGCCCATATCATTAGTGATATTGGCCTATAATTTTCATTTTTTGTGGTAGCTTTGTTTGATTTTCTTATCAGGGTTATGATGGCCTCATAGAATGAGCTTGGGAGTGTTCATTACTCTGTAATTTTTTGAAGGAGTTTCAGAAGAATATTATTAACTCTTTTCTATGTGTTTGATAGAATTTGCCCATAAAGCCATCTGGTCCTGGACTTTAATTTTTTGGAAGTTTTTAAACACTCTTTAAATTCCAGTACTTGTGATTGGTCTGTTCATATTTTCTATTTATTCATGGTTAAGTCTGGGAAGGTTGTATATTTCTAAGAATTTATCCATTTTTTTCTAGGTTGTCCATTTCATTGGCATATAATTTGTAGTAGTCTTATGATTCTTTATATTTCTGTGGTGCCAGTTTAAACTTTTCCTTTTCTATTTCTAATTTTTTTTAATCCTCTCTCTTTTTCTTCATGTTGAATCTGGCTAAGAGTTTATCAATTTTGTTTATCTTTTCAAAGAATCAGCTTTTACTTTCATTGATTTTTTTCTGTTGTTTTCCTCATCTCTCATTTATTTCTGCCCTGGTTTTTCTGATTTTATTCCTTCTACTAACTTCAGGTTTTGTTTGTTCTTCTTTCTCTAGTTGCTTTAGATGTAAGGTTAGACTATTTATTGAGATTTTGTTTGTATCCTGAGGTAAGTTTGTATTGGTACAATCTTCTCTCTTAAAATTGCTTTTGCTACATCCCATAGGTTTTGGATCAATGTTTTTTGTTGTCATTTGGCCTAGATATTTATTTATTTCCTATTTGATTTCTTCAGTGATTCATTGTTTAGCAGCATAGTTTAGCCTCTGTGTGTTTGCATTTTTTTACAATTTTTTCCTGTAATTGATTTGTAATTTCATAACATTGTAGTTGGAAAAGATGTTTGATATGCTTTCCATTTTGTTAAGTTTACCAAGGCTTGATTTGTGGCCCAAGATGTGATCCATTCTGGAGAATGTTCCATGTGCACTTGAGAAAAAGTGATTTCTGCTCCTTTCAGATGCAAATATCAAATTCATTTGGTCTAATGTGTCATTTAAGGCCTGTTTTACATTACTGATCATCTGGATGATCTATCCACTGATTTAAGTGCCCTAGTATTATTGTGCTAGTGTAGACTTCTCCTTTAATGGGTATTAGCATTTGCCTTATATATTGAGGTGTACCTGTGTTGCATGTGTATTTGTAATTGTTATATCTTCTTGGATTAATTCCTTGATCATTGTGTAGTGCCCTTCTTTCACTCCTGTAACATTATTTTAAAGTCTATTTTGTCTTATATGAGTATTATCAATATGCATGTTTTATTGCCATTTGTCTAATTGTTTTGGACTTTTGGGAAGGTCTTTTATTTTCCCTTACTTTTGTGTTCTCTTGTTATCAATGTCTATTGTTAGTGTTGTGTATGGATTACTTTTCTTTTTTTGTGTATCTGCTGTAGATTTTTGGTTTGTGGTTTCTCATGTGGTTTTGATATAACAGTGTATATATGTACAAGATTGTTTTAAGTTGCTGGTCTCTTAATTTCCAGTGCCTTTTCAATTATCATGTACTAGTACTGTCGTCTTCTTGTGATTGCTGGTTTTTGTATCATATTTGGGTGTAGATGATTTCCTACATTTACTTTATGTTTGCCTTTATCAGTGAGCTTTCCTATTCATAATTTTCTTGATTCTAGTTGTGGCCTTTTCTTTTTCTGCATAGAGAAGTTCCCTTAGGATTTGTTATAAGGCTGGTTTGATGGTGCTGAATTTTCTTAGTTTTTGCTTGTCTGCAAAACTTTTGATTTCACCTTTGAATCTGAATGAGAACCTTGCTGAGCAGAGTATTCTTGTTGCAGGGTTTCCCCTTTCATCACTGTAAATATATTGTGCCACTCTCTTCTGGCCTACAGAATTCTGCTGAAAAATCAGCTGATAACATTACAGGGATTCCTTTGCATGTTGTTTGTTGCTTTCCCTTGTTGCTTTTAATATTTTTATTTGTCTTTAATTCTTGTCACGTTGATTTATATGTGTCTCAGTGTGTTCCTCCTTAGGTTTATCTTGTGTAGGATTTTTGTGCTTCCTCTACTTGAGTGTTTCCTTTCTCATATTAGGGAATTTTTAGCTACGATCTGTTCAAATATTTTTTCAGGCTCTTCCTCTGTTTATTATCCTTTTGGGGCCACTATCATGTGAATGTCCATGCATTGAATTATGCCCCAATGAATTGGACATGACTTAGCAACTGAACAACAGCAACAGAGGTCTCTGAGACCGTCCTCATTTCTTTTCATTCTTTTTTCTTTATTCTGTTCCACATTGGTGATTTCCATGATTTTGTCTTCCAGTTCACGTATTTGTTCTTCTACTTCAGTTATTTTGCTATCAGTTCCTTCTAGTGTATTTTTCATTCCATCTATTGTGTTGTTTATGTCTGCTCTTTTGTTCTTTAAACCTTCTAACTCTTCATTAAACATTTCTTGTAACTTCTTAGTCTGTGCCTCCATTCTTTTTATGAGATCTTGGATCATCTTTACAATCATTACTCTAAAGTCATTTTCAGATGGGTTCCCTATCTTCACTTTACTTAGTTGTTTTTGTGGGTTTTTACTTTTTCCTTCATCCAGAACATTTTTCTCTGCACTTTCATTTTGTCTGCCTTTCTGTGTTTGTGGTCTCTCTTCTGTTGGCTGGAGGATCATAGCTCCTGTTGCTTTTGGTTTTTGTCATCTGGTGGGTAAGTTTGGTCCTAAGCCTTATGCAGTTTTCCCAGTAAGAGGAAGTGATGCCTGCCCAATGGTGGGTAGTGCTGGGTCTTGTCCCACTGATGAGCAGGACCATGTCAAGGTATATGTTTAGGGGTAGCTGTGAGCTCAGTATGGCTTTAGGTACCCTGTCTGCTGATGGATGGGGCTGTAGAGCTGAGTTTTAATGTCAGTTTCCCCACTTAGTTGTATACATTCATATTTGTATACATTTTTAAATTTCTCCTAATTAGTTTCATTATCAATAATTTCATAGGTTTGCAGCCAGTCTTCCTATTTATTTTTCTTCTTAAGTGAAGGAATTTCCCATATCAAGTTCTGGCAAGTTTAAAATAACAGTTGAAAAGGTCGAGCAGAGCCTTTGTACATTGAGTAGCAAAAATTCCCAGAGCAGCCACAGGTTGGATATGCTGATGTACCCCTCTCTAATATAGTCCTTTCATAAATGAATGTGATATGCCTTATTTTTGACTTGCAGGGAAATTTATCTATCCTTTCAGATAGATTTCAAGAATACTGTTTCTAAAATACAAATCTATTCTTATTTCCTTACTGAAGTCTTCCATTGACTCTTCTTTGTTTGTATTATGAGGTTATTATTTATAGTAAAACTTGAATATGAAGAAGTATAAGATTTTATTTTGTGAAACTGAAATAATCTTGTTCATGAATATCCATGAGCCAGTCTACCTGATAAGACAAAAAGTATGTTTGGACCTGTGGCTTCTGGGTCAGGAGATGGAGATTGAATTCAGGTATGGGTCACAAGAAAAAGAGAAAAAAGAAAGGTAGATAAGTTTGAAAGTCTTTAAATATGCTCAGCACTATTGTCCACCTTTTCAGTGTCATTAGAGGCACTTTAGAAATTAAATTTATATAAGAAGAAAGCTGCCTGCACCTTCCAACTAAAAAGAGTTTTGTCTATTAAAGATTCAGAGGTCTTTCCCTTCTAATTGCCTGTTGCTTCTCTTGGGCTCCTTTTCCTTTGTTCTCAAGAACCTAAGTGATACTTTGTGTACTAGCATAGTTTTAGTTTTGCCAGGTGGAAAAAAGGCACTAATATTAAGATTAAGATGATTTCCTGATCCCTATTAGAAAGTGACACCTAGTTAAGTCAGATCTTCTCATCCATCTTTCCCCTACTCCCAAATACAGATTAATTTAGAGACCACATAAAATTGCACATGGCCTATGTATGTCTGGAGCATAACTGACAATATTATTGTCACTTTGCATTCCTAAATTGTGTCCTTCAATCATAATAAGAACCACAAGGGCCTGACCCATACAGCACTGGCTCGCTGGGAAAGATGGGGCTGCCACAGTACTTCAGGCCTCAGGTATTCCTAGTCATTCCTAGCAATAGTCATCTGCATCATTAGATTGAGACTGACATATTAAATACACTTAATATTCAAAGATACGCAGCTCCATACAAAAGGTTGGTTGAAGTTCACTGTATTTCTTAGGATATAGGCTAAACTAATATAACAGCCATAAAAGAGTTAGCATCCTCATTCATGACTGTTTTTCTTTCCATGTAATGGTTCCAAAGTTGATGGGTAGATCTGGACTGGAGGAGACCCTAACATACACAACCAAAGTCTTGCAATTTGGGGTAGATGATGGATGGTGATCCATTTTTATCCACCTCTGGACTGATAAGAGTTATGCATAACTGTAAGGCCACATGCTCATTTAAAATTTATGTTTTCTAATGAACCGTAGAATTAATATTTGAAAACAATAATATACCATCGATATAATGTCAGGGTCATGGTAATGACTTTATAAATATTTTTGCAAATGAAAGGGTGATAGCATAATTACTTTTTACTTAACATCTCAAGTGTCTGTTCTTTATTTTATGTATTCATTAGAATGAAAATTTACTGAACAACATTAAGTGAGCCTCTAATAGACTTGCTTTTGTAGGGAAGCAGAATTTGCCACTTCTAAAGGGATCTCTTTGGCATAAGGATTATTTCAGCTTGATTGTATTTAACACACAAAAGACTCAGGAAGAACCTTTGACCTTCCCCCAGTTGCCTAAAAGAATCTAGATTCAGGACCTGTTCTAGGAAGGGAGTTTCACCAGAGATACCTAGAGTATATAATATAAACTTGGTGTGTTAGACAGCTCAGAACCTAGCAAATATCTCTCTGTGAATTGGTGTGTGTGTGTGTGTGTGTGTGTGTATGTGTGTATCATCTTGTCCATCTTTGGAATTTCTCATGTTTGGATTTCCCATGAGAAATTACATAGTTACATAATTAAATTTGATTTTCTCCTGTGAATGTCTCTTCAGTTCAGTTCATTCAGTCACTCAGTCATGTCCGACTCTTTGCAACCCCATGAATTGCAGCACGCCAGGCCTCCCTGTCCATCACCAACTGCCAGAGTCCACTCAGACCCACGTCCATCGAGTCGGTGATGCCAACCAGCCATCTCATCCTCTGTCGTCCCCTTCTCCTCCTGCCCCCAGTCCTTCCCAGCATCAGAGTCTTTTCCAACGAGTCAACTCTTCACATGAGGTGGCCAAAGTATTGGAGTTTCAGCTTTAGCATCAGTCCTTCCAATGAACACCCAGGACTGATCTCCTTCAGGATGCACTGGTTGGATCTCCTTGCAGTCCAAGGGACTCTCAAGAGTCTCTCCAACACTACAGTTCAAAGGCATCAATTCTTCGGTGCTCAGCTTTCTTCACAGTCCAACTCTCACATCCATACATGACCACTGGAAAAACCATAGTCTTGACTAGATGGACCTTTGTTGGCAAAGTAACGTCTCTGCTTTTTAATATGCTGTCTAGATTGGTCATAACTTTCCTTCCAAGGAGTAAGCATCTTTTAATTTCATGGCTGCAATCACCATCTGCAGTGATTTTGGAGCCCCCCAAAATAAAGTCAGCCACTGTTTCCACTATTTCCCCATCTACTTCCCATGAAGTGATGGGACCAGATGCCATGATCTCACTTTTCTGAATGTTGAGCTTTAAGCCAACCTTTTCACTCTCCTCTTTCACTTTCATCAAGAGGCTTTTTAGCTTCTCTTCACTTTCTGCCATAAGGGTGGTGTCATCTGCATATCTAAGATTATTGATATTTCTCTTGGCAATCTTGATTCCACCTAGTGCTTCTTCCATCCCAGCGTTTCTCATGATGTACTCTGCATATAAGTTAAATAAGCAGGGTGACAATATGCAACCTTGACATACTCCTTTTCCTATTTGGAACCAGTCTGTTGTTCCATGTCCAGTTCTAACTGTTGCTTCCTGACCTGCGTACAGGTTTCTCAAGAGGAAGGTCAGGTGGTCTGGTATTCCCATCTCTTTCAGAATTTTCCACAGTTTGTTGTGATCTACACAGTCAAAGGCTTTGGCATAGTCAATAAAGCAGAAATAGATGTTTTTCTGGAACATCCTGTTTTTTCAATGCTCTAACAGATGTTGGCAACTTAATCTCTGATTCCTCTGCCATTTCTAAATCCATATTAAGCATATGGAAGTTCACAGTTCATGTAATGTCGAAGCCTGGCTTGGAGAATTTGGGGCATTACTTTACTAGCGTGTGAGATGAGTGCAATTGTGTGGTAGTTTAAACATTCTTTGGCATTGCCTTTCTTTGGGATTGGAATTAAAACTGATATTTCCAGTCCTGTGGCCACTGCTGAGTTTTCCAAATTTGCTAGCATATTGAGTGCAGCACTTTCACAGCATCATCTTTTAGGATTTGACATAGCTCAACTGGAATTTCTTCGCCTCCACTAGCTTTGTTTGCAGTGTTGCTTCCTAAGGCCCATTTGAATTTGGGACTCCAGGATGCCTGGCTTTAGGTGAGTGATCATACCATTGTGATTATCTGGGTTGTGATGATCTATTTTATATAGTTATTCTGTGTATTCTTGCACCTGTTCTTAATATCTTGTGTTTCTGTTAGGTCCATACCATTTCTGTCCTTTATTGTACCCATTGCATGAAATGTTCCCTTGGTATCTCTAGTCTTTCCTATTCTGTCGTTTTCTACTATTTCTTTGCACTGATCACTGAGGAAGGCTTTCTTATCTCTCCTTGCTATTCTTTGGAACTCTGCATTCATATGGGTATATCTTCCCTTTTCTCCTTTGCCTTTCACTTGTCTTCTTTTCTCAGCTATTTGTAAGACCTCCTCAGACAACCATTTTGCCTTTTTGCATTTCTTTTTCTTGGGTATGGTCTTGATCCCTGCCTCCTGTACAATTTCACGAACCTCTATCCACAGTTCTACAGGCACTCTGTGTATCAGATCTAATCCTTTGAATCTATTTCTCACTTTCACTGTATAATTGTAAGGGATTTGATTTAGGTCATACCTGAATGGTCTAGTGATTTTCCCTACTTTCTCCAATTTAAGTCTGATTTTGTCAATAAGTTCATGATCTGAGCCACAGTCATCTCCCAGTCTTGTTCTTTGCTGACTCTATAGAGCTTGTCCATCTTTGGCTGCAAAGAATATAATTAATCTGATTTCGGTATTGACCATCTGGTGATGTCCATGTGTAGAGTCTTCTCTTGTGTTGTTGGAAGAGGGTGTTTGCTATGACCAGTGCGTTCTCTTGACAAAACTCTATTAGCCTTTGTCCTGCTCCATTCTGTACTCCAAGGGCAATCTTGCCTGTTACTTCAGGTATTTCTTGACTTCCTACTTTTACATTCCAGTCCCCTATAATGAAAAGGATATCTTTTTGGGGGGTTAGTTATAGAAGATCTTGTAGGTCTTCATAGAACCATTCAACCTCAACTCCTTCAGCATTACTGGTCGGAGCATAGATTTGGATTACTGTGATATTGAATGGTTTGCCTTGGAAATGAACAGAGATCATTCTGTCATTTTGAGATTGCATCCAAGTACTGCATTTTGGACTCTTTTGTTGACTATGATGGCTACTCCATTTCTTCTAAGGGATTCTTCCACACAATAGTAGGTATAATGGTCATCTGAGCTAAATTCACCCATTCCAGTCCATTTTAGTTCGCTGATTCCTAAAATGTCGACATTCACTCTTACCATCTCCTGTTTGACCACTTCTAATTTGCCTTGATTCATGGACCTAACATTCCAGGTTCCTATGCAATATTGCTCTTTACAGCATCAGACTTTGCTTCTATCACCAGTCACATCCACAACTGGGTGTTGTTTTTGCTTTGGCTCCATCTCTTCATTCTTTCTGGAGTTATTTCTCCACTGATCTCCAGTAGCATATTGGGTACCTACTGACCTGGGGAGTTCATCTTTCAGTGTCCTATCTTTTGGGCCTTTCATACTCTTCATGGGGTTCTCAGGGCACGAATACTGAAGTGGCTTACCATTCCCTTCTCCAGTGGACCACGTTTTGTCAGAACTCTCCAACATGACCCATCCGTCTTGGATGGCCCTACATGGCATGGCTCATAGTTTCATTGAATTAGACAAGGCTGTGGTCCATGTGATCAGATTGATCTTAGTTTTCTGTGAGATTAAGCAAATGGGAAGGATTAAAAAGTCCCATGGTAGGGACAGAACAGTGTAAGACAGGAGCAACAGGGGTCCTGCTCCTTATGGAAATAGAACACAGCCTTTCTGTCATGTCTCATAGTTCAAATCTCCTCATTTAGGAACATTTTATGTATTGCCAGAGAGTTTAATTTTCTGAGTTCTTTGATCATTTTCCCCCCTTCCTCTCTGATTCTTTTTATAAAAAAAGTTTTGGCAAATTTATGTTGCTCATTATGGTAAATGTTGAGGTTTTGCTGGAGCTACACATTCCTACATCTTTTACTGTGATTCCATTTTGCAGTGGATTCTACAGACATTTAGAGTTGCACACTCAGTGTCTTCCATTCTTAGATGATCAGGTGAACCCTGCAGAATTCAAGTGGAATGTAGGATATTCCAAGTTCTTTCTAACTTTAAGATCCTTTGGTTTCAGCATTGTTACTGTGTTCAGTTCTTCAATGAGAGTTTGAAAAAGTAGTATCTTAGTCATATGTTTGATAATGTACAACCTCATGCAATTTAAAATATTAAATGTTTGCTCCATAAAATGTTGAATGGTGTTATATATATTTTTTAACATGCCCCTTGTTTATTTGGTTGGCTAATTAGTTAAGACAAACATATTTTTCACACCTATAGTCGGAAAGGTATTTTCCAAAGATGACCAAATATTAGATTGAAAGTGAAAGCGAAGTCACTCAGTCGTGTCCGACTCTTTGCGACCTCATGGGCAGTAGCCTGCTCCAGGCTCCTCCATCCATGGGATTTTCTAGGCAAGAGTACTGGAGTGGGTTGGCCATTTCCTTCTCCAGGGAATCTTCCCAATGCAGGGATCGAACCCAGGTCTCCTGCATTGTAGACAGACGCTTTACCATCTGAGCCACCGGGGAAGTCCTAAGGGTGTTTATAAAAAGTACAGATAACATGGATTCTCTCTGTACTAAAGACTTGGAACTTGTAGGAGAGGTGTCTGAATTGAAATCTAAGAAGCAACCCAGATTAACAATGTGGTCATGGATCTTAGTTAATACTGACTCTAAGACCTACATTATGGCTATAACTGCATGAATTTCAAAATCTATAAAGAGATAATAAAAGATTAATGATGCTTGGGAAAAATTTATCATGTTTTTCATTCTTGGTCCCACAAGTCAGTTGAGAGGTAAGTGGGTGCTCCTGACATGGGAGGTAATATGGCCTTTATTGACTTAGTACTTGCTATATTAGGTCTCAGTCAGATGTTTCTCCATTTGTCTCCATCTTCAGCCACAAGAAGTAGGCTTTAGCTATGTGAGAAAGGATTATTCATACCTCGAGTATAATTCATACCTCGAGAGAAATGTAGATTGACTATTGAATGACAACTAGAAATCTATATATACAAATGACAACTAGAAATCTATATATATACTGCTGCTGCTAAGTCACTTCAGTCGTGGCCAACTCTGTGTGACCCCATAGATGGCAGCCCACCAGGCTCCCCCGTCCCTGGGATTCTCTAGGCAAGAACACTGGAGTGGGTTGCCATTTCCTTCTCCAATGCATGAAAGTGAAAAGTAAAAGTGAAGTCGCTCAGTTGTGTCTGACTCTTAGCGACCCCATGGACTGCAGCCTACCAGGCTCCTCTGTCCATAGGATTTCCAGGCAAGAGTACTGGAGTGGGGTGCTATTGCCTTCTCTGATACATATACTAGTATAGTATAATATGCTATACTAGGCATTTTGGTCTTCTTTCTTCTCAATGGATACTTTTAAATTTCAGAGTAATTACTGTGGGAGCTATTAGATCATTTAAATCTATAATATCCCTCTTAAGGAAAGTATACATTAGAATATTACTTTGTAGAGCAACATTAGAAAAATGTTTTTCAGCCAGTTGCATCACTTTTTCTTTGTAGAAGACTTTGTGAAAAAATTATTTAGGAAACATGTATGTTTCATTTATGTATTTTTTAAATTCCATATATATAAAGTTATGTCAGATGTGAGAAATAAGATAATAAGCAAAAGCACAGATGATTATTATGTAGATATTTAAATATATTGATTAAAGTTATTATAGCTGTGAAAAGAAGAGAAACAAAAAGCAAAGGGGAAAAGGAAAGATATAAGCATCTAAATGCAGAGTTCCAAACAATAGCAAGGAGAGATAAGAAAGCCTTCCTCAGTGATCAGTGCAAAGAAATAGAGGAAAAACAGAATGGGAAAGACTAGAAAGACTAGAGATTTCTTGAAGAGAATTAGATATACCAAGGGAACATTTCATGCAAAGATGGGCTCGATAAAGGACAGAAATGGTATGGACCTAATAGAAGCAGAAGATATTAAGAAGAGGTGGCAAGAATACACAGAAGAACTGTACAAAAAAGATCTTCACAATGCAGATAATCACAATGGTGTGATCACTGACCTAGAGCTAGACATCCTGGAATGTGAAGTCAAGTGGGCCTTAGAAAGCATCACTACGAACAAAGCTAGTGGAGGTGATGGAATTCCAGTTGAGCTCTTTCAAATACTGACAGATGATGCTGTGAAAGTGCTGCACTCAATATGCCAGCCAATTTGGAAAACTCAGCAGTGGCCACAGGATTGGAAAAGGTCAGTTTTCATTGCAATCCCAAAGAAAGGCAATGCCAAAGAATGCTCAAACTACCACACAATTACACTCATCTCACACGCTAATAAAGAAATGCTCAAAATTCTCCAAGCCAGGCTTCAGCAATACGTGAACCATGAACTTCCACATGTTCAAGCTGGTTTTAGAGAAGGCAGAGGAACCAGAGATCAAATTGCCAACATCCGCTGGATCATGGAAAAAGGAAGAGAGTTCCAGAAAAACATTATTTCTGCTTTATTGACTACGCCAAAGCCTTTGACTGTGTGGATCACAATAAACTGTGGGAAATTCTGAAAGAGATGGGAATACCAGACCATCTGACCTCCCTCTTGAGAAACCTGTATGCAGGTCAGGAAGCAACAGTTAGAACTGGACATGGAACAACAGACTGGTTCCAAATAGGAAAAGGAGTACGTCAAGGCTGTATATTGTCACCCTGCTTATTTAACTTCTATTCAGAGTACATCATGAGAAACACTGGGCTGGAAGAAGCACTAGCTGGAATCAAGATTGCCGGGAGAAATAGCAATAACCTCAGATATGCAAATGACACCACCCATATGGCAGAAAGTGAAGAGGAACCAAAGAGCCTCTTGATGAAAGTGAAAGAGGAGATGTGAAAAAGTTGGCTTAAAGCTCAACATTCAGAAAACTAAGATCATCGCATCTGGTCCCATCTCTTCATGGCAAATAGATGGGAAAACAGTGGAAACAGTGTCAGACTTTATTTTTTTGGTCTCCAAAATCACTGCAGATGGTGATTGAAGTATTGAAATTAAAAGATGCTTACTCCTTGGAAAGAAAGTTATGACCAACCTAGATAGCATATTAAAAAGCAGAGACATTACTTTGTCCACAAAGGTCTGTCTAGTCAAGGCTATAGTTTTTCCAGTCGTCATGTATGGATATGAGAGTTGGACTGTGAAGAAAGCTGAGCACTGAAGAATTGATGCTTTTGAACTGTGGTGTTGGAGAAGACTCTTGAGAGTCCCTTGGACTGCAAGGAGATCCAACCAATTCATTCTAAAGGAGATCAGTCCTGGATATGCATTGGAAGGAGTGATGCTAAAGCTGAAACTCCAATACTTTGGCCCCCTCATGCAAAGAGTTGACTCATTGGAAAAGACCCTGTTGCTGGGAGGGATTGGAGGCAGGAGGAGAAGGGGATGACAGATGATGAAATGGCTGGATCACATCACCAATTTGATGGATATGAGTTTGAGTGAACTCTGGAAGTTGGTGATGGACAGGGAGGCCTGACGTGCTGTGATTCATGGGGTCACAAAGAGTCGGACACTACTGAGCGACTGAACTGAACTGAAGGAATGGAAATGCATCTTTTTTGTGTGACTGTTCTCAAAAGTTCTGTGAAGCAGTTTTCCACATTTATCCAATTTAGGTCTTTGAAAAATCATGTTATGTGCATATCAGCTCTATATTTTGCACATAATGAAAATGAGATAGAGGAAAAAAATCCCATGGATGGAGGAGCCTAGTAGGCTGCAGTCCATGGGGTTGCTAAGAGTAGGACACGACTGAGCGACTTCACTTCCACTTTTCCACTTTCATGCATTGGAGAAGGAAATGGCAACCCACTCCAGTGTTCTTGCCTGGAGAATCCCAGGGATGGGGAGCCTGATGGGCTTCCGTCTATGGGGTCGCACAGAGTCGGACACGACTGAAGTGACTTAGCAGTATATTTTAAACCTAATATTTTGAAAATGAAAAAGAGTTTGAATACAAAACTTGAAATTTTATCCTTTTTAATAACCAGTTCTTGTTGCTTTTATATACCCTAAATTAATCATTTTTAGACATGATGGAATAGTTAAAATACTTATATGCATGCATACATGTTAAGTCACTTTAATCATGTCCGACTCTTTGTGGCCCTGTGGATTGTAGCCCACCAGGCACTCTATTAATGGGATTCTCTAAGCAAGAATACTGGAGTGGGTTGCCATGTCCTTCTACAGAAGAAAAAGTATACATATATGTGTGTGTGTGTGTGTGTGTGTGTGTATGTGTGTGTGTATATATATATATGTGTGTGTGTGTGTATATATATGTATATAGAGAGAGACACAGGGACAGAGAAAGAGAAAGATAAGCAACCATCACCACAATTCAACGTTAGAGTGTTTACATCACTCCCACAAAATTCTCTCATCCTTTGGAGGTCATGCCTTCTTACTACCCCCAAACCAAGGCAACTACTCATCTACATTGTATTTCTCTTTTTTGCCTTTTCTAGACATTTTATGTAAAGAGAATGAAACAATATGTGGTTTTATTTATGCTTCTTTCACTTAGCATATTTTTGTGGTTCATTCACACTATAGCAGATACATCAGTAGTTCATTACTTTTTAATGTTTAATGGTCTTCCATTTTGTATTCGTATACCATGCTTTGTTTTGTTAACATGTTTATGGACTCTGGAATTGTTACCATTTTGGGGTTATTAAGAAAAGTGGTGCTGTGACCATTACTGTACAAGTCTTTTTCTTCTTGGTTAAACACCTAATAGTGGAATGAATACCTCCTGTGGTAGTTATCTTGCACTTTTCAAGAACTTAACCCTGTATTTTTCACAGTGGTTGTATTTTCTTACAGTTCCACCAGGAATGAATGAGGATCCATTTCCTCCACACCCTCACCAACAATCGTTATTAAATATCTCTTTTTTCTTTTCTAGTTTCGCTGAGGTATAATTTACATACAGCACTGTGATCTGACTTACATATATCATGAAATATTTACAATAAGTTTACTGAACATCCCTCATCCTATAGAATTCAAAATTAGAGAAACAAAAAAAAGTTTTTCCTTCTGATGAGAACTTCTATAGAATTTACTCTCTGAAAATTTTTCACATCTATGTGTTAATAATATTTAACATGTTGTTCATTACAACCATGGTACAATTATTTACCTTGTAATTTGGAAGTTTTAGCTTTCAACTATGCTCATGCACCCACCTCTCCCTGGTAACTGCAAATCTGATCTCTCTTTCTACGACTTTGTTTTTGAAATATAAATGACTACAACAAACAGTATGTTGGTTCCTGGTGAAACCATAGTGATTGAATATTTCTATATATTTTAAAATGATAACCATGATAAATTTAGCTGTTACCTGTCACCATACAAAGATATTGCATGATTATTGACTATATTCTCCACAGTGTACATTTCATACCTGTGATCGTTTTATTTTGTAACTGATAGTTTATACCTCTTAAGCTCCCTCACCTTATTTCTCTTCAGCCCCTAGCCCACTCCCCTCTGACAACTGACAACTACCTATTTGTTCTCTGTACCTGTGACTCTCTTTCTCTTTATATTGTGTTTATTATCATTTGTTTTTGCTTCTCAGATTCCCCATATGTGAAATAATATAGTATTTCTCTGTCTGTTTGATTTATTTCAATTAGCATAATACCCTCTTAGTTTATCCATGTTGCCACAAAAGGCAAGATTTCATTCTTTGATTTTGCTAAGCAATATTTCATTATGTATGTGTGTATATTTTGTATGTAAATATTTTTATCAATATCACATCTTCTTTATCATTCATCTGTTGATTGGGCACTTAAATTCTTTCTGTATATTGGTTACTGTAAATAATGTTTAGTGAACATAGGAGTGAATATATCTTTTGACTTAGTGGATTTTTTCTTTGATAAATACCCAGATGTAGAATTCATGGATCATATGTTAGTTCTATTTTTAATTTTGAGGAATCTCCATAAAGTTTTCCATTGAGCCTTTACCAATTTACATTCTCAGCAACAGTGCATGAGGGTCCTCATTTGTGCACATCCTTGCTAACATTCGTTATTTGTTGTCTTTTTGATAGTAGCCATTTTGACGGATGAGAAGTAGTTTATTATTGTGGTTTTGATTTGTATTTACCTGATGAATAGCAATGCGAAGCATCTTTTCACATGCCTATTAACCATCTGTATGTCTTCTTTGGAAACATGTCTCTTCAGATCCTCTGCCCCTTTTTTTTTGTTCATATTGAGTTCTATGATTTCTTTGTGTATTTTGGACTTTAATCCCTTGTCATGTGTTTTCCCACATTCAGTACACATCCTTTGAGATGTGTTAATAGTTTCCTTCATTCTCCAAAAGCTTTTTAGTTTGATACAGTCCCATTTGGGGTTTTTTTTAATTGTGTTTTCCTTGCCTGAGAGACATATTTAAAAAAATGCTGACACTGATGTCACAGAGTGTACTGTCTTTTAGTTTTCTTCTGAAAGGTTTATGGTTTCAGGCCTTACATGTAAGTCTATTACATGTAAAAAAATCTATTTTGAATTTATTTTTGTGCCTGGTGTATGAGAACAGTTCCTTATGTGTATAGGTGTCCACCTTTCCTAACATTTATTGAAAAAGCTGTCTTTTCTGCATTGTATATTCTTGCCTCTTTTATTGCAGATTAATTTGCCCATGTAAGTGTAGGTTCATTTCTGGGCATTTATTGTGCTCCACTAATCTACATGTCAGTTTTTGTGTCAGAACCATACTATTTTAATCATGATGGCTTTGTAGTATAGTTTGAAATCATAGTGTGTGATACCTCCAAGCCTGTTCCTTTTTCTCAAGACTGTTTTGTTATTAGAGGTCTTTTGTGTTTCCATACAAAATCTAGGATTATTCTAGTTCTGTGAAAAAATGCCATTGGTATTTTGATATAACATTAATTCTTCCAATCCATGAGCATGGTTAATCTTTCTGTCATGGGAAATCTTTCCATCTGTTTTTGTAATGTTCAACTTTTTTCATCCAGTGCCTTATATTTTCTGAGTACATGTCTTTTTATTCTTGGGTATTTTATTGCTTTTAATGAAAAGTTTTTTTAGTTTCTTAATGATATTCATTTCTTAATTTCCTTTTCTGATAGTTCATTGCTAGTATATAGAAATTTATTGATTTCTGTATATTAATTTTGTATCCTACACCATTTGCTGAATTCATTGATGAGCTCTAGTAGTTTTTTTGGTGGCATCTTTGAAGTATTCTATGTGTAATATCCTGTCATCTACAGTTAGTGACACTTTTACTTCTTCCTTTCCAATTTTGACTCCTATTATTTGTTTTCTGATGGCTGGGGCTAGACTTCCAATAATATGTGGAATAAAAGTGGCAGTGTTACTGAATTACAAGTCTGTGTGCCCAACACACAGTGAGGTCAATCAATACTAAAACATTAGATTTACAACAGAGAAAGGTTTACTACAGGTTCATACATGGAGATGGGTGGCTCATGCCCTAAGAACCCCAAAACGATTGAAAGCTTTCAGCAAGCCCCTTTAAAGGCAAAAGGTGAGGGAGGGGTGTGGTTAGTTGTTGCAAACTTCTTGGTGTCAGATCCTTTGTTCTTGAGGTCAGGTCATAGACAGTTAATGATATTCCTGTAAAACTATCAAATGAATGTTATTCTCTGTCCTGACAAGAAAGGGCAAGGTACTAAGGCGCAACTTTCTCCCTCAGAGGTCCCAGTCCTGGCTAAGAGGAGGCAGATCTCAGTTGGCAGCTCCTTCAGAGCCAGGTTCCTACATCCTGCTCAGCTGTGATCCCTGAGGGAGCCAGGGACCCAACCCAACTGGCCCTCAGTCTCCTCAGGCTGTCCAAATCGGGGAGACCAGGTCTTACAGACGCAACCCAGGCAGATGACTACTGCTGTGAGGTCGCAGAGATGGGGATGGAGGAGAGGCTCACCACTGCCTCAAGGCCTGGGCCAAGGCTAGTAGAGGGCCTTACTAAGGCCTCTGGAGCCTGCAGGATGTAGTCCCCAGTCTGTTCCCTGGGTCCTCAGCTCATCCACTGGATCAAGGCTGGGTAAGTTAGTGGGCCTCTAGGAGAAGCCCTGAATCTGCCTCTTATCTCATTCTCCACCTGACTACCACACCACTCACCCCTGGCTGAATCACTTCCCTAATGGTCCCTCATTGGCAGTTACTACTGGGTAGGGCCCACCACAGCTGAGTAGGATAACTAATGGTCACTCATTGACAGTTGGTTGCTTGTGGTTAGGACCCACTGAGGCAGTGACCAATGGCTGGGCAAGATCCATTGCCTAGTAACAGCATATGGAATAATGAGGCACACCAATGGCTGCCTGCTAAGGGCTATGTTCATCCTGCTCTGTTACAACAAGAGTGGGTATCTTTGACTTTTCCCTCATCTTAGAGAAAATGCTTTTTACTTTTGATCATTGAGTATAGTATTAGCTGTGGACTTGTCATAGTGGGCCTTAGGAAGCATCACTACGAACAAAGCTAGTAGAGGTGATGGAATTCCAGTTGAGCTACTTCAAATCCTAAAAGATGATGCTGTGAAAGAGCTGCACTCAATATGCCAGCAAATTTGGAAAACTCAGCAGTGGCCACAGGAATGGAAAATGTCAGTTTTCATTCCAATCCCTAAGAAGGCAATGCCAAAGAATGCTCAAGCTACCACACAATTGCACTCATCTCACATGCTAGTAAAGTAATGCTCAAAATTCTCCAAGCCAGGCTTCAGCAATACGTGAACCATGAACTTCCAGATGTTCAAGCTGGTTTTAGAAAAGGCGGAGGAACCAGAGATCAAATTGACAACATCCACTGGATCATCAAAAAATCAAGAGAGTTCCAGAAAAACATCTATTTCTGCTTTATTGACTACACCAAAGCCTTTGACTATGTAGATCTGAAAGATATGGGAATACCAGAGCACCTGACCTCCCTCTTGAGAAACCTGTATGCAGGTCAGGAAGCAACAGTTAGAACTGGACATGGAACAACAGACTGGTTCCAAATAGGAAAAGAAGTACGTCAAGGCTGTATATTGTCACCCTGCTTATTTAACTTCTATGCAGAGTACATCATGAGAAACGCTGGGCTGGAGGAAGCATTAGCTGGAATCAAGATTGCCAGGAGAAATATCAATAACCTCAGATATGCATATGACACCACCCTTATGGCAGAAAGTGAAGAAGAACTAAAGAGCCTCTTGATGAAAGTGAAAGAGGAGAGTGAAAAAGTTGGCTTAAAGCTCAACATTCAGAAAACGAAGATCATGGCATCCGGTCCCATCACTTCATGGGAAATAGATGGGGAAACAGTGGAAACAGTGTCAGACTTTATTTTTCTGGGCTCCAAAATCACTGCAGATGATGATTGCAGCCATGAAATTAAAAGACACTTACCCCTTGGAAGGAAAGTTATGACCAACCTAGATAGAATATTAAAAAGCAGAGACATTACTTTTTCAACAAAGGTCCGTCTAGTCAAGGCTATGGTTTTTCCAGTAGTCATGTATGTATGTGAGAGTTGGACTCTAAAGAAAGCTGAGTGCTGAAGAATTAATGCTTTTGAACTGTGGTGTTGGAGAAGACTCTTGAGAGTCTCTTGGACTGCAAGGAGATCCAACCAGTCCATTCTGAAGGAGATCAGCCCTGGGATTTCTTTGGAAGGAATGATGCTAAAGCTGAAACTCCAGTACTTTGGCCACCTGATGCGAAGAGCTGACTCATTGGAAAAGACCCTGATGTTGGGAAAGATTGAGGGCAGGAGGAGAAGGGGACAACAGAGGATGAGATGGTTGGATGGTATCACCAACTCGATGGACATGGGTTGGTGATGGACAGGGAGGCCTGGCGTGCTGCGATTCATGGTGTCGCAAAGAGTGGGATACAACTGAGCGGCTGAACTGAACTGAACTGTCATACATTGATTTTATTATGTTGATTGTGTTCCCTGTATAGTCACTTTTGAGAGTTTTTTTTTTTTAATCATAAATGAATGTTGAATGTTGTCAAAAGCTTTTTCTTCATTTATTGATAAAATCATTTATCACTTTTGTTCCTTGATTTCTTACTGTAGTGTATCATACTGATTGATTTGTGGAAATTGAATATATAGTTCATGGAATTCTCCAGGCCAGAATACTGGAGTG
Organism: Bos taurus; assembly: GCF_002263795.3. Classification (NCBI taxonomy): domain Eukaryota; kingdom Metazoa; phylum Chordata; class Mammalia; order Artiodactyla; family Bovidae; genus Bos; species Bos taurus. The sequence goes on along the minus strand of NC_037334.1, from coordinate 59,649,581 downwards.
GGTAACCTTTCCCTTCTCCAGGGGATCTTCCCAACCCAGGGATCAAACCCAGGTCTCCCACATTGCAGACAGATTCTTTACCAGCTGAGCCATCAGGGAAGCCAAAGAATACTGGAGTGGGTAGCATATCCCTTCTCCAGTGGCTCTTCCCAGACCAGGAATCAAACTGGGGTCTCCTGCATTGTAGGCGGATTCTTTGCCAACTAAGCTACCAGAGAGGCCCTAGTGTATCACATTGATTGATTTGTAGAAATTGCATCATCCTTGTATCCCTGGGATGAATCTCACTTGATCATGTTGTATGATCCTTTTAACATACTGCTGAATTATGTACACTAATATTTGCTGGGGACTGTTTCATCTATGTTCATTAGTGCTTTGCCAAGCTTTACTTTATTGTACTTTGCAGATACTGTGTTTTTTTGATAATTGAAGGTTTGTTGCAGCCCTGTTTTGTCAGTTGATGGTTAGCATTTTTTAGCAATAAAGTATTTTTAAATTAAGGTATGTACATTGTTTTTAAGACGTAATGCTACCGTATACTTTATAGGTTACATGTATATGTGTGTGCTAAATCCCTTCAGTTGTGTCCAACTCTTTAACTGTTGCCTGCCAGGCTCTGTAAACATAACTTTTACATGCATTGGGAAGCCAGTAAATTTGTGTTACTTACTTCATTGCAATATTTACTTCATGCAATAGTCTGGAACCAAATTCTGCCATATCTCCAAAGTAGTCTATTTTGTCATATTCAATAAACCTGGAATATATGCATATATATATATTTCTTCTAGCAGGAATGGGGGGATCTTATGACCATGTAGACAGACTAAACTATCTTGTATTCAGTGAACATCTAACAGGATCTCTTAAGCACCATAAACTTTGGTATATTAGAGAAGAAGCACGTATTTCAGCATTCTCCAGCTAGAGTTAATTCTAAATACACAAAACAGACAGGTATCCAAAGTTCACGCATCACCATTTCACATAAGCTGATACATTTCTGTGTGTTATATATAACATGATTTCACCAAAGATCTCCCAAATTTCTCATTTTTCAGATCATAGATGTGAATTGTGTTAATTAGAGAGGAATAATTAATTTCTTCACATACTCTGGACTTAAATAAATAGGAAGTTAAACCATGTTTGTAGATGAAAATTCTTAAAAATAAAGAAGTGGAAATTATTACTTCATTAACTTAATTAGTAAACAAATTTAATTTATTCCCAAATGGAGAAATTTTGTTCCTAAACAAAATCTTCCAAATATGAACATTTAATACTTGTATATATGTTTAAATGTGTATGTGAAAACATAAATACTTCAGATGGCACTCATTTAATGAGGTACAGAGAAACAGGCATGCTTGTAGTCTGTCTTTTCCATAGAAAGATGATGTAAGAGTTTTGAAGAGAAAATTGGTCTTATCTTTAAAATTTAATCTGCACAGATTATTTGACTCAACAATGCAACTACTGAAATATAGAATTAGGTGAATGAACATGTGGTGACCTGCACAACTTACAAGATTGCTGGCAAAAGTATTTGACAAGAATAACTTAAAAGGAATTTGTATTTGTATATGGTTATGTGAAGATATACTGTTGATTTACAAATTAAAAACTAGTTACAAGGAAGTATCTTGATTTTATTTTTGTCTCTATTCTTATCTATCATCAATCATATTTAAGGCCAGCATCTTCAAATTTCTCTTAGTTCCATCTTCATTTTGACCTTTTTAGTGAGTCTGCATCAAATTTCCTTCAGTCTCCCTTTTTTAAGAATACTTGTGATGACATTTAGGGCTCACTTAGATAACTTATGTTTATATATGTGTGTGTGTGTATATATGTGTATATTTATATACTATGTGTATATAGATGTCTCTGTATCTAATGATAATGCTATTACATATATGTTTTATTATATATATATATATGTTAGTATATTTGTAAATATATAGATGTATATAGAACTATATATACATTTATGAATATATCCATATATACACATGCATATATTTATGTGTGATTTTAGTATGCTGCTGCTGCTGCTAAGTCGCTTGAGTTGTGTCCGACTCTGTGCGACCCCATAGACGGCAGCCCGCCAGGCTCTCCCGTCCCTGGGATTCTCCAGGCAAGAACACTGGAGTGGGTTGCCATTTCCTTCTCCAGTGCATGAAAGTGAAAAGTGAAAGTGAAGTCGCTCAGTCGTGTCCGACTCTTCGCGACCCCGTGGACTGCAGCCCACCAGGCTCCTCCATCCATGGGATTTTCCAGGCAATAGTACTGGAGTGGGGTGCCACCTGTACCTTTATGCATATAAATACACTTATGTATGTAAGCATTTTCAGAAAAGATATGCATCAAATAACCCACATATCTAACACTCCTTTAGTGGATAATTTAGAAAACTTGTGACCTGTTCTGTTTCACAGGCAGTGTCTCCAGCTCTTAATCTCCAATAACAAATGGACATAGAGAAAAAAAGCCAGTACAAGGCCTTTACATTCACTTCAACTCTAAACTTGTTTAATTTCTCCTCTAATGTCATGTGCCAGGATTATCTGCATAGACGTGTCTGATGGTATCTCTGTAATATTTCAAAAATCTAGTGGAAGCATTGTCATAACTTCACTATAATAAAGGAAAAAATTTGTACTTATCAGATTTTTGTACTTAGAAGATTTTGTTCAAAACCCATTAAGTGGGTTTTGAATAGTGGTATTCAAAGGTTCTTTTCTAAGTCTTAGCTTTCTTCAGTGAAAAAAAGTCAGGTTAGAGTAGGGTAACAAATGTAAGCCTAACAACTTCAAGTTCATCCTGTTTTAATATTTTATCACTAATATTTATGACAAATCTTTGAGACAGAAATTATTATTCTCACATTTAAAATTAGCAAATAGTAAATTATAAAGTCTGAGTATTATCTCGAGGTTGCTGAGTGGTAGACGGCATTTGAATTCTGGACTTTCAGGCTGTGAAGCAGATTTCATAGTTTATACTACATCTTTTCCTACTACTTCAAACTCGGTGTGGTTTCCTACTTGACTAAAGATTGTAAACTATATTCATCATATAGTTTAGGGTGTTGTCCCTTGTGATCTCAATTGTATTCCCACGCCTTCTTGCTCTCCTTGGTATTCACATGCTGTCCTCCAGCTCAACTTCCCAAAGCTGGCTACTCTGGCTGTCACCTGGGAGCTTTTTGAACATTCCTGGTCGTGAATTTGTACTATAATCCTACAAGATGTTCTCATTGGGGAAAATTGATTAAAGGAACACAGTACCTCTCTATGTTAGTGCTTACGGCTTTATGAAAATTTCCATTTAACTACAAAAAAAAAAAAAGTATAATGAAAATCAAATCTCCAATTGGGTCTAATGGGCTTCTAGTGTCCTTCAAAATACTAAGGGTGTAGGTATGTATCTAATTATAGCTCCCGAAACTCATTCTTCTCTTTGTGGTTTGATGAGCCTTTGTTTTCAACTCAGGAGCTTGGAAAGCTCTCCATCTCTTCTATGCCTTAGGGTTTCAAAGCATTGTTGTCACCTTCTCCCTTCCTCATACATGTTCATCCGATTAAAATTGCCCCAAACTCCTGCTGAGAGATGATCTGTGTGAGATCTTTACGAGGAAGAACACAAAAAACCTCAGGGTCTTGTCTGCTCAGGGTCATCTGTGTCCCTGCACCGGGCTCCTCACCTACAGTCCATTAAAGGAGACTCCTCAGCTGGGGGAAATTGAGAGGAGATCCTACGGGCGCAGTCCCTGGAGCTGCAGACCTCACACTCTGCCACCTTCTCTGTGTCAGGTAGGTGAGGTGGGGATGCTCTGGAGGCAGCCCTGGCATGTCACGCTGGAGAAGACTGCTCCAGGTCAGTCCTTTCTGAAACAACTATTTATTTTCTGAGGAAAAACTAAACGTCCAAAGTGCATATTTCTTTAAATGTAGCCAGGCTCCTTGTGGGCTGAGCCAAGGGTTTGGAGAGTGAACTTCTCTTTCTTAAAGTGGGCAAAGAGGACCTGTCCTAGTGTTTCTCTCAAGCCTCTGCGAGGCCTTCTGTTCACCTGTATGTCCTGTGGATTGCCGCAAGATTCCCACCATAAATACAAATCTAGGAGAGTGGGTCAGTTCCTTTAGAAGTAAGAAACTTTCATTTGGAAATGGGTAATTTGTTCCTGTGCCGGTGTGTTATGAGCATTCCTATGCATTTCTTCTACAGACTTGATAAAATGTCTTTCTTCTCATCATGGATCAAAGCTATTTTAATCATTGGCTTGGCATTTCCTCTTTATTGTGGTGAGTAAATTTTTCAATCCTAGATGAAGCCGTTCACACATCATAGAAAATGCAGGAAACAACTACCATCATTTAGGAAGGGAGGCGCTTGATGTCCTGGGTGTGTAATACTTAAACTGGCAAAATGAAACAGGATATGTTACAAATATCTTTTCACAAATTGCGTCAGTTGATTGGTTTCTCATTTTCCTCCTTAGAAAGGTAGAGACAGAAAGGGTGGTTAGAATGAACAGTAGAATTTAGATGTTTGTTCATTTAGGACTAAAGATATTTATCTAATTTTCCCCATTTTTGGAGGTTGGATTTCATGGTTGCTAAATGCAGAGTGTGGGAAGTAATACTGTCCTCTAGATCTGGTATTCCTCAACAATCCTACTCATTGCTTGCCAGCTCTGAGTGCACTAAAGTCAAAATTTGTGTTAGGAGAGAACTGATTGATCCATCTGCTGACCAATTATATTTCATAAAGCACAAGGTGACCCATGAATTTCAGAGTAGAGTAGCTGTGAGGTATTAAAGTGATTCATGATACTCGAGCTGAGTTTGAAGAAATTAAGTAGTAAGTAACTTATTCATATTAAGTGACTTCATACAAGCATATTAAGTTGCACTAAGCAAGGTGTTTTTTCTCTGACTAGAATATCTTATTTATAAAAATGAGGAAAAAAGGTATCTCCATAGGAAGTTTTGGTGATTATTAAACCATACTTAAAGTTATTTTTTCACAGAGAGGTGAATTTAGAATTCTGTTTCCAGGTTCGGAGTTATTTTGTGAAATTATTATTCTGATACTGCCACAGTAGCCTCACCTCATTTCTTGCTGTGTTTGTGTAGGTGATGTGTGTAGCTGTGGGTATATCCTATCAAAGACTGTTTTTCCCTCTTCATCATCTTGTTTTTAATCTTCCTTTTGTATGTTGATTGCAGAAACTTCTTTTGCATCTTCAAGAAAAATGCGTGAAATGCGTGAAGCTGTAAGTTTATATTGATTAATGTGGGAATTGAAAAAGGTAAACTTTTCATTATTTAGTTTAAAAGGTAATTTTACAAAAAAAAATACCACATAATAATTCTTCAGAAAGTAAGATAAAGTGTCCTTATTACACTAAGTTCAAGAAACAGAATCTTGCCAGCCAGTCAAACCATCTGTCATTTCAGACAAGGTAAAAATATCCCTTACTCAAAATTTTATTATTGGGCATAAACTTTGTTATATACCATCATCTGAAAGCAGTTAAGTGGTGTTTAAAGTAGAGTTGTTTACCCTAGAAAAGAGAAAGGCTAAAATTAAAGTAGCTAAAAAAATTTCCACTTATAGGAGGAATATAAAATAATAATTTTCATAAAACCTCAGAGTGAAATATTATACAGAGGTGAAGAAAATCAACTACATTTCTGAGCAACTAAACAGATGAATATATTTAAACATGCCTAAAAGTCAGCTCATATAGCAGTAAGTAAGTGAATGAGCATTCCTATGTTCCAATAAGAATTTAGGTATTATATATTAAAAAAAAAAAAGCAGGTTATGTCAGTATACACACACTTCTATTTATTTATGTAAATTACCAACACTGCCATTACTAACCAAATTATATATATATATATATATATATATATATATGGTTAAGTACACATTTATAAACACTAATATATATGAAAGAATACATATACAGTAGTAATCTGGGAGTATCAGATTATCTAATAGTGAAACTATTGAGAAAAACAGGAGGATTATAACAAATTCACTTTTTTATAGTTGGGATAGTTGCATTCCAGTGTTGTGTTGGTTTCTACTGTACAGCATTTTTTATATGTGAGTAACTTGTGTCTATTTTTAAACTTCAATATAGACTATATTTCATTTTGATATATACCATGATGTATTAAGAACAAAGAACATTTTATTCAAGAAATTCGTTACCTGAAAAATATTATGTTGTCTGTTTATGTTTAACAGCCAGAGTGTAGTATATATATTCGTCAATTACATTTTTGTAGCAGAGAAATGGATCCAGTCTGTGCAACAAATGGCAAAACGTACTCCAATAAATGCGTTTTCTGCAGTGAAAAAATGTAAGAACAAAAAACTCACTATTGCCTCTTCAAAAACAATGAAGACAAAATCAGAAAATAATAGGAACATCCATGTTTCTGATAGCCAAGGCACAGTAAACATGGAAAATAACTGTTCTTTCCTGTAAAAGCCACAGAAACACACTGGTATCTTTGCCTGAAGTCTCATTCATAAAAATAGTTTTTATTTGACCTTGAAGTATATTCCTGCTGGATGTTTCCTACATGTATAAACCAACTACATTTACTTGATTTAATTGCTTGACTTAATACTGGCAATCTGATGGCCAGTATAAGGTAATTCTTAACTCCAGAGGTTGAATAATAACCTCTATGATGTAGCTCCAAGCTACAGGGAGCATAACTGAGCAAGAAACTCTACTGCCTTTAGAAATTTAAATCCATTACAATTTATGTCAGAAAGGAACTCCTCTGATGGTTCACTTTGTCCCCTGAACTCCATGACAAGACTCCAAACTTTCCTCAGAGAACAGGGCAATCTAGGACACTTCAACCTAACCTCCCTTCCTGCCTCCTTCCCTCTGCAGGTGTTCCCAGTCTAAAGGTTCAGCCAGCCATCCTACTTCCTGCCTCAGTTTCTCTCACTGGTGTTTCTACTCACTGAATCCCCAGATGGGCTTCTACTTTTAGAGAACCAGGAATACAATCTCTAATCCTCTTCCTGAGGTCTGGGTGGGTTCCAAGGCTGAGTCAGGAGGGAACATGTAGGAAGAGTCAAGTAGCCCCAGGGGGTCAGGAGGACCTGTGCAGAGTAGGGGCCTGGAAGGGGCCCTGCTGCTTACGGAGCACAGCCCTCCTAGCTCTGTCACAGTCAGAGTCTCCTCATGGAGAAGCACTTAGTGCAATAGTCAAGGCAATTTTAAATACTTTTTAAAATAATTTTTCTTTCTCTTTCTTTCTTTACAGAGAAGATGGAAGATTTGATTTTAGTCATTGGGGTCGTTGCTGACTCTGCCTCAGCCACAAATTCCTATGGCTTTTATTGTAATCCTGTTTTTCTATGGATTCTACAACCAATTAGTCTTCTAAAACAGGGCTTTAAATTCCTAGATGACCAGACTAAGCCTTCAGTAATACACAAGACAGAATGTAGATTGTTGGAGAATTTTTCCAACTCTAAGAACCCACCAATGAAAAAGATTCCTTTTTTCTTTCTTCAATTAAACATTGACAGTTGGAAAACCTACCTTAATTGTGTGTTCGATAATAGAAAACCTAATACGGTTTGTAATCATGAATATTTCAGTCAAAAAAATGTTAAGTAATATTATCTTTATTAAAATACCCTTTCTGTTTTTGGTTGATTAGTGGGTTCAGTCAGTCAGTCAGTTCAGTCGCTCAGTTGTGTCTGACTCTTTGCGACCCCCTGAATCACAGCATGCCAGGCCTCCCTGTCCATCACCAACTCCCGGAGTTCACCCAGACTCACGTCCATCGAGTCAGTGATGCCATCCAGCCATCTCATCCTCTGTCGTCCCTTTCTCCTCCTGCCCCCAATCCCTCCCAGCATCAGAGTCTTTTCCAATGAGTCAACTCTTCGCATGAGGTGGCCAAAGTACTGGAGTTTCAGCTTCAGCATCATTCCTTCCAAAGAAATCCCAGGGCTGATCTCCTTCAGAATGGACTGGTTGGATGTCCTTGCAGTCCAAGGGACTCTCAAGAGTCTTCTCCAACACCACAGTTCAAAAGCATCAATTCTTCGGCGCTCAGCCTTCTTCACAGTCCAAGTCTCACATCCATACATGACCACAGGAAAAACCATAGCCTGGACTAGACGGACCTTTGTTGGCAAAGTAATGTCTCTGCTTTTGATTAGGGTGTTAAAACACCTGAATACTTTTGGTAACTATAATTAAAGAAATAATCTCAAAGGTGAATAATCCATCACTTGGAAGTTTATTAAAAGTGCAAACAGTTGGGCTTCTCTTTATTCTAAAAGGTCAAAACCTCAAGAAGAGGAATATGGGAACTTGAATTCTAACAAATATTACACGTCAATCTTCTGATCATAAATGCTAGCCAAGTGGTTCAGTAGCAGACCAGCCAAATTTGCCTTTATTGATTTAGAATATTCATTTGTGCTCCATGTCTGATGCTTGTCTATTTATCTCCCAACCAGCAAGAAATGGCTTTATTTGAGTGGTCAGTTTTCATTTAAAGCTTGGTCCAGACAGAATTGTAGACTGACTACTAGAAAGCAAGTTTCAAGCTGCTACATATGTGATATCAGACCTGCTCAGCTTTTCAGTAAACATTTTTACCTCTAAAAGATAATCTATATGGGAGTTACTTATTCATTTACATTTTTTAATAGTAATTCCTAATGAAAGTATCCATTAAAATACATAAATTTAGAGTCACATTATTAAAATGCATTCAACCACTTCAGTGGTCCTTTTCATTGTAAAAGACATGTATAAGAAATATTAATCAGTGAATTGCTGGTAAATTTATGTGTGTATTCTTTTCCATTATAAAAAATGTTAAAAATTAATTGAAGAACACTTGATTTACAGTATCATAAAACTTAACATGTCCCATTTAAAAACAAACTTTGTTTTTTAAGTATGTATTCACAATGTTGTGCAACCATCACCACTATCTTCTTACAGAACATCATCTCACCCATTCCAAGAAAAAACCAAACAGATAAACCCAGGTACTTCCCAAGACCCCACCTATAATTCTTGGCAACCACTAAACTGCTTCTGGTCTCTCTGCCTCTTCGGGACATTTCACATCAATGGAATCATATAACATGTGAGATTTTCTTATAAATGGAATATATAGGTCTATATCTACAGTAATTCTTTGTTTTACTGCATTTTGCTTTATTGCACTTCATGGACACTACACTTTTTACTGATTGAAGGTATGTGGCAACCTCATATAAAGCAAGTGTATCAGTGCCATTCTTCCAACAGCATTTGCTCCCTTTGAGTCCCTGTGTCACTTTTTGGTAGTTCTTGTAATGGTTCACACTTTTTCATTATTGTTATATTTGCTATAGTGATTTGTGATAAGTAATCTTTGATATTTACTACCATGACTCATTAAGAATCATTTGATGGTCAGCATTTCTTTTGCAATAAAGCATTTTAAAATCAAGGGACGTGTACATGGTTGCTTTAGACATAGTGCTATTGCATGCTTAATAGACTGCAGTATATTGTAGCATTGCTTTTCTGTGCACTGGGAAAGCAAAAAATTCATGTGACTCACTATTGAAATATTTACTTAATTGGTGGTCTGGAACCAAACCCACAAAATCTCCAAGGTATGCCTATATATCAGTATATATGGAAGGTATCTTGTTTCTAGTTTCTTTTACTTAGCAAAATGTTTTCAAGGTTCATCCATGTTGTAGCTTGCTATCATACTTCTTTGCTTTTTATGACAAAATAATAATCCATCTTATAGATAGAACACATTTTTTTATCCATTTATCAGTGGACTGAATATCCTTGATGTGTATAATGACACTGTAGCTATTAACAGTCCTGTACAGGTTTTTGTGTGACCATATATTTTCATGTCTGTGGATATATACCTAGGAGTAGAATTTCATATATACTGAAAGACAAGTACAATTTGCCATTAAAAAGCCATGCTCATTTTATTGGTAAAAATTTTCACATTTTTACTGAAATTTTGTGATTTCATTTTTGTGATCTACATGGTGGATTTTCTTTGTTTAAATTCTCCAATATTAATTCTTAGTGAAATTGTTTAATGGAGTATACAGTTTTGGGGTCACATTGTTTAAAAAAAAAAAAAAGCATTCAGTTTGTTTCATAACCTTTTCCCAACATAGGTTGTGTAGAAAATAACTCTTCAAAGAGTAAATCAAAATCAAAGTGAGGTACTACCTCACACCCATTAGAAAGTCTGCTATTAAAAAAGCAGAAAAAAACCCCAGATGTTGGCAAAGATGCAGAAAAATTGGAATTCTTGTGCACTGTTGGAAGAGTGTAAAATGGTGCAGCTACTATAGAAAACAGTTTGGCAATTCCTTTAAAATTTAAAAATAGAATTACTGTATAATCCAGTAATTCTACTCCTGGACATATACTCAAAAGACTTGAAACCAAGATCTTGAAGAAATATTTCTATGCCAATATTCCTAACAGCAGAGTAGCCAAGAAATGGAAGTAACACCTATGACCATCATCAAATAAACAGATAAGTAAAATACAGTATATACATACAATAGGATATTATTCAGCATTGAAAGAAAAAATTCTGACATATTTTAACAAAAGGCAAATACTCTATAATTCCACTTATATGAAGTACTACTAGAGTAGTAGCAAAGCCATAGACACATAAAGTAGAATGGTGGTTTCCTGGGCTCAGGGGGAGGGAGAAGGGTAATTGGGTAGTTGTTTAACGTGTAGAGAATTTTAGTTCTGTGAGATGGAAAGAATTTTAAAGATTGATTGTTCAACAGTGTCAATATATTTAATGCTAATAAACTGTATGCTTAGAAATTGTTAAGACAATAAAATTTATATGTATTTTACCACAATTAAAATTCCGAAAGTTATTCCGTTAACCCTGATGTATTCATATATGTATTCTTTTTATTTTTATTAAAAATATTGTATAAAAACCTATTATGTATCAAGCCCTAAGTAATATTATAGGGAAAAGCTGTTAAGCAAAAATAGATATAATACTATTTTCTCAGAACTTTCAGTATACTATTTAAAATTATTGTCCACTAAGAGTGGAAACCATTTCTTATTGAGTCACTATTGTCTACCAAAGCTCTATGAAGCAGCTTCCCATATGTAATCTAACTTAGTTCTTAAAAGAATCTTGTATTTTACTCAATAATGAAAATAAAAAACTTGGGATTTGATAATAGTTAAAACTTGAAACTTTGGTAATAAAAGGCACTTTTAATATGCAACTTGTATTTTATTACTTTTAAACATGTTTATTTTTATATTTATGTACTAAAAACATAGTCATTTTTAGGTATACTGCAATGATTATTGTAAATATACCTAGATATATAACCATCACAACAATTTAAGAACATTTACAGCATCCAGTGACTTCAGTCTGAGCCACGGACGGTAAAGCGTGTGCCTACAATGCGGGAGACCCGGGTTCGATCCCTGGGTCGGCAAGATCCCCTGGAGAAGGAAATGGCAACCCACTCCAGTAGTCTTGCCTGGAAAATCCCATGGACGGAGAAGCGTGGTAGGCTACAGTCCATGGGGTTGCAAAGAGTCGGACACGACTGAGCCACTTCACTTTCCTTTCCTTTCAGATCATCCAGTATAATCTTTCTTATATTTTAGATGTCACTCCCACTTCCAACCCTCAGCACCAGGCAACCACCAATCTCCATCTTATTTGATTGCTTTGCCTTTTCTGGAAGTTTTATATAAATACAATGAAACACTATGTTGTCCCTTGTGTCTACTCCTTTGACTTCTTTTACTTTGTATAATGTATTTACAAAGATGCCCTATCCAACAAAATCATTCAATTGAATAATTAGGTTGAACAAGTGAAGCATGTTTTGTAGTAACAAGAAATACAGTGACCTCTCTTTGCTATGGAATGATGTCACTTGCTTGTTTCAATAATTTTCAGACTGGCATGGAAGTGAAACCCATCAGGTTGAAGACCAACTGGAATATAGTTGATCCTGCTGACAGAGGTACTATCCTGTGGGCAGCCATTGTCATTCATTGGGATTTGTCCCTGGTGAGAGCATGGAAACTCATGGTTAGGCATTTGAGGCTCTGGAAGATCCCTTGGAGAAGAGAAAGGCAATGCACTCCAGTATTTTTTTCCTGGAGAATCCCATGGACAGAGGAGCCTGGTGGGCTATTATAGTTTTTGGGGTCTTAAAGAGTCGAACACGACTGAGCAACTAAGCACACACAAGGCTCAGATATCAAGGCAGGACTTAATATGATTTTTTTTAATGACATCTTTTTTGTTTATAGATTTTTTTTAAAGTTTATTTATTTATTTGGTTGTACTGGGTCTTTGTTGCTTGGCGCAGGCCTTCGGGCAAGCTACGGCATGGGCTTCTTTGCTGTGGTGCATGGGCTTCTCATTGCAGTGGCTTCTCTTCCTGCGGAGCACAGTTTTCAGTAGTTGTAGCACATGGGCTCAGTAGCTGTGGCGCATGGGCTTTGTGGAATCTTCCTGGGCCAGGGATTGAACCCGTGTCTCCTGCATAGGCAGGTGGATTCTCATCCACTGTTCCACCAGGAAAGTCCAATATGGTATCTTAATTTAGGCTTTATACCAGGTATAAATATATAAAAAATCATTTGAAGTAAGAGAAAGGTAGAAAACTGATAATCCTGAATATTAGGATGTTTATCTAGATCTTATTCTGTCGTACCTGTCATTCAGGCAAGTTCTTCTCTGTGGCTTTCATTTAACCTTGCTTATACAATAAGACATTGGATTAAAGCAGGGATTAGTTGTCTGCAAGCATTTTTGATATTATACCCTCACAGGTAAAATGTTTTATAATATATATTTAATTATATATGTCATTACTATAATGTATTTTTTAAAATTATATTAAAGTATAGTTGATTTACACTGTTATATTTCTACTGTACAGAAAGTGACTCAGTTATACATATATATTTATTCTTTTTCATATTCTTACATACATTGACAGGAATGTCTTTTGATCAGTATAGAACATAACCAAAAACAGAAATTAAAAAGAATGTAAAAATTCATATTGGAACATCTCCAGGCATCCAACTTTAGAAACCACACAACATGATCAGTGTTTAAAAAAAAAATGTACAGTGAATTTGTACTAAGGAAGCTTCAGTCTCTCACTTGCCATCCCTGTACACACATACTCAGGTCATCTCTGTAATATTTCTACCATATAAGATAGGAAAAGTAATAGACTAAATATCTATAACTTTTCTTTTCTTTCTGTAACTCTTTAATACAGTAAAATTTTTTGCTATATTACTCCCTAAAAGGTACAGCACAGGAGGATGAAACTCAGGAATCCAACAAGGCCATCTATTGGCCTAAGGAAGGAAGATAAGAACACTTCCTGAAAAGTTAGAGTCAGTATGTGTGACATCTAAAGGCAGGTTTGGTGATTATGCTTCTGGTATGTATGGAACTGTCAGCATTCTGAAGAAAAAAATCCCTTGCCAGGTTAAGATAGGACAGATATAAATGAACCTTGCCATGGCTATGGCTATAAAGAGGAAGAAATCATTGATGCATTTATCCAAATAATGAAAATTCAAAATGATTTCAATAGAACTACTTATTCATGAGACCCTTCAGGGCTATTTCTGATTCTTCTATCCAACTGGACATTGAGGTTGTATGTACACTGATTCATATCTCCCTATTTAGGCAAAGGTATTCAACTCATCATCACAGAAACTCATCTGGGGCAACCTCTTCCTGACTTAATAAAAGAGTAATGCAGTTTAGTAAAATTTATCTTTATTACCATAATAGCATATTTTAGTATATTTTAAATCATACATCTTAGTTCCTTATTGTCAAAAAATGGACTTCGTTACAGCTAACTCACTTTTCCATGAAGACTAAGAAATGTGCAGAGCCTTAACATACTTCTTGAAATACCAAATAAATGGGAAGTTCTCATCTTCTGTTAAAAAAAATCTTTAATGAAATGTCAACAATCCTTTTTCATACTGCCCCAACCTGAAAGCAAAATATATAAGGCTACAACAAAGGTAATGTTTAAATAAGCTGAGGTAAGATGGTTCATGGGCTTTCCTTTCATGATTTAAGACAGAACTTCAAAATCTATAATTTTAGATAATTAATTACACCTATCTCTGGAGAAGGGAATGGCAACCTATTCCAGTATTCTTGCCTGGAGAATTCCATGGACAGAGAAGCCTGACGGGCTACGGTCCATGGGTTCTCAAAGAGTCGGACACGACTGAGCAACTCCCACCACACTTGAACCACGTATCTGTGAGGACTAAAGCAAGTAAGTCTGTGAAGCCTTACCACAGTTTTGATAATAGAACATCTCTATTAGTATCAGATTCCTTCCTTGGTTAAAGAAACACACACACACACACACACACACACACAAACTTTAAGAGCATTTCAAACTATTTTTTTCTATCAACCTTTTTAAAGCAATAGAATAGAATAGAACAAAGGTAAGGCTTCAGTAGATTGAGATAGTGACTCAGTGGCATTTATTTCAATGATTTGGAATAAGATGGAACTTAAATAGTCCACAGGAGTAGATCGATACTACAAACTCAATTATATAACTTTCTGAACCACTGTTATGTTCCTAGAAATATAAATAATTTTCTAATACCAATTTTCTCAAAAGAGATTTACACGGGATTGTTTCTCATTTAATTGTGAATAAATCTTTTAAGTATCCACTGTGTTCTTTCAACCACTTAGGGATATGAGAGTGACAGAGAACAAGAACCCACAAGAGATGTTATATTTTTTGCATGGTTAATCTTTTTTATTTAGGCAATCATGATTGTCATAGGAAATTATGTATGCCTTATGTTTTCTAAAACAGGAAAGTCATTAAATCATATAGAGTCAGAAATACTGAATTCAAGAATTTTCAAACTTTATTATGAAAAAGAATGTATAGATCAATCATATAGAATATGTCCTGAGTTTCCTTACTCTTTGTAAAAACCATGGAAATCCCCTTCAGTAAAACAGAAAGGATAAGAGGAATCATTTCATATAGAAAGTTACATCAAGGAATCAGCATTGAAAATAACTAATAAATTTAAGTTGATCACCACGTTTCCTAAAAAGAAAAAGAAAACATAATTACGTTATAAATTCTGTATGAGACTCACTGTGTTTCCCCTGAGTTAGGACTTTTGACTAAAGGACTCAGCATTGGTTGAATCTATTTTCTGAAGGGCCAGGAGCTGTCTACTGACCATAGCCAAACTCTGTAGCCATCCTTTGTCTTCTCTATGCCAGTGAAACCACGCTTACTTGCTCTATAAAAGTATGCAAAGAGTGTTTTAAGAATGAGAATCAGCCTTCTCTGCTTCAGAATAAATTGACATCATTGCCTGTTTAATTTCTGAAGAGAATGAGAGTTTTCTCTTATGGACTGGCCTGGCTCTCTGTGCAGATTCCAATGGCTTTGTTAATTCCAATTTGCACTGAAAAACTGCACCTTGGGGCAGATCCTATTGAGGCACATCTCAGAGGCTGGCTTATCATCTAACCAGGTTTTGAATGTTTTCTGACCCTCAATTCCCTATGTAGATGTCCCTCTTGCCTCTTCTCCCTCCTGTGGAAAAGGAGGATGGACATACTGCTTGCTAGGCTGACTGTTTATCTACTGATGCTTCTCCAGTTGTGATAATCCTCCTGCTGAACTTAACTTTCCTGAGGCTTCTCTCTAGTGTTGTCTTCCTTCTTACCCATCTCTCCATCCCTGAGCAACAAAAGCATGTTGACCCAACCTCTGAAAGCCACACTATTTTGATCTATCTTCATAGGAAGGAAAATTTGTGTTTTCTTCTATTTCTTCTTCTATTGTTTTCTATTGCTTGATTGTTTAGTAGCTTCTCTCTTTAAGACATAATCAAATACTTACATTGTGATCAAGTAAGTGCATTAAAATCTAGCCTAATTAAAAGTTAAGTGAATAACAGAATTTTGGAAATTTAGTTCAAAGAACAGTATTTAAGATACAGTCCCTTCTTTATACTGTTTCATTCTATAAAGGGTCACTTCATTGTTCCTGCATGGTTTGTAATTATAAATGAACTAAAGTGTAGGGAAAAGCTAAAAAATCTACAATGCAGATAATGAAAATATATCTTTATAATGAATATATTATCTCTATGTCATTAAAGTAAAAGTTAAAAATTGTTTTAGGTGAAGTAATTCATCTATTTCTACTGTTGTTAACATTTTAATTGTTTATATTTCATTCATTTAATTAATTTGGGTGTTGCACTGCAAATGAGAGTAATTATAAAGATAACCCCACAACAAAATTCTTAGAAATGATAAATTCAAAGGTATAGCAATTGTGCCTTAGTGTATTTGAATTAATGCCAGTACTAACTAGAGTTCTTTTTCTTTTATAATTTTATTTATTTATTTATTTTTGTTGCTGCGTGGGCTTTTCTCTAGTTGTGGAGAGTGCACCGGCTTCTCATTTCATGGCTTCCCTTGTTGTGGAGCACGGACTCTGAGCTAATGCTCAGTAGTTATGGCACACAGGCCCAGTTGCTCCGCAGCATGTGGGATCCTCCTAGACCAGGGGTAGAACCTGTATCCCCTGCACTGGCAGCAAACTCTTCATCACTGAGCTACCAGGTAAGTCTCTGTCCTAGAGTTCTTAAAAGAGGCATTAATATTAAAAATAAGTATTAGTATGAAGATAAACATACAAATTTTGTTTCTTACCTAACTTCATTGCAGAAGGCACATGCATTGCTATATGTGTTGCCATCTGATGCACAGACAGGAAAGTATTCATTGGTGCAACCCGTTGTATCTTCAAACTTGTCACAGTCAGGCTATAAAAGATATTAATACTAGCTACAATAACAATATGAATAGCATCTTCCACACACTGTGAGCCTACTGATGTCCTAAACTTAGTTCTTTCTTGACTTAATATTTGAATATTCAATTTGAATTCAAATTTAAATACTGTAATTGTAATATTAGAATATTTCTTGGCACATGGAACAAGCTCTGTGATGGTTTTGAATATGTGAAAATAGGGCACATTCTATTCATGTCTATTTTCTTTTCCACTCTCCTATTCTGAGCTACCATCACCTCCTTCAGGTCAATTGTATTGTCTGTCTGTCTGAATGACTGTAGTTGACTACAGCCACTTTTAAAGTTCCCAAATATTTGTATTGAATCCTTGTATCTTTGCTAAAAACAATGCCCACTTTTCTTAGGATCAACATTCAAATCCTTAATTGCCTATGAAACTAAATATCGATGGTGGTATAACAAACACTAAGTTTTAATTTAAAGATCCAAATGATAGTTTACCAGACGTATTTCAAAACGTGTTGAAATTCCAAAGGGAATACCTGCAACCAGAGCATAGATTAATAATATGTCACTCTTTGATGTTCTTTGACAAGTTATTATCTAAAAACAGAATAAAGAACATTATTCTTTGTAAAAAAAAAACCTTAATATATATTTGTGATGATGTCTTTCTGTTTCTGAGATTAGATACTAGAATACAAGAAAAATCCAAAAATTAAATCTCAGTCAGTATGCATTCATTTATGTCTGCTTTGAATCTGACTACATTGCACATACTCTTCCATAGTAGTTTATATAACTCCAGCTAACAGTAACTCTGTCAAAAATAGGTAGTGCCCACTTTGTAGATGAGAACCTTGAAATACAGTAAGAGCCTGAACTTACATGAAAACATTCCATATTCAAGGATTAGGATCTGCAAACAAATTCATTATATCTCATCTAGCCTGCCAGGCTCCTCTGTCCATGGAATTCTCCAGTCAAGAATACTGCAGTGGGTAGCCATTCCCTTCTGTAGGGGATATTCCTGACCCAGGGATCAAACCTGGATTTCCTGCATTGCGGGCAGACTGTTTACCGCCTGAGCCACCACGGAAGACCAATCTTAGTCTGCTGCTGCTAAGTCGCTTCAGTTGAGTCGGACTCTGTGCGACCCCATAGACAGCAGCCAACCAGGCTCCCCCGTCCCTGGGATTTTCCAGGCAAGAACACTGGAGTGGGTTGCCATTTCCTTCTCCAATGCATGGAAGTGAAAAGTGAAAGTGAAGTCGCTCAGTCATCAACGTGAAGTCGTGTCCGACTCTTAGCGACCCTGTGGACTGTAGCCCACCAGGCTAGTATGCTTTAAAAGCATCTCCTACATCATCCATTGAGCATTGGTATATAAAAAAAAAAAAATTATCATCAGTCTCATCAGTGAGGTCTCCTATCCATAGTTGGCCCAAGTTTTGACAAATACTGAATGATTAAAAGTTTCTCACTAAGAGAAAAATTACTCACCAGAGAAAATGGAAGATGCCAAAATGAAGAATGAAATAGACCTTATCATTTGAAAGTAAGCCATTTTGTCTTTTCAGTGAACTGGCAGTGAGGCTCTGGGAAAAGAAATGAGTTCAAATAGTAGTTTGAAAAGACACATATCTTGATGATTGTATTCAGTTGAAGGAGAATGGCAAAGGTTACTTCCTTGAAGGATCCTCACTTCAAAAGAATACCTCTGCTCTCTATCCATCCCTACACTCCCAATTAGAAAGGTCATTTGGCTCAATCTTCATGAACACTTCAGGAAGAATAAAAATAATTTACTGAAAATTTTTCATACAACATAACCATTTATCAAAAAGCAGGAGTATATATGCAGCTACTTTTAAAAAATGGTATAAAAGGAGGATGGAAAGATACCATCAATCAATCACTGCTCTGCTCTTTGTCATTGTAGATTAGAATATATTCTTCATTCTGACTTCATTCATTTACAATCATTTTTGAGATTCATGTATATTGTTACATGTATGGATAGGAAATTATTTTCTAAATCACAGAATACTATCCCATTCTTTAATGAATATACCATAGCATGCTTATCCAATCACTTACCAAAGTGGGATTAACCCTATTTGAGTTGTTTCCAGTTTGTGGCTATTATAAACCAAGGTGCTATAACATTCTGTACATAGCTGTGTGTGACATTTATATTTTTCCCTCGAGTAATTAACTGGGAATTGGATAGTTGAATCATATAATGGGTCTATGGTTTGTTTTTTAAGAAACTATCAAACTTTTTATAAAGAAGTTTTTATTTTAATGAAGTCCAATAAAACAATTTACTTTCCTGTATCATGCTTTTGATGTCATAGCTAAGACATTTTTTCTTAAGTAAAAATTCATAAAGATTTTTCCTCATTAAAACTTAGTTTTCTGTTTTACATCTAGATCTAAGAAGCTTTTCATGTGAATTTTATATATAGTATGGAGTGTGAATTGAAGTTCACTTTTTTGTATATGAATATCCAGATGTTCAACCATCATATGGTGGGATTTTTTGTACATTTTATTGTATTTTCTATAGATAGTTGTGTTATACTTGAATAATGGCCAAACTGCATTTTCCTTTCAATCTGGATAAACTTTATCTTTTTTTCTTGCTGGATTACTGGCTAGATCTTTCATAACAATGTTGAATAAAAAGTAGAGCTGAACATTTGTTATCTTTTCTCCTTTTTAATATTTTGAGGGAACATTTTGAATTTTACTATTAAATGTAAAGTTGTAGATTTTTTGTAGCTGTTTCTCAGGTTGAGGAAATTCCCTTCTACCCCTAGTTATCTGTTTTTTCTCATTAAAATCAAGAATAGCTTTTGAATTTTGTTCATTTTTTTTCATCTTCTGAGATAATCATACTTTTTTTTTGGTTAGTTTGATGTTTGTTACTATGTTGAATAACTGATTTTCAAATGTTAAATACAATTTGTATTTACAAACTTCACTGTGTCACTTTATATATTCTTAACTTAAGTTTTTCAAAATTTTGTTTAAATTTTGTAATCAATGATCATAAAGCATATCAGCATGTAGTTTTCTGTTCTTGTAATGTCTGTGTGGTTAGATTATTATCTAACTGGCTTCACAGAAAGATATGGAAAACATTCCTCCCATTTCAGTATTCTGCATGATTTTGTTTTGAATTGATACTATTTCTTTGTAATAAGTTAGGTAAAATTTTCTAATAAAGTTTTCTAGGTAACTAATTTTCTTAGAAAAGAAAGTCAATTCATTTAGTAGGTATAGGACTCTTCAGGTTGTCTATTTGTGAAAAAACCTTGGTATTGCATGTTATTTAAGGAATTCATGCATTTCTTCTTTATTTAAAAAAAATTCCAGCTTTTTTGAAATATAATTGACATGTACTATTTTGTAGGTATATGATATGGTGACTCAATACATTTATATATTGTAAAAAACCTATCACCATAGGGTTCATCAATATATTCGCCACTTAATACAATTGCCATTTCATTTTTGTGATGAAAACATTTAAGGTCTACACTCTTAGCAACTTTCAAATATACAAGACAGTACTGTTAACTATGCTTACCATGCTATACATTTGATCTCCGGAACAGATTCATCTTAATAACTAGAAGTTCGTATCCTTTGACGCGTATCTCTTTATTTCCCAAACCTCCCAGTTCCTGGAAACTGCCATTCTATTCTGTTTCTTCCAGTTCAACTTTTTTTGGGATCCACACATAAATGATGTCAAACAGTATTTGTTTTTCTGTGTCTGACTCATTTCACTTAGTGTAATGCCTTCAAAATCCATCCATGTTATATCAAATAGCAAATAACAGAATTTTATTCTTTTTATAGCTGAATAACATTCAAATATATGTATATTCAATGTATTCACATATAATACATTGTTTCCAAATCTTGAATATTGTGACTAATGCTGCAAAGAACAAGGTGGTTCATCTCTCTCTTCATTTCTTTTGGGTTTATACCCAGAAGAGAGACTGCTGGCTCATGTGGTAGTTTGGGGCTTCCCTGGTGGCTCAGATGGTAAAGAATCTGCCTGCAATGCAGGAGATCTGGATTTGAACCCTGAGTTGGGAAGAAGTCCTGATGAAGGGAATGGCTGCCTAGGCCAGTATTCTTGCCTGGAGAATCTCATGGACGGAGGAGCCTGGCAGGCTATAATCCATGGTGTAGCCAAGAGTCAAACACAGCTGTGCAAATAAGCACGCACATACATGGTAATTTTATTTTTAATTTTTTGAGGAATTTCCATCCTGTTTTCCATAGTGGCTGCTCCAATTTACACTCCCACCAACAGTGCACAAGTTTACCCTTTCTTTTACATCCTTACCAACGCTTGTTATCTCTTGTATTTTTATTGATAGCCATTCTGACAGGTGTCAGGTGATATCTAATTGTGGCTTTGATTTGCATTTCTCTGATGATTAGTGATGTTGAGCACCTTTTCATGTACCTGTTGGCCATCGGTATCTTTGGAAAGCTGTCTATTCAGTTCCCCTGCACATTTGTTAATCAAGTTGTTTCATTATTTATTGTTATTAGGTTTATTGATTTTTACATATTTTGGAAATTAACCCCTTATCTGACATATGGTATGCAAATATTTTCTCACATTACACAGATTGCCTTTTCATTCATTTTGTGGATTTTCATTTTGTGTTCCTCAGGTTCCTCCCCCGCAACCTCCCCCGCCCTGCTCCCCGCCTCCCAACTTGAGTTCCCTGGTGTTTGTTGTCTGGGAGCCTGAGACCTCAGAACCATGGGAAATGCCAGGAGCCTGAATTTGCTGGAACCCATCGGGAGCTGACCAGTGTCACATGAGCTAGGCAGTGCTGAGTCAAGCTAGGATGTGGATTCATAGGGGTCCTCTAGAGGTCTGTTCCCATGTGAGAGCCACAGGGTGGGCCGAAAGCCTGGAGTTGCTGGAGCTATCTGAGATTTTGGAAGCCTGAAGTTCCTGGAGTGGATTGAGAACCTGAGTTCATGGGAGCTTCCTGGAGCCAAGAAGCCACCAGTGACCACAGCCATCAGAGTGGGCCAGAAACCTGAGTTCACACAGCCTTCTGCAAGCTGAGGAAGCTGCCTGGACCTTGAGAGCTGTGGGAGGAAGGATGGGGAACTGGAGCCAGCAGGTGGCTGGGTGAACCTGGGGCCTGAATTCAGTGCAGCTTTCCAGGTGCCTGGTGCCAAGGATGCCACCTGCAGTCACTGGAGCCACTGGACACGAGGGTAACTTAGGACCTGTGTTCACAGGAGCCCGTGTGCTTGGAGCTTGGGTGCAACAGGGACCTGTATTCCCAGGAACCTCTAGGGGGCGCAGCCATGGGCGGGGCCTGGGTCGCTGGAAAAGACCGACTTCCCGATGAGTGGGTTTCCAGTTGTGGAGGCTTCTGGGAACTTGGTGCTGAGGAGGACTCCTTGGGCCGCTGGAGGAGGTTGGTAACAGGTGGTGGGTCAGGGGGAGGACCCGGAGTAGGGAAGTGGTGAATCAACTGGCTTTTTTGGTTCACAGGGAGCCCACTGGCAAACTGGTGACAAGGTACGCCTTTGAGGCTGCAGGAGCTGCCTGGGGCGCTGGCATAAGGTTGGAAGGGCTTGAGTTCCTGGCACTAGCAGGGAGACATGTAAGGCTTCAGGAGTGGATCAGATGCTGGGGCGAGCCAGCTCTGGAATCCTTAGTGGATTCCAGTGCTCACTTCTCCCATGAGCTGCATGGGCTTGAGAGAAGAGTATGGGGCTACTACGAATTTGTCTTTCTTACTCTCCTCAGTGCGTCCTTCTTATCACTGTGCTTCACCAAGGTACTGGTCATCCCTCACCTGGAATTCTAAACTCTTGGGAGGGTTATTTTTCATGTGCAGATTGTTGTTAAAATTGACATTTCTTGGCTGAGGCTGCTGAGTGGCAGGGGGCGTAATTCCTAGCTGTCATTTTGCTGAAGTACTGTGCACTGAGTCTTTTTCTGAGGGCCATGCTTCAGTTACTGGGAACTCGTCTGTTAAACTCTCTAGTCCTGTTATTTCTAAATTGATTCCTGCTGTTCTTGAGGGATTAATGAGGTCAAGAAGACTAGGCCTTCCAAATGTGTCAGGTGGAGCTGGAAGTCAATCTGCTGAAGATGGGACTCTCTAAAGAAGGTAATTCCTGGATCTCTGTTGATTCATCTGCTAGGGAATGAATGACCCAAGTGTTATTGGTAGAATTGGATGTCCTTGATATTTTTGTTTTATTTCCCAACAGTCAGTGATGGCATCTCATTAATAATAAATATGTCCTTTTTACTTTTGATTTTCCAGTTTCTCTGGTAAATAGTTTTACTGGACCTTGTGTTAATCCTTTGAGTTACCAGAGGATGTTGAAAACAGTGAAATTAATCACTAGAATTGTTATCGAATGATGAGTGAGGTTGGGCTGCTTGCTGCTCTAAAGCCAATAAACAGGCCAAATTGGTGGAAAAGAAAATTTGCTTTATTTCAGATGCTGGCAACTGCAGGGGAGGGCAGATGTCTGTCCAAAGGCCAACTGCCTCCCTGCGTCCCCCCCGCCACCACCACCCCCATCACTGCAACCAGTGGGCAGAAGCTTTTATAGACAGTTTGGAGGGGGTTACATGCAGAAATAGCACAGTCAGCTCTGACAGTCATCTTCAAATTGGTCACTGATGATCTGACCAACATCATCTTGGGGTTATTTTAGGTACAGTTGATCTTCAGTTCCAGGGTCTGTCTGTGCCCATTTCTTTGAGGCCAGTTCTCAGAATTATGGCTGCTTATGTTGTGGGTACAGTCCAGTCATCATGTAGTTAATTTCTTCACCCTGAAGTTTTAGTGTCTACAAGACAGCTCACAGAGGTGGCTCAGAATGTAATCTATAGCCCTTGAAAAATAACTAATGGTCCTTGACTATGCTTAATGACTACATTATTATTATTTGGTCTCCTTTGACTGTTTCCTTTGTTTCTGCACTTTTCATTTCTCTGATTAAACTTATTCTTTGACTAAAGCTTTCCACAGACACAAGACAGACAGAGGAATGGGGGGGTTGGGGTGGGCAAGGACCATAGGGTCCTGCTCCATTTCAGAATTTTTTTTTTTTTGGTCAACTTTGTGATCCCTGAGTTTGTAACTTTTTTCTAGTTCCTGATTGTAATGACCTTTCTCACCCCAGGATATTTGAGTCTTCCTCATTACTTAGAGCATGAGACTTGAAAACACCATTGTATTTAGAGGCTAGAGATCTGGGTACTCTTGACATTTCTGTAATTAAGCAATTTGACTGACTTTTCTTTCATTTTATGACTTTGAAATTTTTTTTCATATAACTTCATATAAAAGTTTTTTTATAAACTTTTATAGCTAGACTGAGTGATCTTTCTTAGCTCAGTTAAACCCTGATAGTCTGATTTATTGGTTATAAATTCCATGTCATCCAATATCAAGAGTAAATTACATGATGACTCTGATGAAGGATATGACTCTGTAAAAACCCACAGATGTGACAGTTGTCACTAGGAGACAGGCCCAAGTATTCTTGGCTCCTTTGTCATAAATTAATTGACCATGTATGAATGAGTTTATTTCTGACCTCTCTATTCTGTTAGTCTATGTGTCTTTTTTATGCCCATAACCATACTGTTTTGATTACTATAGCTTTGGAATATATTGATAGGTTGAAATCAGGAAGTGTGATGCTTCCAGCTTTGTTCTTTCTCAAGATTGCTCTGACTCGTTGGAGTCTTTTGTGGTTGCATATGAATTTTAGGGTTTTTTTTTTTTTTTTTTTTGTATCTTAAAAATGCCATTGGAATTTTGAGAGGGATTTCATTGAATATGTAGAATATGTAGGGCTTCCTTTGGGTAGTATGGACATTTTAACAATATTAAGTCTTCCTTTCCAAGAACATGAGATATCTTTTCATTTATTTGTGTCTTCAGTTTTTTTTCATCAGTATTTTATTGTGTCTAGTGTACAAGTCTTTCACCTCCTTAGTTACATTTATTCCTAGATTTTTTCTTTTTATGCAATTGTATTGGGATTTCTTTTTTTTTTTTAATTTCTCATTCTGATAGTTTGTTGTTAAGAGTATAGAAATGCAACTGATTTTTGTATATTCGTAGTTTTTCCTGAAATTTTACTAAATAAATTTATTAATTTTAACAGTTTTTGTTTTTGTTTTGGTGTGTTCTTTAAGTTTTTCAATATATAACAACATGCCATCTGCAAATAGAAACAGTTCTACTTCTTCCTTTCTGGTTTGGATGATTTTTATTTCTTTTTCTGGCCTAATTGCTCTGGCTAGGACTGCCAGTACTGTTTTGAGTAAAAGTGGTAAAAGTAGGTAACTTTGTTACCAGTATTAAAGAAAAAATGTCCAGTTTCACCATTGAGCACGATATTAGCTGTGGGCTTGTCGTATATGGCCTTTATTGTGTGGAAGTAAGTAATAAAGTACCTCAGTACCCAGGTTTTTGAGCGTTTTAATTAGGAATGAATGTTGAATTTTGTCGTATGCTCTTTCTGCATCTATTGAGATGACCATCTTATATTTCATCTCTTCAATTTGGATATGTCTCCCATGGATGAAGGAGCCTGGTAGGCTGCAGTCCATGGGGTCGCTAAGAGTCGGACACGACTGAGCGACTTCACTTTCATGCATTGGAGAAGGAAATGGCAACCCACTCCAGTGTTCTTGCCTGGCAAATCCCAGGGACGGGGAAGTCTGGTGGGCTGCCGTCTATGGGGTCACACAGAGTCAGATGCGATTGAAGTGACTTAGCTGCAGCAGCAGCAGTGTTTTTCTAATTACATGGGATTATAAGTTTTTGTGAGGATAGAACACTCTCTCTCTGTCTTTCTGTCTCTCTCTCTCTCTCTCTCTATATATATATATATAACTTGAATATCTGCTAATATCACCAGTTCTCATCCAGTACCATGTGACACTGTATTTTTTTAAGTTTCTCCCCTCGTATGTATGCACCTTAACACTTTATCAATGAGAAACCTGGTTCCCACTGTCCATTATTCATTTCCTTGTTTGTTAAATCCCAGTATTTACAAACAGGGAAGCCACCAGGGAAGCCCATACACCGTGTTTAGAATTGTCTAAATCAAAACTAATACTGTATTATAATTCTTATAATACATACAAGTAAGGTTTCTGACAAGAGCACAAAGAACGACTGGGGTTGGGGGAATCAAAATACACTGTTGTAAAGTTCTCACTTTATAAGTCCTTTGAATTTCTATATAAAATTTAGAATCCATTATGAACACCCAGGAAAAGAAATTCCAGAGATTTTGATTGGGATTGCATTCAGTTCATAGATCTATTTGAAGAGAACTGATGTCTTCATAACAGTGTCTTCCAATCATGAATTTGGAATATTTCTGATCTTATTTAGATTTTCTTTAATTTTGTTTAAAACCATTTTATAGGTTTCAGTAGAGAAATATTTCCTATGTTTTGAGAAACTTATTCATAAATATTTTTGTTTATTGTGTTGTTGGATATGGTTTCATATTAGATTTTTATTTTTATGTATTAGTTTTTTTCCCTATAAAGATAAGTTGAATTTTCTATATATGTTGATCTTGTAACTTAATAATTAATGTATGGGTTGGGTACTTAGAGAAGCAGGCATCAAGACAGAGATTAAAAATGCAAGTTATTTGCTGGTGGGCAGCCTTGAAAGATAAAATAAAGAGTGAGTACAAGTAGCTAAGGAAAGATGCTATGCTCTGATGGACATCTGACATAAATGAAAGGAGATGGCAAAGTGAGAAATATAGGGTAAAGAGACCCTAGACTTCAGTGCACCTCTAAGAAAGCCTCAGTGAACCATGGAAGAGCATTGTTTCAACCCAGCCCCTGTGGTGGATCTGAAGGTCATTGAATCTGATGACCGCCAAGTATGGGCACTCCTCAGCTGATCCAAGTTCTCTCTTAAAGGAAGATCCAAATTGTGTATACAACTTTGGCTGCCATGATTCCCTGTTTCTGTTACATAGGTCAGTGTCACCTTTTTTTATAATCCATATTAATTCCACTTATCTCAGCTATGCTATGACCAGTTTTGATGGTCTCAATGGCTTATTTGCTGGCGTAAGTCAAGCCATTATTCCTAAGGTATTGGAGCTTCTGGTAAACATAGATTTTCCAAGCTAGAGATTCAAACTTACCACTTACAGTCACAATTGGGAGAGGTAGTAGCAAGTGACATCCATGTGAATTAACTGAGATTCATACATATTTCTTGTCCCTGTTTTCTGTAAATTTACACATCTTCCAGTTGATTAGGGTCAATTACTGCAACCAAAATAAATGACTCTTCTTATTGATTACTGTTTCTTGGACACACAGAGTCCTTTGTTTCAAGTGATAATTTTAGTTTTTTGTTCAATGGGACTCTGTGAGAATGTGCTTTGTTTGTAGGCCAGTACCTCTTGTAAGCACAATGTCCAGAGTTACAAGGACTGAGAAGTATAAAGTCCCCAGTGGTTCACTGGGAGAGATGATTTGTGGGACAACTATCAGAAGATTGATGTATTCTTTTTATTGAGGATGCAGTAATGTATAGTGGTCTCTTAATTCAGCGTATGCTATATTCTGAAGGATCCATTGCCTACAACCTGGCGCTTAGGCTGTGCTTTCAGCAGGTTATTCTAGTGCTCAAGAAGGTCAGCAGCTTCTGGTTGGTACTGTTTGTGATGCTGCAATTGTAACCCATAGTCATGAACCCATTCCAGTGACACATTTGCTATGAATGTGAGTGGCTAATATGTTGTGTAGAGTCCCAAGATTGTGAACCTGGTACCCTGTAAGCTCCTGGATAGTAGTTTTGATTGAGGTTTTGCAAGCTGTAATTATAAAACCACATCTGAAGTAAATATCTGTTCCTGTGAGAATTAACCACTAACCTCTCAAGAGTGGGGGACTAGAAGAAATTTAATGTAGTCAAATTGTCATCAAGTTGACAATTGGTTGATAACTGGATCTCAATATGCCTATTCAGGGTTTCCCTTGTGGCTCAGCTGGTAAAGAATCTGCCTGCAATGTGGGAGATGTGGGTTTGATCCCTGGGTTAGGAAGATCCTTGAAGAAGGGAAAGGCTACCCACTCCAGTATTCTGGCCTGGAGAATTCCGTGGAGAAGTCCTTGGGGTCACAAAGAGTTGGACACAACTGAGCGGCTTTCACTTTCACTTTCTTGGAGAAGGAAATGGCAACCCACTCCAATATTCTTGCTGGGAAATCCCATGGACAGAGAAGCCTGGTGGGCTATGGTCCATCGGGTCATAAGAGTTGGACACAACTTTGTGACTAAACCACACCACATGCCTATCCAGGACATGTTACTGATCTTTATTTCTGACTGGATGGACATTTGGAGATAGAAGTCACTAGATAGTCTTTAGTAAATGAGACTCATGTTGAGACCCATGCATAGCCTCCATCTCTGCCACAGAGGCTACTTTATTAATGATCCCATTGTATCTGCACTGCTGTGTCTGAAGACAAAACAGACATCAAATGGATAAGACATTTGGTCAGTGTCTGTCACATGTATGTATTATTCACTGCCTCTTTCATGATGGATACTTTCTGTTTGACATTAATATGTGATTTAAAGATCTTCATACTCATGCATACTCCAATGTGTTCATCCATATGCCTCTACTCCAGTCTTTCCATTCTTTTCCAAGGTCTGCACATATACTTTTTTCCTTCTCATTATAAGCTACTTCTTTCATACAAGGTTGACAGTAGATTCTGTCCACTGAAGGTTTTTACGGCTGCATCTTAGTATGGCTGTAATGCAGCTGTCTTTCACTTCCAACTTGCCCTGACATCTAAAACTAAGTTCAAGCTTTTTGTATTTTCTTTAGGCAATTTAAAGGCCCAGTCATATAGCCATATGTATGGACTGACTCAATCAGAATCTAAGGGAAATTAGTACATTTGTAATATATGTCTTCCCTTTTGTTTCTAATCCTGCCACCAGACCAGCCTCAAATATTTCAGAAAGTTCCTTACACAGAAGTGAAACTCTGCTCTGTCTCATTCTGGGTGACTAATATAGGAATGGGCAAATTTAATTCAGATGACCATTCTATCTAATGTGGGCAAGAATCCCTTAGCCTCAGAGTCAATAATAGAGTCTGAAATGCAGTAGTTGGGTGCAATCTCCAAAATGTCAGAATGATCTCTGTTCATTACCAAGGCAAAGCATTAAGTTATCACAGTAACCCAAATCTATGCCCCAACCAACTAATGCCAAAAAAGCAGAAGTTTAACGGTTCTATGAAGACCTACAAGACCTTCTAGAACTAACACCAAAAGAAGATGTCATTTTCATTATAGGGGACTGGAATGCAAAAGTAGGAAGTCAAGAGACACCTGGAATAATAGGCAAGTTTGGCCTTGGAGTATGGAATGAAGCAGGGCAAAGGCTAATAGAGTTTTGCCAAGAGACTGCACTGGTCATTGCAAACACCCTCTCCAAACAACACAAGAGACGACTCTACACATGGACATCACCAGATGGTCAATACTGAAATCAGATTGATTATATTCTTTGCAGCCGTAGATGGAGAAGCTCTATAAAGTCAGCAAAAACAAGACTGGGAGCTGACTGTGGTTCAGATCATGAACTTCTTATTGACAAATTCAGAGTTAAATTGGAGAAAGAAGGGAAAACCACTAGATAATTCAGATATGACCTAAATCAAATGCCTTACAGTTATACAATGGAAATGACAAATAGATTCAAGGGATTCGATCTGGTAGAGTGCCTGAATAACTATGGACAGTGGTTTGTAACGTTGTACAAGAGATGGTGATCAAAAAAACCATCCCCAAGAAGAAGAAATGCAAAAGGCAAAATGGTTGTCTGAGGAGGCCTTACAAATAGCTGAGAAAAGAAGAGAAGCAAGGCAAAGGAGAAGCAGAAAGATATACTATCTGAATGCAGAGTTCCAAAGAATAGCAAGGAGAGTTAAGAAAGCCTTCCTAAGTGATCAAGGCAAAGAAATAGAGGAAAACAATAGAATGGGAAAGACTAGAGATCTCTTGAAGAAAAGTAGAGATACCAAGGGAACATTTCATGCAAAGATGGGCACAATAAATTACAGAAATGGTATGGACCTAACAGAAGCAGAAGATATTAAGAAGCTGTGGCAAGAATACATAGAAGAACTATACCAAAAATATCTTAATGACCAAGATAACCATGAGAGTGTGATCACTCACCTACAGCCAGACATCCTAGAGTGTGAAGTCAAATGGACCCTAGGAAGCATCACTACGAACAAAGTTAGTGAAGGTGATGGAATTCCAGTTGAGCTATTTCATATCCTAAAAGATAATGCTGTAAAAGTTCTGCACTCAGTATGCCAGCAAATTTGGAAATCTCTGCAATGGCCACAGGTCTGGAAAAGGTAAGTTTTCATTCCAGTCACAAAGAAAGGCAATGACAAAGAGTGTTCAAACTACCACACAATTGCAGTCATCTCACACCTTAGCCAAAGTAATGCTGAAAATTCTCCAAGCTAGGCTTCCGCAGTACATGAACCGAGAACTTCCAGATGTTTCATATGGATTTAGAAAAGGCAGAATAACCAGAGATCAAATTGCCAACATCTTAGGATCATAGAGAAAGCAAGAGAGTCCCAGAAAAACATTTACTTGTGCTTTATTGACTATGCTAAAGCCTTTGACTATGTGGAAAACAACAAACTGTGGAAAATTCTTAAAGAGATGGGAATACCAGACCACCTTACCTGCTTCCTGAGAAATCTGTATGCAGATCAAGAAGCAACAGTTAGAACCGGACATGGAACAAGAGAATGGTTCCAAATTGAGAAAGGAGTATGTCAAGGCTGTATATTTTCACCTTGCTTATTTAACTTATATGCAGAGGACATCATGCGAAATCCCAGGTTGGATGAAACACAACCTGGAATCAAGATTGCCGGGAGAAATATCAATAACCTCAGATATGCAGATGACACCACCCTTATGTCAAAAAGCGAAGAGGAACTGAAGAGCCTTTTGATGAAAGTAAAAGAGGAGAGTGAAAAAGCTGGCTTAAAACTCAACATTCAAAAAACTAAGATCATGGCATCTGGTCCCATCACTTCATGGCAAATAGATGCAGAAACAGTGGAAACAGTGATAAACTTTATTTTGGGGGGCTCTATAATCGCTGCAGATGGTGAATGCAGCCATGAAATTAAAAGATGCTCCTTGAAAGAAAAGCTATGATCAATCTAGATAGCATATTATCAAGCAGAGACATTACTTTGCCAACAACGTTCCATCTAGTCAAAGCTATGGTATTTCCAGTAGTCATGTATGGATGTGAGAGTTGGACCATAAGGTAGCTGAGCACTGAAAAATTGATGCTGTTGAACTGTGGTGTTGAAGACTCTTGAGAGTCCCTTGGACATCACGGAGATCCAACCAGTCCATCTTAAAAGAAATCAGTCCTGAATATTCACTGGAAGGACTGATGCTAAAGCTGAAAGTCCAATACTTTGGCCACCTGATGTGAAGAACTGACTCATTGGAAAAGACCCTGGTGCTGTGAAAGATTGAAGGCAGGAGGAAAAAGGGATGACAGAGGATGAGATGGTTGGATGGCATCCCTGACTCAATGGATATGAGTTTGAGCAAGCTCCGGGAGTTGGTGATGGACAGGGAAGCCTGGTGTGCTGAAGTCCATGGGGTCACAAAGAGTTAGATGCAACTGAGCTCTGAACTGAACTGACTATAGCCAAATAGTCTAGATTTATTAGTTTTTAACTTTAAGAGTCAATATACATCTGGATTGATTTGCCCTAAGGCTCAAACGTTACTTTATTTTTCAAAATATCACAAAATGATCTACACATTTTTGTTTCCCCAAAGTGGGTCTCTTCTAAATGTAATATGAAGAATGTTTATTTGTTTGGACTCCTGCAAGTAGCTATTATACGGACACAAGGATTCTTTCAAATGTACTTGCTCAAAGGGACAAAAACATAGAGAAAAAAATTGGTTGTGCATAAAACCTATCATTCTTTGAACCATCATTATGTTTTATCAAACATAGAAATTTTCATCAAACATCATAAAATAATTCAACTTTCCCCCCAATCAAGCACTTATGTTTATCAGAAACAGTAAGATAATACAGAGTTCTAAACATTCCTGCCCTGGAAAATTGTTTAAAGTATTTGCAGAATAAAAACCAGTCACTATAATGTAAGGTAAGAAAACTAAATGAGCATTTGCTGATTTAAAATTAATATTAATTCAAGATACCTCAATAAGTATTCCAAATTATTAAAAATAATTTTAAATATAGGATTTGGTATGGGTTTGGAAGTGCTCAAATATAAAAACATCATTAAGGACATCATTAAGTCAAAATTGATTAAAGAGTTGAACATAACTGAAAGTATAAAACTGCTAGAATTAAAGTGTTGGTGATGGCTTTTTTGGATTTGACATCAAAAGCAAAAGCAACAAAAGGAAAAATAAATGAGATTACATCAAACTAGTTTCTGCATAGCAAAGGAAACCAACAAATGAAAGGGCAGCTTATGGAAGGGGAGGAAATGTTTGCAAATCATGTATCTGATTAGGAGTTAATATCCTGTGTATGTATATGTATACTCATTCAGCTTCACAACAGAAATAACAAACAACCCAATTAAAAAATGGACAGAGCATCTGAATAGATGTTTTTCCAAGGAAGACATAAAATGACCAATAGGTACTTGAGAAGGTGCTCAACATCATTAATCATCAGGGAACTGCAAATCAAAACCACAGTGAGAGGTCACCTCACACTTGTTACAATGGCTATCAATAGAAAGACAAAAACTAACAGGTGTTGGTCAAGAAGTGGAGAAATGGGAACTCTTGTGCACTGCTGGTGGTAAATTGTCACAGCCACTATGGAAAATATAATGGAGGTATCTTTAAAAATATAACTACCATAGGATCCAGCAGTCCCATTTCTGTATGTATCTAAAGGAAATGAGAGCAACATCTTGAAGACCTCTGCGTTCCCTTGTTCATTGTGGAATTATTCACAGTAGCCAAGATTTGGAAACAGTGTAAGTACTCCTCAATGGGTGAATGGGTAAAGAAGATGTATATATAAGTGGACTGTTATTTAGCTATAAAAAAGAAGGAAATCCTATTGTTTGATGCGACATGGATGGACTTTGATGGCATGACGCTATGTGAAATGTCAGACTCAGAATAACAAATACTTTATGATATCATTTATATATGGAGTCTAAAAACAAACAAAAAGAGCTCAGCTGGGGGTGGGAAAATGGGTGAAAGGGTCAAAAGGTATAAACTTTGAGTTATGAATAAAATAAAATGCAATGCACAGCATGGTGACTGTAGTTAATAATGCTGTATTGCATATTTGAAAGTTACTAAAAGAATGGATCTTAAAAATGCTCATCATGTGAAAATAAAATGATTATGTATGGTGACTGATGTTAACTAGACTTATTGTGGTAATCATTTCTCAATATGTATAAATATTGAGTCTTTATGTTGTACCTCTGGAACTAATATGTCAGTCATATCTCAATTAAAAAAAAATACATAGGACATGATACTACCCTGTTGATAATTAGTGGAGTACTCATTGAAGTGATTCGTATTTGCTCCACAGCTTTTATGTCAGTAGCTATATAAATCAACTGATTTTATTCTGTAATCTCTGATTTTCCATGGCCTACATTTTCTGGGGACCTCTGGTTACAAAACAAAGTACAATATTTAAAATACTGTGAAAAATTTGCTCATTATGAAATCATTGGTGGAAACACAGTTTCTTTGTATTTATATAAGCACTATAGAATTCTTAAGCCTGCCAAACTCTCCCTTCTCTCTAATAAAGGGAATTGTGTGTGAGAGACTTAGCACTTTTCTATGCGCTAGTACACCTGACTGATACAGACTTAAAAAAATCTTTATGTTTTACCGAAATGATTCTTGTCCCATAAAATCTAAGGGATATTTATTCTCTAAGTAGGCTGTGACTGATTCTCATTTCTTTATTGCTTTATAAAAATCTCCCTCTCCTGTGAGGGGAGAGGTATATGCCACATTGTTCTATGTTCAGATAGAATGATATGTTCAGAGCCTATCATTGTTCTATGTACATGTCTGCTAGATATGTAATTGTACTAGACTGAAATTTTACTACTCATTCAAGAAGTTCAACTACCATAAACCTTCTAAATGCTAAGTTGTTATACCAGGACACTATGAAAAAAATGGAAACACAATATTCAGTATTCTAAAAGCTCCAGGAACAACCTGGCAGACCACCATGTATCCTTCCTATGATTTCCCCGCTTTTAATGTTCTTCCCACTGTCCTCTTTCTTGGACACAGTGTTCCCCATCTCTGCCCTCAGGGGCTGTGTTTTCCCTTTGGTCTGTTGCCTGTGGAATTTGCTTTGATGGAGTCAGTGTGATTCATTTTCCAGGGTCACACTGTGCCGATCCTTCTCACAAAGTGCACTTAGAAAAGTGCCTCCACTTGGAGATTTATTATTTCTCTATGCTCACCTTCTTCTGAGGTGATCTTTCATGGGTTATTACTTTCCAGTCTTTAAAAAAATGTGCTTTTTTGATAAGACAGAGCAGAGGACATGTGGTGTGTAAGGCAGTCAGTCAATCCACAGTCCATCAGGAGTGACTGTATATCTAGGAATGTGATAACACCTTAAAAAGTGAATACAAATGTCATGTTCCAGTTTCTCTTCTAGTAATTATGAGAGAAGGTTTTATTTCTTTATTTCCATCAATGTTTTATTTTCCTTGAGTATTTGTGGGGTGGAGGGAGAGAGTTTGAGGTAAATTGACGGCTTCATTGCAGGCTCCTTGAAGAAGTTGACCGATAAAATGAAATCCAATCTTCTCTCTGTCGGGAATATGTGAAAAGTATGAAAAGGATGCACGTCTTTTATCCAGACAGAATGTGCCTGTGTCCTTTTCAGAACTGGCTTTCATGTGGTAAAGCTGAACTCTTTGATCTCCTCAGTTCTGGTCACCATTGACTCTCTAATGCAAACCAACTCCAATCCAGGAAAGACTGTGTTAGAAACTCTGATGTCCCTAGTGACAAACAACCTGAAAGTTGCTCAGTCGTGCCCGACTCTTTGTGACCCCATGAACTATACAGTCCATGGGATTCTCCAGGCCAGAATGCTGGAGTGGGTAGCTGTTGCCTTCTCCAGGGGATCTTCCCAACCCAGGGATTGAACCCAGATCCCCTGCATTGCAGGTAGATTCTTTACATCTGAACCACCAGGGAAACCCAAATCGTTGTCCATGATTGTTAACAGAAATCAAATGTGTAATAGTGCAAAGAGAAGGGGAATTGGATCAAGAAGTTATGAATTTATTTCCTGTTTTTTATGTTCAAAATATTTGGGTCTTGAGCAAGTAATTTCTCCACTCTGCACATAAATTGACATAATGCAGTTTACTCAGCAATACTTTAAATGCCTACTTATGCATTTAGCCTTATTCAAGGGGACTATAATCTATATTTAAGCAATGATTCCTGTCCTTGTAAAACTTACATGTCACTAGAAGAAATACATAGTAGGTAAAGGCCTAATAAGGAAGTAAAATTTTATAGAATATTAGAAAATAATAATTTCTAAAAAAGTAAGCTTAAATGGAGTGTTGAAGCAGGAATGTGTGTAGTAACAAATAAGATAATCAGGATAATCTGAGGACCTTGCATTTGAACAAAGACCTAAAAGAGGTAAGGGATTTAGCCAGACATTTACCTGCTAGAAGAGGATTCTAAGCAAAGGGAAGAGCTAGAGTAAAAGTCCTTAGGCTGGGATCTAGTGCATGGCATGATTAAGTAACAGCAAAGAGACTTGTGTATTAGATTGGCTGAAGGAGAGGCAGCTGTGCGGTTCTGGAGGGGCTGTGAGGAGATGCCCCACGTCCAAGGACAGAGAAGCCCCAGTAGGATGGTAGGCACTTGAGCAGCAGCTGCGTGGAGCTGGAGCGACTTTGAGGAGATAGCCCACGTCCAAGGGCAAAGGAGAAGCCCCAGCAGAACTGTAGAAGGGGCGAATTCACGTTTAGACTCAAACCCTATTCCTACCAGAGATGCTCAGAGGGCTGAAACAAACCTTGTGTGCACCAGGACCCAGAGACCCCACACAGACTGAGATAGAACTGTGTCTGAGTGTCTCCTGTGGAGGTACGGGTGAGCAGTGGACTGCCACAGGGGCAGGGGCTCTAGGTGCAGCAGATTTGGGTATGGCTGGGTGCAGCAGACTTGGGGATGGCATAAGCCCTCTTGGAGGAGGTCACCATTAACCCCACCATAGAGCTGCCAGAACTTACACAGGACTGGGGAAATAGACTCTTGGAGGACACAAACATAACCTTGTGCACACCAGGACCCAGAAGAAAGGATCAGTGACCCCATAAGAGACTGACCCAGACTTGCCCGGGACTGTCCAGGAGTCTGTGGTGGAGGCATGGGTCAGTGGTGGCCTGCTGCAGGGTTGTGAAAGGTTGTTGCTGAGCCACAAAAGACACCAGGATTCTTGACCTCTGGAGGAGAAGAATTAAATCCAGGTCCAAAAATGAGGCTTGATCACTCAGAGCTTTTGTGTAATATAGTATAAAAGAGATAAGAGAAAGCTTCTGACATAGACATCAGAAGGGGGGAGAAAGAGTACCCACTTACTGGTGTTAGCAATGGAGTTATATACCTTTTAATTAGTTATTGCAATGAATCAAAAGAATGTCTCAGGTTTGTGAAAATTTTACCAGACCCACTCTCACAATTTACATTTTAGGATAACAAGGTTAGAATTTAACAATAGAAAGATCCTACCAGACCTACTCCCATAATATACATTCTAAGATATCAGGATTAGTCAGAAGGTTTTCAGGAAGGAGAAACTGTCCTCCAGCAGGATACATTGTTCTTGTATAATCACTAGTACTGAGTTTAAACTGAATTGTGTAATTGACTAAGACTAAGGAATGTAGAGGAAAATAAAAATGTTTGTCCTTTTCTCCTCCTTGAGAATTCCAGACTCCTATCTCCACTTTGAGAGCCCCAGACCCTTCTCTCCTTGGGAACCATGGACTTCTTATCAATCTGCCTAGGAACTGACTCTCTCAATTGGGAACTCTGAGTGTAGCTGTGCATACATGGGACCTTTTGAAGGAGGTTGCCATTATCTTCATTACCTCCACCATAGTTTGGCCCCTGGTAAATAACAATACACTTCCCTGGTGGCTCAGACGGTAAAGTGTCTGTCTATGATGCGGGAGACCCGGATTCGATCCCTGGGTTGGGAAGATCCCTTGGAGAAGGAAATGGCAATCCACTCCAGTACTATTGCCTGGAAAATCCCATGGACAGAGGAGCCTGGTAGGAGGCCATCTATTGGGGTTGCACGGAGTCCAATGTGACATGACTGAGCGACTTCACATTCACGTTCAAATAACAAGAAGGGAACAAAGCTCCACCCATCAATAGAAAATTGTATTAAAGATTTACTGAGCATAGCCCTGCCCATCGGAACAAGACCCAGTTGCTCCCTTGTTCAGTTTCTCCATTCCAGAATTTCCATAAGCCTCTTATCCTTCGGCATTAGAGAGCAGACAGACTGAAAACCACAATCACAGAAATCTAATTAATCTGATCATATGGACCACAGCCTTGTATAATTCAGTGAAACTATGAGCCATGCCATGTAGGGCCACCCAAGATGGATGGGTCATGGTTGAGAGTTCTAACAGAATGTGGTCCACTGGAGAAGAGAATGGCAAACCACTTCAGTATTCTTGCCCTGAGAACCCCATGAAGAGTATGAAAAGGCAAAAATACAGAACACTGAAAGATGACCCCAGGTCAGTAGGTACCCAATATGCTACTGGAGATCAGTGGAGAAATAACTCCAGAAAGAAGGAAGAGACGGAGCCAAAGCAAAAACAACACCCAGCTGTGGATATGACTGATGATAGAAGCAAAGTCCAGTGCTGTAAAGAACAATGTTGCATAAGAACATGGACTGTTAGGTCCATGAATCAAGGCAAATTGGAAGTGGTCAAACAAGAGATGGCAAGAATGAACATCGACATTTTAGGAAGCAGCAAACTAAAATGGACTGGGATGGTTGAATTTAACTCAGATGATCATTATATCTACTACTGAGGGCAAGAATCCTTTAGAAGAAATGGAGTAGCCATCATGGTTAACAAAGGAGTCTGAAATGCAGTACTTGGATGCAATCTCAAAAATGACAGAATGATCTCTGTTCGTTTCCAAGGCAAACCATTCAATATCACAGTAATCCAAATCTGTGACCCGACCAGTAATGCTGAAGGAACTGAAGTTGAACAGTTCTACGAAGACCTACAAGACCTTCTAGAACTAACACCCCCCAAAAATGTCCTTTTCATTATAGGGGACTGGAATGTAAAAGTAGGAAGTCAAGAAACACCTGGAGTAACAGGAAAATTTGGCCTCAGAGTACAGAATGAAGCAGGGCAAAGGCTAATAGAGTTTTGCAAAGAGAACACACTGGTCATAGCAAACACCCTCTTCCAATAACACAAGAGAAGACTCTACACATGGACATCACCAGATGGTCAATACCAGAATCAGATTGTTTGTATTCTTTGCAGCCAAAGATGGACAAGATCTATACAGTCAGCAAAAATAAGACTGGGAGCTGACTGTGGATCAAATCATGACTTCCTTATGAAAATTTAGACTTAAGTTGAAGAAAGTAAGGAAATCACTAGACCATTCAGGTATGACCTAAATCAAATCCCTTACAATTATACAGTGGAAGTGAGAAATAGATTCAAGGGATTAAATCTGATAGAATGCCTGAAGAACTATGGGCTGAGATCTGTGACACTGTACAGAAGACAGGGATCAAGACCATCTACAAGAAAAAGAAATGCAAAAAAATCAAAATGGCTGTCTGAGGAGGCCTTACAAACAGCTATGAAATGAAGAGAAGTGAAAGGCAAAGGAGAAAAGGAAAGATATATCCATTTGAATGCAGAGTTCCAAAGAATAGCAAGGAGAGATAAGAAAGCCTTCCTAAGTGACCAGTGCAAAGAAATAGAGGAAAACAATAGAATGGGAAAGACTAGAGATCTCTTGAAGAAAATTAGAGATACCAAAGGAACATTTCATGCAAAGATGGATACAATAAAGGACAGAAAGGGCGTGGACCTAACAGAAGCAGAAGATAATTGAGAAGAGGTGCAAGAATACACAGAAGATCTATACAAAAAAGTTCTTCACGACTCAAATAGTCATGATGGTATGATCACTCACCTAAAGCCAGAAATCCTGGAATGCAAAGTCACATGGGCCTTAGGAAGCATCACTACAAACAAAGCTAGTGGAGGTGATGGAATCCCAGTTGGGCTATTTCAGTTCTTAAAAGATGATGCTGTGAAGGTGCTGTACTCAATATGCCAGCAAATTTGGAAAACTCAGCAGTGGCCACAGGACTGGAAAAGGTCAGTTTTCATTCCAGTCCCCAAAAAAGGCAATGCCAAAGAATGCTCAAACTATTGCACAATTGCAATCATCTCCCACACTAGTAAAGTAATGCTCAAAATTCTCCAAGTCAGGCTTCGGCAGTACATGAACTGTGAACTTCCAGATGTTCAAGTTGGAATTAGAAAAGGCAGAGGAACCAGAGATCAAATTGCCCACATTTGTTGGATTATTGAAAAAGCAAGAGAGTTCCAGAAAAACATCTACTTCTGCTTTATTGACTATGCCAAAGCCTTTGACTGTGTGGATCACAATAAACTATGGAAAATTCTGAAAGAGATGGGAATACCAGACCACCTGACCTGCCTTTTGAGAAATCCATATGCAGATTACGAAGCAACAGTTAGAACTGGACATGGAACAACAGACTGGTTCCAAATAGGGAAAGGAATACATCAAGCCTGTATATTGTCATCCTGCATATTTCACTTATATGCAGAGTACATCATGAAAATGCTGGGCTGCATGAAACACAAATTGGAATAAAGATTTCTGGGAGAAATATCAATAACCTCAGATATGCAGATGACACCACCCTTATGGCAGAAAGTGAAGAAGAACTACAGAGCTTCTTGATGAAAGTAAAAGAGGAGAGTGAAGAAGTTGGCTTAAAGCTCACCATTCAGAAAACTAAGATCATGGCATCTGGTCCCATCACTTCATGGCAAATAAATGGGGAAACAGTGGAAATAGTAACAGACTTTATTTTCTTGGGCTCCAGAATCACTGCAGATGATGACTGCAGCCATGAAAGTAAAAGACAGTTGCTTCTTAGAAGAAAAGTTCTGACCAACCTAGACATCATATTAAAAAGCAGAGACATTACTTTGCCAACAAAGGTCCATCTAGTCAAGGCTATTGTTTTTCCAGTAGTCATGTGTGGATGTGAGAGTTGGACTATAAAGAAAGGTGAGTGCTGAAGAATTGATGCTTTTGAACTGTGGTGTTGAAGAAGACTCTTAAGAATCCCTTGCACTGCAAGGAGATCCAACCAGTCCGTCCTAA
Source organism: Bos taurus (assembly GCF_002263795.3). Classification (NCBI taxonomy): domain Eukaryota; kingdom Metazoa; phylum Chordata; class Mammalia; order Artiodactyla; family Bovidae; genus Bos; species Bos taurus. The sequence goes on along the minus strand of NC_037334.1, from coordinate 59,609,001 downwards.
CGGAGATCAGTCCTGAATATTCATTTGAAGGGTGATGTTGAAGCTGAAACTCCAGTACTTTGGCCATCTGATGAAAAGAATTTACTCATTTGAAAAGACCCGATACTGGGAAACTGAATGCAGGAGGAGAAGGGGATGACAGAGGATAAGATGGTTGGATGGCATCACCAACTCAATGGACATGAGTTTGGGTAAACTCCGGGATTTGGTGATGGACAGGGAGGCCTGGCGTGCTGCAGTCCATGGGGTCCCAAAGAGTCGGACATGACTGAGCGACTGAACTGGAGTGAACTGAGAATAGTAGTAGAAGTTAGAATGGCCATTGGTGGTCATATCATGTGTATCACTGTAGGGTATTTCAGAATTTCAGCTCTTGCTGGTTTTGAAAGAGAAACTGTGGCAGGTAGTCTTAACTTACAATGGGATAAAAGTAATTCATATCTTTCATCATCCCTTTGTAACTTTGAATTATTTTTTGTTATTATTTAATTCCCCTTTCTCTGCAGTTGTCAAATTCCCACTCATCTTCTCAGTCTCTAGACCCCTTGCCTGTTACATACAGGCTAGTATCTCAAGGATGAAAGTCACATAGAATGCCGGAGTGATTTCAATATATTCTTCCATTATCTAGGATTCTGGCTTCTTTGGTCATTTTCAGATAATATCAGAAATTATACATACACACACATATATGTGTGTATATTATATAATTTTATGTAATAATGATGCTAAAGCTGAAACTCCAGTACTTTGGCCACCTCATGCGAAGAGTTGACTCATTGGAAAAGACTCTGATGCTGGGAGGGATTGGGGGCAAGAGGAGAAGGGGACAACAGAGAATGAGATGGCTGGATGGCATCACTGACTTGATGGACATGAGTCTGAGTGAACTCCGGGAGTTGGTGATGGACAGGGAGGCCTGGCGTGCTGTGATTCATGGGGTCGCAGAGAGTCGGACATGACTGGACGACTGATCTGATCTGATAATATGTATTTTTAAGTCTAATTTTCAGAGAAAGAGTTTGTTTTGATAAAAACCAGTGTGTTAAAGCTGAATGCAAAGTTTTCTCTTTAGAGAAAGTGGAGGGTCTACTTAGATTTGCTCATTATACTGTTTTCAATATTTGTAAGTCTCTTTCTATTTTAGATTAAATTTATTTATTTTAATTAGAGGCTAATTGCTTTACAATATTGTATGGGTTGTAAATAACTTAATTTGTATCATTTTTTAAAGTTACGTTTCATATATGAATGATATGATATTTGTCATTCTCTGTCTGGCTTCACTTAGTATGATAATCTCTTGGTTTATCCATGTTGCTGCAAATGGCGTTATTTCATTCTTTTCTGTGACTAATATTCCATTATATATATAAACACCACATCTTCTATATCCATTCTGTCAGTGGTTATTTAGGTTGCCTCCATGTCTTGGCTGTTGTCAGCAGTGCTGCAGTAAACATTGGGGTACATATAGCTTTTCAAATTGTGGTTTTCTCCAGATATATTCCCAGGAGAGGGATTGTTCAATCATATGGTAGTTCTATGTTTAGTTTTTTAGGGACCCTCCATACTGTTCTCCATAGTGGTTGTACCAATTTATATTCCCACCAACAGTGTAGGAGCATTCCTTTTTCTCCACACCCTCTCCAGCATTTATTGTCTTTAGATTTTTTGATGATAGCCATTCTGACCAGTGTGAGGTGATACCTCATTGTAGTTTTGCTTTGTATTTCTCTGACAATTAGTGATATTGAGCATCTTTTTCATGCGCTTTTTGGCCTTCTGTATGTCTTCTTTGGAGAAATGTCTGTTTAGATCTTCTGCCTGTTTTTTGATTGGACTTATTTTTTTACATAGAGCTGCATGAGCTATTTGTTTATTTTGGAGATTAATCCCTTGTTGGTTGCTTTGTTTGCAGACATTTTCTCTTATTCTGTGGGTTGTCTTTTCATTTTGTTTATGGTTTCCTTTGCTGTGCAGAAACTTTTAAGTTTAATTAGGCTCCATTTGTTTATTTTGTCTTTGTTTTCATTACACTAGGAGGTGGATCCAAAAAGATATTGCTGTGATTTATGTCAGAGTGTTCTGCCTATGTTTTCCTCTAAGAGTTTAAAAGTGTCTGACCTTATGTTTAGGTCTTTGATCCATTTTGAGTTTATTTTTCTGTATGGTATTAGAGAATGTTCTTAGTTTTCATTTTTGAAATGGAAGCCAGGAAGATGCTTAACACAAAAAAAGATTTCACATATGGAAGTGTATTTCAAATACGCACAGTCACAAGAATATTATGGGTGCTTTTACATGATAGATTCCTGGGATCACACCATTAAAGTAGATTAGAATTTCCAGGAAAGGGTCACTAAATTACAGTTGATTAACAAACCTACTGCATAAACCTCGTGATCAAGGAACTTTAGAACATAGTATGTGTGTTTTTATCGGATTAAGTGTGGTATCGAAATAGATATTCTGTGAGACATCTGATATTGGGAAGACAGTTATTAGCAAGATTAGTTATTGAGGTTGTTCAATGAATGTATACATAAATGAAACACAGACATATTGGTATCCTTCTATTCATCTACCCTGTCCTTAAGGTAGGCAGTTCAAAACAGTGTGACCAAAATGTTTCCAGTACTTCTAAAAATTCTACCATTAAGCTGTGCAGTATTTTTTTTTTTTTCTTGCTTTAGGTGTAGATGGGCAAGAACTAATATTTGTTAATGTCTGCATTAAATCTCTTTTTAAAAATTCAGTGTATACAATTAAATGCCTATTATATATTGGCCTAGGTGATAAAAACAGTAAGGATAGAGTGGTAGGCAAAGCAGATAAGATCATTTGCCTCAAGCAACTTGCACTCATTCCATAGATATTATTCCAAAAAGTCTATTTGAACTCATATTGTTTATTTGGACACTGTCTCTATCCTAAAATGTATGTTTTTCCTCATAAGCACACTTTTTTTCCCCCCAGCTTTGGCTATTGGGATCTCTTTCATTTGGCAACAAGGTCTCTGACATAGCATCATTGTTTTGTTATCTGAGCACTTCCTTACTTTCTGGCACCACAAGATGCCCTAGGCTCAACTTGTTTATTCGCTGCCCTGCTCCTAAAATCAGTCATTTCTCCAAGGACTTCTACTTCCTTTTATTAGAGAATATGATTAGAAACCAAAATCTAAGTGTTAGGTACGCTCTTTGTTATAGGAGTATCATTGTTTCTAGAGTCTTTCAGCTGACAGAGCAGAGAAATAGATGTGAATGTACTACATATTTCCAGTGGACAGAATCTGGATCCACTTTTCTAAAGTTCACTACTTGCAGAGGTACTGTTTCAACCACCTAGAACTGTAGTTAAGGCCAACAAATCTCTTTTTCTTACCCAACCCTAAGATCAATAAAACACAGCATATGAACAGAAGGCTTAAATAAGTGAGAGAAAGTGCAGGTAGAACGTCCCTTATGCACACATTAAAAGGAGCTGCTTACTCTTCCAGTGCTTTGGTAAGCCTACAAAAAGTGTTGCTACATTTAAAGAAAACATACTTTTGAATCTCAGTGTTTTCCTCAGGAAAATAGGGACTATTATTTCTGGAAAGAATACTATACACCAGGGCTACCTCCCTAGATTTCCCACATGACCTACCTTACACAAAGGAAGTAGAGAAGACAAAGATTAACAGCACTGGAGATTGATTATCTTGTTTGCCTTTTCTCCTTGGTCACATAGATCAGACTGCATTCTTTAATTTATGAGAAGTTTGATGGGGTAAAACAGATGGCCTAGGGCAAATAAGACACAAAGTCATTCTGTGTTCTACCTAAAGGTTTTAAAGTCATTCATGCGAGGCTGGAGACAGTTTGAGGACAATTTGGTCTAATACACCCCGAAATATGGGGAGGGGAAAAGGTAATATGTGGCTACAGATTTTAAGATGAACAAGTTTTGTAAGCAAGTGGCCTAGGAAGGAGTGAGAAAATTAAAGCAAGAAAAGGAAGAGTTTGGGTAGTGATAATTAGATACAGGCTTGATGCCTTGGAAGTTGTCTGTACTAGAAGCACATCAGACTGTTATTTGGCTTTTACATTTTAACCTTATTTTATCAGATAATTATATATTTAAATGAAGTTTTTAAAGTGTTTATAGATATGTACTCTATAATAATGTAAATCCTACATAGAATCATGCTGTTTCTATGATCAAAACTCTAGGAAATTGTCATATTTTTTATGTCACCTTAGAGCAATTTTGTTTAGTTATAAGATTTATCCATTACTAGTCAAAATACAGTTGTTCAAACAAGTTAATAGATGCACATTTTCTGTCTTTTGTGCTTTTAAGTTTTTCCATCTAAAAATACAGTTGTATCTCTCTATTTCTTTCAAGTTCTCAATATGAAGAAGTTATTGCTGTCTTATTAGATTAATTCATAAGACTTCTGCAAAATGAAAACTTTGGAGTAAAAGGTGATTTACAAAATGTGGTAACATAAAACCTACCTTTTCAAGTTTAATACTATGTGGAACCAAGGAAGAGAGAGAGAAGATGAAAGAGCTTGTTTCAAGAGGTGAAGAGGGAACTCTTCACACCCAGCCTATTACTCCAATTTAGAAGTCTCTAAAACAATGCTGGCTTGAAAACAGTGGAGTAAATGATCATTAAGATAGCATCTCCAATACTCTGAAATCTGTGATGCTTAGGAAAGTGTTTTAGAAATTGAAGACAAAGAGTCAAATTTATGGGGTACAATAAAAGCATAAAAACTGACCATGTTATTCAGTGTAGGCAGGTAATTCCAATGATCTGGAAAATCAAAGAAGCCAAAACCGGACGTAGGCTTGTTATCATATTTCCTGTGTATAACTGGAAGAATGTGGGCCAACAAATGGATCCTATCCCTAAAGAAGTCAAAGACAGACAGGCTTAGAACATCTCATGTTGGAAGATATATGACATTATCTAAATTGCAAATCTGAATACATATCTGAAAATCAGATTCATTTATATTGTAGGCAGTATTTTGTCATTTCAACTAGGCACAAGGCTATACTTGCCTTAAAGCAAGTCATCTTTTCAGATGAAAGATAAATTTCCAAGTGCCATAAAGAAAAATTTTCAAGACCTTCTGGCTAAAAGTCCAAATAATTAACAAGACAGGAAACAGATACTTGTGTGTTTCAAATACCTCAATAGGAACATGCAAAGCAAGATAAATATAGAAAAGCATTGTCAAAAATCTCAAAGAAATATAAGGGAATCCAGAATTCAGATATTATTCTAGGGTAAAGCCAAGAGAAAAAGGGTCTTTAAGTGCAAAATAACTTAAGCTTTACTTGTATTTGTGAGCCCTTCTCGAGCAGTTTTCTAATGGATGGACTTGATTCAACCAAGTGACTAATGGAGAAGTTTGGTAAGGGGCTGATTATGAGCATTTAATGTATTTTAAAACATTTTATACTAAAAGGTTGACATAAAGTGAAAATTTTATGTAAAAATGTTATGCTACATGCTATGACAAAAAAGATAATAAATTTCATAAAGAGGAGAAAGGAAAGAGAAGACTACAGTGAGTTCATTAGAAAAAAGTGAGAATAAATGGTAGCATGAAAACCTTGTAGATCAGATACTAATCAGTTAAATAAGAAATCAAGGAACAGAAAATTTTCTAAGAAAGTATAATATAAAGGTAGTTGTTAGAAGAAAAGATATATCTTAAATGTTAAAAGTATTTTAAAGCATAAAAGCAAAATAAATTATGAATAAAAAGATGAGTAGGAAATATAATAAAAATAATTTTAACCAAAAATTTACTGCATTTTGAGACTAGTATTAGTCATATTGATTTATGGAAATAGACTTAACTCAATAATTAAAAATTTTTAACAAAAATTTAATATGGCTTTCAAGTAAGATTCAACTATATGCTGCATCTAAGAGATACTTACATAACAAAGTGATTCATCATCTGAGAATAAAGAGAAAAGCAAAGATATATAGGAATTAAAAAAGTCCTTAGAAAGCATTGGTTGTATTGCCACTTATGACAAAGCAGAGTTAAAGCCAGATATCATTAAATGTTATAAGTAACTAAGAAAGCAGGTATGCTCAAGAGAAACAATGGAGAGGACAGGAAAAAAGGAATAGAAACTTAATAATGGGAGCATATATGGCATCACTCTCAGTATATGACTAGTCAGGTGGACAAAAAATAATACTGTTTATGAAAATGAAAAAATGAATTAAACCTTCAATTTATAAAGCTAGAAAAAGAACAAAAACCCAATTCAACCTTTAATATTAGGAAGATAATAAGAAAAATAAAAACAGAATAGAAACACAGCAAATGTGGATAATATATGAAAATACAAGGGGGGAAGAACCACTGAAAGAGAAGAAATTAGTATAAATTATAAAGACCACATTACATACCACTTTTCAAATAAATTTGCATTTAAAGAAGTATATTCATCTTTTAGGAAAACAGATGAGTAAGGAAAAGCTTAAAGAGACCATTAAAAGATATAAACATTAATGAAAAATCCCATGGAAAAAAAATAGTTGTTGTTCCATCATTAAGTTGTGTCCACCTCTTTGTGACCCCATGGACTGCAGCACACCAGGCTTCCCTGTCCTTCACTATCTCCCAGAGTTTCATTAAACTCATGTCAATTGAGCCAGTGAAATTACTCAGCTCAAATTGTTTAAAAAAAGAATTCTACTAAATTGACAAAATCAGAAAAGCCCAATGATATAAAAATAGTTCCAGACAGAGAATAATGAAGGAAATCTTCCTATTTTTCTGAAACAACTATAACACTTAAGCTTAAACATAATACTAATATTATAGAACTAATGACTTTGGCATAGTAATCAAATATTTTATTAAATAAAATATTAGAATAATATATATTTTTAAAATGGCTGAGTGAAATTTATTTCTAGAATGTAAAGATAATTATTAAGAAAGTCACATAACACATAAATACTATGAATAGAGTAGTCTGTAAACAACAAGCATTTATTTTTCACAATTCTGGAGGCTGAGAAGTCAAAGATCAAGATAATTGCACATTTGGTTTTGGTTGAAAGCATTTTTTTATAAACTTACATGGCAGAAGGGGCAAGCTAGCTCTCTGGAGTCTCTTTTATAAAGAAGCACTAATTCTAGTCATGAGGGCTCTGCCCTCTAATGCCCTAATCATCTTCTCAAATACCCTCCTCACTGTAACATCATCTTGAGAGTTAGAATTTCAAAGTATACCTTTTGGGGAGGACACAGACATTCAGTCCATAGCAGATGGCATTAATGGTTGTGTGTCCTGGTATCCTGCTGGTTTAAGAGGGTGCCCAAGATTGTCTTTAGTTCTTCCCTGAAAGTGAAATTTGCTCAGTCGTATCCAACTCTTTGTGAACCCGTGGACAATACAGTCCATGGAATTCTCCAGGCCAGAATACTGGAGTGGGCAGCCTTTCTCTTCTCCAAGGGATTTTCCCAAACCAAGGATGGGACCAAGGTCTCCCACATTGCAGGTGAATTCTTTACCAGCTGAGCCACCAGGGAAGCCCAAGAATACTGGAGAGGGTTGCCTATCCCTTCTCCAACAGATCTTCCCAACCTAGGAATTGAACCAGGGTCTCCTGCATTGCAGGTGGATTTTTTTACCAACTGAGGTATCAGGGAGGCCCAGTTCTTCCCTGGAGCCTAATTAAATGAACGGTTACTTGCTTGTTATTATGGAAACTGGAGGAGAAACTTCAGTATCTAATATAACTATTGGGAAACGTTAAGTTGGGTGAACTTTGGTCATATTAGCAGTAAAACACATGGGCATACTTTTTTGGCTTTTTGAAGTTGTTTTCCCCGATGATAGTAAATATATAGTGTGAAAGTGTGTTAGTCGCTCAGTTGTGTCTGACTCTTTGTGACCACGTGGACTGTACCCTGCCAGGCTCTTCTGTCCATGGAATTTTCCAGGCAAGAATACTAGAGTGGGTTGCCCTGCCTTCTCCAGGGGATCTTCGCAACCCAGGACAGAACCCCAAGTCTCCTACATTGCAAGTGGATTCTTTACCATCTGAGCCATCAGGGAAGCCCAGTAAATATATCTTCATTACTAAATAAAGGAAAGGGTGAAGAAAGAAACTATCGCTAAGAAACAACCGAGTTTAGTATTTGGTATGTTATTTTCTATTAAGACTTGACCTTTATTTCTTAATGATGATGACATAGTATATACACAGATTTCATAAACTGATTTAAATGGTTTTAATTAAATAATTGATTAATTTTATTTTTTTTTAACTGAGGTAGAGTTGATTTTCAATGTCGCTTTAATTTGTCGTTTACTACATGGGGCTTCCCTGGTAGCTCAGTTGGTAAAGAATCTACCTGCAATGCAGGAGACCAGGTTTCGATCCCTGGATCAGGAAGATCCCCGCCAGGAGGAAATGGCCACCCACTTCAGTATTCCTGCCTGGGAAATTCCTTGGACAGAGGAGCCTGGTAGGCTACAGTCCATGGGGTTGCAAGAGTTGTAAACAACTTAGCAACTAAACCACCACCACGTGGTTTTACAATTATACAAATGATAAATGCCACAATGAATATAATCAAAACAGAAAAATAATAAAAAGTGTTCATAAGGATGTGGTGAAACTGTAACGTCATGCATTGTTGGTGGAACTATAAGAAGCCACTTTGGATAATGGGCCTCCCTGGTGGCTCAGCGGTAAAGAATCCACCTGCAATGCAGAAGACGCAGGAGATGTGGATTCAGTCCTTGGGTCAGGAAGATCCCCTGGAGAAGGGCACAGCAACCCACTCCAGTATTCTTGCCTGCAGAATCCCCTGGACAGAGGAGTCTGGTGGGCTACAGTCCATAGGGTTGCAAAGAGTTGGACACGACTGAAGCAACTGAGCACGCATGCACACACTTTAGATAACAGGTTCTTACAAAGTGGTTCTTAAAAATACAGCATACACCTAACATATGAATCATCCATTCCATTCCTGCTATTCACTCAAGAGAAAAAGAAACAGAAAAACATTTGTCCACAAAAATACTTGTACCTAGGCAGTTCCTCTTTCAGTATCCTATCATTTTGCCTTTTCATACTGTTCATGGGGTTGTAAAGGCAAGAATACTGAAGTGGTTTGCCATTCCCTTCTCCAGTGGACCACATTCTGTCAGACCTCTCCACCATGACCCGCCCGTCTTGGGTGGCCCCATAGAGCATGGCTTAGTTTCATTGAGTTAGACAAGGCTGTGGTCCCTGTGATTAGATTGACTAGTTTTCTGTGATTATGGTTTCAGTGTGTCTGCCCTCTGATGCCCACTCACAACACTTGCTGTCTTACTTGGGTTTCTCTTACCTTGGACGTAGGGTATTTCTTCAAGGCTGCTCCAGCAAAGCGCAGCTGCTGCTCCTTACCTTGGATGAGGGGTATCTCCTCACTGCCACCCCTCCTGATCTTGAATGTGGAGTGGCTCCTCTTGGCCCTCCTGTGCCCATGCAGCCACATGGACATCACCAGATGGTCAACACCGAAATTAGATTGATTATATTCTTTGCAGCCAAAGATGGAGAAGCTCTATACAGTCAGCAAAAACAAGACCGGGACCTGACTGTGGCTCAGATCATGAACTCCTTATTGCCATATTCAGACTTAAATTAAAGAAAGCGGGGAAAACCACTCGACCATTCAGGTATGACCTAAATCAAATCCCTTATGATTATACAGTGGAAGTGAGAAATAGATTTAAGGCACTAGATCTAATAGACAGAATGCCTGATGAACTATGGACGTAGGTTCGTGACATTGTACAGGAGACAGGGATCAAGACCATCCCCATGGAAAAGAAATGCAAAAAAGCAAAATGGCTGCCTGGGGAGGGCTTACAAATAGCTGTAAAAAGAAGGGAAGTGAAAAGCAAAGGAGAAAAGGAAAGATATAAGCATCTGAATGCAGAGTTCCAAAGAATAGCAAGAAGAGATAAGAAAGCCTTCCTCAGTGATCAGTGCAAAGAAATAGAGGAAAACAACAGAATGGGAAAGACTAGAGATCTCTTCAAGAAAATTAGAGATACCAAGGGAACATTTCATGCAAAGATGGGTCGATAAAGGACAGAAATGGTATGGACCTAACAGAAGCAGAAGATATTAAGAAGACATGGCAAGAATACACAGAATAACTGTACAAAAAAGATCTTCATGATCAAGATAATCACGATGGTGTGATCACTCACCTAGAGCCAGACATCCTGGAATGTGAAGTTAAGTGGGCCTTAGAAAGCATCACTACGAACAAAGCTAGAGGAGGTGATGGAATTTCAGTTGAGCTATTTCAAATCCTGCAAGATGATGCTGTGAAAGTGCTGCACTCGGTATGTCAGCCAATTTGGAAAACTCAGTAGTGGCCACAGGACTGGAAAAGGTCAGTTTTCATTCCAATCCCAAAGAAAGGCAATGCCAAAGAATGCTCAAACTACCACACAATTGCATTCATCTCACATGCTAGTAAAGTAATGTTCAAAATTCTCCAAGCCAGGCTTCAGCAATATGTCAACCATGAACTTCCTGATGTCCAAGCTGGTTTTAGAAAAGGCAGAGGAACCAGAGATCAAATTGCCAACATCCTCTGGATCATGGAAAAAGCAAGAGAGTTCCAGAAAAAATTCTGAAAGAGATGGGAATACCAGAGCACCTGACCTCCCTCTTGAGAAACCTGTATGCAGGTCAGGAAGCAACAGTTAGAACTGGACATGGAACAACAGACTGGTTCCAAATAGGAAAAGAAGTACGTCAAAGCTGTATATTGTCACCCTGCCTATTTAACTTATATGCAGAGTACATCATGAGAAACACTGGACTAGAAGAAGCACAAGCTGAAATCAAGATTTCTGGGAGAAATATCAATAACCTCAGATGTGCAGATGACACCACCCTTATGGCAGAAAGTGAAGAGGAACTAAAAAGCCCTCTTGATGAAAGTGAAAGAGGAGAGTGAAAAAGTTGGCTTAAAGCTCAACATTCAGAGAACGAAGATCATGGCATCTGGTCCCATCACTTCATGGGAAATAGATGGGGAAACAGTGGAAACAGTGTCAGACTTTATTTTTGGGGGGCTCCAAAATCACTGCAGATGGTGATTGCAGCCATGAAATTAAAAGACGCTTATTCCTTGGAAGGAAAGTTATGACCAACCTAGATAGCATGTTCAAAAGCAGAGACATTACTTTGCCAACAAAGGTCCATCTAGTCAAGGCTATGGTTTTTCCAGTGGTCATGTATGGATGTGAGAGTTGGACTGTGAAGAAAGCTGAGCGCTGAAGAATTGATGCTTTTGAACTATTGTGCTGGAGAAGACTCTTGATAGTCCCTTGGACTGTAAGGAGATCCAACCAGTCCATTTCAAAGGAGATCAGTCCTGGGTGTTCTTTGGAAAGAATGATGCTAAAGCTGAAACTCCAGTACTTTGGCCACGTCATGCGAAGAGTTGACTCATTGGAAAAGACTCTGATGCTGGGAGGGATTGGGGGCAGGAGGAGAAGGGGCTGACAGAGGATAAGATGGCTGGATGGCATCACCGACTCGATGGACATGAGTTTGAGTGAACTCTGGGAGTTGGTGATGGACAGGGAGACCTGGCGTGCTGCAGTTCATGGGGTCGCAAAGAGTCGGACATGACTGAGCGACTGAACTGAATCTTGTTAATTTAAGATGTCTGTTGTGGGAGTGGATCTGGTAAAAGCATATAAGACCTTGATAAGACTTGTGAGTAGGGGGCACTCTCTGACCCTCTTCTGATGTCTATGTCAGAATGTTTCTCTGTCCCTTTCGATACTTTAATAAAACTCTGCTACCCAAAAGCTCTTGAGTGAACAAGCTTGGTCCCTGGTTCCAAAGCTAAATCGTCCTCTTCAGAGATCATGAATCCAAACTGACATGGTTCACTGTAAACTCTCAGTAGGCTTTTATATAATTTATTGAATAAAAATTAAAGAACACATGTATCAATATACCATGTTTACTGAAGAATTATTTTAGAAGCATCTGTAAAAAAAAAAGATTGTACAACTAAGTGAATGTATTTCTATATCCTAGTGAGCAATATTCCCTTTATTATAAAGAAGAAAGATTTTTAAAAAGACTAAATCATTAACTTTTTTGAATGAAATATTTAATATTTTAAGTTGTATTAAGTTTTATGATATCAAACATATATTTAAGATATTTTTCAAACTGTCACTAAATAACCAAACATGGAGAATCAAAGTCCTAAAATAAAAAAATCTTTGAACTGGCAATAACTTTGAAATTCTATTTTCCATCTCATGTTCCATAAGAGGATATATCTGATCATCTGTGAATTTAAGGACCCAGTTGAGAGAAATCAAATTCTAATTGTAGAATTGACTGCAAAATTAGATCACATTAGAATTATAAGGGTGTATATCTTCATCAAAATTCAACAAACACCAAAATGAGCAACTTCAAAATTTTTACGAAGAAGCCTATAGAGAAAAGAAAGAGAAAGAAAAACAAATTAGCAAGAGAGTATTTTAAACTTCATGATAAGTGTATCAAGTGTTTCCTAATGAAAAGGAGTCTGAACTTGGGACAGGATGGAGTGGCTGTGCTCCTGTTCTGTAAGGAACTGGGCTGCATCTGGTTCCTGGCCCTGAGTTTCTGCTGTTGTAGAAACTCCTGCATGCTGATTCTGGCTCATACTTTGAATCTGCTGTACCCAAGAAAGTGGGGGATTAGGGAATGTGTTTGTGGTCCTTGAGAAGGAGACGACAAAGTTTGGTAGAAGTGTCATAGACTACCCTGCAGTCTGAGAAAGGTTTGAAAGGTTGTCTTGGGGGTTTAGGGGACCATCAGAAGAATCCCTTTCTAGAAGGAATGGTGCATGGTGATTAATTTCAGACTACAGCCATAGTGTCCTGTGCCAGTTAATAGTTGCTGACGCTGAAGATCTGGTCATGGCAATACCAATATTTACTGTGCAGCCTCAGGGCTTCTGAATTACCATACGTTAGTCTGCTGTTAGTAGACGGAGGAGCCTGGTAGGCTGCAGTCCATGGGGTCACGAAGAGTCGGACACGATTGAGCGGCTTCACTTTCACTTTTCACTTTCATGCATTGGAGAAGGAAGTGGCAACCCACTCCAGTGTTCTTGCCTGGAGAATCCCAGGGATGGGGCAGCCTGGTGGGCTGCCGTCTATGGGGTCACACAGAGTCGGACATGACTGAAGCGACTTAGCAGCAGCAGCAGTAGATAATAATTGATTTTCAGAAAATTCTGCATGGTTATGTAGAGAGCTCTAAAGCAGTACTCCTTTTTAGAAATTAGAACTTTAAGGAAAAGTACAGGTGTGTAAAGGACATCTTTTATGTATGGTTACGACAGTTATTTTGTACATATGCTGTGTTTAGGTTATTGGCACTATGAATTTTCCTATTCTGTTGAAATGACTTCCTGATTACTTTTGAAGAGGAAATATTTACTGTCATATTCTTACATCTTTTCACTGCAGAGAATACATATATTACGGTAAGTATGACCATTGGTTGCACAGACTGGCTCATGTTCTCCAGTACAAGTATGTGGTGAAAGCATGAATGACATACAGTTAGTCTGCAAAATATTAAACAAAAACATGAAACTTATCAAATAACACAGAGTAAGACATGTTCAAATCTAATATGAAATGCCACACATATAAATGGGATAAATATATTCTGTATATAAGTTTAAGAACAAACCTCAATAGAACCACTACCCACTTAAAATGTAAAATATTGTCAATATTTTTTATGTTTATTATACTTTACAAAAAGACCACACAATTTTGTTGTTAAAATTTACAACATTAAAAATGTTATTAATTTATCATTTTTAACTTCCTAAAGACTTCAGTGTTATCTTACCTTATCCATTTTTACTTTATATCGGAGGAAAGCTTCTGGGAAAAAAGAGATAAAAATGATACAGGATGAAAACAGGCATAGTCTCTGGTAGTAAGTGACACATCTTAGTAGCAGAAACAAAAATTGCCTATACTAACAATGCAAATCTGACAGCAAAACACCAAGTTCAGAAAACAGAACAAAATCAAAAACCACTTTTTAATTCCCAGAGTAATCGCACAGTGTGAAAAGTAATGTCCTTTTTCTTTTTTTTGCCATGCCTTGAGGAATACAGAATCTTAGTTCTCCAACCAGTGACTGAACTCATCCCCCCGTGCAGTGGTATCATGGGAGTCCTAACCACTGGAACTGCCAGGGAATTTCCTGTATTATTTTTTAACTCTTCCCTTCACCTTGCTTTAGAGATACCATTGTCTTTTCATCTTTGTAGTTGAGATCCTCATCAAATAAAACAATGCTTTCGAAGTCACTTAATTATGAAGAAATTAATCAGTACTTCATTCATCAGTTATTTGTTCTAAGGTAACCTTACTGTATAAATTCTGAAATTTATTTAGCCACCATAAGCTTTAAGGAAGGTAACACAGTGACAAGGTCAACAATGAGTTCCCTTCTTACACAAGGCCTTGAAAAAGAGGAATCAGCTGGCAAACAGCAAATCCGATTGTCAAGAAATACCAGATCTAGAAGAAATCATTTCTCCTCACACTTTGCATATAACAACAATGGAATTGACCCCTGAAAGGAAGAATTTAAAGTTCTTGAGTTACAGATGAACAAAAATATAAAACCTACTGTTCATTCAAACCCACTACTCTGTATTCACTTGTCTAATATGGGAAATGAAGAAAAGCAGCCATTGCTGCAGTTTAAAATAAGACATTTGTCACATGTTCAGTTTCACTTTACCAGTTTAAGTTTTACAAACCCAATAAAATTGGTTTACAGCAGTTGTTTACTGAATTTTCTAGGGTCTGTTTAACTCAGGGCTGGAAAATTTACTCACCAGAGCAAAGAAGAAATGCAAAGAAAATGATGAAAATAGCTTTGATCCATGACGAGAAGAAAGACATTTTATCAAGTCAGTAGCTGAAAACTTTATAATGGTTGATAACTCATAAACAGAGAAAAATCCTGATTTTTCCTGTAAATAGATAAACAGAATCTATAGTCCACACATATAATCTTCGGTAAAGGAACCATTCCAGTCCCCTAGATTACTAATTTAGGTGAACCATTTCCTTTTTTTCTTCTTCCAACCCTCAGATTCAAGACATAAACTGTAGGCTGCATAGATACCTGAGAAAAGCATGGGACAAAGTCTTGTTTGCATGGAAAAGGGGCCGCTTATCTTCCTTCCCAGCTCTGGACGTCCGCTCATGAGGAACCTGGCTACACGTAGAGAGACATGCGCACTCGCAGCCGCCCTCCCAGCAGCGCTGCTCACCAGGGCTAACGCCCGCGATTCCGCGCCTGAACTACCGGCATAGACGGATCACGGACAGTGAGGCCAGCAGCGTTTGAAACCATCTACTTCACCTTTTCTCCTCAAGTCTCTCCTTAGTCTCCCCAGCTAAGTTGTTCTTCTTGATAGAGAAAGGAGCTCAGTGGGGAAAGACAGAAGCCCCAGGAGAGATAAAACACAGAGATATTCTTTGCCTTCACAGGGGCTGTCAAGTAGTTCTTAAGAGATGCTTTACAAACACCCATCAACAGATCTTCCCTCAGCAGGAGGCGTGGGGACAACTTGATCTGATGAATCCAGATATGGGGAAGAGAGGCAGTAAAAATATAAATATGTATATTATAGATTTTAAGATAGAGAGGATATGTGAAAGGTTTCTAAGCAGTTGAGCTGGAAAGGAACAAAAGGATTCAAGCAAGAAGAGTTTTGTGAACTATAATTACATATATACCTTTGACCCTTCATATCTTTCAATACCAGAATTGAATTATACTCAATTGGAAAATATTTTTTATTTTATTTATTTATTTTTTTTACTTTGAGATAATTGTAGATTTACAATTGTAAGAAATAATAAGAGAAAGCCAGTTTGACCAGTTTCCCCTAATGGTTACATCATGTAAAACTATTACACAATTTTACCACTAGTACTTGACGTTAGCTAGAAACCTTTTTAGGAGTCCATGACCAAGAATGTGGAACAAGCGTGTGTAGGCGAGGCCTGGACAATGGTTTATTTTTAAAGTTCTCAGATACCTCTCAGGACCAGCCAGCTTTGGGCAAGCCTGGGTCAGGGCACAGGATGTGAATTTCTGGGATAGAAGAGAGAGAAGGCTGGGAAGTTAAGCTGAGAACACATGAAGTGATGCCCTGAATTTTTGTTCAATAATTTCATCTTCACAGCATAGGTAATGAAAGACACTGAAGGCATTTCAAGTAAATGAGAGATTTGATCAGAGTTATCTTTTCCTTATGAACTAATCTGCCTCATAGTCTGAGTCATTGGAAAGGGCTTTGGCAGTTCAAAGATCAGGGTACAAATTCAGTCTATACTTAATTAACTTTAACTCAGTATTCAGACTTTCTAGTGCAACTTTTCTTATTTTGGAGAAGGCAATGGCAACCCACTCCAGTACTCTTGCCTGGAAAATCCCATGAACGGAGGGGTCTGGTGGGCTGCAGTGCATGGGGTCGCTAGGAGTCGGACACGACTGAGCGACTTCACTTTATTTTTTCACTTTCATGCATTGAAGAAGGAAATGGCAACCCACACCAGTGTTCTTGCCTGGAGAATCCCAGGGACGGGGGAGCCGTCTCTGGGGTCGCACAGAGTCGGACATGACTGAAGCGACTTAGCAGCAGCAGCAGCAGCAGTGCAACTTTTCTTATTTTAAATGTGAGAGTAATACATCCACATGCCTTTGTTCGTCTTAAATGTTACATGTAAAATACTTAAACTATTTCCATTCAAGTTGTGTAGTTGGGAGATATTTGTCATTCTGTTACTGTGCCTTTTCAGAGTGAAGAGACCCAGGGTTTAGAAAGAAACATTTAAGATTATTAATTTATTAGGCCAATTTAATTGAAGGACCCGCATATAGTAAAGTCTATTATGCTTAGAGTAGCTCTTGGATTTAATTATTTAGACACCATCAGAGATGCCTGCTGCTGCTAAGTTGCATCAGTCCTGTCTGACTCCGTGCAACCCCATAGACGGCAGCCCACCAGGCTCCCCCGTCCCTGGGATTCTCCAGGCAAGAACACTGGTGTGGGTTGCCATTGCCTTCTCCAATGCATGAAAGTGAAAAGTGAAAGTGAAGTCGCTCAGTCGTGTTCGACTCTTCGAGATCCCATGGACTGTAGCCTACCAGGCTCCTCTGTCCATGGGATTTCCCGCAAGAGTACTGGAGCGGGGTGCCATTGCCTTCTCCGTCAGAGATGCCTATGATGGACCAAATCATATACTGCAGGATATTTTAGGGAAAAGTAAACTGAAACTTAAAGGGGAAGTTATAGAGAAACTCTTTATATACCAGGCACTTAAATTTATTCATCAACAGAGATTAAGAGGAGGAGAGACAATCTGTGACTCACAGCAGGCTGTAAAATTTTGAAGTGCACCAGAAAAGGAAATGTTAGACTTGAGGATTTTTTAATATTAACTTCACAACAACAACAAAAAAGTACGTTTTCTTCAAATTGTGGCAGGGATGGTGGTGAGAAAGAAAACACTTGAGTTGAGAAGATAGATATTTTAAGAGAGAGAGAAGAGGAACATAGAGCAGATTCCATCTTTCCCATCATTATTACTGTAAATAGGAGGCAAAGAAACTCACCACTCTAGGCAATACTAGAGATGAGCTACATGGATTTAATTTACATATGTAAAACACTAGCTCTGCCTAATACTGGACCCTCCTCCAGGTAACTATATACTACAGGTTTGTTTTTTTGTTTTTGTTTTTTTTTTTGAGACCACATACATTTAAAAACTGAATTATTCAAAGGCATATATACTAAATGTTCAACAGTGATTGGATTCTTCTAATGAGCTTCATATCTCAGAGCCCAAAGGGATTTTATAACAGTTAAGACCAGTAGACAAAAGAGTTGGATTGGAAATGGGCAGTTCTTCATGAAACATGTGTTTGGAGGTTAGAGAGTTATGCTTTTAAAAAATGTTTATTAAAATATTGTTCATTTACAATGTTGTGTTAGTCTCAGGTATACAGCCAAGTGATTGTTATACATACACATATATGTGTGTGTATATATTAATATATACTTTTTCAGATTTTTTTCCATTATGGGTTATTGTAATGCATGCACACTACTATAGATAAACAACAAGGTCCTATATATAGCACAGGGAACTATATTCAGTTCAGTTCAGTTCAGTTGCTCAGCCGTACCCGACTCTGCAACTCCATAAACACTGCATGTCAGGCCTCCCTGTCCATCACCAACTGCCGGAGTCCACCCAAACCCATGTCCATTGAGTCGGTGATGCCATCCAACCATCTCATCCTCCATCGTCCCCCTCTCCTCCTGCCCTCAACCTTTCCCAGCATCAGGATCTTTTCAAATGAGTCAGCTCTCTGCATCAGGTGGCCGAAGTATTGGAATTTCAGCTTCAACATCAGTCCTTCCAACGAACACCCAGGACTGATCTCCTTTAGGATGGACTGGTTGAATCTCCTTGCAGTCGAAGGGACTCTCAAGAGTTTCTCCAACACCACAGTTCAAAAGCATCAATTCTTCGGCGCTCTGCTTTCTTCACAGTCTAACTCTCACATCCATACATGACCACTGGAAAAACCATAGCCTTGACTAGACAGACCTTTGCGGACAAAGTAATGTCTCTGCTTTTTAATATGCTATCTAGGTTGGTCATAACTTTTCTTCCAAAGAGTAAGAGTCTTTTAATTTCATGACTGCAGTCACCATCTGCAGTGATTTTGGAGCCCAAGAAAATAAAGTCAGCCACTGTTTCCACTGTTTCCTCATCTATTTGCCATGAAGTGATGGGACCAGATGCCATGATCTTAGCTTTCTGAATGTTGAGTTTTAAGCCAATTTTTCACTCTCCTCTTTCACTTTCATCAAGAGGCTTTTTAGTTCCTCTTCACTTTCTGCCATAAGGGTGGTGTCATCTGCATATCTTAGATTATTGATATTTCTCCCAGAAATCTTGATTCCAGCTTATGCTTCCTCCAGCCCAGCGTTCCTCATGATGTTAAATAAGCAGGGTGACAATATACAGCCTTGACGTACTCCTTTTCCTATTTGGAACCAGTCCGTTGTTCCATGTCCTGTTATAACTGTTGCTTCCTGACCTGCATACAGATTTCTCAAGAGGCTGGACAGGTGGTCTGGTATTCCCATCTCTTTCAGAATTTTCCACAGTTTGTTGTGATCCACGCAGTCAAAGGCTTTGGCATAGTCAATAAAGCAGAAGTAGATGTTTTTCTGGAACTCTCTTGCTTTTTTGATGATCCAACAGATATTGGCAATTTGATCTCTGGTTCCTCTGCCTTTTCTAAAACCAACTTGAACATCTGGAAGTTCATGGTTCACATATTGCTGAAGCCTGGCTTGGAGAATTTTGAGCATTACTTTGCTAATGTGTGAGCTGAGTGCAATTGTGCGATAGTTTGAGCGTTCTTTGGCATTGCCTTTCTTAGGGATTGGAATGAACACTGACCTTTTCCAGTCCTGTGGCCATGGCTGAATTTTCCAAGTTTTCTGGCATATTGAGTACAGCAGTTTCACAGCATCTTTCAGGATTTGAAATAGCTCAACTGGAATTCCATCACCTGCACTAGCTTAGATGGTAGTGATACTTCCTAAGGCCCACTTGACTTCACATTCCAGGATGTATGGCTCTCGGTGAGTGATCACACCTTTGTGATTATCTTGGTCTTGAATATCTTTCTTGTACAGTTATTCTGTGTATTCTTGCCACCTCTTCTTAATATCTTCTGCTTCTGTTAGGTCCATACCATTTCTGTCCTTTATTGAGCCCATCTTTGCATGAAATGTTCCCTTGGTATCTCTAATTTTCTTCAAGAGATCTCTGGTCTTTCCAACTCTATTGTTTTCCTCTATTTCTCTGCATTGATCACTGAGGAAGGCTTTCTTATCTCTCCTTGCTATTCTTTGGAACTCTGCATTCAAATGTGTATATCTTTCCTTTTCTCCTTTGCTTTTTGCTTCTCTTCTTTTCAAAGCTATTTGTAAGGTCTCCTCAGACAGCCATTTTGCTGTTTTGCATTTCTTTTTCTTGGGGAATGATCTTGCTCCCTGTCTCCTGCACAATGTCATGAACCTCTGTCCATAGTTCATCAGGCACTCTATCTATCAGATCTAATCCCTTAAATCTATTTCTCACTTCCACTGTATATTTGTTAGGGATTTGATTTAGGTCATACCTGCATGGTATAATGGTTTTCCCTACTTTCTTCAATTTAAGTCTGAATTTGGCAATAAGGAGTTTATGATCTGAGTCACAGTCAGCTCCCAGTCTTATTTTTGCTGATTATATAGAGCTTGTCCATCTGATTGGTCCATAATCAATCTGATTTCAATATTGACCATTTGGTGATGTCCATGCGTAGAGTCTTCTCTTGTGTTGTTGGAAGAGGGTGTTTGCTATGACCAGTGCATTGTCTTGGCAGAACTCTATTAGCCTTTGCCCTGCTTCATTCTGTACTCCAAGGCCAAATTTGCCTATTACTCCAGGTGTTTCTTAACTTCCTACATTTGCAATCCAGTCCTATAATAGGCATCTTTTTTGGTTGTTATTTCTAAAAGTTCTTGTAGATCTTCATAGAACCATTCAACTTCAGCTTCTTCAGTGTTACTGGTTGGGATGTAGACTTGGGTTACTGTGATACTGAATGGTTTGCCTTGGAAATGAACAGAGATCATTCTGTCATTTTTTAGATTGGATCCAAGTACTGCATTTCAGACTCTTTTGTTGACTATGATGGCTACTTCATTTCTTCTCAGGGAATCTTGCCCACAGTAGTAGATATAATGGTCATCTGAGTTAAATTCACCCATTCCAGTCCATTTTAGTTCACTGATTCCTAAAATGTCGACATTCAGTCTTACCATCTCCTGTTTGATCACTTCCAATTTGCCTTGATTCATGGACCTAACATTCCAGGTTCCTATGCAATATTGCTCATTACAGCATTGGACCTTGCTTCCATCACCAGTAACATCCACAACTGGGTGTTGTTTTTGCTTTGGCTCCATCTCTTCTTTCTCTGGAGTTATTTCTCCATTGATCTCCAGTAGCATATTGGGCACCTACTGACCTGGAGAGTTCATCTTTCAGTGTCCTCTTCTTGCCTTTTCATAGTGTTCAGGGCTTCTCAAGGCAGGAATACTGAAGTGGTTTGCAATTCCCTTCTCCAGTGGACCACATTTTGTCAGAACTCTCCACCGTGACCCGTCCGTCTTGGGTGGCCCTACATGGCATGGGCCATAGTTTCATTGAGTTAGACAAGGCTGTGGTCCATGTGGTCAGATTGGTTAGTTTTCTGTGATTGTGGTTTTCAGTCTGTCTTCCCTCTGATGGAGAAGGATGAGAGGCTTATGAAAGCTTCCTGATGAGATAGACTGACTGAGGGGAATACTGGGTCTTGTTCTGATGGGCGGAGCCGTGCTCAGTAAATCTTGAATCCGATTTTCTTGATGGGTGGAGCTGTGTTCCCTCCCTGCTATTTTCCAGGGGCCACACTGTGGTGGAGGTAATGAAGATAATAGTAACCTCCCTCAAAAGATCCCAGGCATGTACTGCTACAGTCCATGCCCCCGACCCTGCAGCAGGCCAGCACTGACCCACTCCTTCACAGGAGACTCCCGGACACCCACAGGAAAGTCTCCTGTGGGGTCATTGTTCCTTTTCCTGGGTCCTGGTGCACAGGTTCTGTTGTGCCCTCCAAGAGTCTATTTCTCAGTCCTAGGTAAGTTCTGGCAGCTCTATTGTGGGGTTAATGGTGACATCCTCCAAGAGGACTTCTGTCATACCCACACCCAGAGCCCCTATCCCTGCAGCAGACCACTGCTGATCTGTACCTCCACGGGAAACACTCAAACACAGTTCTTTCTCAGTCTCTGTGTGGTCCCTGGGTCCTGCTGCACACAAGGTTTGTTTGAGCCCTCTGAGCATCTCTGGCAGGAACAGGGTTTGATTCTAAACATGAATTCGCTGCTCCTACTGTTTTGCTGGGGCTTCTCCTTTGCCCTTGGATGTGGGGTATCTCCTCACAGCCGCTCCAGTGCCTACCATCTTATGGGGGTTTTTCTGACCTTGGAGTGGTGGCCGCACGGCGCTGGAGCAGCAACCGGCTGAGAGGAGATACCCCACGTCCAAGGTCAGGAGCAGTAGCTGCACTTCGCTGGACCAGCTTACGGAGATACCCCATGTCCAAGTAAAAGAATACATACATGAATTTACCAGCATTCATTGAATAATGTTTTTATATATGTATTCTATAATGAAAAAAAAAACCATGAAAGTAGTTGAATTCATTTTTATATTATGGCTCCATATTTGTACATTTTAATGGATATTTTCATTAAGAATTAATACTAAGGAAAGTAAATGAAAGTAACTCCCATATAGATTATCTCTTAGAGGTGAAAATATTTACTGAAAGGAAGAGCAGATCTGATATCACATATGTAGCAGCTTGAAACTTGCTTTCCAGCAGTCTGCATTTCTGCCATTAAAACCAAACTTTAAGTGAGTTTTTGACCAATCAAATTTCACTCAGTTTCTTGTTGCCTCAGAGGTAAAGAGAAATAGAGGAGCATCAAACTTGGACTACAAATGAATATCCTATATCAGTAAAAGCAGAGTTGCCTGGACTGCCAGGATCACTGAACTGTCTCTTGATGCTTTATGAGAGAGAAAATAACATAATTTTTTTTCTCCCAAACTTCAGAAATCATGCAATATTTTGAATAGTCTCTGCAATTCATTAAGTTACAGGTATGTCCTATGTATTAGAATTTAAGTCTGTCTTGGCTAACATTTTTGATCAGAAGATTGACACGGAGTATTTGTGAGAGTTCAAGTTCTCAGATTCTTATTCTAGAGCTTTTGAAGCTTTACCATAGAGAGAAGTGCAGTTGTCTGTACTTTTTAATAAACTTTCAAGTAATGGATTATTTATTGACCTTTGAGACTATTTCTATAATTATAGTTACCAGAAGTATTTGTGTGTCTGGATGAAGCACAAGCTGGAATCAAGATTGCCAAGAGAAATATCAATAACCTCAGATATGCAGATGACACCACCCTTATGGCAGAAAGTGAAGAAGAACTAAAGAGCCTCTTGATGAAAGTGAAAGAGGAGAGTGAGAAAGTTGGCTTAAAGCTCAACATTCAGAAAACTAAGATCATGGCATCTAGTCCCATCACTTCATGGCAAATAGATGGGGAAACAGTGACAAAGTTTATTTTGGGGGGCTGCAAAATCACTGTAGATGGTGATTGCAGCCATGAAATTAAAAGACGCTTACTCCTTGGAAGGAAAGTTATGACCAACCTATATAGCATATTAAAAAGCAGAGACTACTTTGTCCACAAAGGTCCATCTAGTCAAGGCTATGGTTTTTCCAGTGGTCATGTATTGGTGTGAGAGTTGGACTCTGAAGAAAGCTGAGCACCAAAGAATTGATGCTTTTGAACTGTGGTGTTGGAGAAGACTTTTGAGAGTCCCTTGGACTGCAAGGAGATCCAACCAGTCCATCCTAAAGATCAGTCCTGGGTGTTCATTGGAAGGACTGATGTTGAAGCTGAAATTCCAATACTTTGGCCACCTGATGAGAAGAGTTGACTCATTTGAAAAGACCCTGAGGCTGGAAAAGGTTGAGGGCAGGAGGAGAAGGGGACGACAGAGGATGAGATGGTTGGATGGCATCACTGACTCAGTGGACATGAGTTTGGGGTGGACTCCAGCAGTTGGTGATGGACAGAGAGGCCTGGCGTGCTGCAGTCCATGAGGTCATAGAGTCAGACACGACTGAGTGACTGAACTGAACTGAATCCAATCCAACCACAAAAAAGAAAGGGTATTTTAATAGAGATAATGGTATTTAACATTTTATTGACTGGAATATTCATGATTACAAATTGCATTAGGTTTTCTGTTATTGAACGCACAAATAAGATAGGTTTTTCAACCATCATTTTATAATCGAAAATAGAAATCTTTCACTGGCAGGCTCTTAGAGTTGAAAAATTCTCCAACAATCTGTACTACATCTTGTGTACTACTGAAGGGTTAGTCTGCTCATCTAGGAATTTAAAGCCCTGATTGCGATGACTGGTTGTTAAATCCACGGCAAAATAGGATTGCAATAAAAGCCATAGGAATGTGCGGTTGAGGCAGAGTCAGCAACAACGACCCCAATGACTGAAATCAAATTTTCCTCTGTTTTCTCTGTAAAGAAAGAAAAAGAAAAAAAATTTTTTTAAGTATTTAAAATTGTCTGAGTGTTGCACTAAATGCTTCTCCATGAGGATTTTTGACTGTGAGAGAGCCAGGAGGGCTCTGCTCCCTTCCACGAGCAGTGGGCCCCTCCCACCCCCACTACCCTGCACAGGTCCTCCTGATCCCCTAGGGCAACTTGACTCTTCCTACATGCTCCCTCCTGACTCAACCTGGGAACCCTCCCAGACCTCAGGAGGAGGAGTAGAGATTGTTTTCCTGGTTCTCTAGAAGTAGAAGCCCACCTGGGGATTCAGTGAGAGGAAACACCAGTAAGAGAAAATGAGGCAGGAGGTAGGAAGGCTGGCTGAACCCTCAGACTGAAAACTCCATCAGGGGGAAGGAGGCAGGAAGTGACATTGGGTGAAAGTGTCCTAGACTGCCCTGCTCTCTGAAGAAAGTTTGGAGTCCTGCCATGGAGTTCAGGGGACAAAATGGAGCATCCCCTGGATAGTTTTTCCTGACATAATGAGAATTCCTTTCTGACATAAATTGTGATGGATTCAAATTTCTGAAGTCAGTAGAGTTTCTTTTTTTTTTTTTTTTAATCTATTTATTTTTTATTGAAGGATAATTGCTTTAGAGAATATCGCTGTTTTCTGTCAAACCTCAACATGAATCAGCCATAGGTATACATATATACCCTCCCTTTAGAAACTACCTCCCATCTCCCTCCCCACCCCAGCCCTCCTGGTTGATACAGAGCCCCTGCTTGAGTTTCCTGAGCCATACAGCAAATTCCCTGTTGGTTATCTATTTTGCATATGATAATGTAAGTTTCCATATTATTCTTTCCATACATCTCACCCTCTCATCCCCTCTCCCTATGTCCATAAGTCTATTCTCTATGTCTGTTTCTCCATTGTTGCCCTGTAAATAAATTCTTCAGTACCGTTTTTCTAGATTCCGTATATATGTGTTAGAATATGGTATTTATCTTTCTCTTTCTGATTCACTTCACTCTGTATAATTGGTTCTAGGTTCATCCACCTCATTAGAACTGATGAAGTCAGTAGAGTTTCTTGCTCAGTTATACTGCCTGTAGTTTGGAGCTACATTATGAGGTTATCATTCAGCCTCTGGAGTTAAGAATTACATTGTATTGGTAAGCAGACTGCCAGTAGTAAGTCATAGCAATAAAATCCAGTTAATGTAATGATTTATGCATGTGGGTAATATCCAGCAGGGATATACTTTGAGGTCAAATAAAACTACTTTTAGGAATATGACTTCAGGGGAAGGTACCGGCATGTCTCTATGGCTTTCACAGAGAAAAAACAGTTACTTTCCGTGTAGACTGAACCTTGGCTAGCAGAAACATGGATGTTCCTATTATTTTCTGGTTGTTTCTTCATTATGTTGGGAGAACCAATATTTAGTCATGTGTTCTTACAGCTTTTTACTGCAGAAATAGCATTTATTGGAGTATGTTTTGCCATTCGTTGCACAGATTGGATCTTTTTCTTTTGTGCAAAAGTGTAATTGATCCTTATACACGTTACATTCTGGCTGATAAACAAAGAGACAACATCAAATTTTTCAGATAATGAACTTTTTGAATAAAATATTCCTTATTCTTCATACAACATTGTATGCATCAAAATAGAATAAATGTTTTCTATATTGAGATTAAGTATAAACATCAAGTATCAACAACCAGTTTAGACATAAAAATATACTGATATGTTTTTACAACCCCAGTGTTATGTTTTAAAAACATTCAAATAGCTGGATACATTTTAATAATTTAGCCACTCTGCCCCTATTTCTTCTCATACCTGAGTGAGATTTTCCTCATTATCTCATAGCACAAGAAATGATAAAAGTGAATGTATTGTGAGTCTACTGTTTTTCTCAATAGTTTCATTACTAGATCATTTTATAGTTTCAGATTGTCACCCTATATGTATGTATTCATATATATGACTGTTTGTATATGTGTGTTTAACCATATATGTATATATGTAATTTGGTGAGTGATGACTCTGTAGTCAATGTACATAATTAAGCAATAATGTGTGTATTCTTAGATGACATGCTCTTTTAACATCTTTAATTACCTTTATTTATTTAGATGTTTAGAAGTATAATTGATTTTCTTCATCTCTATGTAATATTTGACTCTGTGTAAAAATGATTAGTTTACATTCCTTTCAGTGAACTTATTTTTCTTAAGCTTCTTATTTGTGAGGAAAAAAATCTTACTTTAAACATCCTTTTCAGATGCCTGTCTGCCTAATAATAAAATGTTGAATGATGTGGTAATTTTACCTTGTAAAAAGACAAACGGTTTAATATGTCTGGTAAGGTTCTGTTTTTTGAACTTAGTGTAATAATGACACTTTATGTTACTTTTTGAAGGGTTATTATGTTTTACTTTTTCTGGTGAAATTTTCTATTAAAATTTAAAATATAAAAATAATTTAAAAAATTTCAATTTCCAAATTAAAGTACTATGAACTTGCCCTTTTGCGAATTTCTCCAGAAGGTACAAAAGCAGTTTCTGCAACCAACACACAAAAAAAGAAAATTAAAAAGAAGAAGATGAAGAGAGAAAAACACTGTCTTTGTTGGGAAGTACCCACATCTTTTAATAGCAAAATACTATGCAAGTTGCCTACCCCAAACCCCTCCCATAATGAAGTGAGGCTTTTGTGGCAATATCAAAATAATTTCACAAAATAACTTGAAGTCTGGAAACAATTCTAAATTCATCTCACTCTGTGAAAAATGACGTATGGCTTAATAATCACCAAACCCTTCTGTGGAGATCCCTTTTTCCCTGTATTTATATGTGAGACATTCTTGTCAGAGAAAACAACATCTTGCTTAGTGCCATGTAATATGCTTCTATGAAGTCACTTAATATGAAGAAGTAAATGACTATTTAATTCCTTTGTACTCAGCTTGAGGTTCATGGATCACTTTAATACCTTTAAGCTACTCTACTCTGAAATTGATGGGCTGCCTTTGCTTTAAGAAAGATAAGTTTTCAGCAGAGGGATCAATTACTTCTCTCCTTACACAAAACCTTGTCCTTAATACACTTGGAGCCAGCAAACAAGGAGTTGGATTGTCGAGGGATACTGGGTCTAGAGGACAGTATTACTCCCCACACTCTGCATTTAGCAACCATGAAATCTGACTTCCAAAAGAGGGGAAATTAGATAGATATCTTTAGTCTTAAATGAACAAACCACTAAATTCTACTGCTCATTCTAAACACCCTCTCTGTCGCCACCTTTCTAAAGTAGGAAATCAAAACCAATCTGATGTAATTTTAAAAAAGATATTTGTAACATATCCCATTTCATTTTGCCAGTTTAAGTATTACACACCCAGGACATCAAGCGCCTCCCTTCCTAAATGATGGTAGTTGTTTCCTGCATTTTCTATGATGTGTGAATGGCTTCATCTAGGATTGAAAAATTTACTCACCACAATAAAGAGGAAATGCCAAGCCAATGATTAAAATAGCTTTGATCCATGATGAGAAGAAGGACATGTTATCAAGTCTGTGGAAGATACCTTAAAGAGTGTTTGCAACAATGGTACATGACACATTAGGTAGATAGACTCCAGAACCAGGTTCTAGATAGCTTCTTGTTTCTAAAGCAATGACTCCCACCTCCTAGATAACTATTTATTGTACCTTTCCCTCGAACCTACAATTCAATAAAATAAAGTGTCATTGTTGGAAGGCTTCCCCCAGAGACGTTTAAGAGAGCCCAGGAAAATAACACTGTTGACAAAGTGAAAGAACTGATTACTCTCTCAGCTTTTCTGTCAGCCAGCCTGGTTGCCTGTAGTACCAATGCACGTTTGGGTCTCAGTTCTTTTCCTCAGGAAATAGAAACAGTTATTTCTGGAAAGACTAACCTGGAGCAGTCCTCCTGGAATGGTACACGCCAGGGTACCCACGCCTTCCTAGAGTCCCCACCTGGCCTACCTGACAGTGAGATAATGGGGAGTGATGTCAGCGGCTCTGGAGACTGTGGCTGTCTTGCTCACCTGCCTCCTCAGCCATCTCCTTCCAGCTCAGTCTCTTTTATTGTTCCTCTGGTGAGGAGTTTGATGGGGTAAGATTGATGGCCCAGGACAGATAAGACACAGAGCTATTCTGTGTCCTTACTGGAAGCTGTAAAGTAGGTCAGGAGAGATGCTTCACAAGTAACCCTCCATTAATCTTCCCTCAGTAGGAGGCTTGGGAACAACTTGATCTTATGTACCCAGAAATATGGGGAAGGTTACAGATCCTAAGATAGAGAAGAGAGGCTAAAGCTTTCCAAGCATGAGTTGAACAAAGTAAAGAGAGTCAAGCAGGAAAGAAGAGTCTGGGGATGGTAATTAGATAATTAAGGGCATAAGCTCTCAAACGTGTTCAAAACTGTTGGCATATTACAATTTCCTGGGAAATGGTAAAAATAATGCATTCACCATCTTGCAATCAGAATTGTGAATCAGTTACTAGAAGAGCATACCTGGATAGTGTAAAAGTATTTTAAATTGAGATAACTGACATACAACATGGCATAAATTTAGGATGTACAGTGTGTTGATTTGATTGTTTATCTTTTTTACCATGATTACCAGTGTGGTCTTACGTAATACCTTTGTCATGGTAATTACTTCTATTTTTTTCTTTGTAGTAAGAGCAATGAAGTTCATAACAGAGTACTGTTGACTATAATCACCACACTGTGCATTAGATGTCCAGAACTTACTTTTTGGAGCAGAAGACACTGAAAGGTGGGGAGTGAAGTTGAGACTAAATGAAACAATGCTTTAAATTACATGGTAAAATTTAATTTTACATCAGAGATGTTTGGGGATATTTTTGAGGTATTGGAGGCTTTGTTGTTGTTGTTGTTTTTTTATGCAGAGAATTTTTCATTGTTATGTTTTCTTATCAGCTCCTATAGTCTGACTTAGTGGAAAGAGCATTGGCAGGAGAAGGATCCAAGTACAAACCCCATCTATCAGTGAGTCACCTGGACTCAATATTCAAACTGCATAATCTACAGTTTTCTTATTGTAAATATGAGAATTATAGTATCTATCTTATATATTTGTGATAAATGAAGATAAAACATTTAAACCCTCTGCGCTTGTTTTGTATTGGGTGGATATCCTCACCTCAATTCTTTCTGCTACTTTTTTTCAGTGAAGAAATCTAGGGTTTTTAAAAAGACATTTTGAGACAGGTAATTTTCCTGCCAATTCAATGTGTTGAATTAAAAATTATGCACAATGTAAAAGTTGAGGGTTATGTTTTATTCGGTGGACGTACTGAGGACTTCAAGCCCAGGAGGCAGCATCTCAAGTAGCAATGAGAAAACAACTCCAAGGAGGTGCAGGGGGAGCTAGGATATATAAGAGTTTTGCAACCAAGGGAAGTTAATAGGAACAAAAGTATACTGTTAATAAAAGAAATTTAGATATCTCAGTGTAAGGAATTTAACACTTTTCTATGTATGGGAAGATGCAGAGTCTGGGCTCACTGAAATCCTTCCTTTGGTATACATGCCAGCAGTCCTGCGCTTTCACAGAGTTCTTCAGGACTCACGCATGGGAGTGGCTGTGGTCTAATGGCTGCTAGATGGCAGATTTTCTTTGTTTCCTTCCTGAGTTTCCTCAGGGCTCACCAGCTCACCATCAGTGGTGGCTGTAATCACCAATGACTATGACTTCCTTTGCTTACTGATATGGCAGGGAATATTTTATTTTTCAGTTTGAAGAGCCCACATTTGACATGTACAGAAAGTGTTCCTTTACTATAGTGAAATGGATATTGTGCTTATACTTCCTCTTTGAATTTTGCACAAAGATACCATCAGTGAAGCCTGTGGCAGACCTGTGCTTCCAGGACAGGACATTTTAGAGAAGAGTAAACTGAAGCCTAGAGGTGAAGTCGTGGGGTAGCTCTTTATACCCATTTAATGCATATTTGTTGGCAAAGATTAAGAACAGGAGAGACTGCCTAGGAATCTCAGCAGGCTTCAAGTGTTTTTAAATTAATCAGTGAAGGTAATGTTAGATGGCTATTTAGTATTGCTTCACAAGGAAAAAACAAGGAAATGAAACACCTGTCCAATGTATCCAAAAAAATTGCTGAAAGAAATTACAGAAGACCTAAAGTAATGTAAACAAAGCCCATGTTCATAGTTTGGAAAACTTACCATTGTTCAGAGAGCAGTAACGGCTAAAGCAATCTGTATATTCACTGCAAAAATGTTCAGGGTGTTACAGCAGGCAGGTAGCTAGGTATGACCAGAGAAATGTGGGCAGGGACCGCATAGCAGGAAATTTTGCATCTTGTAAACAGAAGGGGTTCATGGGCAGACAAAGAAAAGAAGGAACCTTCACATTGACAGAAAATCACACATTTTAGGTGGACATGTCCTGAAAGCAGACTAAGAAAGGTAGGCATCTCCTGCTTGAGAATGTAACCTGTTGCTCATTGTGCTGTCATTTCAATAAAATAGCCTTACAGACAAGACGGACTCATCATGCACCAACACTATGACACTTATGATCTAAGCTATAAAAGGACAAAAACCCTATTCCCTGAGGGAAAATGGAGCTCGGATCAAAGTCAGGGACCAAGACTCCAAAACTCCTCCTTCCCAAGTTAATGTTCCACCCATTCATTTGTATGCCTCTCATAACTGGCTTGCTAAAGAAACCCAGGGCAGCAGCGTCTCACCTGCCTGCCTGCTCTCCCTCTGAGAATGTTCTTGTTTAAATAAATTCTCAGTTTCCTAATCTCCCTGTGTCATCTCCAGATTTCTTCACGAGGAAGAAAGAACCTTAAAATTCACTGGAAACAAGAGTTCCCACTGCCCTTTTTGCTGAAATTGACAATCTGATACTAAAATTCACGTTGGCATTCAAGGGACCTTGTGTAGCCAAAAAAATCTTGAAAAAAGTTGGGGATCCACATATGCAGATTTGACGCCTACTATAAAGTTGTACTGATTAGGCAAAAAACAAGAAAACTGTGCTAAAAACATAAGAACAAACATAGAAAAATGGTACAGAATAAGTCATACATGCGTACTGCATTGATTTTTAAAACTGTTTTTTACAGCAATTATAGGTTTACCTTAAAATTGAGGGGGAAGTATAGAGATTTCCCACATACTCCCTGCTCCATACATGCAAAGCTTCCCACTTACTAACATCATTCACCAGATGTTATGTTTTCTTTCTTTTTTTTTAATCAAGGACAAACTTACACTGACTCACCCAAAGTTCATAGTTTACTTTAGGAGTCACTCTTGGTGTTGTACATTCTATGTCTATGTGCAAAAATTTAATGAAATATATCCACCATCTAGTCAAGGCTATGGTTTTTCCAGTAGTCACGTATGGATGTGAGAAGTGGACTATAAAGAAAGCTGAGCCCCAAAGAATTGGTGCTTTTGAACTGTGGTGTTGGAGAAGACTCTTGAGAGTCCCTTGGACTGCAAGGAGATCCAACCAGTCCATCCTAAAGGAGATCAGTCCTGGGTGTTCATTGGAAGGACTGATGTTGAAGCTGAAACTCCCATACTTTGGCCACCTGATGCTAAGAGCTGACTCATTTGAAAAGACCCTGATGCTGGGAAAGATTGATGGCAGTAGGAGAAGGGGACGACGGAGGATGAGATGATTGGATGGCATCACCGACTCAATGGACATGAGTTTGAGTAAACTCCGGGAGTTGGTGATGGACAGGGAGGCCTGGCATGCTGTAGTCCATGGGGTTGCAAAGAGTTGGACATGACTGAGCAACTGAACTGAACTGATCCACCATTGTAGTATTATACAGAATAATTTGACCACCCTAAAAATCCCTGTGTTCTGTCTATTCATGTCTCTCCCTTTGCTCCAACTCAGACTCTGGCAACCACTGATCTTTTTATTGTATAAGTAGTTTTACCTTTTCTGGAAGGCCATGTAGTTAGAATCCTACAATATATAGGCTATTCAGATTGGCTTCTTTCACTGAGTAATATGCATTTATATTTCCTCTATGTTGTCATGGCTTAATAGCTTATTATTTTTATTGTTGAATAGTATTCCTTTGTTTGTATGTACAAAAGTTCATTTATCCAACCATGTACTGAGAGATATCTGGGTTGTTTTCAAGTTTTGACAGTGTTAACTGAAAAAAGAAAAATGCACAAGGTGAGAGTTATGAGTTAAGTTTTATTTGAGGAAAAATGAGAACTATAGACCAGGAGACAGCATTTCAGATAGCTCTGAGAAACTGTTCCAAAGAGGTAGGAGGGAAAGTCAGTATATATGTGATTTGGGTGAAAGGGGAGTACATGCAGTCAAGCACATTTTTTTACAGAAGGTTTCTGCTGTTCTCACGAAGGTTACTGCTAGTCATGAGGAGAAGACTTCCCATGAAGAATTTTAATACTTTTCTAGGTATGAGGAGATGCAAGAATCAGGCTCATAAAATCACCTCCTGAAAATATCTATCTGAAGACCTCTTCTGCTAGTTTTTCCCAGAGCACCGAGTGCTTCATTCCTGATCTCCACCCTGAATTCCTTTCAGAGAGTGTTAGAAGGGCAGCAGCTACAGCAGCTCATAGTTTGATCATTATAGAGGCAGATGGCAAGTGCCAGTTTGTAGGTGACAACAATTATGAACAAAGTGACTGAACTAATAGAGGTTTTTATCTGGTCATGAATTTTCAGTGCCTTAGTAAATACCAAGATCACAATTATTGGATCATATGGTATGCGTATGTTTAGTTTTGTAAGAAACTACCAAGCTGTCTTCCAAAATAGTGCCACACATTTTGGAGCCTTTCCAAATATTGCACATCCTGGACAGCATTTAGTGTTCTCCATGTTCCAGATCTTAGCCATTGTCTTAGATGTGCAGTGGTATCTCATTCTTTATTTTTTTTTTAATTTGAATTTCTTTGATGACATATATGATGTAAAGCATCTTTTCATGTGCTTACTTGCCAATCTGTATATCCTCTTTGATGAAGTGTTAAGGTC
The DNA here is from genome assembly GCF_002263795.3 of Bos taurus. NCBI lineage: Eukaryota > Metazoa > Chordata > Mammalia > Artiodactyla > Bovidae > Bos > Bos taurus. Next base: position 59,575,578 of record NC_037334.1, on the reverse strand, counting down.
TTTGGCCCATTTTTCAATCAGATTGTTCGTTTTCTTTTTTATTGAAGTATAATTGATTTCCACTCTTGTATTAGTTTTAGGTGTATAGCAAAATGATTCAGATATATATATATATATTTTTTTTTTTTTCTTTCTCAGAGGATTCCATTATAGGTTATCACAAGGTACTAAAATGGTTCTCTCTGTGTTATAGAGTAAATGCTGTTGCTTATCTATTTTATATATAGTAATGTGTATCTGTCAACCCCAGTCTTCTAGTTTATCCCTCCCCACTCCTTTCCTCTTTGGTAACCATATGTCTGATTTCTATGTCTGTAAGCCTGTTTCTGTATTGTAAATAAGTTAATTATTATTATTTTATTTCACATATAAATGGTGTCATATAGTATTTATTTCTGTCTGAGTGAACTCAGTGTAATAACCCCAGGTCCATCCGTGTTGCTGCAAATGGCAGTATTTCATTCTTTTTTATGTTTGGTATTCTGTTTGTATATTTGTGTGTGTGTGTGTGTATGTATATATACACGCATGTGTGTATACTTTTCTATGTTCATTCATTTTATGATAGACCCTTAGGTTGCTTGCATGTTTTGCCTATTGTAAACAGCACTACTGTCAACACTGGGGTCTGTGTATCTTTTCAGGTTAGACTTTTCATATTTTCCAAATTTATGCCCAAGAGTGGGATTCCTGGATCATATGGTAGCTGTATTTTTAGAAGGAACCTCCATACTTTTTTCCATAAAGCCTGCACCAGTTTACACACCTACCAACAGTGTATGAAGTTTCCTTATTCTCCATACCCACTCTAACTTTTATTATTGCAGAATTTTTGACGATGGCCATTCTTTCCAGTATGATATGATACCAGTGGCTTTGAATTGCATTTCTCTAATAATTAGTGATGTGAAGCATCTTTTCATGTGCCTGTTAGCCATCTGTATGTCTTCTTTGGATAAATGTCTATTCAAGTCTTCTACCTACTTTTGATTAGGTTTTTCATTTTCTTTTTTAAATATTGAGTTATATAAGCTATTTGCATATTTTGGAAAATAAGCCCTTATCATTTACAAATATCTTCCCCCTTCCCTGATAGCTCAGTTGGTAAAGAATCCACCTGCAATGCAGGAGACCCCAGTTTGACTCCTGGGCTGGGAAAATCCGCTTGAGTAGGGATAGGCTACCCATTCCAGTATTCTTGGGCTTTCTGTGTGGCTCAGCTGGTAAAGAATTTGCCTGCAGTGTGGGATACCTGGGTTTGATCCCTGGGTTGGGAAGATCCCCTGGAGAAGATCCCACTCCAGTATTCTGGCCTGGAGAATTTCATGGGGTCAAAAAGAGTCAGACACAGGTGAGCGACTTTCACTCTTGACTTCCCATTTCATACACACGGCACGTGGGTTTTGCTGATTTGCATCATAGAATGTTTTGCCTATGTTCTCTTCTAGGAGTTTTACCGTGGCATGTCCTAGATTTAGTCTTTAAAGCATTTTGAGTTTATTTTTCCATCTGGTGTGAGGGAGTGTTCTAATTCATTGATTTGTATATGGCCATCCTGCTTTCCTAGGACCACCTGGGGAAGAGACTGTCTTCTTTCCATTGTCTATTCTTGCCTCTTTTGTCATAAAGTGAAAGAAAGTGAAATCGCTCAGTCGTGTCCGACTCTTTGCGACCCCATGGACTGTAGCCTACCAGGCTTCTCTTTCCATGGGATTTTCCAGGCAAGAGTACTGAAGTGGGTTGCCATTTCCTTCTCCAGGGGATTTTCCTGACCCAGGGATCGAACCCAGGTCTCCTGTATTGCGGGCAGACGCTTTACCCTCTGAGTTACCAGGGAAGACCGTAAGTGTTTGAGTTTACTCCTGGGCTCTCTATTCTGCTCCACTGATCTACATGTCTGTGCTTGTGCCAATACCATGCTGTTTTGATTACTCGAACTTTGTAGTATTGTCTGAAGTCTGGGAGGATAACACTTTCATCTTTAGTCTTTTTCCTCAGAATTACTTTAGCAATTCTCTTTCTTTTGTGGTTCCATATAAATTTTTGGATGATTTGTGCTAGTTCTGGGAAAAAAGTCATGGGTAATTTGATAGGGATTACATTAACTATGTAGATTGTTTTGGGTAGTATGGCTGCTTTAGGGTTGTTTGTTTTATTATCACTGAGATTTAAATGTTCTTTGTATATCTTGGATAACAGTCCTTTATCAGATGGATCTTTTGCAAATCTTTCTCCAAGTCTATGGCTTGTGTTTTCATTCTCTTGATATTATCTTTCACAGAACTGAACTTTTAATGAAGTCCAATTTGTCAGTTATTTCTTTCATGGGTCAAGTCTTTGGTATTTTATCTAAAAAGCCATCACCATACCCAGGGTCATTTATGTTTTTTCTTATATTATCTTTTAGAAGTTTTACAGTTTTACATTTTACACTTAGATCTGTGATCCATTTTGAGTTCATTTTTTGAAAGGGTGTAAGGTCTGTGTCTAGATTAATGTTTTTGCACGTAGATGTTCAGTTGTTCCAGCACCATTTGTTGAGAGACCTATCTTTGCCCTATTGGATGGCCTTTGCTTCTCTGGCCAAGACCAGTCAACTTTATTTATGGAGGGCTATTTCTGGGCTCTCCATTATGTTTCATTTCTCTATTTCTTTTCTAGTACTGCACTCTCTTGATTAATCAATTGATTTTTGACAGTTTTTTTTTTCTGATTTCTGACTAATTTTTTTCTCAGAAAATTAAAATGCAAAGCAGTATTCTTTTCAACTTATTGTCCTGTGACAGCTGGATTGTCATATGCAAAAGTAGAACATTGTGCCCATAATTCTCACCATATACAAAAATTAACTCAGAATGGATCAAAGATATAAGTGTAGGTACTAATACTATGATACTCTTAGAAGAAAATGTAGGATAAATCTTCATAATCTTGGATTAGGAAGTAATTTCTTATGTATAATATGAAAAACACAGGCAGCAACAGAAACAAAAGAAGCAAATTGAAATTCACTAAAGTTTTTTAAAAATTGCATCAAAGGATGCTATAAAGAACAAAAGACAACCCAAACATGGAAGAAAATATTTGCAAGTTAAATATCTAAAAAACTAAGATCATGACGTCACTTCATTGCAAATAGAAGGGGAAGAAGTAGAAACAGTTACAGATTTGATTTTCTTGAGCTCCAAAATCACTTCAGATGGTGACTAAAGCCAGGAAATTAAAAGACACTTGATCCTTGGAAGAAAAGCTATGACAAACCTAGAGAGCATATTCAAAAGCAGAGAAATCACTTTGCCTACAAAGGTCTGTAAAGTCAAAGCTATGGTTTTTCCAGTATGGATGTGAGAGTTGGACCATAAAGAAGAGTGAGCTCCAAAGAATTGATGCTTTTGAACTGTGGTGCTGAATAAGACTCTTGAGAGTTCCTTGGACAGCAGGAGATCAAATACCAGTCAATCCTCAGGAAATCAACCCTGAATATCATTGGAAGGACTGATGCTGAAGCTATACTTTGGCCACCTGATGTGAACAGATGACTCATTGGAAAGGACCTTGACATTGGGAAAGACTGAGAGCAAGAGGAGAAGGGGAAAACAGAGGATGAGATGGTTGGATGGCTTCACCAACTCAATGGATGTGAGTTTGAGCAAACTCTGGGAGACAGTGAAGGATAGGGAAGCCTGGCATGCTGCAATCCACAGGGTCTCAAAGAGTTGGACATGACTTAGAGACTAAAGAACAACAACAAAGGACCTAGGTGACTAGGTCCTTATGGTTACTAAGGACCTGAAAAAAATGTTAATAGTTACTCATAAGGGAAATGTAAATCAAGCCACAATGAAATACTAGTTTACACCCACTAGGATAGACGTAGGGCTTCCCTGGTGGCTCAAATGGTAAAGAATCTGCCGGCAACATGAGAGATCTGGGTTTGATCCCTGGGTCAGGAAGATCTCCTGGAGAAGGAAATGGCAACCCACTCCAGTATTCTTGCCTAGAGAATTCCATGGACAGAGGAGCCTGGCAGGCCCCAGTCCATGGGGTTGCAAAGAGTCAGACATGACTGAGCAGCTAACATACTACTAGGATAAATGTAATTTATAAAAACTAAAGCATATTTGTGAATTTGTGTGAGAGTATGGAGAAATTGAACCCTCATACAGCCCTAGTGGGAATGTAAATGATGCATTCACTATGGAAAATTTTGACCATTTCCTCCAAAAACATTAAAGATTGAGTTATTATATGAAATTCTACTCTTATGTATGTATAGAGATGTGAAAACATATGATCACACAAATACTTGTATAAGAATGTTAATAGCTGCATTCTTCATTATAGTCAACAAGGAGATACAATCCACAGATAAGTGGATAAAGTAAATTTGATGTATCTACAAGATGGAATATTTAGTCATAAAAAGCAAAGAAATGTAATAGCATGCTACAACATGGATGAACCTTGAAAATCTTATGCTAATTGAAAGGATGTGTTCACAAAAGACAATCTACCTTATATATGTATAGATATACTGGCATATTTTGAAGATATTGTTGGTTTGATTCCAGACCACCAATGAAAAAAATATTTCAATAAAGTGACTGACATTAATTTTTTGCTTTCCCAGTTCATATAAAAGTTATGTTACATTGTAATGTTGCTAAATGTGGAATAGCATCATGTCTTAAAAAATGTACATTCCTTAATTTACAAATTCTTTATTGCTTAAAAATGCTAGCTATCATCTGATTCTTCAAAAGTCATCATAGTAACATCAAAGACCACTTATCGCAGATCAGTATAGCAAATATAAGCAATAATGAAAAAGTATGAATCATTGCAAGAATTACCGAAATGTGACACAGGGACATAAAGTGAGCAAAGCTGTTAGAAAAATGGCACCGATACACTTGTTCACACGGGGTTGCCACAGACCTTCAATCTGTTAAAAACAGTATCCGTGAAGCACAATAAAGCAAAATGCAATAAAATAAGGTATTGCTATATAGATATAGACCTATACATTCCATTTATATGAAAATCACACATGTTGTGTGATTCCATTGATATGTAATGTCCAAAATAGACAGAGAGACCAGATGTAGTTTAGTGGTTGCCAGAAATTATAGATGGGGTGTTGGGAAATTTCCTCAGTTGATTTGTTTGTTTTTACTTGGAATGAGTGAGATGATGGAAATGTTCTGTAATCATATAGTGGTGATAGTTGCACAAAATTGTGAATAAACATATATTTAGAAAACATATAATTTACTTTAAAATGGGACAGTTAAAATTTTATGAATTTTATCTCAATTTCAAAAGCTCTGTTTTCTTTACCAAATGTCAGATTTTAGATATTGTTAAATTTCTAGTGTCTTACTTACATTATGGATTAACTATGGATCTGATGTCTATCCAACATGATCTTTGAAGACCTCCATATGATGTGGAATGTGAGAAGCTGATTCACAAAGCTCGTGTGGAAAACAGTCATGCAATCTGGTAGAATTTCCATTCACTTATGGATACTAATTTCCATCAATACACTAAACCTTCCTAGAGAACAGTTTCATTATTTGCTTTTGCTTACCACCTTTTCCCTATCATTATACAGGGCATGACACATAGTAGGGTTTCTTGTTAATAATATATTGAATAAAAGCAAAAAGAAAAAAATAATTACAATAATTATAGGGAAATGGGAGGCAAGATGGTAGAGTGGAAACTTGAGTGCAATCCCTGTAATAGGCACACTGAAATCACAACTAACTGTTGAACAACCATCAGTAAAAAAGACTGGAACCTACCAAAACAGATAGCGTCAGTGTTAGTCACTCAATCATCCAACTCTTTGCAACCCCATAGACTATAGCCTGCCAGGTTCCTCTGCCCATGGGATTTTTCAGGCAGGAGTACTGAAGTTGGTTGCCTTTTCCTTCTCCAGGCGTTCTTCCCAACCCAGGGATTGCACCCAGATCTCCCACCTTGCAGGCAAACTCTCCACCATCTGAGCTACCATGGAAGCTCTAGATATATACTACATCTTCTTTATCTATCTATCTTTCAATGGACATTTAGTTGCTTCCATGGCTGTTGTAAATAGTGCTGCATTTACTTTGGATGAACACAGGGTGGCCTGTGTCTTTTCACTTTATAGATAAAACACTTCCCTTGATCTTGGACAAAAGTGTAGTCCAAAAGACTCCGCAATTGTAAAAAAAAAAAAAAAAAGAAGAAGAAGAAGAAGAAGAAGTCAAAGAAAGCTGAGTCATCATTGTTTTCTGCTCTCAAGTAAAAAGAGCCCAGTGTCTGAAATGAGAGGGAAGCTGATGCAGAAGGTTGACTAAATCTGTTTTAGTTCCTCCCCTGTGCCCTCCAATGCCTTGGAACTCCAAGAACAAACATGCTAGCTATGCCTTTTAGGACAAAAAACCACACACATTCTTAGATGATTTGCAGAGTTTCATTTTCCCAAGTATACACTTGCAGGAGGAGATACAAATATCTGCAGATACTCTACATCCAAAGACATAAAGAAGAAACCACCACTAGGTGGTAGAAGGAGCACACTCATGGTATAATCAAATCTCATACCCAGCAGTAGGCCACCTACAAAGTGGAGAAATATTATATCACAGTTCCTCTACAGAGAGAAAGTTCTGAGCCCCACTGCAGATTTCCTAGATGGGGGTCTGACATTGGTAGAAGAAATCTCCAGAGCATTTTCCTTTGAAGTCCTGAATAGCCAAAGCAATAGTGAGAAAGAAAAATAGAGCTGGAAGAATCAGACTCCCTGACTTCAGACTATACTACAAAGCTATGGTAATCAAAACAGTATGGTACTAGAACAAAAACAGAAATACAGCTCAATGAAACAGGATAGAATCCCAGAAATAAATCCACACACCTATGGTTAATTAATCTATAACAAAGGAGGCAAGAACATACAATGGAGAAACGACAGTCTCTTCTATAAGTGATTCTTGGAAAACTGGACAGCAACATGTAAAAGAATAAAATAAGACCATTCTCTAACTCCATATACAAAACTAAAATCAAAATGGATTAAAGACCTAATTGTAAGATCATTTCAGTTCAGTCACTCAGTCGTGTCTGACTCTTTGGGACCCCATGAATCGCAGCCTGCCAGGCCTCCCTGTCCATCACCAACACCTGGAGTTTACCCAAACTCATGTCCATTGAGTCGGTGATGCCATCCAGCCATCCCATCCTCTGTCGTCCCCTTCTCCTCCTGCCCCCAATCCCTCCCAGCATCAGGGTCTTTTCCAATGAGTCAACTCTTCGCATGAGGTGGCCAAAGTACTGGAGTTTCAGCTTCAACATCAGTCCTTCCAATGAACACCCAGGACTGATCTCCTTTAGGATGGACTGGTTGGATCTCCGTGCAGTCCAAGGGACTCTCAAGCGTCTTCTCCAACACCACAGTTCAAAAGCATCAATTCTTCAGCGCTCAGCTTTCTTCACAGTCCAACTCTCACATCCTTACATGACCACTGGAAAAACCATAGCCTTGACTAGAAGGACCTCTGTTGGCAAAGTAATGTCTCTGCTTTTGAATATGCTGTCTAGGTTGGTCATAACTTTCCTTCCAAGGAGTAAGCATCTTTTCATGTAAGATAGGATACTATAAAACTCCTAGAAGGAAAAGTAGGCAGAACACTCTTCAATGTAAATCCCGAAAGTATTTTTTTGGATCCATCTTATAGAGTAATGGAAATAAAAACAAAAATAAACAAATGGAACCTAATTAAACTTAAAAGACTTTGCACAGCAAAGGAAACCATAAATAAAACATAAAACCTACAGAATGACAGAAAATATTGCAAACCACGTGACCAAGAGGCAATTAATTTCCAAAATATAAATAGCTCTTGCAGCTTAATATCAAAAACAACTCAATCAAAAAATTGGCAGATGCCACAGAGAGAAGCCATACAGAGGGCCAACAGGAAATGAAAAGTTACTCAACATCAATAATTATTAGAGAAATATGAATCAGAACTACAATGAGGTACCACCTCATAGCAGTCAAAATGGCAATCATCAAAATGTCTACAAATAATAAATGCTGGAGAGGGTGTGGAAAAAAAGGGGCACTGTTGGTGGGAATGTAAATTGCTACAACCGTTATGGAGAATAGTATGATATTCCTTAGAAAACTAAAAATAGAGATGCCATATGATCCAAGATTCCCTCTCCTGGGCATACATCCATAGAAAACTCTGATTCAAATACATGCACTCAGTGATTCCAGCTGCAGTACTTACAATAGCCAAAAACATGGAACCAACCTAAATGTCTATCAGCAGATGAATGGATAAAGAAGATGTGGTATATATACACATACATAGACATACACAATGGAAAATTATTCAGCCATTAAAAAAGAGTGAAATAAATAACATCTGAAGCAAAATGATGGACTTAAGATTGTCATACCAATTGGAGTAAGCCTGATATTGCTTATATGTAGAATCTAAAACAAAATAATACAAATGAACTCATTTCCAAAACAGAAATATACTGACAGATGTAAAAAACAAACTTATGGTTAGCCAATGGGGAAAGCCAGGAGGGATAAATTAAAGAGTTTGGGATTAACAAATACACAATACTATATAGGGGCTTCCCTGGTGACTCAGACATTAAAGAATCTGCCTGCAATGTGGGAAATCTGAGTCCCATCTCTGGGTTGGGGAGATCCCCTGGAGGAGGACATGGCAATGCACTCCAGTATTCTTGCCTGGAGAATCCCCATGGACAGAGGAGCCTGCCAAGCTACAGTCTTTGGTGTTGCAAAGAGTCAGATACAACTGAGCAACTAAGCACAGCGTAATACTACTTTGTATAAAATAGGTAAACAACAAAGACCTACCATATAGCACAGGGAACTATGCTTAATGTGTAATAGCCTAGAATGGAAAGAATCTGAAAAAGAGTGTGTGTATATGTGTGTGCGTGCACACGTGTGCACACATGCATATATGTATACATACATATATAGCTGAATCACTTTACTGTACACCTGAAGCTAACAGAATATTATAAATCAGTATTCAATTAAATTTTTAAAACATTTTTACAAAGTAGAAGAATGCATGCATGAATTTACCAGCATTCACTGAACAATGTTTTTATAATTTAAAAAAAGGCCATGAAAGTAGTTGAATACATTTTTATAATGTGGCTCCGAATTTGTACATTTTAATGGATACTTTCATTAAGAATTAATACTAAGGAAGGTAAATGAAAGTAACTTCCATTTAGATTATCTTAGAGGTGAAAATGTTTACTGAAAGGGAGAGCAGGTCTGATACCACATATGTAGCAGTTTGAAACTTGCTTTCTAGTAGTCTGCATTTCTGCCATTATAACCAAGCTTTAAATGAGTTTTTGACTGATCAGATTTCACTCAGTTTCTTGTTGGTTGACAGGTAAAGAGAAATAGAGCATCAGACTTGGACTACAAATGAATATCCTAGATCAGTAAAAGCAGAGTTTCCTGGCCTGCCAGGATCACTGAACTGTCTCTTGACGATTTATGAGAGAGAAAATAACATAATTTTTTTTTCTCCCAAGCTTCAGAAATCATACAATATCTTTGAACAGTCTTTGCACTTCATTCAGTTACGTTAATATATATGTCTTTTGTTTTATAATTTAAGTCTATCCTGGTTAATATTTTTGATCAGAAGATTGACGTGGAGTATTTGTGAGAATTCAAGCCCCCACGTTCCTCTTCTGAAGGGTTTGACTTTTTAGAATAAAGAGAAGCCCAGCTGTCTGTACTTTTAATAAACTCCCAAGTAATGGATTATTTATTGACTTTTGAGACTATTTCCTTAATGATAGTTACCAGAAGTATTTGTGTGCTATAATCCAATAATACAACCAAAAAAACAAGAAAGGGTATTTTAATAAAGAGAATGCTATTTAACATTTTATTGATTGAAATATTCAATATTCATGATTACAAATTCCATTAGATTTTCTATTCTCAAACACACAATTAGGATAGGTTTTTAACTACCAATGTATAATTGAAGAAAGGAAATGGAAATCCTTCATTGAGGGGTTCTTAGAGTTGAAAAATTCTCCAACAATGTATATTCTGGCTTGTGTACTACTGAAGGCTTAGTCTGGTCATCTAAGAATTTAAAGCCTTGACTGAAAAGACTAATTGATTGTAGAATCCATAGCACAATAGGATTGCAATAAAAGCCACAGGAATGTGTAGCTGAGGCAGAGTTAACAACAACCCCAATGACTAAAACCAATATTTCCACTATTTTTTCTGTAAAGAAAGAAAAAGAGAGAAAGAAAAATTATTTTTGAAAAATATTTTAAATTGCTGAAGTATTGCACTAAGTGCTTCTCCATGAGAAGAATCTGACTGCGAGAGAACTAGGAGGGCTATGCTCCCTTCCACAAGCAGCGGGGCCCCTCCCGCCCTCCCTACCCTGCACAAGTCCTCCTGATCCCCTGGGGCTATTTGACTCTTCCTACATGCTCCCTCCTGACTCAACCTGGGAAACTACCCAGACCTCAGGAGGAGGATTAGAGACTGTTTTCCTGGTTCTCTAGAAATAGAAGCCCATCTGGGGATTCAGTGAGAGGAAACACCAGTGAGAGAAAAGGAGGCAGGAAGTAGGATGGGCTGGCTGAACCTTCAAACTGGGAATTCCCTCAGGGGGAAGGAGGCAGGCAGGGAGGTTGGGCAGAAGTGTCCTAGACTGCCCTACTCTCTGAGGAAAGTTTGGAGTCTTGTCATGGAGTTCAGAGGACAAAGTAGACCATCAGAGGAGCTCTTTCTTGATATAAATTGCCAATTGTGATGGATTAAAATTTCTGAAGTTGGTAGCATTTCTTGCTCAATTATGCTTGGAGCTTAACTTAGGCCTCTGAAGTTAAGAATTACTTTATATTGGTGACCCAGATTGCCAACAGTAAGTGATAGTAATTAAATCAAATTAATGTTATTGGTTTATGCTTGTGGGTAATATCCAGCAGGGATACACTTCAAGGTCAAATAAAACTACTTTTAGGAATATGACTTCAGGGAAAGGTACCAGTGTGTTTCTGTGGCTTTCACAAGAAAGAACAATTGTTTTCCATGTATGTTGTGCCTTGACTATCAGAGACATGGATGTTCCTATTATTTTCTGATCATTTCTTCATTATTTTGGAAGAGGCAGTATTGAGTCTTGTGCTCTTACAGCTTTTTAGTGCAGAAAATGCATTTATTGGCGTACGTTTGGCCATCGGTTGCACAGACTGGATCTAATTCTTTTGTGCAAATATCTAGTTGATCCACATACTTGTTACAATCTGGCTGTTGAACATAAACAGACAAGATAAAATTTTTCAGATAATGAACTTTTTGAATTAAATATTCTTTACTCTTAATACAACATGATATGCATCAAAATCCAATAAATATTTTCTATATTGAGGCTAAAACTAAACATCAAGTATCAACATCTGATTAGATATAAATATATATATTGATATATATATATATATATATTTTTTTTTTTTTACTAGCCCAGTGTTATGTTTTAAAAACATACAAATAGCTGGATAAACTCATTTTACAACTTAATGAGATCTTCCCAACCCAGGGATTGAACCCAGGTCTCCCACATTGCAGGCAGACGATTTACCATCTGAGCCACCAGGGAAGCTTGCCTCTATTTCTCCTCATACTTGGGTGAGATTTTCCCCATTACCTCATATCACAAAAAATTATAAAAGTGAATGTGTTATGAGTCTCCTTTTTCTCAGTCATTTTGCTACTATATAATCTGATAGCTTAAATTATCACCATATATGTATGTATTCATATATATGAGTGTTTGTATACTTGTATTTAGCCATATACATATATATGTAATTTGGTGAGTAATGGCTCTGTAGGTAATACACATAAATAAACAATAATGTATGTATTCTCACATGGCCTGCTTTCTGAATGTCTTAAACACCTTCATTTTTTTAGATGTTTAGAAGTATAGTTGATTTTCTTCACCTCTATGTAATATTTGACCCTGTGACAACGTAAAAATTAGTTTACATTCCTCTAAGTAGAAAATTAAAAGATGCTTACTCCTTGGAAGGAAAGTTATGACCAACCTAGATAGCATATTCAAAAGCAGAGACATTACTTTGCCAACAAAGGTCCGTCTAGTCAAGGCTATAGTTTTTCCAGTACTCATGTATGGATGTGAGAGTTGGACTGCAAAGAAAGCTGAGTGCCGAAGAATTGATGCTTTTGAACTGTGGTGTTGGAGAAGACTCTTGAGAGTCCCTTGGACTGCAAGGAGATCCAACCAGTCCATCCTAAAGGAGATCAGTCCTGGGTGTTCATTGGAAGGACTGGTGTTGAAGCTGACACTCCAATATTTTGGCCTCCTGACATGAAGAGCTGACTCATTGGAAAAGACCTTGATGCTGGGAAGGATTGAGGGCAGGGGGAGAAGGGGATGACAGAGGATGAGATGGCTGGATGGCATCACCGACTTGATGGACATGGGTTTGGGTGGGCTTGGTTGTCGGGAGTTGGTGATGGACAGGGAAGCCTGGAGTGCTGCAATTCATGGGGTCGCAGAGTCAGACACAACTGAGCGACTGAACTGAAGTAGAAAAAAAAATTTTTGATCTTCTTGTTTGCTAGGATTATCAATTCTACATTAAAACCACTTTTCAGATGTCTGTATATAATAAGGTTTATTCCCAATAATTTTGAATAATGTGATAATTTTACTTTGTATGAAAAGGCAAACAGTTTTATGTGACTGGGAAGATACTATTTCTTGAACTTGGTGGAATAATGACAGTCTGTTAGTTTTTGAAGGAGTATGTTGTACACTTTTTGGTGAAATTTGCTATTAAAATTTTACACATAAAATAATTTTTTTTTTTCATTTCCCAAATTAATTGCTGTGAACTTGCCCTTTTGTGAGTTTCTCCGGAAGGTGCAAAAGCAGTTTCTGCAACCAATAGACAAAAGAAAAATTAAAAAGAGGAAGAAGAGGGAAAACAGTGTCTTTAATGGGAAGTACCCACATCTTTTGGGCTTCCCTGGGGGCTCAGATGGTAAAGAATCCGCCTGCAATGCAGGAGACCTGAGTTCAATCCCTGGGTTGGGAAGATCCCCTGGAGGAGGGCATGACAACTCACTCCAGTATTCTTGCCTGGAGAAGCCCCATGGACCGAGGAGCCTGGTGGGCTACAGTCCATGGGGCTGCAAACAGTCAGGCACGACTGAGTGACTAAGCACACACCCACATCTTTCACTAGCAAAATACTATGTAAGTTGCATACTCAAAATGTCTCACATAATGAGGTGAGGCTTTTGTGGCAGTATCAAAAAAATAATTTCACGAAAGAACTTGAAATCTGGAAACAGAATTCTAAATTCATCGTAATCTGTGAAAATGACTAAGTACAGTTTAATAATCGCCAGATCTCTTGGAGACACTATTTTTTTTCATATTTGTACATGACATATTGTTGTCAGAGAAAACACTGCCTTGCCTCTTGTGCGTCTGTGTGTGTCAGTCACTTAGTTGTGTCCAACTCTCTGTGACCCCATGGACTGCAGTCCACCAGGCTCCTCTGTCCACGGGATTCTCCAAGCAAGAATACTGTAGTGATTGCCTTTTCCTTCTCCAGGGGATCTTCCTGACCCAAGGATCGAACCCAAGTCTCCTGCATTACAGGCAGATTCTTTATCACCTGAGCTATAGGGAAGTCCCTAATATACCTATATGAAGTCACTTAATATGAAGAAGTTAATTACTACTTAATTCTTCCACACTTAACTCGAGTTTCGTGGACAACTTTCATACCTCACAGTTACTCTACTTTGAAATTGATGGGCTGCCTCTGTTTAAAGGAAGATAAGTTGTCAGCAGAGGGATCAATTAGTTCTCTCCTTACACAATGTCTTGACTTTAGTGCACTCAGAGCTGGCAAACAATGAATTGGATTGTCGAGGAATATTGGATCTGAGGACAGTATTACTCCCCACACTCTGCATTTAGAAACCATGAAACCTGACCTCCAAAAAGGGGGAAAATTAGATAAATATCTTTGGTCATAAATTATCAAACACCTAAATTCTATTGCTCATTCTAACCATCCCTTCTGTCTCCATCTTTCTAAAGTGGGAAATGAGAAACCAATATACTGATGCAATTTTTTAAAAGATATTTGTGACATGTCTCATTTCATTTGCCAGTTTAAGTATTACACACCCAGCACAGCAAGTTCCTCCATTCCTGTGTGATAGTAGTTGTTTCCTGCATCTTCTATGATGTTTGAACTGCTTCATCCAGAAGTGAAAAATACACTCACCAGAATAAAGATGAAATGCCAAGCCAATGATGAACATAATGTTGATCCATGATGAGAAGGACATGTTGTTATCAAGTCCGTGGAAGACACCTTTAGGAGTATCTGTAACAGTTGCGCATGCCACTTTAGATAGACTCTTCAGCCAATGTCTACTAAAGACATTGCTCCCACCTAGATGGCTGTTCCTTTTGCTTCCCCACAACCCTACGATTCAATAAAACACGGTGTCATTGTTGGAAGGCTTACCCAGAGACGTTTAAGAGAACCCAGGAAAATAATGCTGTTGACAAAATGGAAAGAACTGATAACTCTCTCAGAAGAAGGGCATGTTATCAAGTCTGTGGAAGATACCTTAAAGAGTGTTTGCAACAATGGTACATGACACATTAGGTAGATAGACTCCAGAACCAGGTTCTAGAAAGCTTCTTGTTTCTAAAGCAATGACTCCCACCTCCTAGATAACTATTCATTTAACCTTTCCCTTGAACCTACAATTCAATAAAATAAAGTGTCATCATTGGAAGGCTTCCCCCAGAGACATTTAAGAGAGCCCAGGAAAATAAGTCTGTTAACAAAGTGGAAAGAACTGATTACTCTCTCAGCTTTTCTGTCAGCCAGCCTGGTTGCCTGTAGTACCAATGCACGTTTGGGTCTCAGTTCTTTTCCTCAGGAAATAGAAACAGTTATTTCTGGAAAGACTAACCTGGAACAGTCCTCCTGGAATGGTACATGCCAGGGTACCCACACCTTCCTAGAGTCCCCACCTGGCCTACCTGACAGTGAGATAATGGGGAGTGATGTCAGCGGCTCTGGAGACTGTGGCTGTCTTGCTCACCTGCCTCCTCAGCCATCTCCTTCCAGCTCAGTCTCTTTTATTGTTCCTCTGGTGAGGAGTTTGATGGGGTAAGATTGATGGCCCAGGACAGATAAGACACAGAGCTATTCTGTGTCCTCACTGGAAGCTATAAAGTAGGTCAGGAGAGATGCTTCACAAGTAACCCTCCATTAATCTTCTCTCAGTAGGAGGCTTGGGGACAACTTGATCTCATGTACCCAGAAATATGGGGAAGGTTAGAGATCCTAAGATAGAGAAGAGAGGCAAAAGCTTTCCAAGCATGAGTTGAACAAAGTAAAGAGAGTCAAGCAGGAAAGAGAAGAGTCTGGGAATGGTAATTAGATAATTAAGGGCATAAGCTCTCAAACGTGTTCAAAACTGTTGGCATATTACAGTTACCTAGGAAATGGTAAAAAATAATGCATTCACCTTCTGGTAATCAGAATTGTGAATCAATTGTTAGAGGAGTAGACCTGTGAAGTAGAAGTGTAAAAGCTCCCAGAGGAGTTTCATGTGTAGCCAGGTTTGGGGGAAGCTTGTCTTGAGGAGAGGGTATAAATATATGGGGTTTTTGTTTGTTTTTAATGGAGATAATGGACATACAACATGACACATATTTAGGGTGTACAATATGTTGATTTGATCATTTATATATTTCATTATGATTACTGCTGTAGTGTTACCTAACACATCTATCATGGTAATTTTTTTTTCTTTGTAATAAGAGCAATGAAGTTTATAACAGAGTACTGTTGACTGTAATCACTACGCTGTGCATTAGATGTCTAAAACTTACTTTCCGGAGCAGGAGAGAGTGAAAGGTGGGGAGTGAAGTTGAGACTGAATGAAGCAATGCCTTAAATTATGGTAAAAATTTGATTTTACATCAGAGATACTTGGGGATATTTTTGAGATATTTTGAGATATCGTAGCCTTTTTTTAAAATGCATAGATTTTTTTCATTGGTTTTTGTCTTAATCATCTCCTTCAGTCTGACTCAGTAGAAAGAGCACTGCAGGTAAAGGATACAAGTACAAACCCCATGTATCACCGAGTCACCTGGACTCAATATTCAAACTGCATAATCCACAGTTTTCTTAGTATAAATACAAGAGTTATAGTATCTATCTTATATGTTTGTGATAAATGGGGATAAAACATTTAAACTCTCTGTGCTTAAGTTGTATGTTGGATGGTCATTTGTCACCCTAATCCTGCCTGCTACTTTTTGCAGGGAAGAAGTCTAGGATATTTACAAAGAAACTTTGAGATCAGTAATATTTCATGCTAATTTAGTTGAAGAGCTCACATATAACAGTACAGAAAATATTCCTTTACTATAGTACAATGAATATTGTATGTATACTTCCTCTTTGAATTTTGTACACAGACACCTCAGGGATGTCTGCGGGAAATCAGTCCTTCTGGGGCAGGACATTTTAGAGAAGAGTAAGCTAAAGTCTAGAGGTGGAGTTGCGGAGAAGCTCTTTATATTCCTTTGATACATATTTGTCAGCAAAGATTAAGAGCAGGAGATAAGGTCTGTGAATCATGGCAGGCTACAAGTATTTGTAATTAACTAGTGAAGATAATGTTAGGTAGCTAAATTATTTGGTGTAGCTTCATGAAGAAAAAAGTAAGCAAGGAAATGAAAATCTTATAGAATGAAAATTTTTTTAATTTATAGGATTTCCCTGGTGGTCCAGTTGTTAAAAGTCCACCTGCCAGTGCAGGGGACATGGTTCGAGCCCTGCTCTGGGAAGATTCCACATGCCAGGAGGCTGCTGAGCTTGTGTGCCACAAGCACTGAGCCTGAGCTCCAGATGGCCTGAATTGAGTTTTGTAAGAAACTACAATTATCATCTTCCAAAATAGTTGTAGCAATTTTGGAGCATTTCCAAATGCTCCACATCTGGCCAACATTTGTTGTTCTCAATGGTGTAGATTGTAGCCATTGTATTAGAAGTGTAATGGTATCTCATTGTTTTTTTATTTGAATTTCTCTGATTACATACATGATTTGAAGTATCTTTTCATGTGGTTATTTGCTACCCATATCTCTTCTTTGGTGAGGTGTTTGTTAAGGTCTTTGGCTTATTTTTTAATCTGGTTGTTTGATTTTTATTTTTTTAGTGGAAGTAGTTGATTTACACTATTGTGTTAGTTTCAGGTGTACAGCAAAGTGATTCTGAGACATATATATATACATATATCAGTTTATTTCCATTATACGTTATTTTAAGAACTTTGGGAAATAGATGGGGAAACAGTGGAAACAGTGTCAGACTTTATTTTTTGGGGCTCCAAAATCACTGCAGATGGTGACTGCAGCCATGAAATTAAAAGACGCTTACTCCTTGGAAGGAAAGTTATGACCAACCTAGATAGCATATTCAAAAGCAGAGACATTACTTTGCCAACAAAGGTTCATCTAGTCAAGGCTATGGTTTTTCCTGTGGTCATGTATGGATGTGAGAGTTGGACTGTGAAGAAGGCTGAGTGCCGAAGAATTGATGCTTTTGAACTGTGGTGTTGGAGAAGACTCTTGAGAGTCCCTTGGACTGCAAGGAGATCCAACCAGTCCATTCTGAAGGAGATCAGCCCTGGGATTTCTTTGGAAGGAATGATGCTAAAGCTGAAACTCCAGTACTTTGGCCACCTCATGCGAAGAGTTGACTCGTTGGAAAAGACTCTGATGCTGGGAGGGATTGGGGGCAGGAGGAGAAGGGGACGGCAGAGGATGAGATGGCTGGATGGCATCACTGACTCGATGGACGTGAGTCTGGGTGAACTCCGGGAGTTGGTGACGGACAGGGAGGCCTGGTGTGCTACAATTCATGGGCTCGCAGAGTCGGACACGACTGAGCGACTAAACTGAACTGAACTGAACTGAACTGAACTGAATATAGTTCTGTGTGTTATAGACTAAATTCTTATTGCTTATGGTAGTGTACATCTATTAGCCCCATACTCCTAATTTTTCCTCCCTACTCCTCTCCCGTTGATAACCTCATATTTAATTTCTATACCTGTAAATCTGTTTGTGTATTGTAAATGAATTTATTCACCTTATTTTTTAGATTGCGTATTTAAATATCATACAGTATCTGTATTTCTCCACCTGACTTAGTTTGATAACACCTAGGTCCATCCCTGTTGCTGAAAGTGGCAGTATTTTATTCTTTACAGCTGTTGTTGTTGTTCAGTTGCCAAGTCGTGTCCAGCTCTTTGCAACCCATGAACTGCAGCATGCCAGCCCTCTCTGTCCCTCATCATCTCCCGAAATTTGCCCAGGTTCATGTCCTTTGCATTGGTGATGTCATCCAGCCACCCCATCTTCTGATGCCCTCTTTTCCTTCTGTCTTCAGTCTTTCCCAGCATCAGGGACTTTTCCAATGAGTCAGCTTTTCACATCCATCAGATGACCAAAATATTAGTGCTTCAGCTTCAGCATCAGTGCTTCCGACAAGTATTCAGAGTTGACTTCCCTTAAGATTGACTGGTTTGTTCTCCTTGCTGTCCAAGAGACTCTCAGGAGTTTTCTCCAGCACCACAGTTTGAAGGCATCAATTCTTCACGGATCTGCCTTCTTTATGGTCCAGCTCTCGTGACCACTGGGAAGACCATAGCCTTGGCTATAAGGACCTTTGTTGGCAGAGTAATCTCTCTGCTTTTCAGCACACCATCTAGGTTTGTTATAGCTTTCCTGTCAAGATGCACATGTCTCCTGATTTCATGGCTGCAGTGGCCATTCGCAGTGATTTTAGAGCGCAAGAGGAGGAAATATGTTACTACTTCTACCTTTCCCCCACCTCTATTTGCCATAACTCCAGTACTTTGGCCACGTCATGCGAAGAGTTGACTCATTGGAAAAGACTCTGATGCTGGGAGGGATTGGGGGCAAGAGGAAAAGGGGACGACAGAGGATGAGATGGCTGGATGGCATCACTGACCCAATGGATGTGAGTTTGAGTGAACTCTGGGAGTTGGTGATGGACAGGGAGGCCTGGCGTGCTGCGATTCATGGGGTCGCAAAGAGTCGGACACGACTGAGCGACTGATCTGATCTGATCTGAATGGGGCCAGATGCCATGGTCTTGGTTTTTTTAATGTTTAGTTTTAAGCCAGCTCTATTACTCTCTTCCTTCACCCTCATCAGTTCAGTTCAGTTCAGTCACTCAATCGTGTCTGACTCTGCAACCCCATGAACTGCAGCACGCCAGGCCTCTCTGTCCATCACCAACTCCTGGAGTCCACCCAAACCCATTTGCATTGAGTTGGTGATGCCATCCAAAAATCCTCTGTCGTCCCCTTCTCCTCCTGCCCTCAATCTTTCCCAGCATCAGGGTCTTTTCAAATGAGTCAGCTCTTTGTATCAGGTGGCCAAATATTGGAGTTTCAGCTTCAAAATCAGTCCTACCAATGAACACCCAGGACTGATCTCCTTTAGAATGGACTGGTTGGATCTCCTTGCAGTCCAAGGGACTCTCAAGAGTCTTCTCCAAGACCACAGTTCAAAAGCATCAATTCTTCAGTGTTCAGCTTTCTTCACAGTCGAACTCTCACATCCATACCTGACCACTGGAAAAACCATAGCCCAGACCTTTGTGGACAGAGTAATGTCTCTGCTTTTTAAAATGCTGGGTTGGTCATAACTGTCCTTCCAAGGAGTAAGCGTCTTTTAATTTCATGGCTGGAATCACCATCTGCAGTGATTTTGGAGCCCAGAAAAATAAAGTCAGGCAGTGTTGCCACTGTTTCCCCATCTATTTCCCGTGAAGTGATGAGACCAGATGCCATGATCTTCGTTTTCTGAATGTTGAGCTTTAAGCCAACTTTTTCACTCTCCTCTTGCACTTTCATCAAGAGGCTCTTTAGTTCTTCTTCACTTTCTGCCAAAAGGGTGGTATCATCTGCATATCTGAGGTTATTGATATTTCTCCCAGAAATCTTGATTCCAGCTTGTCTTCCTCCAGCCCAGCATTTCTCATGATGTACTCTTCATATAAGTTAAATAAGCAGGGTGACAATATACAGCCTTGATGTACTCCTTTTCCTATTTGGAACCAGTCTGTTGTTCCATGTCCAGTTCTAACTGTTGCTTCCTGACCTGCATATAGGTTTCTCAAGAGGCAGGTCAAGAGTCTTCCCATCTCTTGAAGAATTTTCCACAGTTTATTGTGATCAACACAGTCAAAGGCTTTGGCATAGTCAATAAAGTAGAAATAGATGTTTTTCTGGAACTCTCTTGTTTTTTCCATGATCCAGAGGATGTTGGCAATTTGATCTCTGGTTCCTCTGCCTTTTCTAAAACTGGCTTGAACATCTGGAAGTTCATGGTTCACATACTGCTGAAGCCTGGCTTGGAGAATTTTGAGCATTACTTTACTAGCATGTGAGATGAGTGCAATTGTGCAGTAGTTTGAGCATTCTTTGGCATTGCCTTTTTTGGGAATTGGAATGAAAACTGACCTTTTCCAGTACTGTGGCCACTGTTGAGTTTTCCAAATTTGCTGGCATATTGAGTGCAGCAGCAGTTTCACAGCATCATCTTTCAGGATTTGAAATAGCTCATCTGGAATTCCATGACCTCCACTAGCTTTGTTTGTAGTGATGCTTTCTAAGGCCCACTTGACTTCACATTCTCGGAGAGAAGTTGAAGTTCATTAAATTTTGAAATATTTTACTTCAAAGGATGCTGTGAAGAATGTTCAAAAGGCAACTCAAACATGGGAGAAAATATTTGCAAGTTGTATATCTAATAAGGGCCTTTTGTGTTATTGTTCAGTCGCTAAGTCATATCTGACTCTTTGTGACCCTGTAAACTGCAGCACACCAGGCTGTCCTGTTCTTCACTATCTCCCTGAGTTTGTTCAAACTCATGTTCATTGAGTCAGTAGTGCAATCCAACCTTCTCATCCTCTGTTGTTTCCTCCTCCTCTTGCTGTCAATCTTTCCCAGCATCAGAGTCTTTTACAATGAATCAGCTCTTTGCATCAGGTTGCCAAAGTATTGGAATTCCAGCTTTAGCACCAGTCCTTCCAATGAATATTCACGGTTGATTACCTTTGTAAGTGAAAGTTGCTCAGTCATATCTGACTCTTTGCTTCCCCATGGACTGTATAGTCCATAGAATTCTCCAGGCCAGAATACTGGAATGGGTAGCCTTTCCCTTCTCCAGGGGATCTTCCCAACCCAGGGATCAAACCCAGGTCTCCTGCATTACAGGTGGATTCTTTACCATCTGAGCCACAAGGGAAGCCCAAGAATACTGGAGTGGGTAGCCTATCCCTTCTCTAGCAGATCTTCCTGACCCAGGAATTGAACCTAGGTCTCCTGCATCACAGGTGGATTCTTTACCAACTGAGCTATGAGGGAAGCCATGATTTCCTTTAGGATTGACTTATTTGATTTTTGAGCCCAAGAAAATGAAATCTGACACTGTTTCTACTTTTCCCCATCTATTTGTCATGAAGTGATAGGACCAGATACTGTGATCTTTGTTTCTTGAATGTTGAGTTTTAAGCTAGCTTTTTCACTCTCCTCTTTCATCTTCATCAAGAGGCTTTTTAGTTCCTCTTCACTTTCTGTCATTAAAGTAGTATCATCTACATATCTGAGGTTGTTGATTTTCTCCCTGCAATCTTGATTCCAGCTTGTGAGTCATCTAGCCCAGCATTTCATATGATGTATTCTGCATATTCATTAAATTTGCAGGGTAACAATAGAGCCTTGACATACTCCTTTCCCAATTTTGAACCAGTCTGTTGTTCCATGTCCAGTTCTAACTGTTGCTTCTTGTCCTGCATACAGGTTTCTCAGGAGGCAATTAATGTGGTCTGGTATTCCCATCTCTTTAAGAATATTCCACAGTTGGTTGTGATCCACACAGTCAAAGGATTTAGTGTCATCAATGAAGCAGAAGTAAATGTGTTTTTTTTTTTTTTTTTTTGCGGGGGGGTGGGGGTGGGGGGGGATTCTCTTGCTTTTTCTATGGTCTATCAGCCTTTTCTAAATCCAGCTTGTATGTTTGGAAGTTTTCAGTTCACATACTCCTGAAGCCTAGCTTGAAGAATTATCTTGCTAGCGTGTGAAATGAGTGCCATTGTATGGTAATTTGAATATTCTTTGGCATTGCTTTTCTTTGGGATTGGAATTAAAACTAACCTTTTCCAGTCCTGTGGCCACTGCTGAGTTTTCCATATTTGCTGGCATAATGAGTGCAGTACTTTCACAGCATCATCTTTTAGGATTTGAAATAGCTCAGCTGGTTACTAGTGCCTAGAAACCAAGTTATATAAAGAACTCTACCAAATCAAAAAGAGGAATATTAAGAACTTAACTTTTAAAATTCAGCATTCAAAAAACTAAGCTCATGGCATCCAGTTCCAACACTTCATGGTAAATAGATGGGGAAAAAGTAGAAACAGTGACAGGTTTTATTTTCTTGGGCTCCATTGCAGTCACCACTGTGGACAATGACAGCCATGAAATTAAAAGATGTCTGCTTCTTGGAAGGAAAGCTATGACAAACCCAAAAAGCATATTCAGAAGCAGAAATATTGCTATGCTGACAAAGTCTGTATAGTCAGACAATGATTTTTCCAGGAGTCATATATGGATGTAGATTTGTAGCATAAAGAAGGCTGAGCCCTGTAGAATCGATGCTTTCGAATGTGGTGCTGGACAAGACTCTTGCAAGTCCTTTGGATAGCAAGGAGATCAAACCAGTCAATCCTAAAGGAAATCAACCCTGAGTTTTCATTGGAAGGACTGATGCTGAAGCTGAAGCTCCAATACTTTAGGCACCTGATGCAAAGAGCTGACTCATTTGAGAAGACTCTGATGCTGGGAAGGATTGAAGGCAGGAATACAGTGGGTAACAGAGGATGAGACGGTTGGATGGCATCACTGATACAAAGGACGTGAGTTGAGCAAACTCCAGGAGATAGGGAAGGACAGGGTAGCCTCGCGTGCTGCAATTCACGGGGTCTCAAAGATTCAGACATGACTTAGTAACTGAAGAACAATAATTTTTTTAAAAGGCAAAGAATTTAAATAGACATTTCTCTAGAGAAGTTATGCAAGTGGCACATGAAAAAACATTAAACACTTAATCATAAGGGCATGTAAATCCAACCCCAATTGAATATTAATTCACACCCACTGGGATAAATATAATTATTTTAAAATAATAAAATTGTGATTTGGTTTGAAAATATGGAGAAATTGGAACTTTTTTACAACCCTCATGAGGAAGGAAAGGGTCCCCTCTCTGTTGCAAACAGTTTCACTGTTCCCTCAAAAAATATTAAAGATAGCATTATCTCTACATTTCTTTTACTATAATAAAGCTTTAAATGAGCAGTGGGCCTGTTAGTCAATGTCTGCTTCTTGTTAGTGGGAGATGGAAAGTAGTGGAAAGCTATCATCAGACTTAGACTAACTTAGACTAGAAATGGATAGCCTAGGTTGAGGAAAGCAGTCCCATCTAGAATTTGAATATCACTCAACTACCTTTCAGAGAAGGCAGTGGAAACCCACTCCAGTACTCTTGCCTCCATCCCATGGATGGAGGAGCCTGGTAGGCTGCAGTCCAAGGGGTCGCAAAGAGTCGGACACGACTGAGCGACTTCACTTTCACTTTTCACTTTCATGCATTGGAGAAGGAAATGGCAACCCACTCCAGTGTTCTTGCCTGGAGAATCCCAGGGATGGAGGAGCCTGGTGGGCTGCCGTCTATGGGGTCACACAGAATCAAACACTACTGAAGCGACTTAGCAGCAGCAGCAACTACCTTTTGGCTTATTTATGAAAGAGAAAGAAAATAACATGTAAAATTTTTCCCAAGCTTCAGAAATCTTATGCTATCTTTGAATAGATTTTTCAACTAATTCAATTATAGAACTTAAGTTCTAATTAATTATTTAATGAATTAAGGTTCTTATTGTTTAACATTTGTGATCATAACATTAACCTTAAGTGCTTATTAGAATTCAACTTCCTCGTCCCTTTTTCTTGGAGAATTTGATTCAATAGCATAGAAAGGAGCCAAACAGTTTACACTTTTGGTAAATACCAAAGAATTTTGAAATAGTTCAAATTTTCATCTTTGAAAATATTGAAATTATATTTGATTAACCCCTTGTTGAAAGAAAGGGTGTTTTAATAAAGATAACATCATTATTAACATTTTAATGATTGAAATATTTATTATTTTAAATTACACTAGCTTTTATGTTACCAAGCATGCAAGTGACATTAGTTTTTCAAACTACCATTGAATAAATTTAATATAAAGAATGAAAATCCTGAAATCATGAAAAATTAATTTTGGAAAGAATCTGAATGCTCTATATTCTATCAATAGCTCTTGTTTCATAGAATTGACCTGGTTAGCTCTGACTGAGAAGACTCTAATTGCCTGTTGAATGCACCACAGAATGTAATTACAATTTATGAGCTGCTTTATCAATATTCACATTCACCAAAATGTTGAAAATGAATATCGGCATCATTATTCCTATAAAGAAAGAGAGGAAACAATTAGAGTTTTAAGGAAGAAATAAAGTACATTACACTTTAAAAAAATTAAAAAGGATATTAATAGAAAAACTGGTGAAATCCAAACAAATTCTGTAGATTAGTTAATACTGATAAACCAAAGTTAATTTGCTACTTTTGACATGTGTGCCAGGTTTCCATAAGGAGTTAATCTTAGGAGAAACTGGATAAAGGATACAAAAACTGGTACTATCTTTGAAATTTCTCTGTAAATCTAAAATTACTCCACCATAAATTTTTATTTAAAAGGGAATATTTTAAACTCCCAGTGTAGTATCACTGAGAAAATTACACTCAATGCTGTAAGTTCTACCATAGATTGTACAGATTGGAGTCATTTCTGTGATACAGAAATGTAGATAATGTGCATGCAGAATAGAGTTTGGATGTTAAACATAAAAACTCCAAAAATCTTTTCAATAAGGAGGATTTGAAAATGGAACAAGGTAGAGTGGCTGTGTTCCACTTGCAGAAGCAACTGGACTCTGCTTGCTCCTAGAGCCGGTTCCCATCTGGGCCCACTTCACTCTTCCTGTGCACTCAGTCCTGATTCAGGTTTGGGACTCACCCAGATCTGAGAGAGGAGAGACTGGAGACTATCTCAGCAGTCCTCCAGAAACACATGCCTCTTTGGGGATTAAATGTGCAAAGATTTTGTGAGAGGAAATACCCCCTGAGAGGAAATGAGGCAGGAGGTAGAAGGCTGGCTGAACCTTTAGACTGCAGACTGTCTCAGAGGAAGGAGGCAGAAAGGGAGATTAGATAGACGTGCTCTAGAATGCCCCACTCTCCAGGGAAGATTTGGAGGCTGTCATAGTGGCTCAGATGGTAAAGCATCTGCCTGCACTGTAGGAGACCCGAGTTTGATTCCTTGGTCGGAAAGATCCCCTCGAGAAGGGAATGGCAACCACTCCAGTATTCTTGTCTGGAAAATTGCATGGACAGAGGAACCTGGCAGACTACAGTTCATGGGATCACAAAGGGTCGGACATGACTGAGTGACTAACACACACAGAGAGTTTTTGAGACAGTCAACCTTGACAGGAGTCCCTTTCTAACATGAATGGGCTGATTTTGATAAATTTCTGAATTCAGTGGTCTGTTTGGTTCTTGAACAATTATGCTCCCTTCAGCTGGAAATCTGCAAGGGTCAATCACATGGCCACCACACAGAGCTGGGCTTTGGAATTACATTCTATTGGTTGTTAGTCTGCCATTAGTAACTCATAATTAAGTTAAATTAATTGTTTACACATTTGCACAATATCAATCAAAATTATTGATAGCTCAAACACAAAATTACTTTCAGAAACAAGAACTTCAGGGAAAGAAAAAAGAGTGGCCCCTAATATTTTACAATGACCTTACAGTTATTTTCTATATATATATTGTGCCTTGGTACAATCAGCAGATTGTACAGATTTACCATCACCTTGTAATGATTTCTTCATACCTTGGAAGACCAAATATTTACTATCGTGTACTTACATCTTTTCATTGCAGAAAGTACATTCATTGCTGTAGGTTTTTGCGTCACTGGCACAGATTGGATTGTATTCTCTGGTGCAAGCTTCTGTATACACTTTACAGTCTGGCTGTTAAATGCAGAGACAACATAAAATTCATTAGGGAATGAAAGTCTGAGTAAAATTTGTTTAGTCTTGATATAAAGTACCATGCACGAAAATTGGAAATATATTTTATATTTAGGTTTAAAAAAAAATTATTTATTTATTTTTAGCCTTGCCGGGTCTTTGTTGCTATGTGGGCTTTTTCCAGCTGTCGTGAGTGAGGACTACTCTAGCTGCAGTTTGTGGGCTTCTGATTGTGGGGCTTCTCTTGTTGCAGCGCATGGACTCTAGGACATGTGGGCTTCAGTAGCTGTGGTTCCCAGGCCCTAGAGCACAGGCTCAATAGTTATGGCACGCAGGCTTAGTTGCTCTGTGGTATGTGGGATCTTCCCTGTTCAGGGATTGAACCCATGTCTCCTGAATTGGCAGACAGATTCTTTACCACTCGGAGAAGGCAATGACAACCCACTCCAGTCCTCTCACCTGGAAAATCCCATGGACGGAGGAGCCTGGTAGGCTGCAGTCCATGGGGTTGGGAAGAGTCGAATACGACTGAGCGACTTCCCTTTCTTTACCACTGGGTCACCAGGGAAGCAACCTATGTTTAGTTTTAAAAACTACTATCTATAACACTACAACTTATAAAACTAACACACATCCCACTTAAAAGTAAAATATTATTGTCTTCATAAACCTGCTCTAATTTTTTAAAGAGGTCATAAAACTGGCTAAATGTGTTTTTGTAATTTAGTGACCATCATCTTCACTTCCCTTTCAAACTCAAGAAGAAATCATGAAATTAGATTGTTCTTTTTCTTATTCCCATTCTTGATAATTCCAACTAAATCTATGTGTTTGTGCATGTGTGTGTATGTGTGTGTGTGTGTATATCTCTATCTATCTATCTATCTATACAGAAGATACAAATGCAGTTTGTTTACTGTTGACAGTTTTGGTATTTGACATAATAAAAAATACTATATATCTGCTTATATCATCTACTTTTTAAACATGTGATTCTGTTTATTCAGATATTTAGAGCTATAGGTTTTTTTTTTTACCTTTATGTAATATCATACTATGTGGATCTATAGAACTTTTTATCTTAAATATATATTTAGGTTGATTCTTTTTCCTTTGTTATGCTAAGATGAACACTACTACTCTAAACACCTTCAACCTTTCTCAGAAGCTTGTATGAAGCAACATTTATGCCCATTAATTAAATTTTTGTGTAACAGGATATGCACCTTTTTATGTTGTCTAGATAATGACAGATAGCTTTGTATGGCTAAGTTTCTATTTTTTGACCTTGTTGTAATACTGCTGCTGCTGCTGCTGCTAAGTCACCTCAGTCGTGTCCGACTCTGTGCGACCCCATAGACGGCAGCCCACCAGGCTCCCCTGTCCCTGGGATTCTCCAGGCAAGAGTACTGGAGTGGGTTGCCATTTCCTTCTCCAATGCATGAAAGTGAAAAGTGAAAGTGAAGTCGCTCAGTCGTGTCCAACTCTTAGCAACCCCATGGACTGCAGCCCTCCAGGCTCCTCCGTTCATGGGATTCTCCAGGCAAGAATACTGGAGTGGGTTGTCATTTCCTTCTCCGGTTGTAATACTATCTTTTTAGTTTTGGAAAGACCTCTCTGATGCACAATTTTTGATGAATTTTTCTGTTAAAATGTATAATATATGAAAGTTGATTGCTTATCTTTTTCAACCTGCACCTGTATTAACTTACCGGAAATCCGAAATCAGGTTCAAAATAAATTTCTGCAACCAACACATGGGTAAAAAAAGAAAGTTAAAAATGAAGGAGGAGTGGGGGAGGGGCAAGGGAGAGAGGGAGAGGAAGATGGAGAGGGAGGAGAAAGGGAAGGGGAGGAGAAGAAAGAAACAGAAGGAGTAGGGAGGGAGAAAGAGGAAGAGGAGGAGAAAGGGAAGGGGAGGAGAAGAAAGAGATAGAAGGAGAGAAAGGGGAAGAGGAGGAGAAAGGAAAGAGGAGGAGAAGAAAGAAACAGAAGGGGAGAAAGAGGAAGAGGAGGAGAAAGGAAGGGGGAAAGAAGAATCAATTTTAGTAAACAAGGCCCATATTTATTAGTAGCAGAAACATGTGCACATAAAATATTAGAGACTCCACAACTAATGAAGCAAGACTTTCCTGCCATTAACAAAACAAAAAAAATCATAAAACAATACCAAATTTGGAAATATTTTATTATTATTTATTATTCAGTTATTGTAACTCTGTGAAAATTAATGCAACATATTTTTGAATTCCAAACAGCTTTCTTTGAAAGTATCATAAGGGATTCAGATTGAGTGATAATCAGAATATCAAGCAATACTAGATCTAGAAAAGATCATTTCTCCCCCTAGGTTTGCCTTTAACAATCTGACTACCAGAAAGAAAAATAATATAGGTCATGTTCAATAGCTGTAGACAAAGAGCAAAATTCTAGTGCTCACTCTAACCCGCTCTACTCTGTCTCTACTTGTCCAAAACGGGAGATGAGAAAAAGCAACCCGCTGATGCCTTTTTCAAAAGACATTTGTAATATGCCCTTTTTCACTTTATCAGTTTAAGATTTACAAGCCCAGTAAAAAAACAACCTCCTTCATTCCTAGTTTAGAGAAGTTGTTTCCCATATTTTCTAAGATATGTAAAATATTTCACCTTGTACTGGAAAATTCACTCACCAGAATAAAGAGGAAATACCAAGGCAATGATGAAAATAGCTTTGATCCATGATAAGAAGAGAGACATTTTGTCAAGTCTGTGGAAGGAAACTGACATGTTTATAGCACAGAGACAAATTTCTATTTCTAGATGAAAGTGTCTTATGATATAGAAACCCCTCCAGCCCCAGATTCCTAATTATAGTGGGCTATTCCCTTCTCTCTTCCCTTAACCCACAGAAGCAGCATGACACACATGTGAACAGAAGGCCTTGGACAGACTTGCAAGAAATGCTAGAGCAGGTCCTCTTTGTCCACTTCAGAAGGAACCAACCTTTGACTCAGCCCACAAGGAGCCTGGCTGCATTTAAAGAAGTACGTGCTTAGGAAGTTCAGTTTTTCCTCAGAAAATAGAAAGTTATTTCAGGAAGGACTGACCTGGAGCGGTCCTCACTGCAGTGTGACACACCAGGGCTGCCTTCATAGCATCCCCGCCTGACCTACCTGACACAGAGAAGGTGGTAGAAAGCAAGGGCAGCAGCTCCAGGGACTGCGCCTGTTTCTATCTCCTTTTCTTCTCAACCACTTCCCCCAGCCGAGCAGTCTCCCTCATTGGGCCGTTGGTGAGGAGCCTTGTTGGGGGAAACAGATGGTCCCCGGCAGATAAGACTCTGAGGTTTTCTGTATTCTTCCTCACAAAGATCTCACACAGATCATCTCTCTAGAGGAGGTCTGGAGCAGTTTTATCTGATGAACCCAGAACTATGAGGAGAGGAAAAAGAAATACAAAAAATGATAGATCTTAAGATAGAGAAGAGATGTGGAAACTTTTCAGGCTATTGAGTTGCAGAGAACAAGAGAATCAAAGTCAGAAGAGTCTTGTGAACTATAATCAAACACATGCTGAGAGCCTCTATTTCGTGACAGAGCACTGTAGACTTAAGATTTATTGTAAATTCAAACTCTCCTTAAAGTTTAAATTTAAACGTTTTATGTTGATAATTGTAGATTTATTACATAGAGTTGTCAGAAATAAGAGAGATTCTCCTGTATCTTTTAACAAGTTTCTCCCAGTGGGAATGTCTTACAGGATTACAGTACAAAGTCCCCACCAGGAATTGACATCAGCTGGAGACCTTTTATCAGTGTTGGTTATCAACACCAAGACTGTGAATCAATTGTTAAATATATGAGATCTGGGCAATGGTATGTTTGCAAAGCTCCCAGATGAGTATTGGGACAGTTTTGGAACCCCGAACTTACATAATGTTATATGTCAACTATATCTCAATAAAACTAAAGAAAATAAAAGAAGGCTCATTGGAGTGAGGTTGAGTCCACGTGGAGCAATGCCTTAAATTCTATATTAAATAAGGTAAGTGGGTGACATTGGAGGCTTTGAAGTAGGGTAATATTTAATCAGCTATTGTCTCCCTAATTAATGAATCTCCTTCACTGATTTCTAGAAAAAGTTCTGTCAGTTGAAAGACTTGAATTCAAATTCAAATACTACCGCTGAGTAACCATGACACACTATTTAGAATTTCTAATATAAAAATTCTTTATTTTAAATAGGGAACTGACACTTCCTGCCTCTTAGATGTCAGGGATAAAATATTAAGATAATCTGCCTTCAGGTTTGGAATAGACTTACATTTGCCACCCTAATCTAACTTGCCTTTTATAGCTGTGGAGAAAGGTAGGATTTAGAAAGGAAACTTTGAATGTAGCAGTGCTCCGTTCCAACTGAATCGGAGAATACAAACTCTGATGAGTGCAGAAAGTGCTCTATCATTACATGACAGTGAATATTACTCTTGCAGTAGCTCTGAATTATTTACATAACTACAACCAGAGGTGTCTGCAGTGCACCAGTCCTTCTGGTGCAGGACATTTGAGGAAAAGTAAATTGAAGTTTAGAATTGAAATGTCTTCGTGTCGCACACACTAGATCTCTCCTTTTATATATGTGTGTCAGCAGAGATTAAAAGCAGAAGAGACTGCCTATGAATCACAGCAGGCTACAATATTTTCATTTTTTACCTAGCCAGTAAAGGGAATGTTAGATGTGAATTAAAAGTTCCATAAAGATTAAAAAGAACATATTACTCAACTTGAACCAGAGGTAAGAAAAATACTCTGTATTTAACATAATAGGGGTATTAAAAGAGAGAAGAAAAATAGGAAGTAAAAGCAGTCTCTAGTCTTTCTGGTGTCACTGCCCCATATGTTCTGGGCAAAGTAACCCAGCATTTGGGCAATAACAAGAAAGAGCTACTGAATTTACATGTAAAACAGCAACTAAGACCCACGTGTGAACTTCCACTGGTCACTGAACAAAGTGTTTTTTGTTTGGGGGATCTTTTGTTTTTTTGGAAACTTTATTCTGTTAGAGAGGGAATTATAAAAGTCTCCATTTGCCAGTATTTCAAAGGACGCTGAAGTCTTCTAGTCTGCTTGTTGTCCTTTTTTTGATTCAACTTACTGGGTGCCATATAGCATGCTTTAAAAGATACCTCAGGCTGTGATCAATACAAATGTCTGGACAAGAGCAACTCTTACCTCACTTGTCCAGGACAAGAAAACCCAGAATATTATGAGAATATTTGTTCTACATCAAGACATTGCAGTTTCTTCTAAGCAAAGTGAAAGTGCAAGTCGCTCAGTTGTGTCCGACTCTTTGCGACCCCATGCACTGCGCAATCTGTGGAATTCTCCAGGCCAGAAGACTGGAGTGGGTGACCTTTCCCTTCTCCGGGGGGATCTTCCCAACCCAGGGATCGAGCGCAGGTCTCCTTTAAGGAATAGCATTCTAAATGCAAGAATCATTTTACTAAACATAGTATGCCACCATTTTATGTTCAAGATTATACTTAAATTATGTCAGATATGACTTCAATAGCAAGCCAGAACTTTCAAACAGAGGTGACGAAAGTATTTGCCTGATGAACAATTTATACTCAGTTATAGGAATATCTAATCCAATAGCTGAATTATTAATTATCAAAAGACCAAAAAGACCGTAAAATAACATTTTTACTTTAAATAAATTTGGGAGATAATTTTCCTTTAGGGATTCAGAAATGCCTGCATATCTTTTTAATTGTATAGAGTCACAACTCTGGGTTGTTACATCCACTAAAAGTTATTCAGTGAAATTCAGATCTAGAGCTTATCAATCCTATTGTTCTAAATTGAAAAAAAAAACAAAAAACCTGCTTTTTTTTTTTTTAAACCAGGGGTAGATAACAGAACAGAACTGGGTTTAGATAATACAACTATTAAAAAGGGTGACTGAATTTTGAAATTATTTCTTACACTTATTAAATTATCATTTGTATACAGTATAACTCAACTTTCATAGTTGTATAGTTCTATAAATTTAGACAAGCTTATTGTAATTGTGTAAGCACCACCACAATAAAAATATAGGATATCTCTTTAACTCCCCCAATTTCCCTTCTGCTGTTTTGTAATCAATTCGTTCCCCTTCTCCTAGCATTTGGGGACCACTAATCTAATTTCTGTTTACTATATTTGACCAATTTTATGTCAGAATAGATGTAGATTCATAAAAGATGTAGAAGCAATATAGTCAGGTCCTATTTTGTCTTACTGATCTTCCTCAGTGATAAAGTCTTACATACTCACAATACAGAGGAAATGAGCAAATTGACATGGTATACTACTGTTAACTGAATTATGTACCTTATTTGGATTTCAACATTTGATAAAGGAACTCTTAATTATTTGATGCATAGTTCTATGGAAAGTGTTTCATGTACAGATTAATATAACTACTACCATATTCAGGATGTAGAATTCAGTCATCACAAATAAGCTCCCTCTTGCTTCCCCTTGATACTCTCTCACCAACCATAACCACTGCCATTCATTCCTCTTTTCTTCATCATTATAATTTTGCAATTTGTTTAGTAATATATGAATAGAGCCATAAAATAAAAAAGATTTTGAGGTTGAATTTTTAACTCCTGATTATAATGTAGCTGATCATAATGTGTCCACTTGGATTGGTGTATACATCTTTAGTCTGTTCCTCTTTATTTCTGGATAATTTTTTTAACTTTTTATTTTATATTGGAGTATAGTCAATTAACAAACAGTGTTGTGATAGTTTCAGATGAACAGTGAAGGGACTCAACTGTACATATACTTGTAGCCATTCTCCTCCAAACTCCCCTCTCTGGGCAGTATTGTATTGTACAGATGTACCATAATTTATCTGTTCTCCCATTGAAGGACATTTGAGTTGTTTCCCATTTGGGGATATTATTTTTAAAATGCTTTTAGGAAGATTCAGGCTCAGGATTTTGTATAAATCTAAGTTTTGCTTTGTACAGGGTAAATGTCTAGGAGTACCATTCTTGAGTCATATGGCAAGTGTATGCTTAATTTTTTAGAATCTGCCAAGCTGATTTTTGAAGTATGTATACACTGCACCTGGCAATACATGATAAAACAATTCTTCCATATCCTTGACAGGATTACCTACTGCTAGTATTGTTTATTCTTGCCAATCTAATAGGCATGCAGAGGTATCTCACTGTGGCTTTAATTTGCATTTTTCTCATGGTTAATATCTTTTCCATGTGTTTCTTTTCCTTTCAAATGCATGCACATTGACACACACACACAGGGCTGGTTGTGTTCTTACTGTTGAGTTTACAGAGGCCTATATTCTGGGTACACATCTCTTTCAGATACTTGATTTTCACCCTTTCCCTCCAGCTCTGTTACTGGACTTTTCATCTTTGTAACAGAGTCTTTCCCAGAGCAGAGTTTTTAAATTTAATGAAGTCAATTTATGATACGTTTTTTAAAATAAATTATGTTTTTGTTTAACCTCTAAGAACTCTTAATTTAACTGTAGATCAGTAATAGTTTCTTCTATGTTCTCTTATAAAAGGTTTTTATAAGAAAATAATTTCATTTTTACATTTAAACACTTAAATTTGTTTCATTTTGGTTTACTCTTTTAGTAAAGTTGTGGGGTATTTTCAGATTCATTATTTGACTGCTCACGTTTAATACTTCTAACACCATTTGGTGAAAACATGCCTGCTAAGTATGTTCATTAAATTTCCTCAAGACAGTTTGTAAACTAATTAAGATATGCTTCACTAACTGTCATTGACTGAAGATAGAGATCAAAATCCTCAAGTCATAAGATCTTAGAACTGATCAGGACTTTGAATATCTACATTCCTGTTTTCTCTAGAAGGATTCATTCACCTGGTTTAGGAATATAAGAGCCTGAATTATGAAGAGTACTTATAGAATCTGCTGCAAAATGGAGTAAAAATAAAAGACATACTATTATGTAGCTCCATCAAAAATTTCCATCTTCATAGAGTTCTGCACACTTTTCCTTCAGAGAAAGATGAGTTACAGAAAAAGCAAAAGAAATAAAAGAACACAAACTCCCAGGACATCTACAAAGTGTTTCTCAATAAGGAGGATTTGAACTTAGACACAGTGAAGAGGTTGTGCTCCATTTCCTCCAGCAGCTGATCCTTACTGGCTCCCTGTCCCTGCACACATCCTCTCCCCTTTGGGGTGGAGTATCTCTTGATACTTCCTATATGCTCAGTCCTGACTCAGGACTCAGACCTGACCTAAGAAAGGGAAGGCTTTACATACCGTATTATTCTAAGTCCAAGAAACAGATGCAATTTACAGATTAAAAGTGCAAAAATTTTGCAAGAGGAAATCCCTATATAGGATGGAGGGGAGGGGTGGAATGGGGAGAGAGACAGAAAGGGTGTCAGAGTTTGAAATCACAAACTCCTTCAGGGTGAAGGAGTGAGGGATGAGTGGTTGGAGTCCTAGACCACCCTGAATGGTAAGAAAGATTTGGAAAGTTTTCATGGAGCTCATGAGACAAGTTAACCATCCAGAGAGTCCTTTTCTAGTATGGATGGGCCCACTGTGATGGATTTGAGTTCAGCAGTCAGTAGGGTTCTTTGCCTAGGGTCAGTAAGTATAACAGTATGCCATGTAAATAATGAAATGCCAAGGTCAAGAGCAGGAAGGAAAAAAAAAAGACTCATAATAAAAGGTACAGAGGATCAGTAAAGAAGGGCAAAACATACAGAATTTGAAGGCTACGATAAAGATTGTGGTCACAATCCTTCATAGGATTGCCATGGACCCTAGATGTATTAGAAGTACTTTATGAAAGATATGATAAGATTGACCCCTAAAAAATATTCCTCTGGTTATAACAGTAGAATAAAAAAAAATGGCTGGATGGATATAGATAAAATACTTAGGAAATCATTGCAATAGTCTTGAGTAACAGAACACAGTACCTTACACTTATTTGGTTGATACTAAAGATCATTGCATCTGGTCTCATCACTTCATGGCAAATAGATGGGGAAACAGTGGAAACAGTGTCAGACTTGATTTTTGGGGGCTCCAAAATCACTGCAGATGGTGATTACAGCCATGAAATTAAAAGACGCTTACTCCTTGGAAAAAAAGTTATGACCAACCTAGATAGCATATTGAAAAAAAGAGACATTACTTTGCCAACAAAGGTCCATCTAGTAAAGGCTATGGTTTTTCCAGTAGTCATATAT
Organism: Bos taurus; assembly: GCF_002263795.3. Taxonomy (NCBI): domain Eukaryota; kingdom Metazoa; phylum Chordata; class Mammalia; order Artiodactyla; family Bovidae; genus Bos; species Bos taurus. The sequence continues at coordinate 59,539,947 of NC_037334.1, read as the reverse complement.
GGATGTGAGAGTTGGACTGTGAAGAAAGCTGAGCACCAAAGAATTGATGCTTTTGAACTGTGATGTTGGAGAAGACTCTTGAGAGTCCCTTGGACTGCATAGAGATCCAACCAGTCCATTCTAAAGGAGATCAGTCCTGGGTGTTCTTTGGAAGGAATGATGCTGAAACTGAAACTCCAGTACTTTGGCCACCTCATGCGAAAAGTTGACTCATTGGAAAAGACTCTGATGCTGGGAGGGATTAGGGGCAGGAGGAGAAGGGGACGACAGAGGATGAGATGGCTGGATGGCATCACTGACTCGATGGACGTGAGTTTGAGTGAACTCCGGGAGTTGGTGATGGACAGGGAGGCCTGGTGTGCTGCGATTCATGGGGTCGCAAAGAGTCAGACACGACTGAGCGACTGAACTGAACTGAACTGAAAGAGACATAATAATTGACTTTGAGAGACAACACTGTTGGTGAGGTGGACAAGAGGCTGCATCAAGGAGATTCAGAATTTCTGACTTGTGTAATCAGCTGTGTGGTTGTACCACCCGATGATTTTTAAACCTTGTAAGTGAAGCACATTGCAGTGGAGCAGGAGAAGGATATTAGTTAAGTTTTGACATTCTGAGTTTAAAAGATTCAAAATAATGTTTTGAAGTTGAGACAGCCACGTGCAAATATCATAGGTCAGTGAATATGTGTTTTAAAAATTCTGCTGCTGCTGCTGCTGCTGCTAAGTCGCTTCAGTCGTGTCTGACTCTGTGCGACCCCAGAGACGGCAGCCCACCAGGCTCCCCCGTCCCTGGGATTCTCCAGGCAAGAATACTGGAGTGGGTTGCCATTTCCTTCTCCAATGCATGAAGGTGAAAAGTGAAAGTGAAGTCGCTCAGTCGTGTCCGACTCTTAGCAACCCCATGGACTGCAGCCCACCAGGCTCCTCCATCCATGGGATTTTCCAGGCAAGAATTCTGGACACAGATAAAAATATATGAGTGAAAAAACATTTTTTTTTAGTGTATGAGTATTCTTTATGGATACAAGTTGTAATTGAATTGTCTGCTATTGTTGATGAGATCATTATCAATAGAGTGTAGTGTATGTACATTATATATATATATATATATATATAATTACATGCTAAGACAGAGATCTGTGGAAATTCAGAATCACTGGCTGATAGAGGACATTAAGGCTGGAAAAATAAAGGTTAAAAACAGTTTAAGTATAAGGAAAAAAATTATATGTATATATACATACACTAATACAGGAGAGATAATAATCCCAAATAAAAATAAATTTCTCTATTAAAAAAAGGAAATAGCTTTGGACTGAAAAAGTTAAGAAAACGTATATTTTGTTTACCTTCTGGGGGCCAGGAAAGGGGTGATTTAAAAAAGAAAACCCAGAACTCCCCGGTGGTCCATTGGTTAGGGCTTGGTGTTTTTCCTGCGGGAATCAATCCCTGGCCAGGGAACTAAGATCCCACAAGCTGCACACGGTGACCAAGAAACAACAAAACAACCTCACTCTTGCGTTGAAATCATGTTTCTCATACTTACTTTATATTTAAAGGACCACAAAAGCACAACGGTCTAAAAAATCACTTATGAAAATGCTCCTCGATCGCTCATTTTGTTTGTATTTTTATGTATCTTATAGGCTTCCTGACCTTGGAGAATTGGCCTTGTGCAGGAGAAGTCCTAGGTATCCCAGCAGCACACACCGCTCTCCTCACCCAGGCTGTGTGCTCTAGGGCTTCCCTCTGAGGGCGGGGTGGGCCTTCTGTTACAGCAAGCTGACTGTGTGGGCGGGGCTGTAGGCGGGGCTGGCCCCAGGCCCAGCCTTGTGCAGGAGCCGGGTCACAAGAGGGCTCTGGGACTAGTGCAGTCTTAGGGTCCTGAAGACTCCGGGACTGTTGCTCGCCTACTGGTGGGTGAAGCCAGGTCCTGGGGTTAATGCTGGATGATTGGCAGGCAGAGCTGAGCCCTAGAGTCTGGTTGCAGGACCCAGGGGTCCCAGAGCCAGTGTCAGTGCCTGGTAGTAGAGGGCTGGTTCCTGACATAGTTGGACTTGGGGTCTGGGGTATCCTGAAGCTTGTGTTGAACTGCAGTTGGGCAGGACCAGGGCCCAGCTGGTTCCAGAGCAGGGTCTGACTTTCTATGGGCAGGCCGGTCTGCAGGTTATAGGATTGTGGTGGTATCTGCCCCCTGGAGGGTGAGGCTGCTCCAGAGGCATGGGCCGGCTTCCTGGAGGGCAGGGCCAGGGCCCAGGGGATTCTGGGACTGCTCCTGCGCACTGGTAAATAGAGCTGAGTCCTGGCTCTCAGGTGGGCAGGGTGCTGTGTCCAGAGGGCTCTGTGGGCTCAGAGATTCTTTCTTCAGTGGGTCTGCTGAAGGGTGGGACTGTATTCACATCCAGTTAGTTGCTTGGCCTGAGACATCTCAGCACTGGTGCCTGCGGGCTGTTGGGTGGGGCCAGGTCTTGGCAGTAATAAAAGTGAAGGGAGGATTCTGCAATGGCTCCTACCAGCGCTGGAGCTCCCAAGAATGGCTGCTGCCACTGTCTCCATCCCCAGGCTGAGCTGCAGCTCCCTACTCTCTCCGTCCGCCTCTCCAGGAGACTCTCCAAGACCAGCAGGTAGGTTCAGGCCAGGCTCCTGGTCAAGTCACTACTTTCGCCCTGAGCCAGAGCCTGTGTAATCTTGTGTACTCCCTTTTCCAGTGAAGTCTATGAACCCCAGTCCTGTTTATATACCTAACAGAGTAGTATTCAGCCATTAAAAGAATATAATGTTGCCATTTGCAAGAACATGGGTGGACTTGGATGGTATTATGCTAAATGAAATGTCAGACAGAGAAAGTCAAATATTGTATGATAGCACTTGTATGTGGAATCTGAAAACTACAACAAACTAGTGAATATAGCAAGAAAAAAATCAGACTCACAGATATAGAGAACAAACTGATGGTTACCAGTGGGGAGAAAGAAGGGGGGCAAGATAGAGGTAGAAGATTAAGAGGTATTAATATAACCTATTATGTATAAAATAATCTACCTCCTATTAAAATATATGAAAATTTTTCTTTTTTTAACATTTTATTTATTATTTATTTACTTATTTTTATTTTATCTTATTTCTTAACTTTACAATATTGTATTGGTTTTGCCATATAGCAACATGAATCTGCCACAGGTGTACACGTGTTAAGGATATACTGTAAAACACAGATAGTACAGTCATTATTTTATAATAAATGAAGTATAAACTTTAAAAATTGTGAAACACCATATTCACACTTGTAACATATATATATTATACATCAACCATACTTCAGTTAAGAAAAAAAAGTGTTCCATAAAGCAAAAAATTAAGACACTTATGGGACAGCTGGTTCTATTTCACAGATAAGTAAATTAGGACTCAAGGGTAGTGAATTACCTGGTCAGCATTGTAAAGTCAGCTCAAAGTTTTTGTACATTTTCTCAAATAATTTATAATCGCAATCTATCCATGAGAAAATTACCACACAAATCTCAAATGAGAAATTCTACAAAATAGCTGACCCGTGCTATATAAGACTATCAAGGCCTTCAAAATAAGGAAAGTCTAGAACCTTGGTAGTAAAAACAGTTGATAGATATGATGATCACCTGAGGAGTTTAATAAACAGCACCTGGTCTCCTCCTCAGATCGTGATTCAGGTGCTCTGCCTTAGATCTTGGGCATTGATCTTTAAACATATCCAAGCTAAATATGTGGCTACAGTTGGGGGTAACAGAATGAGAGGTAGAAATATCTCTGGAACCCCATTTCAGCCAGTTTTTACTACTGTGAACCAGAGGTTTTATATTTAATAGAAGCATAAACTTTTCTGCAGCTTGCTTTATTTACCTAAGATAAGCTGGGCTTTTTCAATCCAAAAAGAAAATTATTCTTTGGAAATATTAAGGAGATGCCTTTAGTGCTATGTGTTAATTAGTTTAAGCATCCATATTAATGGAAATCTCATTTCACTCATGCTCAGAAAGATTTAATTTTTCCATTGCCTGTTGGAAGAAATCTTTATTCCAGCTTTTGCTTCATCCAGCCCAGTGTTTCTCATGATGTACTCTGCATATAAGTTAAATAAGCAGGGTGACAATATACAGTCTTGACGTACTCCTTTCTCAATTTGGGAAATTAAGATTGCTGGAAGAAATATCAATAACCTCATGTATGCAGGATGACACCACCCTTTTGGCAGAAAATGAAGAACTACAGAGCCTCTTGATGAAAGTGAAAGAGGAGAGTGAAAAAGTTGGCTTAAAGCTCAACATTCAGAAAACTAACATCATGGCATCTGGTCCCATCGCTTCATGGCAAACAGATGGGGAAACAGTGGCAGATTTCATTTTCTTGGGCTCCAAAATCACTGCAGATGGTGACTGCAGCCATGAAATAAAAAGATGCTTGCTCCTTGGAAAAAAAGTTATGACCAACCTAGATAGCATGTTAAAAAGTAGAGACATTACTTTGCCAACAAAGATCCATCTAGTCAAGGCTATGGTTTTTCCAGTAGCCATGTGTGGGTGTGAGAGTTGGACTATAAAGAAAGCTGAGTGCCAAAGAATTGATGCTTTTGAACTGTGGTGTTGGAGAAGACTCTTGAGAGTCCCTTGGACTGCAAGGACATCCAACCAGTCCATCCTAAAGGAGATCAGTCCTGGGTGTTCATTGGAAGGACTGATGCTAAAGCTGAAACTCCAATACTTTGGCCACCTCATGTGAAGAACTGACTCATTTGAAAAGACCCTGATGCTGGGAAGGATTGAAGGCAGGAGGAGAAGGGGATGACAGAGGATGAGATGGTTGGATGGCATCATCGACTCAATGGACATGAGTTTAAGTAAACTCTGGGAGTTAGTGATGGACAGGGAGTCCTGGCATGATGCAGTCCATGGAGTCACAAAGATTCGGACATGACTGAGCGACTGAACTGACTGATGGTAGGAGAATAGATTTCAAGAAGTTCTTATCTCCAGTGTTGCAGAAGGACTAAGAAAATTCACAGGTCCTGATTTGTAAGGAATTAGTGGATTCCAATAGTGGGAAGATCTCTGTGGCTAGGACAGAAAAAGTTAGAGGAGTCCAGGCAGACAGTGACTTTGAACAGACAGGAAGGAGCCAGGGACTTGCTAGTCTCATGAGCTGATAAGGATTAAGGGTATTGATGATAAGGAAAAGAATGTGCAGTATTTTTAGAAAAGGATTTCTAAACTCTTTTGAATGATCAAAAGTGGCTGTAGTCAAACTAGCTATCAGGACGATGATTATCCTGTGGATCAGGGGTAGAATATGAAGGTTGTCCTAAATATTAGGGACCCAAGCGTTGTAAGCTAGGATAGCAGTAGTATATCTTAAAATGCATATTTCAAACAGGTCACTCTTGCTGCTCTATGAGGAATGAATTAAAAAGACGGAAAGTAAAAGACACAAACCATTTAAGGAGATCTTGCAGTGTTTCAGGAGGAGACAATGAATAGTAGCTTGCACTAAGATGTAGGCAATTAAGGAGAGAAGTGAACAGCACCTGTTTCACTGGTCTTCTCCTGCATTGATTGTTCAATGATTCATTCATTAAAACAAATTTCCTAAGTCCCTCTGTGTACAAAAAATGTCTAAAAATTTCTCCCTCAAGATGCTCACTGTATATTTAAAAGATTGCATTAATGTCTTTTCATGTGATTATTAAATGCCTCTTTAATATTACAGACTAATTGTTGTGAGCATACTCAGTTGTAGCTTCTGCCACAGAGCATTTTCCTGAGATAATTCTGATAGTAAAAATACAGAAATAATTTATTTGTGCGTGTGTGCAAAACAAATCTGGGTAGCTATAGAACTTCATTATATCTTTTATCCTTAAGTATTTACGAAAAAGTTACAAGTTCTCTCTATGCAGTGGCATCATTGTGTCTGAAGTCTGAGGTCTGTGTTCAGTATGAATTGTTTGTGAGGCAGAGGCAAATAAACCTAAACTAACTTATTTAACCTTAATGGTAATTAAGTCCTGAGGTATTTTCCAGCATTAAATTCTATTCTGTATATAAGTGTATATTAATTTCAAAATTATTTATTTAGTTCCACAATATGAGGCATTTTGTGCTGGGCTCAATCATCCCCTCTGTTTAATCTTTCATTAAACAGAATCACAAGGAAACGTCCTGGAGTACTAGGAAAACTCCAAGATAAGAGTTTGCTTAGATTCTATCCATTTGAATTTGGGATTGAGTTTCTAGTTGAATCATGTATGAGGGGATTCCACAGTTGATCTCTGAAGTTTGTTCATTGCCAATTAGATACGCAGAATTGAGTGCCCTTGGTATGCCTCTTAATGACTCACATATCCCTCAGTGATAGCTTTCTGCATCTTTTTTTCTTTCCCCTCACTTTTCCAGACCATGACACATTATGTTTCTCTCTCCTTAGATTTAAGTCCTTAGACACTTATCCTGTCTGATACCACAGCTTCCCTCTACATTTTCATCTGGACCATGTGCCTTATTCCATTGTCTGTATCCTGCTATGTTTGTTGGGTTCTACCCATGTATTCCAGATATAGATTGCCATCTGAAGTCCTTACTGTTGAATAGGGCTCCTGTGGATATAAAAGAACCTGTAGTTATCACTGACCTACAGATCTTGTGCAAGCTCTCTGACTTCATTTTCATTAAACTATTCTTTTCACCAGCTCTGATCCCAACATCTTGTTGGGTCTTATTCCCTTTCTTGGGCCCCATCTTGCTAACCAATATGATTAACATCCTGGTGAAATTCCTTCTAAGCATTCTGTTTGGGGATGATGCCAGACGTCAAACACAACTTCAGATAAATACAATAAATTTCTATGTTTCAGGTCTGTAGATCAGTGGTTTTAAACTCTAGTTGTGCTCACATATCCCTTTAAGAATCTAATGCGGGAATTCCCTGGCAGTCCAGTGGTTAGGACTAAGTGCTTCCACTGCCCCAGGTCCAGGTTTGATCCCTGGTCGTTCGGGAACTAAGATCCCAGAAGCCACCAGGAGTGGCAAAAAAAAAAAAAAAAAAAAATTAACAAAAGGTTTGGATACTTTCTTACAAAAAAAGTTTCCAGAGAATTTATTTTGCATATAATTTCCATAGACCCTCTGAAGCCAATCATTGCATCCTTAAGAAATCTTGAGTCAGTTTTACATCAAGTATCCAGAGACCACCTTTATTAGAAACACCTGGAATGTGGTTTCAGCCTTCACTTTCTTGAGCTCTAGCAGAGACCTCGGAGAAGGCAATGGCACCCCACTCCAGTACTCTTGCCTGGAAAATCCCATGGACGGAAGGGCCTGATTGGCTGCAGTCCATGGGGTCACTAGGAGTCGGACACGACTGAGCAACTTCACTTTATTTTTTCACTTTCATGCATTGGAGAAGGAAATGGCAACCCACTCCAGTGTTCTTGCCTGGAGAATCCCAGGGATGGGGGAGCCTGGTGGGCTGCCGTCTATGGGGTCGCACAGAGTCGGACACGACTGAAGCAACTTAACAGCAGCAGCAGCAGCAGCAGCAGCAGCAGAGACCTACAGCACCAGTATTTCTCAACTGGGAAATCTTTATTTTTTACATGCAATCCTGAGATTTTTATACTAATTAGGATTTGCAAATTGCTGCTGAAGTTGCTGGTCCTAAAGTCTTAGCCATTTTGGCACTTTGGGAACAGGTGGATCATAGATGCAAGGTTTGGGAAAGTCTAGAAAATAAACAATCCCTGAAATTGGAAGCATCTGTGGAACCGACTTTATTTGCAGTGGAAAGATCTAGAGAATAATGTAAGATCCATTGTATATATAAGACTCCTGCTGGCCTCAGTAGAACTCCCAGGGAAATCCATTTTTTAAAGAGAATTCAAAGTGGATTTTGAAGTCCCATGTAATTGGTTGTAACAAATGCTTAACATTTCCCCTCATGGTTCAGACTCAGTTTTCCATTACTCAACCTGAAAACAAGATAATGAGAGCAATCAAGGACCAAGTAATTGTGGCATCACCATACAGAGACAAATGGGAAAGGCAGGCCTAGGCTGTGGCTAGCCTGTTTCACATGGAACATTCTGAGAATTTGTACACTCTGTGGCAGTCTTTTCCTGTCCCTGGGCCAGGTGCCTTATCTATAAAATGAGAAGGTGTCCAGGCTGCCTTCCAATTTATATTTTATAGCTGTAGAGGACACTTACCTTTAATATTTACATTAATATTAACCTTAATAAATTCTGAAACTGTCCAAAACAGAGGAAGTATAATTTTTACTTTATTCCTTTCATTCAGAGATATATTTATTAATTTTGAAAGCTGAACTATCTTTTAGCCACACATTCTAATTTTAAATGGCCTTGTCATCTTATTTCTTATACATTGTAACTCTTAAAATTTGGCTTGGCTTACCAAATGCAACATTTAATATTATTTAAATTTAAAGTATATTTTAGTAGTCATCACTTAGTCTATGAGATTCATTATCCTCTTTGCCCCCTAATATATTTTTTCTGCTGCCTTTCCTTGCAAAAATGAAGGCTCCATGGAAGCAAGAGATTCTGTATTTTGCTCACCATCTTAGTGCTTCGAACAATGCCTGGTACATAGCAGATGTTTAATGAATATTTGGTAAATGAATGACTCAGTAATAAGCTTGAACCTATTTACAAAGCTGAATGTATCACATTCTCTCAGGAAACGACTGACTTTACTGTTCAAGGGTAAGTGTCCTTTTTATGTTTCCTTTGGACAGACATCCAAAATGCTATTGAGAGATAACTATGGGAGATGTAATGAAAAATATCTGTTTAGTCCCTTTGGATCAGAATAGTACTTCCTACTACAAACAAACCTAAAGTCCTCTTACCTTTTTGCTTCATTAAATGCACAGTGGTTGCCATACGTTTTCCCATCAGAACCACAGACTGGTTCATAGTTAGGCTGACATTTTGTTTTTCTGGTTGGGTTCTTGTTGCTAGTATGGCCAGTCTTCAGTAATGTGAAAGACCATTAGGTAAAAATACACTCTAATTATGTTATTGTAATAAAACATGTATTTATTACTCATGAACTACTGATTAAGCATTGTACTCAATCAATTATTTTGTTGACCCTTTACATTTTAATGTAATCTGTGCAACAGTATGAAAGAAGAGTTTATTTTTTTCTGGGAGGACAGTGCATTTAAGTGACAAGCACAAAATCGTATCTGGACCAACTACCCAATCTGGGATTGAAAACTCTGAGTTATCCAATTCCAAAACCTCTGCTCTTACTGTGTATCTCAGACTGCCTCACTTGAATGCTTTGCACACAAACTGGCAAATACGAAACACATATGGTCATTACTTATTGAATCTTTCTTTTTTCTTGTTTCAAAAAAGAAAATGAGTCAGGAGGTAGGATTATGAGGGTTCAGTTAACTATAGTAGTACCTGAAGCATAGCTCAGAATCCAGTTACAGGATGGTGGAAGGCTATGAACATAAAGATGACGACTAGTAGATGAGAGCAGAGGCACCAAATGGAATGGTGAGTGCCTCCAATAGGGAGCTTAGACTTCCTAGAGCCGAGGAAGATGACAGATAACTCTAAACCACTGGAAATGACAGAGGTTTGCTACTCATGTTATGTAACATCTGTTATTTTCATTCACACCTACTCTGTGAATTAGACAGGGTTATCTCCCCCATTTTTAGAAAAGAATATAAAATTGAGAAAGACTAAGTGATGATTCAGAAACCTGCAGGTGATGGCATTAAGGTCTGGACAGCAGGGATGTCCCTGGGAGATTAGTACTACATGCTAGAAGAGGCATAAGGACAAGACGCATTAGGCTGCTTTTACTTGAGAGGGTATTGATGAATGACACGTTATGAGGTAAAAAATGGTTTCCATTAAGATAACAAGGTGGAGGAAGTGTTCTAGAAGACAGTTTTGAATCTACTAAGTGGAGTGTCCAAAGTAATTGCTGAATGGAATTAGAAAGCTGGCTGTTGGGAAAGAGACTGACAAGGAAAGGCAGAGCATAGTAGGACTTAGAAGGAAATATGGGAGACATGGCTATGTACCTGTTTGCGATGATGCCTCTCTAATACAAGCCACTTATTTCCTCATCTGACAAATAGTTCAAGATAAATTATTATATGTCTATCCTGTTTTAGGATCTGGGAATACAAGTTTGAAGAGAAATGGCACTTTGTCTGGAAATTCTTGGCAGTCCAGTGGTTAGGACTCCGGGCTCCCACTGACGGGGGCATGGGTTTGATCCCTGGTTGGGTAACTAAAATCCTGCAAGCCACATGACCAAATAAATAAATGAAATTAAAATGGCACTTTGTTTAAGAAGTTAATGCTCTAATTGAATAACAACCAATTGTAAAGAACAATGTCCATTCTGTGATAGAAGATATCATTAGTATCAAGAATACATTTTTGGAAAATTACAGGATTCTGTACAATGTGGCTGGTGTGTGAGCAAGAGTGACGTGAAATATTCAGTCATGTTTCATCTTGGGCTTGGGGTCTAATCATGAGAAAATCTTACATGCCGTGCTCAGGCGTTTGGGTTTTATTGTCTAGGTAGTGTGGTGTGTCACTGAAGAATTTTTAGTAGGAAAGTGATAGATTAGACTTGTGACTCAGAAATACTGTTTAAGTGGTTTGTATATTATGGGTGAGATGAAAATAGACATGAAAGTTAATTCTGGTGGGGATAGGGACTCAGTTATTGAGGGTCTGAGCTAGTTCAATATAGGTGGAAAGGCTTGAGTGGAAACAGTAGAAGACAATGAGACAGAATGGAAGAGCATGCCACTCACTACTGATTGTAGGTGTATAGGACAGCAACCACCTCCAGTTCCTCTCATTTTGTTAAATCAGTGTTGTCACCAACTGTTTGTCATTAGTACAGTGTATTCTTTTAACTGGAAAATAGAATGACTGAAGTGAATTGACTGAGGAAAAAAAAGACAAATTAACACTAACCTGAATCTCTATTGTATTGTCATTCCAAGGGTTGACTCCAGTTTTTCCTTCTTCTTGATTATAAAAAGACTTTGATTTTCTCTGTTGTCTAGACAATCTTGGGTTTCCTTTTTGGCTAGATGATCCTGGACTCCCTTGCTGGCTAGATGATCCTGGACTCCCTTGCTGGCTAGATGACCCTGGCTTCCCTGGCTGGCTAGATGACCCTGGCTTCCCTTGCTGGCCAGATGACCCTGGCTTCCCTTGCTGGCCAGATGACCCTGGCTTCCCTGGCTGGATAGATGACCCTGGCTTCCCTGGCTTCCCTGGCTGGATAGATGACCCTGGCTTCCCTGGCTGGATAGATGACCCTGGCTTCCCTGGCTGGATAGATGACCCTGGCTCTCCTTGCTGGCTAGATGACCCTGGCTTCCCTGGCTGGCTATTTGACCCTGGCTCTCCTTGCTGGCTAGATGACCCTGGCTTCCCTGGCTGGATAGATGACCCTGGCTTCCCTGGCTGGATAGATGACCCTGGCTTCCCTGGCTGGATAGATGACCCTGGCTTCCCTGGCTGGATAGATGACCCTGGCTTCCCTGGCTGGATAGATGACCCTGGCTTCCCTGGCTGGATAGATGACCCTGGCTTCCCTGGCTTCCCTGGCTGAATAGATGACCCTGGCTTCCCTGGCTGGATAGATGACCCTGGCTTCCCTGGCTGGATAGATGACCCTGGCTCTCCTTGCTGGCTAGATGACCCTGGCTTCCCTGGCTGGCTATTTGACCCTGGCTCTCCTTGCTGGCTAGATGACCCTGGCTTCCCTGGCTGGATAGATGACCCTGGCTTCCCTGGCTGGATAGATGACCCTGGCTTCCCTGGCTGGATAGATGACCCTGGCTTCCCTGGCTGGATAGATGACCCTGGCTTCCCTGGCTGGATAGATGACCCTGGCTCTCCTTGCTGGCTAGATGACCCTGGCTTCCCTGGCTGGCTATTTGACCCTGGCTCTCCTTGCTGGCTAGATGACCCTGGCTTCCCTGGCTGGCTATTTGACCCTGGCTCTCCTTGCTGGCTAGATGACCCTGGCTTCCCTGGCTGGCTATTTGACCCTGGCTTCCCTGGCTGGCTAGATGACCCTGGCTTCCCTGGCTGGCTAGTTGACCCTGGCTTCCCTTGCTGGCTAGATGACCCTGGCTCTCCTTGCTGGCTAGTTGACCCTGGCTTCCCTTGGTGGTTAGATGACCCTGGCTTCCCTTGCTGGCTAAAAGATCCTGGTTTTCCTTGCTCATTAGAAGCTTCTGGATTCCCTTTTTGGTTAGATTGTCCTGAATTCGCTTGCAGACTCCCAGGCTGATTGAAGACTCCTGGCCTCTCTTTCTGTTTAAAATTTTCTGGTTTTCCTGGCTGATTAGAATACCTTGGTTGTCCTTGCAGAATGAGTGGCCCTGGTTTTCCTTGGGTGTTGCTTCCTGTTTCCCTTTTAAATTCTTTTTGTCCTCCTTGCTGATTAGCTTCATTTTCTCTCTCTAGAATAAGTGCAGGTTCTGGACTGTCTCCTAGTTTAAAAACACTTCCAGTCTTCAAAGGCTGGGTTGAAGATACTGGAATGATAACCATAAGCACAAAAACAAAGTTGTTTATATTTAAGAATATAAAATCAATAGTATTCATCCCAAGATATAGCATGCATTTAATGCCTCTTTGCTCTTTTAAAACCAAACCCCAAGCTGGAGTCTTTCCACTATGTCTAATAACCTGATTATTCGATTATTTTTTTCTTGACTGTATTACATGGTTTCCAAAAATAATGGTGTCAAGCCATCTTGCCCCTTTTCGAAATCAGAGTCTGAATTATTTGAACTGGGCCTTCAGATTATCCTGAGCTTCCCTGGTTGCTCAGATGGTGAACCTGCCTGCAATGCAGGAGACCCAGGTTCAATCCCTGGGTTGAAAATATCCCCGGAGAAAGGAATGGCAGTCTACACCAGTATTCTTGCCACGAGAATCCCATGGACAGAGGAGCCTGGTGGGCTACAGTCCATAGGATCACAAGGAGTTGGACATGACTGAGGGACTAACGCTTTTCAGATTACCCCAAAGTCCTGATTTAATGGATTAATAATTAATCAAATGCTTCCCTGGTGGCTAAGCTGGTAAAGAATCTACCTACAATGTGGAAGACCTGGGTTCTATCCCTGGGTTGTGAGGATCCCTGGAGAATAGAAAGGCTACCCATTCCAGTATTCTAGCCTGGAGAATTCCAAGAGGGGTCACAAAGAGTTGGACCCAACCGAGCGACTTTCACTTTCAATTAATCAGACAGCCTCTACTTAATGCGTGTTGTAAGGATGTGAGAGTTGGACTATAAAGAAAACTGAGTGCCGAAGAATTGATGCTTTTGAACTATATTGCTGGAGAAGACTCTTGAGAATCCCTTTGACTGCAAGGAGATCCAACCAGTCCATCCTAAAGGAGATCAGTCCTGAGTGTTCATTGGAAGGACTGATGCTGAAGCTGAAACTACAATACTCTGGCCACCTGATGCGGAGAGCTGACTCATTTGAAAAGACCCTGATGCTGGGAAAGATTGAGGGCAGGAGGAGAAGGGGACAACAGAGGATGAGGTGGTTGGATGGCATCACCAACTCAATGGACATGGGTTTTGGTGGACTCTGGGAGCTGGTGATGGACAGGGAGGCTGGTGTGCTGTGGTTCATGGAGTCACAAAGAGTTGGATACGACTGAGCAACTGAACTGAAAGCTTTCAGCACATCACGGAACACACATACTGAACCTCACTGTACAGAAGATGCCATCATCAACTTTCCAGACAAAAGCTATCAGGCAGGAGCCCTCTTTCCACATCCTTTTTCCCATCTCCCTACATGTTTTCTGTAGTCATCTTCTTTCCCCCTTGTTACCGTCTCAAAGGCAGTCATTTCCCTTCTTCAGGGAACTTCCAAACCTTTGGAAAGTACAGTAGGATTTCACTTGCATTTGCAACTGGTCCTGCTTTGTATTTCCATGAGTATACACCATAAGCATGTCTTTAAGTGTGTCTTTAGATTTAACTAAAAATCAAATGCCTAATAAATTGTTTTTTATTGAGTATGCTGTGGTATTCTACATTGATAGTGGTTAAGGTCCTAACTCAGGCATAGGAGTTTAGCAGTTAGTAACATGGTTTATTCAACTGTGGTGTAACCTGAGGTGAGGTCTGTGGGTATAATCTAGCTGTTCATTCAATGTACCAAAAAATATATTGAGAGTCCATTACTATGCCAGAACTATAGTAAATTTCTAGAGATAAGAACTCTGAACAATGCATGTATGATTCTGCCCTCAAGAGGCTGACAGGGGTCTGCATAATAGTGGGTACAACTAAGCAAATAGGAATTTATAGTAGAATGATCAATACTATAATGTAAGAAGTAATTAGCCAGAGGAAAGATATCTTTCCCAGAGGAAATATAGCAAGGAGTAGAGTATCATATCTCCTTCCTGGAGGAGGTGACATATAAGAAGTATAGGCCATAGCATGAAAAATGGATAAGAAAAGAAATATTTTTGACAGAGAGATGGGTTTACGCATGAATTCTAAGAAATGTTGTTCATTAACAGGCACTAACTTCAAGTAGAAATCGAGAATAGAGATGTGGATGAAATGGAAAAAATTAATTGGTCAATCTGGGGGTTTTTTTTGTTAATTATGTTTAGTTTTTTAGTAGGTCACACAAGCAAATTGCATCAAATTCTAAAAATTCAAAAGTGCAAACAGTTTAGAGTAACTTTTCCTTCCTTTCTTGTTCCAGTCCCCTCATATCCTTACCTAGGACACAGTTACATTTCCCAGGGTTTTCTGTATCATTCCAGAGATACCGTGTATGTTTACATCGTAGTTGAATATATTTTCCCACACAGTTGGTAGCATACCACATATGCTGTTCTACTCGTTTTCTCCCTGACAGCACAGTGAGGCAATCTCGGTATCAGTGCTTACAAAGCGACTTCTTTATTTCTCCTTAGTGACTGCACTTTCTCATTTGTCACATTTACCGTAATTTATTTAACCAGTCTCTTAGCAATGAGTAGTTGGTTTATTTTCCTCTCTTAATATTACAAACACTGATTTGATGAAAACCCTAATAAATGTATCATTTCTTACATGGATAATATAAATTTGTAGAATAGAAACTAGGAGTGGAATTTTTAAAGAAGATAACTAAGATATAAGAATGTGTTTTATCCACTTACTTTTTAAGCTGAAATTTTGTAAAATAAGTATTTTTAGTTTTGGTTTTGTAGTTTTCTCTTCTGATTTACCCAAATTCTAAATACGTGATTGGCACAGCTTTTGTATTGTACTAGGCATTCCTGAGTCCTCTCTCTTCTTCACCCTCCATATCTAATACTAATATATGTTCTTTCATTAACAAATGATTATTGAATACATACTAAATGTCATTCAGCAAGATGCTGAAGTACACAGGCAATATGGTACCTGTCATAGTGAAACATATCTGTTCTAGTGACCAGTTGCAGCTGTATGTTTTTTTTTTTTCCCTTCTGAAATGTATACTCTTTTCTCCTCCCTTCTCCCATTCCATCACTTCACTCTCTATTATTTCTTGACTCTACTACTTCGGCAGATCCCTAAATGTTACTTCTGTACAACTATTCTCACATGTAATTCATTTTAAGTATCACTGTAGACTGATACTCCATAACAGAATGGGTCTGATCACCCCTGTACTCAACAGTCTGAAATAACTGCAGTGTTTTCATTGAGAAGAGAATCATTATTTCTTGTGTTCCTGTTCTAAGCAGTTGAAGGTCATAGGCACTTTACTTCAATTATTTCATTTTACTAGATGTAGGGAAAAAATGGTCAAGTAGGAGGTCATAATTTGGAGATATTAGTACAGTGGAATTGGTTTCATTTATCATACTTTTATTACCTCAAGAAATGTATTATCTGTATCATTTATTATCTTGACAAATTTATTTCTAGCTAGGAATTTATATCTCTGAAAACAGACAACCTGACTGTGTTGAGGTAAGGAATAGAGAGAAGCATTGTTGAAGCAGAGTTACTTGTGAAGATCTCAAGTAATGATAGCTAATGTTATCATGATTCCTATGATAACCTGTAGAAATGTATAATTATTTCCATTTTTGCAAATGAGAAAGCTGAGGCTAGAAAAAGTTAGATTGCCCCAAAAGCGCATAAATAGAAAATTGAACTGCCAGGATTTGAACCCATTTCTATTTGACCACACTACCCTGGATCATCACACAAAACTGTATCCTTTTTGGAACATGAACTTGAACATACACAAATTCTCATGATCCTGTCACACTGAATTTTCTCTCCAGCCTCAGTTCAGTCGCTCAGTCGTGTCTGACTCTTTGCGACCCCATGAATCACAGCACACTAGGACTCCCTGTCCATCACCAACTCCTGGAGTTCACCCAGACTCACGTCCATCGAGTCAGTGATGCCATCCAGCCATCTCATCCTCTGTTGTCCCCTTCTCCTCCTGCCCCCAATCCCTGCCAGCATCAGAGTCTTTTCCAACAAGTCAACTCTTTGCATGAGGTGGCCAAAGTACTGGAGTTTCAGCTTTAGCATCATTCCTTCCAAAGAAATCCCAGGGCTGATCTCCTTCAGAATGGACTGGTTGGATGTCCTTGCAGTCCAAGGGACTCTCAAGAGTCTTCTCCAACACCACAGTTCAAAAGCATCAATTCTTCGGTGCTCAGCCTTCTTCACAGTCCAACTCTCACATCCATACATGACCACAGGAAAAAACATAGCCTCGACTAGACAGACCTTTGTTGGCAAAGTGATGTCTCTGCTTTTGAATATGCTATCTAGGTTGGACATAACTTTCCTTCCAAGGAGTAAGTGTCTTTCAATTTCATGGCTGCAGTCACCATCTGCAGTGATTTTGGAGCCCCCAAAAATAAAGTCTGACACTGTTTCCTAATGTCTTGCTTTTCTAATTTTTTTTTCTTTGCCTCTGCTGCTCTTAAGCCACACCAGACTATTCACTGTTCTCTTACCTGGTCACTATCTTTGTGCCTTTGGTCTATATTTAAGTGGCTTGTAATTACCTTCTTTTATTCCTCTGACAAACATTTCCCGTTTTAAAGTTTCTCACAAAACATTACTAGATCACTCAACATTTCTAATTCTTAACTTTTAGATTGGAAAGAAAGCCATTGAATGTAACTTTTCTTACCTGAGAACAAGGCCAAGAACATGAAGGGGAGGAAAATGAAAGCCTCCATGTTAGAACCAGTTGGTTGTTGGGTGTTCAGTAGATACTTTCTGAATAAACCATGCTGATTGCCACCATGTTATATATTTGGACAATTCTCCACCCTTATTGCTAAACACAGTCACTGTGTTTAAAAAAAAATTACAGTAATTTTTGAAATCTGAAAGGTGTTCCTTCTTAAATTAAGTAGATTATCATGTTTAAATTAGCTTCACGCCCTGACTCTCATAAATATCCAAACTTTAATATGCTCCTATCAGATATCTTCCTCACAGAAAAAATTTAAAAGGTATAACCCATCTGAGAAAGTGATGAATTCACTGTTCATTTTTTTTGTTAAGAGATGACTGATCTTCAGTCAGTACTGTTATTGATACAGCAAGTTTAGAGTGTCATAGTAGAGACACTGTAGAGATTCCCACAAAATTTTTCTACAAATAAGTTATATGAAAAATAT
This sequence comes from Bos taurus, assembly GCF_002263795.3. Lineage (NCBI taxonomy): Eukaryota > Metazoa > Chordata > Mammalia > Artiodactyla > Bovidae > Bos > Bos taurus. Next base: position 59,522,208 of record NC_037334.1, on the reverse strand, counting down.
TTACCTCAAATTATATTTTATAAGCAAGTGAAAATGCATTGATATTGGTGACTAGCAAGTGATGAGTACACCCAGTGGGGAATGGTAATAGGTAATGTATTTTTATGAGGTAACAAGAAGACAAAGGATCTCATGTTTGAGAATAACATTACACTATCGACCCTTTTGCCTTAAGCTATTACACCAAACAAGTTCATGTGAATATCACCTTGGGACTTTTAGTCAGTAATTAACTCATTATTATGAAACACTAAAGTATTGTGTTCGAGATTGGCTGCCTTATACAAGAGAAAGTTAAGCATGGCCAAAAGAGACCTTTATAATGTGAGGCCTAGAGACCATATAGCATAATAAGGTTGACTGATGGTGCTAGGAAACATAAGCTTGAGTAAAAACAGACTTAGGATTAATATTGCCATTGGAGTCACCATTTGAAGAGTGTTAGTATGGAGAAACAAGATATTATTTGATCTGCATAGTTCCAGATGGCAGAACTAGTTCCAATATAAGAAAGTGCAAGACAAACTGTTTTAAATCCTAAAGAAAATTTCTGCTTTGGGAAGGGTGGTGAAGTAAGTGATTCTTATAATCCCTTCCAATACTAAGATACTAAGATGGATTGTGTTTGATTTTCACTTTAGCTTATTTAGAAGGGAAATTTTGGAAATGATAAATGATTTATTTGAACCAAGCTAACAATTTTAAGGCATCAAAAAGGAAAATTTTAAATTCTCAGTAATAAGGTAACTTTTCAGTTCAGTTGCTCAGTCGTGTCCGACTCTTTGTGACCCTGTGAATCACAGCACGCCAGGCCTCCCTGTCCATCACCAACTTTTACCCCTAGCTAATTTTTCTTTGTTTTGACTGGGCTTCATATGAATGTCAGAAGAGGTTGTATTGAACCAGAAGACCTTGAATTGTACGTGTGTGTGTGTATAGACACACACACACACACACACATATATGTTTAGGTGGCAGTGGTTTAGTCACTAAGTCGTGTCTGGCTCTTGGGACCCCATGGACTGTATAGTCCACTAGGCTCTTTCCATGGGATTTCCCAGGCAAGAATACTGGAGTAGGTTGCCATTTCCCTCTCTAGGGGATCTTCCCAACCCAGGGATCGAACTTGAGTCTCCTGCATTGGCAAGTGGAGTCTCTACTGCTGAGCCACCAGGGAAGCCCCCATATGTTTATATATACATATATTTTATTTACCAATAAATATATATATATAATACCCCATATAATATATGTATATTTTTAAACATCCTATAATTTTTGCTAAAATTTTATTACAAGATTTCAAAATACCAACAAGTTAAAAAAATTTGCAGTGAAAGCCCATATTCATGCCTCCAAGATTCTTTAGTTCATCATTTGCTCTACCATGTGTATTGATAAATATGGGTAAACTTTATGCAAATTACTTTTCCACCCGGATACTCATGTGTAGATTCAAATGCAGTAAATTCTCAAATACCAGCAAATGGACCACAAGAGCTGCATCTGCATTTTGCTTTAAACAAATGCTTCTTACACAATGCCATCATCTATCTTACCCATGTTTTTTTTCCAACTTCAGCTTTGTCATACTTGAAAATAGCCTATGTAAAGAAAACAAATATGATGAGCGCCTTATATGTGAGGATACTGCAGTTAGAAGGTAAAATCTCCTGGAAGCCTGTGCTCTGAGGTCTCAGCGACTGCCTCTGTGGATTAGTTGAAGGTATCATTGATTGTGCTGAGTAAGGTAGCCCTTTTTCTCTCTTTAACATATCTCTTCTCCAAACCATTCCAAAGAGCTTTTTGAATAATTGCTTTTAATCTTCCAATTTTCCTAAATGGGAAATCTAATTTCTCCTTTAATTGTGAGAACTTTCCAACCTTTAGAATTATCTTCCATTAGTATCTTCCTTTACACTTTGGAATAAGGTCAAAATTCTATGTTAGAGTAGGCTCAGAAAATGCTCCCCACAGTCACTTGTTACAGAAGGGAAGAGGGTATTTCATGTGTTTGGGAGTGAGATTCTAAATAGAAGGTATCCTTTCAGTAGTCATCATATCTGGCTGGAAATAACAATAATAGCAGTGAAGTCAGATGACCTGAGGTTCTGTCTCTCCTCTCATTTAGCTATGTGATCTTACACAAATTTATCTTTCTCTCTCCATCTGCCTTTTTCCATCTTCCTTATTTCTAAAATCATGACAATAATATTCCACTGAAAGAGTCAAATTTTGCTAAGTGTTTTTGTGGTTTAGAAAATTCATACTATAGTAATTTTGGTTTCTGACTGTGGGCTGTTACAGCACTCTCTGTCCAGTTACTTGATTTAATCTCAACTGAACATTTGTCATGCAGCTAAAGGGAAGGAGACTTTGAACTCTCTATTAGTTTCTCCTGGTGAATATGTTTCCTTTTAATCCTTTCTGGAACTGTGGGGACTCACATGTGTCAAGTACTGTTCTTTGAATCCAAGAAGATATGTAAAGATTGAGCACAATAAAGGGCAGAAGACATCAGTTACATGGCATTCATTGGGTTATTCATGCTGTGTGTTAGTTGCTCAGTCGTGTCCGACTCTGCGATCCCATGGATTGTAGCCCACTAGGTTCCTCTGTTCATGGGACTGTCCAGGCAAGAATACTGGGGTGGGTTGCCGTTCCCTTCTCCATAGGTTATTCATATATAGATGCAAATAAGTTAAACTGAATCCAGAAGGCAAACTGATGTTTTGGTTTGGTTTTTGGAGTAGAAGACATATTACATCTTAAATTCCAATCACTTTGCCAAAATTGTCAGGGGGAGACTTTCCAGTTGGTTACTAAGTTTCATTGAATACTTCACAATATTAAGAAAGAAGCCAAAAATCAAGCGCTTAGGTAATCTCTACCTATGGCTCTTCACCATTTCTCAGTTTATTTGATCATTTCACCCGGTCTTTACCCATTGGAGGCATTAGTTCCAGAACACTAAAGTCCTGGAGAGTGGCTGATGATTGAAATAGGATCTTGGGCATCTTCTTCTCTGCTTTGGTTGTCCATTTCCTTATTTAACACATAATGTCTTCATGTAAACTGAAATTCAAATATATTCAATTTCATCATTATTTGAGATGATGCAGATATCTGACACACATTAATGTTGGCTATTGTTAGTATACTTAGGTGAATATTTGAGATTAGAAACATGACCACTCCCATCTTTACTTTAGTTGAATACACATGATGTGACTGGATAACAATAAAATATAAGGCAGAACATAATTATGATAATCATTAACTAAATTTGTTATAATTAAGGTGTTTACTGACTTATTGCCTAGACTCTCATTAATGTGCAAGGGTGCAAATTCTAGGGATAAAATCTGAAGCATAATCTGTTTCTCACATCCAAATTAACTTCCTCTTCACCACCATAAATACAATAAATTACATAGTTTGGTCCTATGTTGATCATCAGATTTACTTAACCATTTGAGTCCAAGTTTTCTGTTACTTGTTTCTTAAACCCATATTTCTAGTCATCCTCTGTGTAATGTCCACTGATAATTAGTCTTACAAATATATATTAAAGGAAAGAGTATATTTTCAGAATGTTGTTATTAAGATCAGCATTAACAAATCCTCTTCATGCAAGTTACTCCTCTCCTACAGAAGAATCCATTCCACTCCCTTTGAATCCGAGCTGGGCCAGTGACTTCCTTTGACCAATAGAATGTAGTGAATATGACAACATGTCATTTTTAGGTCTAAGCCTTAAGAGCCTGGCAGAGTTGAGTGAGAAACTACAGAGAGACAGAGACAGGGAGACAAAGAGAAACCTCTCTAGCACCGCCACTGAAACATCAGAAATGTGGCTGAATTCTCCGTGGATCCCAAGGGAGCCACACAGCCAGCACCATGTGGAGCAAAGGCAGACCATTTGCGCTGATCCTGCACAGATTGCAGAAAGTGAAGTTGCTCAGTCGTGTTCGACTCTTGGCGACCCCATGGACTGCAGCCTACCAGGCTCCTCCATCCATGGGATTTTCCAGGCAAGAGTACTGGAGTGGGTTGCTATTTCCTTCTCCAGGGGATCTTCCCGACCCAGGGATCAAACCTGGGCCTCCCGCATTGTAGGTAGACGCTTTACCGTCTGAGCCACCAGGGAAGTCCACAGATTGCAGAATTGTGGGCATATACTATAACTTACTATTTTTGTTTAAAGCCCATAAGTTGGAGATGATCTGTTATGCAGAGAGAGATAATTGTTATAATACTGTTGACAAGATAGTGATTACTTTTTCACATTGAATCAAGACCCCATGATAACCAAAATAGGTACCATGTATGAGAAGCTTTATGTACATTATCTCATTAACTTCTTCAAACAGTATTTGGTCACACCCTTAACTATACGTTGAGGAAACTCAAGCACAGTGTCATTAAATAGCTGTTTTCGCTGTCTATGGGGTCACACAGAGTCGGACACAACTGAAGCGACTTAGCAGCAGTAGCAGCAGCAGCAGCAGCAGCAGCAGCAACCCTAGGAAAGATATTTTAGCATATCTGTCGAAGTAACCCCAATGCTGTGCCTTGGCTCCTATAGAAGGAGCTGTCTATAAACTGACTTCTCTCACCCTTGATCATGGCAACCTTATTTACATTTCAGGGTTTTGTTTTTGGTATTTTGTTGTTTTTATGTTTGTTGTTCTCTTTGCTCAGAACACCCTTCCTCTAAATTTGCATGTGCCCATTCTAAAGGAGATCAGTCCTGGGTGTTCTTTGGAAGGAATGATGCTAAAGCTGAAACTCCAGTACTTTGGCCACCTCATGCGAAGAGTTGACTCATTGGAAAAAACTCTGATGCTGGGAGGGATTGGGGGCAGGAGGAGAAGGGGACGACAGAGGATGAGATGGCTGGATGGCATCACCGACTCAATGGACATGAGTTTGAATGAACTCCGGGAGATGGTGATGGACAGGGAGGCCTGGTGTGCTGCAGTTCATGGTGTCACAAAGAGTCGGACATGACTGAGCAACTAAACTGAACTGAAATGCTTTTCAGCTTTCAGGACTCAATTCAAAGTAACCTAATTCAAATAATTATTCTCTCCAAAATGTACCCCGTTTTCTCTGTCATATGTCTCAACTTTGCTTCCTTTATTAATCGATTAATAACTGAAAAATATTTTTAAAATATTTATTCTTATGGCCCCAAGGATCTTGTCTTGTTTGCCCTATCCTGGGAATGGTATCTAGCATAAAGTGAAGTCGGTCAGTCGTGTTCAACTCTTTGTGACCCCATGGACTGTAGCCTGCTAGGTGGTTCTGTCCATGGGATTCTCCAGACAAGAATACTAGAGTGGGTTGCCATTTCCTTCTCCAGGGAATCTTCCCAACCTAGGGATCAAACCTGGGTCTCCTGCATTGCAGGCTGACTCTTTACCGTCTGAGCTACCAGGGACTCCTGGTATCTATCATAAGCATTGAATAATTATTTGTGATTAATGAATGAAATAATTCATGCACAGGGATTTTATAAAATAAGAGTGTACCAAACTATACTTTGAAAGTGAAAGTGAAAATGTTAGTTGCTCAGTCATGTCCAACTCTGTAACTCCCTAGACTGTAGTCTGCCAGGCTCCTCTGTCTGTGGAATTCTCCAGGCAAGACTCCTGGAGTGGGTAGCCATTCCCTTTTCCAGGGGAACTTCCCAACCCAGGGATTGAACCTGGGTTTGCTGCATTGCATGCAAATTTTTTATGGTTTGAGCCATATGTTTGTTGGTTGCTGTAAAATTTTCCCTCCAAACAGTTTGAAGATACAATCTTGTCTACATCTTTAGATTTCTGAGGACATACTATATGCCAGTAAACCTATACTTTCAAGCTTTTTCACAATTTATCATACATAGAAAATTATTTTATGTAGTAAACTGATAAAGCCAGAGACAACTAGCCGAAAGGCTTCAGTTGTTGCAGAACCTATTCAGCTGCCCGAAATGACTGACGTGACCAACATTTTGTCTCACTTGTTACTTATTTCTTGTCTCAGGGTACAAGTTGAGAAGCTCTAAAACTAACTCAATATGTCCCTAAGGAAAAACACTTCACAAATATATCATATACTAAAGAATGCTAATTTGTATCAGATGATCTATATTTTCTTGGATTGAGCTTTCTTGTCCTTGACTTCATCTGCATAAATTCTGAAGAATTGAGACTCAGAGTACTGGTTGGAGAATTCTGGATTTGAAAAGTGTGATAATAATTTATGTCCTGTGGTTTGTTTTCAAATTGTATCATTTTGTACTAAAGCAGTCTAGCAGTTACTCTAAATCAAATAAAGGTGGCTCCCTTGTTAGCTGAAAAGAACATCAATGTAGTCAGTCTGCCAAGATAACTTTATTGAAAGTGCTTTCTTTATGCAAAATAACTGATGGGAAATACATAGCAATGGAGACTGGATAAACAGAGACTCTTCTGATGCAAAAGGTGAATTGTAGGCACTTTCAGCATTGCAGCATCAGGCGAATCAACATTTTCCTTCATGTTTGAAATTGAGCTTCCAATTTCTTTCCCTGAAAGAACAGAGATACTGCTCTCAGTGAAGTGCAGTGGATGTGGGTTAAGCCCAGTATAAATGAACTGGGAAATGATACTAAAGCTTTCTAGGTCTGAGGCTAATAATACTGCCTTATTTTAAAAAAGAACTATGTGTAAAATACTTAGCATAGTAAAAGGCTTAATAAATAACTTCCCTGACTTATACCCCATTGACCTAAACCAAAGATGCTCTTCCAAGACAGCTTTCGGGTGCTTACTTAGCTGCTTTGCAGAATTCACAGAGGTTGTGGTAAGTTTGTCCGTCAGTGCCACATACTGGTTTGTCAGTCTTGGGACAGGGTTTTCCATTTGTAGCTGTTTTCTCATAATTGCTGCAAAAAGCCTGTGATTAAAGAGTTCTTTTTTAATTCCATGAATAATGGCATTGACATCATTACCTCTCTCAAGTGATAATAAAAATATTCAATTTATGCTTATAAATCCATTTAAAAAGTTATTATTACTAAACTCTTATTATCATTATCTTATTATTACATCCTTGTAAACCCAGGATTCAAACAAGGACAGTTTAACTCTAGAGCATATATTCTTAGCCATTATATCATTCTGACCATATGGAAACCCACGAATCTAGCCAAATTGGCCTTTAATAACCTTTGAAAACATTTTGCTTGTTTTTTTTTTTTTCCAGCACTATACTACTCTTTCTTCCTATAATAAATCTTCTCTTTTATGTCATTCTTTAATGATATGAAATAACACCTCTCAAATACCATCTCATACTCTGAAATTTTCCTGAAAATCCTCAGGTGAAAAAAGATTGCTTCCGTTTCCAAATGCCTACAAGTTTATTATCTGACATCAACCTTCAGTAGTACACAAATGTTATTAATATTTTTATTTATATTTGCTTTTGTTTACTTATTTTTGTTTTACTTTGGACTTCTATGGTGGCTCAGACAGTTAAGAATCTGCCTGCAATGTAGGAGACCTGGGTTCAATGCAAACTCCTAGGAGTAAGGCATAACAAGATATATGTGCATATAATCATAGTTCTATAATTGATTGCTTCATTAGCTATCTCTGTAACTACCTGTCATACAAACAATGCATGTTATAATAGAACCGTTAAAAATACAGAGCAGCACAAAAGGGATAGATTTAAATCATGTGTAAAACAATATCCAGAAATTTGCACTATTGATAGTACCTTTCCTGACATCTTCTCTGTTTATATATTTTTCCCAAGTCTCTTTACCATTGATAGCATTTTATAAAATGATTTAAACTTGAAATATTCTTTCAGTATCTTTCTGCATCAATATACATTCTATATTACCCATTTGAATAGTTACTATATATTGTATTAATTATCATTCAGTTCCCTATTTGGAAACATTTGGTTTGTTTCCCTGTTTTTTCCTTTTTTGTTTGTTTGTTTCCATATTGTTTGCTAATACAATCTATATTGCTAGGAATATCTGTATAAATGCATTTTCAATTCTTTCTTTAGGCTCCATTTCTGGAAGTAAAAAGATCCTCTGTTTTTAATTTGCCTTTTTAAAGACTTTTGATGCATTTATCAAGTAAAACTTCAGGAATTATTTTTTTCATATTTCTATTTCCTGTAGGCTTTGACCATAATAGGAAATTTATGGAACTTTGTTGAATAGTGTGAAAGTGTTTTTATATAATTACACAACTTCATAGGTAGAATGAAAGAAAATCTGCTCACAGATTTTCCTCACGGGAATAGACAGACTTTAGTAGCCATCTTTTTTATTCTGCTTTCATTACCCTTACTTCAAGCAAAGAAAGTCAGTGTTTATCTGGTCTTTTACCTGTTGAGATTTTGCTTTCGGTTTAGCCGAAGGGCATTTCTTTGAAAAGCAGTATTTCCTATGCTCTAATTTTACATGTGGGGACATTAAGGCTCACTTCCTTTTGGAAGACATTCTTCCAACATTTCACATGACATGGGGACAGAATTAGAACCTAGATTTGTGGCTCAGCTGGTAAAGAATCCACCTGCAAAGCAGGAACCCTGGGTTTGATCCCTGGGTTGGGAAGATCCCCTGGAGAAGGGAAAGGCTACGCACTCCGGTATTCTGGCCTGGAAAATTCCATGGACTGTATAGTCCATGGCGGAGAAGGCAATGGCACCCCACTCCAATACTCTTGCCTGGAAAATCCCATGGACAGAGGAGCCTGGTGGGCTGCAGTCCATGGGGTCGCGAAGAGTCGGACACGATTGAGCGACTTCACTTTCACTTTTCTTTCATGCATTGGAGAAGGAAATGGCAACCCACTCCAGTGTTCTTGCCTGGAGAATCCCGGGGACGGGCGAGCCTGGTGCACTGCCGTCTATGGGGTCGCACAGAGTCGGACACGACTAAAGTGACTTAGCAGCAGTAGCAGCAGCATAGTCCATGGGGTCACAAAGAGTCAGACACGACTGAGCAAATTTCACTTTGACTTCACTTTCATACCATTACATTGTGATTTTCCAGTTTGTTTCTTTATCTATCATGAACCCATTTTTCCAAGAATCTAATTTTGCATACTAAGTCCCTCCTCTCAAGAAGTTCCTGTTCATAGTTATATATCTGATTGCAAATTAGTTCGCATTAAGAACATGACAGTAATGCAGTTTATAAAGTTATTATTTAATCTCAGTAATCTTTAAAATATATTTCTAGACTTAAAGATTCAACATGAAAATATGTAACTCCACCTGCCTCCCAGAACATAATTTTCCTCATATGGTAAAGAGAACAAAATGTAACTGTTAGTTTTATCACCCTAAACATCAGAAGAATCAAAGTTAAGAAGAGTCTCATCAACTCTAATAGCATGACTTTCTAATTGTCTTGGATTAAGGATCTGACTTGTTACTTTTATGCTTTCTACAGTCACCACATGGAATAGAAGGCATTAACAATCAACTTCTTGGTTGTATTAAAACACAGTAGATTAAAGATTAAGTGAAATATTTAGTCTGTGAATTGGTAAGATATTTTTTAAAAACTATATATTTCATATAGTACAGTTTAAGCAAGACAAAATTTGTCTTTTTCAAACATTTTCTTTTCAAAAACAATTTCTGATTTGAAAAGTTTACATGTGTGTGTGCTCAGTCACTCGCTCATGTCCAACTCTTTGTGACCCTATGGACTGTAGCCCTCTAGGCTCCTCTTTCCATGGGATTTTCTAGGCAAGAATACTGGAATGTGTTGTGATTTCCTCTTCCAGGGGATCTTCCTGACCTAAGGAGCAAACTCATGTCTCCTGTATTGGCAGGCAGATTCTTTACCACTGAGCCACCTGGGAAGCCCCAGGAAGTTTATTTTGGCGTGAAAGAGGGGATATGCTCTACCAGAAGTTAATTTCTAAAGATAGTACATTCTCTTCTGTATTTTCTCTTGTTCAGCATGATTTAATTTTCATACTTTAATTTTTTCCCTTTTTTGTTGCTTAGCTTCCTTTATAATTCCCTTTTGTATGGTTCCATGAAGAAATCAATTTTATTTCTTTACTTTTTACTCAACAAATATTGAATACCTACTTTGTGCCAGTAACTTGAAATTCCAAAGCAGTCTTATCAAATTTCTAATTAAAATCTTACAACTGAATTTTGCTTCAAGAAAGTAGCTGTTGCTTAGAAAGAGTTGAAGAGAGACTGAGCAGACGAAAAACTATATGTGGTCTCAGATTAGATCCTACAACAAGAGAATGAGATAATATTTCTGGGACAGCTAATGAACTTTGAACAGGATTTCAGGTTAACAAGTTAGGTAACAGTTCTGTATCAATGTTCATTTCCTGACTTTGATGACTGTACCGAAGTTATGTAACGTGAGCTGGATAAAAGATACATAGTATATAATATTTCTTTGGGCTACTTTTCAAAATGAAAATATTTTTTAAAAACATAAAAAAATGCAAAATGAAGATGGAAGTTGACCTCCATCTTCAACTAAATTTTTAGGTAAGATGTATAGATTATAAAACCTTATCTCAAAATTCTTGTAGGTGGCTAGTTTTCAGAAAGTAGAAATACTATATATCACATCTGATATTATCTTGTACATTCTAACATTTGTTGAATCTTTCACTCATTCATAAATCCATCTCTTCAGCTATCAATCCATTGATTTATCCATTCAACCATCTATCCATTTATTAGGTAAGATTTTTATTGAAGCTGTGCCACATTTAAAGACCTAAGATCCGAACAAGAGAGAAAACACTTCCTCTGGCCTTAAGGAGCTTACTTTATAAGAGAGAAGGCTATCTGTGATGGGTAGCATAATATGATAAATGTTGAATTTAGTATATCAGTAAAATCCAGGATAAATAGAGATGGGATCTTAGTAAATCATTCATAGGGATGATAGAGCAAAATTGATTTTGTTCTTAGGAGATTTCTGCATGATGGAGGATATGAAGGTCCTTCTAAATGAGAGCCTGAGCACACTTTTCACAATGGTGTGACTGGTAATTGTCTTTCAGAATGTAAGAACAGCCTTAACCAAGGCATGTGAGAGGTCTTGGTATGCTGTGGTCGAAGAATTGGGTCACAGGCTGGTAGAGAATGAATGAGGCTGAACAAGGAGACAGCCAATAGATTGATAAGGGACTTGAAAGCCAGGCTAAAGAATTTGGATATTATCATCTTGGCATTTGAAAATTATCTATGACTTTGAATTAAGAGAGCCATGTGAATAAAGTTAAAATGTTAGAATTTTTTGGAATTAGCATGGAGGATATTTGTTGAATGAATTAATTTTTTTTTAAAGTTCTAGAGTTGTTTCTCTCTATATCTCTTTATAAATATTTTGTTTAAAACATTTACTCTTTAATTAGAAAACTAAAATTGGATAAATGTGACTTAGTTATTAGGATTAAATCATTAAAATAAAAAATTAATAATAGTTAATTTTTATTTAGTATTTACTCTGCACTGAACAGTTTTATGGGCTGTATATAAATTAGCCCATGTAGTATTGAACTGAGTACTTCATTAGCTGAATTTTATAGATAAAGACACTGAGGCACAGAAAGGTGAAATAAGTTACCAATAATCAGACATTTACTGAGTAATAGGGCTGGATTATAAACCTGAATATTCTTTCTCAAAACCCATATTTCAGAAAGGAAACTCTGACTACATTTTAAAAAATTTTAAGGTATATAACTATTTCTTTTTTTTATTATGATTATAGACCCTATTATTACAAATTACTCTCTCAGTAGTATAGATTCTGTGATTACTAGTTGCCAACCAAGCTACCTGTCCATATGTCCACAAAGAAGAGAAGGTAATGGAGAAGGAAATGGCAATGCAGTCCAGTACTCTTGCCTGGAGAATCCATGGACGGAGGAGCCTGGCAGGCTACAGTCCATGGGGTCGCAAAGAGTGGGATATGACAGATACCAAAGGATGTATTTTAAGTGTGTATTTTAATAAACACACTTAGGTATATAGAGTACATGCCAGACTCATGTACTCTCTCTCTATACCTAAGTGTGTTTATTAAAATACAGAGCTGCAATTCTCCAATTTTAATGTCAGGGGCTTCTTAAAATGTAGATTCCTAGGCCTCAGCATCCCTCCCTAGACATCCTGGTTCAATTAGAAGATCTAACATGTATGTGTAGGAAACCGGAATACATTTTATGAAGCATTCGTAGAGACTTGTGAACAAGGTACTCAGATCTAGAGTGACTGTATGTTTTGAGTTGGCTGAATAGTCTCAGTTTATGTCTTCTCTATAAAACTGTAAATACTACTTCCACTCTCAAAATTATCCTTATTTAGAAAATAAATTATATTCATCCCATATTTTTTTAATTTTATTTTTAATTTTACAATATTGTATTAGTTTTGCGAAATATCGAAATGAATCCGCCACAGGTATACCCACGTTCCCCATCGTGAACCCTCCTCCCACCTCCCTCCCCTACCCTCCCTCTGGGTCGTCCCAGTGCACCAGCCCCAAGCATCCAGTACCGTGCATCGAACCTGGACTGGCGACTCGTTTCATACATGATATTATACATGTTTCAATGCTATTCTCCCAAATCTCCCCACCCTCTCCCTCTCCCACAGAGTCCATAAGACTGATCTATACATCCTATATTTTTATAAGCAATGTACTGTTTTAGAGCTTTTAACTGTGTACATACTGTTTTCTCTGGAAATGTGACATCTGGCTCATCTAAAGAAAATGGGAAGTAATTTTTAAGTGCTTTTGTACTGTTAAGGAAAAGGCATCTGCACTAAAAATGACATTTTTTCCTAAATAAGGATATCATGCATGCCATCCCACCTTCTCACCAGAGCAACCAAATGAACTCAGAAGACCTTAATGAAATAGTCACAGTACTTCCCAACTCCAAATCACCGTTGTTGTAAGACAACCTCTTGTGATAGTAGAGGGCCAGTGAGAGTGAGAAATACATACCTGGGAGCCTCTTTGGCTCACAGCCTCTGCAAGGACAGAACAAACAATGATAAGTCACAATAGGACAGGCAGATTCCAGAATCAGAATCTTAGAGTTAAATGATCCTCAGAGACCTTCTAATATTATAACTGCCTTATTTAGGATGAAGAACTAAGGCCCAGAGAAGGGCAGAAAGCTTCTCTAGGACACACAGCTTCTTAACTACTCAGCTGAACTAGAGGCCAGAGGCCAGGTTACAAACGACCAATACAAAGCTCTTTTCGCTACATTTGCTATTTATGATCTGTGTGGCTTTTATTGATTATATTCACTTCTTTAATGTCTACCTTAAAACCAGGCTTTAACTTAAGAAAGGAAGGCAAAAATATATGTCAAAGTGGCATATATTTAACCAGAAAGAAGTTGAAAATTCCAAAATCTAGAAGCCATTAAAGGATAATCAAGATAATTGGCCAACAAAGAGCTAATATAACAATAAAATACAAAATAATTTGGAGAGCATTGAAAAAAATCATATAATTTACCCCTATTTCCCCTACAGTATCTACCATGAACTAAGGGATTTCTATATTTCAAGCACTGTATTAAATCTTACATATATTAAGTCATACTAATAGTTCTGTTTTAAATCTAAGGAAATTGAAACCTGGGGCAAATAACTCGTCTGAGGGCATGTACCTTGTAAATGGCAGAGCCAGAAAGCAAGCCCAGGTCTTAGATTCTAAAGACAATGTACATAACCACAACCTTTTATTGAAACAAGTCTTAGAGCACATAAGGGTCACAACTCTATTTTCACATGATGAGCAGTAGCCAGAGAAAAGGAGTAGGTTGCTCAATATTAAAGAAGAAGATAGTAGAACAATGAAGATTAGAGGCCAAATATAAAAATCCTACACTTGGGCTCTTCCACTCATTCCCTCTCTCTTTTCTTTGCTTACCTGGAGGCTAATTAAGAATGCCTCAGTTTTCAGTAAGATGGAAGCATCTCAGGAACATTTCAGTAGTTGAAGCTCTTTAGGTAAGAATTTCTTGAAGGTGACTTTATGTAAGAATTTCTATTATAATTTCAAAATAAGCTGTTTCATTGAAGAATGAAACTTATTTATAATCTTATGCTCTTAATTATGATTTGCTAGTTTGTAACTCGGAGAAGGCAATGGCATCCCACTCTAGTACTGTTGCCCGGAAAATCCCATGGATGGAGGAGCCTGGTAGGCTGCAGTCCATGGGGTTGCTAAGAGTCAGACATGACTGAGCGACTTCACTTTCACTTTCCACTTTCATGCATTGAAGAAGGAAATGGCAACCCACTCCAGTGTTCTTGCCTGGAGAATCCCATGGATGGAGAAGCCTGGTGGGCTGCAGTCCATGGGGTCGCACAGAGTCGGACACGACTGAAGCGACTTAGCAGCAGCAGTTTGTAACTGGCCTGTAACTTCTATTTTTTCTTTTTTTCCCCCTTGACCTCACCGCTTGGCTTGTGGGATATTAGTTCCCTGACCAGGGATTACACCCAGGCCCTTGGCAGTGAGAGCACAGAACCCTAACCACTGGCCTTCCAGGAATTCCTGGACGGGAACTTATAGATTAGGCATTTAAGGGGCATTTGGTCTAGGACAGGCCATCTCATCCTATGAATTATAACACTGTTTTTGCGAGTAGATGACACTATCTCTTACATAGTATTATAGTGATAATTCAAGTTGCTAATTTTGTAAGTTTCCTCTAAATAGTATTATGGGCGGTCACCATCATTAACCATCCTTATCACCATCATCATCATCACCATAAACAATGACGTCACATCGTGACTGCTAACATTGACCAGAATTCCATTTTGTGTGTGAATATATATATATATATTACTCACCTGCCAAGATGAACAAATAGGCCACGCTGATCAGAAGCATAAGGGTGCCTGATGACTTCATGATCAATGAATCTGCCAAGTCTGCAGGGACTGTGTTAAAGAGTTCACCGCTGTGGATGTTCTACAGGCTGTATTTATAAGTAGATCCATATGCATGCTTCTGAGTACCTACACATTTGGCAGCCAGCCAGATTCTCCACCCTGATTATATAATCTATGTCCCCAGTGATTAGAGACATCAGAAACCAAAGCTTATTTCCTGCCTTTTTCAGACAGGAACAATGGTCTGAAATGTTGTTTAGGCAGAATAAAAATGAATTATATGTATTACACCCAAAATTTGCTCTCATCAGCATTCAGTAATAGTTGTGATCAAGTAATTTTCTAGCAATTTACATATTTCAACCTGCTCCCAGCAGATCCTTGGAACAAGAAAGCTTCCATCAAGCAGTAACCTGTGTAATTTGTGCACAATGTTAATAACGCTTGGTGTCACAACTACTAGGAAAATAAAAATGCTAATGTGAGGGATTTTAAGGTCAAGGAATTTATTGAATTAGGAGAGCATACTCCTAATGATCATTGAGTTTAAAAACCCTTGATATTCCCTATGAATGCGAATTAGGGGCTATTTTCTTCAACCCCTTGCTTTTAGGCAAAACATACATGATGATTCTTACTTAACATTTTTATTTTAACAAGTATTTCACAGATGGATTTTAGTAATTGAGCATAAATACCATTCACAATTCTCTTGCTTCTCTCAAATACACCAAGTACTCTTCACCTTATGGCTCCTGCTCTTATTACACATTATTTCCTCCAAATGGAAGACTCCTGGCCAAGAGCCTTAAATAGCTAGTTTCTTTGTTTTTTTGTTTTTAAGAAATATCAGTTCAAATACTACCTGCTCAGTGAAGATTTCCCTGTCAATTCAAAATATCTCCACCCAAACTCAGATCAGTGTGCTTTATTGCTTTCATAATGCTTTTCAACATCTAAAATTATCTTTCTTACATAATTATTTACTTGTATATTTCCCAACTACCATATATATACAATCATATTGACAAATACACACACATGCTAGGATATAAACTCATGGATCTTTTTTCTCTCTAGTGTCTCCACACATAGAACAATGGCTTCTACACAGAAGCATATAAACATCTTGCTGATTTTAGAAATGCTATATAGTAAAAATTGCTTCTTTCACTCTAACATAATAATTGAACACCAATTATTGCAAGTATTACTAAATGCTGAAAATGAAGTGACAACAAAGAGTCATACAGCTACATTCATCATTCTTTTCTCAAACACTTGCTGGGTGAAACCTACTGGTTCCAGGAACTTTGATCCTAGAAATTTAAAGATGAGTATGAGCAACTGAACTGAACTGAATAGAAGTTCACAACCAAAATAAGAAGAAAGCAACCTGACTAAAGTTACAGACAGATACGAGGGGAGCTCAGAAGAGAGCACATTCCTCTGAGTAGGGCGAAGAAGGCATGGCAGAGAGGAGGTGGTCATGACCAGGCTTCCTAGAGTTATTAGAAAATCAGAGACACATAAAGTGATAGTCATTATTTCAAGAATAAGAAATCATATGGAAAAAAGAAAACAAGAGCTAAGGTATATGTTTAGAAATGAGAGCAATGGTTAGACTTAACGCAGGCCTTAAGATAACAGATTTCACACAGACTATTCTAAGGATTGTCACATTTCTTGGAGTCTTTTCAGCTCTCTGGATCTGTGAGCTTCTTGTGTCATCAAATTTAGAAGTTATGTATTCAAATACACATTTTTATTCCCTCATCACCCTTCTCCCAAGCTTCTTGAAGTTGTCCCCAAACTCATTAATCCTCTCTTCAGTACTTTTTTTTTCCCCTCTGTATTTTGTTTTTGTTCATTTCCAGTGCTATATCCAATGTGGAAACAACGGAAGCAGTGAGAGACTTTATTTTGGGGGGCTCCAAAATCACTGCAAATGGTGACTGCAGCCATGAAATTAAGACGCTTACTCCTTGGAGGAAAAGCTATGACCAACCTAGACAGCATATTAAAAAGCAGAGACATTACTTTGCCAACAAAGGTCTGTTTAGTCAAGGCTATGGTTTTTCCAGTAGTCATGTACGGATGTGAGAGTTGGATTATAAAGAAAGCTGAGCACAGAAGAATTGATGCTTTTGAACTGTGGTGTTGGTGAAGACTCTTGAGAGTCCCTTGGACTGCAAGGAGATCCAACCAGTGCATCCTAAAGGAGATCAGTCCTGAATATTCACTGGAAGGATTGATGCTGAAGCTCAAACTCTAATCCTCTGGCCACCTGATGTGAAGACCTGACTCATTGGAAAAGACCCTGACGCTGGGAAAGATTGAAGGCAGGAGGAGAAGGGGATGACAGAGGATGAAATGGTTGGATGGCATCACTGGCTTGGTGTACATGAGTTTGAGTAAGCTCTGGGAGTTGGTGATGGACAGGGAGACGTGGTGTGCTGCGGTCCATGGGGTCACAAAGAGTTGGACGTAACTGAGCGACTGAACTGATCAAGTTCAGTTTACTAATTTCTTCTGCAGTAGCTAACCTGCTGTTAATATCATATAGTGTTATTTTTCTTCTCAAACATTTCACTTTTTCAATACACTGTTTCTTTATATCTATATATTTATATATCCAGATACACCTTCCATCTGTTTACTTCATGTGCTCTATTTTTCTCCTACCTTCTTGAACATAAGGGATAACTAATTTAATGATCATCTATCAATTATATAATATGTGTCATTGCTGGATCTCTTTATTATGATTGATACTTTTCCAGAAAATGTACTGACAAACCAATGAAAACACGTATGTACCAAAATCACAGATATCTGTATCTAATACAGATAGGGTTGATGGTGAGGACTATGGTTGTCAAGGCCCCCAGTGAAGAGATAACCTTTGAGCTAGAGAACCAAAGATAGAAATTCATGAAAAAGAATGTTTATTCCCTTTTGCCATCTTTTTGTAATACATGGTCTTCTGGCTTACACATTTCTATCAAACAGAATTTCCCTTGTAGTGTGTCTCTGCAGTATGATATTTCTGACCCAGGCAGCATCGTTCTACAGTTTCCTTCATACCAGGTATATAAAGAGCTAATTAGCAGGTAGACACAATCTCTTCCCAGATTCTATAATTTGGGGAACAAAAAACTTGGGTTCCTGAGAGCGATGGAGATGAAATGGTACATGGGGACATGTTTATGAAATTGTGCCAGTTTCAGTTACATAAAAGAGTATGATGGTTTTCAGGAAGTCCCACAAATTAGCTTATAGTTATGACATCTGTAGGAGGGACTCAGTGCCTCTTTAGACTCAGTAAGAAAGTATTTAATGATGTCTGCTTACACTGTCTATAAAACAGTTTTCAAAGCATTGCACATCTAGCAAGATTATTACCACAACATGAGTGAGATTTTATTGGATGAGCAAATAGTTTTTTGTGTAATGGGAACTTAAGGATATTTATTAAGTCAAATTATTCTTATGAAAATTAAAATAATACAGGTAACTGCCATTGTTGTGCTGACCTGACAATGGCATGGTTCCCTTCTCCCACTACTGCTTTCCTTTCTCAGGAGGTCATCTTACACACTTCTTTCTTACATCCTTTTTCAGTACTGTATTATTAACTTTAGTCACCATGCTGTACAATAGGGCTCCACCACTGATTCATCTTATAATTGAAAGCTTGTACCCATTCTCCACCCACCCAACCCTAGGCAACCACCACTCTTCTCTCTGGTTCTGTGAGTTTGACCTTTTAGATTCCTTGAGTTTAAGTGAGATTGTGCAATATTTATCAACCTTTTAGATTCCTTGAGTTTAAGTGAGATTGTGCAATATTTATTTATGCACTATAGTTAAGCATAATGTTCATTCATCTTGTCACAAATGGCAGAATTTTTTTCTTTATTTTTTTGGATGAATAATATTCAATTGCATATATTGTTGGAGTAATTAAACAAGGAAGCCATTAGACTGAGGTGGCTCTAATGCCTTGGTAGCTACCTAGTAAGCAAACCCAAACTAAGCCAGAATCAATGCACTCGAATCCAAGAAAACAAAACTTAAGAACAACTAATCACTAACTGTCAGCTTGGCTTTCTCAAATAAGACAACCACTTAATCCATGGCTAATCAAATAATTTCTTTGTTTTTACTTCCACATCATCTCTTTACCTTTCCCCTAGCTTGTCAGCAGAGTACTCCTAAACACTTTCAGTTTGGTATCTGCTGAGTTGAATGGATGTTTGCCTAAATAAACTCTTGTAGATTTTAATGTGTCTCAGTTTATTTTTTGACACTATATACCAAAATTTCTTTATCCGTTCATCTATCTATGGCCACTTAGATTGCTTCCATAACTTGGCTATTGTGAAAAGCTGCAGTGAACATGGGAATACAGATAGCTCCTGAGATCCTAATTCATTTCCTTAGAATATATACACAGAAGTGGGGTGGCTGAACAACATGGTAGTTCTATTTTAAATTTTTTGATGAATTTCCTTGCTATTTTCCATAATGGTTGTACCAATTTATAATCTCACTGACAATGTACGCAAGTTTCTATTTTTGCCAGTACTTGTTTCTTTATTAAATTTTTTAACTTTATATTGGACTATAGTTGATTTACAGTTTGTGTTAGTTTCAGGTGTATAGCAAAGTTATTCAGTTATACATATACAGATGGTCTTTTTCAAGTTCTTTTCCCATTTAGGTTATTACAGAATATTGAGCATAGTTCCCTGTGCTATACAGTAGGTCTGTTGATTATCTATTTTAAATACAGATATGTATTTATATGTATCAATCCTCAAATCTCAATTTATTCAATATATCTATATGTATGTATATATATTTATGTATGTATGTGTCAATCCTAAATTCCCAATTTATCGCTTCCCCCCTACCCTTCCCCTTTGGTAACCATATATTTGTCTAAGGCTGTGAGTCTGTTTCTATCTTGTAAATAAGTTCATTTCTATCTTTTTTCTTTAGAGTCCCCTTATGAATGATACTATATGATATTTATCTTACTCTCTCCAATTTACTTCAATTATGATAATCTCCAGGTCCATCCATGTTGCTGTAAATGGATTATTTCATTGTTTTTAATGGCTGAGTAATATTCTACTGTATATATGTATACCACATCTTCTTTATCCATTCATCTGTTGATGGACCTTTAAGTTGTTTCTATGTTTTGGCTATTGTGATTTTCATTTCTCTAATAATCGCAATATTGAACATGTTGTCCTGTGCTTCATGGCCATCTGTATGTCTTCTTTGGAGAAATGTTGATTTAGGTCTTTTGCCCACTTTTTTTTAATTTAATTTTATTTTTTTAAATATTGAGCCATGTGACCTGTTTCTAAATTTTGGAGATTAATCCCCTTTGGTGGAATCATTTGCTAATATTTACTCCCATTATGTGGGTTGTATTTTTGTTTTGTTTATGGTTTCCTTTGTTGTGCAGAAGTGTCTGAGTTTAATTAGGTTCCATTTGCTTCAGTTCAGTTCAGTAGCTCAGTCCTTTCCAACTCTTTGTGACCCCATGAACCACAGCACGACAGGCCTCCTTGTCCAACACCAACTCCCAGAGTTTACTCAAACTAATGTCCACTGAGTTGGTGATGCCATCCAACCATCTCATCCTGTGTCATCCCCTTCTCCTCCTGCCCTCAATCTTTCCCGGCATCAGGGTCTTTTCCAATGAGTCAGCTCTTCGCATCAGGTGGCCTAAGTATTGGAGTTTCAGCTTCAACATCAGTCCTTCCAGTGGACACCGAGGACTGATCTTTGTTGGCAAAGAATTGTCTCTGCTTTTTAATATGCTGTCTAGGTTGCTCATAACTTTTCTTCCAAGGAGTAAGCATCTTTTAATTTCATGGCTGCAATCACCATCTGCAGTGATTTTGGAACCCCAAAAAACAAAGTCAGCCACTATATTTTAATAGTTTCCACTGTTTCCCCATCTATTTGTCATGAAGTGATGGGACCAGATGCCATGATCTTAGTTTTCTGAATGTTGAGCTTTAAGCCAACTTTTTCACTCTCCTCTTTCACTTTCATCAAGAATCTCTTTAGTTCCTCTTCACTTTCTGGCATAAGGGTGGTGTCATCTGTGTATCTGAGGTTATTGATATTTCTTCCGGCAATCTTGATTCCAGCTTGTTCTTCCTCCAGCCCAGTGTTTCTCATGATGTACTCTGCATATAAGTTAAATAAGCAGGGTGACAATATACAGCCTTGACGTACTCCTTTTCCTATTTGGAACCAGTCTGTTGTTCCATGTCCGGTTCTACCTGTTGCTTCCTGACCTGCATACAGGTTCCTCAAGAGGCAAGTAACGTGGTCTGGTATTCCTATCTCTTTCAGAATTTTCCACAGTTTATTGTGATCCGCACAGTCAAAGGCTTTGGTATAGTCAGTAAAGCAGAAATAGATGTTTTTCTGGAACTCTCTTGCTTTTTCGATGATCCAGTGGATGTTGGCAATTTGATCTCTGGTTCCTCTACCTTTTCTAAAACCAGCTTGAACATCTGGAAGTTCATGGTTCATGTATTGCTGAAGCCTGGCTTGGAGAATTTTGAGGATTACTTTACTAGCATGTGAGATGAGTGCAATTGTGTGGTAGTTTGAACATTCTTTGACATTGCCTTTCCTTGGGATTGGAATTAAAACTGACTTTTTCCAGTCCTGTGGCCACTGCTGAGTTTTCCAAATTGGCTGGCATATTGAGTGCAGCACTTTAACAACATCATCTTTCAGGATTTGAAATAGCTCAACTGGAATTCCATCACCTCCACTAGCTTTGTTCGCAGTGATGCTTCCTAAGGCCCACTTGACTTTACATTCCAGGATGTCTGAGTCTAGGTGAATGATCACACCATCATGATTCTCTGGGTCGTGAAGATCTTTTTTGTACTGTTATTCTGTGTATTCTTGCCACCTCTTCTTAATATCTTCTGCTTCTGTTAGGTCCATACCATTTCTGTCCTTTATCGAGCCCATCTTTGCATGAAATGTTCCCTTGGTATCTCTAATTCTTGAAGAGATCTCTAGTCTTTCCCATTCTATTGTTTTCCTCTATTGCTTTGCACTGATTGCTGAGGAAGGCTCTCTTATCTCTCCTTGCTATTCTTTGGAACTCTGCATTCAAATGGGTATATCTTTCCTTTTCTCCTTTGCTTTTCACTTCTCTTCTTTTCACAGCTATTTGTAAGGCCTCCTCAGACAGCCATTTTGATTTTTTGCATTTCTTCTCTTGGAGATGGTCTTGATCCCTGCCTCCTGTACAGTGTCACAAACCTCCATCCATAGTTCATCAGGCACTCTATCAGATCTAGTGCCTTAAATCTATTTCTCACTTCCACTGTATAATCATAAGGGATTTGATTTAGGTCATATCTGAATTGTGTAGTGGTTTTCCCTATTTTCTTCAGTTTAAGTCTGAATTTGGCAACAAGGAGTTCATGATCTGAGCCACAGTCAGCTCCCAGTCTTGTTTTTGCTGACTGTATAGAGTTTCTTCATCTTTGGCTGCAAAGAATATGATCAGTCTGATTTCGGTGTTGGCCATCTGGTGATATCCATGTGTACAGTCTTCTCTTGTGTTGTTGGAAGAGGGTGTTTGCTATGACCAGCACATTCTCTTGGCAAAACTCTCTTAGCCTTTGCCCTGCTTCCTTCTGTACTCCATTTGCTTATTTTTGTTTTATTTCCATTGCTTTAGGAGATGGGTCAAAAAAGATACTGCTGTGATTTATGTCAAAGAGTGTTATTCCCTGTTGAATTTTTCATAATGGCCACCCTAAAGATGTGAAGTGATAGCTTACTGTGGTTTTGATTTGCGTTTTGAAGATAGTAATGTTGAGCACCTTTTTGTGTACCTGTTGGCCATTTGTATGTCTTCCTTGGTGAAATGTCTGTTCTTTCCTCTACCCGTTATTTTTAAAATTTATTTTAAATGGAGACTAATTGCTTTACAATATTGTATTGATTTCTGCCATGTATCAGTATGAATCAATCATAGATATACATGTGTCTCTTCCCTCTTAAACCTCCCTCCTGCCTCTCTAAGTTGTCACACAGCACCAGGATGAGCGTCCTGCATCTTAAAGCAAATTTCCACTGGCTCTTTATTTTGCATATGCTCTACCCATTATTTAATCTGATTTGTTTTAAGCTATATGAGTTCCTTATGTATTTTAGATATTAACCTCATATCAGATGCAAAGTTTACAAATATTTTCTCCCATTCTATAGATTGCTTTTTCATTTTTGTTAACCTTTTTCTTTTTTTCTGTGATGTAGTCCTACTTGTTTAGTTTTGCCTTTGTTGCTTGTGCTTATGGTGTCATATCCAAAATATCATTGTCAAGGCCAGTGTCAAAGATATTTGTCTCTCTCTCTCTTTCTTTTTAAGGAGTTTTAAAACTTTGGGTACTGTTTTTAAATCTTTAGTTCATGTCAGCTTGATTTTGTTTATGGTATTAGAATGGTGTCCAATTTCATTTTTTGCATGAGTATATACAGTTTTTTCAGTAACTTCTATTGAAGAGACTATTCTTTATCATTGTGTATTCTTGGTGTCTTTGTTGAAGGTCAGTTTACTGTATATATGTGAGTTCTGTTCTGTTGGTCTGACTACTATAGCTTAATAAAACTTGAAATCAGGTAGTGTGTTGTCTATAGCTTTATTTTTTCTAAAGATTGATTTAACCCTTCAGGGTCTTTTGTGGGTCCATATAAATCTAAGGAGTTTTCTATTTCTGTAAAAAAATGTCATTGGAATTTTTATAGAGATTGCATTGAATCTGTAGAATAATTTGGGTAGTATGGACTTTTTAACAATATTAATTCTTCCAATCCGTGAATACAGGATATCTTTCCAGTTATTTGTGTCTTCTTCAATTTCTTTCATTAGGTTTTAATAAGAGGTAAAGAGGGTTATTATTCAGTGATAAAAGTGTCGATTCATCAACAGGATATAGCAATTCTAAACATATATGCACTCAACATGGGAACATCTAAATATATAAAGCAAATATTAACAGAACTGGAAGGAGAAATAGTGCAATAATAGGAGAGGACTTCATTATCCTCTTTTCAGCAAAATGTCATCCAGATAGAAAATCAGTAAGGAAACATTTGATTTGAATTAAACTGTAGATCAGATCGACCTAAGAGATAGAGCGGATGAAACAGAATGTTCCATCCAATAGCAGAAGCATATGAATTCTTCTCAAGTACACACAGAACATTCTCCAGCTTAGATCATAGGCCACAAGACAAGTCTTAACAAACTTATAAAAGTTGAAATCATATCAAACATCGTTTCTAATCACAATAGCACTGAACTGGAAATCAGTAGGAAAAAGACTGAAAAATTCACAAACATGTGGAAGTTAAATAACGCTTTTCTAAAAACAAAACCAGTGGGTCAAAGGAAAGATCAAAAGAGGGGGAAAGCCTGAGTCAAATGGAAACGGAAACAATATACCCAAACTTATAGAGTTGATCTATTATGTACATTCCTTTAGTATGCATGTCTTATCAAATCTAAAGTGTAGCTGTAGTGAGACAAACTGGACCTGCCTTTTTTCTTGTTCAGTTCAGTTCAGTCACTCAGTCATGTCCGACTCTTTGTAACCCATGGACTGCAGCATGCCAGGCCTCCCTGTCCATCACCAACTCCCAGAGCTTACTCAAACTCATTTCCATTGAGTCGGTGATGCCATCCAACCATCTCATCCTCTGTCGTCTCCTTCTCCTCCTGCCTTCAATCTTTCCCAGCATCAGGGTCTTTTCAAATGAGTCAGCTCTTTGCATCAGGTGACCAGAGTATTGGAGTTTCAGCTTCAATATCAGTCCTTCCAATGAAAATTCAGGACTGATTTCCTTTAGGATGGACTGGTTGGATCTCCTTGCAGTCCAAGGGACTCTCAAGAGTCTTCACCAACACCACAGTTCAAAAGCATCAATTCTTCTGTGCTCAGCTTTCTTTATAGTCCAACTCTCACATCCATACACGGCTACTAGAAAAACCATAGCCTTTACTAGACAGACCTTTGTTGGCAAAGTAATGTCTCTGCTTTTTGAGATGCTGTCTAGGTTGGTCATGACTTTCCTTCCAAGGAGTCAGCATCTTTTAATTTCATGGCTGTAGTCACCATCTACAGTGATTTTGGAGCCCACCCAAATAAAGTCTGCCACTGTTTCCATTGTTTCCCCAT
Organism: Bos taurus; assembly: GCF_002263795.3. Taxonomy (NCBI): domain Eukaryota; kingdom Metazoa; phylum Chordata; class Mammalia; order Artiodactyla; family Bovidae; genus Bos; species Bos taurus. The sequence continues at coordinate 59,497,030 of NC_037334.1, read as the reverse complement.
CTATTTGCCATGAAGTAATGGGACTGGATGCCATGATCTTAGTTTTCTGAATGTTGAGCTTTAAGCTAACATTTTCACTCTCCTCTTTCACTTTTATCAAGAGGTTCTTTAGTTCTTTTTCACTTTCTGCCATAAGGGTGGCATCATCTGCATATCTGAGGTTATTGGTATTTCTCCCAGCAATCTTGATTCCAGCTTGTGCTTCATCCAGCCCAGTGTTTCTTATGATGTACCCTGCATATAAGTTAAAAAAGCAGGGTGACAATCTTTTCAAACTAAAGAAAGAAAAAAGTTTTTTCAGCTTATTTTCCTTTATGTCAAACTGCCAAACTGTAATGAACAAAAATTCTGTAAAGTCGCAGATACCAGCACTGAGAAAGTAAAAACGAAAGTTATAGAGACACAGAAAATATTTCACTAAATGCCTGTTTTATGGTTAGTAGCTTCTTTGAACTGGGGCTTCTCAGGCAGAGCTGTAGACCATCACAAATTTAACATAATTGTTCACATATTGGGCTTCCCTGCTGGCTCAGATGTTAAAAAATCTGCCTGCAATGCGGGAGACCCAGGTTCAATCCTGGGTTGGGAAGATCCCCTGAAGAAGGATGGCAACCCACTCCAGTATTCTTGCCTAGAGAATCCCATAGATGGAGGAGACTGGAGGGCCACAGTCCATGGGGTCGCAAAGAGTTGGACACGTTCACATGTTATGAATTATGGTAGATGCATGTCACCCTCTTTACGTAAGCCTTTTGAATTATGAATATTTCTATTTTTGATGTCTCCAAGTACATTTGACAACACCTCTAATTTAACACATATATCCAAGTCACTCAAATTACTATGCTTACGTGAAGGGTAGTTTATGAGCATGAGGTTGGCACAACCATATTGAGTAAATCCAGATTTTGAAACTCACTGGCTGTAGGATCATGGCCTAATCATCTCTCTCTACTAAAGGCTTCTCTTTTATAAAATGGGACTATAACTTCACAGCTGTTACTAACTTTAAATGTGATAATGATTGTGTGCTTATCACAGTGAAGATGGTTAATAGTAAGTAGTTGATTACCCTTATTAGTGGTGAATTATTTCAGTCTTTATCTTAGTTACTTTTTTCTCTGGCCTTTTCTTCCCTTTTATTCCTCTTTTTATCTTAGAGTTCATGTTTCTGAGTTTGTGTGTCTACGTCAAGAAACCTTTACATTGGCACAGAAAAGCCCCTATACCTGCCTCCTTCACTTAAGCCTAATTGTTGACAAAGAATGTCATATTTGCAGGGAATTTCACTTCAAAAAACCAGTAACAAGAGAAAAGCTGAGGACGTGACTTGGCAACAGTTGGCATGGAAAAAGAAAAAAAAAACTTGCCTTAGGACAGTTAGTGGTTATGTTTATTATGATCCAGTTTTGACAAAGTTTCCATTTTTATTTGAAAGTATAATGATAGATATGGTTGTTCAGATCAAGTGAATTGGTTTTTTATGCTTTGAAGAGTACAAACTATACTTGAAACATTGTGTTCTTTCCTGGATCACAACAATGAGGAACATAAACAGAATTATTATCAGTATTTGCTCCTGTTGGCAGAATGTCTGTGTTTTAAAAGATCACTAAAAAAAAAAAAAAAAAAACAGAAAAGTTTTAAACATAACAGCAATATTAAAATAATTTTACAATGAACCCACCTTCTAGATTGAACCGTCAGTATTCACTACACTTGTTTCATCCTATATGGATCCGTTTATTCATTAATCCACCTTTAATGGAATTCAAAGTAAATTGCAGATATCCGTACCCTTTGCTCTAAGAACTTCACTATGTATATTATAGCTAAGACTGCAGTGCATGTTTATACTTTTTGTTTTGATATACAATTTGCAAACTGTGATATGCATAAATCTTTAGTGTGTATTCACTAGGCTTTAAAAAATATATGCATCACCGAACCCAGACTCCTATAGAGTGTTTGTTTTTATATATGTGACTTCCTTCTTCTAAGAAACATTATTGACTGGTCTCCTCTGGTTTGCTTTTTATTTTTTTAATCTAAATTTATTTATTTTAATTGGAGGCTAATTACTTTACAATATTGTATTGGTTCTGCCTTTTTACATGCTTCCCTTTCATACCCAAAGAATAGCTCAGAACTAGACGAGATACGGTATTTTGCTCACTTATTCACTTATGGCACTGGAAATAAGCCTGGAAATAAATAATAGCCTTAAGATGTAGATAAGGATTTTGTATGAGGAATAAAGGGCAGGCAGAGTGACAGAAGAAGGCACAAGAGGCTTTTTAGGCAGGAGACGGTGAAGTGGTGGAAATGTAATTTTTATGTGGACAGCCAACAGGAGTCTCACCTGGCTGGAGGGAACGGTTCTAACAGGGGAAAGAAGGAGTGAGCTATGTGGAAAGGTAGTACTTCCCAAAAATGTGCACTGATTCAGTTATCAAAATACAGATAGCACTCTACATGTTGACATTAGAATAGCTAAATAACTTCAGGGATTAGAAACCAAAGAGGGCTTAATTTCTGTAATGAGCAGGGAATTTAGTATATGGATAAAAGTGACAGAAAAGAAAACCGTGTGTATTTTCAAAGATGGTAAATGAATTGAAGATAGGCATTTTTAAAAATTTATTTATTTTAATTGGAGGATAATTACTTTATTGTGATGGGTTTTGCCTTACATCAATATGAATCCGCCACAGGAATTCATGTGTCCCCTGCATCCTGAACCTCCCTCCCACCTCCCACCCCACCCTATCCTTCCAGGTTGTCACAGAGCATGGGCTTTGGGTGCCCTACTTTGTACATCAAACTCGCACTGTTTATCTGTTTTACATATGATAATGTATATGTTTCAATGCTATTCTCTCAAATCATCCCACCCTCTCCTTCCACTGAGTCCAGTCTGTTCTTTACGTCCGTGTCTCCTTTGTGGCCCTGCACATAGGATCATTGTACCATCTTTCTAGATTCCATATGTGTGTTAATATATGGTATTTTCTTTCTCTTTCTGACTTTCTTCACTCTGTATAATAGGCCCTAGGTTCATCCACCTCATTAGAACTGCCTCAAATGTGTTCCTTTTTATAGCTGAGTAATATTCACTTGTGGATATATACCACAACTTCTTTATCCATTCATCTGCCAGTGGACATCTAGGTTGCTTCCACGTTTTAGTTATTGTAAATACTGCAGCAGTGAACCCTGAGGTACATTTGCAGGTGTCTTTTGCAGTTATGGTTTCCTCAGAGTATATGCCCAGGAGTGGGATTGCTGGGTCATATGATAGTTTTATTCCTAGTGTTTTTTAGGGAACCTCTATAGGCATTTTTAAAACTGTGTAAATACTGAGAAAAAGAGCAAAGATGCCCTGACCATGGTTTATAAAGTTAGTATAATGCTGAAATTGATGACAGAACATCAAAGTAGAAGCTACTGCTGTCAGTCTTCACAGTACATTTAGGAGGTAAGGACTAGTATCATCATTTTACAGATGAGTAAACCACAACCTCATTGGAAAAGACCCTGATGCTGGGAAAGATTGAAGGCAGGAGGAAAAGGGGATGACAGAGAATGAGATGGTTGGATGGCATCACCAACTCAATGGACATGAGTTTGAGTAAACACTGGGAATTGGTGATGGACAAGGAGGCCTGTTGTGCTGTGGTCCATGAGGTCACAAAGGGTTGGACACGACTGAGCAACTGCACTGAACTGAAACCACAATGCAAATAAGCCAGATGACTTGTTCAAAAGCACATAGCTTATGTCAGAGTCATGACTCATATTGTGGTCCGTATGATTAAAAGAGTCCGCCTCTTACAATGGCCTTACTCTAATTTTGTATTATGTGGGTTTTTCCCCTTTCGCAAGGGGAATAATCTTTACCCATTATTGTTTAATCCCTAAGTTGTGTCCAAATCTTTGCAACTCCCTGGACTGCAGAACACCAGCCTCCCCTATCCTCCACTGTCTCCCAGAGTTTGTCAAACTCATGTCCATTGAGGCGATGATGCCTTCTCATCTTCTGCCATCCCCTTCTCCCGCCTTCAATCTTTCCTAGCATCAGGGTCTTTTCTAATGAGTTGGCTCATTGCATCAGCTGGCTAAAGTATTGGAGCTTCAGCATCTGTCTTTCCAGTGAATTTTCAGTGTTGATTTCCTTTAGAATTGACTGATCTCCTCTGTCCCAGCAACTCTCAAGAATCTTCCCCAGCATCACAATTCAAAAGCTCCAATTCTTCGGCACTCAGCCTTCTGTAAGGTCCAACTCTCACATCCATATGTAACTACTGGAAAAACCATAGCTTTGGTTGTACTAACCTTTGTCAGGAAAGTAATGTCTCTGCTTTTGAATATGCTCTCTAGGTTTGTCATAGCTTTTCTTCCAAAGAGCAAACATCTTTTATTTTCATGGCTATAGTTCACAATGATTTTGGAGCCCAAGAAAATAAAAGTTGTCATTGTTTTCACTTTTTCCCTTTGTCTTTGCTGTGAAGTGATGGAACTAGATGCCTTGGCCATAGCTTTTTGAATATTGAGTTTCAAGCTAGCTTTTTCCTCTATAACCCTCATCAAGAGGTCCTTTAAATCTTCTTCACTTCCTGCCATTAGAGTAGTATCATCTGAGATTGTTGATACTTCTCCTGGCAATCTTGATTCCAGCTTGTGATTCATCCAAACTGGTATTTCACATGATGGACTCTGCATAGAAGTTATATAAGCTGGGTGGCAATATACAGCCTTGTCATACCCCTTTCCCAATTTTGAACCAGTCAGTTGTTCAATTGTTGCTTCTTGACTCACTTGCAGGTTTCTCAGGAAACAGGTAAGCTGGTCTGATACTCCATATCTTCCAGAATTTTCCACAGTTTGTTGTGATCCACACAGTCAAAGGCTTTATTGTAGTCAGTGAAACAAAAGTAGATATTTTTTCTGTAATTTCCTTGCTTTTCCCATGATCCAACGAATGTTGGCAATTTGATCTCTGGTTCCTCTGGCTCTTCTAAACCCAGTGTGTACATCTGAAAGTTCTTGGTTCATGTACTGTTGAAGCCTAACTTGAAAGTTTTGAACATAACCTTACTAATGTGGGAGATAAGCACAATTGTACAGTAGTTTGAACATTCTTTGGGATTGCCCTTCTTTGGGATTGGAATGAAAACTGACCTTTTCTATTCCTGTGGCCACTGCAGAGTTTTCCAAATTTTCTAACGTATTTAGTGCAGCACTTAATAGCATCATTTTTAAGGATTTTAAATAGCTCTCCATTTGCTTTGTTCATAGTAATGCTTCCTAAGGCCCACTTGACCTCACACTCCAGGGTGTCCAGCTCTAGGTGAGTGACCATACCACCATGGTTATCCAGATCTTTAAGACCTATTTTGTATAGTTCTTCTGTGTATTCTTGCCACCTCTTCTTTTTTTTTTTTTAACTTTAAACAATTTTTATTACACAAAGGTTGTCACATAATTGGATATTTCTCTACTCTGTACACAATTGTTCTTACTCTCCACAGAAAGGCTGTTTCTTAACTTCTCATCTGGTGATAGCAAGCACTAAAATCCTGATTTTAACAGAATAGTAGTAAAAATGCCTCAGTGATTTAAGTTGAAAGCAGTACATTGGTACATGGCTCTTAAGCTCATTTATCAGGAATGTACAAATGTCTTTATTTAAAAATACAAAATAAATTATCTGTAGGCATGGACAATGACAGCAGTAAACCATTCTATGTTGTCAACTGAAACCAGTAACTAATGGTTATAGTTATTTTCTTAAACATCAGCCAGCCTTTTCTTCAGTCAGCTCCTTCAACTGACCTCTCCTGAAGTTATTGGTGAGGAACACTGCCTTGAGCTTCCTCTCACAGTTCATTAATAATGGCAAAGCACTATTCTAGGAGTTAGAACATGCCACCTCCCATGCCACCTCCCATTCCACCCATGCCACCCATTCCAGGATCCTTCTCTTCTTTAGGAATTTCTGTGACGACAACTTCTGCTGCTGTTAAGAGAGAGGCCACTCCGGCAGCATCCAGTAATGCAGTTCTTACAACCTTAGTTGGATTTTGTATAGTTCTTCTGTGTATTCTTGCCACCTCTTCTTAATCTCTTCTGTTTCTTTTAGGTCCTTACCATTTCTGTCCTTCATCATGCCCATCCTTGCATGACATATTCCCTTGATATCTCCAATTTTCTTGAAGAGATCTGTAGTCTTTCCTATTCTATTGTTTTCCTCTGTTTCTTTGCATTGTTCATTTAAGAAGGCGTTCTTATTTCTTCTTGCTATTCTCTGGAACTCTGCGTTCAGTTGAGTATATCTTTCCCTTTCTCCCTTGCCTTTTGCTCTTTTCTTTACTTAGCTATTTGTAAAGCCTCCTCAGACAATCACTTTGCCTTCTGGCATTTCTTTTTCTTTGGGATGGTTTTGGTCACTGCCTGGGTTGGGAAGATGAAGATCTCCTGGAGTAGGAAATGGAAACCCACTCCTGTATTCTTGCCTGGAAAATTCCATGGACAGAGGAGTCTGGCGGGCTACAGTCCATGGGGTCTCAAAGCATCTGACACAACTGAGCCACTAAGCACACAGCACAGCATCTTTATTCATGGAAGAGTACAAATCCCACATTTGACAAGAGTATAAGGTGTTTCTTTTTCCTAATTTTTCCTCAACCTAATTCATGCCTCGCCCCCCACAACCAGGCTCTTCACCTAAACATCAGATGCATCCCCCATTTTGGTTAGACCCTCTTCAATTATATACATGAAGAGTAACATCTATGTGCATAAGATATAATTGAGATTTTACAAACAGAAAAAAATGGTCTTAATGTTTTTAGTTAACATACTTTTATACATAAGAATAAAAGAAAAAAATCCCTCTGCCAGAAAACATTTCCTGAGTACCTACTGTGACTCAGGCTCTGTTCTCCATGCTTGGAATACAGTTATAAATGGGGATGACAAAGGAAAAAAAAAATCTTGATTACAAAACTACATAGAGAAAACATTGACTATAAAGTCATGATTTAGGCTTAGCCTCTCTGACCGTATCACCAGAAATTTGCCCTCATATTCATCCCTCTTCAGTCACTGTTGCTTGCTTGCTGAACCTCGAACAAATCAGGTGTCCTTCAGACTAAAGGACTGTGTTCTAGCTTTTCCTTTTGCTGTTCCACAAGATACTTGTTTGGCCAACTCCCTCATCTCCATTTCTTCTAGTTAGAACTCTTCTAATCATCTGACTTAGTATTGCAATTGGCTACTGTCTCTGCTTAAGTACTACTATATTATTTATTTACTTATTACGATTATTTTTTGTCTGTTACCTCTTCCTGTGATATAAGCTTCATCAAGATAGGGGTTTTTTGTTTGTTTGTCTGTATGTTTTTTCCTTTCTTATCCTTATCCATAACTATATTTCAAGTATGGAGACCAGAAAGAGCCTCCTTCAGAGTAGGCACCCAGTAAATATTTGCTGGCAGAGGGATGATCATCTAGTAAATATATCTAGATTGGTCTTCTGTGTGAGTTCACCCAGGACGATGTTATCTGTAAATACATGCTATATTGAATTAGAGTACTCAAAGGGTAGTTTTTCAGCACTTCCAATTGGATGGCTCAGAATGAGATATTTATATATCTAGCTTGTCTTCCTGGGATTGAGCCAGCTATGTGGAGACGGAACTGGTTATCAAAAGAGCTATGTTTTAACCTTGGCTTTTCTACTAACTGGAGCTTTTTTCTTTGGCAGTATAAGTAAGCTTTCTCTGGGCCTTTAGATTTCTCGCATTTCATCCAACTCTCTCATTCCATGATTAACATCAGTTAATTTCATTCCTTTACACAGTTTTAGAGACTTTGCATCTATTCATTATTTATTGAACATATATTCACTTCTTTCTTCTAGATCCTTTGATGTTGCTGGGAAGCCAAATAAAGTAGGTCTTTATGAAGTATCTATTATGTAATAATATAATTCATCATTCCCTAGAGATAAGAAAACTATGGTCCAGAGAGGATAAATGTTTTATTTTTATATAAAATATTTTCCTGAAATTAGGAAGAAAATGTAATTTGTGATCTAAGACTTAAATCATAGATACTGTAAAATAATTATAGACATATGATCATCTCAGTAAAAATTCCTTCATTATTTACACTGATATTCCAAGAATAAAGAGAAAGAAGGACATGGAGGTACCTATGGCTGATTCTTGTTGATGTTTGACAGAAAACAACAAAATTCTGTAAAGCAATTATCCTTCAATTAAAAAATGAAGTGGAAAAAACAAAAGAGGAGGGAGGGGGTTTTCCTAGGTTCCCATGGTGACCACTGCATGGTTGATTTCCATCAGAAAAACAGGTCTTTTTATCCAAGTTTATGCCAGGTCAGTATTCTATATTGTATCTGTAGGTTTTGTTTTGTTTTTTTGGTGACAGATTATAAAAAGAAAAAAAAAACAGTGATTTTACAGAATTTACTTTATTGACAAGCGAATCAAGAAAAATATATATGGAACACCCTAAGCGCAAGGTAGAGTAGAAGGTGTGTCTTTATAAATTGAAGGGATTCGCTAGAGAAAAGTAAAGTAAAAGCAGAGGCAAGTAAAGAAATACGAGAGAGCTGGCAAGTCAGCTCTCTGATTCAGCATTTTCAGCATTCTGGTTCTGATTCAGCATTTTCCACGGTGCTTTAGGTTGATTTTCCCACCACTTTTCCTACAAAAAAGAAAGACAAATATATGCTCAGTGCAGTATCATTACTATCCATCACAGAGGTTGGAAAAAGGTTTAACTGTCATAGAATCAATTGATTCACACGTATCCATGTCTATGATTAGGTGTTAGTTAAATGCACTTGGAGGTAACATCTCGCCTCATTGCAGAAAGTATGAATCTTAAACTTCAGAGTTTTACTAAGGTTTAGACCTTTCAGTTTTAACTGTTCATTATCTGAGAGTAAATATGTATACAGATGTAAAAATTGAGATATAATTGCAAAGAGACTATACTGTCATAGTTCTAACCTGATAGAAGATGTAAGAGGTTGAACCAAATATTCAGGCCTTTGACATTTTTTAGCAGACATGTTTTCAGGCCCTCTGAGTAATGTGGGCCCATTAAATCAAATCTCACCTTACCCTACTGCCCTTCTCCTGGGAAAATGTTGATATTGATATGTCAGATATATAGAAATATAGGCACATGTGTATTATCTATAGATTCAATATTTATTAATATCATTCTACATGCTTAGCCCTGTTATTGATAGGGATTTATATATTCCCTGTGCCTAGGAATTTTATGGGTTAATTAAGGAAAGTTAAGGAATTCATAGAAGAAACTCTAATACAAGAAAATGATGAGAGTGGTAGAAGACACTAGAAAGTGTGATCATTTTTATCTTGCTTAAATCCCCTGGCTTTTAGAGCAGTCAATTAATCAAAAGATTGATTAATTGATGGAATAAATATTTATTAAATATAAATTACATTTCATTGGGAATCTAATAGTCAACTAAAATAATATAGACTAAAATCTATAGCACTTGTTCTGTTTTTTATAAACATGTAAACTCAATAAATATTTTTCTTTGGTAGAATTTTCCTAATATAATTGGTAAAATTTGTATAGTCTGGATAATAAAGGATAATCCTCTCTGTTGTTTATTGAAAGGCTGTTTTCATCAGAATGAATGGAACTTATTGTCTACAAAATGTATTATTTTTTATAAAATAAATATCAGAAAATAATTTGGATAATATTTTTATCGATAAAATTTCTCCTAAGTTTTTCATGATTCTGATTTTGAGGAAATTTTTAACTTGACTATGCTTCTAAAACTTTCTTCCATCTTTTCCAAAATTATAATAACAACAAACATAATTGTATGAAAATGATTGAAATTTTAATTAGAAATAAATGAAAAACTAAGAAAATGTATCAAAATGCTTAAAGACATAAAAAATTTTTTTAAAGTTACCTGAGTCAAAAATACTAACAAAGTGAAATACCTGAGATTATCTTTTTAGATAATTTAGAAACCTTCAGATAACTTTGGCGGGGGCTTGTTTTTGTTTCATTTGTTTTCAACTCATTTGCCTGAAACTTATTACTTCAGTTTCTATGGATGGGTATGAGTAGAACTCTCTAGAATATCTCAAGGACAGTGTCATAATCTTATTCTGGAAGTTTGTGTTTGCAAGGTAGATTTGATGAATATGATACTTACATCACTGCCTTACAGAAGGCACATTTATTGCCATATGTCTGGCCATCAGAACCACAGTGGGGATTAGATTCCCGAGTACAGTAGACCTTGGGGTCCTTGAACTCAGCACAGTCAACCTGGCAGAGTAAACGCAGTGACATTGATATTAGTGCATTCTGTCTAAGGGACTGTCCCTCAGATAAGAAGTTGTGGACAGTAAACTTAAAATTATACATATTATTGTACATAGTTGTGGTGTAAAGTTTTCTAAGTAAAAATCACTTTCTTTTTCTAACTAGAATGTATTAAACATAATTAAGATTTTTTCTTTAAAGAACACATGTCTATAGTCACTGTATTCAGGGGTATGTTAATGATATAAGGCAGATGCTTATTTCTTACAGGAGGAGTGAGACAAATGCTATGGGTATGGTTTTATCCTCCAATGCTAATTTGTACCAATTGAGAGTAGTTTTGGGTCTTTAAATGGGGGGAAAAAAACTGTATTGGGATTCCCTGGTTGTCCAGTGGTTAGGGCTCTACATTTCCCCTGCAGCAGACACAGGTTCGATTCCTGGTCTGGGAACTAAGATATTACATGCTGTATGCTGCAGACGAAAAAACAAGAAAATTTGTATTAGTGTAACTACAAAAGCATTCCTCCTGAATTGCTTTAAAGATATGAATGGTCACTGCAAGACGCTCCCAGGTGTTATTTGATAACTGGTCAGTTTTCCCTGGCTGCTATATCAGTTTATTATCTCTTGAAAACAAAATTCTAATATCTTTACATTAACTTACTCTGTCCCAGAATCTGTAGAATTTGAACTTTTGTGCCTACTACAATAACTGAGTAATGACTGCCCTAAACTGTTCTGTTTTGAAGGATTCTGAGGTTGCATCTAGCCTTGGTGAGAAAACACACTGTGACCAATTAATGATTATCATCATGGGCTCTAGAGACAGAATGATTATGCTACTAAGGTATCTCCTTAGTTATAGTGATATCTTGGAATTAGTCTGGAGTTTTAAGATTCTTTTCAATTCACTCTCAATTGAGTCAGTATTTGGTGTGCAGATAACATTTGAGCCATTTTATTCCAGAGAACAGGCAATATGCAGTAGGTAAAACTGAACTCCTTCAGATGGCAGCTGTGTGGAATGAAGTGACATTTAAACACGAATAGAGGGACCATACTTTACCCCATCATAGTTTTATTAAGATAATACTATCTTATGTTTATCAGTTGCTTCATAATCTCCAAACTGTTCCCACATGGATCAACTCCATCATCTCACAGTAACGCAGAGATTCACATTAAACAATATAAAATGTATTAGCCAATTTACAGACATGAATATTGATCCTTAGGAAATTAAGTGGCTTACCAGTGCCATACAACCAGAAGCACTGAGACCAATGCTTGAACATACTTTTCATGGCTGACTCAGAATTTCTGGCAATATACAGTTGTTGATTTCCAACAAATCTTCATTGAGAGAAATAAAGACCAACTGTCATGATATACCTTGACCTTGCTTATAGTCAGGCCATGTAGACTTTATTAGAGTAACTTCTTAGTGGACTGTATGGGCACAGGTAAGATGAATCATTTGTTTAAAGTATTAGCAAACCATTATATACTGACAAAGCCCCCTGAAACTTTGCATGAGGAGGTGCCCAGCAAAAAAGCCATACAACTGAGTTGTAAAAATATTATTACATATATCAGGTTTAAGGTATCCAACTCTTGAATATAACTTTTTGTTGAAATTTGGCATCTTGTACTATTAAGATTGGGTAGTATGATCCTAACCAGTGATTTTCTTAGGGCTGGGTCAGATAGAAGATACCCAGGCTTCTTATTGTCCTACATGTAGGCCCACTTTCTCCTCTGCTCTTACAGATAACTCCATCTTCTCATACCACTTTCAGGACAGTAATCTTTTCTTTAGGTCTCCAAATAGAAAATAAAAGCTGGAAAATCTTTAGGATATTATAAACCACAGAATGTGTGTGTGTTACTCACTCAGTCATGTCTGACTCTCTGCGACTACGTGGACTGTAGCCCTCTAGGCTTCTCTGTCCATTGGGTTTTCCAAGCAAGAATACTGGAGTGGATTGCCATTTCCTTCTCCAGGGGAACTTCCTGACCCAGGGATCGAACCTGCCGCATTGCAGGCTGATTCTTTACTGTCTGAGCCACCAGGGAAACCATAGAATGTTAAAAACAACAACAACAACAAAAAACCAATGTATTTTGTATTTATGTCACTAAAGTACACATTTGCAGTTATGTGCGTGAGTCAAGAAAATTCTTTAAACCACAGAATCATCATGTTTTCTTTTATTTCACATAGAGCTAATGGGTAACTAGTATTTAGAGAACACAGGGCTTGGTGCTGGTGATATAAGAAGGAAGCAGTTATAAATATATCAGTAAGCTCACCATCTTATCTGCATTAGGGAATCAGAGAAGGGCAGGTAATTACAGCACTGTGTGTCATAAAGGCCACAATGGGACAAATACAGGCAATGTGGAAACTGAGAAAAAGGGCATCTCAGTCAGAGATAGGTGTCTCCCTACAGGTTCTAAGTGTTTTCATGGTCAACTTCTTTGCTGTAAACATCTTTGCCACAGACACTTTCATGGATAGCTAATTGACTATAAAGCAATTTTTCCATAAAAGATAAAATTACCAAAAATAAAAGAGAGACATTAATGAGAATATAATGAAATTTATTTTTCATAGCAAAATTAAAAAAACTTTATTGCAAAATATAGCATATTTGAATGTATTTAACGTGTGCAGATTCATGGCCATATTGCACAAATACCTAATTTAATTTTATGGGTTGTACCTAAGCAGGTGCCTTCAACATCTTTCGTTCATAGTATTGTACCTTTTTCTGCTACTTTGTTTCCTCATTTGGCTTCACAGTTTTTTACTAAAATTTCTGCCTTCATTAAGAGCGGTATTGTTTTCCAAATACTAGGATACACATTTGTAACTATTTGTTTTACTTTGTAAAGCTTTTACACTGTTGTTTGTTCCTGCTGCTGCTGCTACTAAGTTGCTTCAGTCCTGTCCGACTCTGTGAGACCCCATAGACGGCAGGCAGCCCACCAGGCTCCCCGGTCCCTGGGATTCTCCAGGCAAGAACACTGAGTGGGTTGCCATTTCTTTCTCCAGTGCATGAAAGTGGAAAGTGAAAGTGAAGTCGCTCAGTCGTATCTGACTCTTAGCGACCCCATGGACTGCAGCCTACCAGGCTTCTCCATCCATGGGATTTTCCAGGCAAGAGTACTGGAGTGGGGTGCCATTTTCCTGGTATAGTGCTAAATAAGTATTACCACCATATTTTCTGTCAAGCCCAAATGTGAAGTTTTTATTAGCCATTATTTTAAAACTGCCAGGGTGCGCCTCACTATCCAGACCATTATAAGGGCCAAGATTTATATAATATAAAAATGGGAATACTGTATCAATGGAGAAATGAAACCAAACGGTCGACCAGAGAAAGCTGAAATACCAACCCAAGCCATCAACCGGTTTATCTTTTATGGCAAAATTGCCTTGCAGCTAACTAGTTACACAAGGGCTGAAACCCCTGTGGCAAAGATGTTTGCAACAAAGCGGCATACGGGGAAGATGCCAGATGTGGCCTCTCAGGTCAGGTAAGGAAAAGAAAAAAAAGTCTCTTACTTGAAAGAGACGCCTCCTTAAGCCACCTTTCCTTGGCATCCAACCCTGTGATCTTGTGTTGCAGCCTCCTTTGTCCTTCAGAAAGCAACATGGAAGTGGCACTTGGGGAGATTCTTTGCTTTGAGAATTTCCAGATCCCTCCTCCCTCCCCAAACCCACCTGACCCTTCCATCACCCCTGGAAATAGGACTAGGAACAGCAAAGGATTTCAGTGAATAAAACCAAATCAACTAACTGGTATATTACCAAGCCTCCTTAAATTAACATAGGTACACGAATCTACATACTTGTAAATTGCAGTGGCTTCCCGTGATCCCTGAAGGTAGCTCAGGAGTCAAGTTATAGAACTTTTTCTGCCACTTGCCATTGGGCAGTTGTGTTATCTTGGACAAAGTACTCAACATCTGTGCCTCAATTTTCTTAACCAAAATTTTAAAAACAAATAAAAACCCAAAATACAGTTGCCATGCCTCATTCCCAGGGTTTTTATGACAATCAAATGTAGTCACCTTAAGAGTTGTAGAAAGTCAGTGTGGAATATTTGAAATAGTCCTGGAGGAGTAGTGTAGAAAATAAGCCTCTCATTGTAGGCCTGCACTAACTGTATCTCATCACATTCCGAAAGGCTCTAACTCATAAAGAATGCTAAGTGTCATGAAACTAGAAAATCCCTAAGGATGCTCCAGCTTTGATAATCCAAATTGTAGCTATGACTTCTTATGGTGGAATAGCTTAGTAAAGCTAGGTCCTTAGTTCTGCAGTTTGGTGGGAGAAGTAACAACTATTGTTCAAATGCTTCCTCCTTCATGTCTAAAGGATACTCTTCACTCACTTGTGAAAAATTGTAGCATGGTGACTAGGGACAGAAAAGAACCACCCTCAGAGAATTCCAGAGATTTGTTTTTTTTTTTTCAGTCACTCAGTCATGTCTGCCTCTTTGTGACCCCATGGACTGCAACACACCAGGCTTCCCTATCCTTCACCATCTCCTGGAGCTTGCTCAAATTCATGTCCATTGAGTCGGTGATGCCATCCAACTATCTCGTCCTCTGTTGTCCCCTTCTCCTCCTGCCTTCAATCTTTCCCAGCATTAGGGTCTTTTCCAGTGAGCCAGCTGTTCACATCAGGTGGCCAAAGGCTCAGATTGTGGTCTTTGCAGAATGCCTTTACAGAGCCAGCCAGAAATCCCTGCTCTGAGGCAGAGAGCCAGGCTGATTGTTGTTATTGTTCAGTCACTGTCATGTCTGACTCTGCGACCCCATGGACTATAGCATGCCAGGCTCCTCTGTCTTCCACTATCTCCTGGAGTTGGCTAAAATTCATCTCCATTGAGTCAATGATACTATCTAACCATCTCATCCTCTGCTTTCCTGTTTTCCTTTTTCCTTCAATCTTTCCCAACTTCAGGGTCTTTTCAAGTGAGTCGGTTCTTTGCATCAGTATTGGAGCTTCAGCAACAGTTCTTCCAATGAGTATTCGGGGTTTATTTCCTTTTGAATTGACGTTGTGATCTCCTTGCAGTCCAAGAGACTCTGAAGAGTCTTCTCCAGCACCACAATTCAAAAGTGTCAGTTTTTCAGCACTCTGCCTTCTTTATAGTTTTGACTATACCAACCTTTGTCAGCAATGTGATGCCTCTGCTTTTTAACATGGTATCTAGGTTCGTCATAGCTTTCTTTCCAAGGAGCAAGCATCTTTTAATTTCATGGCTGTAGTCACCATCTACAGTGATTTTGGAGTCTAAGAAAATAAAATCTGTCACTGTTCCCCTTTTTTCCCTTCTATTTGCCATGAAGTTGATGGGACTGGATGCCATGATCTTAGTTTTTGGAATGTTGAGTTTCAATATTTTAATTCTAAAAAAAATTCAGTGAAAATTTGTAGACACACACACTCCCTTAGGATGTAAGACTTCATTTCTTCTCTTTACTGAAAAATACTACCTTTGTGGGTAAATTAACCCCGTTCTTTCCTAGCCCCCTTAATACCAGTTTCCCTAACCCCTCTCTAACTTGGCTTCTACTTCTCCTGTTTTAATAGTGCTTCCACACAACCAAAGTGAAAGTGAAAGTGAAGTCACTCAGTCGTGTCCGACTCTTTGTGACCCCATGGACTATAGCCTACAAAACTGCTCTCTAAATGACATCTTTCAGGATCCATTGGATATTTATAAAATGCTCATGATTTCTTTATATGTGCTATTCTTGACTACCCCCACCTTTTCAAAACTCCTTTCTGATTCATATATGTCAGTACCCCCAGTTTTCCAGCTATTTATTCTCTTTTTTTATTATCTGTTCTAGCTTCCTCCTGGGTATTAATTATATACATTTTCAAGAAAACTTTATATATTTGATTTTCTCTGAGAACATGTATTTCCCCAGATGATACTAATGAGTCCTAGACTTTTTTTCTTGTCTTCAAAATTTCAATGTCTAGGGAGAATATAATAGCAAATGAAGCAACAGACAAACAACTAATCTCAAAAATATACAAGCAACTCCTACAGCTCAATTCCAAAAAATATAAATGACCCAATCAAAAAATGGGCCAAAGAACTAAATAGACATTTCTCCAAAGAAGACATACAGATGGCTAACAAACACATGAAAAGATGCTCAACATCACTCATTATCAGAGAAATACAAATCAAAACCACTATGAGGTACCATTTCACACCAGTCAGAATGGCTGCGATCCAAAAGTCTACAAGCAATAAATGCTGGAGAGGGTGTGGAGAAAAGAGAACCCTCTTACACTGTTGGTGGGAATGCAAACTAGTACAGCCACTATGGAGAACAGTGTGCAGATTCCTTAAAAAACTGGAAATAGAACTGCCTTATGATCCAGCAATCCCACTGCTGGGCATACACACTGAGGAAACCAGAAGGGAAAGAGACACGTGTACCCCAATGTTCATCACAGCACTGTTTATAATAGCCAGGACATGGAAGCAACCTAGATGTCCATCAGCAGATGAATGGATAAGAAAGCAGTGGTACATATACATAATGGAGTATTACTCAGCCATTAAAAAGAATACATTTGAATCAGTTCTAATGAGGTGGATGAAACTGGAGCCTATTATACAGCATGAAGTAAGCCAGAAAGAAAAACACCAATACAGTATACTAACACATATATATGGAATTTAGAAAGATGGTAACAATAACCCTGTATACGAGACAGCAAAAGAGACACTGATGTATAGAACAGTCTTTTGGACTCTGTAGGAGAGGGAGAGGGTGGGATGATTTGGGAGAATGGCATTGAAACATGTATAATATCATGTATGAAACAAGTCACCAGTCCAGGTTCGATGCATGATACTAGATGCTTGGGGCTGGTGCACTGGGACGACCCAGAGGGATGGTATGGGGAGGGAAGAGGGAGGAGGGTTCAGGATGGGGAACACATGTATACCTGTGGCAGATTCATTTTGATATATGGCAAAACCAATACAATATTGTAAAGTTAAATAAAATAAAATTTTATAAAAAAAAAACAACAAAATTTCAATGTCTAGTTTCTACTTGTCAGAAATATACAAGATACCTTTAGTCAACAGTTTGATTCATACTTAATATTCATTTATATCCAAAATAGAACTCTTTATTTTTCCCTCTAAACTAGTTTTGCATTCTAATTTTTCCACTCTCCATCACTGCTGCTGCTGCTGCTTAGTCACTTCAGTTGTGTCCCACTCTTTGTAACCCCATAGACAGCAGCCCACCAGGCTCCCCCGTCCCTGGGATTCTCCAGGCAAGAACACTGGAGTGGGTTGCCATTTCCTTTTCCAATGCATGAAAGTGAAAAGTGAAAGTGAAGTTGCTCAGTTGTGTCTGACCCTCAGCAACCCCACGGACTGCAGCCTTCCAGGCTCCTCTGTCCATGGGATTTTCCAGGCAAGAGTACTGGAGTGGGGTACCATTGCCTTCTCCACTCCATCAGAGCACCATTCTTCAAATCCCTCAACCTACCCTCAGATTAAAACATCATCATTTCTATCCCTCAGGGATAGAAAGGGAACAAGTGTTCCCTTTCATGTATTTCTTTATCTTAAGCCTCTTCACTAATTTCAGATTTACTACCTATAGCCATCCTCAACATTTCTGACCTGAAGCTTATATAATGAATTCTGCTCTCTTTGCCTCCATTTCCTTCAAGTTTCCAAATCCCTTCAACACACAGAGACAAGTTGTCTTACTTGAAACTACTCTTTCCATTACTTCTTTAGGATATAAGGCTGGTGAACACTATTCTGTATTTGTTCGATAATTACACTGCTCAAAGCACTTTCCCATAAAGTGCATAATTGCTTTCTGTTGCTGGTTAGAGGTAGCATGGCGCTATGGAAATATCCTGAAATGATGACCACACAGCTTTACTGCAATTGGTAAACTTGACTCAGTGAGGTCCTCTTTCTGAGGCCTTGGTTTTCCTCTGTAGCTAAGTTGTTGAGGCTGACTAACATCTCCAAATTGTATTAACGTTTAAGTATTCTGTCAGTATAATAGTTATAAGTGATTTCAAGGTTGTTAGGAAGCATGAACAATACCATTTTCTAGTCAAGAGCATTGTTTTACTAACTGTATTAAAATTTGCCATGTGTTTATCTTAAACTACAACAAAACTAAATTTAGGTATTCCTAAGACTATCATAAAAGAAAACATTTGCCTATCATTGTTTTTGAGGGATTTGTTAATCCCAGTCATAAATATTCATTTAAACATGTCTTTAAGTATATGGTTCCCAAATACACAGCCTGATAGAGAAAATAAGAAAAATTAAAGATAGTGTAGGAAGTGATTCTAATAAAAATTTATCCAGGTTAAATGGACTATCTGTATTCTGCGATTATGACTTTCAAGCATTTGTTATTAATATTATACTACAATTTCTGAAATGAAGGGTGGTGATGATAAATAATAGCTTTATCTTTGTTATTTTTATTTTACTGTTTATGTTTTTTAATGTTCTTACTTGGGAAATTAAAGATTTGGTAGCATATTAGTCATTTACATTTATGGGGAAATTTTTACAGGACCATGAATTCCAAAAGTCTTAGAACATACTTTTTGTTTAGCCCAAATAATATTTTTGAAAGAATGAGAAACTTTTACAGATCTATAATTAAGACTGCTAGCTATAATCTTCCATAAGATGCTTCATAATGAAAGACTTCTTCGCAAGGAAAGAATGACTTGCGTGTCAGAAAAAAACTGTTCTTCCTTTGTCTTGGCTGGATCAAAGTTAGGCAGACAACTTCCTAAGGTTAGTGTCAACTTCTTCTGCCTGGCTTTGGGACTGTCACCCCCCTTTCCAGACTTGCAGAAGAGAGTGTAGCCTTGATGTCATCCAAAAGGTGACAACTTCTTTGCCATTTATATTTGAATGGAAGAGAGACAGCAGTCTTGGTAAGGCATGTTTAGTTCACACTGATTCAGATACCTCAGGCCAGAAAGGCTTTAGCGATCACTGAATCCAAGTCTTCATTTTAGAGATGTGGAAACAAAGGCAATGAGAAGGGAAACAGACATCCTTCAAATTACACAGGCAGTAAATATTCAAACTGGGACTCATCTGTATTGTCTCCAACATACTGGAGCACTCCAAAATCAGTGCATTCCAGTGCTGCATTTCTAGAATATAGATCCAAAGCCTCCTATCTGGGATTATTATTCAGTAAGTCTGGCCTAGTCTCTGAGGATCTACATGTTGAGTGAGCATCCCCAGGGATCCTAAAGCAAGCAGAATATAAGACGTAGGCTCATCTAAAGGAATAGAATCAGTAGAATATTTTAAATGAACATTAGAAACCACTAAAAATCTGTGAAACATTAAAGATCTGGGAAATAAGAGCCCAAAGAAGGGAAGTAACTTTTGTGTTAATGAGAAAACCAGGATTAAAGTCTATATTGTAAAAACCTATGTGTAATGGTCTTAATCATATACCTACCTAATAAGGTATAAAATATATTGGCTGGATCTTATGTCTTATTCTTATTTGCTTCTTTTGATATATAATATAGACTGTACTAACATAACTATTTAAATATAAGAAGAAGTCAACTTTAAGATGTACAATTATGTATATCAGTATAAACACACATATGCACACACAAGTGTGCACGCGCGCACACACACACACACACACACACACACACACAGGCAGGCAGTTGTAAGGTGTCATTCATTGCAAGATACATCCCAATGTCTGAGATACTAAAATTTGGGAGGAAAATGTCTTACGCGATGTAGTAGATATATTAAGGTTGGAAAATGTTTTTCAGCTTCTTTGCCAACTCCTGATTAGTTGGCAGTAGTGTCTGGAAACTTGATGCCCAGGGTTCTTGGGCACAGCAAGGCAAACAACAACCAGTGCCAAGATCAAGTATTCTTGTTCAGTATGGACATTACTGTTCAGTATGGACATACGGGTGTGATTGGCAGGGCACATACCTCTTGTTTGTGTTGTCTATTTCATAGCTAGGACAAAAAACTAGTAAAAAGTTGGTGGATTAATTTGGAATGTACCAGTCCAAACAATAAAGATAATTTGTGCCCTTTCCACTTTTTAACCCAAATTGTATTTAAATTTGATTGAACCAGTCTGTGTCTACTCAATGCAGAACACTACACAAATTGTCTACTTTTGGTTGCCTTCTAAAAAGAAAATAATAATCTCTCTTCTCTTTCAGAAGATCGTTATTAATCAATAACTAATCCTTTCATAGTTTATGTAACTACACATAGTTTACCACATGATCCCACATAGTTTATGTAATTTAAATCTGATTCTGTGAGGCAAATGGTAATATCCCTTTTCAGTAGGTGTGGAAATTGTAGCTCAGAAAAGCTGAGTAACTTGCCCAAGATTACACAATGGAATCAGTGGAAGAGCATGAGTGTTACCACAAATTCATTCTCTTTTTATTTATATTCATTTAATTTTAACAAAATCTGAGAGTGGGTGTCTAGGCCCTTTTAAACTGAAACCAGTATTCTCATAAAGAGATTATAGTTAGAAAACTAAGAACTTCTGTTGTTTTCTGCATCTGTCCTGCTTGTCCATTTCTTTGATCTTTTACCCATAGACAGACCTCATTGGTCAGGGAGTACCAGCTAAGAGCCACCCACCCAGGTCAGAAGAATAAATAAAATTATATACACTGACCTGAGCTCCTTGACCGAAGACACCTGGGGAAAAAAAAGAAAAAAAGCATGAAATCCAAACACTGTAATTTTTGAATGTGCAAAAAAGTGGGATTTATAATATTAGGTAATCCCAAAGCCTAAAATGATACTTGTACTGGGTTCTT
Organism: Bos taurus; assembly: GCF_002263795.3. Taxonomy (NCBI): domain Eukaryota; kingdom Metazoa; phylum Chordata; class Mammalia; order Artiodactyla; family Bovidae; genus Bos; species Bos taurus. The sequence continues at coordinate 59,475,771 of NC_037334.1, read as the reverse complement.
GGTTATCTCAATAAGTCATGGCTTGGTTACTTTACATTTTTATACCTGTTGTCCTCTTAGGGAACAGTAGAAACTTGGAAAGTGATGTGTGGATATGGACCATGATGGTGTAATATTTCTGGGAGGTTGGGGTGGAGTGAGAAAAATAGTTTAAGCATCTGGAGATTCATCTTACTGTCTTGGCTCCATCACTCATTTACTGTGGAAATGATTTATCATCTCTGGCCTCACTTTGGAGAAGTTGGGTTGGAAAGTTGACTCTAACTCTGCCATTCCCAAGTTTATTGCTTCTGGTCCCTCCCCAAAGCATTTGTCTCGGGAAATTGAGGGTAGGGATTGGATTTGCTGTCTGTTCTTTGAGCCTGAAATTGTTCTTATGCCTTCTGTGTTCAGCTTTAAAACCTCAGCTCAAATTTAGACTGGCAAGAACAAACTTATTTTCTATGACTCATTTTTCCTGCTACATCTCTCTATATTCCTGAAAGATCGTATTTCAAAAATACAATCTTGCTTCTCTCTCTTTCCTTCCATCTTTATGATTAAATATGTGATTTTAGGTTGTGACTAATTAGCACAGTGGTTTAAAAATGCTATAATAATAAAAGTCTTAGGTTCAGTCCTGGTATGAGCTGCTGAATTTTGGTCTCTGGCCTTTTCTGTAGAACTCCTAATACTAGCAGTACCCCCTTACATATAAGTCCACAGCCACCTCAAAGGCAGGAAGGGTGGCCAGTATTTATGGGAAGACAACTGGAAATACCTCAAAGTACATTCTCTGTTAATGGGGATAAGGAGAGAATAAAGCTTTTAAATTTGAAAGAAAGTTAGTGATGAACTACTGTAGTGATTACCAACCACGTTGAAATGATATGACTGATTATTAAATATATAGACTCCCAGGACAACCGCTTGAAAAATTCCATTATATGAGACCAAATAGGGTCTGGAAGTCTATAGTTTTTGTTAACTACTCCCAAATAATTGTTTTGACCAGGGAGGGCTCACTGTTAAAATTTTCAGCCATTTTTCCACTGTACAAATCACCGTCTTACATGTAGGAAATGTCAAAGTGGAAGTTGCTGCTGCTGCTGCTGCTGCTGCTAAGTCTGACTGAGCCAAACTAGTACTTTTATTTTTAAAATTTAGTGATGGCAGTATTAATAGACATTTTTCAAACACTTACTATGTTCCATTATGTTAAACGTTTTATGTACATTTTCTCATTTAACTCCCCAGGGCTAGTCCTTTTATATCCACATTTTACAGATGAGGAAAATGAGACTCAGAAAGGTCACACAGCTACAAAATGGAAATACCAGGACTGAAATTCATTCCTCTTGGTCTCAACATTAAGGCTCCTGGGCACTGTGCCTTCCCAAATGTCATCATGCCTATCAGGGACCTTGTTCTGGTATTAGTATTTGTTTGTATTAGTCACCCAGATCCAATTAGCCTTTGTAAAAAGAAAAAATAAGTTATTAATTATTTAGACAGTCTTTGCAAGTAGATTTTAATATAGTCAAATCTGTTTGTACACCATTTCAGCACTCGACTGATCCACTTACTTGAGTTACTTGGCTTTACTAGTCAGAATTACTTCATAATATTACAGAAACCCTTTATTCATTTTTTTATGATTCTGAATATATTTGCTTATGAAAATATTATCAGCTCCCTGTGAACAATGACTTCTTCATCTGCTCAATTTCATTGAAAAACTGTTGTTTTTACACATTTGGGCATCTACAGTCTCTGATAGCAGCCAAATTCAACTACTTTTATCACAGAAAATTGATACACCAGATCTGCAGATTCCTAGGACTCAGTCTCAAGTCCAGCATTCTAAGAATGAAAGACTCTCTCAGAGAACTGACCTATTTCTTTAGTTGACACAGGCTAGTGGTGGATGTGATGAACCTAGGTTTTGTGTCCAGAGACTCTAGTGTGTATTTTGTCCACTACAAAGGCACAGAGTAGAATAATAAAGAAAGAAAAAAATAGATGCAGTGGCCTTGTTCATTCACATGGATGATGGTATGATGAAAGGCATCAGACTGAAGTACAGTTGTCCTTTGAATAATCAGAATTGGTAGAATATATGACTGCTGCTCATTAATGTGGCCAAAGATACTCCCCTACTTCAAGAGTTGTTTAGTTCACCAATAACATATGTTTATGAATTCTAAGGTTCGATGATTTTTTTCTGAAGGATTCTCTGAGTTTCCTGTTTTCTGCTTGTTTCAGTTTCAGTTATTTGAGTCCTAATTATAAGAATAATGAGAACTGAAAAGCTTAGCTTTGTCTTGGAAAGCCAAGCTAATATTTAAAATAGTTATCAATTCTCCATACTGTTCCTTTGGAACAGACACCTGTGACGTCTAGAAGACCTAGATTCAAATTCCAAATTCTGCTTACTAGTTCAGTTCAGTCGCTCAGTCTTGTCTGACTCTTTGCGACGCCATGAACCATGGTATGACAGGCTTCCCTGTCCATCACTGACTCCTGGAGCTTGCTCAAACTCAGTTACAAGTCCTTAAAATTTTCTTAACTGTTTTGTGCTACAGTTTTCTTATATATGGAATGTGTCTATGAATACCTTGTTATGTGTGTTGCAGATAATGCATAAAAGCCCTGAGTACCTGCCTAGAATATAGTGTATGCTCAACAGATGAAAGTTATTTCTATCATTATTACCATCACCCATTTTCATTATTGCAGTCATTATGATAATCTCTCAGAATTGATCTTTTGTATTAAAATTATTAGGATTTTGAAATATGGTGGACAAATACACTTGTTGTTTCCAGTTCAATGTAAGTATTGGATTTTAACTTTAAGGAAAAAAAAAAAAAAAACTCACCTGAGAAAAAGCAGAAAAGAGCCAGGGAGAGGAGCAGAAAGACACCTGATGTTTTCATGGTGCCAGTTAGCTCACTCAGATCAAGGCTGCTTTGTCCAGCTCAGGTTCTCTTTCAAGACACTTCCGAGAGCTCTGAAACACACACTGAGACATATATATAGACATGATAAAGGGAACTGGGATCTCCACCTTCTTTATAAACTCACATTCTGAAACCATCTGCAGTCCTATATAAGCATTTATTGGAACCTGTCACCAATTCAAAGAAATGCTTCATGCTCCCCATCAATCTTAAAAATTAGAACAATTATATGAGTCGTACCTTAGATCTTACCCTTAGATCTTACCTTAGATCTTATTAATAGAGGATGTCATTTTCCACCAGTAATCTGTGTTTTCCTAACCGTCAATACATCCTCCCTACCCTTCCCTTTAAGGTTTCACTGTATGAAAGGAATGACTCACTGGTGGAGCCCCACTTGATGCTGTGTCTCTTTCAGACAGGTCCTGCATGTCTGTGATCCCAATGAGTCACCACCACCAGGGAATGGAATCTCGGGTGTAACTTGGCTTTTCAGACTCCACATCATCCAAGATGTACCTAAAAGAGGTGGGTCATCTACATAGTCACCAGAGCTGCATGAGAAAAATTATTTTCCAGGCTGAAATACAACTGTTATTTGAAAAAAATCTTAATTTGAGTCCAATCCCAGTGATTTTCAGTTGTTGATTCAGAATGAGCAGGGAGTAATGTGTGTGTGTGTGTTTTATTTGTAAAGGATATTTTAATAGTTACTATATTGAGGAATATTTGAAATTAGAAATATTTAATATTTCTTTTTTTTAAAAGTAAACTGGTGCAGGCGTCTTTTAATTTCATGGCTGCGGTCACTGTCCTCAGTGATTTTGGAGCCCGAGAAAATAAAGTCTGTCCACTGTTTCCATTGTTTCCCGTCTATGTGCCATGACATGACGGGACCAGATGCCAAGATCTTAGCTTTCTGAATATTGAGTTTTAAGCCAGCTTTTTCACTCCTCTTTCACCTTCATCAGGAGGATCTTTAATTCTTCTTTGCTTTCTGCCATTAAAATGGTATCATCTGCGTATGTAAAGTTATTGATATTTCTCCTGGCAATCTTCATTCAGCCTGGCATTTTTGCATGATGTACTCTGTATAAGTTAAATAAACAGGGTGACAGTATAGAACCTTGATGTACTCCTTTCCCAATTTTAAAGCAGTCCATTATTACATGTCTGGTTCTAACTGTTGCTTCTTGACCAGTAAACAAGTTTCTGAGAAGGCAGGTAAGGTAGTTTGTTATTCTAGTCTCTTTCAGAATTTTCCAGTTTGTTATGATCCACACAGTCAAAGGCTTTAGCGTCATCATTGAAGCAGATTTTTTTTTTTTTTTAATTCCCTTGCTTGTTCTGTGATCCAGTGGATGTTGGCAATTTGATCTCTGGTTCCTCTGTCTGTTCTAAATCCAGCTTGTACATCTGGAAGTTCTCGGTTCACATACTGTTAAAGCCTAGCTTGAAGGATTTTGAGCATTACTTTGCTAGCATGTTAAATTAATGCAAATGTGTGGTAGTTTGAGCATTCTTTGGCATTGCCCTTCTTTGGGATTGGAATGAAAAATGACCAGTGACCACTGCTGAGTTTTCCAAATTTGCTGGCATATCGAGTGCAGCACTTTAACATCATCATCCTTTAGGATTTGAAATAGCTCAGCTAGAATTCCGTCACTTCTACTGGCTTTGTCCATAGTAAGGCTTCCTAAGGCCCACTTGACTTCACACTCCAGGTTGTCTGGCTCTAGGTGAGTGGTCACACCATTGTGGTTATCCAGATCATTAAGACTTTTTTTTTTTTATAATTCTTCTGTATATTCTTGCCATGTCTTCTTAATATCTTCTGCTTCTGTTAGGTCCATACTGTTTCTGTCCTTTATTAAGCCCATCTTTGCATGAAATGTTCCCTTGGTATCTCTTAATTTTCTTGAAGAAAATTTCTTCTAAGGTGTTCTTGCCCATAGTAGTATATATAATGGTCATCTGAATTAAATTGTCCCATTCCCATCCATTTTAGTTCCCTGATTCCTAAAATGTTGATGTTCACTCTTGCCATCTCCTGTTTGATCACATCCAATTTTCCCTGATTCATGGACCTAACTTTCCATTTTGCTTTCCATTTACCTCTACAATATATACAATGCAATATATACCTCTTCCAAAATAAGCTCTCCATAGTTTCTCATTTATTTCCATCACATTCCTATTTTCCTGCCTTAACTCATGATATTGCCTTTGCCTGGGATTTCTTTTCTTTAATCACATGTCTAAATTCTATATATCAGACAATGGCAAGTCCAGATTACTGTATTCTTCATAGAACATTTCTTAATCTTCTAAGGAATGTGTCCTAAACTAGTACCATGAAGATCAATTCTGGCTTGTTGATGTGTTTTATTTGACCCACACAATGTTTTTTAAATGTCTTAATAATAGTCCACAGTGGTAAAGAATCCGCCTGTCAAGCAGGAGACATGAGAGACGCTAATTCAATATTTGGGTTGGGAAGATCCTCTGGAGCAGGAAATGGTGACACAGTCCAGTATTCTTGCCTGGGAGATCCCATGGACAGAGGAGTGTGGTGGGCTACAGTCCGCATGGTCACAACAAGTTGGACATGACTGAGCACCACCACAAGAATAACAGTCTTGTTATTAAATATTCAAAAATATTTACATTTTGAATATTTAACAGGAAATAAAAATAAACCACAAGTTTTTATGTTTTGTTTTGTTTTAGTATTTGAGGCCTTCATTGTATGGCAAAAGTCAGCTAAAATTTACTGCTAACTGCCTCATTCAAATGTGTCCTTTACTTGTTGCTGACACTAGAAGGCATTTGAGTTTGAGAATGTCACTGTCTCACACTAATAATACTTAATTCTTCATAATTCTCATGACCTGTGTCTCTGCTTTTCTTGTGAAACTGTTCTACTTTGTAAAATTATGCCCTTCAAACATCTCCTGACTAGATGTTCCTTGTGAACAGAATCTATATCTAATTAATCTTTTTTATTTAAATTTTGGTCTTGTGTTCAGCAATTCCACATTTATTCAGAAAACAAATGTTTTTTAAAAATAATTTGCACTATGCATTAATCACAGGTCATTAATTATCATTCTAGCCAACATTTTTCAAAATCTGTCTTCTTAGTTTTACACATGTAGATATTTGCTCATGTCTAGTTTTCTAGCTTTCCTTTCATTTCTTTGATTTCCTGTAGCTATATTTCAATAGGACTGTAATCTCACTTATAAACCCCTTTATCCTTAACAGCTTCCTAGTGAGACAGAAGGAATACATTCTAATACTCTGACCCTTATTAAGGAGGACATAGTTAACCACATCTTTCAGAGTCAAATTTTGCAATTTGTACGTTTTTGAGTGGCAGTTTTCTCTCTTTGGTTCATGTAAATTGCACCATTGATCATCTCTGACCCATCGCCCATACTCCCTTCATTCCTGTTTCACTATGGTCAAGGCTATCTATATTTATTTATATTGCTTTAGCCACAGTGGAAATCAAAGTAAATCATAAATTATACTTTTCTATAAAAATTCTTTTGGAAGTTAGCTGATGTTATAACTCTTAAAAGAAAATTCATTCAGAGATTTTTCTATTCTTAATTTTCTTTCTTCTTTGTTTTTGTATATTTCTACTGAATTCATTTTTAAGTTTTCATTTGTATATGTATTTTTATATTAAGCCTCCTCAAGTCTCTTAGTTTTAAATTTAAGTGTTACAGCTTAGCATTAATTTAGGTAAGATCCAAAAAGATATTATTATAGTATAGGTTTAGGAATACTTTGAAAGGATGCCATTATCCTTATGTGTCAAAAAAAAAAAAGAATTTTCTTCTCTTATTTGACCTAGTAACTAGATTGGCAGATCTAAGGTATATAGTAGACACATCGATTGAACATCAGCAAGGAATTAGATAATGTCTTTCCTGCTATAATTGTGAAAGGATAAAGATACAGGAGTAGACCTCTGTGACTGTTTGAACAACTGAACAAGAAGGTAATGATCATTGAACTAACATACCTAGGAGGAATAAATAGAGAAGGCACTGGCGACCCACTCCAGTACTCTTGCCTGGAAACTCCCATGGATGCAGGAGCCTGGTGGGCTGCAGTCCATGGGGTCACACAGAGTTGCACACGACTGGCATGACAGCAGCAGCAGCAGCAGGAGGAGGAAGAAAATACTGTCACAGCTGTTAATTTTGTAACTGCCTTAAAGGAAAATGTAGGGTGCATGCTCTAAATATGAAGTCACATCTCTGCCATCCTCTCCTTTTCAGGTTTATTTTCTTGACTTACACAGAGAGTATTCCATCTTTCATTTCGGCCAGCCATCATTCCCCATATGAGAGACCTGCTTGATTCCTAACATAAAATCCCACCTTCAGTGGTTTCATCAAATTTATCAATAAAAGAGTTCAAGACAATAGGGTTGAATTCTATTCCTGGAGTCGTTCTTTTCTTAGAATTTTTAGAAATTTGTTGCAAAGAGGTTGGTACTGAATTGCTATGTTACATTATTTACTATTTATTGTTTGGTAGCTTTGCCCACAATGTGAGATTATAATGATCTGGAGGGCAAGACGAGGGTTTAATCTTTCTTTTCTTCTAAATTTTCCTGTTGATATGTTTCGAATGAAAGAATTCAAACTGTTTTTGTATTTATTTACATATTTTTACTTATTTGTCTTATTGTCACCTTATCTAAACTGCCTCATGATTTTCTATATCATTATTGAGTTTTGAGGCTTTTGAATGGTTTCTATAGATTTATCTGGCTTTGCTTCCTTTAGCTTCTCATATCAATTTGCATGTCTTCAATTTAGCACTTAGAGTATTATCTTTATACTCAAGGAGCTCACAATTTAGCAAGTTAAATATAGATGGTACAATTCAAATATAGCATTCTAGAAAATATATTCTCAGGCTGTGAGTGCATAAAGATCCAATTAAAATAATAATTTTTAAGATTATATCTATCATACATCTTTTCTAATGATAGGATCATTAGAGAAGTTCTCAAAAAACATACTTGCACAACTGAATCTTGGAGGATAAATAAGAGTTCTGTAGCAAAATAACACTGGATGCTGAAGGAGGAGGGCACATAGGTATAGATAAAAGTGAGCTGAAATCTATGAGAATAGACATGAATATGTGAAGACCATCAACTGTCTGAACACAAAATCGTTCAGTAGGTGGAAGCATAGGATACCTGCTAAGGATACTTGCAAAGGAGCCTGAGAATAGGCCAGCACGCAAAAGTCCCTGGAGTGTCATGCTGTTTATGGGGTTGTACAGTGGGTCAGCGTGACTCAGCTAGCTCTGAATTGGATGGCAATAAAAATTCTTGCTGGCATATGGATTTTCCTACCATCCTAAATTGAAACATTTATTCACTCTCTGGAAAATGTGATGGAAGGCAAGCTAGGGTAAATTGCATATTGGTAACAATGGGGAAAAGGGAATAGTTTCAGCTCCACTCAGTGTCTGACTTTGCCTGTTCCCTTTGAAGCTTAATTATAGCCATTAGTGGAAGCCTCTTAAATTGCTAACACAGTGTACAATATGGGGAGAAAGTTTGCCAAAGTCTTTTAAAATCATGAGAAAGCAGTATTTCACAGATCAAGTGGTTTAGTTCGAACAAGTCAGTATTATGTTTGCCCTGAACTCTAGAGAAAAGCCTCTGCAAGAATTTTTAAGTTCAATGATACCATTATTTTTGCTATACAAATCTCTCCCATATCTGTCAACTCTGGTCTAGACAAATTACCCCAGGGAAACAGCAACTGGGAGTGCCTCCCCATTGCTTACAAAGCTTAGCCAGTAGAGTTTAAGAACTTTGGCTTAGGGATCATTCTGTGAACTGGCATACCTTCTGTCTCAATTTCATCTCCTGGTTTCCTTTGCAAACACCAGAAGCACATGCCACTAGACTCTGAGTAATCTGTATTTTCTGTTCCTCTACTTTTGTCCATTAATATTTTTTCTCAAACAATTGTTGCTACCTCTATCTATCAGAATCTGATTTAATAGCCTATCTGAAATGTTTTCCCCAGTTGCTCGGGAAGGAATCACTCCCTTTCTTCAGACTTATAAAAAACATAATGCTTTACCTTTTCTTTTTTTTGGCTACACTATGCAGCATGAGAGATCTTAGTTCCCCGACTAGGAATTGAATCTGGGCCCTCTGCAGTAGAAGTGTGAAGTCCTAACCACTTGACTACCAGGGAATTCCCTATAAATTTTTTTATGTAGAATAATCTCAGTTAATATAAAAATTACCCCAAATGCATTATGACTTACACAGGAGGAAGTCTGTTTTTTTTTTTTTTCCCCCAGTTCTGTAAAGTTCAGGTCATTATCCCTGATTTACAGGCAGCTTTTCTCCAACCTGTGATGAAGAGACCTAGTCTCCTTTCATTTCTGGCTGCAACACATGGCTCAGGTTTGCTGTGTCCATTTTCATCAGGGTAATGGGAAGAAGAGTATCATTATGTGAAGGAGTCACACAGGATTTTTTACTAACTTGGCTTAAAAGTAAAACACAACACACACATTATTGCTGAGAACTAGTCACACAGTTACAGTTAATGGAATTTGGGTTAGAAAACTCAGTTCCCCCATCTCGGGAGGCTCGGGGAGAGGCTTTAAATCAAAATAGGAAAAATGTTACAAGAAGTTGGGGGAAAGGGGACTTTTTAAAAAATTATTGATGAAAAGTTTAGGAAACATGGAAAGTAGGGAAAATGCCATCTAACAAACTGATAGATCTTGCTAAGGAGATTTCTAGGTTAAGTGTTGAAAATATCAACTGATTTCATCCTAAGGTACAGAAAAAATAGAGCTGAGCTAAAGAAGGAATTGTTCATTTTTCAGCTCCTCTAGAGGGAATATAAAACCTAGGGCTTTCTGGATTTTAAACAGTAGTTGTCTTGCATCCTGAGTCTCTCTCAGAAGGAGACTCAGGACAAAAATAAAAGCGTGGTGCTGCCAGCAAAACATCACAGGGTATATACAAGTATGAAACTATCAAACCCTCTTAAACCTCAGATAGTTTTCAGATGATCCTTCGTAAGACCATTGTACTAGTCAGTAAACTTTCTAAGGATCTTAAGGATATATCTCATCAACTCTTGAAACAATGAAGCCCCTACATGGCATTGTCTAACAGTCATTATACAGCAGGGGGCTTCCCAGGTGGCTCTAGTGATAAAGAACCTGCCTGCCAGTGCAGGAGACATAAGAGATGCATGTTCAATCCCTGGGTCAGGAAGATCCCCTGGAGGAGGGCATGGCAACCCACTCTAGTATTCTTGCCTAGAGAATCGCATGGACAGAGGAGCCTGGAGGGCTACAGTCTATAGGGCCACAAAGTTGGGCACAACTGAAGCCACTTAGCACGCATGCATGCAACTATACAAGAGCAAAGGTTAAGAAGGGCTTCTTCTCATTAGGTTTGAAGTGTGCCTTTTGTCCAGTAAAGTATAATGCAAAATGGTATGTAAAGAACCTAAACTGTTTTTTGAAGAAACTCAGCAAGCCTACATTAAAAGGCACAGACAGTTTAAAAAAAAAAAAAAAAAAAGGCCTTGTTTTGTGAAATATGATACAAAATATTTATGGGAAGAAAGTAGGTTAAGAAAATTAGCTGTAAACCCAGGCCATTTTTTTGTGGGGGATTTTCTAGTGGAGGGGAGGTGACTCAGAGGGAATAACCAAGAGACCAGAGGACAAAACCTAAAACAACAGAAAATTGCTCCCAGGTAGCGTTGTGGGGCCTTTATCAAAGAATTAGCCTGGCTATTAGAGATTTATGATGAAGGAAGTGGCAAGATTAAAATTCTGTTTAGATAGAATGATTCTTGCTGAATGTGTTATGTTGATGTATAATGTTAATGCATATGGAAGGAGAGGTAGGATGGTAATTAGAAGATTGTTGTGATAATTCAAGTTAAACAAGACAGTGACAGCCTGAGAATTAACAAGTGGAGGTGATGAAAAGTGCTTTAGGATATATTTTGAAGATAGAGCCAAAAGAATTTGCTGATGGACCACATGTTGGGTGTGAGAAAAAGAGTGGAGTTAAGAATGATTATAAGGTTTTTTGGCTTAGCAACTGGAAAAACTGGAGTTGACATTTTATGAGTTGGGGAGCAATGAGAAAGAAATAATTGTTGAGGGGGAAGAATGTTAAGACTCAGTTTGGTACAGAATAATTTATTATTCTGATTAGATATTCAAATAAAAATGAGGAGTGAGCTGTTGTGTACAAGAATCTAGATTTTTGAAAAGAAATGTGTGTGTACCTGTGCACGCTCTGTCAGTTCAGTTCAGTCGCTCAGTCATGTCCGACTCTTTGCCACCCCATGAATCACAGCACGCCAGGCCTCCCTGTCCATCACCAACTCCCGGAGTTCACTCAAAGTCATGTCCATCGAGTCGGTGATGCCATCCAGCCTCTCATCCCCTGTCGTCCCCTTCTCCTCCTGCCCCCAATCCCTCCCAGCATCAGGGTCTTTTCCAATGAGTAAGCTCTTCACATAAGGTGGCCATAGTATTGGAGTTTCAGCCTCAGCATCAGTCAGCTGTGTCTAACTCTTTGTGACCCCTTGGACTATAGCCTGCCGGGCTCCTTGGCCCATGGAATTTTCCAGACAAGAATTACTGGAGCAGGTTGCCATTTCCTTTGCTAGGGGATCTTCCTGACCCAGGGGTTGAACTTGTGTCTCTTGCATCTCCTTCAGGGGGTTCTTTACCAGCTGAACCACCAGGGAAGCCCAGAGGATAGAGATCACCAAGAGAATAAGTATAGATAAAATCCAAATTTGGTCCAAGGCTGAAACACTGCAGCACTCCAGTATGTTATGATCAGTTGATGAATAGGAATTTGCAGAGACTAAGATGAAATGTCCAAGAGAAAGTTGTGTTGGGAACCTAACAGGGGAGAAAACATATATGAAATGTTGTTGATTTGTAAAATGAAATGAGAATTAAAACCATTGGCTTTTGCAGCATAGAGGTATCTCTGGTCTTGATGCTAACAGTTTTATTGTTGTCATGAGAGTAGACGTTGGAGCAGGAAATGGCAACCCACTCCAGTATTCTTGCCATGGACAGAAGAACCTGGTGGGCTACAGTCCATGGGGTTGCAAAGAGTCATACATGACTGAAGCAACTTAGCACACACACACAGTAGACTTAGGGAAAATAGAAGGGAGTAAACTAGAGTTAGTCTCTGTAGTCTACCCTTTAGAGATATTTTGCTCTGATAGGAAGAAGTTAATGAAGAAAAATTAAGGAAAATGAGTCCAGGAATTATTTCTTTTCCTTTTTTTTCTCTTTATCTGTATATAGAATAGGAAGTATATAAACTATTGGAAAAGGTCCAGAAGAAAGAGTAAATTGATAAAAATCGATTTTATCAGTATACTGATAAAACTGCTAAAATAATATTATTGGGAAGACAACAGTGGAGGAGATAGTGTACATAGATGGAGGAACTGGTCTTTTTTTAACAAAAATTTTTATTTGCTATATACAGCATGATGACTTGATATGAATATAGAGCAAAATGATTGCTATGTTCAAGCTAATTAATACAGTTAACACATAGTTAACATTTTTTTTAAAGATGAGAGCACCTGAAATCTATTTTATTAGCAAATTTCCAGTGTTCAGTATGGTATTATTAACTGTAGACATCATACTGTTCTTAATTTCTAGACTTATTCATCCTACATAATTGCAGTGTTGTGCTCTTTGACCAATATCTCTGCATTTTCCCCACCTCCCTAGCCCTATAACTGCCTTTCTATTCTCTGAATCTATGTATTTAACATTTGTACATTTCACAAATAAGGGTGATCATACAGTATATATCTTTCTGTGTTGGGTTTTTTCACTTAGCATAATATTCTCCAGGTTCATTCCTGTGGTTGCAAATGACAAGAGTTCCTTTTTAAGGCTGAATAATATTCCATTGTATGCATATATATGTGTGTGTGTATATATATATTCTACAATTTCTTTATCCACTCATCTTTCAATGAACACTTGGATGGTTTCCATATCTTGACCACTATGAATAAAGCTGCAATGAATGTGGTAGGTATAGATAACTCTTTGAGGTGCTGATTTCATTTCCTTTAGGTATACATTCAGAAAAGGGAGTGATGGATCATATGGTAGTTCTGTTTTTAGTTTTGTGAGGAACTTCAGTACATTTTTCAGTAATGGTTATACCAGTTTGCATTTCCACCAACAGTGTACACATCTTCACCAACACTTACCATCTTTTTTAGATAGTCATCATAACAGGAGAAATAAGTTGATATCTCATTGTATTTCTACATTTACATGATGAGAAGGGGTGGTCTTTTAATTATTTTCTTAAATGTTTTATTGAGGCAAAATTGACCTATAATAAACCACACACATATAAAGTGTGCAATTTGATATTTTGACATATGTATATATGCATAAAATCAAGCATCATGATAATAAATGTACCCTATATCATCCCCAAAGTTTCTTCATGTCTTACCAACCCTAGATATTGATATGTTTTTTCTGGCTATAAATTAGTTAGCAGTTTCTTTTTTTTTAAGAAATGACATAAATGGAATCATATGAGCTGTGTTCTTTCAGGGAGCAGATCTGCCCCTTTGATTTCCAAATGTATGTTTTTGGTTGGCTTATTTACTATCTGTATATATTCTTTTTTGTGTTGATTCAAATCTTCTGCCCATTTATATTTGGTTGTTTGTTTCCTTGTTATTAAGTTTTGAGAGTTTTATATGTGCTAAATTCCATTCTTTCATCAGATACATGCATTGTAAATATTTTCTCTAGTTTGTCTTATCTTCCTTGAGTTTTTTAAAAAGATTTCAATTTTCATGAAGCCCATGTTACAAATAGTTATTTTATGGATAATGCTTTTGGTGTTGTGTCTAAAATTTTTAGCTAACCCAAAGTCACAAAATATTTTCTTCTAAAATTTTTTTATACTTTTAGAGTTTAGTTCTTGGATCCGTTTTGAATTAGCATTTGTATATGATGTAAGCTGTGGGTTGTGGAGAAGGCAATGGCACCCCACTCCAGTACTCTTGCCTGGAAAATCCCATGGATGGAGGAGCCTGGTGGGCTGCAGACCATGGGGTCGTGAAGAGTCAGACACGACTGAACGACTTCAGTTTCACTTTTCCCATTCATGCATTGGAGAAGGAAATGGCAACCCACTCCCGTGTTCTTGCCTGGAGAATCCCAGGGACGAGGGAGCCTGGTGGGCCACCGTCTATGGGGTCACACCAAGTCAGACACGACTGAAGCGACTTAGCAGCAGCAGCAGTGGGTTGAAGTTCATTGTTTTTGCTTAATGCATCCAATCATTCTAGCCCCATTGTTGAAGATTATCATTCTCCACTGAATTGCCTTTGCATCTTTGTAAAAAAAAAAAAAAATAAGTTACCTATATGCGTATGACTCTATTTTTGAATTCTCTATTCTGTTCCTCTTATCTGCTTGTCTCTTCTTACTTTAACCACACTGTCTCAATTATTGTAACTTTATAATAGTTCTTGAAGCCAATTAGCTTTCAAATGTTCTTTTCAATACTGTTTTGACTTTTCTGGGACTTTTATATTTTTCTCAAGAAATTGTTTTTTCAGTGAATAGCACATGAAAACTGTTAATCACATTTTCCTAATAGTTCCTATTTTTATTCTGTAGAATTGGTATTATTTTTCATTTAAATGGCTGATTATTTTCTCTTAGTATATTGAAATAGAATTTATTCTGTATTTTGTTCTTATATCCTCTAACCTTGCTTAAACTCATTAGTTCTAATAGCTTGTTTTATAGATTCCATTATTTCCTACTAGGTGATTGTGTTGTCTGCTAATAAAGACAATTTTTTCTTTTTCTTTTTGTATTTTCAAATTTTCTTTTCTGTTTTTTTTTATTTAAATTTTGTAGTGGGGTATAGAGAATTAACAAACAATGTTGTGATAATTTCAGGTGTACAGCGAAGGGACTCAGCTATATGTTATTAGTTACTTTCCTATCTGGATGTTTTATTCTTTTCTCTCCTTTCTTTTGGCTGTTTTTTTACCTTATTATACTGACTAGAATCTCCAATACTATATTGAGTCAAAGTGTTGAGAGCTGAAACCCTTGTTTTGTTTCTGTTTTTAGGGGGGAAATATTAGGTTTCTCATAATTTAAGTATGATGTTAGCTATAGATTTTTCACACATGCCCTTTATCTGATTAGGGAAATTTCACTCCATACTGAGTTTGCAAAGAGTTTTTATTTTATCCAGAAATATGTATTACTAAATTTGCTAATATTTTATGGAAAATATCCATATATTGATTTTTTTCTTATAATATCTTTGATATATGGGTAATTCTGGCCTCCATAAAATGAGTTAGAAAGTGGTCTTTCCTCTTCTTTTTTGCAGAAGACAGTGTGTATATTTGGATTAAGTCTTCGTTAAATGTTTAGTAGTATTTATCTTTGATCCATCTGGGCCTGGAAGTTTCTTTACTGAAAAAAATTTTAACTAGATAGAACTATTTACATTATTTGCTTCTTTTGGAGTGAGTTTAATAATATGTGACTTCCAATACATGGTCTATTTCATATAAGCTCTTGCATTCATGTGCATGGAGTACATTCATCATATTTTCTTATTATCCAACTAGTATCTGTTAATTTCCGCCACTGTTTCTGATACTGGTTATTTTTTACTCCCCTTTTGCCCCCAACATCCCCCTCCCCCCTTTTTATTGGCAACTATTTTAAAGAAATGGCTATGGTTTCACTGATTTTTATTTGTTGTTTTTCTTCTTTCAGTTTCACTGATTTTTGCCCTATCTTTATTATTCCCTTCCTTCTACTTGCATTTGATTTTATTTACTTTTCTGTTTCCTGTTTCTTTAAATGGGAAACCTAGATTATTGATTGATATATTTCTTTACTTAAACCATTAAATGGTATACCTTTCCCTCTAAGAATTACTTTAGATTCAACCCGTAGATTTTGATAGATTGTGTTCATATTTCATTCTGTTAAAAACAGTTTAGTTCTTCTTCTGTAACTCATGGGTTATTTAGAAACCATATGCTGTTCAAACTTCAAATAATCAGGGATTTGCAGGCTATTTTTCAGCTATGGACTTCTAATTTAATTTCTTCTAGAGTGAGTTTAATAATTTGTGAAACAAGTCATACATTGTATGATTTCTGCTCTGTTAAATTTTTTAAGATTAGTTTTTTTAACTTTTATTTATTTATTTTTAATATAAATTTATTTATTTTAATTGGAGGCTAATTACTTTACAATATTGTATTGGTTTTGCTATATAGTGACATGAATCCGCCACAGGTGTACATGTGTTCCCCATCCTGAACGCCCCTCCCACCTCCCTCCCCATACCATCCCTCTGGGTCATCCCAGTGCACCAGCCCCGAGCATCCTGTATCATGCACTGAACCTGGACTGGCGATTTGTTTCACATATGATAATATACATGTTTCAATGCCATTCTCCCAAATCATCCTACCCTTGCCCTCTCCCACAGAGTCCAAAAGACTGTTCTGTACATCTGTGTCTCTTTTGCTGTCTCACAGGGTTATCATTACCACCTTTCTAAATTCCACATATATGTGTTATTATACTGTACAGGTGTTTTTCTTTTATATCCCATGATATGGTCTATCTTGGTGAATGTTTATATGCAATTGAAAAAATTGATATAATCTGCTATTGTTCAGTAAGTGCTCTATAAAGATCAGTTATGACAGTTTGTCGTGTTGTTCAGGTCTTCTATATTTAAAAAAAATTTATTGGAATATAGTTGCTTTACAGTGTTTTGTTTTTGCCATATCACAGAGTAAATCAGCTGTATGTATACATATATTCCCTTTTTTATGATGACCATTTAGGTCATCACAGAGCACTGAGTAGAGTTCCCTGTGCTATATAGTAAGTATTGGAGTTTCAGCTTCAGCAGAGTATTGGAGTTCCAGCTTTCAGCCAGAGTATTGGAGTTTCAGCTTCAGCATCAGTCTTTCCAATGAATATTCAGGACTGATTTCCTTTAGGATTGACTGGCTTCATCTCCTTGCAGTTCAAGGGACTCTGAGGAGTCTTCACACCACAGACAGCAAAAGCACCAATTCTTTGACACTCAGCTTTCTTTATGGTGTAACTCTCACATCCATATATGACTATTGGAAAAACCATAGCTTTGACTATATGGACCTTTGTTGGCAAAGTAATGTCTATGCTTTTTAATATGCTGTCTAGGTTGGTCATAGCTTCTCTTCCAAGTAGTAAGTGTCTTTTAATTTCATGGCTGCAGTCACTGTCCTCAGTGATGTTGGAGCCCAAGAAAATTAAGTCTGTCACTGTTTCCACTGTTTCCAGTTTCCCGTCTGTTTGCCATAAAGTGATGGGACCAGATGCCATGATCTTTGTTTTTTGAATGTTGAGTTTTGAGCCAGCTTTTTCACTCTCCTCTTTCACCTTCATCAAGAGGCTCTTTAGTTCCTCTTCACTTTCTGCCATAAGGGTGGTATCATCTGCATATCTGAGGTTATTGATATTTCTCCCAAAAATCTTTGATTCCAGATTGTGCTTCATCTGAGGTCCTGGTGGCTCAGATGGTAAAGAGTCTGCCTGCAGTGCAGGAGACCCAGGTTCGGCCCCTGGGTCGGGAAGATCCCCTGGAGAAGTAAATGGCAATCCACTCCAGTATTCTTGTCTGGAGAATCCCACAGATGGAGGCGTGTGGCAGTCTACAGTCCATGGGGTCACAAAGAGTCGAACATGACTGACTGACTTCATCTGCTTTCTACAGGAGCCCCAAGTAATTTTGGCGTGGGGAACAAGTTGATTGACTCTGTAGTAGATATTACTCTTCTTTGTAAACTAAATGCTCAAATAACATTTGGATTCCCTGATGGCTCAGATGGTAAAGCGTCTGCCTGCACTGTGGGAGACCTGGGTTCAATTTCTGGGTCAGGAAGATCCCCTGGAGGAGGAAATGGCAACCCACTCCAGTATTCTTGCTTGGAAAATCCCATGGATGGAGGAGCCTGGTAGGCTAGAGTCCATGGGGTCACAAAGAGTTGGACACGACTGAGTGACTTCTTTTTCTTTGTGCTTCATCCAGCCCAGCATTTTGCATGATGTACTCTTCATATAAATCAAATAAGCAATGGTGAATGGAATTGTTTCCTTAATTTCTCTTTCTGTTTTCTCGAATGCAAGGGATTTCTCTGTGTTAATTTTATATCCTGCAACTTTACTATTTTCATTGATTAGCTCTAATATTTTTCTAGTGGTGTCTTTAGGGTTTCATATGTAGAGGATCATGTCATCGGCAAACAGTGAGAGTTTTACTTCTTCTTTTCCAGTCTGGATTCCACTTATTTCTTTTTCTTCTCTGATTACTGTGGCTAAAACTTCCAAAACTATGTTGAATAGTAGTGGTGAGAGTGGGCACCCTTGTCTTGTTCCTAACTTTAGGGGAAATGCTTTCGATTTTTCACCATTGAGGATAATGTTTGTTATGGGTTTATCATATATGGCTTTCATTATGTTGAGATATGTTGAACAAGTGGAATCAAAATGTCATAATTTTTTAGTTAGGAAAAAAATCACGAGTTTTATAAAATATATATTGTACATATATATGTATATAAAGCTTTTCTACTACACTTGATAAAGACGAGAAAAAACATCAAGAAAAATGAAGAGATGGGGAAACTGAAGAACATAAACTAAATGAAATGGAAGCACTGAGTATGAAAGAGAAAAAGTGAAACAAGCTAGGTAAAAGCAAAAGATTATCATATATTTCAGTTGTTTTTAAACATGACTGCTAAAAAAAAATATGACTGCTCATTAGGAACATATCTGGAGCTGTGAAGAAAAAAGCAATACTTGCGCATTTGTATTATTCAAAAAATTTCAAGATAATTCTGATATGCATGTGGATTTTAAAAAGTGATTACAAGTTTTTCTACTAGATCTTAGTTTTGGTGATATCAAGTTCAAGTTCAGTCGCTCAGTTGTGTCCAACTCTTTGCGACCCCACAAATTGCAGCACGCCAGGCCTCCCTGTCCATCACCAACTCCCGGAGTTCACTCAGACTCACGTCCATCGAGTCAGTGATGCCATCCAGCCATCTCATCCTCTGTCGTCCCCTTCTCCTCCTGCCCCCAATCCCTCCCAGCATCAGAGTCTTTTCCAATGAGTCAACTCTTCACATGAGGTGGCCAAAATACTGGAGTTTCAGCTTTAGCATCATTCCTTCCAAAGAAATCCCAGGACTGATCTCTTTCAGAATGGACTGGTTGGATCTCCTTGCAGTCCAAGGGACTCTCAAGAGTCTTCTCCAACACCACAGTTCAAAAGCATTAATTCTTCGGCCCTCAGCTTTCTTTATAGTCCAACTCTCACATCCATACATGACCACTGGAAAAACCATAGCCTTGACTAGACAGACCTTTGTTGGCAAAGTAATGTCTCTGCTTTTCAATATGCTGTCTAGATTGGTCAAAACTTTCCTTCCAAGGAGTAAGCGTCTTTTAATTTCATGGCTGTAGTCACCATCTGCAGTGATTTTGGTTTGGTGATATAGAGTTCTATTATTTTTCTGTTGACCAGTCATGATACAATGGTATTGAGTAATAGTTACATAATCACAGTAGTAAAAGATGTGTATCACTTTCCACATTCAGTAGTCAGACAAAAAATAAAAGATAATTACAATTGCAAGTCATAATGAGAACATGATTAACTTAACAATATAAAATAATTAATATAATTTGGTTGGGGAGGGAGGGTCATGAAGAGTGATGTGATATGTTAAAGTGCATATATGCACATGTTTCATACACCCAGCTAGTCTGTGTCTTTTGGTTGTTGTGTTTAATCTGTTTACATTTAAAGTAATTATTCAAGCTGGTTTTAGAAAAGGCAGAGGAACCAGAGATCAAATTGCCAACATCCACTGGATCATCAAAAAAGCAAGATAGTTCCAGAAAAATATCTATTTCTGCTTTATTGACTATGCCAAAGCCTTTGACTGTGTGGATCAAAACAAACTGTGGAATATTCTGAAAGAGATGGGAATACCAGACCACTTGGCCTGCCTCTTGAGAAATCTGTATGCAGGTCAGGAAGCAACGGTTAGAACTGGACATGAAACAACAGACTGGTTCCAGATAAAGAAAGGATTACGTCAAGGCTGTTTATTGTCACCCTGCTTATTTAACTTATATGCAGAGTACATCATGGGAAAAGCTGGGCTGGATGAAGCACAAACTGGAGTCCAGATTGCTGGGAGAAATATCAATAACCTCAGATATGCAGATGACATCACCCTTATGGCAGAAAGTGAGGAAGAACTAAAGAGCCTCTTGATGAAAGTGAAAGAAGAAAGTGAAAAGTTGGCTTAAAGCTCAACATTCAGAAAACGAAGATCATGGCATCTGGTCCCATCACTTCATGACAAATAGATGGGGAAACAGTGGAAACAGTGATAGACTTTATTTTGGGGGGCTCCAAAATCACTGTAGAAGGTGATTGCAGCCATGAAATTAAAAGACACTTACTCCTTGGAAGGAAAGTTTTGACCAATCTAGACAGCATATTGAAAAGCAGAGACATTACTTTGCCAACAAAGGTCTGTCTAGTCAAGGCTATGGTTTTTCCAGTGGTCATGTATGGATGTGAGAGTTGGACTATAAAGAAAGCTGAGGGCCGAAGAATTAATGCTTTTGAACTGTGGTGTTGGAGAAGACTCTTGAGAGTCCCTTGGACTGCAAGGAGATCCAACCAGTCCATCCTAAAGGAGATCAGTCCTGGGTGTTCTTTGGAAGGACTGATGGTGAAACTGAAACTCCAGTACTTTGGCCACCTGATGCAAAGAACTGACTCATTGGAATAGACCTTGATGCTGGGAAAGACTGAAGGTGGGAGGAGAATGGGATGACAGAGCATGAGATGGTTGGATGGCATCACCAATGCAATGGACATGAGTTTGGGTAAATTCCGGGAGTTGGTGATGGACAGCGAGGCCTGGTGTGCTGCAGTACATAGGGTCACAAAGAGTCAGACTCGACTGAATGACTGAACTGAACTGATGATCCTAGCATAATTTTCTTAATTGTTTTGGGTTTATTTTCTGTAAGTAAATAAACTTACAGAAAATAAACTTTCAACTTTATTTTTCCTTCTCTTGTGTTTCCTGCCTAAAGAAGTTCCTTTAGCATTTGTTGTAAAGCTGGTTTGGTAGAGCTGAATTCTCTTAATTTTTGCTTGTCTGGAAAACTTGATTTCTCCATCAAATCTGAAGGAGAGTCTTGCTGGCTAGAGTATTCTTGATTGTAGGTTCTTCCTTTTTATCACTTTAAATATATCATACCATTCTCTTCTGGCTGGTAGAATTTCCATTGAGAAATCAGCTGATAGCCTGATGGGAGTTACCTGGTGTGTTATTTGTCATTTTTCCCTTGTTACTTTTACTATTTTATCTCTGTCTTTAATTTTTCTGTTTGGTGTGTGTCTTGGTGCATTTCTCCTTGGGTGTATTCTTCCTGGGACTCTCTGCTTCCTGGACTTGGTTGACTATTTCCTTTCCCATGTTCAGGAAGTTTTCAGCTAATATCTCTTCAAATATTTCCTCAGGTCCTTTCTCTCTCTCTCCTCCTTCTGGGACCCCTATAATGTGAATAGATCCCAGAGGTCTCTTAGGCTGTATTCATTTCTTTTCACTCTTTTTTCTGTATTCTGTTCTGTGGCAGTGATTTCCACCATTCTGTCCTCCAGGTCATTTATCCATTCCTCTGCCTGTTATTCAGCTATTGATTCCTTCTAGTAGTAGTATTCATCTCTGTCTGTTTGTTCTTTAGTTCTTGTAGGTCTTTGGTAAACATTTCTTGCATCTTCTCAGTCTTTGCCTCCATTCTTTTCCTGAGATCCTGGATCATCTTCACTGTCATTATTATGAATTCTTTTTCTGGAAAGTTGCCTATCTCCACTTCATTTAATTGCTTTTCTGGGATTTTATCTTGTCCCTTCATCTGTGACGTAACTTGCTGCTTTTTCCTCGTGGTTAACTTACTGGATGCTTGGGGCTAGTGCACTGGGATGACCCAGAGGGATGGTATGGGGAGGGAGGAGGGAGGAGGGTTCAGGATGGGGAACACATGTATACCTGTGGTGGATTCATTTTGATATTTGGCAAAACTAATACAATTATGTAAAGTTTAAAAATAAAATAAAATTTGAAAAAAAAAAAGGTTTTTGTTTTAGCAGTGGTATGACTGTGCTTCTTGCTTCTTCTGTCTGCCCTCTGATGAATGAGGCTAAGAGCTTGTGTAAGCTTCCTGATGGGAGGAACTGGCAATGGGAAGAACTGGGTCTTGCTCTGGTGCTCAGGGCCTTGCTCAGTAAAGCTTTAATACAATTATCTGCTGATGGGTGGGTTTGCACTTCCTCCCTGTTGCTTGGCCTTAGGCTACCCAGCCTTGGGGTCTACAGGCTCTATGGTAAGGTTGATGGAGAACTCCAAGGGGGTTTACACCAAGGGGGACCTTTCAGTGCCCCTGTCCCTATGGTGAGCCCCTGCCAACCTGTGCCTCCACAGAAGGTCCTCCAAAATTAGCAGGTAATTTTGGTTCTGTCTCCTGTGGAGTCACTGCTCCTCTCCTCTGAGTCTCAGTTCAGTTCAGTTCAGTTGCTCAGTCGTGTCTGACTCTTTGCGACCCCATGAATTGCAGCATGCCAGGCCTCCATGTCCATCACCAACTCCCGGAGTTCACTCAGACTCATGTTCATCAAGTCAGTGATGCCATCCAGCCATCTCATCCTCTGTCATCCCCTTCTCCTCCTGCCCCCAATCCCTCCCAGCATCAGAGTCTTTTCCAATGAATCAACTCTTCGCATGAGGTGGCCAAAGTACTGGAGTTTCAGCTTTAGCATCAGTCCTTCCAAAGAAATCTCAGGGCTGATTTCCTTTAGGATGGACTGGTTGGATCTCCTTGCAGTCCAAGGGACTCTCAAGAGTCTTCTCCAACACCACAGTTCAAAAGCACCAATTCTTTGGCACTCAGCTTTCTTCACAGTCCAACTCTCACATCCATACATGACTAGTGGAAAAACCATAGCCTTGACTAGATGGACCTTTGTTGACAAAGTAATGTCTCTGCTTTTGAATATGCTATCTAGGTTGGTCATAACTTTCCTTCCAAGGAGTAAGCATATCTCTGAGTCTAGGTACATGCAAAATTTTGTTTATGCCCTCCAAGACTGTAGTCTCTGTTTCCCACAGTCCTCTGTAAGGCCTATAATCAAATCCTGCTGGCCCTCAAGGCCAGATTCCATGAGGATTACCAGTCCCTTGTCAGATCCCTAAGCTGGGAAGGCTCATTGGGGTTCAGAATCTTCACAATAGTGCAAGAATTTCTTTGGTATTATTGTTCTCCAGTCTGTGGATCACCCCTCCAGTGGGTGTGGAATTTGATTTTATTGTGATTGTGCCCCTCTTACCATCTCGCTGTGGCTTTGTCTTAGTCTTTGGATCTGGGATATATTTTTTGGTGGGTTCAAGCATCCTCCTGTCGATGGCTGTTCAATAGCTAGTTGCAATTTTGGTGTTCTTGCTGGAGGAGATGAGCACACGTCCTTCTAATCTGCCATCTTGGACCAGAAGCCCTTGACTTTTTTGAAAAAATCTGTTTACTAGCTTATTTGAGTGATTACTTTCCAATTTTGATTTTTCTATAGATTCTTCTTTTCTATTTAGAGAAGACCTTTTGATATTTATTTTATTAATAGAATTGACATAGTATTGTATTCTTTTAGGTTTTGCTTGTCTTGGAAATTCTTTATTTCTCCATCTTTTCTGAATGATAATCTTGCTGGGTAGAGTATCCTAGGTTGCAGATTTTTCTCTTTTAGTACCTTGACTATATCTCACCACTCCCTTCTGACCTTCATAATCTTATAGGGATTCCGTTGTAATTAACTTTGTTTTTCACTTTGTAGCCTTTAGAATCCTCTTTGTTTTTAACTTTTGCTATTTTTATTATAGGATGTCTTGTGTAGATCTGTTTGGGTTTATCTTGCTTGGGACTCTCTATGCTTCCTGTATATGGATATCTGTTTCCTTCTTTAGGTTTGGAAAGCTTGGGGCCATAATTTCTTCAAACACATTTTCAACCCCCTCTTCTCCTCCTAGAATCCCTATTCTGCATAGATTGGCACACTTTAAATTATCCCATAGGTCTCTTACATTGCTTTCATTTCTTTTTTTTTTATTTGACTTTATGTCTTCTGTTCTGATTGATAATTTCCATTATTCTGTCTTGTGTGTGTGTGTGTGTGTGTGTGTGTGTGTGTGTGTGTGTGTGTGCACGTGCGTGCTTCAGTCATGTCCGAATCTTTGGAACTCCATGGACTGTTGCCTGCCTAGGCTTCTCTGTTCATGGGACTCTCCAGGAAAGAATACTGGAGTGGTTGCCACGTTCTCCTTCAGAGGATCTTCCTGACCCAGGGATCAAACCTGTGCCTCCTGCATTGCAGGTGTATTCTTTACTCACTGAGCCACCTGGGAATCCCATTCTATCTTGCAAATCACTTATTTATTCTTCTGCATTATTCAGTCTGCTGTTTTTTGCATTTAGCTCAGCTACTATCTCTGAGAATGAACACTGTAATTTTTCTTGGTTCCTTTTTATAGTAATCTGCATTTCTATCATTAATCCTTAATTCCTTCAGTATTTTCATTATCTCCTCTTTGACCTCAGTGTCTGTTAGGGAAGTTCTTTTAGGGAACTATATTCTTTTAGGGAAGTTCTCTTGATATTTTAATTGGGAGTGGTTCCTCTTCTTCATTTTACTTACATATCTCTTGCTGTATGAGTTTGAGAGAAACTCTTATCTCCTGTGGTCTTGGAGGGCTATTTTTATTTAGGAGCATTCCTGTGTAGATTTAATATTTTTTAATGCAAGGACTCCTTTTAGTGTGGGTGCCTACCACCTCTTTCCTCTGTGTCTGCTGGCTGTTATCCCCTTGATAGGAGATGTGACTCATGTGGTGCTGACAAGACCCTGCACAGGATATCTAGCAGGGCCTCCTCTTTGTTCTGTGGTTGTCACTGCCCTGTCAGGGGCTGGGTCTATTCCCTAGCTGTTGGAGTAGAGGCTCCCAGATCTGTTTCTGAGCTGCATTTCTTAGCTGTGGTGTGAGGTAGGTGGGATTGGAGTGCTCCCACTGGGAAATGAGCCACTGAGTATTCCTCTGCCAGATCTGTTCACTGATGAGCGTGCTCTGTGGTGAAACCTGTCATGCATTGTTCAGGCTCACAAAGTACTGTTGGCACTGCCGTTGGCCCTTGCCTCAACCATGGGAGTGCCAGCATTTGGCCCTGGTGTCCCTAAGGCATTGTTTCACAAGGCCACCAGTGCAGATGCACTGAAGGCCAGTCCCAGGACTGTAGTAGTCATGCATGTGAACCCACTGTGGCCCACAGCAGCTAAAGCCAGCTCCGTACCAGCTACTGGAGCACCTGTTGTCCACTTGGATGTCTTGCAGGTGCTGCATTTACAGAGCCAGTGGTGGAGCTGTAAATCTGAGGCTTACATAGTCACAGAGAGACATTTTGGCCTTGCTTCCTAGATTGTGCAATCCCTTGGACTTAGCCATGGTTTTAGCCCTGCCTTTGTGCTTAGGCAACCAACCGGCATTTGCTTCCAGAACGCACCAAGGTGACATCTGGGATGTGGGAGCCTGCTGAAGTGGGAGCGCTTAAGGCAGTGGCTGGGGCTTGCTGTCCCATGGAGGCAGGGATGACATGTGGAGAAAGAAGCTGCTAAGGCAGCCCCACCTCGCTTTTTGCACGCCACTTTACAGTGGTGCTTTGCTTCTATGGCAGTCAGGTGCTGTTTCCACCCAGACTCCTGGTTGCAGACATACCACACTCCAGCCCCTTCAGGCTGTCTTCACACAGCCAACAGCAGTCCTCCCTGGGTCTGTCCTCTCAACCCCAATTTCAGCACCCAGACCCCACCTGTACCAGCAGATGCATGTCTCAGGCTCGGATGTGCAGGGCAGTGGCATGACTGTGTATGTCTCTCTTTGTTCTACCTGTCATAAACTAGTTGTAGTGCTCTCTGAGCTTCTGAAGCTCTCTTTCTGTCCTGGCTGATCTCCCTGCGGGTGAGGGGTCTTCCTGAGATGCAGGGAGCTTTCTTCTTTTTAAGCTCCCTCCCAGAGGTTCAGGTCTTGTCCTGCTTCCTGTCTCTCTCTCTCTCTCTCTTTTTTTTTCATTCATCCTTCCTGGTTACATGGAGCTCTTCCTTGTCCTTTCAAGTGTTTGAGATCTGCTAGTGTTCAGTAGGTGTTCTGTAAGAATTGTTCCATTTGTAGATGTATTTTTTGATGTATTTGTGAGAGGAGGTGAGTTCCATGTCCTTCTAGTCCAGCATCCTGACTGGAGCTCTGTATTATCATCATTTGAAGTGGTGAGAAGTATGTAGCTGATTGAGCATTAGTAACTTGCCACTAAATCACATTATTGGTATGCGATGCATTGGCCATGAAGTGAAGAAGTGAAGTCACTCAGTCGTGTCTGACTTTTTGCGACCCTGTAGACTGTAGCCTACCAGGCTCCTCTGTCCATGGGATTTTCCAAGCAAGAGTACTAGAGTGGGGTGCCATTTCCTTCTCCAGGGGATCTTCCTTATCCAGGGTTTGAACCCAGGTCTCCCGCATTGTAGACAGACGCTTTACTGTCTGAGCCACTAAGGAAGTCCAGGTCTCATCAAAGTTGTTGATTTAAACAGAAGTGTTTTACTGCCACCTTATGGGCAAATAAGGTGCCACCAGAGCTTCCCCGGTGGCTCAGAGGTTAAAGCGTCTGCCTGCAATATGGGAGACCTGGGTTTGATCCCTGCGTCCGGAAGATTCCCCTGGAGAAGGAAATGGCAACCCACTCCAGTATTCTTGCCTGGAGAATCCCATGGACGGAGGAGCCTGGTGAGCTGCAGTCCATGGGGTCGCATGGAGTCGGACACATCTGAGCGACTTCACTTTATGGGCAAATAGAGTTTGTTAACAAAGTCCTCCAAGTTGGGTATACAGTGCCTTTAGCAGATGAAAAAAGTGTCTTATAAGTCATACTAAGATGTTTGTATTATAACTCACAAAAATAGTGCTTTTTAAAACAGGTCATGTTTAAACCATTATAAAATAGAGGCAGGACTACGGATAGGAGAACAGGATGGAGGCTGAGGTAATAGTTATAAGAATATAAAAGTAACTCATGAAACATTTTGAATACTTGGACTAAATATATGCATTTAGTTTATGGGTTTAATTTATACTTAAGATGAAATAAGGACTAAACAAATTATATATTGAAACTGAGTTCAAGTGAGAAAGGACTTGAGTAGTAACATTAACTTTCAGTGACTCGAAGCATATGGAATATCACTTTTAGAAAGAAAAAAATAGCACTTATATTAGATTGATTTTAAAAATTCTGAGCCAGTGAAATTAAGATGTGTATATGATACCAAGAAAATGGATACAGTCTCATGGTATGAATATGTGAGCAATAATTATATTGGCAATGGAGATCATCAAACAGAGGAAGTGGGGATAGGTGAGAAGATAGCAAGGATGACCAACAATTAGAGGATAAAAAATAAGGGAACCATATAGAAGAAGGTCAAAATTCAAAACACTTTCCAGAGAGGGCAAGCAAAATAACACAGACAGTGGTTGTCAATGCAAGGAAGACCCTTTCATGTTGACAATGGTAGAGTATTTATGGAAATCATCATCTTTTAGGGCTTGCCCTGAAAGGAAGGAAGTCTTATATTTAGATAAATACGCTGAGTTTCTTTAATTTTTTTTGAAAATGTCTACTATCAAATGACAGAAAAAAATACTATTACGGAATTTTTTTTTGCTGTTGTATGTAGCAAATTTAAGTAAATGTATTATTTACTGGGGTGTGGGGGGAATTGTATTATTGCAGAGGACAAACTTATGCTTCAGGGTCCTTAGAAAAAGTAAAATAATGACATTGTATTCTAGGCTTTAGAAGGTTTCCGATTAAAACATGAAGATAAAAATAAACCTGACTTCTACTTTCAGATAATATAGAGTAAGAGAAACCAGTTATACTGTCTACCTGAAAAGACAAAAAATTAGACAAAATATATGAAACAACGACACTGTCTAGTCAGGCAAAGAAGAGTGCTGAAACTTGGGAGATAGGAAACAAATACGGCAAGCCCTGTGGTTGGCCTTGGTTTCTGCACTGTGAGAGATCTTAGGGAGAGGAAAGAGGGACTCTGATAGGGCAGGTGGGTTACCTGAATTGGGAAGATAGAGCAGAGAGGAGAGAGACCAGATTGGCTGTAGCTTGTGGGACCACAGCCCTGGAGAGTCGGACAGAAAGCACATCAGATTACTGATGTGTGCTTGTGTGTGAGGAAACTACCCAGGGCTAAGAAATAACTGCCAGAGAGGATTAGTGATATCAGAGCCTGGTCTCATTCAGGGATGGTAATGGTGCTTGTTCCTATTGGCCAGACCAGAAAGCCTTATAATCCACCGTGCCTCGAGTAGAGTCCTCCACAGTGTCTTGCCTCAGTAATGAGAAGTAATTAGCCCACTTAATGAATACTGCACTGACCCATCTAACTCTAAAAAGCAAAATTTCAGAGGATCTTAGTATTTCCAAGCAACTGAGCTATATCTCATACAAAGCTCAATAATAATTCTAAACATACCAAAGTGTTCAGAACCAAGCAATGTAAAATTCATAATATCTAGTATCCTAAAATATTACCTATAACAAGAAGAGAAGTAGCCAACTCAAAATGGACACAGATAATAGAATTAGAAGATAAAGTCATAAAAACAGTTATTGTAACTGCATACCAGATATTTTAAAAGTTATAAACATGGAAGATATAAATCAAACTTGTAGAGATAAAAATTAAAATGAGATAAAAAAATTAAAATGAGCTGAAAAAAATTAAAATGAGATGAAAAAGCTACTGAATGGCATTAATTGCAGATCAATGACTACAGAAGAAAAGATTTATGAACATGAAATCAAAGCAATAATGTTGGGAAATAATCCTACCTGGAGTTCTTGGTGTTCCTGTATAGCCCAGGAGTCAGAGCAGTGGACACTGATACTCTGTAAAGGTAGAGACTCTCTTATATTTCCCAGAGCTGTTTGCTTTTCCTATTTTAAAGATGACAGGCCTAAGGTGATTGCTTCCTTTTTACTGGATCCACGTGTCCCCATCTAATCAGCATGGTAGTTAAGGTCAGAGAGCCAACAGACCATATAAATAATCTGATAATAATCTTATAGGATGTTCAGAATCAAAAGCGATACTGTTTCCCAGGCCAATAGGGAGCGAGCTGCTGAGGGAAAGAGAGTGTATATTAGTCTTTTTTTTCTGTATTAAGTGTGTATGTGTGTCTGTGTGAAAGAGAGAGAGGCAGATAGAGAGAGAAAAAGGATTGAACCCAAAGAACAATGTCCCCATATGTTTCAGAGGTTAAAATGTGTCAAGAGAACTTAAGAAAAAGACCAATGATCTTTTTCTTAAGATCAAAGACCAATGAACTTAAGAAAAGACCAATGGATACTATTAATGTAGACCTCCTTCTATGAAGAAAAGAGAGGGGTGGTGAAATTGTAGGGCCCTGTCTACCTAAGCCAGACGTGCATGAATGACTCTGCTTCAAGGCTGAGTCTGAAAGTGAGATTGTTTAATATGGAAAGGAGGTAACAGGAATGGCCATGACGAGCACAACACCCCATATTTCCTATTAATTTTTTTTAATGCCAAAGGAATATGGAAGAAATTTCTGT
Organism: Bos taurus; assembly: GCF_002263795.3. Taxonomy (NCBI): domain Eukaryota; kingdom Metazoa; phylum Chordata; class Mammalia; order Artiodactyla; family Bovidae; genus Bos; species Bos taurus. The sequence goes on along the minus strand of NC_037334.1, from coordinate 59,445,886 downwards.
TGTGTTCTTGGGAAACAACCAGGAGCCTTCACATAGATTACTCCATGGTTTACAGTATCAGAGATCTGATTAAGCTCTGTTTGTTATTGACCTTTGGCTCAAATGTTCATTGTGTTCTACTTCTGAGACTTGAGACACAGATCTGGCCCCCAAGTTAAATGAGACTTTCAGTAATGTTTGTTTATTAGGGCGAATATGAAAGGCAATGAATCAATGAGGGGAGAAGTCTAAAGAAGGACTCTAACTACCTGATATAAGCTCAGTGGGGCAGTTTTCTGTCACTAAGAACACATGCAAGGAGGGGTGAGGTGGAGGAGAAGGATTTTCTCAATGGAAAGAATATGAAAGTTCTTCTTTTCACTTCCAAGTCCACTCAGCTCACATTGTCCATCATGTAGAAGTCTAATTTTCCCCTGAGATTTCCTAAAGAAAGAATCAGAATAAGTATTTTATTAATATAATTTTCAGAACTACAAAAATACTTGTAAAATTATATGTCGCCCTTATTTTATATTTGAGGAAACTAAAAGCATAAAGGATATTGACTATAGACAAAATCCAGGTTATTGGATTCCCTACTCTGTTATCTTCCCATCATGCTAGATGCCACTGCAGATATTATGCCCTATACTATAATCTCTCTGAAAATAAGTTATTTAATCAGACCTGAGCTTGTAATATATGAGGCATATCAGTCTTCAACTTATTCTATCAATACTCTTACACTTTGGCTGAATTCCTCATGGCCTAGAGTTTACATATTCCTGCCGTTGCCCTTTGTGAAAATTGCAAAATTATTATTGAATAGAGGCCTCCAGTCTCATGCCATGGGAAGAGTTTTTCTCCATGAAAACTGGACTGTCTTATACAGAGATCAATTCTGAAGCCCCACGTTTTATGAGAACTCAGAGTCTAATCACTGATAATCATGTCCCATAAATCCAAAGACTAAACACTGACTCTTTACCAAAGGACCCAAACTTTATGGTCACCTTATCCTAGCTCAGAATTTCAGACACATGAGGTTGAAGATATCTGAAAGAAGGAAACTACAACTTATCTTAAAACCAAAGAATTTCAAGGACTCAAAGGGATATTTGAAGCTTCAAGTGAGAATAAATCTATCAGTTGGTTTATGGGAATGTGAGGGCTGAGAGAAGAGCCCAGCAAACACTCCTGAGTATAGTGAGTCTGCTTTCTACTCAAGTGTGCTTTGTGTTACCATGTGTTCTCCTGAATAGGGGCTGATTATTATCTGAGCATACTGGAGCAAATTCCTGGCTTCATAGCTGTTGTACTTTGTAGAAGAGGTTGATAGTAATTGCCTTGGACTAAGCTTTTTTGTTGTTCTTTTCTCCCAGTAGTACTCACATACTCTCAACACACAAGATGCATGGGTCGTCATAGGTTATCAAATTGTTGCCACAGATAGGTTGATATAAACCAGGGCAGGGATTCACTGTTCCCTGGAACCAACTGAAGTCTACTTTCTTATATGGACATTTCACCTGAAATTGAGTTGAAAAGAATGATACAATTAGAATCACACTCATAGAGACCTCTGGACTTTACTAGGAAAATTCAAACGTGGGATCATAACCCAGTCTGACAGCAGCTCTCCAGCTCCACTTTCGCAAAGCATGTGGACAAACCAGGTATGTCCTTTCAGCTAACAACGCAATGCCCTCCTTGTCAGGATCTCCTGAAAGGAACAGAGAAAGGACGCCTGCTGTGTTCTACTGGGAAACGAAAGTGTGTGTAAACAGGACAGATTTGGGAAATTTAGCTTCTCAGTTCAGTTCAGTTGCTCAGTCATGTCCGACTCTTTGCAACCCTATGGACTGCAGCATGCCAGGCTTCCCTGTCCATTACCAACTTCTGCAGCTTGCTCAAACTCATGTCCTTCGAATTGGTGATGCCACCCAACCATCTCATCCTCTGTCATCCCTTCTCCTTTTGCCTTCAATCTTGCCTAGTATCAGGGTCTTTTCTAATGAGTCAGTTCTTCATATCAGGTGCCCAAAGTATTGGAGTTGCAGCTTTAGCATCAGTCCTTCCAATGAATATTCAGGACTGATTTCCTTTAGGATGGACTGGTTTGATCTCCTTGCAGTCCAAGGTACTCTCAAGAGTCTTCTCCAACACCACAGTTCAAAAGCATCAGTTCTTTGGTACTCAGCTTTCTTTATGGTGCAGCTCTCACATCCATACATGACTACTAGAAAAACCATAGCCTTGACAAGACAGACCTTTGTTGACAAAGTAATGTCTCTGCTTTTTAATATGCTATCTAGGTTGGTCATAACTTTCCTTCCAAGAAGCAAATGTCTTTTAATTTCATGACTGCAGTCACCATCTGCAGTGATTTTGGAGCCCCCCAAAATAAAGTCTGTCACTGTTTCCATTGTTTTCCCATCTATTTGCCATAAAGTGATGGGACCAGATGCCATGATCTTAGTTTTCTGAATGTTGAGTTTAAAGCCAACTTTTTCACTCTTCTCTTTCACTTTCATCAAGAGGCTTTTTAGTTCTTCTTTGCTTTCTGTCATAAGTGTGGTGTCATCTGCATATCTGAGGTTATTGATATTTCTCCCAGAAATCTTGATTCCAGCTTGTGTTTCTTCCAGCCCAGCATTTCTCATGATGTACTCTGCATACAAGTTAAGTAAGCAGGGTGACAATATACAGCCTTGACGTACTCTCTTTCCAATTTGGAACCAGTCTGTTGTTCCATGTCTGGTTCTAACTGTTGCTTCTTGACCTGCATACAGAATCCTGTCATTAAGCTCTTTTAATTGCATTTCGCTGCACATAAAGAATTTCTTCTTATTATGGGCTGAAAGACCCTTTGTGATCTGTCACCTCCTGACTTTTCCAACCTTGCTTTATACCACCTTGCTCTTTGCTATTCCCCTGTTTTTTTGCTTCAAATGCTCCATAGCCCCTCCATCTCAGAGTCTTGTGGTTTGTCACAACCACCCCATCAAATGTATTCTCTTTTTCCTTGAACCTAAACTGATTCTAGGGCTTCCCAGGTGGCTCATTGGTAAGGAATTTGCCCACAAATTCAGGAGATGCAGGTTAGATCCCTGGGTTGGGAAGATCCCTCGGAGAAGGAAATGGCAACCCACTCCAGTATTCTTACCTGGGGAAATCCCATCAACAAAGGAGCCTGGTAGGCTACAGTCCATGGGGTTGCAAAGAGTCAGACACAACCAAACAAGAACATGAGTTATTCTACCTTCAGAGCTCAGGTTATGACCTACTTTCTCAGAGATATTTCTCAAAATACAATTCCAACTTTCCATTCTCTTTAATACCTCTAATCAGTGTACAATAAAGCATTTGTATAATTATTTGACTAACTGCACACCGCAAAGAACTGTAAGTCCATAACAGTTAAGTCTGTGTCTGATTAGACTAACCTTTATGTGAGCAGCACATATATTGGCACTTAATCATTGCCCTTAAATATGTGCAAAGTGAATAAGATATAAAATAGTTCAAACAGAATGAATATAATCAAATAATAGCAAGAGTAGCTAGTACCATCTGTAAATACAGCTTTTTTTTCCCTCTTTACAGTAGGATGTATATATTCCTCCTGTTTTAAAGAGAATATGAGCCTGTTCATGGAGAGCGGACGTGCATTCATCTGTTGTGCGATGTAGCTGCTCCTTCACTCTGTTCCAACCTCACAAGTCTCCAATGACTCAAGTAGGTAAATGCTCCTCACTGCTCTCTGCCTGGGTGACTCCTTTTCTCCGTCACATCTGATATCCCCATGCCCAAGAAGCCTTCACTGATCACATTGTGGACTGTAGTATCTCTACTTTCAGTAGATATTCTCTGTTGTACCATCCTATTTTATTTACAAAATTTACTGCAAATAACAGTCCCTCTCTTTCTGTTTTCTAGCTATTTGTAAACTTCATGAGAGAAGGGAATATGTCTTTTTTTCCCTCAGTATTGTATCCTAGGGCACAGCACAGATGATAAATATTTCTTAAACTAAGAAAGAATGAGTAAGTTTATTTTTGTTTGTAAATTGATGGACAAGTGAAGGACTATTCTTACTGGCAACCTTCAGAAGAGGAAAACTCTAAGACTGAACTCTGTGAGACTAAAGTGTAATCCTGGACTGATTCTACAGATTCTTTGGCTGGAGTTATAGCCCCTGATAGGTTCAGCACTCTGGGTCCCCTGAAGGCTAATGAATGAATGTGAATGAATGTGAAGTCGCTCAGTCATGTCCAACTCTTTGCGACCCCATGGACTGTAGCCTACCAGGGTCCTCTATCCATGGGATTTTCCAGGCAATAGTACTGGAGTGGATTGCCATTTCCTTCTCTAAGGGATCTTTCCAACCCAGGGATCGAACCCGGGTCTCCCGCATTGTAGACAAACACTTTACCGTCTGAGCCACCAGGGAAGTCCCCCCTGAAGGCTAAGCTGCCCTCAAAGCATCTTTGGCACCAGTCAACTCATGAATCGGAGAAGGCAATGGCACCCCACTCCAGTACTCTTGCCTGGAAAATCCTATGGACAGAGGAGCCTGGTGGGCTGCAGTCCATGGGGTCACGAAGAGTTGGACATGACTGAACGACTTCACTTTCACACATTGGAGAAGGAAATGGCAACCCACTCCAGTGTTCTTGCCTGGAGAATCCCAGGGACAGGGGAGCCTGGTGGGCTGCCGTCTATGGGGTTGCACAGAGTCGGACATGACTGAAGTGACTTAGCAGCAGCAGCAGCAGCAACTCATGAATGCATTTTTTTTTAAGAAGTAAAATTTAAAATTTACTAGTGAGGCTAAAGCTTCAAGTGAAAAAGCTTGTAAAATGAAGGAGTACAGGAACACTAATCCACACCAAAAAAACAAAACAATCTTTCATTTCTCCATTTCCCCCATTTATTAAACATTTATTTTACCTCACAGTATATTCAGTACTCAGAAGCATAGCTGAAAATGAAAAAGGTACCTCCATCACTTTGCCCTCATACAAGTTGGAAACAGAATCTGAGGCTCTGTTCAGAGATAGGCTTTTCCTTCACATATCCTCAGTCTATATCTCAGAGTTGGCGTTTGCCATTCACACTCCTCTAGGCATTCTCTGCAACTTATAGGGCAGTTAGGAGCATACTCTTAATCAAACTGCAATCCCCTCCAGAGAAGAAACCATGCAGTGCTCAAATCTGTGGGCATGTAAGAACCTGCCATGCCCCCTGGCAACTGCCAGTGTCCACAAGCATTTTCCAGGCACTGCGGAGGGTTCCGTGGTGTACCCGTGACCAAGTCTCAGCTTGGGTCCTGGTTGGGATTACTCATCTATGGGCTCCTCTACCTACAGCATGCCTGCCCCTTTCATGTGTCTGAACCTTGAAGAACATCACTTGCCTCAGTAAAGTTCTAAGTAATTCCAAACAAAACTCAGATTAGAGTTTCGTTCCTAGGGAATTTGAAGGAAGATTACCTTAATATTTCCATGTGGTAGCCACCAGCGTGGAGGGCCTGAAACCATAACACATGAAAATAGTTACAGAATCTAGTGTCTCATAAGTCATATAGCCTTAATCTGTTGACAGAATGTAGTTCTAATGTAGTACCAAGAAAGCATGCAACAATGAAAACATTGTTTCATTTATACATATATTCATTCATTTTCTTAAAATGTGGGATAACTCTTCTACTCCTGGTAGATAATCAGCAGAGGACTCTACAGATGCATCACTACCAGTTAGTGTACCAGCTAATTGCTTTGATTAACTAATTAGCCGGGGCTTGAGAAGATTCAGAGCTGACAGCCAGTATATGAAAGAAATCAAGAAATGCTAGAAAAATTTTTATAATTATTTGTTTAATTGATTGATTGCTTTACAATATTGGTTTGATTTCTGTCATACATCAACATGAATAAACCATAGGTATACATATGTCCCCTCTCTCTTGAATCTCCCTCCCATCTCCCACCCTTCCCCACCCCTCTAGATTATTACAGAGTCCCAGTTTGAGTTCCCCGAGTTGCACAGCAAATCTCCATTGGCTGTCTATTTACATATGGTAATGCATATACTCCCATGCTACTCTCTTCATTCATCTCACCCTCTCCTTATGCTCCCCTGCCCTTGTCCACAAGTCTGTTCTCTATGTCTGCATCTCCATTACTGCCCTGCAAATAGGCTCAACAGTACCATCTGTATAGATTCCATATACATGTGTTAATGTATGATATTTGTTTTTCTTTCTGACTTATTTCACTCTCTCTAATAGGCTCTGGGTTCATCACATCATTAGAACTGACTCAAATGCATTTCTTTTAATGACTGAGTAGTATTCTGTTGTATGTGTGTGTGTGTGTGTGTGTGTGTGTACCACAGCTTCTTTATCCATTCGTCTGTCAAGGGACATGTAGAACATGGATTCCTTCCATGTTCTAGCTGTTGTAAATAATAATGCTACAGTGAACGTTGAGGTACATTTGTCTTTTTCAATTTTGGTTTCCTCAGGGTATATGCCTAGAAGTGTTGTTGCTGGGTTGTATGATGATTTTATGCCTAGTTTTTTTTTTTTTTTTTTAAAGAATCTCCATACTGTCTTCTATAGTGACTGTATCAATTCACATTCCCACCAGCAGTGCAAGAATGTTCCCTTTTTGCCACATCCTCTCCAGTACTTGTTCTTTGTGGATTTTTTGATGATGGCCATTCTGACCGATGTGAGGTGATATCTCACTGTAGTTTTGATTTGTATTTCTCTAATAATGAGTGATGTTGAGCATCTCATGTGTTTATTAGCCATCTCTGTGTCTTCTTTGGAGAAATGTCTGTTTAGGTTTTTTGCCACTTTTTGATTGGGTTGTTTGTTTTTCTGGCATTGTATGAACTGCTTGTATATTTTGGAAGTTAATCCTTTGTCAGTTGTTTCATTTGCTATTATTTTCTCCCATTCTGAGAGCTATCTTTTCACCTTGCTTATGGTTTCCTTTGCTGTGCAAAAGCTTATAAGTTTAACTAGGTCCCACTTCTTTATCTTTGTTTTTATTTTCTTTGTTTTATTTCAGGAGGTGGGTCATAAAGAACCTTGCTATGATTTATATCATACAGTGTTCTGCCTATATTTTCCTCTAAGAGTTTTTTAGTTTCTGGTCTTATGTTTAGGTCTTTAATCCATTTCAAGTTTATCTTTGTGTATGGTATTAGGAAATTTCAAGAAATGCTGGAATTTTAAAGAGATCTTTTAACCCCTTCCCATTATCTTATGAATTGCCCAAGAATTCATGACAGATATGGGAAAAAACTAAGCTCTTCAATCCTTGAAGCCAGATTTCCCTACATGACTTCTCTAAAAAGGACACAAAAGATAATTACCCACTCAAATATATGGCAAAAATTTTTTTAAAGTTATGAATTTTTGTGGTGCACTGTGGTGGAGGCTTATTGCCAGTCACTTTCACGTGTTACTTCACCCAGTCACACACACACATCATCCCCGTGAGTTAGGTCTCATAATTTGCATTAACAGGTGGGAAAGTTAAGGCCCCTGCCCTTTGACCCAGGGCCTTTTTTTTTTTTTAATCACACTTCATTGTATCTTTCTCCATAGATACAGATACATAAACATAGTAAAATGAAACACTTAAATAAAAATGTAAGTAAGAATTTCAAAGCATTGTCTTTCAGATTATAATGTCAGAACCCAGCAATCAACCTTATTACATCCCTGCCCAAAACAGCTGCCTTACTCACCAGAAGGTAACGCCAAATATATTGGGATAAAGAACAGTTGTGAGCAGAGTACTTCAAAGGGTATGGCCATTTGCCCTCCTGGCATGTCCTCAAAGTGATGCTCTGAGATGTTGTTTCAGGATGGTGTTACCTTTTGATGCAGTCACCAAAGAAAGGGTTACCAGGATATTGAGACCACTTTTGAAGTGAATATTCATCTCCAGTCTACCCATTGCATGCTAATTCCCCAAGGACAAATGCTCAGGAAAAGTTAAACTTTGACTAGTCATAAATAAATATAGAGCTCTCAGTGACAGATCTGTGACTACTTAGAAGTAAATGAGAGGATACTGTTTGGGAATAATTGTATTATTTTAGTATGGAGATATTTTAAGTGTATTGAACAGGCATCTTACCTGATGATTCTCTCTCTCTCTCTCTTTTTTTTTGTTGTTGTTTGAGAGGATACAAAGAAAATGATGAGGCTGCTAGAGCCTTCTAGAAAAAAGAGCTTCTTAATAGAGGAAGCAGATCTGTACGCAGTCATAAAGCTGAGATTGTCTCTTGGGATTAAGACAGAGATTTGTAATACAGCAAATCCAGGCCTACTTGGCTGTGCTGAGAATCTTCTGGCTTGGAAAGCTAAACTCTCTTGGAGCATTCTGAGAGAGTGCATAGGGAGAAAAAAAGAATTATCCCCATAGGAATAAAAGCTATTTTCCTCCATACACAGAAAGGGAGAATGCAGTGAGCAAATCCTCCCTCGGGGTTGCTTGTCTTGAAGCAGCCTTTCCAACCCTAGAGAATGGTGTGTGGCGGTTCCAGGGTTGACTAAGGACCACACTGAACTCTCCCCATCTTCCTAATTCTGCAAAAGTGAGCTAGTCCTCCCTACTGTCCCAGAGGCCTTAATCTCTGCTTTGTAGCATATGCTGATTATGTAATTTACATAAACTCTTTGCCTTTACGTTATGGTATGATATTTGTTATCAAATATCACTGAAATGTCTCTGAAGTACTCTACTCTCAAGGATGGCTGAAGGCTCTTGGCACTGTGTCCAGAGCTGTCTACTTGGCCTGCTTCTGAGTCAGTCTGTGACTCCATGTTTTGCCTAAGTGGACCCCCATCTCTTCCTGACGTCTTCCCTGGCTTCCTTCAGGAGAGGAGCTTCAACAGTGGAAGATCCAGGTGCACTAGAACACAACGCCCACTCTCCCTACAGCGTGTACCCAGGTTGACATACCTCAGAAAGGAAGAGAGATGTAATGTGCTCCTTTGTGGCTGATGCCTCTCCTTTAAGGAACATATGTTAGAGCCTCGAGAGGGGGATAGCATAGCTATGTAGGAGAGAGAAGGCACTGATGCCTTTTGTGCTGGGCTGAGCAGGCCCTGGGAGGCCAAACACTTAGTGTGAGTTAAAGGCAAACTCAGCAGGAGTTTGGGAAGGTACTGGGAAGGGAGCACTGAGATGTCTATCAGACTTGGCCAAGTGGGAGTCGGGGTTGGGAGGGAGGAGGTGAGAACAGATCACTGACCAGGGTAGCCCTGGGCAGGCAATCCAAAGAGGCAGGAGCAGAAGGAACATACCACAGAAAGGAGCATAGCAGAAAAAATATAGGATGTTCCACAGCAATAATTAGCACCTTTGGCCCGAATGAAAAAATGTAGCAACAGCTGAGAAAGAGAGGAGGCTGCAGTGACAGATTAGGTCTGTGGATGCCATTTGCAGTGGGTCCAGTATGTCCTGCAACATTCCAGACCTTTGCAGCTTTGTAACAGGGAAGATACCTTGTCATGGTGGGTTTCCTCCTGCTTTCTGAACTTCTTGCCTTTATGTAATGTTTTGTAAAAAAAAAACAATTCTTCTTATATCAAGGAAATACAAGTTTACTCTAGAAAATTCAGAAAGCAAAAATATTGGAAAAGAAGTAAAAGACAAGAAACCTCAAAACCCATAAATAACTGTGAAACATACACTGCATTGAATTGTATCATTCCAGTTTTGTCAAAAAAAAATATGTATATATGCATACACAGAGATGCACATATATATACATATTCTTGTCATATTTAATCAGATTTTTGTAGTATACATTATTTTCTGCTTTTTTGACCTAGAAATGTCTTGATGTTCAAATACAGTCATATAAAACATGAATTTAGATGCCTTGTATTGTGTTCTGTCACATATATGGATTTTTATTATATTAAAATTTTTCTATAGTTGCTCAACTAGGTTGATTCCAATTTCATTATTATTAGCAATGCTGGAATGAACAAATTTTTACTTACCCAAGTTTATTTGTCTCATTATTTTAATAAAACTTGACAATAAACCTACTGAAAACTTCCAGAAAGGACTTGGGTCACCTAAAATATGAAAAAAGTGGTTTTCATCCAACCTGTAGGCTCTGTTCTTGTAAGTCTAATATGGAACATTTTGGATATACCCTGTCACTTTCCTAAGTAAGTCATTCATCTTGCAGTACACAGAGGTAGAGGCACTCCATTGTTTAGAAAGAATTCTGGACTTAAAAGCTGAAAATCAAGTTACAACATTTTGTCACCATGAAAACTTAATTTCTCCTCTCTGGACAGAATTTTCTCATTTGCACAATGGGTTAATCAAACCTCCCCTAAGAAACTCTTTGGAGGTTTAAGTGAGCTAACATTTCATCAACTGGAAAACTGCCTGCCTCGGGCTACTGATATAGGCACAGATTCATTGCATTGTATAAATATTCAAGGGTAATAATCAGTGTGAAATTGCTTCCCACCTGAAAATAATAAATAATTGCCATTTTCACCTTTGCTTTGTCACAGATTTTTTTAGGTTTTTACAAAATGTCTTTCTTATTTTAATGTTAGTTGTTATTTATTATTTTGTTTAATTGTTTATTTTTAGCTGCATTGGGCCTTGTTGCAATGTGCAGGATTCTCTATAGTTGAGGCACACAGGCTCAGTAGTTGTGGTGCACAGGCTTAGTTGCTCTGCGGCATGTGAAATCTTCCTGGGACCAGGAATCAGACTCAAGTCCCTTGCTTTGGAAGACAGATTCTTAACCACTGGACCACCATGGAAGTCCCATGTCACAGATTTTGTTATTAGTAGAACATCACTGGTTAAATGAGTTCCCACAGGCTTTTGCTGTCTGGGATTCTGGTTTCTCAGGAGTTGTATGGGCATAGTACTTCCCTGGTGGCTCAGCGATAAAGACTCTGCCTGCAAGGTGGGAGACACGGGTTCAGTCCCAGGGTTGGGAAGATCCCCTGGAGAAGGAAATGGCAAACCACTCCAATATATCTATATGCACTCCAGTATCTGTCTTATCTGTCTCATTCTGACAAACAGAATGAAAACCACAATTACAGAAAATTAACCAAACCGATCACTTGGATCACAGCCTTGTCTTAACTCAGTGAAACTTTGAGCCATGCCGTATAGGGCTATCCAAGATGGACGGGGCATGGTGGAGAGTTCTGATAAAACATGGTCCACTGGAGAAGGGAATGTCTAACCACTTCATTATTCTTGCCTTGAGAACCCCATGAAGAGTATGAAAAGGCAAACATATAGGACACTGAAAGATGAACTCCCCAGGTCAGTAGGTACCCAATATGCTACTGGAGAAGAGTGGAGAAATAGCTCCAGAAGCAATGACGGGGCTCAGCCAAAGCGAAAGCAATACCCAGTTGTGGATATGACTGGTAATGGAAGTAAACTCCAATGCTGTAAAGAACAGTACTGCATAGGAACCTGGAAATGTTAAGTCAAAGAATCAAACAGGAGATGGCAAGAGGGAAAATCAGCATTTTAGGAAACAGTGAACTAAAATGGACTGGAACGGGCCAATTTGATTCAAATGACCAATATATCTACTACTGTGGGCAGGAATTCCTTAGAAGAAATGGAGTAGCCCTCATAGTCAACAAAAGAGTCTGAAATACAGCACTTGGATGCAATCTCAAACACCACAGAATGATCTCAGTTCATTTCCAAGGCAAACCATTCAATATCATGGTAATCCAAGTCTATGCCCTGACCAGTAATGCTGAAGAAGCTGAAGTTGAATGGTTCTATGAAGACCTACAAGACCTTCTAGAACTAACACCCCAAAAGATGTCCTTTTAATTATAGGGGAGTGGAATACAAAAGTAGGAAGTCAAGAAACACCTGGAGTAACAGGCAAATTTGGCCTTGGAATACAGAATGAAGCAGGGCAAAGGCCTGCCAAGAGAATCCACTGGTCATAGCAAACACCCTCTTCCAACAACAGAAGAGAAGACTTACACATGGATATCACCAGATGGCCAACACCAAAATCAGATTGATTATATTCTTTGCACCCAAAGATGGAGAAGCTCTATATAGTCAGCAAAAAACAAGACTGGAAGCTGACTGTGGCTCAGATCATGAACTCCTTATTGCCAAATTCAGACTTAAATTGAAGAAAGTAGGGAAAATCACTAGACCATTCAGGTATAACCTAAATCAAATCCCTTACAATTATATAGTGGAAGTAAGAAATAGATTTAAGGGATTAGATCTGATAGCCAGAGTGCCTGAAGAACTATGGATGGAGGTTCATGACATTGTACAGGAAGCAGGGATCAGGACCATCCCCAGGAAAAAGAAATGCAAAAAGGCAAAATAGTTGTCTGAGGAGGCCTTACAAACAGCTGCAAAAAGAAGAGAAGTGAAAGGCAAAGGAGAAAGGAAAGATATACCCATTTGAATGCAGAGTTCCAAAGAATAGCAAGGAGAGTTAAGAAAGCCTTCCTCAGTGATCAATGCAAAGAAATAGAGGAAAACAATAGAACAGGAAAGTCTAGAGATCTCTTGAAGAAAATCAGAGATACCAAGGGAACATGTCATGCAAAGATGGTCACAATAAAGGACAGAAATGGTATGGACCAAACAGAAGCAGAAGATATTAAGAAGAGATGTCAAGAATACACAGAAGAACTATACAAAAGAGTTCTTCATGACCCAGGTAACCACAATGGTGTGATCACTCACCTAGAGCCAGACATCCTGGAATGCAAAGTCAAGTGGGCCTTAGGAAGCATCACTACAAACAAAGCTAGTGGAGGTGATGGAATTCCAGTTGAACTATTTCAAATCCTAAAAGATGATGCTATGAAAGTCTGGCAGTTAATATGCCAGCAAATTTTGGAAAACTCGGCAGTGGCCACAGGACTGAAAAAGGTCAGTTTTCACTCCAATCCCTAAGAAAGGCAATGCCAAAGAATGCTCAAACTACACAATTGCACTCATCTCACACGCTAGTAAAGTAATGCTCAAAATTCTTCAAGTCAGGCTTCAACAGTATATGAACCGTGAACTTCTGGATGTTCAAGCTGGATTTAGAAAAGGCAGAGGAACCAGAGATCAAATTGCCAATATCTATTGGATCATCAAAAAAGCAAGAGAGTTCCAGAAAAACATCTATTTGTGCTTTATTGACTATGCCAAAGCCTTTGACTGTGTGGATAACAACAAACTGTGTAAAATTCTTAAAGAGATGGGAACACCAGACCACCTGACCTGCCTCCTGAGAATTCTGTATGTAGGTCAGGAAGCAACAGTTAGAACTGGACACAGAACAACAAACTGGTTCCAAATCAGGAAAGGAGTATGTCAAGGCTGTATATTGTCACCCTGCTTATTTAACTTATATTCAGAGTACATCATGAGAAATGCTGGGCTGGATGAAATACAAGCTGGAATCAAGATTGCTGGGGGTAATATCAATAACCTCATTATGCAGATGACACCACCCTTATGGCAGAATGCAAAGAAGAACTAAAGAGCCTCTTGATGAAAGTGAAAGAGGAGAGTGAAAACATTGCCTTAAAACACAACATTCAAAAAATTAAGATCATGGCATCTGGTCCCATCACTTCATGGCAAATAGATGGGTAAACAGGGAAAACAGTGACAGACAATTTTGGGGGGCTCCAAAATTACTGCAGATGGTGACTGCAGCCATGAAATTAAAAGATGCTTGCTCCTTGGAAGAAAAGTTATGAACCAACCTAGACAGCATATTAAAAAGCAGAGACATTACTTTGCCAACAAAGGTCTATCTAGTCAAAGCTATGGTTTTTCCAGTAGTCATGTATGGATGTGAGAGTTGGACTGTGAAGAAAGCTGAGTGCTGAAGAATTGATGCTTTTGAACAGTGGTGTTGGAGATGTCTCTTGAGAGTCCCCGCAAAGAGATCCAACCAGTCCATCCTAAAGGAAATCAGTCCTGAATATTTACTGGAAGGACTGATGCTGAAGCTGAAACTCCAATACTTTGGCCACCTAATGCAAAGAACTGACTCATTTGAAAATACCCTGATGCTGGGAAAAATTGAAGGCAGGAGGAGAAGGGGACGACAGAGGATGAGATGGTTGGATGGCCTCACCAACTCAATGGACATGAGTTTGAGTAAACTCCAGGAGTTGGTGATGGACAGGGAGGCCTGGTGTGTTACTGTCCATGGGGTCACAAAGAGTCAGACATGACTGAGCGACTGAACTGATCGAACTGAAGGGAATATTATGCAAAGATGAGCACAATAAAGGACAGAAATGGTATGGACCTATCAGAAGCAGAAGTTATTAAGAAGTAGCAAGAATACACTGAAGAACTATACAAAAAAGATCTTCATGACCCAGATAACTACAATGGTGTGATCACTCACTTAAAGCCAGACATCCCAGAGTGTGATGTCAAGTGGGCCTTAGGAAGCATCATTACGAACAAAGCTGGTGGAGGTGATGGAATTCCAGCTGAACTATTTCAAATCCTAAAAGATGATGCTGTGAAAGTGATGCACTTAATATGCCAGCAAGTCTGGATAACTCAGCAGTGGCCAAAGAAATGGAAAAGGTCCATTTTCATTCTAATCCCCCCCCAAAAGCAATGCCAAATAATGCAAACTGCCACACAATTGTACTCATCTTACACACTAGCAAAGTAATGGTGAAAATTCTCCAAGCTAGGCTTCTATAGTACGTGAACTGAGAACTTTCAGATATTTAAGCTAGATCTGGAAAAGGCAGAGAAACCAGAGATCAAATTGCCAACATCTGTTGGATAATAGAAAAAGCAAGAGAATTCCAGAAAAATATCTACTTCTGCTTCATTGACTATGCTAAAGCCTTTGACTGTGTGGAGCACCAGAAACTGTGGAAAAGTCTTCAAGAGAGGGGAATACTGGACCACCTTGCCTACTTCCTGTGAAATCTGTATGCAGGTCAAGAAGCAACAGTTAGAACCAGACGTGGAACACCCTACTGGTTCCCAATTGGGAAAGGAGTACGTCAAGGCTGTATATTGTCACCTTGCTTATTTAAATATATGCAGAGTACTTCATGCAAAATGCCAAACTGGATGAAGTGTAGGCTGTAATCAAGATTGCCAGGAGAAGTATCAATAATCTCAGATATGCACATGACCCCACCCTTGTGGCAGAAAGCCACAAAGAGTCTCTTGACAAAGTAAAAGAGGAGAGTGAAAAAGGTAGCTTAAAATTCAACATTCAAAAACTAAGATCATGGCATCTGGTGCCATCACTTCATGGCAAATAGATGGGGAAACAGTGGAAACAGTTACAGACTTTATTTTTTGGGGGCTCCAAAATCACTGCAGATGGTGCCTGCAGCCATGAAATTTAAAAATGCTTGCTCCTTGGGAGAAAAACTAGGACACACTTAGACAGCATATTCAAAACCAGAGAGAGACATTACTTTGCCAACAAACGTCTGTCTAATCAAAGCTATGGATTTTCCAGTAGTCATGTATAGATGTCAGAGTTGGACTATAAAGAAAGCTGAGTGCTGACGAATTGATGCTTTTGACCTGTGGTATTGATCTTGAGAGTCCCTTGGACATCAAGGAGATCAAACCCATCAACCCTAAAGGAAATCAGTCCTGAATATTCACTGAAAGGACTGATGCTGAAGCTGAAACTCCAATACTTTGGCCACCTGGTGTGAAGAGCCGAGTCATTTGAAAAGACCCTGATGATGGGAAACATTGAAGGCAGGAAGAGAAGGGAATGACAGAGGATGAGATGATTGGATGGCATCATTGACTCAATGCACATGACTTTGAGCAAGCTCCAGGTGTCGGTGATGGATAGGGAAGCCTGATATGATGCAGTGATGAAGTCCAAAGATTCAGATATGACTGAGTGACTGAACTGTACTATATCAGCTTAGAAAGTACAGTAGTGAATAAGAATGGCATCTTCTTTACCCTAATAGAGCTTATACCTTTGCAGGAGAACATTATTAAACAAATAATCACTCCTGGAAGGCAGACTTAAAGAAGAAAATTTAATATTTGAGGTTCCTGAATTTTGCAACATTCCAGTAATAATCATGGCCCCTCAGAGTCTCATCCATATCAACACTGATAAATCAACAATGAATTCCACAATAACACAGGATTATAAGCCATTATACTCCTGTTAAAAAAATAAATCCCACAAGTCTAATACATTGACTAGGTAAAAGTGAAGCAAACTTTCCTAGTGAAAGTGAAAGTTGCTCGGTCGTGTCCAACTCTTTAAGACCCCATGGATTATACAGTCCATGGAATTCTCCAGGCCAGAATACTGGAATGGGTAGCTGTTCCCTTCTTCAGGGTATTCTCCCACCCCAGGGTTAGACTGCAGTCTCCTGCATTGCAGGTGGATTCTTTACCAGCTGAGCTATATCAGACTGAGAAATCAAACATTAAATTCCACACTAACACAATATTGGAAGCCAATTATACTCCAATTAAAAAATGAATAAATCCTACAAGTCTAATACACTGATTAGGTAAAAGTAAAGTGAACTTTCCTAGTGAAAGTGAAAGTTACTCAGTCGTGTCCAACTCTTTAAGACCCCATGGACTATGCAGTTAAATAATAAAAGGAACTGGGGTTGCAGTGATATTCTCCTGCCAAGGTATAAGCTCCATTAGGGTAAAGAGATGCCATTCTTTTTCACTGCTGTACTTTCAGTGCCAATACAGTACAGTTCAGTCCCTCAGTTGTATCTGACTCTTTGCAACCCCATGTTAAATAAAAGGAATTGCATGTTTTTACCATGTGACTCTGTTTAATAGATGCAAAAATAAGATAACATAGAAAGGTATACAAACAGTATTTAAACCTAAAGCTCATAGAAGAAAAAGTAAAACATAGGAAAGAAATCAGACTGCAATATTTTTAGCTTTTCCAATGACCGCCAAATTCCAGTTGAACTAATATTATGAGTGGACAGTAGGTAAGACTGAGGGATCAAAGAATCCTTAGTCTGTGACTTCTTCACCATCTGTCATACCCATGGTTTACTTCCAGAAGCCACAATTTGGGGCTTTGTCCCTGGATGTCAGGCCCCTTTTCCTAGCTAGGAAATAATTCAATTTGTTTGTTCCAATATCATCTCAAATGAATACTTTAAAAAACTAACTCCTCACTCTGTAGTCCAAAGCAGATTCTTTTTCTTTTTCTTTTTTTCATTGAAGTATAGTTGACTTACAATGTTGTGTTAGTTTCAGGTAAGAATACATAGAATATATATATATATATATATATATATATATATATATATATATATATTCTTTTTCAGATTTTTTCCATTATAGATTATTACACAATATTGAATGTAGTTCCCCATGCTATACAGCAGGTCCTTATTTTTTATTTCATATATAGTAGTGTGTATCTGTTAGCCTGAATCTCCTATTTTATCCCTCCCTCCTCCTTCCCTTTTGGTAACAGTAACTTTGTTTTCTACATCTGTCTGTTTCTGTTGTTTAAATAAGTTCATTTGTATATATTTTTTAAGTTTTCACATATAAGTGATATTATATTGATCTGATACTTACCTTTTACTATCTGACTTGCTTCTTTCAGTATGATAATCTCTAAGTGCATCCATGTGGCTATCAGATCAGATCAGTCGCTCAGTTGTGTCCGACTCTTTGCGACCCCATGAATCGCAGCACGCCAGGCCTCCCTGTCCATCACCAACTCCCGGAGTTCACCCAGACTCACGTCCATTGAGTCAGTGATGCCATCCAGCCATGCGGCTGTAAGTGGTATCGTTTCATTGCTTTCTACTTTAATGTAATGGCTGCACAGTGTTCCTTTGTATGCATGGGCCACACCTTCTTTATTCACTCCTCTGCCAGTGGACATCTAGATTGTTCTCATGTTTGGGCTACTGTGAATAGTGCTACTGTGAACATAGACGTGCATATGTCATTTTGAATTATAGTTTTTCCAGATGGATGTTCAAAAGTGGGATTGCTAGATCATATGATAGATCTACTTTTAGTTTTTTAAAGAGTCTCCATATTGTTCCCTATAGTGACTGCATCAGTTTGCACCCCCACCAACAGTGTGTGTTGTTGTTTTTTCCACTCCATCTCCAGAGTTTTGAATGATGGCCATTCTGTCTGGTGTGCAGTGTAGAGTTTTTAACGATGGCTATTCTGACTGGTGTGAGGTGACAGCTCATTGTAGTTCTGATTAATTTGTATTTTTCTAATGATTAGCAGTGTTGAGCATCTTTTTATGTGCCTGTTGGCCATCTATATGTCTTCTTTGGAGAAATGTCTATTTATGTCTTCTGCCCATATTTTGATTTTGTTGTTTGGGTTTTTTTAATTATTATTAAGCTGTATGAACAGTGTGTATTTTGGAAATTAATCCATTGTCAGTTGCATCATTTGCAAATGTTTTCTTCCATGCTGCAGGTTGTCTTTTCATTTTGTTTGTGCTTTTCTTTGCTGTGCAAAAGCTTTTAAGTTCAATTAGGTCCCATTTGTTTATTTTTGCTTTTAATTCTGTAACTCTAGAAGAAGGGTCCAAAAAAATATTGCTGAGGTTTATGTCAAAGAGTGTTCTGCCTATGTTTTCCTCTATGACTTTTATAATATCCAGTCTTACATTTAGGTCTTTAATCCATTTGGGGTTTATTTTAGTACATAATGTTAGAGAATGTTCTAATTTCATAATTTTACACATAGCTGTCCCATTTTCCCACTTAATGAAGCAGTTGTCTTTTTCCATTGTACATTCTTGCTTCCTTTGTTAAAGATTAATTGACCATATTTGTGTGGCCAAAGCAGATTCTTACTACCTTTAGGGATGTAAAAATCCTTCATAGGATTTAACCTAAGATTCCATGTTCTCCAGTAGGAAAGAAAGTCTCGATTTCCTCTGTCTAAACCATAGAACTGTCACAATCTAGATGAGATCAGATCAGATCAGTCGCTCAGTTGTCTCTGACTCTTTGCGACCCCATGAATCGCAGCACGCCAGGCCTCCCTGTCCATCACCAACTCCTGGAGTTCACTCAGACTCACGCCCATCGAGTCAGTGATGCCATCCAGCCATCTCATCCTCTGTCGTCCCCTTCTCCTCCTGCCCCCAATCCCTCCCAGCATCAGAGTCTTTTCCAATGTATCTTTCCCTTTCTCCTTTGTCTTTGCTTATTTTCTTTTCTCAGCTATTTGTAAGGCCTCCTCAGACAACCACTTCACCTTCTTGCTTGCTTTTTCTTGGGGATGATTTTGTTCACCACCTTTTGTACAATGTTACAAACCTCTGTCCATAGTTCTTCAGGCACTCTATCAGATGTAATCCCTTGAATCTACTCATCACCTCCACTGTATAATCATAAGGTGTTTGATGCTGGGAAAGATTGAAGGTGGGAGGAGAAAGGGACAACAGAAGATGAGATGGTTGGATGGCGTCATCGACTCGATGGACATGAGTTTGAGTAAGCTCCAGGAGTTGGTGATGGACAGGGAAGCCTGGGGTGCTGCAGTCCATGGGGTTGCAAAGAGTTGGACATGACTGAATGACTGAACTAAACTGATACCTGAATGGCCTAGTGGTTTTCCCTACTTTCAATAATTTGAGCCTGAATTTTGCAATAAGAAGCTGATGATTTGAGCCACAGTCAGCTCAAGGTCTTGTTTTTGCTGGCTGAATAGAGCTTCTCCAGCTTGGGCAGCAAAGAGTATAATTGATCTGATTTCAGTATTGGCAATCTGGTAATGTCTATGTGTAGAGTCATCTCTTCTGTTGTTGGAAGAGAGTGTTTGCTATGACCAGTGCGTTCTCTTGGCAAAACTCTGTTAACCTTTTCCTGCTTCATTGTGTACTCCAAGGCCAAACTTACCTGTTATTCCAGGTATGTCTTGCGTTTGCATTCCAGTCCCCTGTGGGGACTCTTGCATTCCAGTCTCTGTGATGAAAAGGACATCATTTTTTTGGTGTTAGTGCTAGAAGGTCTTGTGGGTCTTCATAGAACCGTTCAGCTTCAGCTTCTTTGGCATTAGTGGTTGGGGCATAGACTTGGATTACTGTGATATTGAATGATTTGCCTTTGAAACAAATGGATATCATTCTGTGGTTTTTGAGACTGCACCCTAGTACTGGATTTTGGACTCTTTTTTTGACTATGAGGTCTACTCCATTTCTTCTAAGGGATTCTTGCCCACAGTAGTAGATATTATGGTCATCTGAATTACATTTGCCCATTCCCATCCATTTTAGTTCACTGCTTCCTAAAATGTCAATGTTCACTCTTGCCATCTCCTGTTTGATCACATCCAATTTACCTTGATTCATGGACCTATTCCAGGTTCCTATGCAATATTGTTCTTTACAGCATCAGACTTTACTTTCACCACCTGATACATCCACATCTGGGTGTCCTTTCTGCTTTGGCTCAGCCTCTTCATTGCTTCTGTAGCTATATTTCCCCTCTTCTCCAGTAGTGTATTGGACACCTACCAACCTGGGAGACTCATCTTTCAGTGTCTTATCTTTTTGCCTTTTCATATTGTTCATGGGGTTCTCCAGGCAAGAACACTGAAGTGGTTTCCCATTCCCTTCTGCAGTGGACCACATTTTGTCAGGACCTGACTACCAGGGCCATGCCCTTCAGCTGCTTCACTTAGGTGGAAGACATGCCCAGTGCCCTGTTTCTCCCACTGCTGGTCCTCTTGGGACTGTAAAGCTTCACGGGCCGCCAGGTGTTGGTCAACATGCGGCCGGGGGTCCAGGGCAAAGGCCCTGCTGCTGGTGTTGGCTGAAGCTGATTGATGTTGGAGGATGCCCAGGGACAGAGGGCTCCCTGGCCTGACTATTGCCACTGGCTTCCCTGGGCCTGATCCGCCTCCCAGGCACCTACAATATGTAGACTTTGTCTTATTGTTGTTTTCAGTTAGGTCAATTGCTTATTATTATAGGGTCAACCCCCATGTACCCACCATCCCAGTCATGACCTAGAATGGCCATCAACCTTTAAGTCTCCTGTGTGTTACTGCCTGAATGTTTGCGTCTGCCCCGGCCCCCCTCACCAGCTCCAAATTCATATGTTGAAGCCTAACCCTCAGTGTGATGGTGTTAGGAGGTAGAACTGTTAGGGGATGGTTAGGTCATGAAGGCACAGCCCTCATGAATGGAATTAGAGGCCTGATGAAACAGAGTCTAGAGATCACCCTTACCCCTTCTACCACGAGAAGACACAGCAAGAAGACAGTAGCCTGTGAATCTGGAAGTGGGCTCTTGCCTGACGCCAAACCTTCTGTGTCTTAATCTTGGACTTCCCTGTTTCTAGAACTGTGAGAATATAAATTCCTGTTGTTTAAGCCACCCAATCTCTGCTATAGACAGTTTCTTAACAATTTTTTGACTTTATGGTGATGTGAAAGCAATACACATTTAGTAGAAGTTTTACTTTTAACTTTTATATTTTCCTGAGCTAGTGATAAGTAGTATAGTATTCTCTTGTGATGCTAGGCAGTGAGCTATAGTGCCTATTCAGCCAGCCAGACGATCACCAGGGTAAACAGCTTATATGCTGACAACCATTCTGTACCCACACAGCCATTCTGTTTTCCACTTTTGCAGTATTCAGGAAAGTACATGAGATACTCAGTGTTGTTGCTTGGCAATAAGTCATGTCTGACTCTGCAGGCCTATGGATTGTAGCCCACCAGGCCTCTCTGTCCATGGGATTTCCCAGACAAGAATACTGGAGTAGGTTGTCATTGCCTTCTCAAAGGGATCTTCCTGACCCAGGGATCAAACCTGCATCTCTTGCATTGGCATGTGGATTCTTAATTTCTGAGCCACCAGGAAAAGGATATTCAATACCTTATTATAAAATAGGCTTTGTGTTATATGACTTTCCCCAACTGTAAGCTAATATAAGTATTCTGAGCACGTTTAAGGTAGGTGAGGCTGGTAGGTAAGGTGTATTTTCAGTGTATGACATTTCCAATTTATGATGGTTTTCCTTGGAAGGAAAGTTATGCCCAACCTAGATAGCATATTCAAAAGCAGAGACATTACTTTGCCAACAAAGGTCCGTCTAGTCAAGGCTATGGTTTTTCCTGTGGTCATGTATGGGTGTGAGAGTTGGACTGTGAAGAAAGCTGAGCGCCGAAGAATTGATGCTTTTGAACTGTGGTGTTGGAGAAGACTCTTGAGAGTCCCTTGGACTGCAAGGAGATCCATCCAGTCCATTCTGAAGGAGATCAGCCCTGGGATTTCTTTGAAAGGAATGATGCTAAAGCTGAAACTCCAGTACTTTGGCCACCTCATGTGAAGAGTTGATTCATTGGAAAAGACTCTAATGCTGGGAGGGATTGGGGGCAGGAGGAGAAGGGGACAACAGAGGATGAGATGCTGGATGGCATTACTGACTCGATGGATGTGAGTCTGAGTGAACTCCAGGAGTTGGTGATGGACAGGGAGGCCTGGTGTGCTGCGATTCATGGGGTCGCAGAGAGTCAGACATGACCGAGCGACTGAACTGAACCCCATGCTAAGTGGAGGGAGATCTGTATTTTGTTATGGCAGCCTGGGCATACTAATATACAAGCTCATTGTGTGATTAAGACTGTCCCCCACCCCATCAGTTCTTGCTGGAATTTTATTAATTCTGAAGTATACTGTTTTTATATTTAGTAATCAGCTCTTTACAAAGTCTGTCTCTTTGACTAGCCTACAAATTCCTTAATGCCATGCAGGCTTCTCTTTGCCTCATTGTATTCCCTCTCCCCACAAGGTTCCCTCTCTAGTGACCTTTCTATATGTGTTGTTAGAAAAGTCACACAAATATTTACAGCATAGCTGGCAAGCGTTTAACCACTCTTTGCTAAAAATACATTGTGCTTTGGAAACATGAACTTACAGGGCATCACTGTGTGCTTATTTGCAGACTCGCTATTAAAAAATTCTTTACCAAGTTAAATATTTATCTGTGCACACTGTATTCAACTGAGTACTCTGTGGAGACACAGCCATGAGAAAGTTCTCATATCTCTACTTCCTGAGAGTCCAGCACATAGCCTCATATTTCTCAGGCTTTGTTAGTGACTTCACCATTTAGAGAGAGAGAGAGAGAGAGAGAGAGTGTGTGTGTGTGTGTGTGTGTAATCTCTTCCCCAACATGAACCATAAGGTACCTTCCTTTGCAGATGCCCACATGTGACTGAGCTCTGTTTAAATGGTGATACCTAAAGTATTATGTTATTCCTAGCCTGTTCTGATTCATTTATAGTGTTAAGGATTCTCACTCTTATCTTTCTGCAAATCTGGATTTTCCACTTTTCATTAGTGTAGCTAAAGGTAATGTAATAGTAATGGTCAGATACACACTTTGATCCATGTTTACTTAAAAAAAATTTTTTTTAATGGGATGCTGAGAGCAGATTCTTTTTTCACCACTCTATGTACAATCTTTTCTAGCTTCCAACCTGAGTGGAAACAGAGGAAATATTCCTGTATGACTTATAGTTTAGGGAAAGGACCATAGGTATGAGAAGAACTGCATCCACAGAGAGAAGCCTGACAACTTTTTCTGCTGCGAATCTTTTATTGAAGAATTAAGTTCCATACACTTGTCCCCATAGCCATCCTAGAGAAACTGGTTCGCTGCCAAAGGAAACTTGGTGCGCTTGAACATCAGGGAGACTCAGAGCATGGTCCATATTTTACAAAATAAAGTGTGCCACGGCTCTCCCTACAAGAAAAATAATACTTTTAAAAGGGGAGCTTTGGAAATCTTAAGTTGAAAGTTGCATCATCTTAGATCAAGCCAGCCAGATGAATACATAACATGAAAGCTGAACAATTAATTACCAAGCTTCAGCATGGTGGAAAAAAGGGAATTCAGTGTACCAGTAAAAGCCAGTGTTAGGAGCCAAAAATTCTGTAAGTTTCTCTTTTATCTACCACTGAATAATATTATGATGACAATCAAATGTTTCTTCCCCTAACTTCAATTCTTATTCTTAGGCATTTTCTTTCTCTCTCATTTTCTCTCTTTTTCCTTCCTTTTGTAAAATATTATGATTTTCAGTCAGCCATCTCTTAGGCTTCATAGCAGCATCTGGCTTACATAGCTAAGATGGCTTCTGGTTCTGTGTGAGGGGCTCTTTCTACAAATAAAATACTGAATAAAGCACTTACACAACAGCATTGCAAAATACACATCTGTTGCCATATACTATCCCATCAGATCCACAGTGAGGTAGGTACTCCATGGTGCATATTTCTGAATATGTGGTGCACTCAACCTCCCTCTGTTCAAAAAAAAAAAACCATTAAATCATAGAAAAGAAACTCTTTTAAAGCCTTGAGAGGATCATTAGTTCAGAATCCCACTTGCAGAAAGGTTCTGCAGTTTACATAACCTGACCCAACATTGGTGAGAATACCATCACAGCAAGAGATTGCTCAGCCCAAGTTCAAGGCTGCCCTCTCTCTCATTCTCCCGTGTAGCTAATGAACAGAATCCATCCTGTTGCTTATGAATAAAGGAGTATAAATAAAGTTTCTGGAGTCTTCTGGGTAAATAAATTATATTTCAGATTTTCTGTTTAGGCTGGCCAGGTGTGTTACCTGTGACTACTCATAGTCATAGATAATTTGTAGAATAAATACCTTAAAATAGTTGTTCTTGATGAAAGGGAGGAATTGTTGAAACATTTTATATTAAGGATATGTAAAATTTTTGTGTATACTTACGCATTCATTATTATGAAGTTTCCTGAGTTGAGATCCTTTATCCCTGAAAAATAAGATTTTATTGAATCAGTAATTTGATATTTCTTAATCTACAGAGTAAAACATGGTCATATGTCATTCTGTGTTGTCTGACCTGAACTAAGTAGTTCTGGTTAATATTCTTCCCCAGTTAGTTAATATTTGTCATTAACATCTTTGATAAATGATCATTTTGCAAACAAATTAAAATATAAAAAAATAAGATCAACACTAAAAGAAGAGTAGATTGGGCATTTTTAAAATAATCCATGAATACTCAGATGGAAATCAAAGGTATAATAAAGTATGTGGATATTTTTGCAGTTTTAAAAGAAAATATTCACATATCCATATCTGGCACTTATAGTCTGTGTAATTTTGTTATAATCACTTCTCCTTTCTGAGTATTAGATTTCCTCCTTCTAAAAAGATACAAGATAATATAATCAATCCCATCTCAGTGTTTAGTCTCTGGTATTGCATATTCTGAGGGGTTTTATTTGACTAACACTTGCTATTATATTTGACTATGACTTTTCAGAAAGGCTAGAAAAGAAGGAGGAAAATGATTAAAAGGAAGAAAAGCTCATTTCTTTGAGTATTCACTCTGTGTCAGCTGCTTAGTTAAGATTTGACATGTTTTCTCACAATGAATCCTAAACACTATTATAATTTCTGCTTTGCTGAATACAGAAGTACATAGCAGAATGGGTATTTGTTTGCCTAATGTCAGAGATCTACTAAGTGCAGCCTGGATTTGAATCCAGATGTCTGACACAAAAGTCCACGATTTTAACTGCTAGTCGGAAAGCAGTGAATTCAAGTTGCTGGAGTGACTGGTAATAATCATTATTGTAAAGTCTCCTAGAAGCTGAGATGTTGTTTATAGTGAGAACTTAATGTGTGGGGATGATGGTGGTGAGGATTCCAACAAATTCCAACTATCCGTTTGTACTTTCATTCTCTTCCCTAGATTTTTCCAGACAATCAGAGAAGCAACATGATTTTCCTCTGGGGTGTGAAGGGTAGATCAAAGTGTTACAATAGTGTTCATGGCTTACAGCCCAAGTAGCAACATCTCTCTTCTGAGTTTCCATTAACTGATAAGAAAGATCATGAAAGTTTGACCAAAAATATGTTTCCTGCCTGAGACCCAGTTTCCTTAAATGTAATTTGGGAATAAAAATGCCTATATGTAACAGCTAATGCCTGAGGGATACCATGTAATATAATACACATGAGAATTTGGCCGGATAGCAAAGAAATATACATAATATATATCCCTAATATAACTAGTTTTGGGTTTTTTTAAACAAAACAATGTCCACAGAGTAGTAGAGGAACATGACAAAAGGTAAGATGTCAAACCATGTTTTCAAAAGCCGAGTAGATTTTGGCCAATGTGACTTTTGTGATTGTAAAGCAAAACAAAACTGGGCTCCAAATTGAGTATAATACTTACCTATTTAGGAAACAGTACATACATTCATTACTGTAAGTTTTCATATCTATGCCACATATTGGACTCCATATCTTTGTGCACGCAATCCCGATACCTTTTATGTTGTATTTGGTGCAGTTCACCTGTAATTGGGACAAAATAATACTCTGCATTCTGTTTCTTCAATTCTGTTATCATTCTTATATCTAGATGGTGAAGAGTGAGAAGAGAGTAGGAAGATTCCCTCCTCAGCTTTTCAGCAAACATGTCTAGAAGGCCTTTTGTGGACCAGGTGCTGTGCTGCAAAAATAAATCAGACCTAGAACAGTATTTAAATGAGAATGAGCAGTTTAAGCAAGAAATATTAGTCTCTCTCTCTTTTTTTTTAGGGTTATAATGACAGTCCAGTAGAATAATGAATGATACTGAGAAAAGTTTAAAATACTACCTAAAAGTAAGAGCTTCCTTGATCTCCTGTTCTCCTTTTGCACAGAGACTCGTTTAAAGAAACACCATTAGAAAAGTAGAGTAGAAACAGTTTTTACCTCCCACGGAATTATTTCAGCCCACTGTGAGTCAATTTAGATACCTTCACCACTCATTTACATATTCACCCTGATTTCATTTTTACAAAGAGCATGCCAAAAAGGTACTCACCTCTATCCCTATTTCTTGATCACCAGAAGAGACTATGATGAGATGCATTTGGAGAGAAGGAATTAGAGAAATAGTAAATTCTACAGTTAGAAATGCAAAGCTGAATTCATTGTTCACAGTAACTAAAACCCATTTCCCAACATCCCTTGCCCAGACCAGACCGAAAAGAGGTCACTTCTTTAGTCAGGCCAGCTAAGGGTGAAGTCAGAGAAATATGATCCTGACCCCCTGACCCCACCAAAAAAAAAAAAAAAAATGAGGTTGGGGGCGAGAATCTCTGATCACTGGAGAAGGAACTGTAGAGGAATCCAGGAGATCCTGTGGGCATGCCCAGGGAGAGTTGGACTTAAGGTCCCAGAGTTGCATAGTTGATTTCTAAAAGGGCAAGTCAGAAACCTGAGAGATCTAATGAGGAACTGAGCAGGAACTTCTCAGTCCTTTTCTTCTCAGTCTCTCTTCCTCTTCCTGAAGGTCTGATTTACCCCTACTCTGTTGATCAGACCAATCTAAATAGATGCCTACTAAATTTTCTTTTGACTTTAATATTCTATGGGCTTCCCTTGTAGCTCAGCTGGCAAAGAATCCACCTGCAATGTGGGAGACCTGGGTTTGATCCCTGTGGTTGGGAAGATCCCCTGGAGAAGGGAAAGGCTACCCACTCCAGTATTTCACTTTCACTTAATATTCTATAATTACTGAAGGCCAAATATACTGCAGTTAACATAAGAGAATGAATATTGAAAAGGAATCCTAACTCACCGGGTGGAGTGACAGCCCATGTCATGGCTGCCAGAGTGAGGATGGCAAAAGTAGTGATGCTGTTCATAGTGATGATGAATGAGGGTATTCGAGAGCCGCTGCCCCGAGTCAAGAAGTTCAGAGAGAAACAGACAAAAAGCAGTCTGACAGATGCATGTATATATACACTCAGAGCAGAGACCTACCCTCATTAAAACTGGTCTTTGCAGTGATGATTGGCTGTTAATCCAAGCAAGGTTGTTTCTTTTCATTTGTCAAACAAAGCTTCCTTATTATCTTGAGTTACAGACAATTGGAATAGTTACATCCTGATACCAACTACCAGATGTTTTCCATAATAGTCCTTTGATCGCTCAGCAGTTATAATGGCATGGCTATATTTGAGGACAAATAAAGTCATAGGTGAAATGAATAGCAAATGGACTCTTAAATGACACGTAAAGGGATTTTACAGTTATGTGAAATGCAAGAATGTTGAAATAGATCAGAGAAATGCTGAGGACATTTCTTTAAAATGTACTGTAATAGACAACATTAATAGCACCATAAACCTTGCTTTTGTAAGTATGAACACACTTTACAACCTTCTGTGAAGGCTTGTTAAATGATTAACCTTATGAAATGTGAAGACAAGTATTATTGTTATTTTGCAAATAAAATAACAAAATCAGAAAGATTAAGTATATTCTTTTTAGTCACATTCTTAACAGTTAGGAGAGCTGGTCCCTTCCAATTCTAGGCCTACCTATACTTTAAAAAACAAAAAACTATGATATACTACTTTGGTCACTAAAATGGATATTTATAATGAAAACCTATATTCAACATGTTATCTCATGCCTTTTAAGATCATACCATGATATTGTGTATGACCCATTCTCCTGCACCCATATCTGTAAATATTCTGTTTATCCACATGACCAGTATTTTTTCAACAACACACACCCAGTGATTTCCAATTATTTAGCATTTTCACCTCTATTATCCCTTGTGCTCTTCACATCAGCTCTCCAGAAGACAGAGTTAATATAAAGGAAAAATTCATTCACAAAGGACAGATTCAGAGATTGGAGGAGGTAAGCAAATTCCCCAAAATAGATAGCTATTGTGATCTTCACTGAAACCAGATCTTCCAGTTTCAGATCTTACTATCTTCCAGTAATCACTGTATTTGTTTCTAATTTTTTAAGATATGTTTCTCTCATTTGTACTTCCCATTTTCCAATACCACCTCTTTTCTCTCTGAATTCTACAGTTTTAGTT
Organism: Bos taurus; assembly: GCF_002263795.3. Taxonomy (NCBI): domain Eukaryota; kingdom Metazoa; phylum Chordata; class Mammalia; order Artiodactyla; family Bovidae; genus Bos; species Bos taurus. The sequence continues at coordinate 59,416,974 of NC_037334.1, read as the reverse complement.
TATTGTAAACATTTGAATACTTACATTTTACATATATTTCAAGGCTTTATCAACATTTGAAATATGTATACCACAATGAAGTGCAATCCAGAAGGTTTTCTGAATGGGGTAAATGGTCATCTTTCCAGGTTATAGTGAAACACCTGTTTAGAGGGACCGTGTTCTAAGCAGGTAACAGAAATGAGAACAATGACTCACAGAATGTGAGAATTGGTGAGTCCCAGAACAAACATCTGGATCTGTGGTCTTCAGACTTTCTGTTGTTGTTGTTCAGTCGCTAAGTTGTGTCCGACTCTTTGCAGCCCCTGGATTGCAGCACACCAGTCTTCCCTGTCCTTCACTATCTCCCAGAGTTTGCTCAAGCTCATGTCCATTGAGGCAGTGATGCCCTCCAGCCATCCCATCTTCTGTCACCCCCTTCTCCTCCTGCCCTCCATCTTTTTCAGCATCTGGATCTTTTCCAGTGACTTGGCTCTTTGCATCAGGTGGCCAAGGTATTTGAGCTACAGCTTCAGCATCAGTCCTTCCAATGAATATTCAGGACTGATTTCCTTCAGGATTGACTAGTTTGATCTCCTTGCTGTCCTAGGGACTGTCAAGAGTCTTTTCCATCACCACAGTTCAAAAGCATCAATTCTTTGGCGCTCGGTCTTCTTTATAGTCCAACTCTCACATCTGTACATGACTACTGGAAAAATCATAGCTTTGACTGTATGGACCTTTGTTGGCAAAGTGATGTCTCTGCTTTTTAATGTGCTGTCTATGTTTGTCATTTTTGTTATTGTTGTCAAATTTAAAAAGGGAACTTTTTCCACACTCAAATGCACTTTTATGAGGCAAATGATAAAGAAGCAGATTTTTTTAAAAAAAAAAAAGCTAAGTTAAATGGAAGCAATATAGGGCTCAAGAGTACTTGCATTTCTACCATGCACTTCAAGGCTCCATGGAAATCAATTTGGAAAAGAAAAGAAGGAAGTGAGGCCCTCAGAGGAAGAGTACCATGATGAGGCCATTCAGTGAATTAGATCACCTGATTAGAGTACAGGATTCTTCCTGCTACTTCATATCTTCTCACGAGCACACAGCTCTAAGTCAACATGTCTGGCCTGACTTACTTTCCCAAATAAGATGAGGGAAGATTTGCTACCTGGGTCCTAGACTCAGGTCTCTACTGTTTACTGAGGAGTGCCTTCTGGGCATCCTGTAGGATCTTCCAGGTCAACTTGCTCCCCCAAAACCTTGCTGCTTAATCTCACTTTTAGGCTTCTCTCCAGTTCCACTGTGCTGATAGCTGTCAGTAGTAACCCAACCCAGGAAAATTTAGGAGTCTTCATATCCTGTCTAATTTTCACACCATCTAATCTCTCTACAATTAGGTTTTAATTTGTGTATGTGCTTTCCTCTCCATGAAGTTTTTTTTTTTTTTTTAACTTTGTTTCATTGATTCATTCCTTTAAATCCAGAGTTTAAGAAGAATGACCTATATGTCTACCTCCCATGTTCTTCTCTTTCTGGAAATCTTCATTAAAAAAAATGAATCTGCTCAACAAACTAATAAGACTCCATTTCTCTTTCTTCCTTTATCTATTCAGTAACTAAGGATTTAAAAATAGTATGTAGAATTACATTAAACTCAACATCCTCATAATACATTGCCCATATCAAAAAACCCATCAGTAAATCCACACCTATTTCTATTACCAGTTCCTTAACAGGCACAAAGTTTTTGTTTCAAAACTCGTAGGTTGGCTGTGATTCTGAGGTAGCCAGGCCTTGATGCAGACATGCACTGCATGTGAATTCCTAGCAATCCCCAACATGGTTCCATGGAGTAGGTGTCAGTTTTGATCAGTAAATGTAGATATACAATACTGTCTGTCGTTTTCTCTAAATAAAATTACAGAATTCTGAGCTCTTCACTCTGCTTGGATTTGAGTAGATTTAGTCTCATTCATTATTAGAGTTTGTGATTATCTGAAATGCGTAAGCAGTGCATGGGAAATGAGAGCAGGCCCTCTTATCTCTGGACAGGCATGGTTTCTACCTGCATCTCTGCCGTGCATGCAGCCTTAAATGGCTCCCTTCACTGAGGCAGCTCCCTATTCCATGCCACACAGGAGACAGGGTGATTTTTGACTGAGATTGAAAAACTCCTGAGTCCAGGGTTCAGCAGATACTTTGTATAGGCAGGCACTCAGCAGTCTCTGCCTCTTCAGGAAGCGGCCAGCAGCAGTCTCAGTCAGTGTTAGAACTCAGTCCTTTTGATTTCTCTTGAAAATTTAATTTCTTCTGTTTTTGCATTCCTTTCTAAAGTACTCAAGCCACTAATGTTACCACCCAAATCTTGGCTTTCTCTGCCCTCTGATGCCAAGTAAATAACACAGAGACAAAGTCTGGAGGAAATAGAAAGGCTGTTTTGATCCTTAGCTGGCCTAGCGGAGAGAGAACACAGCAGGCTGGTACCTCAAGAACCGTGGTTCTCCCCCTACCCTACCCCCACCTCCCCACATGGGGAATCTGAGGAGATCCTGTAGATGGGGCTCCAAGTCTGGGGTAAGTGATAAAGACCAAAGTAGTGAGTCTTGCATATTCATCCTACTGGGCCTACTTTCTGAAATGCAGAAAGCTACAAGGTCTGCTTGTATTCATTGTATTTATTACATTCATTGGAAGGACTGATGCTGAAGCTGAAACTCCAATACTTTGGCCACCTGATGCGAAGAACTGATTCATTTGTAAAGACCCTGATGCTGGGAATGATTGAAGGCAGGAGGAGAAGGGGACAACAGAGGATGAGATGGTTGGATGGCATCACTGATTTAATGGACATGAATCTGAGTAGGCTGTGGGAGTTGGAGATGGACAGGGAAGCTGGGGTTGCAAAGAGGCAGAAAAGACTGAGCGACTGAACTGCTTGACAAGGTCTGCAAAGGGAGTGCCAGGAAGGAAAGCACCGGGTACAGGGTGTAATTTGCATAGAGTTAAGGGGTTGTAGGTCTGAGATGTAATTTACATAGTGTCAAGTTAGTTTTGTAAAATAGACTACAGGTTAGTAACAGTTAAAGTAAAACTTAAAAAAATTTTTTCGATAGGGCAGTCAAGAAAAAAGCATTCTTAGTGAAATTTTCATACTTTGTGTTGGCATTTCCTACTGTGCTTATAATATCTTGTCTTTGTTATATAATATCAATTTTTCAATAATATTTTTACCTCATCCTATGATTTTTCTTCAAGGTTGATCATGAATATTTAATGAGAATATACTATCAGTCACAGTGAAAATAAAGCAGCATTTTACTAAATAATTTTTTCTTTTAAATAAAATAACTAAAAGAAAAAATAAAACTAGGTGTTATTAACTCTTTCACGCACACTTATGTTTCTTCTTTAGTCTGTTCTTTGTTCCCTTTACTTTCCTCGTTCTCAGGAGAGGAAAAACTCCATTTCTATTTTTGCTGCAACACTAGGAGTAATATTTTACCTATTTTTATGTTTTTGTCCAGGGAATTACTAAGGCAAAAATTCATATCATTTCTTGCAAGTTTTGTCCAAGGAATTACTAAGGCAAAAATTCATATCATTTTTTGCAAGCTTTGTTCTTGATGGTAAAGGAAAGATACAAAGAAAACTAGTTAATAGCTTTTAACTACTGCTTGAGTTGTTGATGCTGTGTTACTATTTCTTGTTTGACATACTGGCATTAAAATGACTATCACGATTCCATTCTCCTTTAGAGTCTTATCTTGTGCTTCTGCTGCTGCTACTGCTAAGTCTCTTCAGTCATGTCCGACTCTGTGCGACCCCATAGATGGCAGCCCACCAGGGTCCCCCGTCCCTGGGATTCTCGAGGCAAGAACACTGGAGTGGGTTGCCATTTCCTTCTCCAATGCATGAAAGTGAAAAGTGAAAGTGAAGTCGCTCAGTCGTATCCGACTCTTTGCGACCCCATGGACTGCAGCCTACTTCTATGGGATTTTCCAGGCAAGAGTACTGGAGTGGGGTAAGTGCTAATATGGGGGGTGGGGGGAAGAGCTCTACCAGAAATTCTTCAGTGGGCAATTATAACTGGAGGTTATCCAACTGCCTACACATCTTCTGAGTGCCTGGCACAGCGTCTGGGCAGAGACGGATGTGGCATTTCCTGCTTGATTCATCAATGCCCATCTTGCAACCAGAGGCTGGGCCCTGAGCAAATATCCTTTGCAAGCACAATTGTCAGCAGCTCATTTTAGAGACTTCTGCAATGGAGTTTTGGCAACTTTTTCTCACTTAAAATTTTAGGAGCAGATAGAATCCAGACGAGAATATACTAGCTGGCAGTTTTCTGTTTCATTACTATTCCAAGGACTTCTTTTGTGTTGTCATTAGAATTTACTTTTCGTTGTTAATTCTGTTACTCTTTGCTAACAAATCTGCATGTGTACTTACCCCATAGATTTGGAATTGAAGTATTCCACAAATGAACAGAAGTGACATTTCTGTAGGTAATAAACAGTTTTCTAGGATCACTGGATATAAACGCCACCCTTTTGTCTGAAAACATAATCACATGGTTAGTTATTTTCATGAAAAGTGTAGAACTGTGGTTCATGAGGCCAGAGGGAGTGGTGTAAGGGACATGAAATTAAAAACCATTTATTTGAATTTATACCTCATTTACTCCCATCTGGGTAAGCTCAGAAAATCACTTCCTCTCTTTTGGCTTTAGGATTCCTATATATTAAACATGCTGGATAAATCATGGGGTAGTTTTATTCTAGCTCTGTCAATCTAGGAGTTTATCAACCTGAAATAAAATAATTGAGATTTTCTTTATCACTATGTATCATATATTTAGTTGACTAAGAGCAGTTAATTAGTTGAAATTAAGGTTAATTATAACAATATACTTCATAGCTTTTTTTTTTTTTCTGGGCTCCTACTGCTTTTGCATTCCTCTTTAGCTACAACCTTTTCTAATATTTCTAAGAAATACCTCATGAATCTAGCCTTGTCTAGGGAGAAGATACATTTTATAAGTTCATATTTTCATTTAACTAGCTTGTTTCCAACCATCATTGCCAGCAGTTTTTGAAGAGAAAAGTCCTTGTAGGCATTGACAGTAACTAAGAGGCGTGTTCTAAATTTCCTTTAAAAACTCTAAGCGAGTATAGCTTTACCCAACAACTTTAATAAGTAATAGCTCCAAGTTAAGTATTACAGTATGTATGAACTAGAAAGAAAAGCAAGAATATTAAGCCATCTTTTCTTCTCTTAAAGCAGTCACAGTCTAGTGAGAGAGACAGACTTGTAAATAAGCAACTAGGAAACAAGTGACAGCTGGTAATCTGGGTGTAGGGAGAAGAGGTTATGGGAGCATAAGAGAGGAATAACTAATTCACATTCAGAGGGGAAAGAAGTTGTGGAAGGTTTCTAGAAAAAAGCCTCACCTTTAATGAGGTGAAAATAAATTTATCCTCGAGTTTAAAGGAATGAACCTTAAAAGATGGAAGGAAAAAAATGGGAGAAGGACCAGAGGTGAATACAGAGGCTATGTTAGGAGGAGAGGACATATATAAATAAATTTCAGGAAATTATTCAAGGGTAGAAGGGAAAAAGGATAATATAGGAGCTGAGACTAAAGAGGTAGACAGAGGCCTTACACGCCAGAGGGAGTTTGGTATTCATCTTGGGGACTAGAGAAATCACTTAAAGGCTTTATGCATAATACTACCAAATTGGGATTTCAGATCAGTACTCTGCAGGGAGATCATGTATAAAGTTGTTACAGTCAGTCATAAGAGGATGATGGCTTAAACGAAAGAGTTAATAAATTTATTGATAAGTGAATAGAGGACAAAAGGGAGTAGGGAACACATTGCCTTGGTTTCAGGTTTGTCTTGTTTTACTGTGTTTTAGTGCACCCTGGCTGCTTAGGAGGAATTTTCCAAAAAACAAAACAAAACATTAAACTGGGGAATTAAGCAGATCTGTGTTTCAAAGAGGTCATTGGAAGATTGTTTTAAAAGAGAGGGCTGTAAAGGATGGCGACAAGCACGTCTGGTAGGCCATTGAAAAAGTCCACTGAAAAGATAGAAGGTCTAAAATTCATTAAAGAAAAAAAGTTAAAAAGTAAATTGTCTTTAGGCTTGAAAGGTATTTACAAGGACTGTAATAGGACAGAGTGTATAGAACAGCCTGGAGGAAGACAGCACATCATCCCGCAAAATGATCCACAAGAACTACCGTCTTGTGAAAAGTCCCTCAAGGATGACCAATGTTTTATTAGATTCTTTTCCCTATGACTCCTTTTCAGATGACCAAGTCTTTCTCTCTGTCCTCCCTTCATGCTTAAAGAGTGACTTATGGTTACATATTATTTATATTGAGCTTTAATTACAATATTGGAAAGAAAAAGGTATTTCTGTGGCAGGATGGTACCAGGGAAAGAATAAGATGCCTTGTTATGCTCGTTACTAAGAGGGAAACAAGTATTATCTATTACTGGTAAAGGTCACAGGGAGTGTAATTTGAGGGTACATTCACTTCATTTACCATAATCCGTGTTATATATGAGACTGGCCTTGGTCAAAGTCAACCAGCAAGGCCACAGAGAGTGTTGGATTGGGGTACAAATGTGAGTCTGATTATATGCTTGTCTCAGTTTTAGGCACATACTAAATGTTTAAATGTCAACATTTGTTACTTTTTATTATTATTTTCATCGAATAAGAAGTGTGGTTTTTATTTAAATGTATAGAAAGGAGCAAAGAGAAGACAACCACTAATAACTTACAAAGAAGGACAAGAGACTCTTTTTTAAAAAAATAGAAATGTAGTTAATTTACAATATCACATTAGTTTTGGGTATATAGCAAAGTGGCTTAGTTATCTATCTACATAGATATATATTTTCAGGTTATTTTTCACTATAGATTACTGTAAGGCATCGAATATAGTGCCCTGAGCTACAGTAAATCCTTGTTGCTTGTCTATTTTATGTAAAGTGTGTGTGTCTGCGAGTTCAGTTGTTCAGTCGTGTCTGACTCTCTGTAGTAGACTGTAGTCCCCCAGGCTCCTCTTGTCCGTGGAAATTTTCAGGCAAGAATACTGGAGTGGGTTGCCATTTTCCTCCTCCAGGGGATCTTCCCAACCCAGAGACTGAAACCCTGTCTCTTGCATCTCCTGCATTGGCAGGCAGATTCTTTACCACTGTGCCACCTGGGAAAGCCCTTATGTACAGTAGTCCGTATATGTTAATCTCGTATTCCTCATTTATCCCTCCGCCCCTTCCTTTCACCTTTGGTAATTATAACTTTCTTTTCTATGTTTGTGAATCTGTTTCTGCTTTGTATGTAGATTTACTTACATTATTTTTTTAGACCTCACATATAAGTGATATCATATAATACTTCTTTCTTTGTCTGACTTTACTTAGTATGATATTCTCTAGGTCCATTCACGTTGCTGAAAACGGCAGTGTTTCATTCTTTTTGTGGCTGAGTAATATTCCATTGTGTGTGTGTGTGTGTGTGTATATATATATATATATATATATAAACCACATCTTCTTAAACCAATCATCTGTTAATGTATACTTAGGTTGCTTCTATGTCTTGACAATTATAAATAGTGCAGCTGTGAACGTTGAGGGTGCATGTATCTTTTTGAATTAGCATTTTTGTCTTTTCTGGCTATATACCAAGGAGTGAGATTGCTGAATCATATGGTAGTTCTGTTTTTAGTTTTTAAGGAACCTGCATACTCTGCTTCATAGTGGTTGAGCCAGTTTACATTCCCACCAACAGTTTTCTCCATATCCTTGCCAACATTTGTTATTTGTATGCTTTTCAATAATAGCCATTCTGGTCAGTGTGAGGCGATAATTCATCCTGATATTGATTTGCATTGGATGGAAATGCAATGTCCATCCTTCCTGATGGACAAGGAGGCCTGGACGGGCTGCAATTCATGGGGTTGCAAAGAGTGGGACATGACTGAGCAACTGAACTGAACTGAATGATTAGTGATGTTGAAAATCTTTTCTTGTGCCTGTTGACCATCTGTGTGTCTTCGATAAAATGTCTGCTTAGATCTTCTGCCCATCTTTTGATTGGGTTTGTTTTTTAATGAGATGTTTGTATATTTTGGAAATTCCTTGTCAGTCACAATGTATCCAAATATATCCTCTTGTTCCCTGGGTGGTCTTTTTATTTTGTTAATATTACCTTCACTGTGCAAAAACGTTTAAGTTTAGTTAGGTCCTGTTTGTTTATTTTTTCTTTCTTTTCCTTGGGAGACTGATGTAAGAAAATATTTCTGTGATTTATGTCAGAAAGTGTTTTGCCTATGTTCTCCTCTAGGAATTTTATGGTGTTATATTTATGTCTTTAAACCATCGTGAGTTTATTTTTGTGTATGGTATGAGGGAGCCTTCTAATGTCATTGATTTACATGTAGCTAAAGAGACCGATTCTTAACCATTACTGAGCTACCCACAGGTCAAACTTGGCCCACCACCTGTTTTTGTAAATACAGTTTTATTGGAACACAGCTGTCCATATGATCTTACATAATGTAAATTCATATATTTCTACAACAGCAGCATTGAGTGGCTGTGACAGGATTGTATGTCTCACAAGGTCTATCTGGCTCTTCAGTGGAAAAGTTTGTTGGCCTGTAGTCTCCACAAGTGCTCTCTGCACTTGTTTCTGAAGCCTTGAGAGAGAGAGAGGGAGACTTCAGGTGAGTTCCTTACAGGAAATATAGGAGTTGGACAGTGATAGTTCTCTGAAAACCCTTTCATTGCATTCTGCAAATGAAATCTGAAATATCAATTATAGAGAAATGCGTCAGTCTGTGGTAGTGACAGGAAGAGATAATAGAAATAGTTTGACTTTCTTAGTTCCATTTCAGGATCATTTGTCACTTCCCGGTTTAGAAGTTTAGGGCTGGTTTGGGGAACCTCAGTGAGATGGGTCTGGTTTTCATTTGCCTCCCATATGGATATCAAGATATAATTCAAGTAGCAACCCAGAAATTAGTTTACTTAATGCAGCTATTTTCTTGTGACCATTTGGACACAGGTGACGTTTTATGTTTGCCTCCAGGTTGTGTCTCCAAAATAAACAGCTTTCACACATTCACATCCTTAACGCCAATTCCTGAGCCTCCTTGGTCCCCATTCCATTCCTGACCTCTGCATCCCCACTTCACCCTTGACTTTCACCGGGTCCGTAGGCATTTCTCTATTCCTATGTCTCATCCAGTTCTAGACTACCTTATCCTTCACTTCACAGTATCCCTGAGCCACACTTTCCCTGGTGCTCAATATGGTTGTCGAAGGTTGCTTAAGTCTTGAATGTGCGATAACATAGTCTTTTGTGCATGTAACCTTATGACCATAATCATAATAATGATCAAAGCAGTACAAGGAATTTGCTATTTTTATCTCAATAAAATATTCATAATGATATAATAAAGTAACTATTTCTCAAACAATTATATATCTTGGTCAGGAAAATAGTGTTTTGGGATTCCCCAGAAATAACCAGGAAAGAGATACAATCTCATATGTTCTAGAATCTCGAAACCCATTCTGTATATCCTGGAATTACCAAAGAAAATAGCAATGTTGTTTTCTCACTTTTTCCCCCTAAAATGGCTCTGTGTTTTCATGCTTGAAAAATTATATGTAAGCCTTCTTTCTTTTTTCTTAATGATATCATAGAAAAAAAAAAAAAAAACTCCTAGGGAATGATTTATCTTAACTTTAGTTAAAAAGGACAAAGATCACAAAATTTTGCTTTAATTGGCTTAGTGGCAACTTATCTAAAAGAAAAAGAACAGCATAATAAATACAAAATTAACTTCCCAAATCCAGGTAAGCCAACTATTCCTGGCATAGCTCTAGAGCTAAGAACAGTTTGAAGCACAATGGGTTCCCCATAGCTTCCTCCATCTACCATCTGAGCCACCAGGGAAGCCCAAGTCCTTGCATCAGGAAGATCCCCTGGAGAAGGGAACGGCAACCCACTCCAATATTCTTGCCTGGAGAATCCGATGGGTGGAGGAGCCTGGCAGGCTGCAGTTCATGGGGTCGCACAGAGTCGGATACGACTGAGTGACACACACTTTTACTTTCCTGCATCTATAGTGTGTTCAGCATCAGCCCAGAATCTGCATGGGGACAATAACTAGGGGCAAGCTGTAGCAAGAGTCTGAGCTTGACAGTGTTTCAGCATCGAGGCGGGAGCTCACACATTGTTCTGTCCCACTCCTGTCTAGCGCTTACTTTGTCTAGTGGTTCTCTCATGTGTTATAAGTCACTAGTAGCTTCCAGCTACATATAGCTCTTGAGCACTTGAAGTGTGTCTGGTCCAAATTTCAACATGCTGGAAGTTTAAAATACACACCAATATCAAAGACTTAGTAACAACAAGTTTATATTGATATTATGATTATCATATTATGTATGTATTTTGAAATGATAATAGTTTTGATATATTGGGCTACATAAAATATATTCCCAAAATTTATTTTACCCATTTCTTTTGTAGCTACTAGAAAATTTGAAATTACACATGTAACTACTATTATATTTCTACTAGTCAGTGCTGCTCAGACTTGCATACATTGGTTACTCTTGTTGCATTAGTCTTCCCCCAGACTATGTATGGGTTCAAGGCTCTGATACAGGAAATTATCAAGAGGTAGCATGATTCAGTTCAGTTCAGTTCAGTCGCTCAGTCATGTCCGACTCTTTGCGACCCCATGAATCGCAGCACGCCAGGCTTCCCTGTCCATCACCAACTCCCGGAGTTCACTCAAACCCCTGTCCATCGAGTCGGTGATGCCATCCAGCCATCTCATCCTCTGTCATCCCCTTCTCCTCCTGCCCCCAGTCCCTCCCAGCATCAGAGTCTTTTCCAATGAGTCAACTCTTCGCATGAGGTGGTCAAAGTACTGGAGTTTCAGCTTCAATGTCAGTCCTTCCAAAACACCCAGGACTGATCTCCTTTAGGATGAATGTTCTTGCATGGTTGGATCTCCTTGCATGGTTGGATCTCCTTGCATGATTACTATGAGAAATTACTAATTTGTGTCACTGGATGAGACCCAAGTAACTGAGATAGTTATGCTATCCATGGAAATACAGAAGCTAGATAGAGGAGCTGGTAAGGTAACAGTGAAGGTGAGGTTGAGTCATAGCCTAGGAGCCCTTACCTCCTCACCTCTCTTCTAGACATTTCTTCTGAACTCTGAGAGCAACTAGAATTTGAGAAAAGGATTAAAGAAAAAAAAGGATATAGTTAATTTTCTTCAAAAAAAATTTCTGTTATCCAGACAGTGACAAAAAAAATCCCAGAAATGGCATTCTGCTGAGTTTACTTTTATTGAACAAGCAGTTGAACAGACAGCATTGTGATCAGGAGGCTTCCACAGCACAAACTGGTTAAGATGTCTCTGTGCCCTTAGATCACAGAATCTAGGAGGGAAGAGATGGAATAGACTGAAAGTCAATGAGTCCATTCCCCCAACAGTTCTGTATTGTTTTCTATAGTAAATAAGATGAGCTCTGAAGAATTCTTTGTATATACAGATGGTGAAGGTAGGTAATTCAGAAGTGGGGTATACATTTTCCCTCATGGCTTTTACCAACTTTTGCATCATTTGACCTAGACAAGAAGATGAAGAGGTTAGATGTTAGAAACTCAGAGACATTGTAGAAATGCTGGCTATGCATGTATTATTGTAACATAGTCAAAGAAATCTGTAGATTCCTGCATTCTGCCAAGAATACAGGATTTCAAATCACTTTCACATTTTATTTAATTGATTCAATGAGTATTTATAGAGTATCTAGTACATTTTACCTATTGAGCTGGATGCAAAAATGACCTCTGCTCTTGATTACTTGTGACCCTCATGATAATGAAAGAAGGAAGGTGTCATTCATATCTTTTCAAAAAGGAAGCAATTGAGCTTCAGAGAAGTTCACTGACTTGCCAAGGTCTCGCATTTGGTCAGGACTTAAGTCTAATTCCTCTAACAGTTAATACTTTACTATTATAGTTTTAGGCCATAAGCATTTAAGTAGCTGTCTTCGTGCCTGACTCATCCATGCATATTCTTAAAATCAACATTTAAAACATTAAGTCGACATTTAAAGTTTTTTAAATAGTGACTGCATCTTGTCTGCTGGCAATCCCTGGAAGACTAGCAGCATTATTATTACAAACTCAAACCTCCATTTTAGTTCTCACATGGAACACATCAGGCTTTCTTTGATTTGGGTTGGCAACTTATGGTCTTGAATCCTTGAAAATCTTTGTCATGGAATTGAGAATAGTCATTTCTTCATCTCAAAATAGTATTGATATTTTTCTTAATATAGGAATTTCCTTCCAGTGTAGCTAATCTTTATTTCGTTCAGATAATGCCTTTTCTAGAGCCCTCGGTTTTCAGAATCTCCTGACAACTAAAGGATGGTGGCAGGTCTACAGTTGACCCAGAACTTAATTCTAATGAACTTGTGGTAAATGGCAGGATTTCTCCCAGGCTGATTTTCTTTAAAATGGGAAAGATAACGATCCCTGCTCTAAATACAGATCTACTATGAGGATGCAAAAGGAAAGAGCACAGGGAACTCTCTAAAGAGTTATATAAATCTTAGAAGTTACCATATAATGAAAAATATTTCTTAGAATATTGGGTTTTCAGTCTGTTTTTCCAGGAAAGTTGTTACTGTCGGGTCTTTTATTCATTCTTGGGATTCTAGACTCTCTTAGAGAATCATCTACTCATGAACTAGGTTCAGGCAATAAGTTTCAACCTCTGGGATTTACACCCATAATAGTTATCAGAGCAATGCTGGGCCATGACCCACCCATACCACCTTGGTGTATCCAAGATCCTTTGTTCGATCAGATAAAACCATAAGTAATATCCATTATATAACTCCAGGGGAAAGAAAACACCCTCATATGAAAGGAAGGAACTTATAAAACGTTTTGGTCTTATCTCTGGCAAGATACGTCATTATTTGAATAAAAACATCTTAGTATTATTTTATGGCAAATTCCTCATAAAGTAGTTTTCATCAAGTTGTCTACGTGAGATTGCAGCAAGGGATAGTCTAAGGTGTGGTCTGTAGGACTTGCAGAAAGATTATTTTTACCTTCCTGTTTTGAGATATATGTGACCAGATGTGTTTGTAAGATGGGGAGACAGTATATTCTGGCAATAAAATGAGAAGCAAACCACTAACAGTTTCTATGTAGTAAGATAGCAAACCCCATATAGGGACTAGGGCAAAAGTTTAAAACCTCTCTTTGTACATGTGTAAAGACCCAGAGTAGATAAATGACTTTTTTAACCCAGAAGAAAAAACAGCAAAGGTCTCCTCATTTCATTCCAGTCCCCTGCCTTCCAGCTGCCAATGTAAAAGCAGAAACATCTAGCTTATAGCTCTTTTATTTTTCCACTTTCCCATATCAGTGCTTACTGAGTAGTTCTTTTGAATATGGTCTCATCTAGTGTTGCTTGAGATCCTCAAATGTGGTAGAATCGTTTTTAATTCCATTATTGCCAAAGTGTTATTGCCAAATGCTTAAAAGTATTTACTAAAAATTTTCAGTAACTCAGTGAGAACTTTGGTTTACATATTTATGTGATTTGCCAAAGGTCTCATACATGAAAAACACCAAAACTCTGAACTTATACTTATCTGGTAACAACATTTTTCTCTTATTTGAAACTTCCTAATATTTTTACCCAAGTCAAATATCCTCTTGCTTGAGGAGGAGATTACTCAAATGCCATCACCAGGGACAATGTAAAACTCAATACAGTAGTTCTCTTTACCCCCGAGGTATACATTCCAAGACCCTCAGTGGATGCCTGAGACCATAGATATACTATGTGTAAACTGAATTTCATATATGTTTTTTCCTATACCTACACACCTAAGATAAAGTTTAATTTTAAGTTAGGCATAGTAAGAGATTAACAACAATAAATCTAAAACAGAACATTATGTGAATGTAGTCCCCCCCCTCTCTCTATAAATATCTTATTTTACTGTACCCACCCCTTCTGTGATGATACAATACAATGCTTGTGTAATTGAGGTGATGTGAAAGAGGGAGGTTTTGTGACATAGCATTAGGCTATCACTGACTTTCTGAATACATCAGCCAGAGGATCATCTGCTTCAAGCGATCCTGTATCATCAAACTGTGATGGTGTGCATGGCTGGATGTCAGGAACTGATATCCATGGTTAGGAATCTGATAGCAAAAGGTTTTTTTGAGGAAAACTTTTGAAAGGATATTGTAGTTAGAAGTTGTTGCTCTTTCTAACTCAAAGTGTTGCTGCAAAAGTTGCAATCCTTTGGTGATCATATGGGTGACTTTAATGCTGGCTTCCATTCAAGGATTGTACTCGATGCTGCTGCTGCTAAGTCGCTTCAGTCGTGTCCGACTCTGTGCAGGCCCATAGACAGCAGCCCACCATTATATTCCATAATTTTGCCTTAATGTTTGTGCAGCTTGAAACACTGGCAAAGTTTGCTAATGTTTACATTGCTGGTTCTGCTTCAGTTTCTTCTTTGTCTTCCTCTCCCTCTGTGGATGACTCAGTAAGTTCTTCTAGCTCCTCATTCTTGGATACTTGTCAATGGCCTTCAATATGTTATTCCACTTCATCAAGCACGACAGAATATCCTTCTCCATCAACTTGTCTTCTCCTGTGAATGAATTTGCTAACTTCTCCATCAATCCCCAGGAAGCCTTTAAAATCATTCACAACTTCACTCCATTCATTTTTCCAGCAAGCATTTACACTTTCTGGTTCTAATTTATCCATTGTAGCTTTGAGGAGTGTTACTGTGTCAGCAATAGTAAGCGATTTCCAGTAGTGTTTTTTGTCCAAATGAAGGTCTGCATCAATTGCTGATCAAATGTAATTAAACATCAGGCAGGTGTATGTGACTTTGACAAATTGAACAATGCTCTGATCAAGGGACTGAAGCAATGAGATTGTATTTAGAGGCAAAAATACAACCTCAGTGTTTTTATTTTCATAGCAGATAGATTCAGGATGTCTAAGGGCATTGTCTTTTATTAGTAGTACTTTAAATCCCAAACTTTCCTCTTCCAAATATGTTTCACTTCTGGGATGGAGCACTGGTGGTACTATTCCATAAATAAGATGACTGTCCCCCACGCTTTCTGATTTTGTTACCAGAACATGGGCAGTTAATATTTGTTCTTCAGAGCAGGGGGTTATTTGCTCTTCACACTTTGCCGGCCTTAATCCCCTGTGGCATTACTACGTAGTAGCAGAGTTAATCTGTCCTTCCCTGCTTTTATGACTTGGTGTCTCCTTTGTGCTTCTGCAAATGCAGGTTCTATTGGATATCTTCTTTCAGAGGAGCCCGGTCTCATTGTAATTGAAGATGTGCTTTGAAGGATAGTCTTTCTCTTTAATCAACCTTTCAACTCTGCTAGAAATGTGGCAGCAGCTTCTTCATGGCAGATGCATCCACTCCACTCACTTTTATATTTTTCGGTCCAGACCTATTCCTGAATCTGTGTAACCATACTTTATTATAGTAAATGGCTTGGTGTCACTAATTTCAGGGGATTCCTTACTGAAATCTCATTATAGTCTTAATGCTTTTTGGCCAAACACCTTGTCACCAGTCAGAACTCATTTGCTGTTCATGTCTTCCATCCAATAAATATAATGCCTTTTCCATCTTAACTAAGCACTTATCACATAATATGTCTTTAACTTTTGCCATTTGAGATGAAGCAGCAAAACTAAAATAAATTTCTTTCTCCTTCTTCACAATTTCATGGATAGAAGATTCATTTTTACAAAAGACCTGAGCAACCTCAGCAACCTTAATAAGTTGAGAACTTCCACTTTGCACATAAAGGAACTTTTTGGCTTCTCTTTGGCATATACGAATTGCCCGTGTCACTACCCTTGCACTCTAAGGGGCATTATTTAGCAAAATAAGGGTCTCTGGAACAAAAGATGGTAATATCACAAGAGTTGATCTGATAACCTAGATAGCTACTAAGTGACTAGGAGATGGGATGTGCTGGACAAAGGATGATTTACCTCCTGGGTGAGATGGAGCAGGATGGTGCAGGATTTCATCATGCTACTCAGAACAGCAAATGATTTAAAACTTATGAATTATTTATTTTTGGAGTTTCCCATTTAGTATTTGTGAACTTTGGGTAACTAAAACTATGGAAAACAAAACCTCGAATAAGGTGAGATTACCGTAGGGTGTGTCAAAACATCCTTCAGTTCAGTCGCTTAGTCATGTCTAACTCTTTGCGACCCCATGGACTGCAGCACTCCAGGCTTCCCTGTCCATCACCAACTCCCAGAGCTTGCTCAAACTCATTTCCATCGAGTCGGTGGTGCCATCCAACCATCTCATCCTCTTTTCCTTCTGCCTTCAATCTTTCCCAGCATCAGAGTCTTTTCAAATGAGTCAGTTCTTCACATCAGGTGGCCAAAGTCCTGGAGTTTCAGCTTCAGCATCAGTCTTTCCAATGAATATCCAGGATTGACTTCCTTTAGGATGGACTGGTTGGATCTCCTTGCAGTCCAAGGGACTCTCAAGCATCTTCTCCAGCACCACAGTTCGAAAGTATCAATTCTTCTGTGCTCACTTTTCTTTATGGCCCAACTCTGACATCCATACATGACTACTGGAAAAACCATAGCTTTGACTAGATGGACCTTTGTTGACAAAGTAATGTCTTTGCTTTTTAATATGCTGTCTAGGTTGGTCATAGCTTTTCTTCCAAGGAGCAAGGGTCTTTTAATTTTATGGCTACAGTCACCATCTGCAGTGATTTTGGAGCCCAAGAAAATAAAGGTTGTCACTGTTTCCATTGTTTCCCCATCTATTTGCCATGAAGTGATGGGACCAGATGCCATGATCTTAATTTTCTGAATGTTGAGTTTCAAACCAGATTTTTCACTTTACTCTCTCACTTTCATCAAGAGGCTTTTCAGTTCCTCTTCGCTTTCTGCCATAAGGGTGGTGTCATCTGCATATCTGAGGTTATCAGTATTTCTCCTGGCAATCTTGATTCCAGAAGATTCCAAAGTTGATTCCAGAAACTTCCTTATAGGGACTTAAATGAAAAGGTCAATTTTTCATGTTGGGGAACAGTTTAATGCAAAGTACAAGGATAGAAAGTTTAAGTCTGCTTCTATCCCTGTCTGGCCTCTGTATCATAGTCCACAGAAAATAAAAGCTACTCTAAAGAAGTGTTGGTGACATTATGTACATTGCTCATAAACAGTCTGTTATCAATCCCAGTAAACTATAAACATTTAGAAATGTTAACTACTATATTTTAAATCCCACACATTTCAGTAATTAATTATCTTCACAATGAAGATAATTCTGGGGTTACGTGACCTACTATCATCTCCCTGGCCAGAGAAACATCCATCACTTAATACAAGAGAACAGCAGCCGAACCACCTGGGTCTAAGACTGTGATTCTGAACGCCAGAGTACTCACGTCAAGAGGTGTTGTTTCTTCGATGCTGTTCTCCTCACACCTTCCTTTACTGCGTATGTGTGTATTCGTTTGGCGTATTCTAAAACAGAACAGGAAGTTTCAAAGCTGGGAAAACTCAGCTTTAATGAAAACAAAACAAAATACAATCAAGCATCAATATGAATGACATTTGGGCATCAAATCAAAACTGAAATCAGGGGTAGGAACTGGTATCCATTTCCTAGTAGGCATCATTCAGGTTTATTCTCCCTCTTCTGATTTAGCTCCAGATTTATGCCCCAGGCCTGGATCTGTTTCATCATATGTCATTCTCCTATACACTATATATTCATGGAATTGTTGAATGTTAGAAATAAACATCATCTAACACAAAAGCCATTATTTTATAGATGAGAAAACTGGATCCCAGAGAGGAGTTTGACTTTATTTGATATCTATAATGTGACTTGGGGATTATAAAATAGGACACATTTTACAAAATAAGTTTTACATAAATATATATAAATTATGTATATATGTTATAAAACATAACTATATGGTCATCGTGAATTTTATACTTGGAAAGAATCTTAAGATATATGAATTTTAATGCCTTTCTCATAAGAAATATTATATAGCAAACATCTACTTGTCTGCTTTGGTGATAGGAGACTAACTGTCTATCAGGACAGTTCATCTAGTCTTTGAACGTTGCAAAAATTGAAATTTCTTCCCTCTAGCTTCTTCTAAGACCTCAGAAACCAGTAATGTTCCATCTTGCCTGGGACAGCCTAAATCTTCTCTTTATAACATGTGTTCTCAGTTCTTGAGCTAAACAATCCATCTTGAGACATCCTTTATCAGTATTTTTATCATGGGCATTTCTGTAATTTCTAAAGTTCCTTTGAATAAAGTATAACTTATTATAGGTTTAAACAGTTAATGGAATGTTTGTAGAGCATTGCTTGGATAATTTAGGGCCTGGTATTTACAGTAAAGAGAAATTGAAGGATTTCTGGGAGAGAATAAGACACATGTTGTAACAGATTCATGAATGGTTTTATTCATTTCTTAAATGTTTAAGACATTTAAGAATTAAGATTCCTTAGTTATTAAAACTGTGTGATATCCATAGATGGACTTCAAGAGATTTATGTGCCCACAGATATTCTGCATACAGATTTTTAATGTTTCATCATTCTTTCTTTTGTAGAAAGAGATGACTTTCTCCATATTATCAAAGGAATCTTTGATCCCCTTTTGTTTACCTTTGATATAACAGTATTGTAGTAGACAGAAAAGCAAACTGTATTTAAACCCAAATCAACAAGGTTACAATCCGGTCTGTTCTATTTCCAAAACGCTGTCATTTTAAACAGATTACCTGGACTCTCTGAGCCTCAGATTAACCTTCTGTACAATGAAAATAATACCGCTCTATAGTAAGTAGTGAGGTCAGTGAAACTGAGAATATTAAAGTGTCTTACTTACAGATATAACACATAAAGGACTCATATTCAAGTTTTAGTCTACATATATGAACTGTAGAATGTTTTTTTTTTTCTTTCGTGAGTTAGTTGATTTTAAAGAAATAAATGTAAATTCAAATATCTTTCCAGAATTGAAAAGGAGGATATCAGGTCCATCTTCATATTCTGGGTCTTGTTTATGGTGTTCTAAGAAGGACAGGATGAACATTCAGGGACTGCATGTTCCTGAGGTGGGATGTGGTAGAAAAGGCAAGATTTGCCACCATGCCCTTTTTTAAAGCTGGTGTAATGCAGGCTGGAAACACGTGGAGAATGAAGGGAAATCTGTGACTAGAAGCTAGTCATAAGGTTATTAGAGATTAGAGCCTGGGCTGACTCTGTACAGCAGTGATTCTCAACTTTTTTCTCTTTACATAAAGTATAGCTGATGTTCACACTCCCATGAGTGAACATGGGCTTAGAGAGATTTTCTCTAGTTACGTTGTAACCCCACCACTTTTCCCTTTCTCTTCCACTCAGTAAAGTATATGAACAATTTTATTAAAGGCATACCCATAGATATTCTCTATTTTATGCATGAACAGAATCACTCACATCTGAATTTTAAACTTCTACGATGAGGTGCAGTACCTTGCATTCATATCAGTACTCTACTGTGGGTCAACACTGTCTTCAAGAACCTCTACACTAGAAGATGGACTCGTATACGTACAGATTTTCATGGCAGAGCATGCAGGGATTGTTATATGTCTGGCCGTCATCACCACAGACAGGCTGTAAATTCTTTGGACAAAGGTAACCCATCCTGGGTAATATTCGGTAGTGTTTGCACATCTCAGAATTCTGAACAAACAAAACATAAAGTAGATTTGCTCAATGGCACTTAAGAGATACGGACTTGGTGAAAACCTCTTGATTTCCTCAATCATGTGTGACTAAACAGTAAAGGAAGTGTAACATAGGTTATACAAACTCATATATTCATTTCCCATCACTGTTAGGTAACCTGGATTTAGTTTCTTTTTTACTAAGGAAGTAGCCAAACCAAGATACAAGGAAGAACAAAGCAATTAGAAAGCAGACATCCTACCAGATAGTGCTGTGCTTTGGAGAAGGCAATGGCACCCCACTCCAATACTTTGCCTGGAAAACCCCATGGACAGAGGAGCCTGGTGGGCTGCTGTCTATGGGGTCACATAGAGTCGGACACGACTGAAGCGACTTAGCAGCAGCAGCAGCAGCAGTGCTGTGCTTAGTCACTCAGTCATGTCTGACTCTTTGCAACCTCCTGTACTGTAGCCCGCCAGGCTCCTCTGTCCATGGGGATTCTCCAGGCAAGAATATTGGAGTGGGTTGCCATGCCCTCCTCCAGGGAAATCTTCCCAACCCAGGGGTAGAACCCAGGTCTCCGGGTTTCCCGCATTGCAGATGGATTCTTTACCATCCGAGCCACCTAGGCACAGATAAACTGAGGTATGGGAGAAAACTCCCATACAGAAAATAATACCTTTTTTTTTTTTTTGTCCTTTTAAATGAAGACATTGGTTATATACAATCTAGAAAGACTCAAAATAAATGTTAGGTAATCACATGGAGTTTTGAGTTCCAGCTCTGCCACTAACTAAAGTGAGTGATTTACTTGACTTCTTTGAGCCTTAGCTTCTCATCTGAAAAACATGAATAATAATAGCTCTTGCCTCATATTGTTGTTTTAGGGAATCAAATCAGATAATGTACTTATATGCATACATAATACAGTGTTTGGCACATACTAAGTGCTCAATATATGATAGTTGTTAGTTTCCTAAGGTAAAACATACATAACTTTTTCATGTAGAAAAAGGAACATATTTGTTCTTAGTAGTTTTTTGGAATTGTGAGTTTCATGATGATGATAATAAATTTATTAATCTTAAAGGAAGCAGGAAAAAGGAAAAAACACAGAAATTTTAAAAATAGGATTATGGAAGACAAATTCAGTGGTGTCAAAAATTACATTAAGTGTTAGCAGGACTAACTACTCCAGATAAAGAACAGAGACTCTTAGTCTGGAGAAACAAAATGACTCAACTTATAATATTTAAAAGAAGTATACTTTATATTTCAACTAATAGGGTGAACATGAAAGGATGGAAAATAGATATGTACAAACACTCATCACACAAAAGGTGATATATCTATATTAATATCACACAAAGTAGAATTTAGGATAAGAACTAATGTCAGAGATAAAGAAGAGGATTTCTAATTATAAAATAATAGAGTCCATAATTAACAATCTCAAACATTTATGTACCTACAGTAGAGTCTTAAGATAATGAGGCAAAATTAGCTGAAAGGAGAAAAAGGCAAATTTATCAAACTTTATATTTAACACTTCTTTTTGTCATTAATACCACAGACACAAACATAAAAATATGTATTTGAAAAACAATATAATCAGCTTGACCTCAATGATATTTGTAGATCTCTATATCCAACAACTGCAGACTACACATTCTTCTTAAGTAGACATGAAATTGTTGCCCAAATAGACCACATTCTGGGCCATTAAGCCAGTATTGATAAATTTGAAAACTGAAGTCATAAAATGCAAGTTTTAGGATCACAGTGAAATAATATTAGTAATATATATGATAGCTATGAAGCTACTAGGCATTTAGAAGTTATGCAACATACTTCTAAATAAATCATGACTCTAAAGCCATAATGGAATACAGAAATGTTTTGAACTGAATGATAATGAAAATAAAAAATACTCAGTAGTTAATTCAGTGATTTGAAGGAAAGTTTTAGGTAGATACATAAATAGAAAAAAATCTTAAAATCAATCTAAACCTCCATTTCAAGAAGCTAGCAAATAATAGGCAAAATAAGCTCGAAGAAAATAGCAGAAAATGAATAAATTTATGAAATAGAAAACAGAAGGCCAAATGGTTGTTTGAAAAGATTAATAAATTGATAAACTATTTGCAAAATTGACAAAAGTCAAGAAACACACATTACCAATATTAAAAGTGGTGCTTATATATAGATATTAAAAGGATAATATGAAAATGTTATGAATAACTGAATGTCAATAAATTTGACAACTTAATAAATTCCTTGAAAACTAATTTCTGAAACAGACACTGAGTAGATATTTAATAGTAGTATAATTTTTGCCTGGAGAATCCCAGGGACAGCAGAGCCTGGTGGGCTGCTGTCTCTGGGGTCGCACAGAGTCAGACACGACTGAAGCGACTTAGCAGTAGCAGCATATCTATTGATAATCATTTCAGAGGTGTAAAGAAGTATTTGCTAATTTGTATTCTAAAATAATTCAAACATCTAAAGGGACTGCTTTAGATTGAGGTGAATTCCATGTCAATAGAGATATTCAGGGAGAGTTTAAACAAGCACCTTCTGTAAGTCACTGGCAAAGGTGGGACTGAACCAAGTATATCCTTAATGTTTTTCAGGTATCTGCCACTCCAAGGTTGAAAACTACCAAAATAAAGGGTGATAAAGAAGCAACAAGCAGAATTATGCCTTTTTTTCTTACATAGTACATCAACTCTGAACAAATTATCCACCTTCAAAATAGACCTAGGATTCAGCTACTTCTTATGACCTCCACTACTACCACCATAAACCAGCCTCTCTGGTTAGTGCTGTGGCTAACTAGCTGTCCAGCTTTTGCTCTTGCCTTCCTGCAGTGTATTTTCAATACAGCAGGTGCAGTATCCTTTTAAAACATAGATCATGTTACTCCTCTTTTCAAAACCTTCATTCAGACTAGTAGACAACATCCTTAAAATGGTCTACACAACCTTACATAACAGGCCTCCTGTTATTGGAATAATATCTTCCTGTATAACTCTCACTGAGGTCACTCTGTGTCAGCTGTACTGGGCTTCTGGCTGTACTGCAAGCCCTGTCTCAAGGCTTTGCTGTTCCTCTTCCTGGAATGTTCTTCCCTCACTTATATGTATGGAATTAATCTCCCTAGGAGGTGCAAATGGCACCTTCTCAGGGAGCTCTTTTCTGTACAAGATACTTAAAATTGTATCTCAGCATTTACTATGTCATTTTTCTATTGAGTCACATTGCCTGTGATCTATTATAGAGAGTTTTGTCTATTTTGTTTACGGCTATTGTTCTCATAAGGCTTCTCTGGTGGCTCAGTGGTGAAGAATCCGCCTGCCCATGCAGGAGCCTCAGGTTCAATCCCTGGGTCAAGAAGATCCCCTAGAGAAGGAAATGGCTACCCTCTCTAGTATTTTAGCCTGGAAAATTCCATAGACAGAAGACCCTGGCGGGCTACAGTCCATGGGTTGCAAAAGAGTAGGACACAACTTAGCAACTAAACCACCAGCACCACCGTTTTAATCATACACATAGTAATGCTTGGAAAATAACAAGTGCTCAATAATTATTTGTAGCATGCATAAATGATGGCTAAATGACAAACTGAATAAAGAATGTTGTTCTCTTCTCCAAGAGAAAGCTCAGCTCAAAACCAGGTTACACAGGAATAAGCACGATGGGATTTCTGGTCTGCTGGTGATACATTATTTCTTGACCTAGGTGTCAATATCACAGATGTGACCACTTTGTAATATTTAGTTGTATACTTATGATAGGTACACTTTTTCTTTTTGACTATTATACTGCAGTAAAATGTTAAATAACAGATTTTATTATGATAGCCAAGATACATACACACACACACATAGAAACAATAGGATATTATTCAGACATGAGAAAGAAGAAAATCCTTCCTTTAATGACAACTTGGATGAATCCTAAGGATGCTAAGTTAAATAAGTTAGACAAAGAAAGGCAAATACTGTACAATAAAGCCAATCGCATAGAGACAGAGAAAAGAATGGTGATTACTAGGGGATTGGAGAAAATAAGGAGACACTGGTCAAAGGATATAAATTTTTAGATACAATTTATGGTGCTGTAATATATGGTGTGATGATTATAGGCAGTCAGTTCAGTTCACTCATTCAGTCGTGTCCTATGGACTGCAGCATGCAGGGCCTCCCTGTCAATCATCATCTCGCGGACTTTACTCAAACTCATTTCCATTGAGTCGGTGATGCCATCAAACCATCTCATCCTCTGTCGTCCCCTTCTCCTCTTGCCCTCAGTCTTTCCCAGCATCAGGGTCTTTTCCAATAGGTCAGCTCTTCACATCAGGTAGCCAAAGTATTGCAGTTTCAGCTTCAACATAAGTCCTTCTAATGAATATTCAGGACTGTTTTCCTTTAGGATGGACTGGTTGGATCTCCTTGTAATCCAAGGGACTCTAAAGAGTCTTCTCCAACACCACAGTTCAAAAGCATCAATTCTTCGGCACTCAGCCTTCTTTATAGTCCAACTCTCACATCCATACATGACTACTGGAAAAACCATAGCTTTGACTAGATGGACCTTTGTTGGCAAAGTAATGTCTCTGCTTTTTAATATGCTGTCTAGGTTGGTCATAACTTTTCTTCCAAGGAGTTAGTCCCTTTTTATTTCATTGGTGCAGTCACCATCTGCAGTGATTTTGGAGCCCAAAAAAATAAAGTCAGCCACTGTTTCCCCATCTATTTGCCATGAAGTGATGGGACCAGATGCCATGATCTTCATTTTCTGAATGTTGAGCTTTAAGCCAATTTTTTCACTCTCCTCTTTCACTTTCATCAAGAGGCTCTTTAGTTCTTCTTCACTTTCTGCCATAAGGGTGGTGTCATCTGCATATCTGAGGTGATTGATATTTCTCCCAGCAATCTTAATTCCAGTTTGTGCTTCTTCCAGCCCAGCGTTTCTCATGATGTTCTCTGCATATAAGTTAAATAAGTATGGTGACAATATATAGCGTTGACGTACTTCTTTTCCTATTTGGAGCCAGTCTGTTATTCCATGTCCAGTTCTAACTCTTGCTTCCTGACCTGCATACAGATTTCTCAAGAGGCAGGTCAGGTGGTATGGTATTCCCATCTCTTTCAGAATATTCCACAGTTTATTGTGATCCACACAGTCAAAGGCTTTGGCATAGTCAATAAAGCAAAAGTAGATGCTTTTCTGGAACTCTCTTGCTTTTTCGATAATCCAGGGGATGTTGGCAATTTGATCTCTGGTTCCTCTGCCTTTTCTAAAACCAGCTTGAACATCAGGAAGTTCACGGTTCACATACTGTTGAAGCCTGGCTTGGAGAATTTTGAGCATTACTTTGCTAGCGTGTATGATGATTGCAATTGTGTGGTAGTTTGAGCATTCTTTGGCATTGCCTTTCTTTGGGACTGGAATGAAAACTGACCTTTTCCAGTCCAGTGGCCACTGCGGAGCTTTCCAAATTTGCTGGCATATGGAGTGCAGCACTTTCGCAGCATCATCTTTACTATTTGAAATAGCTCTACTGGAATTCCATCACCTCCACTAGCTTTGTTCATAGTGATGCTTCCTAAGGCCCACTTGATTTCACATTCCAGGATGTCTGGCTCTAGGTCAGTGATCACACCATCGTGATTATCTGGGTCATGAAGATTTTTTTTGTACAGTTCTTCTGTGTATTCTTGCCACCTCTTCTTAATATCTTCTGCTTCTGTTAGACCCATACCATTTCTGTCCTTTATTGAGCCCACCTTTGCCTGAAATATTCCCTTGGTATTTCTAATTTTCTTGAAGAGATCTCTAGTCTTCCCCATTCTATGGTTTTCCTCTATTTCTTTGCATTGATCGCTGAGGAAGGCTTTATTATCTCTCCTTACTATTCTTTGGAACTCTGCATTCAAATGGGTATATCTCTCCTTTTCTCCTTTCCTTTTTGCTTCTCTTCTTTTAACAGCTATTTGTAAGGCCTCCTCAGACAGCCATTTTGATTTTTTGCATTTCTTTTTTGTGGGGGATGGTCTTGATCCCTGTCTCCTGTACAATGTCATGAACCTCAGTCTATAGTTCATCAGGCACTCTGTCTATCAGATCTTGTCCCTTAAATCTATTTCTCACTTCCACTGTATAATCGTTAGGGATTTGATTTAGGTTATACTTGAATGGTCTAGTGGTTTTCCCTACTTTCTTCAATTTAAGTCTGAATTTGGTAATAAGGAGTTCATGATCTGAGCCACAGTCAGAGCTCCTTGTCTTGTTTTTGCTGACTGTATAGAGCTTCTCCATCTTTGGCTGCAAAGAATATAATCAATCTGATTTCGGTGTTGACCACCTGGTGATGTCCATGTGTAGAGTCTTCTCTTGTGTTGTTGGAACAGAGTGTTTGCTATGACCAGTGCCTTCTCTTGGTAGAACTCTATTAGCATTTGTCTGGCTTCATTCTGTACTCTAAAGCCAAATTTGCCTGTTACTCCAGGTGTTTCTTGACTTCCTACTTTTGCATTCCAGTCCCCTATAATGAAAAGGACATCTTTTTGGGTGTTATTTTTAAAAGGTCTCATAGGTCTTCATAGATCCGTTCAACTTCAGCTTCTTCAGCATTACTGGTTGGGGCATAGACTTGGATTACCGTGATATTGATGGTTTGCCTTAGAAACGAACAGGAAAACTATAGGAAATAGTAATGTGTAATATACTCAGAGTCTGTGAGTAGACTTTAAATATTCTCACCACAAAAAAGAAATGGTAATTATATAAGGTAATGGAAATGTTAGCTAACACTATAGTGGCAATCATTTTATAATCTATAAGTCTATCAAATCAATATGTTGTACACAGGTTTACATAATGTTACATGTCAACACACATACAATAAGGGCTTTGCAATGGCTCAGCAGGTAAAGAATCTCCCTGCAATGCAGGACATTTGGGTTTGATCCCTGGGTTGGGAAGATCCTCTGAAGAAGAAAATGACAACCCACTCTAGTGTTCTTGCCTGAAAAATCCCACAGACAGAGGAGCCTGGCAGACTACAGTCCAAAGGGTCGCAAAGAGTCAGATAGAACTGAGCAATTAAGCACACACACACACACAGACACAACACAATAAAGCTGGGGGGGGGGGGAGCAGATTTTGTGGCTAGCACTTCTCCATGCTTAGGGATCCCCAGTCTGATTTACTAGAAATTTATAATTAGTATTTTGTTAGTGTAACTCATCTGTTGTTGTACTTGATTTGGGAAAATAATTCGATAAAATTCATGTTTGATACCTTTCTTTCTTTTTTGGGTCATCAGACTAGGTGCTAAAGTCTCCCTTCTAGGGACCAATTTGAGATTGCCCTTTGTGAATGAATATACTTCATGCTCTTATATCTTCTTCTTTCTACTCCTGACCTTGACAAAGCTCTAAAAAAGCAATCCCAAACAGGGTCAATGTAAATATGTAAATATAAGTATGTCATTTTACACTTCTTATAAATGTATAGTAAGTATAAATATGTTCAGCATAAATTTCCAGGTTATTGGGAAAAGGACTAGGTTTGGAGGGGGAGTAGGAAGTGGGTGAGGAGCCTTTCTAGTCTGCTGAAATTATAGGGTTGAGACTCCTAACTACTTATTTGACTGCATGTGCCAGAAGTTACATGCATTGTACACCCACTTTTTAAAATTTCAAAATAAATTCATTTAGAGCAAGACTAATAATCTCAAAGAGCACAGAATAATGCACCAGTGAGTAATCTTGAGACTCTTCCTAAGCATGAACTCCACGGATTCCTTGAAAGGACTTGAGGCTGTACTGAATCAGTCTTTCCTAGGCCTTTACATGAAATGAGGCTTATGGACGGCAAAAGGGGCAACAGCACTGCCCGCCCCCAGAATAAGTGAATTAAGTTAATAAGTAACTTTTTAGAAACAGCAGTTCTTACCAGAGAAGAAATGGAAGACTCTGAGCTGTCTTCCTCTTCAGAAGATCTAAAGTGGGATGGTTTTTCTTCAAGTCTTATCCTGTCCAAAGCTTCTTTTTCACTAGAAAAGAAGACAAAAGTAAATTTGGGTCCACAAAGACTGGCTCCTGTAATTTCTAGTTGGAAGTTAAACATTTCTAATAAAATATGATGGAACCACAGAACACTGCATGAGAAAGTGTCCAGGAAGACATGTTAAGAAAAGCACACAGCTGGGAACTGGCTTGGCACGCCCTTCACTTAACAGATGTGTGACATTGGACAAGTTGTTTAGAGTATTCCTTTCTCCAGGGGATCTTCCCGACCCAGGGATCAAACCTGGGTCTCCTGCATTGCAGGCGGAGTCGGTACCATCTGAGCCACCAGGGAAGTCCCATAAAAAGATGATAGTTCTGGTAATTCCTTCCTCAAGGAATGTTCTATGAGGAGCTAATATATACATATATATATATATATATATATATATAAAAATATATATATATAAAATATATTTAACTGTTGTGTTCATAGTGTTTTTTTTCAGAACCATCATCGTCCATCATGTTCATAGGTCCCCAAATATAGTTGTTCATCAGAATAAACTAGAAACCCTTTCTAAAAAACTAATTCCTTAGCCTTGGAGACTCTAACTTATTTTGAAGGACTAATCTGTGTGTGTGTGTGTGTGTTTAAGACCTCTCTTAAGTGTGATCTAGTTGTAGAACAGATTTGGAATAATTTTTTGTAACTATGATACTGAGGGTTGGAAACTTTTTTTAAGTGACATAGCTAGTAAATATGATTAGAACTTCCATCTGGATTTCCTGTCTTCAAGTCCAACTGTTCTTTCTCCTGTACTGGGTGTTGTCAACTTAAAAGCATTGCATCTAAAGACTTGGTTTAAAGCCTGCATGGATTCATGAGCACATGAGTATTTAATCAAGTCTCTAAAAATGCAGTCCCCGCAGTAGCTGAAGGGGGTACAGGATCCTATTACTCACAAGATGCTTCTGCACATGTAGCACTTGTTTTTGTATAACTTTCCATCAGCACCAAGCACAGGGTCGTTCTCTCTAGTGCACATGAGCTCATCATTCCTCACATGCTGCCGAAAGTTACTGCACTCATCCTAGAAAATAAGAAAAGGGAAGTGGGCATGGCTTTTTCCCTTTGTGACTTGGTTACTTTCTTAAACTTGGTTTTAGGAATTCCTCTCTTGGCTCTGATCTCAGACTCACTGCACTTATCCTGGCAATGGAGGCCAAGGAACGCCCAGACTCTCTAAACTTCCCATCCTCCGCTTCATTCCGAACCTCTCTGCACTGGTCCTGGAAATACAGGGAAACATAAAACAATATTTGAAAGACCTCCTGGTCTTGCTCGCTCTTTCCATCAATCTTTCCTTTCCTCTACTTTTCACGGGAGATACGCTCTTGACCAGAGGACAATCCCACAGTTGTCTAACTCTATGAATGACATTATCACTGGCAAAAGACTGATTGAAGATGTCTTCTTTGTGATCTTGAAAAGCAAATAGAAAAGGCAGCACCATGCATGTGCACTATTGATTCACTGATGCTCAGAAGACCCTCTGGAGAAAATGGGAAAGGCATCAAGGAGAGACGCTAAAAGAGAGACTTTGAGACTAGTTTATTTTACATAAATTGTTAAAATCAGTGTCAACAAGCAACATGAAGCCTCATTTCACATTTAAAGTGTCAGACATAAGCATGCAGTTAAGGTGGTAAAGAATTTTACCCACTATTTTTCAATCCACAATTCTCCCAAACAGGAGAAACCAAAGCAATAATCGATACACACTGCGGAGAATTCTCTATAAAATTGAGAAAAAAACATTAAACTTCAAAGCCAGGAGATAAATCTTATTATAACCCAACATGACAATATTGGCAAAATCAATTTTCTTTGAAGCAGAAGATTAGCAACTTTATTATCCAAAAAGTGAAGGGGAAGACAAGAATCTGAGGACGAAAAGTAAAATAGTTATCTTCGTATCTTAAAAAATAACCTTTGCATCATTTGAGGGCTTGGCTCTTGATTTTTCTTCTTCATTCTTTTTTCTTTCTTTAGCTTCTCGCTCACTGAAAAATTTTATAAAAGGGAGAGAGTAGTTTTTCCAGAGTCATTATTGAATTGTTTAACCAAATATTTCTCCAATTCTAAACATTAGAATGTCTAACACTGTTTTCTAGTATCTAAAAAATACATGAGATTCTTTTTAAACAAATAAGTTCTGATCATTGGGTTTTCATAATTGTGACAGTGCTGTCAATTTTCATAAACCCAGTTTCTATACCATCATCTAGAGTGATATACATCTGAAGGGTCATTACATTTTTTCCTAATAGGATTATTTATGACTCTCAGGTAGAGAGTTGCTTCATTTCTCCTTTTTATTTTTTTTATTGAATTATAATAACTCTTCTGTATTGATTGTTCTTTATATTACTATTATGCTTTAAAGTTTATAAACATTTTAAAAATATTATCTCCTTGAATCCCTACAAAAACTCTATTGTGTAGTTATTATTCTCTTTATATACAGGAGGAACTGAGGCTCTGCAGAGTGAATGGGTCTGTCCCATGTCACTTATCTGAGACACTTCCTCTTTGAAGGTCAGTGATGTTGGCATGATACAACAGGGTGTTCTCCTATCCCAGCTGCTCCTGGTATGATTATGCTTCTCATAATATTCAAAATAGAAATTCCTTATGAAAGTGCTTTGGAAACTTACTGTCCTCTTCTAAACTGAGGAGCTATTAGTATATATTTTTAATGTGTGATGCCAAACACCGTACGTTTTAAATCAAAAGGAACTGATTTCTGGGAAGCAGACACAGCATATCAAACTGATTCATAAACCTCTCTACTCACAAGATGCTCTGACACATAGCACACTTGTTGGCATACGTCTTGCCATATGGGCCTCGAACAGGGTTGTTTTCTTTGGTGCAAATAAGCTTTCCATCTCTCACCATGTTCCGGAATTCATGACACTGATCCTGCCAATAAGAACAACAACAAAAAAGAGCTGTTTCTACAATCATCTGATCTTTAAAACAGAAACTATGATCGGTTGGTTATATGTAAACTCATAACCCTTGAGGAGGAAAATTAAAATCTAGAGAAAATAAAATTTTAGAGATAAAATGTATTTTAAAGCAGCGGTGCCCAACCTCTTTGGCACCAGGGACCAGTTTGTGGAAGACGATTTTTCCATGGACTGGGGCTCGGGGGGTGGTTTTGGGATGATTCAAGCACATTACATCTATTGCGCACTTTATTTCTGTTATTATTACATCAGCTCCACCTCAGATCATCAGGCATTAGATCCCGGAGGCTGGAGACCCATTTTACGGGCACTATGTTCAGTATCTGCTTAAGAAGTCTGAATCCTCTCCACAGCATCCCTTCAAATACTTGTCAGCCCCAGTGGAATTTCACTGCCACCTAAGGCAGCCTGTGCCATTTTTATAGTTTCATTGGGTTGATCCCCAAACTTGTTGCACTGCACCTCAACTCATTACTTCACACATTAAAAAGCCCTAGACTGAATTGAAAGACATCCTTTGGCAAGGCGGCATATAAACATCTAAAGTTTTAGCTTTGTTCCTCAAGAACAAATTTTTTTTTTAATTGTTTCAGCAAATCTGTATTATACTCTTAGCATTTTGTTGTGTGTGGTAATGGATTTCTTTTGGTTGTCATTAAAAAGTCTGTAAGATAAGCACACATTATCCCCATTTTACAGATGAGAGGGAAAAAGTTCACAGATAGTAAGTGATTAAAATCAGTGTTGGAACAGAGATCAGAAACCTATTAATAACCAGGCTATAGGTTCCTTGCCTTCTTTGCCTTTACATGACAGAAGATAAAGACTCCTGGCACATCTCTAAGAACATGGAGCTAGCTGCCGTCTTTGCTCCTTGCAAAATAAGAACCTTAAAAAGAAGGCAATGGAACTGGGCCCACAGGATTTAACCCCTGTTGAAATTTTTGAACATCCATAGAAGTTTGTCTTAAACATTTTTTTTAAGCCCAAAGAGTTACAGTATATGAGAAATTATCTTTAAAAATGCTATCAATAACCTAGATTGGAGTTACCTTTCTTTAAATTGTGGTACCATGAATAACTCCAGACCTACTTTTCTTTGTTTAATAGCATTTTATTCTCTGGAACTGAACACCTGATCAACATGAGAAATGTCTCATAGCCATCATTTTTAAATTTGCTAGAATTTTGTTTTCCTCTTCCAGGTACCTAAAATGCCGCATACATCTGTGTCTATGATAGCACCCCTGTGAGGATATTGCAGCCTTTGCTCTTTGGGTGCAAATCTCTAGCTCTTCCATTTGTTATCTGTGGGTAGTTAACTTCTCTGAATTTTTTCCTCAACTGTAAAATTGGACGCTACCACCTACTGCACTGATTGTGGGCAGATTTAAATACGATGGTGCATGTACTTTATAAAGCTTATTTTAGTTTGCTTTTGTAGATAACACTGATTGTGGGCATATTTAAATACGATGGTGCATGTACTTTATAAAGCTTACTTTAGTTTGCATTTGTAGATAAGACTGTAGCTTTCTTTTTGCCACAGGCACAAAAAATATCTAGGTATTTTCTATACGTACATATAGGTTTTTTCCTTTTTAGAAATTCTTGAAATAGATATTTTTAAACTTGAAAGAAATTTAACAATCTAGAATACATGTCCAGTAGAGGTCATTTCAAGTTGTACAATAAAGTATTTTCTCAAAGCCGTTGATCTACCAAAATATGGGTAACAGATATTCCCAATTTATTTTTCAAAAATGACCATTACTACTACTGTTTCATTTTGCTTAGTCAGCATAAAACTAATGAAAAGTTGCCTCTTTAATGGGAAAACTTTCCTGGGGAAATTTCACTGTTTCACTCTTCTCAGTCCATAGCTGGATTAGAAGAGGTTGCACTGTG
Organism: Bos taurus; assembly: GCF_002263795.3. Classification (NCBI taxonomy): domain Eukaryota; kingdom Metazoa; phylum Chordata; class Mammalia; order Artiodactyla; family Bovidae; genus Bos; species Bos taurus. The sequence continues at coordinate 59,384,166 of NC_037334.1, read as the reverse complement.
TCATCGTCTATGTGCTGGTGGTGTAAAACATTGAACCTCATTTTTAAAACCCCAAGTTGAACACAAGAGGGCACTAGAGTGCCAAGAATTTACCATCTGGAGCTCCAAGCTTTAGATCCTTTTCTTGTTTATAAATTTGGCATCTATTTGCATAACTGTTTTTAAACTTCAGGGGGGAGATCAAGTTGATAACAATAATTTGACAATTGCCATTGTTCCTATAATGTGTGGTAACTGCATCAGAGTTGCAGTTCAATTCAGTCCTGGTCGTGTCCGACTCTTTGCAACCCCATGAATCGCAGCACGCCAGGCCTCCCTGTCCATCACCAACTCCCCGAGTTCACCCAAACTCATGTCCATCGAGTCGGTGATGCCATCCAGCCATCTCAAGGACAGTTAAATTCCATGTTATTTCTTTGAATATCTGGTCATGTCTTTCTTGTTTATCATCAAGTTCACAACAACTGGGACAGAGTATGCATTCCATAATATGCATTCTGTTTATTTGTTGAATAAACCAAGCTTGCAACCACTCATCCAAATTTAAGCATAAGCATGCTCAGGTGGCACTAATGGTAAAGAATCCACCTGCCAATACAGGGGATGCAAGAGACGTGGGTTTGATTCCTGAGTCGGGAAGATCCCCTGGAGAAGAAAATGGCAAGCCACTCCACTATTTTTGCCTGGGAAATCCCATAGACAAGAGGAGCCTGGAGGGCTGCAGTCCATGAGGTTGCAGAGTCAGATGTGACAGCAGTTGAGCACAAGATACGTCTGGCATGTATTACCTGTTTTTCCTTGTCCTTTCCGGTTGTGTTCCTCGTGTATTCCCCCTCTTCCTTCTTTTTTTCAGCTGCTTCCCTTTCCCTTGAAGAGAAAAATGAGAAGAAACGTTTCAACCAAAATGAACAAAGACCTCAGGTATGCTTAAAAAAAAAAAAAGTTGTCTTGAACGGATGAGTGATTATTTAAGACTCAACAATTAAAAGCTCATTTTTGAAAAATACTCACAGCTTTTCCTTACACATAGCACACTTGTTACCATGTGTCTTGCCATCTGAACCCCGTACAGGGTCACTTTCTCGGGTACAAATAAGCTTTCCATTTTTCATTTGACTTCTAAACTCATCGCATACATCCTGAAAAGAAGCAAAAATTATATTGGAGATGGCTATTTTCACATAGTATTTGACTGAGCTTGAAAATTTTGAAGATTTTGACTTAGGAGTTGGGCAGCCACCTAATCTTGCTGTGGGAGGCTCTTTACTGGACCACAGAGGTGTCCAAGTGGTAATTTCTGAAGGTGAATTCCATCTTCAACCTTAATTCCTGCTTGCCATGTAAGGCTACATAGTCCAAAAATGATCACTTGGACACCTCTGTGGTCCAGTGTAGAGCTCCCCCACATCAAGGTTAGGTGGCTTTATAACCAGGTCACTTTAGAATGGGAAGATTATGCTGGATTATCTGGGTGGGCCCATTATAATCAAAAAGATTCTTATGAGTGAAACAGGAAGGCAGGCAAACCAGAGTCGGAATGATACAACATTAAAAAAAAAAAAAAGGCAAAGAAAAAGATCTTCCCCAGAACCTCCACCAAGGAAAGCAGCCTTTCTCTGACACCTTGACTTTAACACACTAAGACCTGTTTAGGACTTCTGAACTCCAGAAATATATGATGCTGAATCAGGGTTGTTTTAAGCTATTGTTGGTAATAATTTGTTATAGCAGCCAAACCTCATTTTCCCCATCTATAAAATGAGATAGGGAAAATCTTAGTTGACCAGGTTATTGAGATAATTAAATAAACTACTCTTTATAAAAGTGTTTTATAAAGTGTTAGGCTGGAAGATTTCCATTTGGTGTTAAATTTCTGCACCGAACAAGTTATCAGTGATATTCACATTCATGATGACTTCTGAGCTTCTAAGCATAAGATCTTGACTGGCAACAACTGGCATGCTCTTTCCACCTTTTTGATAGTCAAGTAATGACTTACAGAAAGACCATTCTTGCCCAAACCTAGTTAATGATTTACCTTTCCTGATGCTGAATCAGTCCCATTTGACCTGTAGACAGATTGCCTGTTTTTTTCCTCTGCTTCTCTTTGCCTAAAAAAGAAGAGTTCAGTAGTCATGTTGTTAACACATATCCAGGTTTGGAAGAGGCCTAAGAGTTTATGTATCCTAATCCACCTTCTTCATAGAGAATCTCTCTGCACCTCTCAGAGATGGACAGTCACCTTGGGTATTAAGAAGCTCCCCACCACAAGATATTCTAGTGAGATCAACTCAGTTAATGTCCAAGTCTCCTTCATATATGTCCAAATTAATCTCCCTGTAACTTTCATCCTTACTTCACACCCTCAGGAAAGCATGGAACAAGCCTGCTAAATCCATTATCTCTTCCTGATATTAATCCTTCTGATATTTAAAAGCAAGCTTCAGGTCTCCAAGTCCAGCTTCCTCAGTTCTTTCACCTTTTTTTCATAAGTTGTAGTTTTAATTCCTTACCAATTCATCATTCTTGTTCCTAAGCTTCCCTGGTGGCTCAGATGGTAAAGAATCTGCCTGCAATGCAGGAGACCCAAGTTTGATCCCTGGGTTGGCAAGATCTCCTGGAGAAGGAAATGGCAATCCACTCCAGTATTCTTGCCTGAAGAATTCCATGAGCAGAAGAGCCTGGTAGGCTACAGTCCATGGGGTCACAAAGAGTTGGACATGACTGAGTGATTAGTACTAATATTTCAATTTATCTAGGTTACCAGTGGATTCCAAGATAGAAGACAAGTGGTGTAGGAAGTACCTTAGGATTACGGTTTGGGGGGCAGGGGTTTCTTTAATCTTTTACCTTTCTGATAAAATATTTATGCTAGTGGTTCCTAAGTTTTCATGTACATTAAGAATGACCTGTGAGATTTTAAAAATCAGATTCACTGTCAATCCCAACAGTTTTACTGACAGGATCTACACTGAGATTCAGTAATCTGACTTTTAATAACCCAGGTGATTCTGATCCAAGATCCAAACAGTACAGAACTCTGGTACATGTATATCTCTTTCAAAGTTTCATTTGGCTTTATGCTTAAAAGAAATGTGTATGAATATATATAACATGAATATATGTGTGTGTGTATTTTAGGGAGCTCCCTTTTCATATATAAGAAATAGGTTGTTTCATTTCTTTCAAACAACATAGAGGGGTGGGATGGGGAGGGAGGTGGGAGGGATGTTCAAGTGGAAGGGGACATGGGTAAACCTATGGCTGATTGATGTTGATGTTTGGTAGAAACCTATACAATACTGTAAAGCAATTATCCTTCAATTGAAAATAAAAATAGGGAAGTGGTAGTCAGTGTAACCTGAAGATTCAAACAAACATTAAGTCATGGAACCTTAACAAAATATTAGGAAAAAGAGACTAATGATTCAGTCTGGTGGAATTTAATTTACAGTCACGGATCTGATAAAAAATCTCCAGTGGCTTATAGTTCACAGAAGTATGATACAAAATAGAGTAGGAATCAGCTGCCCTTGTTTGGGCTCATTATTCCTTAGGAGATGCAATAGAAGGAGATATTTGAGAATTAACAGAAATTTCATGACAGAAACTACAGGCAAATGAGAAACAGCCATTAATTCAGGAGGAATATGTGTCTATCTCTTTTAGACAAACAGGTTGAGCAAAGTACTTACAGTATCTCTTTACACATGGTACACTTGTTGTTGTATGATTTGCCATCTGCGTCACGGACAGGATCACTCTCGCGAGTGCAGCTGAGTTTTCCATCTTTCATTTTTTCCCGATACTCAGCACATTGGTCCTGAAAAGGGAAAAGAGAGCAGGCCCCCTGGATGACTTGGTCTGTTGTATGTTTATTAAGTTTCTTAAATAATCTGAGTCAGAAGTTCTTATCTATCTCCTCTTATACAGCATGTAACACCTAGGATTGCTGTCAACAGAAGAGAGGCTGGAATCATCCATATTCTAAGAGGTCAGCTGTCATGGGTAATGTTGCTTTTAAGGTTTTACACAAGGAAATTATAAAGCTGGCTGGAATTTAATCGCATAGACCAAGGGTAAGCAGACTCTAGCCTACAACATTAATCTGTCCTGCTGTCTGTTCTTATATAGGAAGTTTTATATATAAAACTTGAAACACACCTTCACTCATTCATTTAGGTATTATTTATGGCTGATTTCCCATAGACGTGGCAGAGTTGAATAGTTGTAACAGAAACTGTGTAACCTGCAATACCTAAAATATTTGCTATCTGGCCTTTTACAGAAAACAAAAAAAAATTGCTGACCTCTAATGTAGATAGGAGAGAGAAAGAAGTGCTAGGAGAAAGCATAAAATCATGCAAAATGCCAAAGAAGACAGGCTTGAGTAAAGTCTAGACAAGATAGACAAAGGGTCTTAACAAGTCTGTACTTGAAAGTTAGAACTCAAACCTCCTATAGGAGAAAATACGTACAAACATAAAAGCCAAACTTTTTCAGAGGCAAATACTGGGCCTATGTCAGATCTGGAGGCAAAGAGAGGGTCTTAACATACCCAGGTCATACGACTAAAGACAAGGTGTCTGTGATCTTAGCAATTGTGTTCACATACCTGAGGAGTGGGCTTGTATGCAACATTGTCATAGTGACATTTAAAACATCTCAGGAAATGTGCCAACACTCGCCTAAGTTACTGTATCCCTATAAGAGTACTGCTAAGTATGAGAAACTATACAGTTGAATGAGATGAAGTGATTTATTCAATGCTTTGCAAGTCCAGGTGGCAAAGGTAGGATCACACCCTAAACTACCTGACTCAAAAACCTATGCTCTTTCACCATATTATCCTGTCTTGGAACAATAGCAAATATACCTCCCAAAAGTGGCTCCAGTCAGAGAGAGCGCATAATGAAAGGAACTAAAGAGCACGTGATGTGGATCATCGTTATATTTATGCCACTTCCTCTCCTAGGATCACGTATTGGCTTCAAAGCTAGATGACAGAAAGAGGAGTCAGGAGACTGGGATCAGGTCATCATGTTAATTATTTTCAAGTTCAGAGAAGTCAGAGTGAGCCCTAGAGAAACTAAAAATTGCTTGGATATTACTCTGCAGTCATAAGGGGGAAATCCCCTGTCCTTCCAAGGATGCTCTCCAGCTCAGCACTGTGTACACTCATAGCCTTTGACCACAGGCTCTGCCATGGCCCAGTGCCACTGAGTTGAGCCCACTCTGGTTATGGAACTCAGAGGCAGCTCTGACCTTAGCTTTCCCTCTTCCACCACCACTGGAACCATGGCCCGCAGCATTCCGCTGATCTTCCTCTTCTTTTCTCTTTCTTTCTTCATCTTCTTTCTGGCTGAAAATTAGAAAGTGGGAGGTAGGGAATAATAGATTACAGAAAGTGGAATGCATTTCTATGAGTTCCTCATCCTATGACCATATTAGATTTTTATAGAATCCGTCAGCTTTTATTGAACATCTGTTACATTGCAGGCCCTATTCTTTGAAAATAGAAAAATGCATTACGTTGCATCCTTTTGCCTGGAAGACTCTTATTGCAGTAGAAGAAAACCAGCATTTACGGAACCACAAGCAAGACTTGGTGAGCAATTAATTAGCATTTTGTAAATGCTCCCGTGAATCTCCAGAGGGATTTCTCTCAAACACCTCATATTAAAGAGGTCCCAACATAATTATCTCCTCTACCAAATGTGTTCTTCCCCCTGAATTCTCCTTCAGAAAGGACAAAACACTGGAGCCATCCCTAACTGCTCCCTCTTCTTTAGCTCACATGGCTATTTACCTTGGTTTCACTTTGCTGTGTCTCCCGTGTTGATGTACTCACCTTCTATTCTAGCTCTGTGTTCTAGTTACCTCTTGCTGGATTACTGTAACTCCCTACTACCACCAACAGTATTCTGAATTTTGGTACCTTGCTTTTCTTTTTACTGCTAACATATGAATCTTCCAAAAAGGAACCACATTTATGCCACTTATTCTCCTAGCTGAAAAATTTTAGCAGTTCACCACTATATACAAAATTGGCTTCAAAATCCATGATCTGGCCTTCAAAGCTGGTGAAGTAGATAAGTTCTAATTAAAATGACTTTCTCTTCTATGTACATACTACACCTTGCTTAATTTTAGATTTTACCTATGCTGTTCCCTGTTTTATCCTCATTCCTTCCTGTACTGTTCACATATTATCCAAATTACCAGATCCAGTTTTATCCCTCCATAAAACTTTCTATTAACTCTCCCTTTCCTGAACTACCATAACACATTGTATACATCATTTTTCATTTAGCAATTACTCCTTTGTATTATATTAGTTTATTCCCACGTCTAATCCTTACTGAACTATATCATTTCTGGTAATACTATTTCATTCATCTTTGTATAACCATTATACACGTAAACATTCTAGATGTTCAGCAAATGACTGTTAAATGACAAATATTTCAGATGTACTTCCAAACCTTGTGTAAAGAGCTATCTTTAATTTCCTAAAAATGTGATTTTTTAAAAAAATGTAGGTAGAGGAGTTAGATTGGTAGTAAAATCTGTGCATTCTTTCCGATGAGGATTACAAAATAATCCAGAGAAGGGATCCACCTGACGGCACAGGACTTAGAATTTTATCAAGAAAGATGGTGTGATCCACTGTGAGGCGGTGTCCCAGGGCTAATGGAGAAGGTAGTGTAATAACTTGGCCATCTATTGTCTGTTTCTAGAATTGTGAATCTGAGCCTCTGTAAAGAAAGAGTCACCCTAAAATGATTTACACATGATCGTTTGTTGCTTTTACAATACATGTAAGGAAAGAACCAACACTATATACTATCCTCCCAGCTCTGCCACCCACAGCATGGACTTGATCTGCACACTCACAAGACTGCTTTGCACATGGCACACTTGTTGCCATGGGTCTTGCCGTCTGGGCCACGCACAGGGTCATTTTCTCGAGTGCAGAAAAGATTTCCATTTTGAAGAAGGCTCCGAAATTCACTGCATGCATCCTAAAAGGAGGAGAAAAGGCAAGAGCTTGGGTATTTTCTTGAAAATAACCCTACTGGGTCCCTACTAAGTGCTTCCTGGAGAAAAAAAAGGAAAAGGAAAATGACCTATGAATGTTTCTTTCTGGCAGTTGTTTTGTTCAATTCCTACTAAGACCACAGGACTTAAAAAGAGGTTCCTGTTTCTTTTTCCTTGAGATTTAGCTTCCAAGTCCAGACTGAACCTGGCAGTCACACATAAGCAAGAATCTCTTAATAAACTGGGTTCTCAGAGGATTGGACACAGTTCTTAATCAAGACTTCACTGTCTATCTCTATTATATTATAATGCAATAAGAACACTGTATATAGCATAGAATTTTAAAGAATTAAGGTTTAGGTAGAACTTTGAAGTTCACCTGATACTCCCCTTTATGTCACGCCTGCCAATAAGTTGTGTAATTTGCACTGTAACACCTGCAGTGATAAGGAGTTCATTACCCTCCAGATAATTCATTCCAGAATTTCTATTAGATCATTCCCACAAATTAGCCATGTGCTACTTAGGAGGATCTTGGAAGGGAACTCTAATCACTCCTATAGGATCCTTATTCATAGCGTTTTATTTTTCTAAGATGTCATTGCAAATAGGATGAGTATGTTCCTTCAAACCAGTAAGCAAAGTCAACATATCATACTTCCCTCAGAAAAACTGAGGATATTTTTCTTCCTCCACACGGACTCCTTCAAATATCTGGAGAAAATCCTCTTGTCCTTCTCCCATAGCAAAGCACCCCCAGATACTTCAGTCCTTTTGTTCCAGTCTTTTTCAGTCATTTGCACCATTTCTCATTCTGATTTCTTTCCCTTTCCTACAGAATTTAACATAATATTCCAGGTGTGTCCAGACAAACCCAATGTGTTGATGGCTATTTAATATTGTTAGTTAGAATTCTAATCTGTTGCCCTGCGACCTTGGGTGAGGGGTCTTACCCTCTCTGTGCCTCAACTGCCTCTTCTATAAAATGAAAATAATATAAATTCCACATAGTTAAAATAATAATGCCAATATTAAGTATTCAGTACATGTGCTGAATTATTATGACAATAATGTGAGATAATATATTTCTACACATATCTACAATGACTGACATCTCGGAAGTACTCAGTAAATTTATGAGGAATTGAGATGGAATAAGCAAATACTTAAGATCATATAATTAATTACTGATGGCAAGTAAGATTGACTTTGTATTTTTTTCTGTTTCTTTTAGTTCAAGTCGAAACTCAGTGAAGACAAGAGTGACTTTTCCTAGCTCTGCTGCAAGGTTCACTGCCAGATTCCCTAACTGGTCATATTTAGCAAAAGAAATATGAGAGGATAGTTTATTGGTAGTAGCTAATGTGAAATCAGAAATCATCTGATGCTAAAGACTAGTCTCCTATTGATGTTGAAAAAAGGAAAGCATATGAGCTAATATTTTAAAAATTCAGATTCTCAATTGTGGGAAATACAGTTGTAAAACAAACCAAATCATTCAGAATTCCAAGTGATATTTCATTAGAGATTATTTTTAACATCAATAGTTTTTGATGGGGGCAAGGAAATGACCACAAACCTGGAAAAATCTACCTGGAGTGAGTCCTTTTGGAACCAAGAAAATATTATTTGGGAGTGTTGCTCTAATTTTTGCTCAAATGCTGGCCCCAGAAATAATGAAAGCAAGGGACACTCCTGGTTTGACGAAATGTGTTCATCCAAAGCTCCATGTTGTATGGAGGTAATGCTAGATTTGGTGTCTTGAATTCTGTTGTTCCCATTTTTCAAGTGTGACAAATTTGGAAAAACATAAAGATTCTGAAACCAATATTCTCACTACCTTTGTACACAAGTTCTTCCTCTCTCTGGATTTTAAATCATTTAAAAATAGGGCAATGGAGTAAATTAGAAGTCTGAAGACTATGGCCTGTGAGCAAAACCTGGCCCACTACCTTATTGCATAAATAAAAAGTTACTGGAAAATTTTATTTATGCAAAATAAATGCCCATTTGTTTGCATATTATCCATGGCTGCCTTAGAGCTACAGTAGTAGAGCTGAGTAGTCATGACAGAGACCAAATAGTCGCAACCGAAAATATCTACTGACTCTTTAAGAAAATTTTATCGAGGCCTGGACTAACTGAACCTGAGTTCTCGCACATAGGCCTTCAGTGATCCCGTGAGTTATTTTTAAAGAGAAACTACAAAGCTTCATTGTGGTATGAAGCTTCCAGCGTAACTACCTTTTCAGCTTCTCTCTTAGCTTTTCTGGATTTAGCTGCTGCTTTTTCTTTTGCTTCTTGCTGGCTGTAAGAGAAAGGCAAGGGGATCAATCCATTCCTAGTACCGTACCTATTATCCTAAAGGGGATCTCTCTAGATAGATATATTCCCTTACTTCTGCACCTCTTATTTTTAGTGTTACCTAAAGACACAGGCAGAAAAGGCAATGGCACCCCACTCCAGTACTCTTGCCTGGAAAATCCCATGGATGGAGGGGCCTGGTGGGCTGCCGTCCATGGGGTCACGCAGAGTCGGACACTACTGAAGCGACTTAGCAGCAGCAGCAGCAAAGACACAGGGCATAGCCAACCAGTAAATACATTTTCACTACTCTGCTTCCTTTGGAAAACAAAGCTGTGGTCCTTCTTCCCAGGAAGCGATGAGGATACTTAAAAAATTGATGCAACGATAGGGTACTTTCAATTTGTTAGCACCCAGTGATTACATCTTTGGGTTATTCATGACAGTATGTATGCAGAACAAAAATGGCCAATCCTTGTATTCCATTAACTCTGGGGGAATTTCCCCTTAGTACATGGTCTCCCCTTAAGAGCAATTCAAGTACCTTTCAGAACACTGAGAACACTATAAAGAAATGCACTAAGTAGACAGCTTTGTAATAGTAAATCCCCAAACTCAGTGAAAAGGTCACCTTCACTGTCTGCCTCAGAGAGGGAGCCTTCAACATGCTCTCTCTCGCCCACCACAGGCCTAGCCTCTCCAGCACTTAGGAGGAACAGTGGCCGCAGCTCTACTCACAAGAAGGCCTCACACATGGAGCAAGTGTTGCCGTGGATTTTCCCGTCGGGGCCCTCAATGGGGTCATTCTCTCTGGTGCACGGAAGTTGTCCATTTCCTCATGTAGTTACGATATTCACTGCACAGCTCCTGCCAAATGAGGGAGGAGTTAAGCATCAGGTAATGAAATACTAAACGCTTCCTCCACGTTACCCTTTTGAAAACTAGGATATAATGCCCCAAACATAATGGATGCATCAAGATGATGACACAGAAGGTCAATACTAGACAAGACACTTTTCAGATGCTGAGGTCACACATTTTTGTGGAATATAAGATTACTATCACTTATCTCCTTAGAAAACCTTCAACTTAATTCAAATATTATTCTGAAGTAAGCACTGTGAGAGATTAAAAACAGTTATTTATTGTCCCTTTCATAAAGCAGTTTGTGGTTGGCAGAATATTAGCTCCTGACCCGAAATCTATCCAAGTCTTGATATCCAGGACCTGTGAATATGTTGCAGAGCAAAGGCGACTTTGCAGTTGTGAAAAAGTTAAGGACCTAGAGATGGGGATATTATCATGGATTATCTTAGTGTGCCCAATGAAATCACAAGGGTCAAACCTTAAGACCGGACAAGTTAAGACTGCACAGTGAGAAGGAGCTGTGCCTACAGAAGAACAACTAGAGATGCAGTGTTTAAGGATGATGGAAAGAGTCCAAGACCCAAAGCACTTTCATGAAAGGCCTCTAGAAGCTAGAAAAAGCAGAGACAGGCTCTCCTGTAGAGATTTCAGAAAGGAACACAGCTCTGCCAACCCTGTGATTTAGCCCCTTGGGTCCATGTCAGAGTTATAACCTAAACAATCATAAAATCACAAGTTTGTAAGGTTTAAGCCAGTAAGTTTCTGGTAATTTGTCAGAGAAACCATAAAAAAAGTAGTACGTGGGGTCTCTCTCTCCCTTGCCCAGAGAGAATGGGGTGTTCATGAGGCTCCAAGGACCTGAAACAGTTACCTGTGCTGCTTCTCTCTTAACTTTCTCAGTCTCGGCTTTCTCATTTTCTTCCTTGCCAACATTTTTCTTCTCTTCTTCAAGTCTACTGCAATTAAAAAAAAAAAAAAAGATACAAACTAAATTCAGTTTTCCATTCTCTTTGGTAATATATTTTAAGAAAGAATGAGAGTTTTCCAGACCAAAAATCAGATTCAGTACAAATTTATCCAATCAAGAGGTGCTAACACTTTGCCCAATAATGCAGATAACTTCGATGGTTAACAATTGCCCTTAAAAATACAAAACTTGTATTTTTTTTTAATCAGTATGTGACCCTTGGGTGGACTTTTTTCTGTCAGTGACTTCAATCAATGATCTGAAAAAGAGCAACAATTGCCTTGATTTTTCAAAATTGCTATCTAAATAATTACAATTATAATGATGAGACTAAGGATTGCTACAATCCTATGATGGACCCATAATCAAAATAAACCATGTCTAACTATAAAATTAAAAATTTAAATATTATCTTGAATTAAAATTCAATTTTGAATTCAAGTTTTGGAGTATAATAATGATTCAAGTCCAAGAAGATTTCACACCTGATATTTTGAGGGAAATCATAAGCCTAAAATTTTGGCATCCTAGCTATTTTCTACTGACATGTACCATTATCAGAACTGGAAAAATCCTTAGCATATATCACACCTAGTATAGTCATTAATACAGCATTAGCAAATCAAGCGTGTGAGAGGAGAGCCCTGATTTCTTGAATCTCAGGCACTGTTTAATCTACTGGCTGCTTCTATCAATCTCTCCTCTAAGGAACTATGTGAATATACTTATATTAGACCAAAACATGTGACAGTTAAGAGACAATAACGCTGCACCTCTTTAAACAGATATATTATTTAAGTATTTTTTTCAGCATTTATTTTAGTGTGGGGCTCACTAGAGGACTGAGAATCTAAGGAGTAGAATCAGAGGTGATAATGATTGCATTTCTATATTGTCCCACACGGTGGAGCTCTGGCCCCACTCAGGAAAACAGGGACCCAGAGGAACATGGATGTTGCTTAAAAAGAAGACAGTTCAGTAAACATCTATTATGTGGCCCTAAGTCTTAAGGCTTTCAATCTTTACAGTAACTCACTTATACAAATATTTATTTCATATGGTAATATGCATATGGTAACGCCCCTGAAAAGATAAATACAATCCATGCTGTTCCATTTCTTGTTCAGGGTATTTTAGAAGTGTTTACACACTGATCCCAGAGACCTCTGTTCAGCTGGTTTTCCCTTAACCAGTATCTGAATATACTCAAGAATCATAAAATGTCAGGGGTGGGAAAAGAACCAAACATATAATCCCACCCAGATCATCCAATTTCTGCTTTTTGTTATGAATGATGGTTGTCAAGTGTTAAAAACAGTTAATCTCACCCAGATCAATCAACAAACTGCTGGTCTCTTTTTGTTACAAATGATGATTGTCAGGTGTAAAAATATATTTGCACTAAATTAAGATTCTCCCTATGCCTTAGGTAGAAGATAGAGAGATAGCTGAATAGAGAATAACATTGTCACTGTGACTCAGTGTTACTTAATGTCTTTTCCATGTGCTTTTAAAATTGTCTAGCATCTAAGTAATAGTCTATATTCTATACATTTATGAAGAAACTGAGACACAGGGCTGATAAATCATGAAGAGATTGAAAGGGAGGGAAGAGCTTAGACACTCACAACAGGCTTGCACACATGGCACACTTGTTTACATGCATTTTGCCATCCGGGCCACGGACAGGGTCATTCTCCCTGGTGCATATGAGCATTCCGTTCCTCACCTGGTTCTGAAACTCACTGCAGAGTTCCTGGAAAATGAAGAAAATATGCTCTCAGAGAGTGATTTTCTACCCTCTCTACACTTCTGTCTGTTTTGAAGAATAACTAATGCAGAGTAAGAAGGAAAAAGAAAAGTGAATACATATAGCAGTAAATCAAAAGCATTTAAAAAGTTTCTATCATGGACTCAAAATTGTGCTGACTCTATAGTGGATCTGAAAATGTTTAATGTCAGCATCCTCTTGAGGGTGCTTACAACAGAGGTGCAGAGGAAGGCTGATAAAATTGGTGGAGACCAATATAAAATATATATGTTTATGATGTGTCGCACATCACAATCTATAAAAGCTAGGAAACATTAAAGGGGAAGAGACTCAACAGGCCTAGAAGGGGAGGATTCCTAGAAAAACTTAGAATATTACTGGACCTTCATGAGAAAGAAGGAAATCCTGCCATTTACAATTTGGATAAAATGAGTGTATTCTCTCTGACATAAATTACAGCAAGATCTTCTATGACCCACCTCCCAGAGTAATGGAAATAAAAGCAAAAATAAACAAATTGGACCTAATTAAACTTAAAAGCTTTTGCACAATAAAGGAAACTATAAGTGAGGTAAAAAGACAGCCTTCAGAATGGGAGAAAATAATAGCAAATGAAGCAACTGACAAAGAATTAATCTCAAAAAATATACAAGCAGCTCATGCAGCTCAATACCAGAAAAATAAACGACCCAATCTAAAAATGGGCCAAAGAACTAAACAGACATTTCTCCAAAGAAGACATGCAGATGGCTAACCAACACATGAAAAGATGCTCAACATCACTCATTATCAGAGAAATGCAAATCAAAACCACAATGAGGTACCATCTCATGACAGTCAGAATGGCTGCTATCAAAAAGTCTACAAACAATAAATGCTGGAGAGGATATGGAGAAAAAGGAACCCTCTTATACTGAGGGATTACACTTAGTGGGAATGCAAACTAGTACAGCCACTATGGAGAACAGTGTGGAGATTCCTTAAAAAATGAAATAGAACTGCCTTATGACCCAGCAATCCCACTGCTGGGCGTACACACCAAGGAAACTAGAATTTAAAGAGATACGTGTACCCCGATGTTCATTGCAGCACTGTTTGCAATAGCCAGGACATGGAAGCAACCTAGATGTCCATCACAGACGAATGGATAAGAAAATTGTGGTACATATACACAGTGGAATATTACTGTTAATAAGAACACATTTGAATCAGGTCTAATGAGGTGGATGAAACTGGAGCCTATTATACAGAGTGAAGTCAGAAAGAAAAACACCAATACAGTATATTAATGCATATATATATGGAATTTAGAAAGATAGTAACGATGACCTTATACATGAGACAGTAAGAGAGACATAGATATAAAGAACAGACTTTGGACTCTGTGGGAGAAGGCAAGGGTGGGATGATTTGAGAGAATAGCATTGAAACATGTGAAATAGATCACCAGTCCAAGTTTGATGCATGAAACAGGGCATTCAATGCCGGTGCACTGGGACAACCCAGAGGGATGGGATGGGGAGGGGGGTTGTTCAGGATGGGGGACACATAATATACCCGTGGCAGATTCATGTCAATGTATGGCAAAAACCACAATATTGTCAAGTAATTAGTTTCCAATTAAAATAAATAAATAATTTTTTTAATTTTTTATAAGTTAAAAAAAAATTTTTTTTAAATCTCCCGCCAATGCAGGAGACATGCGCTCAACCCCTTGTCTGAGAAGATCCCACATGCCATGGAGCAACTAAGCCCCTATGTCACAACTATGGAGCGGGTGCCCCAGAGCTTGGGAACCATAACACTGAGCCCATATGCTGCAGCTACTGAAGCCCATGTGCCCTAAAGCCTCTGCTTTGCAACAAGAGAAGCCACCGCAACGAGAAGCCTGTGCACCACAACTAGGGAAAAGTCCGAGCAGCAGTGAAGACCCAGCACAGCCCCAAAATTTAAAATCAAAATTTTTTTAAAAATGAGTTATGAAGCTGAAATAATATAAAATTTAGTAGGCATTATAGTGAATAGCAGTAAGACTGTGTGACAGTGTATTGTCCAACTGTTGGCCTTGACTTCTCTCTACTTTAGTCTCCTTAACTGTCAATTTATTACTATATCAATAAACATCATATATTAGATCAATAAATGTCATATCAGGGAGTCAAAAAAAAAAACTTGAATGTATTATGCTAAGTAAAATAAGTCAGAGAAAGACAAATACTATATGGTATCACTTATCTGTAGAATCCCCAAAAGCCAAAATTCACAGACACAGAAAGCAGATGGTGGCTACATGTATGTGTATGTGTGTGTGTGTGTGTGTGTGTGTGTGTGAGCAAGAGAAAAAGTGGTCAGAAGTACAAACTTGCAGATACAAGATGAATACATTCTAGTTCATGGTGATTATAGTTAAGAATACTGTATTATATACTTAAAAGTTCCTAAGAGATTCCATATTCTCCATACAGAAAACAGTTGCAATTATATGACATGATGGAACTTTTGCTAATGCTATGGTGACAAACACTTTTCAATTTATAAGTGTCCAGTGTATACACCTTCAATTTACCCAATGTTATAATCCAATTGTATCTCAATAAAGTTGGACATTTTTAAATTAAAATACTGTGCCCAAAAAACAAATATTATGACCCTTCTTTTGTCTTTAAAAGGCTGAAAAAGCAAAGACATTCCTAAGCTTAGAAATACATATCTGAAATAAAAATATGCGGAAAGAAAAATATAGGTATGATACCTAGAGAAACTGACAACTTTCTGGGAGTTTCTTGATAAAGTACAGGGATGGGAGATGCATATTTGAAACAGAAGAATAACAATGGCAATGGAGAGAAGGAAGCTTGTATTAAGACCATTCAAAAAACCTATGAGGATTTAGAAACTCTTCAGACATTATGGATAAAACACTTTCAGTTCTGAATTACTAACAAAAAGATGGTTCCAAGTAACAAAAAATTATTAAGAAAATGAGTCAGTTTAGAGGCAAATTTTTAGGCTGTGTCAACTATCCCCCCCCAAAAAAAAACACAATTATTAGAGTTATACTTTGGCAGCTGTTGTTAGGAAATAGAATAAATAAAGGTAAACCTTGTGAGGTTTACCTAAGACTATGTGAGAGTAGATGCAGAGTTTGCTGTGCTACTTGTAAATTGTAAAATTATAAAATAAGGTGAAGTCGATATAAAATAGTCAAAGGATTACTGAATAATCGTAATTGAAGGTGGGAGTACTGGTATTCCTCCATAGCTGGATGATGACAAACAGAAAATATGATAATTTATGTGCACTTTGTTTTGTAAATTAAACTAATGTGAATGATAGGGCTCTTGTATCCTGTTTTTGAAATTAATTAGAGGGAGAACAATTAGACATGCAGTGTTGTCAGCTTTGAAGATGATGGAAAAAGTCCAGGAATCAAGGAACAACAACAGCCTCCAGAAGCTAGAAAAAGCAAAGGACCTTTCATAGAGATTCCAGGAAGGAAGCCAGCCCTATTAGCCCCTTGGGATCCATGCCAGATTATAACCTAAATAATCATAAGATAATACGTGCTGTTTTAAGCTACCCAGTTTGTGGTAATTTGTCAAAGAAACCAATAAAAAAAAAAATAGAACACAGATTTTAGTTTCTTTGGATAAAATACGTAGATGCATCTATATGTTACAATTTTAAAATGGTATAATTGAGAAATAATAGATATTAGAGCTATTACATCTATGGAATAAATGGGGAAAATCTTTAAGAAATAGAAAATACTTAATCTGAGTCATGAAAAATGGTCAGAATTTTGACAGAAAGCCGCATAGAAGGCAGAGCTCACTGTATGTACAGTACTAAGGACCTAATGTGTGTAGGGCTGTGCTGTTATTCTTGGGTAGGTTTCTGGGGACTCCATAAACATAATATACATAATGATAACTATATTATTATTTTATAAGTGAGATGAAAATGCATAGATGTTAACTGTCTGACCTTACTGGTAAGGAGATGGAGCCAGTATTGAACCCTGACAGTCTGAGTCCAGAGCCCAGGACTCTAACCACAGTGTTCTTGAGTTCACAGGCTGGAAAGCCAGGAATCAATGCTTGGCATGTCCATGAAGCAACCAGGTGACCAGTACGGCACTGGGTAGAAGAGCAGGAAACTGGGTCTGAGAGGTGACAGAAGTCAGGTTCCATATAGCACTGTCAGTCACTAGAAGGACCTTGGTTCTTACTCTGAGTGAGATGAGAAGCCACTGGGTGGCATAAATAACCTGCCTTACATTTGTAAATAATTAGTCTTTCTTCAAAGTCAGAACCAAAGATGAGAGCAGAAAAAACAGTCAGAAATGAGATCTTCCAAGTTAGATAAAGATAAAGGAAAGGAGTGATGAAGACTGGAAGCACAGCCTTCAGAAATATCACACATGGAGGTTGGGGGCAACATCTAAAGAGCATCATAGGCTTCAGAGCCAGAACATGTGGTTCAACTGTTAGCCCCCAAGTTACTGTGCATGTGTGTGTATGTATCTATATACACATATATAGTCACTAAATATATATTTCCTAACTTGTTATCTAAGCCTCCAGTTCCTTTTTTAAAATAAATACAGATAATAATATATACCTTGAATGGTTACTACAAAGATCAGTTATAAAATTGTTATACAACATGTCATACAGTAGCCACTACATAATTAATAGCCATGACCATCATCATTGTCATCATCATGTGAGATGTTATAGAATGTAAACTTGAGGCTTAAAGATGCTTTTAAGTAATTTTCTCAAGATCTTACAGAGAATTAACTGGGATTTTGTTTTAAACTAAACATTCTAATACAAAACAATGGGGAGAAAAGTCTAAACTCTACCTCTGTTGGTTTGCATTCAGATACATCTCCCGCGATTACTATAATTCACATGGTCAGTGGAGAAAAGGGTGGTTATCTTCTTAAACGCACAAGCACTAGATCAGATATTAGATAGATAAGCCGAGCAAAGAAGGAATCTTCTTAAGTATGGGGATCCAAATATAGCTCTTCAGTTTGCAGAGTCACTGAGGACAGTGGAAGCAGGAGCCTTGCCTAGAGAAAATGCAATGTTTATGTGGCTCTGATGATGTGAAACAATTACCTGCACTGTTTCTCTCTTAACTTTCACAGACCTAGGTTTATCCTTTTCTTTCTTGCCATTATTTTTCTTCTCTTCTTCTTCAAGTTTGCTGCAATAAAATACAGAAGATACAAGCTAAATGCAATTTCTCATTCTCTTCAGTAACGTATTTTAAAAAGGAGTAAGAATCTTCCAGACCAAACGTCAGATTTAGTCTTCAGTACAGATTTATCCAATCAAGATGTACTGATACTTTGCCCAATAATGCAGATAAATTCAGTAGTTTACAATCATCCTTAAAAAAAAATAAACCTAGTATGCTTTTTTATCAGTATGTGAACCTTGGCTAGTATTTTTTTTTTCGGTGACTTCAATCAATGATCTGGGGAAAAAATCACAGTTGCCTTGATTTTAATTTTTAAAAAATTTTTAAATTGCTTTTTATATCTAAATAATTACCATATTAATGATGAGAGCAAGGGGTGATACCATAGCAGGTGAGGGGCTCATATTGGTAATGAATCATGTTTTAATATAGAATTAAAAATTTTAATATTTTTTCATGGAATTAATATTCAAATTGAAACTCAAGTTTTCGAGTATAATAATGATTCAAGTCCAAGAAGATTCAACAACTAACATTTTGAGGTCAGTCATGAGCCTAAAATTCTGACATTCTTGTTATTTTATACTGACATATATCATATCAGAGCTGGAAAAATCCTTAGCATTTATCACATCTAATATAGTCATCTAATACAGTACTAGCAAATCAAGCCGATAAGAGGAAAACCCTGATTTCTTGAATCTCAGGCACTTTTTATTGACTGCCCCTGTTAATCTTTCCTCTAAGGAACTATGTGAATATACTTAGATTAGACCAAGACATGTGAAAGTTAAGGGGCAATAACTCTGCACTTCTTTAAACAAATATTATTTAAATATTTCTCAGCATTTTATGTGTGAGGCTTACTAGAGGATTGAGAATCTAAAGAGGAGGTGAAGCAGAGGTGGTAATAATCCATGTCTGTATTGTCCTACTCGATGGAGCTCTGGCTCCACTCAGAAAAACAGTGGCCCAAAGACCTGGACATGGCTAAAGAAGACGACTTTTAGTAAACATCCATATGGGACCTGCCTCTTACAGATTTCACTCTCTTACAGTAAGCCACTTATCCGAGTATTTCACCTGCATATGGTAATGCCCCTGAAAAGATAAATGCAATCCATTCTATTCCATTTCTTGTTTAGGCTATTTTAGACATGTTTACACACTGACCCCAGAGACTTCTGTTCAGCTGGTTTTCCCTTAACTGGCATCTGAGTATACTCACAGAATCATAAAATGTCAGGGGTGGGGGACCAAACACTTAATCTCACCCAGATCATCAAACTTCTGGTCTCTTTTTGTTACAAATTATGATTGTCAGGTGTTAAAAACATATTTGCACTAAATTAAGACTCTTCCCATGCATTAGCTAGAAGATAGAAAGATAGCTGAATAGAGAATAACATTGTCACTGTGACTCAGTGTTACTTAATGTCTTTCCCACGTGCTTTAAAATTGTCTAGCATTCAAGTCATGGTCTATATTCTACACATTTATGGAGAAATTGAGACAGGGCTGATAAATTGTAAAGAGAATGAAGGGGAGAGAAGAGCTTAGACACTCACAACAGGCTTGCACACATGGCACACTTGTTTCCATGCATTTTGCCATCCGGGCCACGGACAGGGTCATTCTCCCTGGTGCATATGAGCATTCCGTTCCTCACCTGGTTCCGAAACTCACTGCAGAGTTCCTGGAAAATGAAGAAAATACACTCTCAGAGTGGTTTTCTACCCTTCCTACACTTCTTTCTGTTATGAAGGAGAAGTAATGCAGAGTTAAGGGGAAAAAAAGTGACTACATGTAGCAGTAAATCAGTAAGCATTTAAAAGTCTTCTTTCGTGGACTCAGAATTGTTCTGTTTAGTGGATCTGAGAATGTTTAACGTCAGCATCCTCTTGAGGGTGCTTACAATAGAGGTGCAGAGGAAGGCTGATAAAATCGGTGGAGACCAAAATAAAATATATATGTTTATGATGTGTCGCACATCACAGTCTATAAAAGCTAGGAAAGATCAAAGGGGAGGAAATTCAACAGGCCTAGAAGAGGAGGTTTCCTGGAAAAACTGAGAATATTACTAGGTCTTCATGAAAAAGAAGGAAATCCTGCCATTTACAACAATTTGGACAAACTTGAGTGTATTATGCTAAGTAAAGTAAGTCAGAGAAAAACAAGTACTGTATAGTATCACTTATCTGTGGGATCCCCAAAAGCCAAATTCACAGAAACTGAATTAGATGGTGTTTACTGTGTGTGTGTGTGTGTGTGTGTGTATGTGTGTGTGTGAGAGAGAGAGAAAGTAATCAAAGGATACAATCTTGCAGTTATAAGTTCTAGTTCATGGTGATTATAGTTAACAATACTGCATTATATATGTAAAAGTTCCTAAGAGACTAAATGTTCTCCACACAAAAGACAAATGTAATTATGTGACATGATGGAGTTGTTCACCAAAGCTTTGGTGGCAAGCATTTTCCAATTTATAAGGTACCAAATCAACAAGCTATACACCTTGCCCAATGTTGTAATTCAATTATATCTCAGTAAAGCTGAACATTTTTAAATGAATGTGCCCCCCCCGCAAAGAATATTATGAGCCTCCATTTGTCTTTAAAAGGCTGAGAAAGAAGAGAAAAAACATTTTCAAACTAAGAAATAAAGACATATCTGAAATAAAGATCTGGGGAGAGTAAATAGGAAAGTATAATGGCTGGAGAAACTGGTTGACATCTTTCTGAGAGTTACTTGACAGACAGAGTCCAGGGTTGGAGGAGGCATATTTGAAACGAGAAGAATAACAGTGGAAGTGGAGAGAAGGAGGAATGTGTTAAGATCATTCAAAAAGCTTAGAGGATTTTAGAAACTGATCAGACATTCTGGATAGAACAAATTTTCAATTCTGAATTACTAATATTAATAAAAAGATCATTCCAGGTAACAGAGTTATTGAGAAAATTAGTCAGTATAAAGGAAAACTTTTAATTGCTGTTGACTCTGCCCCCCCCCCCACACACACACCTTCCAAAATTATTAGGCTTATACTTTTGCAACTCTTGTTAGGAACTAGAATAAAGATAAACTTTCTGTAAGACTATTTGACTCTGGTGGTGGAGAAGACTCTTGATAGTCCCTAGGACAACAAGGAGATCCAACCAGTCAATCCTATAGGAAAGCAACCTTGCATATTCATTGGAAGGACTGATACTGAGGCTGAAGCACCAATACTTTGGCCACCTGATGTGAAGAACTGACTCATTGGAAAAAACCTTGATGCTGGGAAAGATTAAAGGCAGGAGGAGAAGGGGATGACAGAGGTTGAAATGATTGGATGACATCACCAGTTCAGTGGACATCATTTGAGCAAGCTCCGGGAGTTAGTGATGGACAGGGAAGTCTGGTGTAATACAGTCCATGGTGTCGCAAAGAGTTGGACATGACTGAGCAACTGAACTGAACTGAGAGTAATCCAACATAGTTTGCTCTGCTACTTGTAAAAATGTACAATTATAAAATCATGTGATATAGATTTAAAATAAAGAGTCAAAGGATTTACTTAATAATCATAATTGAAGGTGGGGATATGAGTATTCATCCATAGCTGGATCCCGACAAAGATCAAATATGATTCAGTTCAGTCACTCAGTCGTGTCTGACTCTTTGTAATCCCATGAATTACAGCATGCCAGGCCTCCCTGTCCATCACCAACTCCTGGAGTTCACCCCAACTCATGTCCATCAAGTTCATGATGCCATCCAGCCATCTCATCCTCTGTCGTCCCCTTCTCTTCCTGCCCCCAATCCCTCCCAGCATCAGGGGCTTTTCCAGTGATTCAACTCTTCACATCAGGTGGCCAAAGTATTGGAGTTTCAGCTTTAGCATCAGTCCTTCCAAAGAACACTGAGGACTGATCTCCTTTAGAATGGACTGGTTGGATCTCCTTGCAGTCCAAGGGACTCTCAAGAGTCTTCTCCAACATCACAGTTCAAAAGCATCAATTCTTCGGCACTCAGCTTTCTTCAGTTCAAGTCTCACATCCATACATGACCACTGGAAAAACCATAGCCTTGACTAGATGGACCTTTGTTGGCAAAGTAATGTCTCTGCTTTTGAATATGCTATCTAGGTTGGTCATAACTTTTCTTCCGAGGAGTAAGCGTCTTTTAATTTCATGGCTGCAGTCACCATCTGCAGTGATTTTGGAGCCCCCAGAAATAAAGTCTGACACTGTTTCCACTGTTTCCCTATCTATTTGCCATGAAGTGATGGGACCAGATGCCATGATCTTCGTTTTCTGAATGTTGAGCTTTAAGCCAACTTTTTCACTCTCCTCTTTCACTTTCATCAAGAAGCTTTTTAATTACTCTTCACTTTCTGCCATAAGGGTGGTATCATCTGCTTATCTGAGGTTATTGATATTCCTCCCAGCAATCTTGAATCCAGCTTGTGCTTCTTCCAGCCCAGTGTTTCTCATGATGTACTCTGCATAGAAGTTAAATAAGCAGGGTGACAATATACAGCCTTAACGCACTCCTTTTCCTATTTGGAACCAGTCTGTTGTTCCATGTCCAGTTCTAACTGTTGCTTCCTGACCTTCATAGAGGTTTCTCAAGAGGCAGGTCAGGTGGTCTGGTATTCCCATCTCTTTCAGAATATTTCACAGTTTATTTTGATCCACACAGTCAAAGGCTTTGGCATAGTCAATAAAGCAGAAATAGATGTTTTTCTGGAACTCTCTTCCTTTTTCCATGATCCAGTGGATGTTGGCAATTTAATCTCTGGTTCCTCTGCCTTTTCTAAAACCAGCTTGAACATCTGGAAGTTCATGGTTCATGTATTGCTGAAGCCTGGCTTGGAGAATTTTGAGCATTACTTTACTAGCATGTGAGATGAGTGCAATTATGCGGTAGTTTGAGCATTCATTGCCATTGCCTTTCTTTGGGATTGGAATGAA
This sequence comes from Bos taurus, assembly GCF_002263795.3. Lineage (NCBI taxonomy): Eukaryota > Metazoa > Chordata > Mammalia > Artiodactyla > Bovidae > Bos > Bos taurus. The sequence goes on along the minus strand of NC_037334.1, from coordinate 59,361,044 downwards.
AACTGACCTTTTCCATTCCTGTGGCCACTGCTGAGTTTTCCAAATTTGCTGGCATATTGAGTGCAGCACTTTCACAGCATCATCTTTTAGGATTTGAAATAGCTCAACTAGAATGCCATCACCTCCACTAGCTTTTATTATATGTGCACTTTGTTTTGTAAATTGAACTAATGTGGATAGGTGACGTATAGTTGATTTACAATGTTATGTTAGTGTACAGCAAAGTGAATCAATTATATATATATATATTTATATATATAACATACATTATGTATTTATATAAATATAACATTATATATATATATATAAAATACAAAAATCATATTGATTATATTCTTTGCAGCCAAAAATGAAAAGTTCTATACAGTCAGCAAAAACAAGATTGGGAGCTAACTGTGACTCAGATCATGAACTCTTCATTGCCAAATTCAGACATAAAATGAAGAAACTAGGGAAAGCCACTGGACCATTCAGGTATGACGTAAATCAAATCCCTTACAGTGGAAATGACAAATAGATTCAAGGGATTAGAGCTGATAGAGTGCCTGAAAAACTATGGATGGAGGTTTGTGACACTGTACAGGAGGCAGGGATCAACACTATCCCCAAGAAAAGGAAATGCAAAAAGGCCAAATGGCTGTCTGAGGAGGCCTTACAAATAGCTGTGAAAAGAAGAGAAGTGAAAGGCTAAGGAGAAAAGGAAAGATATACCCATTTGAATGCAGAGTTCCAAGGAATAGCAAGAAGAGATAAGAAAGCCTTCCTCAGTGATCAATGCAAAGAAATAGAGGAAAACAACAGAATGGGAAAGACTAGATATCTCTTGAAGAAAATTAGAGATACGAAGGGAACATTTCATGCAAAGGTGGGTATGATAAAGGACGGAAATGGTATGGACCTAACGGAAGCAGAAGATACTAAGAAGAGGTGGCAAGAATACACAGAACTAAACAAAAAAGATCTTCATGACCCAGATAATCACAATGGTGTGATCCCTCACCTAGAGCCAGACATCCTGAAATGCAAAGTCAAGTAGGCCTTAGGAAGCATCACTACCAACAAAGCTAACAGAGGTGATGGAATTCCAGCTGAGCTATTTCAAATCCTAAAAGATGATGCTGTGAAAGTGCTGCACTCAATATGCCAACAAATTTGGAAAACTCAGCAGTGGCCATAGGAATGGAAAAGGTCAGTTTTCATTCCAATCCCAAAGAAAGGCAATGCCAAAGAATGCTCAAACTACCACACAATTGTTCTTATCTCACACGCTAGCAAAGTAATGCTCAAAATTGTACAAGCCAGTCTTCAACAGTACATGCACTGTGAACTTCCAGGTGTTCCAGCTGGTTTTAGAAAAGGCAGAGGAACCAGAGATCAAATTGCCAACATCTGTTGGATCATCAAAAAAGCAAGGGAGTTCCAGAAAAACATCTACTTCTGCTTTACTGACTATGCCAAAGCTTTTGACTGTGTGGATCAAAATAAACTGTGGAAAAATCTGAAAGAGATGGGAATACTGGACCACCTGACCTGCCTCTTGAGAAATATGTATGCAGGTCAGGAAGCAACAGACTGGTTCCAGATAGGAAAAGGAGTACATCAAGGCTGTATATTGTCACCCTGCTTATATGCAGAGTACATCATGTGAAATGCTGGGCTGGATGAAGCACAAGCTGGATTCAAGATTGCCAGGAGAAATATCTATAATATCAGATATGTAGATGACACCACCCTTATAGCAGAAAGTAAAGAACTAAAGAGCCTCTTGATGAAAGTGAAAGAGGAAAGTAAAAAAGTTGGCTTAAGGCTCAACATTCAGAAAACTAAGATCATGACATCTGGAATTATGACATGAGGAAACAGTGGAAACAGTGACAGACTTTATTTTCGGGGGCTCCAAAATCACTGCAGATGGTGACTGCAGCCATGAAATTAAAAGGCACTTGGTCTTTGGAAGAAAAGTTATGACCAACCTAGACAGCATATTGAAAAGCAGAGACATTACTTTGCCAAGGTCCATCTAGTCAAAGCTATGGCTTTTCCAGTGGTCATGTATGGATGTGAGAGTTGGACTGTGAAGAAAGCTGAGCGCTGAAGAATTGATGTTTTTGAACTGTGGTGTTGGAGAAGACTCCTGAGAGTCCCTTGTACTGCAATGATATCAAACCAGTCCATCCTAAAGGAAATCAGTCCTGAATATTCATTGGAGGGACTGACGCTAAAGCTGAAACCCCAATACTTTGGCCACCTGATGCAAAGAACTGACTCATTGGAAAAGACCCTGATGCTGGGAAAGATTGAAGGCAGGAGAAGGGGATGAAAGAGGATGAGATGGTTGGATGACATCACTGACTGAATGGACATGAGCTTGAGTAAACTCCAGGAGTTTTTTATGGACAGGGCGGCCTGGTGTGCTGCAGTCCATGAGGTCACAAAGAGTTGGACACGACTGAGTGACCGAATGGAACTGAAAATATATATATAGAGAGAGTTCCCTGTACTATATAGTAGGTTCCTGTTAGTTATCTATTTTATTTATAAAAGAAAAGAAAGTGAAGTCGCTCAGTCGTGTCCAACTCTTTGCGACCCAGTGGACTGTAGCTTCCAGGCTCCTCCATCCATGGAATTTTCTAGGCAAGAGAACTGGAGTGGGTTACCATTTCCTTCTCCAGGGGATCTTCCTGACCCAAGGATCAAACCCAGGTGTCCTCATTGCGGGTAGACATTTTACCATCTGAGCCACCAGGGAATCCCAGTTTTTGTATATAGTAATGTGTATATGTCACTCCCAATCTCTCAGTTTACCGCCCCTCCCAACTTTGCCTCTAGGTAACTTTAAATTTGTTTTCTACATATGTGACTCTATTTCTGGTTTTTAAATAGGTTCATTTGTACCTTTTTTAGATTCCACATACAAGCAATATCATATGGTATTTGTCTTTCTGTGTCCCATAAAAATTAAACAGGGGAGCATTTACGCTAATGAGATACCTAGAGTGTTATTGTAGAGAAATCATGTCAGGGTATAATATAAGAACTTGTGAGAAAATTACCTTTGCATCTTCTCTTTTAGTCTTTGCTTTTGCTCTGTCTTCTTGCTGACTGTAAGAAATAGGAAAAAAGAGAAAAGAAATGAATCTTAATATGGTAGATTCTTAACACTCACTGGTTGATCATTCATTGCTTTCATTATTCTCAAGCAACTCCCATGATCCAGTTATAGTAGGTGTCATTTTATTGGGTAATAATTAGAATGATTTATTTCATCTCAAGAGAATGGTATTCAAGAAATAATCATTTAATTAACAAGGAAACCTATTTAGCTTCTCAGCAAATAACTTGCAATGGGACTTTCTTACTTGCTGATTCTTTTGCATTTGCAAAAGGTACAAAACTCTTCATTGCAAGTTAAGGCGTTAGTGGCTCAGTCATGTCTGACTTTTTGCTACTCAATGGATTGTAGCCCACCAAACATCTCTGTTTATGGAATTCTCCAGGCAGTAATTCTGGAGTGGGTTGCCATTCTCTTCTCCAGGGGATTTTCCAGACCCAGGGATTGAATCTGCCTGGTTGCATGCAGATTCTTTACTGTCTGAGCCACCAGGGAAGTCCCCCTCCAAAAAAAAACTCTTTATAAAGTGGTAATATTTAGCTTCTGGGAGGAGTATAGCATGATGATTAAGAAGAAAGACTCTGCAGCAAAATTGAACAAGAAACACAGAAAGTGTCAACCTGTCTGTGTCTTTGTCATCTTTAACTGTGGGAGATAGAGTGGAAGGATAGGAGAAGTAATAAGAATACTTCTCTCATAGGACTGTTGTGAGCATTACATGAGTTGATACATAGCCAAGCAATGAGAATAAGTATCTGGTATATAATAAAGGGATTGATAAAAGTGATCAATATCATCAGCATTATCAGCATTATTGAAAATTAACTCTCCAAGAACAGGCCTATGTTTAAATGAGAGTAACAGCTCTTAGCCATTTTGGAAAAGTGACAGTGTTGCAAACTGAGTTTAATATGCTCGGTCTAGAGCATAATTTGATCTATAATGCAGATAATTCAATCATATAGAGACAAAAACAATTTTTATATGTTACAATCAGCATAAATTCTCATTGATCAAATTAAAACTTAAAAAGTTGAGAACTCTATTTGTATATGCTATTAAAGTGTGCAAGAAATGACTATGGAGGAAAGCATGATTCTTAAGAAAGGCAATAGCCTTTGCTAACATATCCTTAAAATATGAGATAATAAAACTTTAATTGAATAATTTTTACATTGATGGAAGAAACTAACTAAAATAGCTCCAAAATTGTGGAGTTTCTTAAACTTCATTATTTGAAAACTGATCCAAACTTTACTATGATGATTGTAAATTGTCTGTAAGATTTAACATATTTCCCTTTCATAATGTAGTTAGAGGAAACAGCAGAGATGACCATTAGGTGGCAGTCTTACTTCCTCATCTCTGAAAGATTAATATCAAGAATAGACTGAAATAAGCCTAAAGACATGTAAATGTTACTACCAAAACAATGAGAAATCTTATCATTTTCTTCATTTTTCCTGTGCCAAAATTTATATCATCCTCATCTTCTCTGGGCCTTAATTTTTTTTCATCTATAACTTGTGATAATACCAAACCCATTACATACGGTTGCTGTAAAGATTAAATGAGACTGGGCAGCAAAGCCCTCAACAAGTATATGCAGATTATATGCATTCAATAAATGTTGGTTATGATAATTATATGGTCATTGTCATGATTTCCACGTAACAGATTTTTTTAATGTTTCCATGGCTCTCTCACACTATGGGACAAATCTCCTGGGTTATATTGCTCTCAGCTAGGGGAGATGGAATGACTGAGTCCTTTCAGAAATTCTGCGGCTGCTGCCAAGTTGCTTCAGTCATTTCCGACTCTGTGCGACCCCATAAACAGCAGCCCACCAGGCTTCCCCGTCCCTGGGATTCTCTAGGCAAGAACACCGGAGTGGGTTGCCATTTCCTTCTCCAATGCATGAAAGTGTAAAGTGAAAGTGCAGTCGCTCAGTCGTCTCCGACTGTTAGCGACCCCATGGACTACAGCCTACCAGGCTCCTCTGTCCATGGGATTTTCCAGGCAAGAGTACTGGAGTGGGTTGCCATTGCCTTCTCCTTCAGAAATTCTAGGCATATAGAAAATAGAATATCCCTTGGGACAAAGAGCAAAAGACTTAAGGAAAATCATTGACTCCGGTTTTTGTCTATTGAGAATAGAGTCATACTTTAGTCCCTATAAATGGGGTATTGAACTCCTGCACAATAAAATCATCATTCCTGAAGCAGTCCTTCTCTAACTATTGCAGAGTTCATCTTCATGTTGTATCCAAATCTGTCTCCCTGTATCTCTCATCAGTTTTAATCCTGTTGCTTGCGGTCACACAGAATGAGTAGAAAGAAAAATAGTGAACCAAAACAAAAAATTCCTAAAATCCGCTGTATACCATAATGATATCAATGTATATAATCTCATGTATTTCCTCTTTCAGTTAATAATCCTTCATAAAACTAAAAGCATTTAGTGTGGTTTTCACAGAGTAGTCTCTGCTCTGAAAAAAAGATCTTTCTGAAATGTCCTGAAATGATTCTGTATTCTTTGCGTCACAGAAGTTATCATCTAAAAATTCTCCATTTGTTTTTTAGTTTTGGATTTGTTTTGTTTATGTTTTTCAGTTCATTTAAATGTGACACAGAAAAAAAGGCTAGCTATGCCTAAGTGGAAAATGTGTTATTCATAATTATTTGAAAACTTCCCTTAGCAGTTCCCTGCCCCCAAGCCTCAGAAGCCCTGGGCTCTACTCACAAGAAGGCCTCACACATGGAGCAGGTGTTGCCATGCATCTTCCCATCTGGGCCCTGGACGGGATCGTTCTCTCGAGTACAGAGAAGCTGTCCATTCTTCCTGGATTTGCGGTATTCCCTGCACAGCTCCTGTGAAATCAAGGAGGGAAGTCTGAGCTGTTGAACACAAGTTGGATCAGATTGCAAAAAATCCTGAAGTTTAGACTTTTTTTCTCAAATGGGGTTCAGCAGTTGGTAAATTTTAGAATAACTTTGAGGACACAAGCAATTTTAAATGATGGAAGTTATAGACCCTCAACCTAGAAACAGTTATCTATGTAAATGTGTGCATGCACACATATAAACAAATACACAAACACAAACTATATTCGTGTTTCATACGGTTTTAGAGAATTTATGGGTGCCCTGAATGCCACCTATGGATCCCAGGTCCATATGCCTCTGACTTGTTGCAGAAGTTCCTCTTACCTCAAAGGAAGTTGTGGTCTCAGTTTGTCTTTTATTTCTTGATTCACCTTCCTTCTTTTTCTTTTCTTTTTCTTCTGCTTGGCTAAAAGAGAGTCATTTAAAGAGAAATGAGTAAGAATTCTAGACTATCCAGGTTGAAAGTGATCTAAAGTACTCAAATATTTGATTATTACAGTTGATATAAATTATGAACTAGGTATGCACTGTTGGGCATATTGATATGTTTGCTAGTGATCTGTCACATGATTTCCGATGATTTCATATCCCACTCCACAAGGGTGTGATCCTTGTTTCAGATCATTTACACTCCCATGGGAACTCAACCAGCAAGTAATACGCAAGAATCATTCTTGGATTCTTACAACATTGTGCTAAAATGTGCCACACACACACACATACAAACGCCATTGACAAGAAACAGACACAATTTAAGAAAGAGAATAAAGCTCCCAAAGAGAGAGAGATGAAGCAGAAAGGACAGAACCCTCCCTCATTTTCCCAGCAGCCGCTCTACTCACAAGAAGGCCTCACACATGGAGCAGGTGTTGCCATGCATCTTCCCATCTGGGCCCTGGACGGGATCGTTCTCTCTGGTGCATGGGAGTTTCCCATTTCTCACAAACTGGCGGTATTCACTGCACACCTCCTGCCAAAATAGAGAAGGTAATCTAGAAATACATTTCATCCCCATTCAAAGCAGAAGTTCAAAGCATCTCCACTGGTAGAAACTAATCTTTTGAATCCAGGACTTTAGTTGTGTTTCTCTCAAATATAAAATTCAACTCAAGGAACAGAACTCATGATTTGCTAAGAGACGGAAACAAACAAGACATCAGAGGATGCATAATAAAAGAGGGAGGCAAGTAAACTCTACTAGACATAGGATGAAACAAGTACACACATACAGGTCCAAGAAAATCTGAGAACCCAAATGTTGGGACCATGAAATCTGATTGTGGAAATCAGGGAAGATGTTTTCTGGGAATTACAATAATTTGAGTGAGACTTTGAAGAGTAAGTAGAATTTTCCTGGTTAAGAAATAGATTGAGAAATATACATTTGAGATTGCTAAAATGAGCTGAGGGGCACATGTTGGAGACTACATGGCATATATAGCAGCATATGAATTTCTGAACAGCAGTACGGAGCCAAATAAGAGAGCTAAGGAGACTAAAATGCATCCTTCAGTTGATAATGAGTGATTTGTGCATTTTAAGAAGATAAGTATTACGATCTGGTTGATATTTTGAAACTTTAGTCCAGCTGTGTTAGGGAGAATGGCTGGATAAGGAAAAAAAAATTAGAAAAGGAGGATTCAACTTTTATCATTTAAACAAGTTATGATAACTTACATAGGTCCATGAAAATGAATATTGTAGCATTTCAAAGGTAAAAACCATGTTTTTTCCAGGTGTGCAAGGTATTTTTTAACCCAACTCAGAGGTGAAATTTCAAAAATTCACCTGTAGAAAATACACACCAAGTGTCTCTGAAAACTGAGTAGCAAAAGCTAGTCCAGTCTGTTACATGATAAAAGTAGAACTAGTACTCAATTTTTTTTCCCAGACTGCAAATAAGTCCTTTTCATTGTACAGAGTTAGTTTCTGAAGCAGCAAAAATTGATCAATCTGCCATAGCATGCATCTCAATGTCATCTCTAGATTGAAGGGTTAAGGTTTTCTGGGGATTTTTGCAGGGCAGTATGCCAGCATTTAGGTTCTTTGAAGTGTGTTCAAATTATAGTCTACTCACTGCATATGAGGGTGCTTTTCCAGATTCTCTTTTACTTCTTGCTTTTGCTTCAGCCTTTTTCTTTTCTTCAGCTTCTGCTTGGCTGAATGAGGGGGTGGAAAAAGGACAGATCCATAGAACCAAACCCAGGCAATGGCTTCTCCATGTTCCTGCACCGCTAATCTGTCCTCCCTCCTTAGGAAGAAGCAACGTGGCCCCTTTATCACTACATATTAATGAGAAACAGCACACAACAGCCTCCACTGTGGTAAAGTACCATATCTTCTTCATAGTTTCTGCTTAACATTGAAATAAAGATAGCAATACTGGGAGACTTGCTTTCCGAAAATAACCTTTCTTGACCATGCTCAGAAAAGGAACATCATCGGCATTCATCAAGGAGATACCAAAACTACTAGCTTGGTGACATTATACCTGGAGGCTGAAAGTGGCCTTAACAGAGCACACCGACTGGTCCCCTTGTTTCACAGACACAAGGTGAAGTAGTGAGGGCTTTGCTTATAATCTCAGGATATGACCACAACTAACCAAGAGCTTTCATCTCAAGTCTATGTTCAATCTACCACCTCATGTACACCCTAGATTTATTAATTCAATTTATATGTACTGCCTACTCATGACTGTGTTATCTATAAGGAAATGTAGGATGGATAGAAAAAGATTAATAATTGCCATACCTTGATAAGCCAAATGAGCCTGTTTGTTCTATACAATGGAATTGTATGATATGTACAGTTAATTGATGGTATTTCAACTATACATGGTTGTCGGTCAAAGCAAAAGGTCAAACTAAATGTAGTGAACTACTTAATCTGAACTCAATCAAATAAACTGAGCCCAATCCCAGATTTTGAAACCAAACTCAATTATAACTTACTAAGAAATGTCACATTATAAAAAGCAACATGTACTGTTATTTTATGAGTTCATGGATGTTTCATGGACAACTTTAATAATCAATTTCTGTAGTTTATGTGTTAATTTGGGGAAGACTAAATGCCTATAAACTTGTAGCTTCAGCAGTAGGAGAATTTGATATTTGTGTAAATCAGGATGTTCCAGTGCGAAGGAATAGATGTGGGGGAAACAGACATCTTGGCATAAATAGCTCTAGATACGTACTCCCGCCTCTATTATTAACATTCTCTGTGTAACTTCTGTAGCTCCCTCCCCAGTTCTGAAAACAGGCTAGTTCTATTAAATTACTGTAGGATCCTTTTACTCCTCAACATTCTAAAAGTCTATACTCACTAGAAGGCTAGACACATGGAACACAGGTTGCCATGCATTTTCCCATCTGGTCCACGAACAGGGTCGTTTTCTCTGGTACAGAAAAGTACTCCATTCTTGGCACGATCCTGATACTCAATGCACAGTTTCTGAATAATGGAAATCAGACAGTTTAGAGATGGTTCTTTGTTTATAAATGTATGATATTCTTTATAAATGTATGATATTCTTTATCAAAGATGTTAGAAAAGAGGAATTAAGGATCAAAATAAAACTTTTAGGGTTTAGAATTTTCTAAAATTTGTGATATTTCTCCTTAAAAGATTCATTCACTTAAGTATTCAACAAATGTATTAAGTTAGAGGGATTAAATATGAATGTGATTTGGCCCTTTTATGTTGAATGAAGAGGATAAGGGATTACAATATGAAAAGCTAAGGGATATGACACATGTTTAAATTAAGTGTGCACAATGGCACTCCACTCTGGTACTCTTGCCTGGAAAGTCCCATGGACAGAGGAGCCTGGTAGGCTGCAGTCCATGGGGTCTCGAAAGAGTTGGACACGACTGAACGACTTCACTTTCACTTTCATGCATTGGAGGAGGAAATGGCAACCCATTCCAGTATTCTTGCCTGGAGAATCCCAGGGACAGCGGAGCCTGGTGGACTGCCGTCTGTGGGGTCTCAGAGTCGCACACGACTCAAGCGACTTAGCAGCAGCAGCATAAAGGAAAGAATGATTCAAGGAAGTTCCCAGAAGAATTTATACATGAGTTGTATCTTTAGAATGTGTCTAGGAAAACAATGTGGCAAAAATGAACTCCAGGAGGAATTATGGTATGCAAAGCCAGAGGCATAAAGGAATAGGTTATTTTCAGATAATCTATCACAGCCATGAGTACAATGCTGCTGCTGCTGCTGCTGCTAAATCGCTTTAGTCATGTTCGACCCTACAGACGGCAGCCCACCAGGCTCTGCCGTCCCTGGGATTCTCCAGGCAAGAACACTGGAGTGGGTTGCCATTTCCTTCTCCAATGCATGAAAGTGAAAAGTGAAAGTGAAGTCGCTCAGTCGTGTCCAACTCTTAGCAACCCCATGGACTGCAGCCCACCAGGCTCCTCCATCCATGGGATTTTCCAGGCAAGAGTACTGGAGTGGGGTGCCATTTGGCTAAAGAATTATCAGGACACAAAGAGGAAGGTTTGGGAACTGGTCAAAAGGAGAATTTGAAGATAAGTCAGAAGCAGACCACTCAACTTTGAAAAGACTTCTGCACTTTATTCATTGGAAACAGGAAAACAATATTTATAGCAGAGAAAAATCTAATCAGATTTTTGTTTTAAAAAGTTTGTCCAGTCAGATATGTGGAGGGTTTAGGTGACTAAAGGCTGAAGTTAGGGAAACTATAGAAGACAAGGGAGGGATGGAGAGGGAAGGAAGGAAAAGAGAAGAAGGAAGAAACTGAAAATGAAACATAAAAGGATAGCTGGGGGGCATTTGATAGCTAAAATCAAAAGGCCTTTGTAACACAGAATTGAAGGGAGAAAGCAACTGAAACTGAGACCTTAACAATAAGAGTTACATGAAGACAGAAGGTGGACTAAGGGAGTGAGCTATTTGAAGTAGAGTTTCTTCATGGAGTGAAATGGCCCAGTATACTTTAAACATTAGATTTCCATAATGCCATTGGTTCATGGATGTTTCCTACTCTGAAAACAACATGGAAGATGAATCTTGAGGATTGAGGAGGATGCTGGCTAGAAGTATAGAGACCAGGCAGGATGCCTATGCATCAGTGCAAAGGAAAGCTGGTAGGTGTCTGAGCTAAGATGGTGAGTGAGTGAGTGAAAGTCGCTCGGTCGTGTCCGATTCTTTGCAACCCCATGGGCTATATACAGTCCATGGAATTCTCTAGGCCAGAATATTGGAGCAGGTAGCCATTCCATTCTGGAGTAAAAGACACACACACACACCCCTATAAAAGTCATAACTAAGTTGATCAAACTAATCCTTACCTCAGTATCTCTTTTAGCTTTTTCATTAGCCTTTCTCAAGATTTCATCTGCTTTATTTTTTTCTTCTGAAAATTGCTGTTTGCTGAAGACAGAAACGAAAAGGGGAATGAATATAGATGTTTTGAATCTTCAAGCAGTAAAACAGTCATTTGGATGCAGGTAGAAACAAACAACTAAGTGTTCCTGAGTTTTAGAACAAACATTTTCAAATCACCCTGAAGCCCTGATTAAATTGAAATCTTTATTATTTTCCCAAAGAACCCCTTTCATTTTGCCTTCAAGTTTGCTGTTTGCCATTTCTTCCCGTTGTAGCAATCTTTTTTTTTTCTTTTTTTGTCATCTTCTCTTTTAAATCTCCCCCAACTTAAATTCTACCTTCTTTAAGAAGACATCCCATACCTCAGAGTAGAAATGAGTTATACATCTTTTACTGTGTTTTCATATTGGATATTCTTCTCTTATAGGATAGTTTTCATTCTCTTTGGCAGAGAGAGTGTGTGTGCATGCACACACACATGTGCACATGTGCACACACATCCATGTATTGCTGTTAGCCTTAAAAAAGCTTCTTGAGAGCCGGGATCTTTGTCCATACATTCATCCATTATTTATTCGACATTTGGTTAGTAATTATTTGCTGGCAAGCATTAGATAGCACCCTGGGCATAGAGTACTTTGCAATATGAGCACATATTCTATCTTCTTAGAACTACGGACAAGTAGAGCAGAGTGATAGTCGATAGATAGTACTGGAAATAATTATACAAATATAAACTATTAAGATTGTTATGAAACTATTAAATGTTATAAAGACTGAGTTTAATCAGTGATTTTAAGAGATCTTATCCAAAGAAGTATAATTTTGATATGAAATACACAGAAGAGACATTAGTTGACCAACAGAAGAACTAGCAGTTCAGAGGAAAGAGCTTATAGAGTTCAAGGACCTGAAAGAAAGTGTGATGAGACCTTTCCTGAGCCATCTTTATATATGTCCTCATTTATGTGTTGTGGGATTTGCTCTCTTCCCAGGGCCAGATGTCCAAGATGAAAAGATAGTTAATCTAGTTCACATATGAACATGAATTTTTTTGTGGGCATCCCATCTATTCTGCCACAGTGGGGTAATGTATGTATGTGTGTGCTCAGTTGCTTAGTCACGTCCACCTCTTTCGCGACCCTAAGGACTGTATAGCCCTCCAGGCTGCTTGCTCTGTCCATGGAATTCCCCAGGCAAGAATACTGGAGCAGGTTGCCATTTCCTACTGCAGGGGATCTTCCTGACCCAGGGAACAAATCCACATCTCTTGTGTCTCCTGCATTGGCAGGCAGATTCTTTACCACTGCACCACCTGAGCAGCCCTAATGTGGTAATAACTGAAGGAAAATAATCAGTCCTGGTGCCTACTTTTAACTCTCGATCTGTACATAGGTTTGCAAAGAGTGGGACATGACTGAGCACATGCATACTATGACTAGCTCACAAGAAGGCTTACAAAGGTGATGGGAAGAAATGGTAACAAGTATTTTGTGATCCAGTCATCTTACTGGAAACTAGAATCCACTTGTATTAAAAAAGAAATATTAGAGCTTGCTTGTTAGGTGGCATTATGATTTGTAGAGAATATAACATTGCTCAGATGTTCTCAACAGCAAATCTTCCCATAAACACTGTTCTTATCCCATCATTTTAGTCAATCTTTACTTCACCTTTGAGTCACTCCAAAGAAACCACGTCTATACTTACAAAATTTCAGCACACAGGGCACATTTGTTGCCATGTATCCTGCCATCAGGGCCACGGATAGGGTCACTTTCCCGTGTACAGAAAAGTCTTCCATTTCTCACTTGATTTTCATATTCCTTGCAAAGATCCTTTAAAAAAGACAAGTAATTACATTTAGCACTTTCCTACCCTTTAACCTAGAAAAATGTACATCATGTATTTATTTTCAAAGAATGTTATATCCAGAAGGTGTTCATAAACACATATATTAAGGAGAGTTAATGAGAAAATAGAAATTATATTGTCAAATTACTTGGTACTTGTATCTACTGTGTGGTTCATATACTAAAAGGTAAAAGAGCCTAGGAAAGAATCAGGCTGAGGAAATATTTTCTAAGATCAGATAGTTACTGTTAACTTGCAAATCTGTGAAAAAAATAAAAGGTCTGTCATGGGGTTCCAAAAGAATAAGAACATAACAAAACATAGCAGCCAAGACAAAAGAAATGTTGCCAATAAGCAGAATATAGAATCTGTGAGATAAGATATTTAAGAGCTGCTTAATAGAACAAGTCAAGAACAATCTGCATAATCTGCAAGGGAAAAGAAATAAGATGGCATCCAACAGTATGCTTACTCTGTTTTTCACTCTGTGGATCATTTTAATTTACTCTTCCTCATCAGTGCTCATTTCTAACACTGCAGGTGGAAACCTCAGAGAGTGAACCTAATTTTCTTCACTTTTCACTTAGAATTGTGGGCCATCAAGACTAATCTTTATCTTTTCTTGCTGTTCAGTTGCTCAGTCATGTCCAACTATTTGTGACCCCATGGACTACAGCATTCCAGGATTCCCTGTCCTTCACCATCTCCTGGAGTTTGCTCAAGATCATATCCATTGAGTCAGTGATGAAAACCAACCATCTCATCCTCTGTCGTCCCCTTCTACTCCTGCCCTCAATCTTTCCCAGCATCAGGGTCTTTTCCAATGAGTCGGCTCTTCCCATCAGGTGGCCAAAGTATTGGAGCTTCAGTTTCAGCATCAGTCCTTCCAATGAATATTTACAGTTGATTTTCTTTAGGATTGACTGGTTTGATCTCCTTGCAGTCCAAAGGACTCTCAAGAGTCTTCAGCACCACAGTTCGAAGGCATCAATTCTTTGGCACTCAGTCTTTTTTATCATCCACCTCTCATACCCATATATGACTACGGGAAAAAACATAGCTTTGACTAGATGGACCTTTGTAGGCAAAGTAATATCTCTGCTTTTTAATACTCTGTCTAGGTTTGTCATAGCTTTTCTTCCAAGGAGCAAGCATCTTTTAATCTCATGGCTGCAGTCACCGTCTGCAGTGATTTTGGAGCCCAAGGAAATAGTCTGTCGCTGTTTCCATTGTCTCCCCATCTATTTGCCATGAAGTAATGGGATGGGATGCCATGATCTTTGTTTTTGAATGCTGAGTTTTAAGCCAGCTTTTTCACTTTCCCCTTTCACTTTCATCAAGAGGTTCTTCAGTTCTTCTTCGCTTTCTGCCATAAGGGTGGTGAAATCTGCATATCTGAGGTTACTGATATTTCTCCCGGCAATCTTGATTCCAGCTTGTGCTCCATCCAGCTTGGCATTTCATATGATGTACTCTGAATATAAGTTAAATAAGCAGGGTGACAACATACAGCCTTGACATACTAAAGGATTACTGGTCCCATTTTGGAACCAGTCTGTTATTCCATGTCTAGTCCTAACTGCTGCTTCTTGATCTGCATACAGATATCTCAGGAGGCAGGTAAGGTGGTCTAGTACTCTCATCTCTTTAAGAATTTTCCACAGTTTGTTGTGATCCACACAGTCAAAGGCTTTAGCATAGTTAATGAAGCAGAAGGAGGTTTTCTTCTGGAATTCTCTTGCTTTTTCTATGATCCAGCAGATGATGGCAATTTTCTAAATCCAGCTTGTATATCTGGAAGTTCTCACTTCACTGTTGAAGCCTAGCTTGAAGGATTTTGAGCATTATTTTGCTAGCATGTGATATGAGTGCAATTGTGTGATAGTTTGAATATTCTTTGGCATTGTCTTTCTTTGGGAATGAAAACTGACCTTTTCCAGTTCTGTGACTACTGCTGAGTTTTCCAGATTTGCTGGGATACTGAGTGCAGCACTTTCACAGCAACATTTTTAATGGTTTGAAATAGCTCAGCTGGAATTCCATCACCTCTACTATCTTTGTAGTGATGTTTCCTAAGGCCCACTTGACTTCACACTTCAGGATGTCTGGCCTTAGGGGAGTGATCACACTATCATGGTTATCTGGGTTATTAAGATCTTTTTTGTATAGTTCTTCTGCGTATTCTTCCACTCATTCTCAATTTCTTCTGCTTCAATTAGGTGCATACCATTTCCCATTTCTGTCCTTTATTGTGCCCATCTTTGCATGAAATGTTCCCTTGGTATCTCTAATTTTCTTGAAGAGATCTCTAGTCTTTCCTATTCTATTGTTTTTCTATTCTTCTGTTTTTCTATTGTCTTTCCTATTCTATTTTTTTGCATTGTTCACTTAAAAAGGCTTTCTTATCTCTCCTTGCTATTCTCTGGAACTCTGCATTCAGATGGGTATATCTTTCCTTTTCTCCTTTGCCTTTTGTTTCTCTCCTTTTCTTAGCTATTTTTAAGGCCTCCTCAGACAGCCATTTTGCCTTTTGTATTTCTTTTTCTTAGGGGTGGTTTTGATCACCACCTGTACAATGTTATGGACCTCTGTCCATAGTTCTTCAAGCACACTGTCTATCAAATTTAACCCCTTGAATCTATTTGTCACTTCCACTGTATAATTGTAAGGGATTTGATTTAGGTCATATCTGAATGACCTAACGTTTTCCCTAGTTTCTTCCATTTAAGCCTGAATTTGGCAATAAGGGGTTCACAATCTGAGCCACAGTCAACTCCTGGTCCTGTTTTTGCTGATTGTTTAGAGCTACTCTATCTTTGGTTATAAAAAATATAATCAATCTGACTTAGGTATTGACCATCTGGTGATGTCACAGTGCAGAATCGTCTCTTGCTATTACCAGAGTGTTGTCTTGGCAAAACTCTGTTAGACTTTGTCCTGCATTATTTTGTACTCCAAGACCAAACTTTCCTGTTATTCCAGGTATCTCTTGACTTCCTGCTTTTGCTTTCCAATCCCCTATGATGAAAAGGACATTTTTTTTTTTTTGGTATTAGTTCTAGAAGGTCTTGTAGGTCTTCATAGAACTGTTTAACTTAAGCTTCTTCAGCATTAGTGGTTGGGGTATATACTTGGATTACTGGGACATTGAATGGTTTGCCTTGGAAATGAACTGAGATCATTCTATGGTTTCTGAGATTGCACCCAAGTACTGCATTTTGGACTCTTGCTGACTAAGAGGGCTATTCCATATCTTCTAAGGGATTCTTGCCCTCAGTAGTTCAGTTCAGTTCAGTTCAGTCACTCAGTCATGTCCAACTCTTTGCGACCCATGAATTGCAGCACGCCAGGCCTCCCTGTCCATCACCAACTCCCAGAGTTCACTCAGATTCACATCTATCGAGTCAGTGATGCCATCCAGCCATCTCATCCTCTGTTGTCCCCTTCTCCTCCTGCCCCCAATCCCTCCCAGCATCAGAGTCTTTTCCAATGAGTCAACTCTTCGCATGAGGTGGCCAAAGTACTGGAGTTTCAGCTTTAGCATCATTCCTTCCAAAGAAATCCCAGGGCTGATCTCCTTCAGAATGGACTGGTTGGATCTCCTTGCAGTCCAAGGGACTCTCAAGAGTCTTCTCCAACACCACAGTAGTAGATATATCTATTTAGAAAACCTAAGAAGGTTGCGACTTAATCCCCAAATTTGGAAGAAGTCTATATCCACAAATTTCCTGATTGATGCTTTCAGTATTTTTCAGTATTTTCAGTATTTCTCTCTGTGTTTTCAAAATTCTATTAGATGAGGGCCATAAATGTATACACATAAATATATATATGTGTGTATACATATATATATATAATTCTATTTGGTGAGGGCATATATATATGTATATATGAATAATGATGTATATAAGTAATGTTTTGGAATAAATATATATTTTAAACTTTTTATATATTTATAATATATATAATTAAATAAAACTATTTTGGCATATATATGTATATATCGAATCACTATGATGCATACCTGAAACTAGTGTGATACCATATGTTAATTATACTTCAATTAAAAACCTTATTTAATAAAAGAATGCGATTTGGAGTCAGAAGTGAAATGAAATTGTGGCTCTAACTCACTGGGAAACCATAGCAAAGTCCCCTCACCTTTGAGACTTCAGTCTCACTACCAACACAAAGGAGGTTTTCAGAACAGCTGCTCTTTAGGACCTTTCCTAGATCTAGTATTCTCTAATTAAAAAAAATAACTCACATTTCACTAGGATACTTTAAAAGAGAATCTAATGAGAAGATACTTGTTTTTGGAGGAGTAATAGGTATGCTCTCAACTTCCTGATTGTAACAATCTAGGAATACAGACACAGAAGACTGTCATCTGATAATCATAGCATGGTAATAAAATTAATGCTCAATGGTTCCCATAAAAGAAACAATGATAATTTCAGTTTATAAGTTATGATTCATCAAGGAGATTCTAAAGACATACTGTGTGATCAACCCACTGACAGGTTAATCATGGGGTAAATATTGAGCCATCACTCTAATGCAGTCCCATTCAACAAAATCACATCTAATGACCCCATCAAAACAATGACCCCAGCCATTGAGAGTAAAAGAAGGAAAAGTAGCTGAGACAGGATGAAAGACAAGAGAAAAGGAACTGTCTGTTGATAAGTAATGCAATATTGATCTCACAAGATGACCCAAAGTGTTAAACTGACATTTAACAACCACCACAAAAGAAGTGTTTTTGAAATCTCAGTGAGTGTTGAACAAAGTATTGATAATTATGAGTGTTCTGTGTTTCTTAAACTCTGAGTGCCCTATTTAGGGTGGGACATTTGATTCGTTGAATTGCATTATGAAGTGGAAGTTCAGCTCTTAACTACCAAGAATTGGACCTGCATGTCCCTTTAGGAAAATACAGGCCCTACAATCCGCAAAAATAGTATCCTTATATTAGCACAAAAGAGCGCAGGACACAGAATTGGAATCCAACAGGAGGGTGCGATTGAAATCATTTACCCAGCCTCCATATGTTACTAATAAGAAAATTGAGACATGGACAGAAGAGATGAGTTGCTCAGTTTGACACACTGAGAGCAGGACTAAAACTCAAGTGTCCTCACTTTTCAGCAAAAGACTTGGCTGTTGTCTGGTCACTCAGTCATGTCTGACTCTTTGTGACCCCATGGACTGTAGCCTGCTAGGCTCCTCTGTCCATGGGAATTCTCCAGGCAAGAATACTGGAGTAGGTTGGCATTTCCTTCTCCAGGGGACCTTCCCAACACAGGGATTGAACTCATGTCTTCTGCATTGGCAGGTGGCTTCTTTACCACTGAGCCACCAGGGAACCTTATTACCAAAATAACTACCATCATTTTCATTGACAGTAAGGTTTAATAACCTTGGTGATTTAAGAAATCCAGGCTACGTTACCTACAATGAGTATTCAATTAACAAAAAGAATAATTTTTTTATATTAGATTGAAAAGCTAAATCATCAAATAATTTGAAAAATCCTTAATTTTAAAGGTATTTTAAAAACCACAATATCAGTATTTGAAGTTTTTGTTTAATTAGAAGCATGACCTTTACAAATGCAGGCCTCTCTGAACATAATAACCATAATGGAAAAATGAATAACTAACTTGCATTAGTAGGATTATACAAAGACACCAGTGAATATACTGTTTAAAAGACTCTGGAATTGTTTTAAAGTTATTTCTGTCAAATTTATATTATATTGCTTTTTAAACTAACCTAGTCAAAGCAAAAGTAATTTAAGCCAAAGAGAAGACTGGTGGAAATGAAATAGTATTTAATTTGTATAAATTTTGTCTTTTTTTTTTAAGCAAGGACAGAAATTGCATATTTTGAGCTTTAGGTGGGAAAAGCTATTTTAAAGTTGAATCTAATGATTAATATACTAGGAAGATTATTCTAGGAGTAGTATAGCAGGAATTCAACTTGGGGAACTTTAAGGAAAAAAAGCTCAATATAATAATGGACAGTGACATTACTGAATTACCTTAAAGGTTCAAGTGTAAGTTGTTAATATTTATGTCCACAGGAACTAAATTATGTTGATGAGAAATTTACCTTTTCAGCACTACGTCGAATTCTAGTTTCATTTTCTCGCTTGGCATTTTCTTCAGCTTCTTTTAAGCTGTTAAGAAAACAGTTGATTGATTTATGACTGTATCAGATTTTCAATGTCCAGTTCTGTGCTAAGCAGTTCTATACCCTGTGCTCTAGCTTGCTAAACCCATCCACTTACATGAGACAAGCTTTCCCCTGTCTCAAATGTTTGAGCCAGAAAATTGCCAGAGATAAGGGTGGGTGTGAAACTGACTCACTGACAGTCAATTAGAAGCTTTGTTCTGTAAAACTGGATGGGTGTGGCTACTTGATTGACAAACATAAGACTGTCAGGAAAACTTGCTTTAACAAGCAGAACCAAGAGCTTTAAAACAATCCTGTGACAAGCGTGAAACCGAACTAAGCATCTGAAGTACATGTTGTCAAACACACCCTTATGTATAGCTTTTTATACCTTGTAAAGCATTTGTTTGTCTTCATGTAGAAGCACCCTTGTCACTAAAAAGTTACATTGAACAAAGCTTGGAAATCCTTTCAGATCTATTATATAATTGCAATCTTATCTTAGAAATAGGCATGACTATCTTAGTTCTATGGAGCAAGAAACCAACCAGGAGTCAAGGAGGTCAAATTCTCTTTTTTAGCTAGGGAATGAAAAGAAACACAAAATCACAGAATTAGGGCAGGTTTGAGCACTAAAAGTACATGCCTTGTAGATAAGAAAGTGGAAATGAGGATGATTTCCTGTCTGGAAACCAGTTAGTCTCTGCTTTGTAAACCTGAGAGGACACGCCCTTGAAATCCACAATGTGCTGTGCTTAGTCTGCTCAGTCGTGTCTGACTGTTTGCGACCCCATGGACTGTAGCCCATCAGGCTCCTCTATCGATTGGGATTCTCCAGGCAAGAATACTGGAGTGGGTTGCCATGCCCTTCTCCAGGGGATCTTCTCAACCCAGGGATCGAACCCAGGTCTCCTGCATTGCAGGCGGATTCTTTACAGTGTGAGCCACCAGGGATACCCAAGAATACTGGAGTGGATAGCCTATCCCTTCCCCAGGGGATCTTCTTGGCCCAGGAATTGAACCTGGGTCTCCTGCGTTGCAGGCAGATTCTTTACCAGCTGAGTTACCAGGGAAGGCCTGAATTCTACAGTAGCATACTGTGATTTCCAAAGACAGGTGCAAAGTTCTTTAATCTGTTGAGTCTTTCTCTGTCGTGATCTTAAAGATGCAACAATGTAAGCAGAGCATTTAAGGCTTTCTAACACACAGATTAGAGAGTCTGTGCTTTGTTTAACAGCCAGAATATTAAAGACTACCTGGATCTTATTCATATCTGGGGCTCAGTGTTCAGAGTAGCATCAGGCACTGAGAGAAAGATTAACCCAAGAGTTCTTCCCTTTCACAAAGCCCACCCCACCTTTTATACAACTAATACATTTAGGCACACGACATAATTATTTTCAACTGCCATTTTCAGAAAGAGTATCTACACATGCCTGAATAAAGCAGTGCATGTCAAATTACTTATTTAGATTATTCCAGAAGAGAGCACCTTTTAAATTTTGAAATATTGTGCCTTAAACAACACTATGCATTTAAGTCATTATAATTAAAGAAATTAACAGTCTTGAATTAGATAACTAGTACAACCACTTTATCCACTCCCTTTAAGAAACATTATCAGATAATATGAAATAGAAAGAGAAGACACTGTGGAAGCAGGGACCATTTCACCCTATAAAGATCAAGGATAACATGCTTCAGGAAAAGGACTTTCTTGCTCTGTGGGGTGGTTCTCAGAACACCAACCAAGTGCATTCTCAACAGACTCACCTGCGAGCCTGCGAGGGGGTGAGGATACTTACAAAAGCTCAGCGCACATTGCACACTTGTTGCCGTGCGTCCTTCCGTCAGGACCAAGAACTGGATCATTTTCCCTCGTGCATCCAAGTCTTCCATCCCTCACATAAGGCCGAAAATCACTACATATATCCTGAAGAACAGAGAAAGGAACGTGACATTTACCATCCTGATGGTAATGCTTACAACACTGCCTTCAGAAATTTTATAGAGCCCAGTGGCCCTCTGCCCAGGACACACCAGCTACCTGGAGCAGTGCCAGTGTGTAGAAGCAGGTCATTAAGTGCTGTGTAATTCACATGGTTAACTATAGAGCTCATTTACTTGTTTATTCATTTGTTAGTAAACGTGGATAGCCTGTGATGTGCTAGAACCAAGTTAGAACACAGTCCTCGCCCTGAACTCGTTCACAATCTACTGGGTGATACCAAGAGACTTTTAAAATACAGTGTGCTGCAGAGAACTGTATTGAGTATCCTATGATAAACCATAATGGAAAAGAATATTAAAAACAATGTGTGTGTGTATCTGAATCACTTTGGTGTACAGAAGAAAAAACTGATACAACATTGTAAATCAACTGTACTTCAATTTTAAAAAATGAAAAAAATATAGTTTAAATGAATCTGAGGAAAAAAAAAATACAACGTGTTAAATGTCTCGGTGGAGGTAACCTCAGGTGCTGCACTTGCATATTGGAAGGTCACCAGACTTTGACTCGGGAAAATCATCCCACTATAAAAAATCAAGTGTGAGGTGTACGAGGCACTCACTCACTTCCCCTATTATCACAGGCTCACAGAATTTTAGCATCAAAAGATGGTATGTGATCCAATTCTCATTGTAGATATGGAAACACTGGTAAAGTGTGGTTGAGTAATCTGCCTGAGATCCTGACTGTCAGGGACAGGGCTTTCTACTCAGGTTCAGTAGCTGAAGTAGATCCCTTTGTACAACACATGTAGCTTCCTTTCTTTCCCTCCTTCCCTCCTTTTCTTTTCTCTTCTCTTCATAGAAAGCAGAAATAGAGATGAAAGGTCTAACTACCAAAGTAATCCACTCCAGTTTCAGGAGCTATCAGTTGCTTTTCATCTATATAAGCAGTATTCTACTTCAGGTGCAGCAAGAATTCGTTCTTTCCAAACACCTCCATCAAAGAAGGAAGAAGAGAGCATCTTCTTTCTTTTCAAAGTCAGTCCCCCCGTGTTTCCCCCCATTCTGACATTTATCAAAAAAATTGTTGTCATTATTGTTATAACAAAATGTTTTAATTATAGATTTGAAAATGTAGAATATGGTCCTATGCCCTAGTATGCCACATAATACCAAAGATAAAAGTAGCACAGACACAAATGTAAAATACACTTGTGAACCAGAAGATTACACTGAGGAACTCTCCTAGAAGACAATTAAAAAGGAAAAAGAATTTAAACTAGAAAAGAAAATCTTTAAACATAGCCCAATCTTCATGTCGAATGTTTAGGAAGAAGTTAAAAATAGAGAGAAAACAGGATAAGCCATGGCCATATGTGGTATGTTATTCATTTGGTGGTTCATTTATTCCTCAAAACCAATTATATATTTACTAGTCTCTAGGTATTCCACTAGACTATGACCCTAGCATAGCACAAAAGAGAAATGGAATACAAACTCCAGGGGATTTACATTCTAATGGGACAAGATAGCCAGTGAACACAACAACGTTAAGTTATAGTAAGTGCTATGAAATGTAGCGTCCAGACGGTGGCTGTTTTAAATATAGTGTCGAGACAGATCTTCCTGCAAAGGTAACATTTACTGTGAGATGAGATTCATGAGCAGGAGCCAGGCATTAAAGATCCGTGGGAAGAACATTCCAGGCGTGGAGAATTGCAAAGGACTGGGGATAGGAACTGGATTCTCCTGCTTAAGGAGCAGAGGGAAGAGAAGTGTTGCTGGAACATAAGGAAAAAGCAGGAGCATGAAGAAAAGCTGTTGATTTTCTCTCACAAATTATTTCTGGAGAAACTGAAGAAGCAAGGGGATAAGGACCCAAGCAATTAGCTTGGGACCATCCCTCCTCTGCCCCTTCACCAATGAACTCAACAGCAGATACTAAGTCACAAGTGTCGGCAGGGTGATGGGCAGATGAAAAGCCCAGCTGGGAGGTGGTGAGAACAGATGCAAGCATTTACCACTCCACCTCCACCTCCTCCTCCAAACTCCAAGGGCTGGTGGATCACAGCCCACAGAGAACACCTCTTCCTGATGCTGACAATTTCTGAGAGCTTACAGGTGGATTCCTGACCTGGTCAAGAGGCAGCAAACTAGAGTTAGCAACGCTGGTTCTAGAACCTTCAGCTCTGGCACTTATCCCTTGTCCTCTCCTGACACTCACCAGGAGAGGCAGAGGCTGAAGCTTGGCCTTGAATATTTTCTAGCTCACTTTAGCAGAAAAAAAATTACTAAAAAAAATTAAAGTTGAAAAATACACAAATATAATAGGATAAGAAAAGTAACTAAGAAGAGAGCAGAAGCAACAATAATAATACTTAATATATAGAATTTAGTCCAAAATGCATCATAGATAACAAAGAAGGACATTACATAAGGGAAGAAAATAATGAGAAAGCATAATAATCATGAGCATATATTCAATAATATAGGTTCTAAATATGTCAAACAATAAGCAATAGAATGTAATCATTACATAAATCAATAACTGATATTAGAGGTTTTAACACACACTTCTCAGAAACTGACATATCAAAGGAAAAAATTAAGATGTTTAAGTTATTAGATTTTAATAGAAAATTACATCCAAGAAACAGAAAATAAACAATTTTTTCAGAACATATAAAACATTTATAAAAGCAGAATATTTATCAGGCCACAAAGTTTTATGAAATTCCAGAGGATCAATGTCAAATGGCCTATGCACTTTAGACATAATTCAATCACATTAAAGGTTAATTTTAAATGGAAAAATTATCACATATTTGAAAATCAAATAATGTATTACTAAATAACTTTGGGAGGGAGGAAAATTAAGAAATGACTGGCAAAGAATGACACAGGAAAACACTTCAGGAGCAAATCTGAGGTAGATGATTACCGATACCTTCAAATACCCTTGTCATGAAATTTAAAAAAGGAAAATTTAAAGACCAAAGTATTGCTCAGCTCATTGTAAAATGAGCAGCAGAGCAGACATAAATAGGAATGAATGACATAAAGAACAGAAACTACAGAGAAAATTAATATAAAGCTAATGTTGGGCTTCTCTGGTGGCTCAGTAGTAAACTACTAAAGCACAGGTAACCTGGAGCCTGTGTTCAAGAGAAGCCACGCGCTGCAACTGAGGGGTGAGCCCCTGCTCAGCGCAGCTAGAGAAAAGTCCACAGAGCGATGAAGACCCAGCGTAGCCAAAAGCGAATTAATGCTCTTTTAAAAATCTAAGGTTATAGTTTCTAGTACAACTGATGAAAGAGAGGATAACAGTTTAAGGATAGCGACTTAGCACCCATGCACAATGATATTAGAAATAATTGTATCAACATTGAGAAACACAGTTGAAGCATACTGTGAGTATCTGTATGGATATCAAAATGGAGACATGGCTATAAAAATCATATAAAATATCCACACTGGGATAATAAGCAGGAGGAAAGTTGAACAGATGAATAAATATTAACTGATATATTAGTCTCGGAGAAGGCAATGGCACCCCACAGTTGGGCACGACTGAGCGACTTCACTTTCATTTTTCACTTTCATGCATTGGAGAAGGAAATGGCACCCCACTCCAGTGTTCTTGCCTGGAGAATCCCAGGGACGGGGGAGCCTGGTGGGCTGCCGTCTATGGGGTCGCACAGAGTCGGACACGACTGAGGTGACTTAGCAGCAGCAGATATGTTAGTCTAAGATATGCTCTCCCCAGAATGCCCAGTTCAAATAGCTTTAAAATCCATTTTTCTAAAACTTTGAATTCAAGGAGTATGTACTAGAGGCACAGTTGCTTTTTTTTCTTAGCATATAACAATCTCAGCCTTTTTATTGGGATGTCAAAACCATTTCACTTAATATAATTATTCATAGGATAGTATCTATATATGCTATGTTTCTATTTGTTTTCAATACACTCTTGTTCTTTTTACTTCTTTATTCGTCTACTACTGCCTTATTTTGGGTTAAATATTACTAGTGTGTCTCTTTTATTCTCATGTTGATTTTATGTATTTATTATACATGTCATTTCTTTTTTTAAATTTATTTTTAATTGGAGGTATACATGTCACTTCTGATTGGTTACTCTGGTGATTATAATAAGCATCCTAACTGATCACAATTTACTACCAATTAATACTTAATTTTAGTAAAATATAGAAACTTTGCCCTAATTGTAGCTCTATTTCCTCTATCCCTTTTTGTACTATAACTATTATATATGTTATATAATATTTGTACACCCAGTAAAACAGCATTATAATCATTGCTGTATGTAATATCTTCTAAAGAAGCTAGGTGAAAATAAGCAACATATATTTATAGAGTATACCATATTTACCATTTCTAGTGCTGTTTATTTCTTTGTATTATTCCAGGTTATCATCTGGTGGTCATTCCTTTTTCTAAAGAACTATATTATTACTTGTAAAATCTGTATGCAACAAATTCTCTCAGATTTCATTGATATGGGAATATCTTTATTTTGACTTAATTTTACAGGATAATTTTTGTGGATATAGAATATTGGTTAACATTTTTTTTTTTCTTTCAGCACTTTGAGCATCTCATTCCATTGCCTTCTGAACCTCATTTTATTTTTTTTAAATGACAAGCCAGTCATCAATTATAACCTGTATATATAATGCATTGTTTTTTCTTTTGCTGCTTTTAAAATTCTTTCTTGATCTCAGCATTTTCATCATAAGGAGCCTAGATGGTGGTGGAGGTACTGTTTAATCATAAGTCATGTCTGAGTCTTTTGTGACCCCATGGACTGTAGCCGGCCAGGCTCCTCTGTCCATGGAATTTTCCAGTCAAGAATACTGAATTGAGTTGCATTTTCTTCTCCAGGGGATCTTCCCAACCCAGGGATGGAACTCAAATCTCCTGTATAGGCAGGCAGATTATTTACCACTGAGCCACTAGGGAAGCCTGAGCCTAGCTGTAAATCTCCTTTATCCTATTTATAATTTGTTGAAATCCTTGACTATAAAGATTAATTTTTTCATCCAATTTGATACATGAAGTGAAAGTCACTCAGTCATGTCCAACTCTTTGCAACCCCATGGACTACACAGTCCATGGAATTCTCCAGGCCAGAATACTGGAGTGGGTAGCCTTCCCTTCTCCAGGGGATCTTCCCAACCCAGGAATCGAACCAGTGTCTCCTGCATTGCAGGCAGATTCTTTATCAACTGAGCTCTCAGGGAAGCCCAGTAATTTGATACATTTTAAGCTATTTTTTTCTTCAAATAACTTTTCTATCCAGTCTCCCTCTTTTATTTCTTACATCCCTGTTTCACATGTATTGATATACTTGTCTCAAGGGCTCTGCGACTCTGTACATTTTTGGTCAATATTTTTTTCCTTCTGTACTACTTCTGTTAAACTTTATTAATCTATCTTCAAGTTTCCTATTTTTTAACATTTGCTTTTATTTATTTATTTGGCTGTGCCCAGTCCCAGCTGGAGCACACAGGATCTTCAATCTTCATTGCAGCATGAGGGATCTTTAGTTGTGGTATGCGCTCCTACTTTCAGCATGAGGATTCTTGGTCGCAGCATACAGACTCTCAGCCACGGCAGGTGGGATGTAGCTCCCAGACCAGGGATTGAATCAGGGCCCCCGGCACTGGAAGCACAGATTCCCAGCCACTGGACCACCAGAGAAGTCTCCTACTAATTCTTTTTATGCAGTCTCAGAGCTGCTTCTCCCTAGATCTGCGTAACTTAGCAGCAGGCCAATGATTGGACACAGTTTATGCACAAACTTCTCAAAGCCAGTAAAGTTTTCATCCTCCACAGAAGGACCTATGTATGTATGGGAGAATATTAAAAACTCAGGCTATTTTTATATCTGCCTCAGCATTTGCTTTTCTTGAGGATATTCTTGTGTCTTGTAAGTGCTTGCCCATAGCTTCATGATTGGCCAGGACTTTGTGAATTGCTTAGTCCCTTTTAGCCTCTGCTGCCCCTTTATGAAGACTTAGCCAGAAATATGCTTACTGCTACAGCCCTAAGATCTTTCTCCTCACTGGAGCAACCAAAAATATCTCTGGATATGACAGTTTCCCACAACTCCAAATTCAATAAACCCCTTTCAACATTGGCGATGCAGTTACTGATCCACAGTCTTCTCTTCTTTGGTAGACCCTTCGTATCAACCAAGCCATGGGGGTGAGATGTGATTATTATTAAGCAAGAGGACCATAGACTCCCATCATTCTTATCCAAAGTTCAACAGTTTTTAAAACATCACTGATTATCAGATTAACATAGGCTGCTGGTCAATTTCTAGAGTGCTAAAGTGGTTATTTTACTCAATTTTGGGTAGCATTATTGTTGTTCCTTGGGGAGGGAATTTGCTGAACTCCTGATTCAGCAATAGTTTGAAGTGCCACCCCTCAGGGTAATTTTACATTGATTCCCAACCACATGAGAATAATTAAAAGGGAAAAGTAGAGACTCATTTCACTTATAAAAATAGCTTCAAATTTTCTAAATATTAACAATGCAAATTCAACAGTGTACTAAAAATGCAATGTGATTAGTATGATTTACTCTGAGAAAATAATGATTTAGCATCAGTGTGGTTATCCAGAAATGTATTATATTAATTGATTGAAAGAGAAAAATTGTAAAATTATTTCAATAGTTGCCAAGAAGGCATGTGATAATGAGTAAAACATATTGAGAAGAATAAAAACAGAAAGGAACTTCTAAACTTATTAAAGTTTACAGAAAAAAAAAAACCTATAGTAAACATTATATATAATGGAGAAACTTTATAGATATATAGCATTTAAGATGGGCTGAGAAAGGGCTATCTTAAGGACTTCCCTGGTGCTCAGACAGTAAAAGCGTCTGCCTACAAGTGGGAGACCCAGGTTCGATCCCTGGATCGGGAAGATCCTCTGGAGAAGGAAATGGCAACCCACTCCAGTATTCTTGTCTGGAAAATCCCATGAACGGAGGACCCTGGCAGGCTACAGTCCATGGGGTTGCAAAGAGTCAGACACGACTGAGCAACTTCACAACAAGAAAGGGCAGTTTGAAGTTCATTATCATTGCTACTGTTGAACTACTGTATGAACTCTAGATTATTGCCAATGATGAAAGAAAAAGAAATAAAGTAACAAAATTGAAAAGTTACAGAACTTCTATTATTTACAGATGATGTGATCAACTTCCAAGAAAAATACAAGAGAATTAACATGTAAAAAATAATAATTAACAAGGTATCATAAAGGTTTTTAATATGAGATCAACTTATAGAAATCAATAGAATTTGTCTATGCCAACAATAATCAGGTATAAATACCATAAATAACAAAAATACCACTCAAAAGAGCAGTAAAATTGCCAATTTTCTAAGTCTTAGCAAAAACATAAAAATACCTGTGGAGAATATTTTTTGGATCTCATAAAGTGAAGTTGCTCAGTCATGTCTGACTCTTTGCAACCCCATGGACTGTAGCCTACCAGGCTCCTCAGTCCATGGGATTCTCCAGGCAAGAATACTGGAGCGGGTTGCCATTTCCTTCTCCAGGGGATCTTCCCAATCCAGGGATCGAACCTGGGTCTCCCGCATTGCAGGCAGACACTTTAACCTCTGAGCCACCAGGGAAGCCACAAAAATTACATGAATTAATGATATGATATTCTATGCCTTTGGCGTAGGCAAGTTACTATTGTAAAAAGTCAATTTTATGCAAATTAATTTATAAATTCTCTGTAGCCTGAACTATCTCGAGTTCCCAAACTCGTTTGATTTTTTAATAAACTTAGTAAATTTTTTTATTTCAAATATTCATGTGGAAAATGTATTTCCTGTGCATAGGTAAGTCAACTTTGAAAAAGTGAGAAAGAGGAATTGCATTATTAGTTATTAAAGAAATGAACTAATATGAACAAATAAGGAACTCTGAAACACATACATGTAACCCTACTTAATATACTAGAAAGCTGGCAACCGAAATCAATGAGAAATACTGAATGAATGAAATGATCAATTAAAAAACAAAAGTTTCTACATAGACCAAAGATGTTATGCTTAGAAATTATGCAAGTTCAGAAAACTTGGGTGGTAGGAATGAAAATCATGAAAAGGAGTCAAATTGAAATATTAGTTGGAGGCAAAACCAACAAGTCTTGTTGATGGAATGGATATCAGAATTATAAGGTTAAAGAATGACAGATACACTAATGAAGAATAGATTGATGATGCAAGAGAGAGGATGTCTGCAGGAGAAACTTTCTTGAACAGGTAGAGCATCTTACTCTGAGAGTAAGAGGCAGGGTTAATTTTTGATGGGAGAAATCTAAACAGAGAGAGTAGATTGTTTTCTTTTATAGTGAGGAGAAAAATAGCAACAATAAAAATGTATAGTTGCATTAATCTATTCACAGACATGTAAAAATCTAGAAGGAAATTACTTTAAGGCACACAACCAAATATTAACTGCCTTCATTTATAAGTAAATCATTTCCTAGGTAGCAAAATATGTAACCATAAGAATGTTATTGAGAGGTCAAAATTATAATTCAGGCATAAAATGATAACAGAGAAGTATATTGTTTCGATATTCTAGAATTTTCTTAAAGCTCTTATTTTAAAATTCAGCAAATATATGTCTGTGTATGAAAACATATCACTAGTAATGTTTTAAAACAGTAGCATTAAAAATGATGTGTGTGTGTGTGTGTGTGTGTGGTGTATTTGGGGGATTTTTGTCACTTACTTGTATTTTGAATTTTTTAAAGCACCATTGATATATATGCTTTTCATGAAGAAAAAAGAGGAGGAGGAGGAGAATGGATTTTACATTATAAGCCTCTCTCTAAATGTGACAACGAAAGGCAGATTTGAAAAATCAAGTAAACCTTTCTGACCCTCACAGATTTGGGGAGCATAAAAGCAGCCCCCTTTTCCTCAGAGTTTGTAGTTATTGATCAGTTGCATGGTGACTGTGTCATTGTTGTAAAAGTGAGACCGTTTGAGCCCAGGCAAAGACTTTGGTTGACCAGGTCTATTGTGGAAGCTGAGGTGCTCAGACAGTCCTGAGTAACACTGACAAGGAAGATGTTAGCTTGGTTAGACCAGGGATATTAAGGTAATTTGGGTGTGCCTTCCTTGACTGATCATTTTGGTTATGTGTCAGAGGCATGAGAGGAGGAAGAGAAAGAAGATATTGGAGAAGAAGCTACATAGGAGACCTGGAATAATATGACTAGTTGTCAGAACACCTTGTGATAGCTCCAGCTTCATCAATACCTTATTGTGAGATGTTGTAGGCCAGCCAGAGACTTTGCCCAATCAGGGCTTAGAATTTTCATTTATTTATACAAATAAAAATTTTTGTATCATGGAAAAATTATGTATAAAGGGAAGTGGTTGTGTGTTGGGTTGCATCTGTATAGTTTTTTCATTTTATTTAATTTTTTAAAATTTTACCACAGAACAGTTTTCTCCAACAAATATTAGCCTGAATTCCAATTTGCAAAACAGATATAAACAAGCCAGTCTACTTGAATTAGAGGAAATCTCCAAGTATTAGAAAATATGTTCAGAGGAAAAGAGAAAGGAAATGAGTCACATGCCTGCTAACACATGTTAAACACTGTAGCTGACCTTTTAAATTTAGATTCTCATTTGACCCATGTTCCATATCAAAAGCGAATAAACTGAGACCCAGAGATACATAAATTGTCCAAATTCTGAGACTTGAACTTAGTTCTATAGTCCCATGAAGGCCTTGTTGGAACCAAGACAGGATAGTAGGAATGAGAAATGACCATGCAAGGCAGTCACCACACTGGTTTACTCTTACATCTGTTAGTGCCCAGAATGTTTTCAGAGAGTTGGGTCATGGGTTGGGCCTGTGGACAAGCGGTACCACATATTTAGCCCACCCCTGGACTAAGCCCTGTTCCCTCCCTTCTAAGTAGCTGGCTTTACAACAGGTGATGACCTAGTAATAAGGAAATAAACAGATCTGAATAGAGTTGAATGTGATCTCCAAAGCAAGTAAGACAAGTTGACTCAAAACAGTCTCACCTTTCCTGGGGCAGTAGCCCTGGAGGCTCTTGTTAAAAGCCTGTACCTTTTCTGGGATTTTGCTTCTTTTTCCCTGGAAGATAGCAAAGAATAGAATAGCTCAGACATGCTTGCCCAATTTTTAGGACTAACATCATACATGGTAAACTGAATTTTGGCTGTTCTCAGCCCAGTCTAGCTTGTCAGAAATGGAAGTATGTCCAGAATTGACCACAGATACCACAGACTTCTCCTGAGTACTGAAATACATCCATCTTAAATGTATTCCTATTGAAGGCAACAATCTCTATTGTTAACTGCACAGCACACTGCTGCTGCTGCTGCTGCCAAGTCTCTTCAGTCGTGTCCGACTCTGTGCAACCCCACAGACGGCAGCCCACCAGGCTCCTGTGTCCATGGGATTCTCCAGGCAAGAACACTGGAGTGGGTTGCCATTTCCTTCTCCAGTGCAGGAAAGTGAAAAGTGAAAGTGAAGTCACTCAGTCGTGTCTGACTCTTAGCGACCCCATGGACTGGAGCCTACCAGGCTCCTCCGTCCATGGGATTTTCCAGGCAAGAGTACTGGAGTGGGGTGCCACTGCCTTCTCTGGCACAACACACTACCCACCATAAATACTGCCAACATCCAGATGGTCACCAGCTCTAAAAGCCATTTGTACTATTTTCAGAAGGCTCTCTTTGAAAGGCTGTATTCACATCAACCCCAAATCTGCTTGCCTGTCTTGGTCTTAGGCTCCAGCCTCTTAAGGACCCACAGAGCACACTGAGCAATTTAAAGAAAACCTTAATGCCTCATGCAGTCTCCTTCTTTCCAGGTTTCCAAGTTTATCTCAATGTAATTTACATAAGTAACATAATAATTGACTGAGTGACTTCAAAGTGATAAATAACCTGCCTTGCATATTTAAAGGCATTGTATTTTTGTTTTATTTTTCAATAAATTTATTTTACTCATAGTTTCAGTCTCCTATCTAAACATCTTATGTTAACAAGTAGAAAACTCTTTAGTAAGTAATATACCTACTGGTTTACAGTCAGCTTTCAAAAGACTAAGGATTCTTCAGCTTGCCCTGGGAGTCTCCCCTCCCTAAATTTTGCCCTGCCTTCCTTCATCTTCCAAAATGTCTTCATTAGAAACATATGTGATCAGAGCTTTGTTATCCCAATATTAATAAGTATGTCAGATAAAATCCCTTGACACATTACCAGTTATAATTATCTTCAATGGGTTAGCTTAGTGTTGTCTTGGTACCAGAGTTGAAGTTTTGACGGTCAGAAACTGAGAATGGATTCCCTGTTCAAAAGTAAATTAAGTTTCTTTGATTTGAGGGTTTTCCTTTTCCAACCCAAACTTTTTTTGGGTGTCACTGGAGAGAAGGAAATCAAGTTAGGAAACATTGCAAAGGTGTCAGTAAACTTCCAGGATATTAATTCTGTGTTGCAGGCAGTTGGAAGCCACAATCGATTCTAGAGTCCTTTCATGCTAGCATAATCCTAGAGGTCTAAAGCCCTACTGGGAGCTCCCAGAGTCAGGCTATATCCTGCTTCTCCTGGTTGGCTATCACATCATTCTCAGGGATACAACAGTGTCAGGTCTTAACAGGCCCAAGAATCATTTTCTCCCAAGGTAAGAAAACTCAACTTGGAACCACATCCTCAAAAGACTATTAAGTACTACATAAGGTACTGATACTGAGTCCTCTGGGATATTTTGAAACACCATAAGTGCTTATTAAAATCTTTGTGGGTGGGTGGCATTTATCCAACTTTACTTGACAAAAGGTATCATCTGCTGAGCATTATTATTTACCAACTGAGATTCAGAAAAATATACGTGACAGAAAATAAAAATATATTGAGTTCACAGAATAGTGGTAATTCAAAACAATTGAAAGAAAGATAAACTTTACTCACAATATCATTTTGCACATAGCACATTTGTTGACAAACATTATTCCATCAGGACTTTGAAAAGGTTTTTTATCTTGGGAACAGAACAGTTTTCCATTTTTCATCAATACTCGATATTCACTGCATGTTTCCTTAGGAAAAATATGAAAAAAGTGTTTACAGAAACCTCATCACAGCAAGTTTTACCTTCTAAGAACAGTGTTATTTCATAACCACTACCCTCTTTGTATGGAAGACATTCACTCAACTTGATACAGATAATACAAATAAAATAATGAATCTGGATTGCCAGTTGGAGATTGAAAATTCACCTAAAAGCATTCATCTAAAACCATTAGCAAAATGGAAAGAACAAGGGACTTGGAGTCAAAAAATCTGAGCCTATATGACAGGGTTCTCATTTATAAGTCCAATAGTCATGGCAAATGAAATTCTCAAAGGCCCACTTATAAGTATACATGCTTCATAAGTTTTGTGCGGATTAAATATCATAAGCATGTAAATCCCTCAAAGAGGGCCTGATACTTTGTAGATATTCAATAATTAGGTTCTCTACCTCACCTCTTCTTCCTGTTTAGTATAGCTGTTGTTGTTGCCACGCTTATTATTGGAATATGCTAAGCTCATACATATAAAAATGTCTAATGTCATAGTTCAATAATAATTGTCATTGAAAGGTATATGTAAAGGTTGCTGAGAAGGTTAGAAAGTGAAGGTAAAAGTGAAGTCGTGTCCAGCTCTTTGCGACCCCTTGGACTGCAGCCTACCAGGCTTCCTTGTCCATGGGATTCTCCAGGCAAAAGTACTGGAGTCAGTTGCCATTTCCTTCTCCAGGAGATCTTCCTGACCCAGGGATCGAACCCAGGTCTCCCACATTGCAGGCAGACGCTTTAACCTCTGAGATACTCAATATATTTAATGAAGGCCGGGTATATGACACTCAATTTTTTTCTAGGAGCTTAGTATTAATGGTGCATTTGCACTACCTAGTAAAGCACTGATTTAAAATATTACACTGCCTATTAGTTTAGGAAATTCACTGGTCTATATTTTGTTTTGTTTTGACTTTGAAAAAAGGCTTCAATATCCTCATAACAGAAAACATAAGTAATTAAATCAAGCCTTTGATCCAATGCTGACAAATGCACCTGTTTCAAAGGATTGATTATAGAATTCTACTCAACCTCCTATATCTTTATAGTAATCATTCAGTCAGTCAACAAACACTATGAGGATACTATACTCTTCTAGGTGCCATGGATATAGCAGTAAATAAGGCAGAAGGATCCTTGGCCTAAATGGTGTTTACCATCTAATGGACAATGATGTACCTAACCCAGCATCCTACACTTGGGAGGCAGGTGATAGCACTTGCAGAATGAAGAATGATTAATGGTGAAGAAGAATACATAATTTCAGAGACCAGCCCTGGGAAATTTTGCTAAGGGTAACCTACTAAGACATCTCTAAGATTATGATCACCAACCAGTGATTTTATCTGAGTAGCACAATAACAATTTATGGCAGCAGACTGACAACTAGGTCTCTTGAGATCCATGTCTGGTCTCTGATTCTGTAGTATTTTATGCCGATATTGCAAGTTACTGCTTAACTGGCCAGATATAACTGAACCTACAAAGTCCAGATAAAATTCCTGTCATGGAATGAGAGAAGAGCCTAGTGTCTTTGTAATAAATATATATTTCTTGTGAGGCAGGTCTTAAAGAACATACTAGAAACAAAAATTCATGAAGAATGAAGCTTTAAATAGTTTCTATTGGTCAACTCTAAAAGAACATTATCAACGAAAATAATTCCTGAATTGGATTTCTCCAATATCACAATTAGATAAATTCCCAAATCTGAGAAAGACCCTCTTCTCTTATTTTTTTTCCCACACAAATGGACAACAGAGTCCCAAAGAATAGGTTTAGAAATTTGTTCACAGTTTGTAATCAGTAAAGATGGAACTCAGTGCGATTTTTCTGAGTTATGAGGTTATCCAGTGTATTCTCTTGGGCAAGAGCAAAAGTCCATAAAAATTGAAAGAAACAGTTGCATTTTTCTTTGGGAAAAGTGAAATAGCTTCCCAAAGACCATAATAGAGAAGGTTGAAACAGGAACAGGTCTGGACCATCAGGGGTTCTGAGGTGGGGAGATGACTTCCCTGCAACTGTTTACTCATGATGTAATTTCCAGGCTTTGGCTCAATTTTGTTTGTTGCTCTCTGTGTTTTCTCCACTTATTTCAGAAAAACTGGAGCCCTGTAGGGCCCAAGCTCTTTCTGTTTTCTTTCACTGGCTGTGATATCCATCTAATTGTCTTCGATTTCCTCCCCAGGCATCCAAATAAACCCCAGGAGCTGGTATCACCCCTGCTCTATGTTAAAGCACCAACACGGTTGATGTGGCTTCGTAATTACCCTTCTGGGATGACAAATGTAAGCATTTAGTAAGGATCCTTGTAGATCACTCTGGTGCTTTTCTGTGCTGCTCTGGCTCATGTTTGTAACGTTCAACATGTTTTATGGTACTAGAAAGACCTCGAGCTACCAAACTCGGAAAATAAAAAAATCCAGCATTGTAAGGAAGACCAAATCAATAGTTTTCATTTCTGACAAAATATTCAGACTATGATCTGAATTATTTCCAGATAAATAATCACTTTTCATCTTCTTTTTGCTTTTGTCAACATAAGAGGAGGCTAAATTTCTGTTTTTAAAATGCTTTTCA
The DNA here is from genome assembly GCF_002263795.3 of Bos taurus. Lineage (NCBI taxonomy): Eukaryota > Metazoa > Chordata > Mammalia > Artiodactyla > Bovidae > Bos > Bos taurus. The sequence continues at coordinate 59,324,945 of NC_037334.1, read as the reverse complement.
GTGAAATAAGAATTTAACAGTATGAGAAATATCAGTGCAAAATTTGAAGTATGCACTAGAAACTACCACCCATTATCATAGACTCTGAAAAAATAAACATATTTCTTCATGCACAGAGAGATTTACATAATACGCTTTTTTTTGAGTATAAAATATCCAAACAAGCGTGCTCTTTGATTATCAAAAATCCAGTCTTTTTTCCTACCCTATCATCCCACTCTACTTATGCAATGGAAGTTTCTGAACCTCTTTAATCAGCAAACTTCAATGAAATAACAGAGACTATAATGGAATTCTCTAGAATATTCCTGTAACAAGTTTCTTTAAAAAAAAGTTAACAATAAAATACAGCAAGAGTATTTTAATCATGTTTATGAGTTTTGGTGTAGAAAACAATCTTTGTATTATTTTATTCTTCAAGTGTTCATGATCTTTGAGACACGTAAATATCTGCTTCATAACCAGAAATATTTTAAATCTGAAATAATGGCACAGTTGTGCATGCATGTGTGTGTGTGTGTGTGTATAATTGGCTCTCTCAATGTGGCTTTCAAATATATTAAAAAATATTTAATTTCTATAGAAATTAAACACAGGTGCTTCTGCTCAGTCTGCTGTGAGTTGCAAGTATCTTCATGATTCACTCCCTCTGCATCTTATGCTATCCTTATTCTAAGGCTATCTTCTCAGAGGAAACTTAGTTGACTATTGAGAAGAACTGATACCATTTCCATCCACAGAAATTCCTATCTTCTATCCTTCTAGCACTAATCATTATTTAATGTACTGTATATTTTGCTAAGTTACTTACTACCTTGTCTGTTTTCCCTTACAAGGTAAACTCCATGATGGCAGGATTCTTTTTTTGTTTTTATATTCCTGGCACCTCAAACAGGATCTGACATACAAAAGATGCTCAGTAAATATGTACTGAATGAACTATATACACTGAAAATATACAAGATATAGACAATTCCTTTTTGCATAGTGATCATAAGAAAACTTATTTCAGCTTCCTGTGTGCGTCATGACTTTTTCAGCTGTTAAGCTGAACAAGAGTAATTCACTAATGTGTTTGTTTGTGGAATTGTAAAGCATTCCTTTAGTGTGATAGACAACCTCTTGCCAACCTCTGTTATCATTAATGCATTGACGTGTGTGTGTGTGATTTATGCCTTGATTCATAAAGACCTGTTTCTGTGTTTTTAACAAAGCTATTAGTGCCCATCAGTATAATATGTCTGTATTATTAATATGAAGGTGTTGGTCACAGAACATTTTTCTTCAGGGATCTTGGAATGAATTCAATGAACAGAAAAAGCAGGACTAACCTGATTTACATCTTCACTGGCAGCATCTGGGACAAAAATACAGAAACCAAAGTTAAGGGAATGTACAACATTTAATAAGTAAAATGAACAATCCACTGAGTGTAGTGTCTTGCTTATTTTAACAACAATATATTTTAAAACCACAAATTGATTTGAACACATTAAAATGCACCATGGCAAGTAAAGTGAGGGCATTGCACCAGCAGTATATACAATAACAAAGACCTTTCATTCATAAAGTGCCAATTTCTTCGAAAAATAATATTCATATACTTTCTGACCCCCTCAAAATATCTAACTTCTTAAAAAATCCTTTCAGAACAAAGTATTGTAGGCTTCTTTTAAAATTATAACACACATATCCAATATATCAATCACAGTTTTAAGGAATAGTGTAGCATAAAGTTTATATCCTATATACATAAAATTAAATTTTCTGGATTCTGGTAATACCGTCTCCTCGTCACAGCCACAAAATTTAGAGATCTGGTAAATATTATGCCTTGATTCATAAACACCTGTTTCTGTGTTTTTTAACAAAGCTATTAGTGCCCATCAGTATAATATGTCTGTATTATTAATATGAAGGTATTGGTCACAGAACATTAAAATTAAAATTACAGACTAATACGCTCTCTCATTAACAGACTATTTTTGGTACCAAGATACTCATTTTAGGAAAGTGGGTATCATTTGTATATAATAGTCTCCTCACTCTCCATATCTGAAGTTTCCTTTTAAAATACATAAAACTTCACAGCAAGTTAAGTCTAGGTAATCTATGTTCCCTTCAAATTCAGATAGCAAAAGCAAAAACCTATCATCTCCTGGCACCCAAAGAAGAAAGACCCTTACCATGTAGAAGAAATACTTCCAATTCATTTAGGATTTGAAAACACAAAAATAAAATTTGCTAGAAAGCATGCTGGTTTAAAACCAGATGATTGAATTTGATTTTTTAATGTTTATATATAAGTAGAGTATTAAAGTATACATATTAAGTACATCTAAGTTTTAAATATCTGTTGTATACATAATTCATATAATTATGTTTCATACATTTAATATTCTAAATATGTAAATATATATATAATTCATATCACTATGAACTGATATGTTTGGTGAGGGGAATAAGGAGAAGACTCTATTAGCTTTTCAGAATTAATGTTGAATTAATGGAAGAATTTCTGATGGATAAAAATTCAGATTATCTCACACTACATGTCCTTTTTAAAGATACCCTATTTATAAAGTTGCATATCTAATTCTTCAAAACTCTATGTCTGGCAAGATAGTTCAGGGTTTTGTATACACATGCATGTGCGCGCGCGCACACACACACACACACACACACACACACACACACTGAGGAGGGAGGAAGGGAGAGAAGTCTCTGCCTAGAGCTTTGGAATGTGTGGCAAGAGGCTTAGATTACAGGCAAATTGCTCACCTTGTATGAGACAAACAGCCAGGGTCAGAAGCATTGGCACTGTGGTTATCTTCATGTTGATGATGATGTAAGTTGGTTACCAGTCTGCTTCTTGCATTGCTCACCAGCTGGTGCTCTAAGACTGAAGCCGTGGAGATGCAGCTCACTTTTATAATATAACTGTGGGTAACACCCACAACAGCCAACACTGCAAAACCAGTTGTTCAAGGTCATGCTAAACTTAATATACCACATCAATTTAGTTTCCATCTTTTAGGATCCTGTCAAGGTGGCAGATTCGCACAAAAGCTATTTCTAAAGTAGTTCTAATGTGTTTTCAAGATACCTGCCCTAGAAGGCAAGAGATTATGTCCAAAACTCCAAGTTTAACACTCCAGAGTCCAATATGAGAACTGAATTTCTCACCAACCCTAGACACATTTCCTCATACACAAACGTGTTTCTAATTCAGCTCCCTTCATAAGTGAGAAGGGAGGGGAAAATAAGGCAGATGGGTTGTCCTACAAGTCAGGTAAAGATTTAAAGACATCTGGAGAAAGCTGCTGCTAGCAAGAGCACCCAGGGTTCCTTTTGCTTCCATCTGCATCTGTCCTAGAGTGTTTCAATTCAGTGTCACAGACTCATATATAAGTTATAAAATGACCCTAAGGGATAACTATCAAAATTCAAACACTGAAGACTTGGGGAAACAGAAACTAACAGAAGAAGCTATGAGTTTCCCAAAAGCTCACCATTGAGATGGAAGAGAAGACCACAATTTCAACATTTTTTCAACTCCATACTCTTTCACCCACTATACATTAGTAAAGGCAGAAAGATGTGAAATCGAAACTTGTGCATAGCTACTCACATTCTCCACCAAAAAAAAAAAAAAAAAGCTTGCACACAGCTACTTTTAAAGTTTTTCAATCTGAAAGACATTTTAAATGTGCAAGCTTTTTCTGTAGCTAGCCAAACATCATAATCATAAACATTAGAGATGCACGGTTTAACTTTCCACAGTCCATCACTTTCCAAATTACTGTTTGGAAATTTTCACTTAAATCAGTTTTAGATTAAGTTTACTCCTGTAATACTTCATTATTTAGTTTCCCAAGAAGTAAAGAAGAAACAAAATATCTAAAAGTATAGATAACTTTTCCAGAGAAAGTATCTTCTCCTTAGTTCCTTCTTCCATTCTATAAGCAATGCCTTTTGTCTACTGGTTTATTTTACTCCATTCAATAAAGCACCTGGAGAATTACGCAAAGGTGACTGAAATCAAAGCCAAATGGTTGGATTCTGGTATTCTATACATTTCCAAATCTATAGAAAGGAAATTTGGATTCAATGGGATCAAAGCCCTTTTTAAAGATTGTTTCAGAAAACTGATCTAAGGCTAGCCAATGCTGAGGTCGTGTCAATATTCTGAATATACCATCAAAGCCATAGTGTTTCCTTTTCTTTCTTTCATGAAATAATTTCTTTCCTATAAAATATAATCATTGGTCTCAAAGTCTGTGCTGTATTTCTGTATTTCTTTCCAACAGTTTAGTAAAATTAGTAACCATAGAAAGCAAGTTCAGATTGCATTACTATTACAGATTAGAAAATTGATATCTGTCATAGCTTAATGGAAAGAGAATGGGACAGGGAATCAGAAAATTTTTCTGTTTCTGTCTTTGCAACTATACAGTGTAATGGAAATGAACATGGTTTTGGCTCACGGTAAACCTGGGTTAAAATCTTGATCATGAGTTACCAGCCATGTTGCCTTGGGCAAATCACTTATTTTCTTTCAGCCCGTTTCCAAATATGTAAAGCAGGGATAGTAAAACTATACTGTACAATTGTTATAAGAGTTAGAGGTAAATCATGTGTGTGTGTGTGTGTGTGTGTAATGTTCAGGGAAATTCCAAGTACATGTGATAAGCTTTATAGTTGATAGCTGGTCTTGCATTTTCATCTCATTATAATAATGTGGCTTCCTAGGTAATTTCTAAGATTCCAAGAAAAGTCAACATCTCTTACACGTGGTCCACAATGACAGATTTAAGTTTGCTCAGCATAGAAATAACAATCCCAAAACATTCTGAAGTAAAATCAAAAAGTCAAGATACAAGCTCTCTTTTTCATCCTATCATTGTGTTCTAAACCATGATACCTAAAACAAATCAAAGTATTAGCCATTTAAATTTGCTGAAGCTGTTGCTAGATTTTGGTCATCATTGATTCCTGTAAAAATCATCTTCTGTATAATGACATGCCAATACTAATTTTTTAATCTTCCATTTATTCTGGTAGAACATATGAAATGTGTTCTAACTATACACTCTTACTGATGGTGTGTGCGTGGGTGTGCGGTCAGTCATGTCCAACTCTTTGCAACCTCATGCACTGTAGCTTTTCAGGCTCCTCTGTCCATGGGATTTCCAGAATACTGGAGTGGGTTGCCATTTCCTTCTCCAGGGCATCTTCCTGACCCAGGGATTGAACCCATGTCTACTGCACTGGCAGGCAGATCCTTTACCACTGAGCCACCAGGGAAACCCATTATTGATAGTAGGAAAGTTTAATGCCTTAAATTGAATTGGTGACTATGTAATATGCAATGATGAAAATCAAATCTAGCCCAAATGGACAGTCTTCCCAGGAGTGGAAGTGGTGAGAGGGTGTAACAAAGAACTGAAAGATGATTGTGTCTCTAGAGTATCCCAGCTATGAGGAAGGATTGAAGGAGTTAGTTCCCTTCTTACTGGAGAAGAGTTCCTCACGGACACCCAGAACCTTATGAAACGATGCATAAGAGGATTGAAACTCATAACCTCTTCCAGGAGAATAAAATCGCCAAGAGAAGATTCAGCAAGCACTGCAATACCAGAAGCACGTGTCAGCTGGCTCTTGTCATCAGAGCTACTTCTCCACTTCATTTTAGACATGTAAATCCAGAGGTGATTGATCACATACTCTGTTAATCATGTCTTACTTCGAAAACCATAGACTTGAAATTCAAATGAAAGGAACCAAGGTTTTAGAGAGCTGGGTTAATAGAGTACTTTTGTATTAGGTTGTCAGAATACTTTCCTTAAATTCTAAATTTTTTTCCCAGCTCTTTTAGTTTTTCATCAAATATGCACAACCCTTTTCCTTCCCATTAAAAAGGAATGGAGTTAGGTTGCAAAAAGTATAGACCTTACAATTCAACACAGGTATCAAGTGGCCCAGAATCTGAATCCACATCAAGGATATTGACACGGGGAAGAGACAAGAAAACTATGAAGGAAACAAGACTTTGCAGATCAGCAGTATTACTAAAGACAAAGGTTACTTCTAAAATCCAAAGTTAGCAGATCACTGTTCAGATGGTCTCTTTTTCTATGCTGAGATTTCCTTGATGATCACAACAGTTTAATAACTATAGTCCCTTACAGTTAAACCACCTTCTGCATCTTTCCAAACAATCTGTCTTCCATGAGCTGTCTTGACTTGTTTATTCAATGCTGTGAGGCAGCAGAGCAGGTATCATTATCCTTTCCTTACCTGCCAGAAATGGTGTCATTCATAAACCTCAGAGTAGGAACTCGCCTCAATGGTAGTCCCAGCCTTGCCACTTTCTTATTTTTTACACCCTTCATTGGCAGCCCATAGATTTTCAGGCAGTTCAAGAGAATCTGGATGTTATAGTGCTTTAAACAAGGTACAACATTCTATTGCTAAAGTGGTCCTTTCTATTTATTGCCTGCTCTCGCACATTCATAGATACACACAACCATAAACCCATGATGATAAAAAAGCATGCTGTGACCATGATTGACAAAGTATATAACCTAATAGTTCTTAGGAGATGAATTAATTTTTTATTTTCTTAATTTTTTGTTTCTTTCCTAAGATTCTCATGTTTTTCCTGACTAAGAAGTCTGAATTCTCCTTTTTTGAAGACACTAACTGGAAAACAGCCTTTACCCCCCTTCTTTTTTTGAAAGTCCTATTAACAGGTATTGAAACCAATTGTGTTTTTTTCCGGGGCTCTGAAGAGCTCTGTTACCACAGTCCTTTATGCTTCAGCGCAGAGAAGAATTCAGTGTGAGCAAAGTGATAGATTAAGAAGTGATTTTTTTAGAATACGATTCTTCTGAAGTTTACAAGTGGGCAAGTGAGAAATGCCATGTTCTGAGAACTTATGGAACTACAGTTTTACAATCAAAGGAAAAGCGGGGAGAGAGAGAAGACCTTCTTTGTCTTTCTTAAGTAGATGTCACGCTTCCATCATTAGCTCCTCCTCCAGGTTGAGCAAGGGAGTTTTCTTGTCCCTACATGGTCAAGCTAGGTGCACAAATTATTATTTTTTATGTGTGCAGAGACCATGTCCTGGAGATCATTAACTTACTGAGCTCACTGGGCAGGATGGGAATCTCATGTCACCACTGTTTTATTGTTTTGGGGTCTGTCTCGTGCATCTTGCATGGTTTATTGCTGAGTAAATCTGCTTTCTTGAGTTATCCATTAACTTATAGGGGGCTCCCATATTTTTTTCTACTTACAATATCTTATAATGAATAATGAAATCACCCAGTCATGTCCGACTTCTTGACCCCATGGACTGTAGTCTACCAGGCTCCTCTGTCCATGGGATTTTCCAGGCAAGGGTACTAGAGTGGGATGCCATTTCCTTCTCCAGGGGTTCTTACTAACCCAGGTATTGAACCTGGGTCTCCCACATTGCAGGCAGGTGCTTTACTATCTGAGTCTCTAGGGAAGCCTACAATCCCTTAGTGGGATTATCTATTTAATCACCTCTTTGTATCTTACTCCCTCTATGAGAATTTCTTTTTGTCTGTCTAGAAAGGCTAAGAGACTATAGAGATAAGCATATCATTTTATCTAAGAACAAGATGAGATGGGTGCTGTTTGATCACTAAGCATACAGACCTTGCTATTTATAGATATAATTGTTGTTTTTGTTAGATTAGGATTAAGAAAACAGAATGATTCAATACCTAATGTTTGACCGTATTAAGTTTCATGTATTGGTGTAATATTTGGTTCTTAAATACAATATTCAGCTTCTCCTACAGTTGATACTACAGAGACCCCTGTTCCATGACACTATACTATCCATTACCTGGGAATTCTGTATGTTCTGAAGTCTCCTAGGATTTATTCTGACTGTAGAAAACAGGTTTCTGAAGCCAAAGTCCTTTGGGGGAAAATTACAATGACTTAATTCTGAAGTAGCCAGTATACCGAATTTAGGTAAAAGAGTAATGCATATTTTATACTGAAATATTTTATGTGCATACTTACAATGAGAAAATTGTCAAATTTGTAGGTAAAATTAGGAAAATATATTTCAGTTCAGTTCAGTCACTCAGTCATGTCCAACTGTTTGCAACCCCATGAATCACAGCACACCAGGCCTCCCCGTCCATCACCAACTCCCGGAGTTCACCCAAACTCATGTCCGTTGAGTCGGTGATGCCATCCAGCCATCTCATCCTCTGTTGTCCCCTTCTCCTCCTGCCTCCAATCCCTCCCAGCATCAGGGCCTTTTCCAAGGAGTCAACTCTTCTCATGAGGTGGCCAAAGTACTGGAGTTTCAGCTTCAGCATCAGTCCTTCCAATGAACACCCAGGACTGATCTCCTTTAGGATGGACTGGTTAGATCTCCTTGCAGTCCAAGGGACTCTCAAGAGTCTTCTCCAACACCACAGTTCAAAAGCATCAATTCTTCAGTGCTCAGCTTTCTTTATTCAATTGTTTGCAAAGAAACAAAATTTGCTATCATTTATGGTGCATCATTTTATGTACCATAATGTACATCATTACATAAGGTACATACATAAAGTACATCATTAAGGTGTACTTACTAAGTGACAGGAACAACAATAAAGAGTAAATACCATTTTGTTCTGTTTTTAAAGGATGAAAAATAGAGGTTTCAGTTCAGTTCAGTCACTCAGTTGTGTCCAACTCTTTGCAGCCCCATGAACTGCAGCATGCCAGGCCTCCCTGTCCATCACCAACTCCTGGAGTCCAGCCAAACCCATGTCCATTGAGTCGGTGATGCCAACCAACCATCTCATCCTCTGTTGTCCCCTGCCCTCAGTCTTTCCCAGCATCAGGGTCTTTTTCAATGAGTCAGATCTTTGCATCAGGTGGCCCAAAAATTGGGGTTTCAGCTTCAGCATCAGTCCTTCCAGTGAACACCCAGGACTGATCTCCTTTAGGATGATGAACTGGTTGAATCTCCTTGCAGTCCAGGGGATTCTCAAGAGTCTTCTCCAACACCACAGTTCAAAAGCATCAATTCTTTGGTGCTCAGCTCTCTTTATAGTCTAACTCATGGTCATCCATGCTTGACCACTAGAAAAACCATAGCCTTGACTAGACGGACCTTTGTTGATGAAGTAATGTCTCTGCTTTTCAATATGCTATCTAGGTTGGTCATAACTTTCCTTCCAAGGAGTAAGTGTCTTTTAATTTCATGGCTGCAATCACCATCTACAGTGATTTTGGAGACCCAAAAAATAAAGTCAGACAGTTTCCACTGTTTCCCCATCTATCTGCCATGAAGTGATGGGACCAGATGCCATGATCTTAGTTTTCTGAACGTTGAGCTTTAAGCCAACTTTTTCACTCTCCTCTTTCACTTTCTTCAAGAGGTTCTTTAGTTCTTCTTCACTATCTGCCATAAGGGTGGTGTCATCTGCATATCTGAGGCTATTGATATTTCTCCCAGCAATCTTGATTCCAGCTTGTGCTTCCTCCAGCCCAGCATTTCTCATGATGTGCTCTGCATATACGTTAAATAAAAGTGAAAGTGAAGTCATTCAGTCGTGTTCAACTCTTTGTGACCCCATGGACTGTAGCCTACCAGGCTCTTCCATCCATGGGATTTTCCAGGCAAGAATACTGGAGTGGGTTGCCATTTCCTTCTCCAGATCTTCCTGACCCAGGGATTGAACCTGGGTCTCCCACATTGTAGGCAGACTCTTTACCATCTGAGCCACCAGTGAAGTCCAAGTTAAATAAACAGGGTGATAATATACTGGCTTGACATACTCCTTTTCCTATTTGGAACAAGTCTGCTGTTCCATGTCCAGTTCTAACTGTTGCTTCCTAATCTGCATACAGGTTTCTCAAGAGGCAGGTCAGGTGGTCTGGTATTCCCATCTCTTTCAGAATATTCCACAGTTTATTGTGATCCACACAGTCAAAGGCTTTGGCATCGTCAATAAAGCAGAAATAGATGTTTTTCTGAAACTCTCTTGCTTTTTCGATGATCCGTCAGATGTTGGCAATTTAATCTCTGGTTCCTCTGCCTTTTCTAAAACCAGCTTGAACATCTGGAAGTTCATGGTTCACGTATTGCTGAAGCCTGGCTTGGAGAATTTCAAGGATAGTGAAGTATACTAGCATGTGAGATGAGTGCAATTGTGCAGTAGTTTGAGCATTCTTTGGCATCGCCATTCTTTGGGATTGGGATGAAAACTGACCTTTTCCAGGCCTGTGGCCACTGCTGAGTTTTCCAAAAAAATGCTGGCATATTGACTGCAGGACTTTCACAGTATCATCTTTCAGGATTTGAAATAACTCAACTGGAATTCCATCACCTCCACTAGCTTTGTTCATAGTGATGCTTTCTAAGGCCCATCTGACTTCACATTCCAGGATGTGAATGGCTCTAGGTGAGTGATCACACCATCATGATTATCTGGGTCATGAAGATCTTTTTTTGTACAGTTCTTCTGTGTATTCTTGCCACCTCTTCTTAATATCTTCTGCTTCTGTTAGGTCCATACCATTTCTGTCCTTTATTGAGCCCATCTTTACATGAAATGTTGCCTTGGTATCTCCAATTTTCTTGAAGAGATCTCTAATCTTTCCCATTCTATTGTTTTCCTCTATTTCTTTGCACTGATTGCTGAGGACGCCTTTCTTATCTCTCCTTTCTATTCTTTGGAACTCTGCATTCAAATGGGTATATCTTTCCTTTTTTCCTTTGCTTTTCACTTCCCTTCTTTTCACAGCTATTTGTAAGGCCTCCTCAGACAGCCATTTTACTTTTTGGCATTTCTTTTTCTGGGGGGATGATCTTGCTCCCTGTCTCCTATACAATGTCATGAACCTCCATCTATAGTTCATCAGGCACTCTGTCTATCAGATCTAGTCCCTTAAATCTATTTCTCTCTTCCACTGTATAGTCATAAAGGATTTGATTTAGGTCATACCTGAATGGTCTAGTTCTTTTCTCCACTTTCTTCAATTTAATTTTTAATTTGGCAATAAGGAGTTCATGATTTGAGCCACAGTCAACTCCCGGTCTTGTTTTTGCTGACTGTATAGAACTTATCCATCTTTGGCTGCAAAGAATATAATCAATCTGATTTCGGTGTCGACCATCTGGTGATGTGAGGTTTGGTGAGACTCTATTACTTTTCCAAAGTCATATAGGCTGTAAGCAGTGGTTGTTGAAAATGCTAACAGTCAGTACAAATAGAGGCAGTTAAATTCAGAGCCCAAACTCCAAACTACCACACATTGTAGTGACCATACTATCTACACCTATAACTAACTTATCTCAGACACTCCTTGCAATAGACTGAACCGTGTCCCTCCAAAATTCATATTTTTAAGTCTTAATCAACCCCTAGTATTTCAGAACATGACTGTATTTAAGAAAAAAAATCCTTTCATAAGATGATCATGTTAAAAATGAGGCCATTAGGGTTGAGCCCTAACCCAACTGATTGGTGCCCTTATAAGAAGAAATTTGGACACAGACTTGGGGGATGCCTGTGCACAGGGACTTACCCCAGGCCACATGGTTTGTACGTGGTCAAGATGGAGCTCATGTCTAGGTTTTAAGACTTAAAATTTTGTTCTAAAAGCAGCAAGTTAAATAGTACAAACCATTGTGTCATATCACAATTCTGATTCATTAGACAGAAAAAAGGATTAATAAATTAGAGAATTTTCAAGTATGGGACTAAATTACCAAACTGTAGTTTTAAAAAGTTTTAAATCTAAGTCCAAAGTTAGGTGTTATGGTATTCCAATGGATTCCATAATATTGCCCACATGAATACAACACATAACCACTCAGTTCAGTTCAGTCGCTCAGTCGTGTCTGACTCTTTGCGACCCCATGAATTGCAGCACGCCGGGCCTCCCTGTCCATCACCAACTCCCGGAGTTCACTCAAACTCATGTCCATCTTGTCAGTGATGCCATCCAGCCATCCCATCCTCTGTTGTCCCCTTCTCCTCCTGCCTCCAATACCTCCCAGCATCAGGGCCTTTTCCAATGAGTCAACTCTTCGCATGAGGTGGACAAAGTATTGGAGTTTCAGCTTTGGCATCAGTCCTTCCAAAGAACACCTAGGACTGATCTCCTTTAGAGTGGACTGGTTGGATCTCCTTGCAGTCTAAGGGACTCTCAAGAGTCTTCTCCAACACCACAGTTCAAAAGCATCAATTCTTCAGCGCTCAGCCTTCTTCACAGTCCAACTCTCACATCCATACATGACCACTGTGGAAAAACCATAGCCTTGGCTAGATGGACATTTGTTGGCAAAGTAATGTCTCTGCTTTTGAATATGCTATCTAGGTTGGTCATAACTTTCCTTCCAAGGAGTAAGTGTCTTCTAATTTCATGGCTGCAATCACCAACTGCAGTGATTTTGGAGCCCCCCAAAATAGTCTGCCACTGTTTCCACTGTTTCCCCATCTATTTCCCATGAAGTAATGAGACCAGATGCCATGACCTTAGTTTTCTGAATGTTGAGCTTTGTTTTAAGCCAACTTCTTCACTCTCCACTTTCACTTTCATCAAGAGGCTTTTTAGTTCCTCTTCACTTTCTGCCATAAGGGTGGTGTCATCTGCATATCTGAGGTTATTGATATTTCTCCTGGCAATCTTGATTCCAGCTTGTGCTTCTTCCAGCCCAGCTTTCTCATGATGTCCTCTGCATATAAGTTAAATAAGCAGGGTGACGATATACAGCCTTGATGTACTCCTTTTCCTATTTGGAACCAGTCTGTTGTTCCATGTCCAGTTCTAACTGTTGCTTCCTGACCTGCATACAGATTTCTCAAGAGGCAGGTCAGGTGGTCTGGTATTCCCATCTCTTTAAGAATAAATGCCTACATTTATTTGATATCATTTGAGAGCCCAGTGTTATACTTGTGAATAAAAGATACGGTTTCTAATCTCTAAGAAAATATAGTCTAATTGAAAAAATAGAAATTAATCATACAAATCACTGTTCACCTGAATCTGTGAAAATCTTTTTAAAAGGGTGTCCATTGAGTCAAACTAGCATAAAATAAGATATCTGACCTCTAGAAGGGGGTTCCCTGATGATAATCTCAATTCTAAAAAATAAGCTGGAGTTAAAAAGGTATATAGACTTCATCCATATGAAAAATTCAGTAAATCAAAATGGATCATTCCTTGTAAAAAAATAAACTTATGGTTATTAGAGAGTAAGGGGCAAGGAGGTATAAATTGGGAGAATGAGATCGACCTAAACACACTACTACATATAAAATAGATAACTCATAAGGACCAACTGTATAGAATAGAGAACTCTACTCAATACTCTGTTATGGCCTATCTGGAAAAAGAATCTTAAAAACAAGTGGTTATATGTATATGTATAAATGATTCACTTGGCTGTACACTTAAAATTAACATAACATTGTAAATCAAGTATACTCCAATATTTTTTTGTTTTAAATAATGAATCACTCCTTAAATAATGAAGAAAGCCAACATTGTGCTTTAGTAAATTCTTTTATCTGAATTTTTAGCTTCCACTATATCACTAACAAACACTAAAAATGTTAGCTAACTAACAGTCTTTTGGGGGCAGGAGTTGAGTCTAAAAGTGAATGTAGAAATCACTTTGCATTTAGTGGGGTTTTGTTTCTTTTGAGTGACACCTCCTACATGATGTTAATGCATTGCATCACCAAGTCCTTACTATAAAACACCTCTATTTAAGAAAGTATTTTCCAGAAAGTAATTTTAATATTTCTGAGCAAGAAGTTGTATGTAGTGAACATTTATCTATATACACAGCCTTGGATTAGCCTACCATATAAGATAAGATTATTTTTCTTTCACTTCTAGACAGAAAATACTACTTATGCTTCTGAGAAGTATTATAAAAGGGTATAGGAAATTATTTCAGAACTCTATGCACTTACTAGCATTAATAAAGGCATTTACATTATTGAACTTACAGAGCAATTTTGTATAAGATTTTATAATATAATAATAATATTTATAGAATAACACAGTACAATAAGGATGTTGCCAGGTGACTCAGTAGTAAAGAATCCACCTGCCAAGTAGGAAATGTAGGTTCAATGCCTGCATCAGCAAGTTCCCATGGAGGAAGAAATGGCAACCCACTCTGGTATTCTGGCCTGGGAAATCCCATGGACAGAGGAGCCTGGCATGCTACAGCCCACGGGCTCACAAAGAGTCAGACATGACTCAGAGAATAAATAACAACAACAATAGGACAATACCAATTTGTACATAACATGTATATATAGAAATATTTATATACTGTCTATATTTTATATACCTGATCCTCACATTAACTCTTTCAGATAAGCAGATAATGTCTTATTTCCACTCATAATCAGTAAAACTGAAAATAAGCCCAGTTGAATGATTTCCCTCATGTCTATTAGCCATAAAAGGAATCACTGTCAGGAATTCAAGTCTCCTAATATCCATATATATATACATTCTGATATATATATATTTTTTATACTCTCCCATGAGGTCTAAACACCAATTCAGTGAGATTAGGATAAGAAAGAAGAAAACATGAAAAGAGTACAAAAGAGAGGCAGGTATTCAGAAAGAAAATAAAGAGAAGGACACCAAGTACGCTGAAAGAGAGAAATAATTCAATTTGAACCAATCTTGGTGATGAAGGGCAAATATTAACATGTCAAATGCTTTCCAAATTACAATTTTTAAAGATTTTTTTGATGCGGACCATTTTGAAGGTCTTCATTGTTACAACATTGTTTCTGTTTTATGTTTCTGGGGTTTTTTTTTGCCACTTGGCATGTGGGATCTTAGCTCTCTGACCAGGGATTGAACCTGCACCCCTACATTGAAAGGTGAAGTCCTAAACCACTGGACCACCAGAGAAGTCCCACAAATTAAAACTTTTAATACATATTCTCATTTGGGCCTCAAGATCAACTTTTGAGCAGGCTGGACCTACATTATTGTTAACATTCTCATTTTAACAAAACTTACAGATATAGTAACTTTCTCAAAGATACAAACAGTAAGTGGTGAAAGCTGGAGTTCAACAGAAGTCTGTTCAATCAAGATTCCATTGCCTTTTCCCTATGCCCTTAGGCTTTTCTAACACTGTGAAAGATGTTTCAAGGTACAGCTTTCATAATTTCATTAGAAAGGAAATGATGAGAAGGCAAATAAGAAAACTAAATACCTATTTTATTCTCTGAAAAGAGAAACAAAAAATTAATATGTATGCTAAGAGTTGCTAAGTCACTCAGTCATATCCGACTCTTTGGGACCCTATGGACGGTAGCTCACCAAGCTCTTTTGTTCATGGGATTCTCCAGGCAAGAATACTGGAATGGGTTGCCATTTCCTCTTCCAGGGAATCTTCCCAACCCACAGATCAAACCCGTGTCGCTTACGTCTCCTGCATTGGCATGCAGGTTCTTTACCACTAGCACCACCCGGGAAGCTCATGCTAAAGGATACACCAGGGGTTTTGTCTTTTATTTTGTTTTAATGATAAGATTTCTGTTTCTGGCCAAGATACAGGAACAAGGAAAGGAGGTTTCCTCCCCCTGAAATAATTTTTTTTAATTAGGATAAAAACTACATTAAACAATAGTTTTCTGATACTGGATATTAGATAATGCAGGTCATGATCCCTGGGAGTGAGAATAAAACCCCAGTTAGATCTACATTGCCACAGTTTACTGTCTATAGTTTCTAGGCTGTTGCATAGAGAAAACACAGATAGAGCACAACAATCTCCCTGAGATGAGGATAGAAAGCTGAGAGTTGGGGAGACCAAGAGAACTAAAATTTACGTGGCATGGTACCAAGAGGAGAGAACTTCAAGGAGAGATTTGTAGCAAATTACCCACCTAGAGTCTTCAAATGAATGATAATAAATAATTCTACATGAGAAAACTACTCAAGGCTGGGGGAAAAAATCACCCTAAGAAGTAGAGGGAATAATATTCGGGTTTAAACAGGAGAGGAGATGGCTTGTGTTCCCACCAATAAAATGGGGGAAAAATATGTCATTCGGTTAGAAATCTGAGAAGGTATTTTTCTAGTAGGGGGACAAAATAATCCACACAAGGCTGTTCTGCTTCTACCTAACAAAGCTTAAAAGCAAGGCTAGACATTATCTAAGTATTTTCAAGTAACTTTACTATGTTCCAGAACCAACTTCAAGGACATTTAGAGGAAAGAAAAATATGCATCACCTAACAAAGTAAATAGAAAATGACTAGCATACAATCCAAAATTACCACAGACAGACCAAGAAACAGGAAATGGAATTCACGTTAAGAAGGAAAATTCAACCCAAAGAATTGGCTGGACTCATGATCCCAGCAAAGTAGGAACTGGAGATATACTTCTGCAGTTACTGCAGAACTTACTACACTTCTGTAGTAAGTCAACAAATAAAAACAAACACATAAAATAGATGAAACAATGGTTTTCAAGATACTGAACAGCAGTCTCTTGAAATGGAGACAAGTGACCCATGATAAACAGATAGTAAACAAACAAGGTGAACCTTAAAATTGCCCCAGCTTACTGTCCTTAGAAAATTTACAGGTCACAGAGAACGGAGGAGAAACTCAGGTACAGCCATGCAGACCCTGTGTTAAGGAGACAGCTCAGACTCCAGGAAGGTGAAGTCAGTTGAAATTTATCAAAACAGAATATTGGAGATGAGAGAGCTGATCAGTGGAAACCCTAAAAATATGAATAACCCTAAGGATTCCACAGAATTCTGATCACCAAACACATGTGAGTAACTACTCAAGATCAAAGAAAGGTCCATCTGAAATGATTAAAGAGAACACTACCCTATGTTTATACAGGATCAGGACTAGTACCTGTTCCTATCAACCACACTGGAAAAATCTCAAAATTCATAAGGCAACTCAACCCTACTGGACAGAATACTCAAAAGGGCTGTGTCACAGTAGTAGGTGATAATTAGCTGTAGTGTGAATATTTCTCCCCTCTTACCTAACAAATGGTAATAGCAAGACCCAAAAGAATTCAGTTTTCAATGAACAGAACTGTATCTGAGAACAAAATTAAAAATTATTTACAGAAATAAAAAATCATTCTCTACTCAATAATATAAAACAATGTCTGGTATTCAATAAAAATTACCAAGCATGCTAAAGAAGCAAGAAAATAGTGAGGAGAAAAATCAATCAATTAAAACTAACTCAAAACTGTCACAGATGTTGTAATTATCAGACAAGGACAACAAAACAGTTATAACCATGCTCCATATTTTTGAAAATATAAAGAAGAGACATGGAAGATACAAATTACAAAAAAATAAAAATTGGACCTTGGAGTACAAAATTTAAAATATACTACATATGATTAATGGTAAATTGGATGTCATCAAAAAAAGATTAATTATATAAAGACATATGATATAAATGATGCAAAATAAAACACAGAGGAAAAAGATAAGAACATCAGTGGTCTGTGGGACAACTAATATAAGAAGACGGATAGAAATTTAACTAGAGTTCTCAAAAGTTGGCCTGGGAAAGCAGAAAAAATATTTGAAGTAATAATGGCCCCAAATTTTCCACACTATAAACCAACAGGTCAAGAATCTTAATGAACTCTAAATATAAGAAATAGAAAGGACCCATATCAAGGCATATCATTAGCAAGTTGCTCAAAAACAGTGAGGAAGTCTTAATAGCAACTACAGGGCCAGAGGGTGGGTGTAGAAAGGCTGTTATATATAGAATAATAAAGACTAGGAGAATGACAGTTTTTCTCTTTGGAAATAGCACAAGTAAAAACACAGTGAAGCAACATCTTTAAAGATCTTTAAAGCATGAAAGAAAATACTATCAATCTAGGACTCTGTGCCCGATAAAAACATCTTTTAAAAATGATGGTGAAATAAAGACTTTTTCACATACATAAAAGTTGAAAGAATTCATCCCTTACTGCATACCTTTACTAAAAGAAATGTTAAAGGTAGATTTTCAGGCAAGAGAAAAATACATATCACATGAAAATATGGATCTATACAAAGGAAAGAATATCATTAGAAAGAGTAACTACATGGGGAAATATATAAGAATTTTTCTTATTATTTACAACTCTTTTAAAAACAACTGCTTTAATAATAAAAAACTAAAAATCTATACATGATAATAAATTAACAAAGGAGATGCAATGAAATCATAAAATACTTGATTTATTCAAAAGCAGAAAAAAGGATAAAGGTAGTAAGAAAACAGATGGGACCAATAGGAAACATAAAGATGGCAGACTCAATAATCTATATTTAAATCTATATATTTTATTAAAAATATATATTAAATGTAAATATGTTTTATATAAAATTTCAAGGAAGATCAAACCAGTCAATCCTAAAGGAAATCAACTCTGAATATTCATGGGAAGGACTGTTGCTAAAGCTCCAATACTATGGCCACCTGATGCAAAGAGCCGACTCATTGGAAGAGACCCAGATGCTGGGATGGATTACGGCAGGAGGAGAAGAGGGTGGCAGAGGATGAGATGGTTAGATAGCATCACCAACTCAATAGACATGAATTTGAACAAACTCCGGGAGATAGTGAAGGACAAGAAAGCCTGGTGTTTCGCAGACCATGGAGTTACAAAGAGTAGGAGACGACTTAGTGACTGAACAACACAAAGTGTATTACACATAAAATATGTGTGTTATATGTAAGCGTGTAAATTGAAAGACAGATTGTCAAATTAGATGAAAAAGGAAAATCCAGCTATTTGCTGCTTTCAAGAAATGCACTTTAAATATAAAGATGCAGCTGCTGCTGCTGCTAAGTCGCTTCAGTCGTGTCTGACTCTGTGCGACCCCATAGACGGCAGCCCACCAGGCTCCCCCGTCCCTGGGATTCTCCAGACAAGAGCACTGGAGTGAGTTGCCATTTCTTTCTGCAATGCGTGAAAGTGAAAAGTGAAAGTGAAGTCGCTCAGTCGTGCCCGACTTTTAGCGACCCCATGGACTGCCGCCTACCAGGCTTCTCCGTCCATGGGATTTTCCAGGCAAGAGTACTGGAATGGGGCGCCATTGCCTTCTCTGAAATATAAAGATAGAAATAGGTTGAAAGTAAAAAGATGATTAACATTAATCAAAAGAAAGCTTGATTGGCTATATGAATATCAGAAAATGTAGATTTCAGAGCAAAGAATATTACCGGGGATAAGGAGAATCATTTCAAGATGACAAAGAGATCAGTTTACCAAAGACGACTCTCTTACCACTCTTAATGTTTGTACCTAACAAAGGAGACCTAGACTTACAAAAATTACATGAGAGAATATTTCTTATTGTTTCATTAGCTGAAAACTATTCATATGTTTATAAATCATAGTATCTGTTTATAACTCACTTTAAGACAGAATTGTTACCCATTGGCATTTTGAATACTTAGGAAAGTCTTGAAATTCCTTATGATCAAGTAGAAAAAAAAAAATTTACTCCATGTAACCCAAGAGAGTAAAGCTAGAATCTGACCGAAGTTAGAGGCTGTTATGACTCCACTGAAAGGGAAATCTCTCTAGCAATGAAATCTGTCCAGAAATAAAGCAGGTGGTTGTCTTAGAGAGATCGTCTTTTACACCAGAGATGGCAGAAAAACCACAATTAACACTTAGGAGATCACATGCATGGGCTGCTACTATTTGAGCCTGGGTAGAATAAGTGGATTTTAAACTATAAAATTTGAATGCTATATAGAAACCTATGTAGAAATTAACTAGAAACAATGGGGTTGGTATAGGATTAAGAAAGCATTCAACATAGAGATTTGAAATTAAGCATTTTTCTCTTGGATCCTTATATATAAGGATACTAATGCCAACCAAAATTTTAGATCAATATTAATTTGTAGGCATCATGTTGAATTTTATTAATTGAAAGCTTGAAAATCATAGTTGCTGGAAGAATAAAAATATTAAAAAAATTTTTTCTGCATTAAGGAATCTAGCACCCTGGTAAGGAAGCCAATACTTACCTCAGAAATGATTCAACAGAACATAAAATATTAATGTGTCATAAAAGAAGTACAAGTGAAGTGTCCAGGAAAGATACATTATTTCTATCTGGAAGACAGCAGTGGGCCTTGAGGATTAAGAATATTTGAACATGTGGGGATGGTAATGTAACTGATTTTTCAGCAGAATGATGCACACAAAATTCCAGGAGCAAAATAATGTGGGGTCTCTATGAAAGAATATGTAGTACTCCTTTTGACTGTGTTGATATATGAGAAAGGAAAGAGCAGAAAGTAACTTTAGAAGAGTGGGATGCCAGAATGACTAAAATAAACAACAGTGACCATAGAATGCTGGCAAGTGTTTGGAGAAACCAGATCTCTCATATGTTTCTGGTAGGAATGTAAAATGGTGCAGCCGCTCTGGAAAGTAAGTTGGCAGCTGCTTACAAAACTAAACATATACTAATTATACTACCCAGTAATTGCACTCCTGGGCAATTATCCCAGAAAAATGAAAACTTACATCCACACAAAAACCTGCAGTAGCTTTATTTATAATATCTCCAAATTGGAAACAACTACAATGTCCCTCAATAGGTGAATGGTTAAACAAACTTTGGGCTTCCCTCGTAGCTCAGTGATAAAGAATCTGTCTGCCAATGCAAGAGACGCAAATCTGATTCCTGGGTCAGTTGAGAAGATCCCCTGGAGCAGGAAATGGCAACCCACTCCAGTATTCTTGCCTGGGAAATGCCATGGACAGAGGAGCCTGGCAGGCTATAGTCCATGCGATTGCAACAAGTTGGAATACAACTAAAGCAACTGAGCATCTAAACAAATTTTAGTACATTGAGCCATGGAATCCTATTCAGCAATAAAAAGGAATCAATTATGTATACATGTAACTACTTGGATGGATTTCAAGGGCATTATTCTAAGTGAAGGAAGGCTATCTCCAAAATGCATATAATGTAGGTCAATTTATATAACATTCAAAATTACAGACATGGAAAACAGATTGTCAGAGGTGAAGGATGGCTGTTGGAGAGGGAATGGAGTATATGGATGGACTCTACTGAAGTAGCACGAGGGAAATCTTTGTGGTGATGGAAAATCCTATATCCTGATTGATGACACAACTATGCATTCAATAAAATAACATGGAACCACTCAGATACATTTCATCAAAGTAAAATTCCTAGTTTTGCTTTTATACTATAATTATGTAAGATTTCATTATGGGGGACACTGGGTAAAGAATATACAGGACTTCTTCGTATGGTACTATCTTAGCAAAATTCCAAAAAAAAAGGTTTTAAAACATGTAGATTACAAAATCCTTTTTTTCTATAAAGCTAACCATATACTTATCATTGGACTCAGAAATCTCACTTTTAAGTATTTATTCAAAGGAAAATTAAAATATATGTTCACATAAAACTTAGAATATTTATAGCAATTACGTTCATAATCACTGAGAAACAGACATGATCCAAATGTACATCAGTTGGTGAATGGATTAAAAAAAAAACTATTGTACATCCTTACAGTGGATTTTTATTCAAGAATAAAAAGAAATGAACTACTCCACCATGGATGAACATTAAGAACATTATTCTAAGTGAAAGAAACTAGATACAAAATTCCATTCATATGACAGTTTTAAAGTGACAAAATTACAAGGGCAGAAATCAGATCAGTGGCTTCCAGGGGCCATGAACCAAAGGACAGGATACAGAATTGACCACAAAGGTGCACGTGAAAATACTCTGTGGTGAAGTGTGTTACACAAGTGACTGTTAATCGTAACTTATGCAAATATACACCCAAAATTTTGAATTTTGTCTTTATAAATTTCACTTCAATAAACTCAACTTTAGCAAAAAAATTGACATTCAATATCATACTATTTCAAAAAATTTACATATATATATATATATATATCTCAAGGAAGACAGAAATGGATTTACATGACAGTCCTAACATTTGTTATCTCTGAGTGAATTACCTATGATTTTTCATATTTCTCTTTCATTTTTCTTGTCTGATAAGTTTTTTGCACAAAGTGGGTATTATCTTTAAGAACAAAAATGCTATTTTTAAAAATTAGTTGAGGATTTTTAGGGCAGGATAGGACACAAAGTCATCCAGCTCTCTTGTTTAGTTTACAGATGAAGATATGAGGGTTAAGACAAACAGAATGATTTTTCCTAATTACTTAAATTTAAAGGGTTTACCAGGTGGCTCAATGGTAAAGAATCTGCCTGCCAATGCAGGGGATGAAAGGGATACAGGTTCAATCTCTGGGTCAGGAAGGTCCCCTGGAGAAAGAAATGGCAACCCACTCCATTATTCTTGCCTGGAGAATCCCAAGGACAGAGGAGCCTGGTGGGATACAGTTCATGGGGTCACAAAGCACCATTTGCTAAGACTAACAGAATGATTTTTCCTAATTATTTAAATTTAAAACCACACATCCACAGTACCTTGATCTCCTAAGTGGTATGATCTAACTGCAAATGTCATAATTTATTTTGATAGAGGGGGCAGTTTTCATCCTTCCAGACTCCCGCTTCTTAATGCCAAAGCAAAGTGTTTCAGGATTCCTGGCCGATCTCCCGCAGGTGGATCCCAATACTGTCTGGACAGAGAAGATTAGTTCTCTAACCTGCACCACAGAAGACGAGTAGTTTTTGGAAATGTGTAACTTGCTAGCATATTGATCTCAGCAAACATGATAGGAGAATCATTCACTTTACAGAATTGTTGAGCAGACTGACATGATTTGTGAAAAGGTTAAAACAGCTATTATTATTGGTAGCAGTTCAAGTTATACATGCTGAAGCCTACTTAAAAGTCAATGGAGATATAACTTAGAAATGTTGGCTTTGGAGCAATGCTGCTGCTGCTGCTAAGTTGCTTCAGTTGTGTCCAACTCTGTGCGACTGCATAGACGGTAGCCCACAGGCTCCCTGGTCCCTGGGATTCTCCAGGCAAGAACACTGGAGTGGGTTGCCATTTCCTTCTCCAATGCATGAAAGTGAAGAGTGAAAGTTAAGTCGCTCAGTCATGTTGGATTCTTAGCGACCCCATGGACTGCAGCCTACCAGGTTCCTCCATACATGGGATTTTCCAGGTGAGAGTACTGGAGTGGGGTGCCGTTGCCTTCTCCTGGAGCAATGCTATCTGAATTCAAAAACTGACTTTTTGGCTGTGTGACCAGGGACATTTTTCCTAAACTCTCTGTCTCAATTTCTTAATGACTAACCTGAGAAGTGTTATATGATTGCCATGAGGATTACATGAGGTATTTCATGTAAAGTCTTTAGATGGTACCTGGACTATGGAGAGTGCCCAGTGCTATCTGTTGTTAGAAAGATTTTCTCATTAGGCTGCTGACTACATTGAATTAGAGACCACAACTGGGAAATCCACTTCTGGGTCTTTTAAACTGTTGAAATATTTTGTAGGAAGTGCTAAAAACCAGTGCTTAATTTTAGGTGCACACCTAATAGACTCTGCTTCTGTGAAAAGAAGAGAAGTGAAAAGCAAAGGAAAAAAGGAAAGATATAAGCATCTGAATGCAGAGTTCCAAAGAATAGCAAAGAGAGATAAGAAAGCCTTCCTCAGCAATCAATGCAAAGAAATAGAGGAAAACAACAGAATGGGAAAGATTAGAGATCTCTTCAAGAAAATTAGAGATACCAAGGGAACATTTTATGTAAAGATGGGCTCAATCAAGGACAGAAATGGTAGGGACCTAACAGAAGCAGAAGATATTAAGAAGAGGTGGCAAGAATACACAGGAGAACTATACAAAAAAGAACTTCACAACCTAGATAATCACGATGGTGTGATCACTGACCTAGAGCCAGACATCCTGGAATGTGAGGTCAAGTGGGCCTTAGAAAGCATCACTATGAACAAAGTTAGTGGAGGTGATGGAATTCAAGTTGAGCTATTTCAACCTGAAAGATGATGCTGTGAAAGTGTTGCACTCAATATGCCAGCAAATTTGGAAAATTCAGCAGTGGCCACAGGACTGGAAAAGGTCAGTTTTCATTCCAATCCCAAAGAAAGGCAATGCCAAAGAATGCTCAAACTACTGCACAATTGCACTCATCTCACACACTAGTAAAGTAATGCTCAAAATTCTCCAAGCCAGGCTTCAGTAATATGTGAACCATGAACTCTCAGATGTTCAAGCTGGTTTTAGAAAAGGCAGAGGAGCCAGAGATTAAATGCCAACATCTGACGGATCATCGAAAAAGCAAGAGAGTTCCAGAAGAATATCTATTTTTGCTTTATTGACTATGCCAAAGCCTTTGACTGTGTGGATCACAATAAACTGTGGAAAATTCTGAAAGAGATGTGAATACCAGAACACCTGACCTGCCTCTTGAGAAACCTGTATGCAGGTCAGGAAGCAACAGTTAGAACTGGACATGGAACAACAGACTGGTTCCAAATAGGAAAAGGAGTACGTCAAGGCTGTATATTGTCACCCTGCTTATTTAACTTCTATGCAGAGTACATCATGAGAAACCCTGGGCTGGAAGAAGCACAAGCTGGAATCAAGATTGCCAGGAGAAATATCAATAATCTCAGATATGCAGATGACACTACCCTTATGGCAGAAAGTGAAGAGTAATTAAAAAGCCTGTTGATGAAAGTGAAAGAGGAGAGTGAAAAAGTTGGCTTAAAGCTCAACATTCAGAAAACGAAGATCATGGCATCTGGTCCCATCACTTCATGGGAAATAGATGGAGAAACCATGGCAGACTTTATTTTTGGGGGCTCCAAAATCACTGCAGATGGTGACTGCAGCCATGAAAT
This sequence comes from Bos taurus, assembly GCF_002263795.3. NCBI lineage: Eukaryota > Metazoa > Chordata > Mammalia > Artiodactyla > Bovidae > Bos > Bos taurus. Next base: position 59,300,055 of record NC_037334.1, on the reverse strand, counting down.
TAAAAGACGCTTACTCCTTGGAAGGAAAGTTATGACCAACCTAGATAGCATATTTAAAAGCAGAGACATTATTTTGCCAACAAAGGTCCGTCTAGTCAAGGCTATGGTTTTTCCTGTGGTCATGTATGGATGTGAGAGTTGGACTGTGAAGAAAGCTGAGAGCTAAAGAATTGATGCTTTTGAACTGTGGTGTTGGAGAACTCTTGAGAGTCCCTTGGACAGCAAGGAGGTCCAAACAGTCCATCCTAAAGGAGATTAGTCCTGGGTGTTCATTGGAAGGACTGATGCTAAAGCTGAAACTCCAATACTTTGGCCACCGTATGCAAAGAGTTGACTCATTGGAAAAGACCCTGATGCTGGAGGGATTGGGGGCAGGAGGAGAAGGGGACGACAGAGGATGAGATGGCTGGATGGCATCACCGACTTGATGGACATGAGTTTGAGTGAACTCCGGGAGTTGGTGATGGACAGGGAAGCCTGGCGTGCTGTGATTCATGGGGTCGCAAAGAGTTGGACAAGACTGAGTGACTGAACTGAACTGAACTAATAGACTCCAGGTGAGGGGAGTTATTTCCTTCTTGGTACCCCTTGCTTTGGACAACTTATTGTACTCCAGCTGGTATAGTTTTGTAAGGAACTGGGTCGCTCTCATGGAACAATAGCCACAAATGCTGGACAGACTGACAGGTCTTCTGAGTCATCAAGAAGCGATACCTTTTCAAATAGTTCAGAAAATCAAACAGCTCACTCTAAGCCCATAAGTTTTCAAATACTTCACCTGTTGAAAAGAGAGGAAGTGGCTTATTATTCAGCAGGGAATGAGACTGGAGGGAATGCCTTTTCTTTCTGTTACCAGTCTCTTACGCCTTTAGCTCATTTGCAAGTTCATGAATAAAGTCAAAATAGTGTTTGATATGGAATTAGGAAGCCTTTTAATTCCAGTCCTCACTTTTACCCAAAGTGAGGGAGATTAAATTCCTAAATTACTAATGAGGTGAGGCATACTGGGAAATGAACAAAGGGAACAAAAAGAAGGTAGACCAATTAAACTGTACTAATGAAGTGTATTGCTTCACAGAGGATATTTAAGATACTGAAAATACTCTGTATAATCCTATAATGGTGGAAATAGGCATTATACATTTTATACATTTGTCCAAACCCATAGAATGTACACTATCAAGAGTGAGCCCTAATACATGTATATATATGGCTGAGTCCCTTTGCTGTCCACCTGAAACTATATTGCAATATAAAATTAAAAGTTTTTTTAAAAAAAATACAAAAGTGAACCTGAATGAAGATATAATTAAACAATATAAAAGGAAGGAATTTCTGAGCTATAAGGTGTTAGGAAGAAGCCAGTCACTCTTCTTGGTGAAGACTGGTATTGTGTGCCTCAGCTCCTGTCTTTATCAGGTATTATATATTCACCTACAAGTCTAGCTCGTCACATTTCAAAATCTCAAACAAGTATGTGAGGTTTGGAGAAGAAGAGAAGGAAGCTCTGACACAATTTTTTTTTTTTTTTTTGCCTCTAGATGAATGACTATATGCAATTTTTAAATTAAAGTTAGTCCTTAAAAATACAATTTGTTGTCATCTGGGCGAGGTTGCATTGTAAGATGCCACTGCTGTGAGGGTGACTGGCTGCGGCACCAGGCCAAATCCATTGTGGGTGTGGAGACATCCAGAATAATAAAGTATCACTCCACCCTGTTGTCTTGTCACCTAATTAACTGGTGTGCTCTGAAAACAACTCTTGGGAGTCAAAATAATCTCTCATCTTAGACTTGTGATGCAATGGGAAAATGGCAGCCTACTTAGGGCGGAAATGAAGAACATCCTCTGACGTTGGTTTTCTGGGAAGGGAGGCAAGAGGAGAGAAATGGGCACTGTAATTCCCATGGAAGTTCACTCTTGATTCCTTGCCCACTTGGCCTAGGCTTCTGAGCTCAGCAGAAGGTGCTTGCATAACCCAAACAGCTTGGCCCCAGGCCTCTTCTCCAGGGGTGGAAAAAATTAATATCATCTTAGGGCCAAATAAATGCCTTTGTCAGAGTTCAGTTTTTCCTTTCATTTCTCATGGAAGTAAACAGTGAGAGTAGATATGAGGTGAATCCTCTCACCAAAGGAAAAAATACTGAAAACCTTTCAGGTCAGATCCTAACAAGAAAACACACAGCCCTCTTGAGTCTCCAGTCTTTGCAAGAGTTCAATACCCAAAGAACTAGGTGTATTGATATATAAATTTATGAATAGTCACAAATGTGTCATAGTCTTTGAGCAGGAATGGGTCATAGTATATTCTACTATATTAAAATATCTTCATTTTATCAGTAAGGGGAAGCCATAGATTCAAGGACAAATAGCTAGAGACTAGGAGAGCTGAAACCTCATTTCACTTCTCCTGACTCCTAGCTTCATGTAATTTTTCCCAATCACAACTTTTTCACTCACTCATTCATTGCCTGATTTGAGGATTGACTATTCAACACCCTGTATGTCAGGGAATAAACTCAGACTCATAATGGGATTTGACTGCTCATTTACATTTTAAATAGTTTTAATTTATTTTAAGTAGAGGCAGTTTTGCCCCCCGGGGGACACTTAGCAATGTATGGAGATGTTTTTGTTTATCACAATTAGGGATATTCTATGGCCCCTAGCAGAAAGTGACTGGGAATGCTGTTAAACATTCTGAAAGGCACAACTCTCCCCACCCAAACAAAGAATTATCCAATCTAAAATGCCAATAGAGATGTTCAGAGACTATACTCTAGAGCTATTAACCAGGACTAACTACAAAGCTTCATTGATTATCTTGGTGATTATACAGTTGATTCTAGAACAAGGAATTTGGCTATATTCCACAGGGAGTATAATATACTGATAGAAAAGTCAAGTGATACTTATTTTTGAATGTTTTACAGGATTGGCCAATTTCTTATTTCTGATTTTAAAAATAAAATCCTCCCCTGAGTACAGAATATATGAACAAATCTTAAATCCATCAATAACACATTTTTGAGAGAAAGAACCATTAAAAAACATGTAGAATACTGGACATTTTACTTAGGTCTTCTGTTTCCTCCAAGCTTTCCAATCATTACTTTTTCAAAAGCATCTCCAGAGCTGAACTTCTTGTAGATCTAATGTCAAGATCCTTTCCTTCCAAGGATCTTTCATGAGTGACTTTTCACCTTTGATGAAACTTCACCAAGTTACTTACTAGGGATTCACAGCTGGTCACATACAGAGGTTTATTTGTATTTCTGATCCTTTTCACTGTTAAAGCCATGGTTTACCTTATATTTGCATTCCAAAGGATGCTTTCCTCACTTCCATTCTTTCTGCTTCTTCAGAATTTTCCTAAGTGTTTTCTGTTCTTACTTTGGAGGTGGCAACATTTCTGTCTTTGCTATATGTAATTCAATGTTTAAACAACAGAATTTGTTCAAATATAATCTTGAATATAACGATGCAAGTGAAAAAGTGAAAATGTTAGTCAGTCGTGTCTGACTCACTGCAACCCCATGGACTGCAGTCCGCCTGACTCCTCTGTCCATGGAATTCTCCAGGCAAGAATATTGGAGTGGGTTGCTAGTCCCTTCTCCAGGGAATCTTCTGAATTCAGGGATTCAACCCGGGTCTCCTGCAGGTAAACTGCAGGTAAATTCTTTACTGTCTGAGTCAACAGAGAAGCCTGAATATAACCATAACATACATAATAAATAAAAGTGTTTTGTTTCCAGAGATGGGAGGACTAGTACACTTCACCTAGCCTCCCCCTACATTACAAGTACAGTTGTTCAGTCATTAAGTCCTGTCTAACTCTGCAACCCCATGAACAGCAGCACACCAGGGTTCTTTGTCCTTCACTATCTCCCAGACTTACTGAAACTCTTATCCATCGAGTCAGTGATGCCATCCAACCATCTCATCCTCTGTTGCTCCCTTCTCCTCTTGTCCTCAGTCTTTCCTGGCACCAGAGTCTTTTCCAATGAGTCAGCTCTTCACATCAGGCAGCCAAGTACAAAGATCATAACTTTTCAAATCATTAGTACACATCTAGCATTTAGGATGGGGGTACCTGCCAAGACTTATATACTTTATTGATCAAAATGAAAGAAGAAAAAGATATAAACTGTTTGAAAATCACAACAATGTCAAGTGTGTACTTTTCTCCCTATTTTCCTCCTTTATCTCAGTTGCTCAGAGGTATGCTAAATATTCCTGTTATGAAGAACTGTATTTTTCTTCATTGAATGCATGATTCAGATTAGCCATCCCTTCTCTTCATTTTTAAAGATGTTTTTCATTTCCCATTATATCAAAACTGTTCTTTCACTGTACTTGCTTCAGCAGCACACATAGTGAAACTATTCATTCACTGATTTGCTGAGTCATTACTGAACATCAATTTCAAAGTTGGTGGAAGTTACTGAAGATGAATCAGATACAAGTCTTGCCTTCGAGGATCTTATAATAGGGTAGACAAGGCGTATGCCCAATGTAGCTCTATTTTGAAATAAAAAGTGTTAATTGCCAAACAATATAATGGCATGGGAATTTAGAATGAAAAATTGTACTATCAGCTGAAATATGAAGAAAAAGTTTATAAGAGACATGAAATCTGGAAAAAAAAAGCCTTGAGAAATGAAATGAACCTTGAGAAATGGTGTCAACATAGAGATATGTGGGGTAAGACTCAGGATATGTATATCTGGAGGAACAGTGATATCACAGAGTTTAATTTGACTGTAACAAAAGGTGAATGAAATAACAACAAATACAATTAGAAAAGATATTAGGTGCTCACTTCGGCAGCACATATACTAAAATTGGAATGATACAGAGATTAGCATGGCCCCTGCGCAAGGATGACATGCAAATTAGTCAGGAGTTCCATATAAAAAAGCAAGAAAAGGATATTGGGACCACAATGTAAAGGACGCGACACCTGGATCTCAGGACTCATTCAGCTTTATCTCCCATGGCGTCTTCTACCTGATATTTTTTAGTATCAAATATTTTATAGGAAGTCTGAATACCAGATTAATGCTCTATTAAAAGAAACATCTTTGTTACTTATTCTGCTTTAAATATTTGCTGAGTATGGACAACTTTTGGCATGCCAAATTGAAGAGCAATATGATATACCTTTATAAGTTAGAGACTATCATAAATGGAAACTGTTCTCACTTACATATAATCAATAAGGAAATATTATTTTAATACTTGGCCGAAGTTAGAACAAATGACATTTGAAGTGGACTTGGAAAAGATATTTTACTGGAAATGAGCTAAGTTTTATGAGTAATATTTAGAAAAAAAGTAAAATGAAAAATTATCAAAGTTGTTTGAAAAAAATATTACAAGCTGTGGTTTTAAAATATATTTAAGAGAAGTGAAAGTCACTCAGTTGTGTCCAAGTCTTTGGGACCCCATGGAGTATACAGTCCACGGAATTTTCCAGGCCAGAATACTGGAGTTGGTCACCTTTCCCTTCCCCAGGGGTTCTTCCCAAACTAGGTTTCAAACCCAGGTCTCCCACATTGCAGGTAGAGTCTTTACCAGCTGTCACAAGGGAATCCCAAGAATACTGGAGTGGGTAGCCTATCCCTTCTCCACAGGATTTTCCCAACCCAGGAATCAAACCGGGGTCTCCTACATTACAGGCAGATTCTTTACCAACTGAGATCTCTGTATTCTATCTTTACCTCTTTCTATCTATCTATCCCAATATTCAGTCATGATAACAATTACTATGGCAAATGCCATAACAGATTGGTGGTGCTAAGAAAAAGTGTTGCCATGTGATAATTTCCCTTAACAATGCTGATTACCATGCCAAACATACCTGCTTTAGGAGAAATGTTGGAACATTGACTAATTACAAGTCATCTGGCCTTGGACAAGTTACATCGTCCTCTCAGAACAAAGATTATTCATTTATGCCACAGAGAGACTAGACCAAATGTCTTCTAATTTCAAATAATAACAATAATAGTAATTTTGTCTTCCATGATGCATTACCTGTCTATGAGGAAACTGCTCTGCCCAATTCATCTGAGGAAAAAGCAGCTCTAGGCCATTTTTTGAGTATGGGACGACAAGGGCACCGACTGGACAAGGTGGACATATGGTCCTAGGGCAGTCAATCCATAGGTTGAGAATACTTGGCTCTGAATAAGAGAGGCATTGGATGCTATTTTAGCTAAATAACCCTCTATTTTAGCTAAATTTTCCTGATGGAATTTGAGTGGTACAATATGGAGAAAATCAAAATACTGACAAACAAAAAAATAAATAAGACATAAAAAAGTAGCTTAAAGCTAGGATAATAGTGAAGTCAGAAGAACTAATGAAGGGCTGCAGAAAGGAAATCTGTTGTTCCCAGAAGTAAAGGCAGGACAGCGGTTCTAAGTATTGCAACAGAACTGTATATCTGTATATCAACAGAACTCTTGACAAAATATGAAACTCAAAATTGTAAAATTACTAATCACCAAAACATGTCTAGAGCAGTTCAACACACTTGAATTTTACCTTGGTGACTATGCATTGATTGTAATGTAATATCAAAACCTTAAAAAATAAAACTCTGGTACCTCAGCTTTGAAGGTCCCTTAAGTATACTGTCAGTTTTCCTGTTGGATCATTTATTTGAACAGCTTTCAGTCTTCAACCAAAGCCTTTTGAGGGTTTCCCTAGTGTCCTTCTTTCTTCTTTTTTATTCAACTTCAGTAGAAACTACGTAACTTCAGATTCACCCTCTTAAAAAGCTTCAGTGTACTGTACAGTATTAACTATAAGCACAAAGCTGTACAGCTGATCTCTAAGATTTTTCATCTTGCATCCCTAAAGCTCGAAACTGATTAAACAACTGCTTCCCATTTACCCCTCCCCCTAGCCCCTGGAACCCATCCTTCTACTTCCCATTTCAATGAGTTTGACTACTGTGGATAAAGTGGAATCATGGAACATTTGTCCATCTGTGTCTGTCTTGTTTCACTTAGCATAGCATCATCAAGGTTCATCTATGTTGTAGCATGTGATAGGACTTCCTTCTTTTCTGTGGCTGAATAACATCCCATTGTGTGTGTATACCACATTTTCCACCTATTATCCTTCTTTCTTATTGGCACATGTTATCCTCACAATATGTTCCCATTACTAGAGGTAGCTTGGGTAAAACTTCTCCTGACATCTATGTTCTCCTAGAGAACTATGTTTTTCACCTGTCATCGTATTTAATGTTCCCCATGGCAATCCACTCCAGTACTCTTGCCTGGAAAATCCCATGGATGGAGGAGCCTGATAGGCTACAGTCCATGGGGTCGCAAAGAGTCGGACACAACTGAGCGACTTCACAAGCAAGCAAGCAATAGACCTATGAATTGTTTTTTCTCCATTATAAAATTAGAAACTAAGGCCAAGAATCTTAACCTAAATCATAAAACTAGAGAGTGGCACAGACTGGATTCAAACCTAGAGACATGTGACCACAGAGGCCATGCTATTGTGCTGCCTTCCAGATTTGAAACACCAACAGTGGGAACGTAAACGGGTGAAGCCTATGGAGAACAGTATAGAGGTTCTTAAAAAAAACTGAACACAGAGCTACCATATGATCCAGAAATCCCACTCCTAGGGACATATTTGGAGAAGACTGTAATTCAAGAAAATACATGACCCCAATGTTCACAGCATTACTTACAATAGCCAAGACATGGAAACCCAAATGTTCATAATTGAAGGATGGACAAAGGTGTGATTCATATAAACAATGCAATACATACTCTCAAGAATGAAATAATGCCATTTGCAGCAACATGGATGCAACTAGAGATTATTATACCAAGTGCAGTAAGTCACATAAAGAATGACCATATGATGCCACTTATATGTAGAATCTAAAATATTGTACAAATGAACTTATTTATGAAACAGAAATAGACCCACAGACATAGAAAGCAAACTTATGGTTACCAAAGGGGATAGGGGGTGGGGAGGGACAAATTAGGAGTCTAAGATTAGCAAATATAAACTACTTTATGTAAAACAGATAAACGATAAGGTCTTACTAGTCCTATAGCACTTGAAACTATATTCAATACCCTGTAATAGACCATAATGGAAAATGATATAAAAAATAATATATTTATACATGTATGGAGAAGGCAATGGGAACCCACTCCAGTACTCTTGCCTGGAAAATCCCATGGGCGGAGGAGCCTCATAGGCTCCAGTTCATGGGGTCGCTAAGAGTCGGGCACGACTGAGTGACTTCACTTTCACTTTTCACTTTCATGCATTGGAGAAGGAAATGGCAACCCACTCCAGTGTTCTTGCCTGGAGAATCCCAGGGACGGGGGAGCCTGGTAGGCTGCCATCTATGGGGTTGCACAGAGTCGGACACGACTGAGGTGACTTAGCAGCAGCAGCAGCAGCAGCATACATATATAACTGAATTACTTTGCTGTACACCAGAAACTAATACAGTATCATAAATCAACTATATTTTAATCAAAAAAAATTTTTTGACGCCAGCATGTTGTAATCACACACTGATTTGCTGAAAATAATAGCATAATATTTTTCAAAATATTTTCATATCTTTAGTTCATTGAATAATAAAACTGTTTTATGTTCCTATGTGGGAGATAAATGAGAAAGGTAATAACATTCTCATTTTACAGATGAGGAAACCTAATATTCCACTAAATCTAGAGACTGTATAAAGTAAACTAATTCAGAGGACATGACATATGCTTTAGAGCCAACCTTCTCCACATACCAGGTATATTCTATGGCATGTCTTCAGAAGAGGAGAAATAATGACATTGATCTCACAAAATAATGTGAGGATTAAAGTTAAATGAAATCTAGCTCAATAATTGGCAAATAAAAGATGTCCAATAAATGACTGTTCTCTTCCTCTTCCGTTCCAGATCCCACCCAATTCTTTTTAAGAATTAAATCACAGTGTCCTTAATAGCCACCAAACTCTCCAAGGTCAAATCATAATGTGAAATGCATGGAGTATGATTCATCATATAGGATTTCCTTAGATTTAAAGAATGTCATTTTATCCAGGACTACTCACGTCTATTTATGTGCACTTGCTAATTTATTTCTACCGCACCTTCTTCTAAAAAGTATTTGAGGCCAACAACTCAAGTTCTAAATCAAATTTCCTGAATATAAACAGGATCCTCTGTCCATGGGATTTCCCAGGCAAGAATACTGGAGTGGGTTGCCATTGCCTTCTCCAAACATAAACATAAGACAGCTTATTCTTTCTGAGGTCTTCCAAGGCAACAATTGCCTACAGAAAAGGAAAGAAGTGCTAAGATACAAAGATCTGAAAGCCACATACATTTAGAAATGAGCACTGATTTCATCTGTGAGATAGTGGAGGAGCCTGACAGGCTACAGTCCATGGGGTTGCAAAGAATCAGACATGACTTAGCAACTGAAAAATAACAACTGATTTCATCATCAAAAACAACTTCATCCTAAAAATCTGCGGTTTCTGAGCCCTAATTTCCACATTGGTGAAATAAGGAACGGGAATTAGCGGATCCTTCATTTTCTTCTCAATTTTATGATGTAACATTGTCATGTGGGAAGAGCATCAATCAGAATTCAAGTGGAGGAGAGTTCCAGCTGGTAAAAAGAGCCTCCCCTCTCCAACTGGCTTCAGAGCACACTCCCTCCTCTGACCTCCTCTAGCATATACATACTGACTTGCTCACCCATTTGACACATTATTTGAATGATTAAGTTATAATTTGCTTTTGTTTTTAAAGCTGTATATCTAACAGAACAAAGTCAATACCTTATACATTTTCATAACTAAAATACCTAATAAAATATCAAATAACAGTGAATACTTGCTGATAAGGGAAACCTTTTTTTCTCCCCAAATTAAAAAATTTAAATTCCTTGAATCTGCTTACAATTATGAATGTTTCCTGGTCCACACAGACAATTTTCTGTCATTTTAATGGTCTCAGACATTGTAACAATAAAACACTTTTACCTTAATTATTATATTTGATGCTTCCAATAATCTTAGATCATGCACAGTTTTGTTTGATCTACATTTTTATAACATTTTATAACCAGGGATGCATGCCAAGTGAAGATCAATAGATAGATTAGGTTTTGGGGTCTAAACCCAACATTACCAGCCATGAAAGCTTCAGAAAATTACTTAAAATTTCTGAGCCGTGGTTGAGATTAAAGTATTTCATAGAATTATCATGAGGATTATTTAGAAAATATTTGAAAATTCCTTGGACTTTGTAGGTGCTTAATAAACGATAGCTATTCAGTTCAGTTCAGTCGCTCAGTCATGTCTGACTCTTTGCGACCCCATGAATCGCAGCACGCCAACCCCTCCCTGTCCATCACCAATTCTCGGAGTTCACTGAGACTCATGTCCATTGAGTCCGTGATGCCATCCAGCCATCTCATCCTCTGTTGTTCCCTTCTCCTCTTGCCCCCAATCCCTCCCAGCATCAGAATCTTTTCCAATGGGTCAACCCTTCGCATGAGGTGGCCAAAGTACTGGAGTTTCAGCTTTAGCATCATTCCTTCCAAAGAAATCCCAGGGCTGATCTCCTTCAGAATGGACTGGTTGGATCTCCTTGCAGTCCAAGGGACTCTCAAGAGTCTTCTCCAACACCACAGGTCAAAAGCATCAATTCTTCGGCGCTCAGCCTTCTTCACAGTCCAACTCTCACATCCATACCTGAACACAGGAAAAACCATAGCCTTGACTAGACAGACCTTAGTTGGCAAAGTAATGTCTCTGCTTTTGAATATGCTATCTAGGTTGGTCATAACTTTCCTTCCAAGGAGTAAGCGTCTTTTAATTTCATGGCTGCAGTCACCATCTGCAGTGATTTTGGAGCCCCCAAAAATAAAGTCTGACACTGTTTCTACTGTTTCTCCATCTATTTCCCATGAAGTGATGGGATTGGATGCCATGGTCTTCGTTTTCTGAATGTTGAGCTTTAAGCCAACTTTTTCACTCTCCTCTTTCACTTTCATCAACAGGCTTTTGAGTTCCTCTTCACTTTCTGCCATAAGGGTGGTGTCATCTGCATATCTGAGGTTATTGATATTTCTCCTGGCAATCTTGATTCTAGCTTGTGCGTCTTCCAGTCCAGCATTTCTCATGATGTACTCTGCATAGAAGTTAAATAAGCAGGGTGACAATATACAGCCTTGACGTACTCCTTTTCCTATTTGGAACCAGTCTGTTGTTCCATGTCCAGTTCTAACTGTTGCTTCCTGACCTGCATACAGATTTCTCAAGAGGCATGTCAGGTGTTCTGGTATTCCCATCTCTTTCAGAATTTTCCACAGTTTATTTTGATCCACACAGTCAAAGGCTATGGCATAGTCAATAAAGCAGAAATAGATGTTTTTCTGGAACTCTCTTGCTTTTTCCATGATCCAGCGGATGTTGCTATTAGTTCCATTAAAATAAAGGTATTGAAAAAATTAAGGTATTGGGAAGGAAAACATAAAACCATGTTTATTCAGAAATGATGTGATTGTCTACACAGGAAGTTCAAAAGAACCTTAAAAAGATTCCTGGAACTAATAAGCAATCATGACAAGATTCTTCCAAACTTGATCCATAGATTCAATGTAATTCCAATCAAAATTTCAGCAAGTTATTTTGTGGATATTGACAAACTGATTCTAAAATTTATATAAAGAGGTAAAAACACAGAATAGTCAATACTCAGTTGAAGACATAAAATAAAGTTAAAAGAGTGATGTTACCTGACTTTAAGACTTACAAAGCTACAGTAATCAAGACAATGTGGTATTGGCTAGAAGACATACAGATCAATGAAATAGAATAGAGGGCCCAGAAATACACACACATAAATATAGTCAACTTATCTTTGACAAAAGGAGAAAAAGGCAGTAAAATGAAACAAACATAGTCTTTTAAATATATAATGCTGGAACAAGTGAACATCCACATGCAAAAAATAAATAAATAAGATGGACTTTACACCCTTCACAAAGATTAACTCAATAGAAACATTACCTCAAAATGTAAAATACAAAACTATAAAACTCCTAGAAGACAACACTGGAGAAAACCTAGATAACTTTGGGTACAGTGATGACTTCTTAGACATAACACCAAAGGAATGATCCATGAAAGAAATAATTGATAAGCTGTAGATAATCAAAATTTACCTGAATCTTCCCCTTAATTTTATTGAGATTCTAAAAGCTCTAAAATATTAAGTCCTAATTAAAAATTAAAAAAAAATTCCATCCTCAAAAGTCTTCCAATGACTCCTTCAAGCTTCAAAATATTCCTATTCATCTCTGTTTTGTAAAATTTACATAATTTGGCTATCACTTACTTATTGGAATATATGTGAATCTATGTGAGATCTTGGACTTTGATCACACCTTGGCTTATGAATATATCTGCTATTTCTCTTTTTGTTACTGTATAAAGAGTAAGAATTTTAAGCTAGATACAAATTGAGTTTGAATCCAGGTTCTGCCTCTTCATACCCATGGGACTCTACACATTTCATTTAACCTAGCTTCATCTGTGAAAAGGTGATGGTAATATAAGGGTTGCTGATAATACCCATAGTGCTTATAACTCAGGACTTGACATATAGTAGGCACTCACGTAGGGCTTCCTAGGGGGCACTAGTGGTAAAGAACCTGCCTGCCAATGCAGGAGACATTAAAGTCACAGATTCAATCCCGGGGTCAAGGAGATCCCCTGAAGGAGGGCATAGAAACCCACTCCAGTATTCTAGCCTGGAGGATCCATGGACTACAGTCCATAGGATTGCAAAGAGTTGGACATGACCAAAGTGACTTAGCATGCACATACAGACACCTACTAGTTGGAAGGATGGTAATACTGAGGATGATGGGTTTTTGACCACTGAGCAGGTTTTCAGAGAGTAGAGAAAGTCTCTCTCTGAATAAAAACTTCAACTAAGTCCTAAGTTAATCAATACTTATTTATTTAGCTTGCATGTATTTTTCCCTAACTACTAGAATACCTGATATCTAAACCCTATATTCTTTCTCATATAGCTCCTGGAGATGGTGAAGGGCAGGGAAGCCTGATGTGCTGCAGTCCATGGGGTTGCACAGTCAGACATGACTGAGTGACTGAAAGACAAAATTCTATCTCATGCTGTTGTCTTTATGTAAATAAAACATTCACTAATCAGATGTTTTGGAGACTGTTGATGGAAGTTAATGATTAGAAGTATGGATTTTGGAAGGATTGTATCTGCCACCAACAAACTGCTTAAAACTTGGCATGTTACTTTATCTCTCCTTGCCTCAGTTTATTTATACATAAATTCTGAATGGTAAAAGGAGTTCTCATAATTAAATTAACACTTACATAAAGTACTTAGAATAGTTCTTGACAATCAAAAGCTCTCAATTTCAGATAGTATTTGCTTATCATTATTATTTCATTTTTAGTTCTCTCTTTAATAACCTTCTCCCCAACTCCCTTTCAAAACATTTAGCATTATGTGGTCAAAGAGAGGGTCCTTTAGTACTTAGTGACTTGAAATAGGATTCAATTTGGGTTCACAAAGGTTAAAAGAAAAACACTGACCATGCCAGTAGAGTTTGTGGAAATCAGCAGAATTTATAGAATTTAGTGTACTAAACTCTGGTAGAAGTGTGAATTGGAAAAGCGTTTCTAAAGAACATTGCAGGGCAATTTAACTTTGTTATGCCAGTGAAATAATAGAGCAAATGCACTAACCTGAACATATAAGATTGGTAATTGCACACCTTTATATATAAGGAAATATCAACTTCAACCTATATCAAAAGGAAAATGGTAAAACAAACTATAGAATATTCACAAGTGCGTGCCCATAAGTCCCTGAAGCCTCACTCTCCATTACTATAGCCTATCTCAGTAAACATCCCAGCTTCAATTCAATTTCTCCTAAAGCATACGATTCCTACCTGACTCCTTTCTATATTATCTTTCGGTAAGTAAAGTCACTCAGTTATGTCCAACTCTTTGCGACCCCATGGACTGTTGCCTACCAGGCTCCTCTGTCCATGGGATTTTCCAGGCAATAGTACTGGAGTGGATTGCCATTTCCTTCTCTAGGGGATCTTCCTGACCCAGGGATCGAACCCGGGTCTCCCACATTGTAGACAGATGCTTAACCATCTGAGCCACCAATTACTTAAGGAGAAGTAACTAAGGAGAGATAAGGAGGGCTGAGCTAAGGAGAGCTACGGACTTTCGGTAAGTCCCACCAATTCTTCTATTACATACTCTACTCAGTCATTACCAACTGAGCTAAGCCATTATCATCTCTCATATGGACTGCTGGTATAGCCTCCTCATCAGTTTCTTTGCTTCCATGCCAATGAAGTTTTCACAGAGTAGTCTGAGATGTCTTAAAAATATAAATAAGATCAATTAAAACATCTTCTTAGAGCTTCTGATTATTCCCTGTCACACCTCACATGCAGAGATAGATACAGACTTTCAGCTGTGATCTACAATATGCTAGTGAATCTTTTCCAATGTCATCCTGTGCTGTTGTTTCTTCTTGTGTACTATATTCCAGTACCATCAACCCTCTTACTGTTTCTCCAACATGCCAAGCTTGTTCCTACCTTAGAATCTTATACCAGCTTACCCTCTGCCTAGAAAGTCTCTCCCCTAGGTTTGTGAGTGGCTGATTTCTTTACAGGGTCAACTTAAATATTTCTTCTCAGATCTTTCTTCACAACCAAATCTAAAGCAGTCCCTCCACCTACTTCATCCCCATTCCCAGACATTTTCTTGATACAGTTTACTGTCTTTGTAGAATAATCATATTTGGAATCCTCTTGCTATTAATCTGTGTGCATTACTTGCTCAGTCATGTCTGACTCGTTGTGACCCCATTGATTGTAGCCCACCAGGCTCCTCTGTCAATGGAATTCTCCAGGCAAGAGTACTTGAGTGGGTTGCCATTCTATTCTCCAGGAAATTTTTCCAACCAGGGATCGAACCCAGACCATCTACATTGCAGGAAGATTCTTTACTGTCTGACCACCAGGGAAGCCTGTTTACTTCTTTACTATTTTTCTTTTCCTAGGAAGATCCCCTGGAGAAGGGAATGACAACCCACTCCAGTATTCTTGCCTGGGAATCCCCCATTACAGAGGAGCCTGGTGGGCTACAGGTCCTTGGGATCACAAAAAGTCAGATACGACTGAGTGACTAAGTCTAGTCCAGTTGAATATAGGCTCTATAAAGCGAGGACATTACCTAAGAGAGAACTCTGGATTATTTCTCAGATTTTACTCCATGAAAAGGTATTTCATTATTATTGTTATTATTATTATCATTATCATCATTATTATTGTTTATTGTCTGACTTAAGAATTTTTACATCATTTTCACTATTTCAGAGCAAAAAAAAAAGAGCATTTCTTTACATAGATCTCATAAACCATATAGCTTCTCCCACTTATTTTTTCTTACACTCCCATTTATAAAATAGTAAATCCATTAATTTGGTGCTGATGATTTTTGTTTTTCCTTAAATCTTCTCATCACTGTCGTATTTTTATAAATTAGAATATTAATATATTACAATAGGACTTGAAAAATCTTTAAAAACCATGTCAGTCATTTAACCTATCTTATTTCATATAACTATACTTAACAATCTAAAAAGACAGGAAATATTATGTCTGTGAGTAAGAGATAACATTTGTTGACTAAATGGTAAAGAACCTGCCTGCCAATGCAGGAGACATGAGAGACGTGGGTTCAATCCCTGGGTCAGGAAGATCCCCTGGAGGAGGAACTGGCAACCCACTCTAGTATTCTTGCCTGGAGAATTCCATGCACAGAGGAGCCTGGTGGGCTACAGTCCATAGGGTCTCAAAGAGTCGCGCATGACTGAAGTGACTTAGCACTTAGCACAGAACACTGTTAAATTTGTTCTCCTTATGTTAACCAATCTTCAAAACAACTAACAACACATTCTACAGATCAGGAAGCTAAGAAGCAAATAAATTAAGTTGTCCAATATTTTGCAATTATTGTTAATGGCCATGTCAGAATTCAAACCTAATCCATCTGACTCCATATATTCCTTTAACTTCTATAGTATGTTGATTTTAACTTCTATATTAACTTCTTTATTATATTGCTTAACTTCACTTCTTAACTTTTCTTAACTTCTATATTACTTTCATGTATGAAGAAATTTCCTTAGAGTTTGAGGAATTTGAGAGTACATGGCAGAACAGGATTTGAATGAAAAGCATGTACTCTATTAATTTATTAAACTATCCTGTCTATTCCAAAGAGATCTGGTGCCTCAGTCAAGATAATGAAATGTTTCGTGATGAGAGATGCTGCCAGAGCCCACTTCTTACCTCCCATTCACTGTTTGCTCATTCTCTATTGAAAGTTTTCTTCCTTGTGGGATTGATTAAAAGTCTTGTGGTTGTCCACTACTCACTGTTACATCCACTTTTATCCCAGCACATGTGAACAAATGGGACTGGCATAGAAAAGGAACTTCAGGGAGAATGTGTGGTCTCAGGAGCTAGGATGGCAGATTTGGCTGAGAAGCACCAGCAATAATAGCTGTCCTGGATGGAGCACTATCTGTATTACAAGCACTCTGAACACTCAGGGTGCCTCATTTGGATCTTCATAATAATCCTATGAGGTAGCTATAATTATCTCCATTCTGAAGTGAGGCAACAGAGTTTAAGACTTACCCAAGGTCACCAATACAGTATACTAATGCCTATATATGGAATTTAGAAAGATGATAACGATAACACTGTATGCGAGACAGCAAAAGAGACACTGATGTATAGAACAGTCTTTTGGACTCTGTGGGAGAGGGAGAGGGTGGGATGATTTGGGAGAATGGCACTGAAACATGTATAATATCGTATACGAAACGAGTCACCAGTCCAGGTTTGATGCACGATACTGGATGCTTGGGGCTGGTGCACTGGGATGACCCAGAGGGAGGGTACGGGGAGGGAGGTTGGAGGGGGTTTCAGGATGGGGAACACGTGTACACCCGTGGTGCATTCATGTTGATGTATGGCAAAACCAATACAATATTGTAAAGTAATTAGCCTCCAATTAAAATAAATAAATTTAATTAAAAAAAAAAAAGACTTACCCAAGGTCATGCACAGGGGTAGAAGTGAAACACCAGGATTTGAATATGAGTTTCTCTAATGCCATCGACTACTCTTCAACACCACTCATACGAATTCCTAAACAAAACTAGGAGGGAGCAGAGTACTCTGTACCAGAGTCTTATTTTAAGCCTGTTTATAAATGACTTTTTAAATTGCAATATGGAGAGTACAACTTGTAATTCACACAGGGAGAATGCTGGCTAAGGGAGGGCTCAGAAGTCAATGGGGGCATCCTGAGATAGAACAAAGTTTCTGTCCTTACATAACACAGGTGCATAAAATGCTTCCAGCCTAGACATGCAACATTAATGCTGTCACTGGATTATACGTTCATAGCTGTCATTCCCAATATTATTATGGTATCATGGCAACTGATTCAGGTCAGAATTCCTGCATTTTAATTCTTGCCAAACAGTGGAAAGAATGTCTCACTTATTGTCAGAAGTCAAAAACTCCTTAGAGTTCTTCTAGCCCAACCTATTCATTGTATAGATTAAGAAATGGAATCCAACTGACGTTAAAATGTACGGTAGCAACTTGGATGAATCACAAAGACAGTGATTCATCTGTGGGGTGACAGAAGCCAGATACAAAAGATGGGGCCACCATGTAAAATTTTACAAGGAAATTTAAGCCTACTGTTTTTAAACACATGATATACAATTTCTTTAATATAAAGTTCCAGACAGATAAAACAAATATGTACTGATAGGAATTCAAATAAGGGTAACATCTGTGACTAGGCGGAAGAGACATTTGCTATTAAGAGGCACAAAGAAACCTTTAAGGCAATAAAAAAATGTCTATACTTTGATCTGAATGATGATTACAAAGATATATACATACATAAAATGCCTCAAAATGTGCACTTAAGATTTGCAAATTTTAGTATATGCAACTTCTATCTAAAAAGAAAATGAAAGAAGAAAATAAATGCCCACATATTAAGACGCTTGTCTTAAGTCTTACATCATCCTAAGATGCTCACTCATCTTCCACTGAATAATACCCAGAGTCTATTTCTTCATATATTTAGAATTACATTTAGGATTGTATACAAAAAAAAATTACTCTGTACCACAGGGAAGAAATTTACTCAAGATCATATAATAAGGAAAAGACTAGGTTTGGATTTTACATTTCATCTCATAATGGCTTAGAAATGCCTGAAATTAAAAGTTTTTAGTGAAGTCCCTGGCAACACTTTTGGAAAACAGTACATAAAACAAAAGTACTGAGTCTCAAGCTAGATAATTCATATTCAAAGGTCAACTTTACCATAATTTGTACAAATTACACAGTCTTTCACATGACAGGCACTCAATTTATTTTGGGGGAGGATCAGTGTGAAAGGCAAATTTGGAAAACTCAGCAGTGGCCACAGGATTGGAAAAGGTCAGTTTTCATTCCAATCCCAAAGAAAGGCAATGCCAAAGAATGCTCAAACTACTGCACAATTGCACTCATCTCACACACTAGTAAAGTAATGCTCAAAATTCTCCAAACCAGGCTTCAGCAATACGTGAACCATAAACTTCCAGATGTTCAAGCTGGTTTTAGAAAAGGCAAAGGAATCAGAGATCAAATTGCCAACATCTGACGGATCATTGAAAAAGCAAGAGAGTTCCAGAAAAACATCTATTTCTGTTTTATTGACTATGCCAAAGCCTTTGACTGTGTGGATCAAAATAAACTGTGGAAAATTCTGAAGGAGATGGGAATACCAGACCACCTCACCTGCCTCTTGAGAAACCTGTATGCAGGTCAGGAAGCAACAGTTAGAACTGGACATGGAACAACAGACTGGTTCCAAATAGGAAAAGGTGTACGTCAAGGCTGTATATTGTCACCCTGCTTATTTAACTTCTATGCAGAGTACATCATGAGAAACGCTGGGCTGGAAGAAGCACAAGCTAGAATAAAGATTGCCAGGAGAAATATCAATAACCTCAGATATGCAGATGACACCACCCTTATGGCAGAAAGTGAGGAAGAACTAAAGAGCCTCTTGATGAAAGTGAAAGAGGAGAGTGAAAAAGTTGGCTTAAAGCTCAACATTCAGAAAACTAAGATTATGACATCTGGTCCCATCATTTCATGGCAAATAGATGGGGAAACAGTGGAAACAGTGGCTGACGTTAGTTTTGGGGGCTCCAAAATCACTGCAGACGGTGATTGCAGCCATGGAATTAAAAGACACTTGCTCCTTGGAAGGAAAGTTATGACCTACCTAGACAGTATATTAAAATGCAGAGACATTACATTGCCAACTAAGGCCCGTCTAGTCAAAGCTATAGTTTTTCCAGTAGTTATGTATGGGTGTGAGAGTTGGACCATAAAGCTGAATGCCGAAGAATTGATGCTTTTGAACTGTGGTGTTGGAGAAGACTCTTGAGAGTCCCTTAGACTGCAAAGAGATCAAACCAGTCCATCCTAAAGATCAGTCCTGAATATTCACTGGAAAGACTGATGCTGAAGCTGAATCTCCACACTTTGGCCACCTGATGGGAAGAGCTGACTCATAAGAAAAGACCCTGATGCTGGGAAAGATTGAAGGCTGGAGGAGAAAGGGGTTATAGAAGTTGATATGGTTGGTTGATATCACCAACTCAATGGACATGAATCTGAGCAAGCTCTGGGAGATGGAGAAGCACAGGGAAGCCTGGTGTGCTGTCGTCCACAGGGTCATAAAGAGTTGGACGCACCTGAGCAACTGAGCAACAACACAGAACTCAATAACCAAGAAAACAAAAATCCAGTTGAAAAATGGGCAGAAAACTTAAATAGCCATTTCTTCAAAGAAGAAATGAAAGTGACCAATAGGCACATGAAAAGATGCTCAACACTGCTAATTATTATAGAAATGCAAGTAAAAACTATAATGAGGTACATGGCACACTGGTCAGAATGACCATTGTTAAAGTCTACGAATAACAAATTCTCGAGTGGTTGTTAAGAAAAGGGAATCATCTTACACTATTGTTAGGTAGCAACTCACTGTTACATCCTTTGTAAGTTGGGGTAGCCACTTGGAAAACACTATGAAGGTTTCTCAAAAAAACTAAAAATGGATATCATATAATCTAGCGATCCTATTCATGGGCATACATCCAGAAAAAAGCTATAATTAAAATCCTACTCAACCACGAAAAATAATGAAATAATGCCATTTGTAGCAACATGGATGCAACTAGAGATTATTATACTAAGTGAAATAAGTCAGGAAGAGAGAGACAAATACCATTTGATATCATTTACATGTGGAATCTAAAATATGACCCTAATGGACATCCCTATGAAACAAACAGACTCACAGACACAGAGAACAGAACTGTGGTTGCCAAGGGGGAACAGGGGTGGGGTCGGGACGCAGTTTATGGTTGGAGTTAGCAGATGTAACCTGTTATATAAAGAATGGATAAATTAGGTCCTACTGCATAGCCCAGGGAACTATATTCAATATCCTGTGATAAACCTTAATGGAAAAGAATATTAAAGGGAGTGTGTGTGTGTGTGTGTGTGTGTGTATAACTGAATTGCTTTGCTATGCAGCAGAAATTAACACAACATTGTATATCAACTGTTCTTCAAAAAAATAATTATAGTATAAAGTGAAATCATTTATAATAGAATTTTTAAGAAAATCAAACACTTAGGAATAAGTCTTAAAAAAGTTGTGCAAGATCTCTGAACTAAAAAAAAAAAAAATTCTGAAAGAAATTGAAGACCCACATAAATGGATAGATATTCTCTGTTCATGGGTCAAAAAACTCAGTATTCAAGATGTTAATTCTCCCTAAATTGGTCTATAACTACAATGTAAACCCATTTTAAAAGGCCAGCTTTGGTTTTAAAAGCCCAGTTTTGCTGGCCTTTTTTTGTAAGGTTTTGAAAATTAATATTCTGATTCCAAAGTTTATCTATAAATTCAAAGGATATAGAACAGCAAGGATAATATTTAAAAGGGAGAATAAATTTGGAAGACTTAAACTACAAGACCTTCCAGAAAGCAACAAACTAAGACAACATGAATTTGATGCAGAGATAGAAAAATAGACCGATGGAAAAGAATACTGAAACCAGAAATATTATATGAACTAATAAGAAAAGCAACCTAACTAGTAAGTGGGCAAAAGCCTTAAATAACACTTCAAAAAAAGGAATATCCAAGGGGCCAATGTGCATATCAAAAGGCACAAAGCATTATAAATAATTAAACACAAAATCACAATAATGTATCACTATTCCTCCACCAAAAGAGCTAAAACTTAGAGGACCGATAGTGTCACGGATCGTCATTACCACTGTCACCACTACATCATGTAGTATATTAAGCAACGTGAACTCTCCTGCATTCCTGGGGGGAGTGTAAATTTGTTCTACCTCTTTGGAAAATTATTGCCTACCTTGTGATACACCCATTAAACTTTCAGGTGTAAACTCAAGAGAAACAAAGTGTATTTCCACTAAAAGACATGTACAAAATGTACATCAGCTCCTCCATAAGAGAAAAATCCAAATGCCCATTAACAATAGAGTAAATAAATATATTGCAGTATATTTATACAATATAATATTCATCAATAAATAGCAACATACCTACATCCATTTAAATAAATAAATTTCAAAAACATTACATCGAATGAAAGAAGCCAGACACCAAAGCATGATTATACTATGTGATTTCATTTATATTATGTTCAAAAATAAGCAAAATAATATCATTTAAAAAGATAAAGAAATAGAAACAATAGAAGACAGTAACACCATAGAGAAAGAAAGTGAAAGTGAAGTCGCTCAGTCTTCTCCGACTCTTAGCGACCCCATGAACTGCAGCCTACCAGGCTCCTCTGTCCATGGGATTTTCCAGGCAAGAGTACTGGAGTGGGGTGCCATTGCCTTCTTCATCAGAGTCTTTAGTGCCAATAAAACTGACAACTACAATGGGAAGCAGCGGGAGGGCGGGGGGCAGAGGAAAAGAAAAAAGGAAAAAATCCCAAAGAATCTACAAAACAAGTCAAAACATAAGAATGATAAATGTGTTTCTTGAGTCACTGTTGTCAGAGCCTTTTTCCTCTCTGGGAGTCACAGTCCACCTCAACCTCCCTAGGATGCCCTCCAACACTGTGCTGGTTTCTGGACCTGCCGTAGGGGCAGTTCAGATTCTAATCTGATCCTGTGTGTTCTTGCCTCCAATGTCCACAGCTATCAGAACTAGTGTGTTTTATTTTGTGGGAGCTCTCAGTTCCTTTTATATATTCCATAGACACAGAGTCTGCCTCGGTGATCATGTGGATTTAATCTGCAGCTTGTACAGCTGGTGGGAAGGTTTTCGGTCTTCTTCCTTAGCCACATTGCCTCTGGGTTTCAATTGGTTTTATTTCCACCTCTGCATGTGGGTCCTCCACTGGGATTTGCTCCTGAGGCTGCCCTAGAGGACTTGGGTCTGCCCCTCTGAGGGCCAGGTTTTAAGGTGGTGTAGCTGCTTGGGTAGCAGGGGTTCTGGCAGCACCAGGTACTCAAGGGAAGTTGGCAGCTAGGGCAGCAGGAAATATAGTGCTCTAGAAGTATATGGCAGCCAGTATTGGCCAATATGCTCCAGTATTCTTGCCTGGAGAAACCCCCTGACAGAGAAGTCTGGCAGGCCACAGTCCACAGGGTCGCAAAGAGCTGGACATGACTTTAAAGCGTATATTTAAAGCATACGCAGATGCAAGACATTTTTTGCTTATGGCAGCTCTGCCCTAGTGAGGGTTGAGCATGATGGTGGTGCAGCTGCCTGGTTTGTGGGGATCCTGGCAGCGCCAAGTGTGCAGGGACACAGAGAGCCTCCGCCACAGGAGTTATGGCCCTATCCAAATCTTTCCTTGAGCCTCCTGTAGCTGGCGATCAAGTCTCTTTGGCCAGTCATTCTCCATAGCTCTGCCCATTCAGGCACTTGGAGGGCTCCCTTTCCTGTGGTGCTTCTCTGTTATTTGGCATGTCAGGCACGTACAGGAGCTCCCCTGACTGGGGTCCTACTCTGTAGATCAGCGTGTCAGGCACTTAAAGGGGCACGCTGAGTAGGGTCCTACTCTGTAATTCAGTGCTACAGGCATTTGATGGTCCAGGCTCTCTCTTGTTCAACTACTGATACTGGCGTGTGGGGAGAGGCTACGGTGATGGCTCCACCCCTTACTAGTGACTCAGCAGTATCCTCTTGCTTCCATGGCTGCCTGGCTTTCCTCCACAGGCATTTCCCACCACAATCTCCTCCCTAACATCCCCTCTATCTGTCTCATCGCAGTCAACAACAGCCCTCACCCTGAGATTACTCCACAATCCCTAACACTAGCTCCCAGCCACTGCACCTTCTCAGAGCCCTGCATCCCTGTCAGGGGTATAGCTGCAGCAAGAACAGTTGGATTCTCATTCCATTTAGGCTGCCACAGATCAGCTGTTTCACTCTCAGCTTTAAATGTTCCTCCTCTGACTCAGACAATTGCCCCGATGCAGGGATCAGACCCCTGCTTCAGTTCCCCCACCGACCCAGGGCAGGTCCAGTCCTATTAACACCCCTGTTTTCCTCCCTAGTTCTTTGGTCCTACCGAGTTTTGTATGGCTGGTTCTATATATTCTTTTCTGCTGGTCAGGTACTCCTGTCCGCTCTCAGCTGGTGTTCTGCATGCATTTCTGTGTCTGAAGGTATATTCTTGATGTATCTGTAGAGAGAGATGTACTACACACCCACCTACTCCTCTGCCATCTTTAGGCCTTCTACATTTATAGAAAGAAAAGTGAAGTCCCTCAGTCGTGTCCGACTCTTTGTGACCCCATGGACTGTAGCCTACCAGGCTCCTCCATCCATGGGATTCTACATGCAAGAATACTGGACTGGGTTGCCATTTCCTTCTCCAGGAAATCTTCCCAACCCAGGGATTGAACCCAGGTCTCCCACATTATAGGCAGATGCTTTACCGTCTGAGCTGCCATTTATAGTCAAATACGAAGGCAGTGGCACCCCACTCCAGTACTCTTGCCTGGAAAATCCCATGGATGGAGGAGCCTGGTAGGCTGCAGTCCATGGGGTCGCGAAGAGTCAGACACGACTGAGGGACTTCACTTTCACTTTTCACCTTCATGCATTGGAGAAGGAAATGGCAACCCACTCCAGTGTTCTTGCCTGGAGAATCCCAGGGATGGGGGAGCCTGGTGGGCTGCCGTCTATAGGGTCACACAGAGTCGGACACGACTGAAGCGACTTAGCAGCAGTAGCAGCAGCACAAACTGTTTAGTGTAGCCAACAATGCCCTGCATAATCTCCTTCTTACCTATCTCTTAATTTTCATCATGCTATTCTTACCTGTGTTCACCTGGCTTTGACTGCACTACCTTCCTTGGTGTTTATAAGATATCACGAACTCTGTCCTAACTCAGGGAAGTTGCTCGGGTTAGTTCCTTCATCTTGAAAACTGTTCTGCCTAAGTCATCCCTGACTGACTTCTTATCTCAGCCTTCATGTCTCAAACTAATTGTGGCTATTTTCCCTGAAAACATATCTAAAGTAAAGGCCCTCACTATTTTCTGTCAAAGCACCATTTTAATTTCCTTCATGGTATTTATCATATCTATAACCATTTTGTTAATTTATTATTTGTCCACTGCTTCTCTTCCAATGCATTGTATAGTCTACAAAGTCAAAGACCATGCTTTTCTTTTCAACATTATGGCTTCAGCACTTGATACTGTCCCCAGATCATGGGATATGCTCAATAATAATTGCTAAACCATTTGCCTGATAATTCACATTTGAAAAATCTACATTAGTTTCTACTATGTTCTAAGTGCTTGACATAGAGAAAATGATCAATGTAGTTTTTAAGAACAGGCATTCTTATACAGAAGTAGACAAAGGATTACAAAATTGTGTGGGAAATGCCATAAAGAGGCATTGGTAGGAAAAGGACAATTTGATCTTCCTAAAGGAGGCAAGCTCCAAAATCACTTCAGATGGTGATTGCAGCCATGAAATTAGAAGACGCTTACTCCTTGGAAGGAAAGTTATGACCAACCTAGATAGCATATTCAAAAGCAGAGACATTACTTTGCCAACAAAGGTCCATCTAGTCAAGGCTATGGTTTTTCCAGTGGTCATGTATGGATGTGAGAATTGGTCTGTGAAGAAAGCTGAGCGCCAAAGAATTGATGCTTTTGAACTGTGGTGTTGGAGAAGACTCTTGAGAGTCCCTTGGACTGCAAGGAGATCCAACCAGTCCATTTTAAAGGAGATCAGTCCTGGGTGTTCTTTGGAAGGACTGATGCTAAAGCTGAAACTCCAATACTTTGGCCACCTCATGTGAAGAGTTGACTCATTGGAAAAGCTCCTGATGCTGGGAGGGATTGGGGGCAGGAGGAGAAGGGGACGACAGAGGATGAGATGGCTGGATGGCATCACCAACTCGATGGACATGAGTCTGAGTGAACTCCGGGAGTTGGTGATGGACAGGGAGGCCTGGCGTGCTGCGATTCATGGGGTCGCAAAGAGTCAGACACGACTGAGTGACTGAACTGAACTGAACTGAAAGGAGGCAAGAAGTCTTCATGGAGAAACTGACATTGGAATTAAATCAGAGGTTCTCAAAAGGTTCCAATTTTGCTCCCAAGGGCATTTGGCAATGTCTAGAGACATTTTAATCATCACAACTGGGGAAGAAGGAGATTGTTGTTGATACCCAGGTGGATAAAGACCAGGAATCATCCAGCAATGTACATTACAGCAACCCCCAAAGAATGGGTTATCCGGCTCAAAACTTCAAATGGGCCAGGCTTGAGAAATTCTGAATTAGATCTTCAAAAATTAATGAAGATTTCCTACTAGCTAGATGGCGATAACTTTCTGTCTTCCTGAAAATATCTATTCTATACCAGTTGCTATTTATAACCAATTCTAAAATATACATCTATTTATATCACACCAAGTTCATAATTTTTCTGATATTATTACAATATCTACAAATGTATTGAGTAATTATTCCAAGTCAGGGTTTTCATGACAATCTTGTGAGAAAGGTGTTATTGTCCCCATTTTACTGAAAAGGAAACTAAGATTCAAAGAAAATAAATAACCAATAGGGTCTTTATTCTCCTTTTGCTTGGAGAATAAAATCCAAACACCTTGTCATGTCAACTTACTGCTCAATCTGATTCCACCCTTCCTTTCCGGCTTTATTTCCCAATAGTCTTCCCAAGCACAAAAGTTTAATTATGACTAGCAATTACTAATGACAAAATGCTAATTTCCAAAAATAGCTTGGAAAACAACTGGACACTATCCAGCAAAATTGAGAAGACATATACCCTGTGGACAAGCAATGCAAATCCTAGATGTACATCTCAGAGATACTCTTGCACCTCTTCACTAGGAGATGTGTACAAGAATACTCAAATACCATTTCTGGGCAACAGGAGAAAAGAATAGAGGGAAAGAGATAAATCAATACAAAAATCTATCAGTAAGAGACTTAGATAAATGAGTTGTGGCTTATTTATACAATGGGATAATACAGAGCAATTAAATGTTATATGCACAGAAATATACATATCAACATGGACAAAATCTCACAAGTATAATATTAAGAAAAATGCAAGTAGTGTGAATATAAATAGCATATAACAACATTGGTATGCAGTTCAAAACATATAAACACCTAAACAAACTATTCAGATGCCCATATTTAAGAAACAAACCTGTATGTAAAGGTAAGTAAAACAATCACAAATACCACATTCAGAATAGTGGTTATTTTTAAAGGGAAAAGAAGGCCATGAGATCTAGAATCTTCAGTATATTTGGTAATATGCTACTTCTTAAGATGAAACATGGGTACACAAGTCTTCATTATAGTATTCTTTTCATTCTTTATAGATTGGTCTATGTATACATTATTTATATGTAGGGACTTCCCTGGTGGTCCAGTGGTTAGGGCTCTGCACTTCCACTGCAGGAATCATGGGTTCCATCCCTGATTAAGGAACTAAGATCTCACATGCAAAGTGGCACAGCCAAATAAATAAATAAATAAACTATTATTCATATGTAGTAAATGTTTTAAACTGATACCATATTTTTTTTAGTTTTTAAAAATCTATTTATTTTTAATTGAAGGATAATTGGTTTACAATATTGTGCTAGTTTCTACCATACATCAACATGAATCAGCTGTAGGTATACATATGTCCCCTCCCTCTTGAACCTCTCTCCCACCTTCCACACCATCCCACCCCTCTAGGGTATTACAGAACCCCAGTTTGAGTTCCCTGAGTCATACAGCAAATTCCCATTGGTTATTTATTTTACATATGTAAACTTATACCATTTTTTAAATTTTTATTTTATTTTTAAACTTCACAATATTGTATTGGTTTTGCCAAATATCGAAATGAATCTGCCACAGGTATACATGTGTTCCCCATCCTGAACCCTCCTCCCTCCTCCCTCCCCATACCATCCCTCTGGGTTGTCCCAGTGCACCAGCCCCAAGCATCCAGTATCGTGCATCGAACCTGGACTGGCGACTCGTTTCATATATGATATTATACGTATTTCAATGCCATTCTCCCAAATCACCCCACCCTCTCCCTCTCCTCTCCCACAGAGTCCAGAAGACTGTTCTATACATCAGTGTCTCTTCTGCTGTCTCGTATACAGGGTTATTGTTACCATCTTTCTAACTTCCATATATATGCGTTAGTATACTGTATTGGTGTTTTTCTTTCTGGCTACAATAGTAAACAATAGTAAAGTTAAAAAATAAAATAAAAAAATAAAGGGAGAACACACACACACACACACAAAATAATGTCATCCCAATATCCTAATATGAGACTTTTATCCTAATAAGAGAGTTACTAAGATTTGTACTGTTAAAAAAGAAAAAAAGATGTTTTGGGAAAAGAACCATGAGAAAAGAAAAAAGGATAGATTGGAATGGAGAGTAGGAAAAACAATTTAGAGGCTATGGAAAGAGACAGAAAGATCAGGACTAAGAAAGTAGCTTGATCAGACTAATTAGGCATCTGTTTAATCTCTCCTATCTTTGGTATTATTAAGTATGGATTAGTTACCAAATCCCAGAGCTGCAGATTAACTTGAGATAGAACATGCTCATTTACCAGTAGCATGAAAAATACATGGGGATTTTAAAAGGAGTTATCTTTAAATTTCTAAAAATAAAGTATAATGGCTTTAGAAATTAACCACAATATTTCCCTTTAGCTGAAGATATTCTATGAAATGAAATGAGTCACATTAACAAATTACATAAACTCAGGTCAACAGGATGCCAACTTGACTGTTGAGTTATACCACTCAAAAACTTTATTTGCTGGAAAGAATAAGCAGTTTCTCAAGATGCTTAAATAATTTCTAGGAAGCTGTTCCTTGATTCCTTGACAGACCTCAGAGTTGAAAGGGTCAAAGACATTCAAAACTGGAAAGGACACTAGAGATGATCTAATTCAACACTTTCCTTGTACTGATGATGAGGCTCAGTGGGGGAGGGGTACTCATCCAAGGTTGCAGGACAAGTTATTTGATTCACTCACTAAGGTAAATATTCACTGAACTCCTACCTTGTGTGAAGTACTGCTTTGGTATCTGAACCAGGAATAGAATCCTGATCTCCAGAACGGCTCTTGTGCAACAATGTGTGCAGCCAAGCTTTAATATCAAATTAATTCATGGGGACCAATTTCGGCTCATACATCTGTAACTGAGGTCCTTGTCTATCAGTTGTGGAATCCTGGGCCCTTATCTAGACCTACTAAGTCAGAATCTCTCGGGGAAGGGTTATGAAAACTCTATTTATTCATTTCCTAATTCTCACTAATATGAAATTTGAGAAGCACAATCTTGAGGGAATGGAAAGGGAAAAGCAAGGATTTAAATTTTTAATTGAATTTAGAAAGGCAAATGGGCTTCCCTGGTGACTCAGCGGTAAAGCATCTGCCTGCCAATGCAGGAGACAGGGGTTCGATCTCTGGATCAGAAAGATCTCTTGGAGAAATGGCAACCTACTCCAGTATTCTTGCCTGGGAAATCTCATGAATGGAGGACCTGGCGGGCTACAGTTCATAGGGTGACAAAGGAATTGGAAACAACTTAGCGACTAGACAACAACAACAGGAAGGCAAATAGCTAATACATGTCAACATATTCCCAGAAGTAGGAAAGAAACTGATCCTTGAGTCTAGATTTATAACATGTCAGAGTCTCAGAAACTGATTGACCATTTACCAACAAAGTATACTTCACTGTTGTTCTATGCACGTTTACATTTATCTACAATTAACCTCTGCTTTTTTCCTATCAGAAAATATAGTTCAGGATGGTTAAGTGGCTTACAGGAGGTCACAAAGCTAAGAGGCAAGGGCAAATTTTTTTTCCACTACACCACAATTTCCTCACCTGTCAAATATAGGAACTGTACTTGATGAAATTTAAAAAAATCAGAGAGCGTGTTTCTCTGTGTTTTAATTCATTGCAGACTCAATGCCAATGTTTCCTTTAAGGAAGCAGAGGAAAAAATAAAGGCCAAATATCTCTCATCAGACTGAGACCCAGAAACTGCCTTAGAGAAGAATATCCTATGACAGTCCAATATTTGGAACCACCATACTATTCTTACAAATATTGAACTGTGTTGGTTGGTCTCCAATTCCTAACTTCACCATCTGAAACTGAGTCCCGGCCTATCACTATCGAATCCAAGTGGGTGGATAGAGTTCCGGGTTCCAGCTTCTCCAGGTTATTAAATTCCACTGAAGTTAACCAGGTTTAGCTGCTGAACAAGTCTGTGTTATATAGCTGGCAAGTAGCAAAACCATGACCATACCCAAGCTTCCTGATGCAAACACCAAAACACTGTACATTAAACTTCCCTCAAATGCACTTGAGTTAGGGAAAGAACGTGGAAAATAATATGCACAGAATCCAATCCATCACAATACTGAAGTACACAGAAATTCCGTTTTGTATTACTATGATTGCTTGAGGCTAAAATGCTACCAGCCTCTTCACCAACACGCACCACTTCTTTGTGCCACATCAGCCCATCTGCTAGAACAATAACCCATTCACTGAATGACACAGCCAAGTTCAATGCTCCAGAACATATGGCCAGGAGATTGAATGAAATTATATAATTGATGGAAGAAGAAAAACAAGGAATGAAGTAACAGTGAAATGCGTAAGATCGCTGGGTGGATCTGGACAGGAATCAGGAAAGGAAAGATTGTGTTCATGGGATTGGAAGAACTGTGGTAAAATAAGGGTAGCCTAGGGTTCCCAAACTAGCTTTGGCTGAGCCAAGTTGACATTTTATGTTTTACCAGAGAAGCAGAAACAAACAACATTGAAGGCGATGATACATATGGAGGCTTCTATCCTACCCTTGCTGGGTTTTTTGGAAAAATTATAAGGAGACAAGAAACCTATGGAAGCCAGTCATTCTGTACCCTTACTTGGAGACACACTCATCTCCATTTAGCTCTTCAGAGAAGCGTGGAACCTTTGAGTAGGAAGGGTCTTAAAGGTCATCCTTTGTAACTCCCTCAGGTTACAGATGATGCAACTGATGCACAGAAAGAATAAATGACTTGCCCAAGGTCAAGCAGTGAGTCACTATCCAAGCTGGGGCATAAGCGCCCATTGTACTCTGCCTTCCTCTTGCATGCTTAGTCACTTCAGTTGTGTCCCACTCTCTGCGACTCCATGGACCATGGCTCGCCAGGCTCCTCTGTCCTTGGGATTCTCCAGGCAAGAATACCAGAGTGGGTTGCCATTTCCTTCTCCCTGCCTTCCTCTTAGAAGTTATATAACTGAAGTTTTTCTTGTTATTATTTCACATTTTATTAGTATGGTTCAGAACTTGATCATTTATGAGCTAGACAAAATGAAAGCAAGATACTAAGATGATTTTTGTGTTCTTAGCATTCTGAACATTTTTTTGGCAAGAAGAGGTGGTGAAAATTTTTATATATCCCATTGGCTACAGTAACTATATTTCTATCTTCATTTTATTTAGAGTATAAAATAATGAACTGGTCAACAATTAATCAAATGTAGGATTAGTCTTTAAATTAAAGGTGGGTTAGACCAAATCATTCTAAGATTCCTAGAAGCATTTGAGGCTCTTTGATTCAAAGAGAGTGGAATAAGCCTTGAACTCCGAGTCCAGAAATATCAGTTAAAATTTTAACTCAACCCATTCTACATCCTTAGACAAATTAATCTGAATTTCAGTTCCTTCATTCATATGAAAATATTAATAATCTCTAAGCTTCAGATTTATAAGGAAAATGCAAAATTGGTTTTTAGCCACAGTTTACATTCTATATTATTAATATCAGCCTCTAATTACTGAAATTCCAGGTGCTCTACATGTGTGTCTTTGTATGTACATACATGTATATGTATAGGGAGGCACACATGTATGTACGTCCATGCATGGATGAATGAATGGTGTGTGTGTACGTGTGTATTTATGCACATTTCTAGTTTAGCTGTCTGTGCCCAGTTTGACTCAGCTGTAGCCTGTGACCACAGGAGCACTCCTCCAGGATGTACCATACCTGCCCTAATTTTTAGGTCCAGTCCTAAATATAAGCCTGTGAATTAGAAGTCTTTGAACTGAGGATGTGGTTATTTTACTGTCTTTAACTTACAGGCAGACAGGAATAATCAGCTATAATCTTATGGGTGTATACAATGTCTGGCACAAGTTAGGAGTTCAAGTTTTGATGATGTGACATTTTCATGCAGAAGTATTGTCATTGAAAGTCAATTACAAAACTGGCAAACTTTAAAAAGGGGGAAATTCCTCAAATTACTATCTGACTGTGTGGATCACAATAAACTGGAAAATTCTGCAAGATATGGGAATACCAGACCACCTCACCTGCCTCTTGAGAAACCTGTATGCAGGTCAGGAAGCAACAGTTAGAACTGGACATGGAACAACAGACTGGTTCCAAATAGGAAAAGGAGTACGTCAAGGCTGTATATTGTCACCCTGCTTATTTAACTTCTATTCAGAGTACATCATGAGAAACACTGGGCTGGAAGAAGCACAAGCTGGAATCAAGATTGCCAGGAGAAATATCAATAACCTCAGATATGCAGATGACACCACCCTTATGGCAGAAAGTGAGGAAGAACTAAAGAGCCTCTTGATGAAAGTGAAAGAGGAGAGTGAAAAAGTTGGCTTAAAGCTCAACATTCAGAAAACTAAGATCATGGCATCTGGTCCCATCATTTCATGGCAAAGAGATGGGAAACAGTGGGAACAGTGGCTGACTTTATTTTTGGGGGCTCCAAACTCATTGCAGATGGTGACTGCAGCCATGAAATTAAAAAATACTTACACCTTGGAAGGAAAGTTATGACCAACCTAGACAGCATATTAAAAAGCAGAGACATTACTTTGTCAACAAAGGTCTGTCTAGTCAAGGCTATATTTTTTCCAGTAGTCATGTATGGATGTGAGAGTTGGACTATAAAGAAAGCTGAGCACCAAAGAATTGATGCTTTTGAACTGTGGTGTTGGAGAAGACTCTTGAGAGTCCCTTCGACTGCAAGGAGATCCAACAAGTCCATTTTAAAGGAGATCAGTCCTGGGTATTCATTGGTAGGACTGATGTTGAAACTGAAACTCCAATACTTTGGCCACCTGATGGGAAGAACTGACTCATTTGAAAAGACCCTGATGCTAGGAAAGATTGAGGGCAGGAGGAGAAGGGGATGAGAGAGGATGAGATGGTTGGATGGTATCACCGACTCAATGGACATGGGTTTGGCTAGACTCTGCGAGTTGGTGATGGATAGGGAGGCCTGGCATGCTGCGTTTCATGGGGTTGCAAAGAGTCAGACACAACTGAGAGACTGAACTGGAACTGGAACTATCTGGAAAGCTGTGGCAAGAAACCAGTCTGGAGATGGGTGGAAATAGAGGGAGCACTGGACAGAGTAAATTATTAGCTTTAGCAATAATGTCAAAACAAAAATCACCTTTTCCATATGGACAGTGCTTTTAAATTTACAATGCTCTTTTATTTTCTGTATCTCATTTCATCCTCACAACACTGCTATGGAGCCAAGTCAGTGATATATATTTTCTCCATTTACAAACAAGTATCTAAAGTTCGGGCTTCCCTCATGGCTTAGTGGTAAAGGATCTGCCTGCCAACACAGGAAACATGGGTTTAATCCTTGGGTCAGGAAGATCCCCAGAGTAGGATATGGCAACCCACTCCAGTATTCTGGCCTGGGAAATCCCATGGACAGAGGAGCCTGGCAGGCTACAGTCCATGGGGTTGCAAAGAGTTGGATAAGACTTAGTGAATAAACAAGAACAACAAATCTAAAGTTTGGGGAGGTTAAATATATTGTCTGAGGTCTCTTGTATAGGGACTGGAGAAGTTCAGATTACAAGTTAAGGAATTTTTCTGAAACATAAATTTTATTTCCTAGAACTGAATATCAGTTGCTTCATTAATCTTTTATATTCTCAGAATACATTGTTTTTTAAATTATCAAATGATCTTTTTGGATTGCACAAGTCAGAGATTTTATCTTTAACAATACCCACAATGTCTAATATGAATACTGACTCATTGCATGCATGCTCAGTTGTATCCAACTCTTTGTGGCTCCATGGACTGTAGCCAGCCAGGCTCCTCTGTACATAATATTTCCCAGGAAAGAACACTGGAGTGGGTTGCCATTTCCTACTCCAGAGGTTCCTGACCCAGAGATCAGACCCATGGATCAAACCTGTGGTTCCCACATTAGCGGCTTGCAAAACCTCAGGAACCCCTTCTCACCACAGAAACTCAATCCTTTTTTATTGGGAACCATTATGTTAATACAGTTAAGGTCAAGCCTAGGGTTGTCTTAATTACAATATCTTAATCAGAGAGGGAATCATTATTTCACAAAACAGGAAGTCAGAGGTGGAACAGGCTTCAGGACTGGATGACTCAGTAGCAGTTTGTATCATCCTCAGTCAGGGGGTCAACCGGGTACAGCAGTTCCAGGTATGAAGCCAGAGAAGAAAAAGACCATGCCATCCTCAGGCCTCCTCACAGGGAGAGGAACCTCTTCCAGAAGCCTCTAACAGTTGCTGCCTTGGCTTGCACTGAGTTCAGGCTACTTCTAAGCTAATCACTAATGGCTAGGAAATAGTATAATATTTCTCTCACATCAGTAAGGCCCAGACTAGAGCTGTGCATGAGGTCAGCTTCTCGAGAGACACAGGGCTCTCTGCAGAGATGAGTAGAGAACACAATCAGGATTCTGGTAGGAGGAGCGAGGAACACATGCTGAACAGAAAACAATATTGGTCACTAGAGGCCAATACATGGGCTTATCTCCAGTGTGGAAACAAGGCCTAATTGAAGGAATGTTTAATAGAAGTCCTCAGATTAGATGATAGTTTTTGCTTTACAAATTCAAAGTAATTCAAATATTACTCAGCAAATGGAATATTACTCAGCCATTAAAAGGAAGGAAATTGGGTTATTTATACAGATGTGGATGGACCTAGAGACTGTTATACACAGCAAAGTCAGTGAGAAAGAGAAAAACAAAATACTAATGCATATATGTGGAACCTAGAAAAATGGTAGGGATGAACTTATTTGCAGGACAGCAGTAGAGATCTAGATGTAGAGAACACACGTATGGATGTGCGAGGGAAGGGAAAAGAGGGTGGGATGAATCAGGAGACTGGGACTGATATATATACACTGCTGCTGCTGCTGCTAAGTTGCTTCAGTCGTGTCCGACTCTGTGCGATCCCATAGACAGCAGCCTACACGGCTCCGCTGTCCCTGGATTCTCCAGGCAAGAATACTGTAGTGGGTTGCCATTTCCTTCTCCAATGCATGTATGCATGCTAAACCACTTCAGTCATGTCTGATTCTGTGTGACCCTATGGACAGCAGCCCACCAGGCTCCTCTGTCCACGGGATTCTCCAGGAAAGAACACTGGAGTGGGTTGCCATTTCCTTCTCCAACACATGAAAGTGAAAAGTGAAAGTGAAGTTGCTCAGTCCTGTCTGACTCTTTGCGACCCCATGGACTGCAGCCTACCAGGCTCCTCTGTCCATGGGATTCTCTAGGCAAGAGTACTGGAGTAGTTTGCCATTTCCTTCTCCAATATATATACTACCGTATACAAAATAGCTAGCTAGTGGGAACCTGCTGTATAGCACAGGGAACTCAGTTCAGGGCTCTGTGGTGACCTAGATGGGTGAGATGGGGGTGTGGGGTAGAAGGGAGGTCCAAGAGGAAGGGGATATATGTATACATATAGTTGATTCACTTCACTGTACAGTAGAAACCAACAATATTGTAAAGCAACTATACTCCAATTTAAAAAAAATGAAAATCAATACTTCATATTTTAGAGTGACAGTACAATAAATACATTTACATTGTTTACTAACTTGAATGACAGAAAATTATCATTTGTAAGGATGCAAGAATTACAGTAACAGCATGATAGTTTTTGTCATTCATTCACAAAGTTCATTAATCAATTTAATGAGTTGTCACTGAGCAAGTGCTGCATGCTGTGTAGAGTTCTAGACAGTGAGTTTGTGTGTGTGTGTATGTGTGTGCTCAGTCGTGTCTCTTTGTCACCCCATGGACTGTATCCAGCCAGGTTCCTCTGTCCATGGGATTTTCCCAGCAAGAACATTGGAGTGGGTTGCCATTTCCTCCTCCAAGGGAATCTTCCCAACCCAGTGATCAAACTCATGTCTCCTGGGTCTCCTGTATTGCAGGAAGATTCTTTATCACTGAGCTATCTGATAAGCCCAGTGAGCATACCAACATAAATTCATCAATGGATGTGTGTTAAGGGAGGGGGTGGAGGCAGATGCAAGTTATCACAATGAAGCATTCTTCTTTTTATTCTGTACAAAGTGGGATGGGAAGATGGTTCAATACCCTGGGGTCAAGTATACCCATATATGATGAGAAATAATAAATGTAATTAATAAACATATGCATACTTTGATCTTAGTAGCAGTAAAATGGAGAATCTTTATTATTGAAGCTGTTACATAGACCCTAAGTATTAAGTATGATATTCTACTAGCAAAATGAAATTGCGTAAAGACATAGATAGGTAGCATGACGATTTTCCCAAGTGCAGTTCTAACAAGGCCAGCAGACTGACAGCTAACTAACTATAAGATGTAATTGTTGAAGGTATGACAGCCAGTTGTCTATAAAGAATCGTAATTTCAAAAGACACATGCACTTCTATGTTCACTGCAGCACTATTCACAGTAAGGACATACAAGCAACCTAAATGTCCATCAAAAGAGGAATGGATAAAGACGTGGTACGTATATACAATGGAATATTACTCAGCCATAAAAACGAACGAAACTGGGTCATTTGTAGAGATGTGGATGGACCTAGAGACTGTCATACAGAGTGAAGTCAGAAAGAGAAAAATATGATATATTAACATTATATGTGGAGTCTAGAAAAATGGTATAGATGATCTTGTTTGCAAAGCAGAAATAGAGACACGGGGAGGTGGGTAGGATAAATTGGGAGACTGGGATTGACACGTGAACACTATTGATACTATGCATAAAACAGGTAACTAATGAGAACCTGATTTACAGCTCAGGGAGCTCTACTCAGTGCTCTGTGGTGACCTAAATGGGAAGGAAATCCAGAAAAGAAGGGATGTACGCATATAAACAATTCACTTTGCTCTACAGCAGAAATGTAAACACAACAATGTAAAGTAACTATACTCCAATTAAAAATTAGTTTAATAAAAAGAGTAATCCAATCATCTAAAAGTGAAAATCAAAGCTTAGTTTAAAAACTAATAATAAAAAACATGAGCTCATGTTTTAAGTACTTAGACACAATACAAATACAATCTTATTTAATCATCAGAAAACCCCCGAATAGGTATTATTACTATTACTACTACTATTAGTACTATTATTATCACTACTCTTTTACTGATGTGGAAATTGAAACTCAGAGGATGAGTAGTGAAATCTGTCACTACTTCTACCTTTTCCCCTTCTGTTTGCCATGCAATAATGGGGCTGCATGATATGATCTTAGTTTTGTTTTTTTTTTTTTAATATTTAGTTTTAAGCTGGCTCTTTCACTCTCCTCCTTCACTCTCATCAAGAAGCTCTTTAGTTCCTCTTTGCTTTCTGCCATTAGAGTGGTATAATCCACATACTAACATTGTTGCTGCTTCTTCCGCCTATCTTGATTCCAGCTTGTAACTCATCCAGCCAGGTATTTCTCATGATTTGCTCAGTGTATAAGTTAAACAAACAGGGTGACAGCAGACAGCCCTGTCATACTCCTTTCTCAATCTTGAACCAATCAGTTGTTCCATACAGGGTTCTAACTATTGCTTCTTGACTCACATACAGGTTTCTCAGGAGACAGGTAAGATGGTCTGGTATTCCCATCTCTCTAAGAGCTTTCCATAATGTCAGTCCTAATTTCTTTCAGATGGCCACTAAAGTAGCAAGTTAAATAAGTTTCCCCAAATTATTTAAAGTGATAAATAATAAAGAAAGGGCATTAAAATATTTATTTTAACCCTCTTTGATTTTTATAGATGATAAAACCAGGCAGTGAATGGACCCAGTGGAATACTCCTGTGTTACCTACTCCACCTAATGAATGCTTGTGCATTTAGTCTCTGCTTGCTTAAAGCAGTGCTAGGGCTGCTATGGCCTTGTGTTTTCTACAACAGTAACCTTAGCCTGTGTCCGGGAGCAGGGCAGCATTTTCCAAAGCTTAGGACCCTGTCCTCTAGTCAACTACCAGAATACTGAAATACTGGTCAGGATACTGAAGTGGGTAGCTGTTCCCTTCTCCAGGGGATCTTCCCAACCCAGGGACTGAACCCAGGTTTCCCACATTGCAGGTGAATTCTTTACCAACTGAGCCACCAGAGAAACCCAAGAATACTGGAGTGGGTAGCCTATCCCTTCTCCAGCAGATCTTTCAGACCCAGGAAAAGTACCAGGATCTACTGCATTGCAGGCAGATTCTTTATCAGCTGAGCTACCAGGGAAGCCCTCTAGTCAACTACAAGATTTATTTGGTTTTAAATAATGTTCAATCACATAAAAGAAAAATAATTTCCTTGTCAATTAAAAAAAATGTACTTACTTCAAAGAGAAAGTCTCAGGATGGTTCTAATATAGCCTTAGTGACTCTGTGACTTGATAATCTCCCTTTTTAAGAAACTCACAATAAGCAGGTCTGTTTAGTTTTATTGTATTTTTATACTCACGGTCACCTTTTCTTTATGGAAAGGTGCATAAGCTTTGCAAATATCATAGTTATATGAATTTTTCTTTTAAAATATCAATCAACTGAAAAATATCAAGCAATTAATAGTATAAGTGACATGACAAAAAAATCATCAAAATGGTATGAGAATGATTTTAAATGATGAAATGGTTCAAGACAGATTCTGGAGTCAAATACACACGGAATTCGAATGCAACTTCTAGAAGTATAAGACGTGGAGTAACATATATTATTTCGGTGATTCACGTTTACTGATGGCAAAATGAGAACATTTGAGGTTCCCACCCATGGTTTGCTGTGAGGACTAACAAAATGATCATTTTCAGGTTCTTACCACACTGCCTGGCTTGTGGTGAGTGATCAGCAAGTGCCAACTGCTATTTTATCAGCAATGGCAGCACCACCATCACCTTGACTAAGGAATGTTGATATGTTTTATTTTATAGAATCATAGATTATAAAAACCTAAGGAATTAAAAAAAAAAAAAAACTCTAAAATTTATCTAAGTGAACTTCCCCCAGACCCCAACATCTGAGGGTATGGAGAAAAGAGAACCCTCCTACACCATTGGTGGGAATATACAATTGTTATAGAGAACAGTATGGAGGGTCCTTAAAACACTAAAGTTAGAACTACTGTATGATTCAGCAATTCCATATACCCACTCCTGAGCGTATATCCAGAGAAAACCATAATTAGAAAAGATATATGCACCCCAATATTCATTGCAGCACTCTTTACAATAGCCAAAACATGCCAACAACCTAAATGTCCATCAACAGAGGAATGGATAAGGAAGATATCAATTCAGTTCAGTCACTCAGTCATGTCCGACTTTTTGTGACCTTATGGCCTGCAGCATGCCAGGTTTCCCTGTCCAGCACCAACTCCTGGAGCTTACTCAAATTCCCGTCCATCAAGTTGGTAACGCTATCCAACCATCTCATGGTCTGTCGTCCCCTTCTCCTCCTGCCTTCAATCTTTCCCACCATCAGGATCTTTTGCAATGACTCAGTTCTTCCCATTAGGTAGCTAAAGTAGGGAGTTTCAGCTTCAGCATCAGTCCTTCCAATGAATATTCAGGACTGATTTCGTTTAGGATTGACTGGTTTGATCTCCTTGCAGTCCAAGGGACTCTCAAGAGTCTTCTCCAACACCACAGTTCAAAGCATCAATTCTTTGACACTCAACTTTCTTTATGGTCCAACTCACACATCCATACATGACTACTGGAAAAACCGTAACTTTGACTAGATGGACCTTTATTGGCAAAGTAATGTCTCTACTTTATAATATGCTGTCTAGGCCGGTCAAAGCTTTTTCTTCCAAGGAGCAAGCATCTTTTAATTTCATGGCTGCAGTCACCATCTGCAGTGAGTTTGGAGCCCACAAAAATAAAGTCTGTCACTGTTTCCATTGTTTCCCCATCTATTTGCCATGAAGTGATGGGACTGGATGCCGTGATCTTAGTTTTCTGAATGTTGAATTTTAAGCCAACTTTTTCACTCTCCTCTTTCAGTTTCATCAAGAGGCTCTTTAGTTATTCTTTGCTTTCTGCCATAAGCATGCTGTCATCTCCATATCTGAGGTTATTAATGTTCCTCCTGGAAATCTTGATTCCAGCTTGTGATTCATCCAGCCCAGCATTTCACATGATGTACTCTGCATAGAAGTTAAATAAGCAGGGAGAAAATATACAGCCTTGAAGTAGTCCTTTCCCAATTTGGAACCAGTCCATTGTTCTATGTCCAGTTCTAACTGTTGCTTCTTGACCTGCATACAGATTTCTCAGGAGGCAGGTAAAGTTGTCTGGTATTCCCATCTCTTTAAGAATTTTCCACAGTTTGTTGTGATCTGCACAGTCAAAGACTTTGGCATAATCAATAAAGCAGAAGTAGATGTTTTTCTTGAACTCTCTTGCTTTCTCGATGATCAAATGATGTTGGCAATTTGATCTCTGGTTCCTCTGCCTTTTCTAAGTAGCTTAAACATTTGGAAGTTCATGGCTGATGTACCGTTGAAGCCTGGCGTGGAGAACTTTGAGCATTACTTTGCTAGCATGTGAGATGAGTACCATTGTGCAGTAGTTTGAACATTCTTTGTTAGTGCCTTTCTTTGGGATTAGAATGAAAACAGACCATTTCTAGTCCCATGGCCACTGATGAGTTTTCCAAATTTGCTGGCATATTGAGTGCAGCACTTTCACAGCATCATCTTTTAGGATTTGAAATAACTCAACTGTAATTCCATCACTTCCACTAGCTTTGTTCATAGTGATACTTCCTAAGGCCCACTTGACTTCGCATTCCAGGATGTCTGGCTCTAGGTGAGTGATCACACCATCGTGGTTATCTGGGTCATGAAGATCTTCTTTGTATAGTTCTCTTCTGTGTATTCTTACCACCTCTTTTTAATATCTTCTGCTTCTGTTAGGTCCATACCATTTCTGTCCTTTATTGTGCCCATCTTTGCATGAAATGTTCCCTTGGTGTCTCTAATTTTCTTGAAGAGATCTCTAGTACTCCCCATTCTATTGTGTTCCTCTATTTCTTTGCATTGATCACTGAGCAAGGTTTTCTTATCTCTCCTTGTTATTCTTTGGAACTCTGCATTCAAATGGGTGTATCTTTCCTTTTCTCCTTTGCCTTTAACTTCTCTTATTTCCTCAGCTATTTGTAAGGCCTTGTCAGACGCCATTTGCCTTTCTATTTTAAATTAATTTATCTTTTATTAAAGGATAATTGCTTTACAGAATTTTGTTGCTTTCTGTCAAACCTCAACATGAATCAGCCATAGGTATACATATATCCCCTCCTTTTTGAACCTCCCTCCCCATCCTGCCCCTTTAGGTTGATGCAGAGCCCCTGTTTGAGTTTCCTGAGCCATACAGCAAATTCCCATTGGCTAACTATTTTACATAAACCATTTGCCTTTTTGCATTTCTTTTTCTGGGGATGACCTTCATCACTGACTCCTGTACAATGTCACAAACCTCCATCCATAGTTCTTTCAGGCATTCTGTCTATCAGATCTAATCCCTTGAATCTATTTGTCACTTCCACTGTATAATAATGGAAGGGATTTAATTTAGGTCATGCCTGAATGGTCTAGTGGTTTCCCCTACTTTCTTAAATTTAAGTCTGAATTTGGCAATAAGGAGTTCATGATCTGAGCCACAGTAAGCTCCCGGTCTTGTTTTTGCTGACTGTATAGAGCTTTTCCATCTTTGGCTGCAAAGAATATAATCCATCTGATTTCAGTATTGACCATCTGGTGATGTCCATGTGTGGAGTCTTCTCTTGTGTTGTTGGAAGAGGGTGTTTGCTATGACTAGTGTGTTCTCTTGACAAAACTCTGCTAGCCTTTGCTCTGCTTTGTTTTGTACTCCAAGGCCAAATTTGCCTGTTACTCCAGGTGTTTCTTGACTTCCTACTTTTGCATTCCAGTCCCCTGTAATGAAAAGGACATCTAGAACTAACATAGTTCTAGAAGGTTTTGTAGGTCTTCACAGACCCATTCAACTTCAGCTTCTTCAGCATTACTGGTTGGGGCATAGACTTGGATTACTGTGATACTGAATGGTTTGCCTTGGAAATGAACAGAGATCATTCTGTCATTTTTAAGATTGCATCCAAGTACTGCATTTCGGACTCTTATGTTGACTATGATGACTACTCCATTTCTTCCAAGGGATTCTTGCCCACAGTAGTAGATATAAAGATCATCTGAGTTAAATTCACCCATTCCAGTCCATTTTAGTTCACTGATTCCTAAAATGTTGATGTTCACTCTTGCCATCTCCTGTTTGACCACTTCCAATTTGCCTTGATTCATGGACCTAACATTCCAGGTCCCAAGGAAGATATGGTACATATATATGCCATAGAATATTACTTAGCCATAAAAAGAATGAAATAATGCCATTTGGAGAAATGTGGATGGACCTAGGGATTGTCACACCAAGTGAAGTAAGTCAGAGAAAGATATTATACTTCACATATCACTTATATGTGAAATCTAATAAAAATAATATAAGTAAACTTATTTACAAGCTGAAAGAAACTAACAGATCTTGAAACGAAACTTATGGTTACCAAGGAGGAAATGTGAGGAAAGAAATAAATTAGGAGATTGGTATTAACATATACATACTAATATATATAAAATGGATAACTAACAAAGACTTGCCATATATCACAGGGAACTCTACACAATATTCTGTAATTACCTATATGGGAAAATAGTCTAAAAAAGAACGAATATATGTATAAAACTGATTCATCTTGCTGTATACCTAAAACTAACAATACTGTAAATCAACTGTATGCCAATAAAAATTAAAATAAATAAAATAAAAGCAACATTTTTCCCAGAATAGATGTCTCCTTTTTCCCTAACCAATATATGATTACAAAAAATAAAATTTGTTTTAAAAATTTAAAAAGCAAACACTAAAAACCTCTAAAATTTATCTACTCTAACCTTCCCCAGACCCTACCCACTGAGGCTTAAGTTTCCTCTAAAGGAGTTTTTAACCTCTATGGTTTATGACTTTTAATAATTTGTTTTAAATATTGTAATGTCTTTATTCTACTCAAACTAAAATTTAGCATACATGTTAATTATGATGTAGGGAAGTAGTATAAGCAGTACTGACTTTG
Source organism: Bos taurus (assembly GCF_002263795.3). Classification (NCBI taxonomy): domain Eukaryota; kingdom Metazoa; phylum Chordata; class Mammalia; order Artiodactyla; family Bovidae; genus Bos; species Bos taurus. The sequence goes on along the minus strand of NC_037334.1, from coordinate 59,256,794 downwards.
TCAGTAATAGAAATCACAGCCATTTTCACATGATGGCTCTTGAAATATTTATATTCTTTGGCACTTAGAGATTTAAGATAGTTATTAGAGCATATGGTTATGAGCATATTAAATAGAAGCAAATTTATTACTATATCTCAAATGTGTAGTGTTTTGATAACTCCATTTCAAAATAATTAATTTCCTTATAATCTTATATATTTTAAGTTATACATTTACAAGCATTCTGAGAGAAAAAAATGTGAGGCATTATCACACTGCCTCAGCTGTCCATAGAACACACAAAAGGTTTAAACACCCCTGCTCTATCACCTAACCAAACAAAAAGTTCCTGTGATCCATTTGCATACCTTGGGAGATTTCCTGGTGAGCTCTTAAAACCATAGACAACAAATTCTATGGAAAAAAAACAGACTACTGTGCTAAAACAAATTTCTGAAAAGGCGTAAACTAATTCTGACACATACCTTGCAAAAGTATTTGATTTACCAGCCAAGAAAAATGCTAATGTAAGTAGCTGACTTTCTGAGATTTAAATCACCTAATGAATAAAGGTAGCAGGATTTCATTCTGTTTTATAGTATACTCTGTCTACAAGGCATTTTCTTATCTACTAAGTCACAATTAATGTTGCTTCACTGTTGCTCACACATTACTTGCCTTGCTAACAAAAAAAGCAGGGTGGGGGGAGCATCAGCTTTCAATCATTTTAACTAATCCATCTTCTCTACAAAAGACATGTAGATAATTACATCAATTTTTTTTTTCAGCAAATGTTTTTATCTCTTTAAAATTACAAGGCACAGGACTTCCTTGGGAGTCCAGTGGCTAAGACTCCATATTTCCAATGCAGGCGGCCTGGACCCAATCCCTGGTCAGGGAACTAGATCCCACATGCTGCAACTAAGAGTTCACACACCAAAAGCAAAGGTCCTGCATGCTGTATCAAAGACCAGGTGCAGCCAAATAAATAAATACATTTTTTTTTTTAGATTAGGAGGCAGTTACCTAATTCATGACATAAGAAAGGACCAGAGAGTTAGGTTGGTGGTTGAGCAATGTGCAGACCCAAGGCATTCTTGCTTCCCATCTAATACTCTTTCTAGCACTCTGCGCCAGAGACAAGAATTTGGGAAATGGTAGGTAGACAGAGAAAGAGAGAGAAAAGAACAAGGCAGCTCAGATGGTAAAGAATCCACCTGCAATGTGAGAGACTTGGGTTTGATCCCTGGGTTCGGAAGATCCCCTGAAGGAGGGGATGGCAACCCACCCCAGTATTCTTTGCCTGAGGAATCCCATGGACAGAGGCATCTGGTGGGCTACAGTCCATGGGGTCTCAAAGAGTCGGACACGAGTGAGTGACTAAGCACAGCACAGGTAGAAAGAGAGAGAAAAAGAATAAATTAATAATTTTACCTTTAAAAAGTGTTTCCATAGAATCACTTTTCATGTTCCCTCCAAACACTGTGTAATGTTATCAACCATATTTTGTTAAAGAAACAAGAGACCAAAGAGGTTAAATGGTTTGTTCAACTTCATACAGCCAAAAGGAGCAGACAAGGTTTGAACTCTGGACAGTTAGTTAAGAGGCTGCCTCTGGCCTTAGCTTTGCCCTGACTCAATGCATTCCCTTACAGAGCTGGTGGCACAATCTTTCTAAAGGACAGATCTGACCATGCCACTTTTAGATTCGTTATCTTTCAGAAATGTTTGGGAAAAAATCAAAGGCTTAGAAATCCATCTTGGTCTGGCTATTGCTTACTTCTGCTGTGTAGAGCTAGCTCCACTGGTGTGTTAAATACAAGTTTTCAAGTCAGTTTATAAACTGTTGGCAGCTTGATTTTGGCCTTGGTGAGAATTTTTACACCACAAAAACTGGCAAAAGTTACAAATGAATGTTCTTTCTATTTGAGAACAGATTTACCAATACACTGCTGTTCCATAGCACACATCATTTGAACACAGTCTCTTTCTCTTCTTTTCAACCATGCTGAACTAACTTTCATTCCCTAATGTGGTGGTTTGGTTGCTAAGTCGTGTCTGACTCTTGCAACCCCATAGTCTGTAGCCTGCCAGGCTCCTCTGTCCATGGGATTCCCCAGGCAAGAATACTGAAGTGAGTTGTCATTTCCTTCTCCAGGGGATCTTCCCAACTCAGGAATTGAACCTGTGTCTCTTGTGTCTTCTGCATTGCAGGCAAATTCTTTAGCACTGAGCCACTGGAGAAGTAATGAAAAAAAACATGACTTGCAACTTATCTATATTCAGAGGAGAGATATCAAAAACTGGGAAAATCATTCTCAAAACAAAAGAATTTAAGGGGGAAAAAAAGAGACAAAACTAGGGTCTTTATTTCTGGCTCTAGCCCAAGGATGACAAACACTTATTCAGCTGGCACCTATTACCAAGAGCTTCCAGATTTGATCTCTGTACCCTTTTCTGCTGAGCCCAGGGGACTCCTCCATGGCAGCATCACTGTCAACAATCAAAGCCAGCATGAAAAGTGAAACTCATTTGCAAGCTTGGAGGTGGCCATAAGACGATAACCACTGCCTTCCTCCCAGAAGCCTTTCTGCCCTACTTTCAAGTATCTCAACAGCCTTCTTTTTGTCTCAAGATTGAAACTTAGAGCAGTGAATAAAGAGCAGGAAGAGGAAGTGAGGAAGCTCTGTGGGAGGGCAAATTTGCAAACAGGAGGGTAGGGAGGGCCTGCCATAATCTGCTCTCACATTCCACCTCCTCCCCTTTCCTTTCTTCCCTGGAGTTTCTTCTGTTTCCTTCTGACTAATTCTCTCGGTGATTGCTCTCCCTCATGCCCATCTCATTCCAGCTTCTCATTCCTTCTCTGTTCCCTTTTCTGACCTTCTGTCTCCCTTTCTCCTCTGCCAACCTCTTTCTTTCCCAACTTCCTCCTTACATTTCCTCCTGCCTTTTAAATTGTTCCATGATCTCTCTCTGAATTTGTTTTCTTTTGTCTCATTCCCCCTCCCTCTCTCAACTAGATTCCAGAAGAATTAACCTTATCTTGAACACTATTTTCCTCCTCTTTCCCTGGTCCTACTTCTCCTTATCCTTCAAATTTCACCTTCTGTATCCTTTACTTCCTGACATACCTCACCTTCAATTTTTTTAATTGAAAAAATTTTAGAGCACTTTCCCCCTGAAGAGACCTTTCAAATAAATAGCAAAATGATTTATTTAATCTAAAGGCAATAGCTTAAAAAAAAAATTGTATCACATACATAGTAATGAAATCCTACAGATTATTCTGCAGCTGGCTTTATAAATTTGTCATAACATCTAAATGGATAATCTTATCAAACATAGTTCTTTTTAAATTAAAGCCTAGCAAGCAATGACACACACACAAAAATTAATCTTGTCATGTGTTGAACATCTACTATGTATACATTGCTCAATATATTACTCACCTTCTAAAGCCTTTGATTTTTTCTATCTATCTTTACACATAATCTGATTTCTAAAGATATTTCATGGGAAACATTGTTTTTAAATGAGCACAGGTTAATTAGAGCATGGACACTTTTACTATCTTTTAATGAACCTTGAATATCTGCTGGTCTTGGGTGGAAAAATTATGTGTGACCTTGTAGAGGCCTCTGAGTGACTTTCTTAAAGACTTATCTTACCTCTCATCGGTGTAGAAATATAAAAATTTATGCTGAAAAAGAGTGGAATGACCTTTCTTTAAAAACAGAACATAAAAGCATAGGAAAGGCATTCTGCAGAGGATGGAGAACCCTGGTTAACCTCCTTATAGTAGAGAAGCATCTCCTCAAAGTCTGTCATCCCAGTGGCTGACCAGGTTCAAAAACAAGCTTGGAACTAACATACAAAAGAAATTCAGCAAATCTCTTTAAGAAAATCCCTAATTACCAGACCAGAAAAAATGGAAACATACTACAGACAAATCTCTTATTTTTACCACAAAATTACTACAGAAGAGCAGTTAGGGAATATTAAGTTCAAATCCACCATTTTACCAGGAGTCACTTGGTTATAATTTAGAATACGAACATTCTTTGGCATTGTCTTTCTTTGGGATTGGTATGAAAATGGACCTTTTCCAGTTCTGTGGCCACGGCTGAGTTTTCCAAATTTGCTGGCATACTGAGTGAAGCACTTTCACAGCATCATCTTTTAGGATTTGAAATAGCTCAGCTGGAATTCCATCACCTCCACTAGCTTTGTTTGTAGTGATCCTTCCTAAGGCCCACTTGACTTCTCATTCCAGGATGTCTGGCTCTAGGTGAGTGATCACACCATTGTGATTATCTGTGTCATAAAGATCTTGTTTGTGTAGTTCTTCTGTGTATTCTTGCCATCTCTTCTTAACATTTTCTGCTTCTTTTAGGTTCATACCATTTCTGTCCTTTATTGTGCCCATCTTTGCATGAAATGTTCCCTTGTTATCACTAATTTTCTTCAAGAGATCTCCAGTGTTTCCCACTCTATTGTTTCCTTCTACTGCTTAGCATTGATCACTGAGGAAGGATTCTTATCTCTCCTTGTTATTCTTTGGAACTCTGCATTCAAATTTATATATCTTTCCTTTTCTCATTTGCCTTTAGCTTCTCTTCTTTTCACAGATATTTGTAAGGCCTCCTGAACAAACATTTGCCTTTATTTTAAATTAATTTATTTTTCACTAAAGGATAATGGCTTTACAGAATTTTGTTGTTTTCTGTCAAACCTCAACATGAATCAGCCATAGGTATACATATATCCCCTCCTTTTTGAACCTCCCTCCCATCTCTCTCCCCATCTAATCCCTCTAGGTTGATACAGAGTCCCTATTTCAGCTTCCTGAGCCATGCAGAAAATTCCCATTGGCTATCTATTTTACATAAACAATTTGCTTTTTTGTATTTCTTTTTTTGGGGATGGTCTTGATCACTGCCTCCTGTACAATGTCACAAACCTCCATTCACAGTTCTTCAGGCATTCTGTCTATCATATCAAATCCCTTGAATCTATTTGTTACTTCCACTGTATAATAATGGAAGGGATTTGATTTAGGTCATGCCTGAATGGTCTAGTGGTTTCCCCTACTTTCTTAAATTTAAGTCTGAATTTGGCAATAAGGAGTTCATGATCTGAGCCACAGTAAGCTCCCGGTCTTGTTTTTGCTGACTGTATAGAGCTTCTCCATCTTTGGCTGCAAAGAATATAATCCATCTGATTTCAGTATTGACCATCTGGTGATGTCCATGTGTGGAGTCTTCTCTTGTGTTGTTGGAAAAGGGTGTTTGCTATGACCAGTGCGTTCTCTTGACAAAACTCTGTTAGCCTTTGCCCTGCTTCATTTTGTACCCCAAGGCCAAGGTATCTCTTGATTTCCTACTTTTGCATTCCAGTCCCCTGTAATGAAAAGGACATCTAAAACTAACATAGTTCTAGAAGGTCTTGTAGGTCTTCACAGACCCATTCAACTTCAGCTTCGTCAACATTACTGGTTGGGGCATAGACTTGGATTACCGTGATCCTGAATGGTTTGCCTTGGAAATGGACAGAGATCATTCTGTCGTTTTTGAGATTGCATCCAAGTATTGCATTTTGGACTCTCTTGTTGACTATAAGAGCTACTCCATTTCTTCCAAGGGATTCTTGCCCACAGTAGTAGATACTGAAGTGGTTTGCCATTCCCTTCTCCAGTTTTGTCAATGGGTGAGTTAAATTCACCCATTCCAGTCCATTTTAGTTCACTGATTCCTAAAATGTTGATGTTCACTCTTGCCATCTCCTGTTTGACCACTTCCAATTTGCCTTGATTCATGGACCTAACATTCCAGATTCCTATGCAATATTGTTCTTTACAGCATTGGACTTTACTTCCATCACCAGTCACACATCCACAACTGGGTGTTGTTTTTGCTTTGGCTCCATCTCTTCATTCTTTCTGGAGTTACTTTTCCACTGTTCTCCAGTAGCTTATTGGGCACCTACCAACCTGGGGAGTTCATCTTTCAGGGTCCTCTCTTTTTGCCTTTTCATACTGTCCATAGGGTTCTCAAGGCAAGAATACTGAAGTGGTTTGCCATTCCCTTCTCCAGTTTTGTCAGAAGTCTTCACCAGGACCCATCCTTCTTGGGTGACACTACATGGCATGGCTCATGGATTCATTGAATTAGACAAGGCTGTGGTCCATGTGATCATTCCAATCCCAAAGAAAGGCAGTGCCAAAGAATGTTCAAACTACCGCACAATTGCACTCATTTCACACACTAGCAAACTAATGCTCAAAATCCTCCAAGCTAGGTTTCAGCAGTACATGAACCATGAACTTCCAGTTGTTCAAGCTATTTAGAACCATCTATTTAGAAAAGGCAGAGGAGCCAGAGATCAAATTGCCAGTATTCGCTGGATCATCAAAAAGGTAAGATAGTTCCAGAAAAACATCTATTTCTGCTTCATTGACTAGGCCAAAGCCTCTGACTGTGTGGATCACAATAAACTGTGGAAAATTCTTAAAGAGGTGGGAATACCATACCACCTTACCTGACTCCTGAGAAATCTGTATGTGGGTCAAGAAGCAACAGTTAGAACTGGACATGGAACAACAGACTGGTTCCAAATTAGAAAAGGAGTACTTCAAGGCTGTATGTTTTCTCCCTGCTTATTTAACTTCTATGCAGAATACATCATGTGAAATGCTGGGCTGGATGAAACACAAGCTGGAATCAAGATTGCCAGGAGAAATATCAATAACCTCAGATATGCAGATAACACCACCTGATGTCAGAAAGCGAAGAAGAACTAAAGAGCCTCTTGATGAAAGTGAAAGAGGAGAGTGAAAAAGTTGGCTTAAAGCTCAACATTCAGAAAACTAAGAGCATGTTATCCATTTCCATCACTTCATGGCAATAGATGGGGAAACAGTGGAAACAGTGAGAGACTTTATTTTGAGGGGCTCCAAACTCACTGCAGATGGTGACTGCAGCCATGAAATTAAAAGATGCTTGCTCCTTGGAAGAAAAGCTATAACCAAACTAGACAGCATATTAAAAAGCAGAGACATTACATTGCCAATAAAGGTCTGTCTAGTCAAAGCTATGGTTTTTACAGTGGTCATGTATGGATGTGAGAGTGGCCTATAAAGAAAGCTGAGCACTGAAGAATTGATGCTTTTGAACTGTGGTGTTAGAGAAGACTCTTGAGATTCCCTTGGACTGCAAGGAGATCAAACCAGTCAATCCTAAAGGAAGTCAGTCCTGAACAGTCACTGGAAGGACTGATGCTAAAGCAGAAGCTCAAATACTTTGGCCATCTGATGCAAAGAACTGACTTACTGTAAAAGCTCTAATTCTGGAAAAGACTGTAGGCGGGAGGAGAAGGGGATGACAGAGGATGAGATAGTTAGGTGGCATCACCAACTCAATGGACATGAGTTTGAGTAAACTCCGGGAGTTGGTGATGTCAGGGAAGCCTGGTGTGCTGCAGTCCATGGAGTCACAAAGAATTGGACACAACTAAGTGACTGAACTGAATAATATGAACTTTAGAGATAAATAGACTTGAGTTTAAATTGTCATTCTGAAACCCACTAGCTGTGTTTTAAACTAATAAAATTGCGTGCACATTAGATTGCTATACATATTAAATAGATGAAGCTCATAAAGTATGGCAAAATAAAAAGTGCTCAATTCATATTAAGTATAAGTTCTTGAGAAGGAAACACCATTTCTTGAAATCACAAACTTGTTCAAAAGCAACATTAAGACCAGATTACAATCAAACTGATTTTCATACCAATGTCTTTCCATCCCCAGAGATCATTAAACTGTGGCCCGTGGGCCAAATCTGCCCTGTTGTTTTGCAAATAAAGTTTTATTGTCACAAGGCCACACTCATTCAGCCAAGTATTGATGATGGTTAATGCTAAAATGGCAGAGCTGAGTAGCTGCAAACCACAGATCCAAAAGTATTTACTAAAAATCCTTTACAAAAAAAGTGTGTTTAATCTTGTGACTACCGCACAACTTCAAGGCTAGGTCATTTAGGGAAACTAAGTAAGCTTTACTATAACTCTTCCTATACCCTTGGGGTGTCTTAGATTTATTGGTGAAATCTGACCTTCTCAAGTCTTAGTTTTGGTAGCTTAAAATGAAAAAAAAAAAAAAAAACCATTTCCATAGCAGGAGTGCTATTTCCTGTAAAGAGTAGACTTCAGATTCAAAAGGATATTCCTAGTTATTCATTCAGATCTTCCAATTCCACTCAATTCTCAAATTTCTACCCTATTTTGCTCTCTACCAATTTGAGAATCACTGACTCAATAGACATGAGTTTGAGCAAGCTCTGGGAGATGGTGAAGGACAGGGAAGCCTGGCATGCTGCAGTCCACAGAGTTGCAGAGTCAGACACGAATGAGTGATGGAATAAGAATAAATTTGAGAATCTTGCATTTAAAATTGCTAGGCACTCCTCTTTCCCATACAGCTATGTTTCATCAGGGTCAAGGAATGACAGTGCTAAATCTGTCCTTTGCCCTCTGTTTGCCCACAAGAAGAACTGTTGTCCATATAGGGAAAATCTCATCATAGATCCCAAACACAGTGGGTTTTTTTTCCCTTAAACTAAAACTGCCCCCATGATTTACTTTATGTTGCTCAACTATTTACAATTCCAGTAAGACCACAGATTTCAAATTTTACAATAAGGATTGTAGCCTTTACTAATTTTTTTTTTTTGGAGGGGGGAGGGGGAGCTGCCCCCTCTGGCTTGTGGGATCTTAATTCCTCAACCAGGGACTGAATCTGGGCCCTGGCAGTGAAAGCAGCAAGTCTTAACCATTGGATCAGCAAAGAATATCTATTAAACTATGTTTAACAGCTTTGCTGGGAGAAAGAAAATCAATGATCACTAGTCAGAGATGAGAACCAAGGATCTTATTTGAGTTCCTCAAGATAGTAAACTTGTAGATTTATTTTAATACACAATTTAAGTATTCATCTGAGACTGCCTTTTTATGAAGAGATGAGAAAAAACTTTAATGGACTCACAAGAAAAGGAGCCCTCATGACCCTGGGAAAGGGAGAGGAAGGTGGACCATGTAACCATGAGCAGCAAAGTCCAGACAGGTACTTGGAAAGGTTGCTGACAATACACATTTGGAAGAAATGGTGACTTTATCTGGATTTAAAAAAAAAATGTGATCTACAGAAGGATTATACTTCAGTTAACTCTTGAACTGCCTGGGTCCACTTATATGTGGATTTTTCCCACTAAGTACGTACTATAAATACTATACAATCTGTGCTTAGTCACTCAGTTGTGTCTGACTCTTTTAGACCTCACTGACTGTAGCCTGCTAGTCTCCTCTGTCCATGGGATTCTCCAGGCAAGAATACTGGAGTGGGTTGCCATGCCCTCCTCCAAGGGAACACAGTCCGTGTTGGTTGAATCTCCGTATGTAGAAACATGAATACAGATGGCTAATTATAAAGTTATATGTATATACATACATATATATACACACACATATGCACACACAAATGGATTTTCAACTATGCAAAGGGTTGGTATCCCAGCCCCAACACTGTTCAAGGGTTAAGTGTATTTATAAAGGATACCTTTCGTTGCGGCTTTAACCTCCAGGCCCACACCCTTATTATTGACGAAAGGCACTGTCATATATTCTGCAACGCTGATTTCATCTTTGATTCACCAGTCTGCTGATACAGTAACATATTCACATGTATATATTCACTAGGCTATCAGTTTTATAATGATCATATAATTGTTCATCATCCCAGTCAGATCCTTCTCTGACTCCAGAGTTCCCTTAAGGGATCAATCACCAAATCATGAAGCCTTGAGAATCTTTTCTATCTCTGATATCCAGATCCAATCAGTGACCAAATTTTTCTAGGGTTTCCTTCTGAGTTGTTTCTTAAATCTATCCCTTGATTTCTATGACAGCACTCCTGTCCAGACTATCAGTAGTTCTGGTCACATTATTTCTCCTCTATGTACGGTGCCTCTCAATTCTAATCCTGTCAAAACACCACCAAACCAATGTTCCTGAAAACAACTTTGATCCATTATGTCTCTTGTTTAAATACCTTCTATATATTAATAGCTACTTTAAAGTCCAAACTTTTAATCAGGCTTTCAAGTATCCTTTCTAATCCCATTTTTAGGATTTTGATTTCCTCCTTGAGTGCAAGAAGAAATTGACTGAGTTTCACATATCTGTATGTGTCAGGGAAGAAGAAATTTTCCCTTCTAGATTCTGCTGGCTGGCCTAAAAATTAAATTGACATGAGATAGATTAAGAAAGGAAAGATCAAACGAAAGTTGAATATCACAAACATACAGGAGAGACCCAGGAAAAATAGATAGCTAAGCCAAATGGTCAAAGACCCCATCTTCAGCTAAAGACAAAAGAAGAAGTTTGAGACTTCAAAGGGGAGGAAGGTAATTCACACAGTGGTGGAAACGTGAGTATATGGTAAAAAAAAAAAAAATGTTTGCTGAGCCATGCAGAGACAATAGGACCCAGAGTATACTCTGACCTCTAGGTCTTCCTGAGTTTCCCCCCACCACACCTAGCTTGTATTCTCTGCAGGTATTTCTGATGATAGCTCTGTTCCTGAAACAGGTGTTTTACCTAAATTCTTCAGTCAGCCAAGGGGGAGATAAAAAGAAAGAATTCCTTAGTCTTCTGTTTCTTAAAAATAATCAGCCTAAATGAATCCCCTTACCAAAGAGATACAACTGGGGTGGCAAATTTTGCTCTCCTACAGGGACCTTTGGGGAAGATGGACACAGAAGTGAGAAAAAGCCATCTGCTTTGGGTGCTATTAGATTGTGGTTTTCCTGATAAATATCACAAGTCCTGAGGTTATTTGCTCTGACACCAAACCTTGATTTGCAGTACCTGGAGGTCTGCTGTAGAGGGCACAGAGTAATAGTTTTTCTCTCTTAACTGAGGAAGATAGTTAAAGCTTAGAAGTTATCTTTGAAGCAGTTAATTTGTAAATCTTGTTGCTTCATTTATGAAACATTTTAAATTAATCAAATTTAAAAAATCACTTTGTTGGGACTTCCCTGACAGTCCAGTGGTTAAGACTCCACATTTCCACCACAGGGGTAGGTTGGATCCCTCAGATTCCTCAGTCCATGTGGCATGGCCAAAAGTATATAAATTTTTAAGAAAAATCACTTTCCCAACTGAAAAAAATGCACAGTACAAGAATTGTAGGTTTCAGTTTTATTCAGGAACCTTACTGAGGACAACAGCTTGAGAAAAGAACCTCTCAGTAGCTCGGAGGGAACTGCTCCAAAGAGGCAGGGGAAGAAGACAGTTTATATATGATTTTTTGCTGGGGAATACATGAAGTCAAGCACACATCTTGATAAAAGTCTGCTGGTTACAAGGAACAGATATCTTGATTATTGATTTTAGTGCTTTTCTATGTAGGGGAAGATGCAAGAATTCAGGCCTATTAAAATCTTTCCTGAGATATACATTTAACTATCTAAGGGGCCTGTTTTTCCAAAGCACAGAATGCCCTATTCTGTTTTCTGTCTTTAATTCCTTTCAGGGTGCTGTCCATCAGTGACTGCAGTAGCTAATGACTTGAACCTTGTACAACTGGACAATGAGCAGCATTCTTTCTTTTACAACTTTTAAGTAGCCTCTGAAAATACTTGACATATTTTTAAAACATAGTCAAGGCTATAAAAATTTTTTAAGTAAATTTACAAACTTAGTTTCCCTTTTAAGTATTTTAATTGTTTAACAAATGATTTTTAAGTACTAGTGAATTTCATAAATTTATTAAATTTAATAAGCTTAATGATCTTAGATACTGCAATACCGAGAATAATATAACAAAATCTCAACCAGAAGGGATATGTGTTAATCGATTTAGACAAGTTAACCATTTCAAATTTATTTACAAGGTTGTGATTTCAATTAACTAAACATTCTTGTTTATTATAAGTATATGAAATTACAAATACACACACCCCATTCTTTCAAGATATAATTGGCATATCTAAACACTTCAAATGTATAATTTTATAAATTTGGACATACATATACATATGTAATACCATTGCTACAATCAATGGAACAAATATGTCCATTACCCTCCAATTTTTCCAATATCTCTTTGCAAAGAATTCTCAAAGCTCAACAGTAAGAACAGTATTCCAAGCCAAAATGAAAAATGGGCAAAAGATTTGAATAGATATTGGACCAAAAGAAACAATTAGCACATAAGCACATGGAAAGATGCTTGGCATCATTAGTAATTGGGGTAATGAAAAGTACAACCACAATCAGATACTTACACACCTAACAGAATGACTATATTTAAAAAGACTGACCATACTGAGTATTGGAGAAGACATGAAGGAATTGGACCTCTCATACACAGTGGCATTGATGCACAGTAGTACTGTAGAATGGAACCCCACTTAAAAAATAATTTGCAGTTTCTTTAGATAATTAAGCTTAGCCCTACTATTTAACTCACCCATTCTGCTCCTACGTTCCCAAGACAAATGAAAGCCTATTTTTATGTAAAGACTTGTACTGAAGTGTTCAAAGCAGTTTTATTTTAATAGCCAAATACTGGGATCAACTCAAGTGTCCAACAGCAGGTGAGTAGACAAACATATAGTATTATATCCATACAACAGACTACTACTCAGTAATAACAAAAAAAAAAAAAGAAATGAATTATTGGGTTTCCCTGATTCCTCAGATAGTAAAGAATCTGCCTGCAATGTGGGAGACTTGGGTTCAATTCCCTGGGTTAGGAAGATCCCCTGGAGGAGGGCATGTCAACCCACTCCAGTATTCTTGCCTGGAGAATCCTCATGGACAGAGGAGCTGGGGAGGGGTGGGGCGGGGCGGGCTATGGTCCATGGGGGTCACAAAGAATCAGACACGACTGAGTGACTAAGAACAGCACACAGTATTCATACAAGCAATTGATACGAGTGAATCTCAAAAGAATCATTCCGAGGGGAAGAAACTAGACTGCATACTGCATGATCTTATTAAAACTCAAGAAAATGCAAACTAATGTACAATGATGAAAGTATCAGTAGTCTGCGGAGGGAGGGAGGAGTGGGAGAGATGAGTTACATGGGTCTTAAAGAACAATTTGAAAGTTATGGAAATGTTCATTGTTTTGATTGAGGTAAAGCTTTGAAGGGTATATGCAAGTGTCAAAACATATCAACTTATATTCTCTTAACTTTGTGCAGAGTATTCTGTCAATTATACCTCAGTCAAGTTCTTAAAAATAAAACAATCGATACACTGCCAGTTAAAAAACCTTTAATTTTTATTGTAGAGGACCAAGAAGATCTTTGTTTTTTTGACTGTCAAAGAAAACCTCTAAAAACAGATAAAACTTCAAAAACTATTTATGATTCACATAAAAATCAGAACTTGTCTTACGTATTTGTTACTACCAGTCTTGCTTTTTGGATTATATAGGACCCAAATGTATCAGTGGGGATATGGTAGGTGATGCTGCATTGCAAACAGCCCTAATATCTCAGTATCTTTGAACTACAAAAGTTATTTCTTAAAACATCACATGTCCATTGAAGAACAGGGACTTTGCTTATTCTATGACTCAACAACCCAGGCTGCAGAGCGCTCACAGTATAGAATGCTGCCAGGTAATACTCAGGCAGGGTGTTCTGGAGGGAACATGCAATGAAATGTCCAACCAGAAGTGACAAGGCTTCTCTGTACTCATAACTATAGACAGAGAAACTAAGGCATAAGGTCCCACTTAAGTTCAAAGGCTGATTCACACCCAGAGCATGATGGAGCAGGACTGTGAATTTATCATACAACTCAGAAGAGCATGCACTTTTAAACTTGTGCATTGTTGACTTGTGGAATTTCCCATTTAATATTTCTGGACTGCTCTTGAAATAGTTTACAGTAATCCCCATTTATCTGTCATTATAAAGGAGTACTACAGAGAGAAGATAGCCTTCCATTTTCATTTGCTGTGTTTTGTCTTCCATTATGTTTTGCTTCATTGTTCAAAAACTAAACTTCTCATTTATTGAGCTGAATGTCAGGGACCTTCAGAGTTAGTATATACTTATGAAGAATCATGCCTCCCTTTTATGTTGGTCACCAGTTTCATTCACCTACCATATCACATTCTTTCCTACCCTTTGCTTTGAGCATACCTCAATTTAACAGTGTCCTATTAACTCAAACTTAGGATTCTCTTCAGAATCCAACATCTACTCTTCACTGCCATCAACAGCACCTTAGTTTACATTCTCGTTCTTCTTGAATCTAGGTCACTTCAATTGTTTTTGTATTGCTTTCTGTGCTCCCAGTATCTGTCCTCCTCATTACACACAGGGTCATCTATTTGACAAGCAAATATTATTGTTTCATTATCTTCTGAGTGAGTAACAAAAAACTGGAAAGGCTTTTAAGTAAGGGAAAGTTCATAATCATCAGGGTCGCATAAATGTTCCTCTAAATCTAGCCCGGCAGACTTTCCCAGCCTCCTCTCACTAGGACAACCAGCACTCTCACACTAGTCTTTTCCCCGACGTAGGAAGTGATCGCAGGCCTCCTTGTCTTTGTGCCATCACCTGTGCTTAGAATGACTCCCTCCCTTCTGTCAGTTTCACAAATTCCTGCTTAACTATTCAAATGTCTTCTTTGATGCCATCTTTGACTTTTTGAGATAGAGACATCACTCCTTTCATGCTCATAAAATTGTGTGTTTTCTTTCACATGAGTTTACCTAAGGTCTTCTCTAATAGCATTAGATTCTCAAAGACTTTGCTATGTCCTTCTCATCACCTTACCCAATAAATATGATACCCATGTATATGATATGCAATATATTATATGCATCCAATATATATTATTCACAGTGTTTTACCCAGTGGCTAGCAATGAAATGGATGCAAGAAAAATGCACTGTGAATGTGAAGTGGAAAAAATGGGGTCCATGGCATTAATCCAAAAAAGTATCTGAACCATAAATATCTTTATTTCAACACTAGAAAGTAATGGGTACATTCTGTAGGTAATAGATTGGGATTTGGAGTATTTAAGAAATTTAAGTAAGAAAAATACCTACAAGCAACTCCTACAGCTCAATTCCAGAAAAATAAATGACCCAATCAAAAAATGGGCCAAATAACTAAATAGACATTTCTCCAAAGAAGACATACAGATGGCTAACAAACACATGAAAAGGTGCTCAACATCACTCGCTATCAGAGAAATGCAAATCAAAACCACAATGGGGTACCATTTCACGCCAGTCAGAATGGCTGCGATCCAAAAGTCTACAAGCAATAAATGCTGGAGAGGGTGTGGAGAAAAGGGAACCCTCTTACACTGTTGGTGGGAATGCAAACTAGTACAGCCACTATGGAGAACAGTGTGGAGATTCCTTAAAAAACTGGAAATAGAACTGCCTTATGACCCAGCAATCCCACTGCTGGGCATACACACCGAGGAAACCAGAATCGAAAGAGACACATGTACCCCAATGTTCACTGCAGCACTGTTTATAATAGCCAGGACATGGAAGCAACCTAGATGTCCATCAGCAGATGAATGGATAAGAAAGCAGTGGTACATATACACAATGGAGTATTACTCAGCCATTAAAAAGAATACATTTGAATCAGTTCTAATGAGGTGGATGAAACTGGAGCCTATTATACAGAGTGAAGTAAGCCAGAAAGAAAAACAGCAATACAGTATAATAACGCATATATATGGAAGTTAGAAAGATGGTAACAATAACCCTGTATGCGAGACAGCAAAAGAGACACTGATGTATAGAACAGTCTTTTGGACTCTGTGGGAGAGGGAGAGGGTGGGATGATTTGGGAGAATGGCACTGAAACATGTATAATATCGTATACGAAACGAGTCACCAGTCCAGGTTCGATGCACGATACTGGGTGCTTGGGGCTGGTGCACTGGGATGACCCAGAGGGAGGGTATGGGGAAGGAGGAGGGAGGAGGGTTCAGGATGGGGAACATGTGTATACCTGTGGAGAATTCATGTTGATATATGCAAAACCAATACAATATTGTAAAGTTAAAAAATAAAGTAAAATCTAAAAAAAGGAAAAAAATTTTTTTTAAAAATAATAATAATAAAAGAGAAAGAAAAATACCTAATTTTATTAATTTTCTTTAGTTTAACTTTGGAAACTTTGCCAAACGTGGGCCAAAGAGGAAGGATCAGGTGGAGACCCAGGTGAAAAGCAATAGGTCATGCCACTTTCAATTGTCATGTAACCATGGAAATGGAAGGACTAGAGACAATGATTATTCAGAAGGTAAATTTAATAGAATTTAATGATTAATTGGATGGTAGAGAATGGCCAGTGGAAAGGTAGGAAAGATTAAATTCTGGCATATGAGAATGAGTAGATGAATATCCATCAACAACACTTTGGGATTAAAAAAAAGAAAGGGCATATTTTAGGGATAAAATCATTATTCATTTTGGAATGGTTTGAAAGAGGGATTTCTGAGATAGGCCTAGTTATTAAGCTCAAAACACCAACAAATTACAAGTGCTATACTAGGAATATGAATAGGGGTATTTTTGTTTAAAATGAATTCAATATATGGCAAGAAGCATGCTCCATCAAATTACCTCTGCTACTACTGCTAAGTCACTTCAGTCGTGTCTGACTCTGTGCAACCCCATAGATGGCAGCCCACCAGGCTCCCCCGTCCCTGGGATTCTCCAGGCAAGAACACTGGAGTGGGTTGCCATTTCCTCCAATGCATGAAAGTGAAAAGTGAGAGTGAAGTCGCTCAGGCATGTCTGACTCTTAGCGACCCCATGGACTGCAGCCTACCAGGCTCCTCCATCCATGGGATTTTCCAGGCAAGAGTACTGGAGTGGGGTGCCATTGCCTTCTCCAAATTACCTCTAAAACCATGTAATAAATACTACTAACAGAACAAAGTGTAATAGAAACAAAGGAAGGTAACAATTGCTGCTGCTGCTGCTAAGTCGCTTCAGTCGTGTCCGACTCTGTGCGATCCCGTAGACAGCAGCCCACCAGGCTCACCCGTCCCTGGGATTCTCCAGGCAAGAACACTGGAGTGGGTTGCCATTTCCTTATCCAATGCATGAAAGTGAAAAGTGAAAGCTAAGTCGCTCAGTCGTATCCGACTCTCAGCGACCCCATGGACTGCAGCTTACCAGGCTCCTCCATCCATGGGATTTTCCAGGCAAGAGTACTGGAGTGGGGTGCCATTGCCTTCTCCAAGGTAACAATTACATCAAGTAAAATCTGATGAGAACTTCACAGTGTAGGTTAAGTTAGAGCTGGATATGAAAAGTAAATTTATTTTTGTAGGAGACAAGAGGGACCCGGTTCTGCCCCCATGGGACATGCAGTCACTTAGAGTTGGAGATAGGTGACTGAACAGAATTATCAGAATTTTTATACAGCATGGCGTGCTGCAGTCCATGGGGTTGCAAAGAGTAGGACATGACTGGTTGATTAAAAAACAACAATAATCATCAGAATTTATACAGAATTCTGTATACAGAATCATCAGAATTTTATCATTATAATACAATGTAATGAAATATCAATTCTGGTTGGGACAGGAGACATTTTAAAGAAGAAGATCAACAAGAGCAAAAATACTATAAGGGATAATTCTCTATGGCCGTTCATATAGACACTCAGGAAGTAGACATCCAAGTCCTACGTCTGGTATCCACTAGTGAAACTAAACACTAAGAAATGTTCTCCCACCCACAGAGACATTTGGGGAATACAGTGCACTAGGAAACATACAATGTTAGCAACAGAAATTAATCATTAGGTCTCTGCTGAGCTTTCTTCACTTCTGATCCAACTCACTGAAATAGCACAGGCATTTGGTGAGTTATTGCTCTTGACCATGTGATATATCAAAACTCTTTCACTGTAATTGCAATAATTATTCTGTGAAAATTATTTTAATAGGCATCACATTCTCAGGAAGATGCTAGCTGAGCATTACTTAAACATGAAGTCGAGAAAACAATAGTTTTAATCTCATTTATCACGCCTTATGGTAATTTTATACTTTATGATGGGTGATTTCTTATACAAGTGTATTTTGTATTTTAGATCAATACTGTTTTCCCATATTTAATGGGGATCCACCTGCAAAGGGCACTCAAATTTCTCTCCAACTGGAAAATCATGGCACATGTAAAGTCTGTCCAGATTTCCTCTTCTTAGGCTCTAAAATCACTGTGGATGGTGACTCACCATGAAATTAGAAGACGACTGCTTCTTGGGAGGAAAGCTATGACAAACCTGGACGGTGTATTAAAAAACAATGACATCATTTTGCTGACAAAGGTCCACAGAGTCAAGGCTAGGATCTTTCCAGTAGTCATACAGATGTGAGAGTTGGACCATAAAGAAGGCTGAGCACCAAAGAATTGATGCTTTCAAAGTGCGGTGTTGAAGAAGACTGTTGAGAGTCCCTTGGACCGCAAGGAGATCCAACCAATCTTAAAGGAAATCAATCATGAATATTCATTGGAAGGACTGTTGTTGAAGCTGAAACTCCAATACTTTGGCCACCTGATGCAAAGAACTGACTCATTTGAAAAAACCCTGATGCTGGGAAAGATTGAAGGCAGGAGGAGAAGGGGATGACAGAGGATGAAATGGTTGGATGGCATCACTGATTCAATGGACATGAATTCGGGCAAACTCTGGGAGATAGCGGCGGACAGGGAGGCCTGGCCATGGCTGTGGTCCGTGAGGTCACAAAGAGTTGGAAACAACTTGGCAACTGAATGACAACAGTGCATCCTTTGTCTCATAAAATAAGGGCTGATTGATCATTCATGAGGCAATCTACTCAGGTAAGGAAAAAGAAGAAAACTACGACAGGGGCAAGTGGCATGTCTGCCCCTTTAACTTCTTCTATTATGTCAGTGATCACAGAGGGACAAGCTGTTGGGCTTTCTGCATGTGAAGCCTTTAAATCTCTAAGTCCTGGTCACACAGGTGCTCCTTCAGGCTTATCCTGCACAGGCTCTGGGCCAACCATGGCCCTAGTCAATAAAGTATAAGGCTGGAGGGACTTCTCTTCTTGTCCAGTGGTTAAGCATCCACCTTCCAATGCAAGGGACCAAGTTCGATCCCTGGTTGGGGAACTAAGATCTCAGGTGCAACAGGACAACTAAGCCCAAATGCCACAACCAAGCACAACTACTGAGCCCATCCACTCTAGAGCCTGGGCCCCACAACTAGAGAAGCCACAGAGTGCCCCAGTGAAGGCCCACAGGAGCCATACACACAAAGAGAGAGAGAGAGAGAGAGGGATAAGTATAATGGAGAAGGCAATGGCACCCCACTCCAGTACTCTTGCCTGGAAAGTCCCATGGACGGAGGAGCCTGGTAGTCTGCAGTCTATGGAGTCACAAAGAGTCGGACACGACTGAGCGACTTCACTTTCACTTTTCACTTTCATGGCATTGGAGGAAATGGGAACCCACTCCAGTGTTCTTGCCTGGAGAATCCCAGGGACGGGGGAGCCTGGTGGGCTGCCGTCTATGGGGTCGCACAGAGTCGGACACGACTAAAGTGACTTAGCAAATAAGGTATAAGGCTAAGTAGTCACATGAGCCCTCTTGCTTTTCCAACTCTGGCTTCCTCTCTACTGAAACCTAAGATAAAGGAAGTTTGAGCCTTCCACTGAGTTTTGCCATTGGTTGGTCCCCATGGAACTTAGGGCAGTAACTCCTGCCTTTGAACTTTGCCCAGCTGTTCTATAGAATCAGAAAATTGTACTACATGGTCTTTCAGTCTCTTCTAAGCTGCAACAATTTTAGCAGTTAAGAGTAGATGTCCTAGTGAAAAAAATAAAGATAACCTGGATTCAAAACTTGACTCTGCTACTTACTGCAAATGTGATGATGGGCAAATTGTTTAAAAGCTAAACAATTTAAACCCTGCTTCACACATCTTTGAGATGAGGATAACAATAGTACCTATTTCATAGGGTTACTATGTAGGTTAAAATACACAATGCATACACAGCTCTTAGCACAGCAGCAGGTGTATAGTATTTGCTCAATAAATGTTAACCATTATGAATGTTATTTTCTCCAGGGGCTTACCCTCAAGTGTCAATTAATATTGGGTTAGCTCTGTTTTCTGAAGCCACCAAGAAACCTGAGTATAGTTCTACACTCTGTATGGGGCCACAGCCACCTAGACATACCATAGCCCTCTTTTAAATTACCTATAGAACTCTGCTTGATTGTGTGTCTGACGCATTACAGGTGTTTCAAGTCTCAAAATCTCACCTTCCTGCTCTACGCTGTTTCACTGAGAGCATTAGCCTTGATTCTGACATAAGCCCATTATGGATCCATCAGCTGGGCTCCTGGTTATGACTCCGACTACAACTTCGACTTCAAATTAATATTGCCTGTCTGAAAAATTGGATTTTGTACAGAAACAGATTCTGGCAGCCACTTTAGACTGAAAGACCAGGGTTTCATTTCATGTTCCCTGAACCATGCATTCCCATTCAGTCTTTGGCATTTCAGCTCCACGCTTTTTATCCACCCACTTCCCTCTGATGCTGTGCCATCTGCTTTAGCTTACAGCCTTCTCTCTGTGTCATAGGAACCTTCCAATCAGCTCCTATGAGCACTCTCAGTAGAGCCAGACTCATTATCCACTAAATCCCCAAATGTCTATTGTGAAATCCTTTCAAAAGCTACTTTCCTCTGAGAGGTTAGAATTAGCACATATCGTTTCTGTATCAGTTCTATAATTAGTAACTTTAAATTCCTGAGACTTCCCAGGAAGAGAAAAACAAATATCATCTATTAATGCATATATATGGAATCTAGAAAGATGGTATTGGAGAACCTATTTGCAGGGCCGCAATGCAGACACAAATATAGAGAACAAACGACTTATGGACATGGAGGGGGAAGGACAGAGAGGATGGGAGAGAGTAACATGGAAACATATACATTACCATGTGTAAAATAGATAGCCAATGTAAATTTGCTGCGTGACTCAGGGAAATCAAACATCTAGGTTGCTCTAACAACCTAGATGGGTGGAATGGGGTGGGAGGTGGGAAGAAAGTTCAAGAGGGAGGGGTCATATGTATACTTATGGCTGATTCATGTTGATGTATGGCAGAAACTAACACAATAATGCAAAGCAATTATCCTCCAATTAAAAATTTTAAAAAGAAAATAAAAATTCCTGACAGTTGCCTTGTTAGTCTTTACAAGTAAACCTCTTACTCATCATCATCAGGCAAAGCATAAAACAAATTGATGTAGCGTGCCTATTCAGAGAAAAACTGACAATAATGATGACAATTACGCTGAAAATTAGTAGGTAATACTTAGCACTTGCTATTTTTCTGTCTGCCAAGCTCTATGTCAAGCATCATTCCCTCATTTTTGTTTAATTCTCAAACAACGCTAGGAGGTAGCTAGCCCATTTTAAGTGTGAAGAAATAAAACAAAAGGCTGATGAGTTTAACTAGTACTCTAGCTAGTGAATACTAGAATTCACATACTGGTCTGTTTAAAACTAAGCGAAAGGAAGAAAACATATGCACACATACCTAATTCCGACAAAGAAGGTATTGGTAAGAAGTATAAGAGTAGAATTGAAAGAGGTCTGTGGGTATCTAAGGAAGAATGAAGCCTCTTTCTACTTAAGGGGAGAAAGTGGGAATGTATACCTTTGGTATTTGAGCTTGGTTTTGAAGGATGGAGAGAAATAAAACGACTATCAAAGGAAGAAAGAGTATGGAGACAGGAAGTCAAAGGACATATAGAGTGAACATCTTTATTTTTGACTGGAGCAAAGCTTACACATAAATAAGTGATGAAAAATCACTTTTGAAAGAAATACTGATACCAGGATTTTTTTTTTTTTTTAAGTTGCTCAGTCATGTCCGACTCTTTGCGACCCCATGGACTATACGGTCCATGGACTTCTCCAGGCCAGAATAATGGAGTGGGTAGCCTACCTCTTCTCCAGGGGATCTCCCTGACCCAGGAATCGAACTGGGGTCTCCTGCATTGCAGGTGGATTCTTTACCAACTGAACTATCAGAGAAGCCCCAAGACCAGGATGTGGGATACCTTTAATCTTTCATCTTTGTTCTCCATTCCTAATGTCATCCTCTGCCCCTCACCCCAGTTTAGAACCTCATAAGACTTACCTGAACTATAGAAATAACCTAGCTTGTTGTCTCCCAGCCTACCTTCTCCCCTCTTCAAACTACATCATTCATTCCCTAGTTGAAAACACTCCCTGAAACACAAATATGATAGTGATAATGCATTTCTTTCCTATGTAGAACTTTACTCAGAAACCGTGAAGTTCTAAACTGGGGTGAGGGGCAGAGGATGACATTAGGAATGAAGACGAGAACAAAGATTAAAGATGCTCACTTCTAATACTGTATTAAGTGCAAAAGACAGTCTTTAAAAACTTCATAAGCTTCTTGAGAAGCAAGATGTATAAAAACAAAATCAAAATATTTAGAATTTGTCAATAAGTGGTACAAGAATACAGAAGAAGAATATATTAACTAAGGCTGAAACTTCTGGGGAACATTTTTAATAGAAGAGGTTAATTGAACTAAACCAGGGGAACTTTGTCAGTGTCCATAGACCTATTTTATTATCACAGCTGGACAAGGAGAGGCTAGGGACACTGCCAAACATCTTACAAATCATAGGACAGCTTCCGCCAATTCTTTTCCAACAAAACAATTACGCAGCCAAAACTGTCTATAGTTTTGAGATTTAGAAGGCCCACTTTAAAAGATTGTCAGGAATGTGATAAACATTGACAAAGGTGACCCTGCTTTCTCATTGTAAAATGGAGCCATTAACAGTAATAGTATCTCCTTCATAGGGTTTATGACAAGATTAAATAAGGTGCTGGTTAAGTATTTATCACATGGTAAGTGCTCAATAAATCAATATCATATTTTTTTTCAAAAATAGGAAACTGAAGGGAAAATAAATGAATTC
Source organism: Bos taurus (assembly GCF_002263795.3). Taxonomy (NCBI): domain Eukaryota; kingdom Metazoa; phylum Chordata; class Mammalia; order Artiodactyla; family Bovidae; genus Bos; species Bos taurus. The sequence goes on along the minus strand of NC_037334.1, from coordinate 59,233,731 downwards.
ATAATGAAAAATTTCAGCTCAACTAAAGTCACCATCTCTGCCACCAAGTTTAAAATGTGTAACCTCAGCTCTGACCTCCCTACTAGACTCCCTTCCCACCACATGCCTGCCATTTTCAGTTGACTGTCTCAACATTTTTCCAAACCAAACCTATATAAAACAGAACTCATAATCCCCTTACTAACTCCCTCCATTGTTTGTTGCAAAGACACATTCCCTTAGTCACTGAGTAAAAAAAGACAGTAAGTGTGATTCAGGAAAACTGTTCATGAGTCCCATCTGTTACTAATATGGTGTGTGCTGTGCACTATTAGCAATTCTGTTTCTGTTCTCAGCTTCCACTTTCCAATTGTAAAGTTGAGAATGTTACCTGAGATGATCCAACAGGCTTCTTCCAGAACCAATATTTTACTACTTGTAGTGAGATTTACTTTCTCCCTCTTCCTCTTCACCATATAAGTATTAGCCACTCAGTCATATCTGACTCTTTGCTACCCCATGGACTATAGCCTGCCAGGCTCCTCTGTCCATGGGATTCTCCAGGCACGAATACTGGAGTGGGTAGCCATTCCTTTCTTCAGGGGATCTTCCCGACCCAGGGATCGAAACTATATCTCTACCATATAATGCCAACAGTAACGTCAATTCTTTTTCTGGAAATGTCACTCAAACTTGTCCACTCTTCTCTAGCTCCAGTGGAAGCAGACCTAAGCGTGTGTTCAATGGCTTTTAAAAGGAAATATTGCAACAAACTCCCAACCAGTTTCCCCCCTTCCTCCTTTCTTTTCCAATCCATTCTACATGCCACATGCGTCCTCCTTACACATGTGTTTTATATGCCACACCTGCTCCAAATTCTTCAATGACTCCAACTTCATGTTTCATCACTAAAACTCTCCCCCGGTACTCAAGGCCAGTCCCACCACCCATGATCCTCGTCCATATACTGCTCTCTAACCCAGACATCCTTCTCTCTTCATGAACTCTAACATGACAGATACATTCCTTTCAAGTTTCTCACATTGTCACAAAGCCCTCTGAAATGCCTTTATGCATATCCAGCCCTCCCATGAGTTATTAGAGAAATATTAATGAAAGGCTACTCAGACATAGCAAACATGTATAACATTATAGTGAGGAAAAAAAGACAAGACAAGAAGCTCAACTACAAATTTTAAGCTTATCCATTCCTGTGCTTTCTTGCAGAAAATTCTTGTGCATTTCTTCTCCCTCATGGAGCACCACCTATTCCTGGCAGTCACCATGGAACCTCCTGCTACCAAAGAAGTAGCAGATGGGCTAGGAAGCCTGTTGTGACAAAACAGAGTAGGCTTCAAATGCAAAAGTGACTCCCATATATGTAGATAGCAAAATTTTAAAGAAAATAACAATAAGCTCAGTTACTTGGAGTTCTATTTAGTTTATACAGCAAATGACTATATGCTAACTCATTTGATCTAGATGGGTACTCTGCAGTCATTAGTAAGAGTTATTTTATAGGTGAATATTTGAGTTCCGACTTGTTAACTGGCTCATCCAAGGAACAAGATCTGGAGTAAAACTATGGTCTCTGGTCCCCAGGGCAGGACTTCTCCTCCTCAACCACTCTCACTGGCCCTGCAGTTCGTAGACCATTTATATCCACTCAACAGTCAGACCAAGTGTGACTGTCTTCTTGAAGCCTCAGTCCTTCTGACCCACAATCAAAAATAACTAGAGTGAAACAAATGGTACCTCACAAGCCAATAAAATACCTATAACATAGACAATAGATAGGAAAGGGTCACCATAAAAAGAGCTCATAAAATTGATGGGAAAAAATGAGAATCCAGTTAACAAATACAATTCATGAAAAAGAATTACAAAGGACTAAACAAATACAAAATAAAACATCAAACACCACTGGTAGTCAAAGTGCAAATAAAAAGGGTAACTTTTCTCCATTAAGCTAGTATTCTTTACTATAGAACAAAAGGAAGAGCTGTCAAACTTGCCATCACAGTGGCAATAATGTACATTGCTGGTGGGAGCACAACAGACTGCAAACAGTTCCAAAGAGTGTGCATTACTTTCCACATGTCTCCTCAACCGCATGAAGTGGATACACTGTGATTCCTATATTAGAGATGAGGGAGCTGAGGCACAGAAACTTTAAAAACTTTCCCAGATGCACATTAAATTAATAGGACCCTTCTGATGATTACTGAAATTCTATACAACAAGAAAATTTCAAGTATCAAAATTGGACCTAGTATAATAACTTACTGAAAAGATTCATGGACAAAATGTGTTCCAAATAGTGTTAGCATTCAGATTATTCCTGATTTTTCTCATTGTAATGTGAATGGCAAAATAAAAGGGGGAAACTTGGAATAGTAAGAGAGAAACTGTTAAATCATTACAGTTTATCTGAGTGACAGACTATCATTCACCCCTCTGAAACAATATCAGTAATAAATTATTGACAGAAGGAAATGTTTTAGAATATTATTGAAAATGTTAAGGGATAAAAACTAATACAAAATCATATATACTGGTTCCAACTTTATTTTGAAAAAGTTGTCGGTATATATTTGAATGCAACTGCAAAGACTGGAATGCCATCCTTGGCTTGGAAAGAGAAATGTATAACCTATAAATAAGAATATGGTAAATCTCCTTTGTAGGAGCAGCAAAAAATGTTAATAATTTAAGAACACTAGGAAGAATCTTGTTTTTAAAAGAGACTATAATTTATATTCTGAAAGAGATGGGAATACCAGACCACCTGACCTGCCTCTTGAGAAACCTTGCAGGTTGCAGGTCAGGAAGCAACAGGTAGAACTGGACATGGAAAAACAGACTGGTTCCAAATAGGAAAAGGAGTACGTCAAGGCTGTATATTGTCACCCTGCTTATTTAACTTCTATGCAGAGTACATCATGAGAAACACTGGGCTGGAAGAAGCACAAGCTGGAATCAAGATTGCCGGGAGAAATATCAATAACCTCAGATATGCAGATGACACCACCCTTATGGCAGAAAGTGAAGAGGAACTAAAAAGCCTCTTGATGAAAGTGAAAGTGGAGAGTGAAAAAGTTGGCTTAAAGCTCAACATTCAGAAAACGAAGATCATGGCATCTGGTCCCATCACTTCATGGGAAATAGCTGGGGAAACAGTGGAAACAGTGTCAGACTTTATTTTGGGGGGCTCCAAAATCACTGCAGATAGTGACTGCAGCCATGAAATTAAAAGACGCTTACTCCTCAGAAGGAAAGTTATGACCAACCTAGATAGCATATTCAAAAACAGAGACGTTACTTTGCCAACAAAGGTCCGTCTAGTCAAGACTATGGTTTTTCCAGTGGTTATGTATGGATGTGAGAGTTGGACTGTGAAGAAAGCTGAGCACCGAAGAATTGATGCCTTTGAACTGTGGTGTTGGAGAAGACTCTTGAGAGTCCCTGGGACTGCAAGGAGTTCCAACCAGTCCATTCTGAAGGAGATCAGCCCTGGGATTTCTTTGGAAGGAATGATGCTAAAGCTGAAACTCCAGTACTTTGGCCACCTCATGCAAAGAGTTGACTCATTGGAAAAGACTCTGATGCTGGGAGGGATTGGGGGCAGGAGGAGAAGGGGATGACAGAGGATGAGATGGCTGGATGGCATCACTGACTCGTTGGACGTGAGTCTGAGTGAACTCCGGGAGTTGGTGATGGACAGGGAGGCCTGGCGTGCTGCGATTCATGGGGTCGCAAAGAGTTGGACACGACTGAACTGACGGAACTGATAATTTATATTATATTATTACTGTTGCAAAATAGTTCAGAGTTCACAAATCAGAGGTACCTAATACTGTGGCATTACACCTAAATCTTTCTAAAATGAATCACATCCATGAAACTTTTTCAGTATTACTTGAATAAAACTAAATCTGAGCTCCCTGGTCAGGCCCCTTGCTCTTCAAGTTTGGCTACTCTCCTTGACCCACTGGGGTTAGGTCCAGCTGACCCTTAGAATCCAGGAAGTCAGACTTAGGTGTTCTGTTGACTCTTTAAAGTGTGAGAGTTCAGTAGAAAGAGCCTCACCCTCTGGTGCACCCAAAGGAAAACCTTCAGCCATGTCCAAACTCTGAGAATCTTCCTTCTTCTCTTGAGCCTCTATGGTCCCCTGAGATTCAAAGTTAGCTACTGTCAACCCTATTCCTCCTCTTTTACTCAAGGCCTGAACATAATCCCCATTCCTCAGAATGATCCTCATTGGGTTTGGAGACTACATTTTACTAATGCTATACTAACGGAACCTGGACTGGTTCAGACCCTAAGCACAGCAATCAAGAACCAGGAAGACCCATCTTCCTAGGATGTGGTGAAGGAATCTTAAGTCTACACTTTCTCCTGCCCACCCTCAGGACAAAGGGAGGCTATAAATCTTGGTCCTTATCCACATATCTGTACTTCCACAGCTGAAAAATGAATATAATAATAGGGATTGGGGGCAAGAGGAGAAGGGGAAAACAGAGGATGAGATGGCTGGATGGCATCACTGACTCAATGGACGTGAGTCTCAGTGAACTCCAAGAGTTGGTGATGGACAGGGAGGCCTGGCATGCTGCGATTCATGGGGTTGCAAAGAGTCGGACACGACTGAGCAACTGATCTGATCTGATCTGATCTTGTTAGACATATGCCATTAACAAGTTTTGAGCACATAGGTGCCAGTTCCATAAAGGGTAACTATTGTTATGTTAATGAGGAGACAATGATGACCAGGAAGAGCTTAGTTCCCAGTTGGAGCAAGTACAGAAATTTAGCCAGACTAAACTCTTGGCTGTTTTTATCCATTATTTTATCTTCAGTACCTGTAGTATATATATATATATATATATATATATAGGGAAGGCACACAGTTGACACTGGACAAATATAGATAATTGAATAAATAAATGGATTTGGCAAATACCTTCCAGCTGCCCAGATTTTAGGTATCTCTGAGGAGCAGTGATCTCTCACATGACTGGGTCGGGAGTGTGGGATGTCTGGGAGGGTGTCCAGGTTTCCTAGCCACGTCCAGACCCTGTATCTAGATGCACTTCTCCACAAGTGGCTTCCTCTTTTCCTAGATCGCTATATAACACTAGGCAGAACTATGTGTTTCAGCTAAAACTGAAATTTGTGGCAAACCCTGTCTGAGGTCCCTCCCTTGGTTTGGGCAAAACCAGTTGGCACTATTAGAACAGGAAGTCCAGCCATGCAGACGCATCCTGCCAGACCCTTGCCAACAGAGGAGAGGTTATGTGAATTGCTCTGACCCAAGAAGCCACTCCCTGTGACAACCATCTGGGAAGTCCTGTAGCCTCTCTGAAAGGGATGAACCTCGATAAACTCCATGAGGCAATAGGCACAGATTCAAGTAATCAAAATCTTAGGTTTGCACAGTGTGCAAAAAGGGATTCCAAAACTACCTTCCCAGGCAACTTCCTTCTTCCCTAGGTCTCACCTGCCCTTCTGTTTCTTAGAATAAGAAGTTCAGTAGCATGGACTGGTTCCAGCGCACCTGGACTGGAAATCTCAGAAATTGAATTTCTATTTTCTGATTCCTGGAAGACAAGCAATGCCACCTCTGCAGCATTCCCAGTTACCTACTTTGCCATATTGTTTATTGGTATCATGGAAACAGACCTTATCTGTCAAAAGTCATGTGGCCCATTGGTTTTCAATGGTTAGTCCCTTGAACTGAATATGGAAGAGTCACTTAGGCAGCTTATTAAAAATTCAAAAATTTTGGCCCCAAACCTAGGTATTCCAATTCAGTAGACCTTAAATAGGGCCCAGGTACTTCTGTCCTCCCATCCATCCTTCCTGTTTTGTTTGTTTAGTTAAATTAGTCAGAATATTCTGATGCTCAGACAGGGCTGAAAATCACAAATCTTCCAAATTCTAATTTCAGGCCTAACTATTGTATCCTCCCCATGATAGTCACAGCAAATGATGATCAAATCCATGTTTGAGAACTACTAGTAATGGGAAGCCTGACTTCTGGAACAAAACCATCTTTTTCTAGTTATCTAACTCATTATATAATTTTACATTTTCAGTCAAGTTTTAACCTTCTTGGGCCCTTGAGAAATAAGTATAATTCCTCTGTTACATCCCAAGTTTCTTTGTTTGACATGGATCTTTGTACAAAGATAAAAGGATTATTTGTAACTCAGTCTTTCTCAAATGATCTACCTGGGGACAGTGCAGCTAGGATGTGTTCCATGAAAAAGTGGTCAAAGAAGTTTGCTGCTTATCAAAGACATAGGCTACATTCAGTGGTAGAAAATACATGCTATACAAGCAGGAGGATGGTGATCCCCTCACACATGCAGGCAGGGATTTTCAGCCTGGATGAAAGAACTTTTAACTGTCATCTCTACACCCTTTAGCACTGATGTTTTTATGAAGAGGATCTAGTAATTCCTTCTTGCTCACAATACTCCCATCCCATTTGAAACCTCAAAGAAAAGGCAGGAAAAACTGAGGATTCTGTGTGTAATTCAACCCTAGTCATCAAGGGTCAGCCCTAGGTCACACCCCATCAGAAGGCTTTGTCAATTAGTCATCATCTTGAGGGAAGGGCCAGGTCTGTCTACTCCCAATATAATTCACTCAGTTCTCATCAATGGCAATAGAAGATTTCACCCTTCAATTAGTAAAGGCTCAGCAGATTTCAGATGAAAGAGAATCAGAAGTCAAGGAGGTCCACACCTACCCTTTTCTAGACATGTGGGAAACTGACCTAGTTTTGCTTTATACCTTGTATAAAGCCTTTGCTGGCAATTAAATAAATTGTTTAAAAATGTGCATATGTTATACCAACCTGTTTCATCAACTGCTACTGTTTTCTCATACATTATTATGGTCCTACAGCAATCACATACATATTTTACATAGCTCTAATCATAGTACACATATAATTTTGTGCTCCTTATTTCCAATATGCTGTACACATTTTTCATATTCTTATGGCATTCCTAATGATCATACAATATATATTCAGGGAATCCACATGAAGTTCCTTAACATTTCCCCAGCTTTGTAATTTGATCTTACTTGAAACATTCACTATGATAGACTGTTAAACATTTTTGTACATAAGAATTTTTCTTGTCTTTAATCCTTTTCTTACTGTGGATTTTTATGAGTGGGATTATTGACCCCATAAGCTTAAACAACTTAAGGCAACTTAATCTTGTATAATGTTATACTAATTTATAATGATGCCAATAAGTATTAGAATTAATGTTTTAAAATATACATTTCATTACAAATTTACCTATATTGCACAATGTATTTTTCTTCTATATATTCATTTGTATATAAAAGCAGTACTTTTATAAAACATTTAGAGATGTATCTCAAGAACTTCTTTTCAAACATCATAGAACATATTCATATGAAAGAAATCCTCTAGCAAGTCTTTACAAATATTTCTCAAAACTGATGAAGAATTTGTATGATTTAAATGAGCCACTGTAGTAGGCAGAATTCTAAGAAGGCCCCCAAGATTCCTGCCCCCTGTTGCACATACCCAGTGAGTGTCCTTGAGTGTGGCAGGTCCTGTGAATATGAGAGCAAACCACCACCAAGCTTACACTAGGTTATAGGACTAAGTAAAGGAATTTTGCAGGTGTCATTAAGGTCTTTGATCTACTAATTCTAAATTAATTAAAAGCAGATAATCCTAAGTAGGCCTGACTTAATCAGGTAAACCCTTAAATGACAGTGTAGCAGGAGGTCAGAGACATAAGGTCAGCACATTTCAAAGCAGGAGCATACACATTCCTGCAGATCCTAAAGGATAATACTGCTGTATTTTAAAGAGGGCTATGTCTCAGACAATGAAACCTGATCACTAGGAGCCGAGAGCCTCAGTTCCACGCTGTAAGGAACTAAATTCTATCAACAACCAATCACTTGGGAGTAACACCTAGAGCCGCAGAAGAGATTTAAACATCAACTGACATCCTGATTTTATCCTGGTGAGGTCCTGACCATAGGAACCATCTAACCCATGTCTGGATTCCTAACACACAGAAACTGTGAGATAAAAAATTATGTTATTTTAAATCAACGAGTTGGTGATAATTTGTTACTCAGTGAAAGAAAATTGATACATTAAACACCAAAGGTAAAAAAAAAAAAAAAAAAAACCAATAATCAAAAAACCAACCAATAGAAAAAGAAATAAAATAAAATAAAGCATTAACTGCAAATGGGATAGTTGGAGCTACTAAATATCCCAAATTAATGTAATATTTTGAATAAATTTAAGTCATGCTGACCAAATTTTTTAAAAAGCAGTTAAAGATAGTCTCATTCTCCAGATTAAACAAAACAAAAAGGTTGCCAATAAGAATGGTCTTTTCCCCTATAAAATTAAGCTTAAAATAGATTTTACATGAGCATAAATAAATAATCTGGTGGTTAACAATGTTTGAAATACTAGGACATAACTAATAGCATAGAAAAAAAAAAACTTTCTCCTCACACAAAATTTTAAGTATAAAATCAAAAAAAGAGATGGTGTACTGATAAACAAATAATCAATAAATATAAATAAATTCAAGGAAATAAACAAAAAGGTAACAAATGTCAAATTATGAAAAAGTCATTAAATATAAAGGGTAAATATTCCTGATCAAATGTAAGGAGTCTCCATGTAACTGAAAAGAAATTTAGCAACTGCTTTTAAGAGACATTTCTAACATAAAATTACAAACTAATTATTTAATTAATATGAGATGGATGGATGGCATCATTGACTCAATGGGCATGAGTCCATGCTGGGCTGGATGAAGCACACATGGAATCAAGACTGATGGGAGACATATCAATAACCTCAGATATGCCGATGACACCACCCTTATGGCACAAAGCAAAGAACTAAAAAGCCTCTTGATGAAAGTGAAAGAAGAGAGTGAAAAAGTTGGCTTAAAGCTCAGCATTCAGAAAACGAAGATTATGGCATCTGGTCCCATCACTTCATGGCAAATAGATGGGGAAACAATGGAAACAGTGAGAGACTATTTTGGGGGCTCCAAACTCACTGCAGATGGTGACTACAGCCATGAAATTAAGACACTTGCCCCTTGGAAAAAAAGCTATGACCAACCTAGATAGCATATTAGAAAGCAGAGACGTTACTTTGCCAACAAAGGTCCATCTAGTCAAAGCTATGGTTTTTCCAGTAGTCATGTATGGATGTGAGAGTTGGACTATAAAGAAAGCTGAGTACTGAAGAATTGATGCTTTTGATGCTTGTTGGAGAAGACTCTTGAGAGTCCCTTGGACTACAAAGAGACCTTGGACTACAAATGAACATGAGTTTGAGCAAGCTCTAGGAATTGGTGATGGTTAGGGAAGTCTGGGGTGCTGCAGTCCATGGGGTTTAAAAGAGTCAGACACAACTGAGCAACTGAACTAACCTGAAACATTTTTACATCAAATAAATTAGAAGCACATTTAAATTAATCATGACCAACTCCTTAAAAATTAATAGCACTATGAAAGTGAAAGTCACTCAGCCGCAAACCCATGTATGGATTCTCCAGGCCAGAATACTGGAGTGGGTAGCCTTTCCCTTCTCCAGGGGATCTTCCCAACCCAGGGATCAGATCCGGGTCTCCCACATTGCAGGTGGATTCTTTACCAGCTGAGCCACCAGAGAAACCCAAGAATACTGGAGTGGGTAGGCTATCCCTTCTCCAGCGGATCTTCCTGACCCAGGAATCAAACCAGGGTCTCCTGCATTGCAGGTGGATTCTTTGCCAGCTGAGCTACAAGGGAAGCCCCTAACAGCACTAACAAAAAAAAAAGAAGAAGAAGAAACAAATCATGGAAGCTAATAAAGAAAAGAGCAGTGCATAAACTTTGTACTGGGCTTCCCTCGTAGCTCAGTCAGTAAAGAGTCTGCCTGCAATGCAGAAGACCTGGGTTTGCAGGTCTCCTTTCCTGGGTCGGGAAGATCCCCTGGAGAAGGAAATGGCAACCCACTTCAGTATTCTTGCCTGGAGAATCCCATGGACAGAGGAGCCTGGCAGGCTGCATCTATTGGGTCACAAGAGTTGGACACAACTGAGCACAAACTTTGTACTATGGAAGGGAGTATACATTAGTAAACTGGTCATTTAAAGGAGTATGGGTTTTTAATATAGTGCCATCACCATGGATGACTTTATATCAAAACATCCAAAATGTCAAAAGCAATGCAAAAAGAAAGTTGAACATGCCTAAGAATAATAATAATACAGGAAATATAACAATCAAGGTGATTATCTTTTCTTTTTTTGTTTTATGATAGAGGCAGTAGTCATACTTAGGGACCTTCCTAAATGAATGAAAGGGTCTTTTTGTGTTAAGCCTGTTACATGTTTTACACTTTTCTTAAAACTCTTACTAATATGTACATTTCTTGGTGTGCATACTACAAAATAATTTTCATTATTCCCTACAGCGTGTGTGTGTATACTTGGCACCCAAATAAGGACACTCCAGCATCCTCAGGGTGATACTAGTAAATCTTCCAGCACTGCACTGAGAGTGCTGGCGTGTCCTCACTTCTCCCATGAAATGTATTTGAGTAGTGGATCACATGGGCTTTTCTAAGGTCAAATATATGTTGTGT